>NC_044022.1:26366373-27782809 GCF_900496995.4 Aquila chrysaetos chrysaetos | reverse complement strand
ATGGGCCCCGGTGGGTCCTTTGGGGGGGGCAGCGCCGGCTAGTCACGAGTGGGGGGTAGCCTGGATGGGCTGGGGGGAGGCGTGGGTGGGACGGGGACAGGGGGTGGCGGGGGGACAGGGACAAGGTGGGGGGCACAGGGAGAGGAAGGATAGGGGAGAGGGACGAGCGGGGTGGGGGCTGGGGACAGGAGGATTGGGGGGTCTGGGGACAAGGACACGAGGTTGGGGACAGGGACAGGAGGGGGGGACAGGGACAAGGAGGAATGGGGGGGGGGGGAACACAAGGAGGAACGGGGGGGACACACAAGGCCAGGACGGGGCGCGGGGGGGTGGGCAGGGACAAGGGGGGGCGGGATGTGGAGCCGTGCCGTGCCCGCAGCACCGCGGCGGGGACCCGCAGCCGCTGCGGCTCCCCGGTCGTGCCCCCCCCCTCAACTCCATCCCCTCCGCCGCCCCCCGCCCGCTGTCCGGAGCCCCTATCCCGCCGCGGGGGCGGTGCCGTCGGGGCGGGCGGTGCCGCACAATGGCGGCCGGGGCGGGGCCGGGCCGGGGCCTGGAGCGCGGGGCCGCCGCAGCGCCGTGAGCGGGGCCGGGCCGGGGGGCGCGGGGGTTTTTTCGGGGGGGGGGGGGTAGACGGCGTGTCCCCCGTGGGTCCGGCCCGCGGGTGCGCGGAGGCGCCGGGGGGTGCGGGGGGACCCCAGCCCGGGAGTGCCCGGGACACGGGAGCGGGGGAGGGGGGGATCAGCGTGGGGGGACGGTGGGGCGGGCGGGGGCTTTGCGCGGGGTCCGCCGCTATGGGGTGAGGGTTATGGGCACCCCGGCGCTGGGGCGCAGGGCAGAGCTGTGGGTCCCGGGAGCTGTGGGGCTGGCTCTGGGTGCCCAGGGACCGTGAGCGGGGGGGGGGGGGGGGGGGCGGGGGGACACCCCCCCCCCCCAACCCCCGTGCACCCCAGAGCAGGTGGGGCCAAGGGTCGCGGGTGACCCCCGTGGGGCGAGGGGGCTCCGGCGTGCCCAGCGTGGGGCGGCCGTGGGGCCCGATCCTGGGGGTCGCGGGGAGCAGTGGGGCCGCCCCAGCCCCGCTGACCCTCCCTGCCCCCAGGCTGAGCGCCGTGGGGCCGCGGGGACGCTGCCATGGCCAAGCGGGAGGCCAGCGCCAGCCCGGTGGTGCGGCAGATTGACAAACAGTTCCTGGTGTGCAGCATCTGCCTTGACCGCTACCGCAACCCCAAGGTGCTGCCCTGCCTGCACACCTTCTGCGAGAGGTGAGACCCCGCCACGCCCCACCTGCGCCCCTGGACCCGCTGCACCCTGACAGGGCCCTGCTGCGTCCCCACCGTGCCCCTGGGCCCTGCTGCGTCCCTCTCCCTGCGTCCCTGCTGCATCCCTGCTGTGCCTTGCTGCATCCCACTGCATCCCCCGGCTTGCGCCCCTCCGCTGCGCCCCGGGCCCCGCTGTGCACCCCCTGCTGTGTCCCACTGCGCTCCCCCAGCACCCTCCCCACGCAGCTCCTGCAGGAGGGGAGCTGGGGTCCCTGCACCCCCTGGCATTCGCTCTGCACCCCTGCTGTGCTCCACTGCACCCCCGCTGCACTGCACTGCATCCCCACGGCATCCCCACTGCATCCCCGCTGCACCCAGACGGCACTGCACTGCATCTCCACGGCATCCCTGTTGTGCCCCACTGCACTGCACTGCATCCCTGCTGCATTCCCTGCTGTGTCCCTGGGCCCTGCTGCATCCCTGCTGCACCTTTTTGCACGCACACTGCATCCCTGCTGTCTCCCAGCTGTCAAGCACTGCACCCCACTGCCTCCCCTGAGCATCCCCCAAACCCCCAGTGAAAGTGGAGCCTCCCCCCCTCAGCCCGCCCTCCCCACGCATCCCCCAACACCTGCCATGGGGCAGCCAGAGGCCCCCTCTGCCACCCCGGCCCCCCCACAGCTGGTGGTGAGCCAGGGCCCCATGGCACCCCTGCACGCCCCTGCCCCTCTCCAGTGAGAGACAGGGCTGAGCCCCCCTGCACCCCCAGGGGTGGGGAGCTGGGGCCCCCCTGCACCCCACAGCTGCCCCCCCCCTCTCCAGCCCACGTGGGGGCCAGGACCCCGCTGCCCACGAGGGCTGCGGAGCCTGTCCCTGTGTCACCCGAGCCCCCCACTGCCCCTAACCCTGCTCGTCCCCGTGGGCTGCAGCAGCTGGGCAGCTGATCCAGCACTGGCATCCACCAGCGTGGGGGGCCAGGGGTACGCCTGGGGCCAGGCTGGGGCGGGGGGCTGCACCTGGGGTTGGCGGTGGTGGGCTCTGTACTGATGTCTGCTTTCTCTGTGCCCCCCCAGAGACCCCCTGCCCCCCACTGCCGCCCCCTCCCCCCAGACCCTCACTTGCCCCTGGCTCTGCCCCAGCCCCTTCCCCAGCCCAGCCCTGCCTGGCCTCTCCCCTCCTGTCCGTCTGTCCATCCACCCCTCCGGGCTCTGGCTGCGGGTCCTGACAGGCACCGTGGTGCAGCCCTCCTGTCCATCTGTCCTGCCGTCTGTCTGCCCCTCCGGCCCCCGCTCTCGCTCCAGCACCCCCCCGTGTGCCACAGTGTAGCCCTCCTGTCTGTCCATCCGTCCCACTGTCTTGTCTGCTCTTCCGGCCCCCTCCCTCTGCTCCTGGCCCACACACTGTGGTGTGCTGCAGCGTAGCCCTCCTGTCCATCCGTCCGTCCCGCTGTCTTATCTGCTCTTCCAGCCCCATTCCTCTGCTGCTGCCCCATGCACCCTGGCGCCTCCTGTCCATCTGTCCGTCCTGCTGTCTGTCTGCCCCTCCCTCTGCTCCTGCTGCATGCACCCTGATCCCTCCTGTCTGTCTGTCCTGCTGTCTGCCTGCCCCTCCAGCCCCATCCCTCTGCTCCTGCCCCAGGCACCCCAATCCCTCCAGTCTGTCTGTCCGTCCGTCCCTTTGCCCCCCCAGCTCCCCTCCCTGCTGCCCCGCTCCGCGCGGGTCCTGACCCTCTGGTTGTCCCCGTTTGCCCCAGGTGTCTCCAGAACTATATCCCGCCCCAGAGCCTGACCCTCTCCTGCCCCGTCTGCCGCCAGACCTCCATCCTGCCCGAGCGCGGCGTCGCCGCCCTGCAGAACAACTTCTTCATCACCAACCTGATGGAGGTGCTGCAGCGGGACCCCGAGAGCTGCGGCCCCCACCCCGGCCGTGGCCTGGACCCCGTGAGCGCCGTCACCGGCCAGCCCCTCTCCTGCCCCAACCACGAGGGCAAGGTGGGTCGCCCCGGTGGGGCTCTGGGGCTCCAGGGGGGCTGCAGGGGCTGGGGAGGAGCTGTGGGGGGCTGTAGGGGCTCAGGGGGGCTGGGAACCTGCGGGGGTCCAGGGGCTGGGGGGGGCCGTTGTGGGCAGCCCTGAGTGTCCCTGCACAGGTGATGGAGTTCTACTGTGAGCCGTGCGAGACAGCCATGTGCCGCGAGTGCACCGAGGGGGAGCACCGGGAGCATGTCACTGTGCCGCTGCGTGATGTGGTGGAGCAGCACAAGGCAGCCCTGCAGCAGCAGCTGGATGCTGTCAGGAGCAGGTATGGGGCCAAGGGGGCCGGGGGGGGCGCTGGGGGTCTGCTGGGGGTCCCCTCCAGCAGTGCCCACCCAGCGCCCGGCTCCTCCGCAGGCTCCCGCAGCTGGCGGCGGCCATCGGGCTGGTGTCGGAGATCAGCCAGCAGCTGGTGGAGCGCAAGAACGAGGCGGTGTCGGAGATCGGCAGCACCTTCGAGGAGCTGGAGACGGCGCTGCGGCAGCGCAAGGGGCTGCTGGTGCGGGACCTGGAGGCCACCTGTGGGGCCAAGCAGAAGGTAACACCCCCACACCGCCGTGCCCCCGCACCGCCGTGCCCTTGCGCCGGCGTCCCTCCCCTGTGCCCCCTGCCCGGCTTTCCTGGAAAGGGTGAACGTGCCCTGGCAGTGCCAACAGTGCCAGCCAGCCCTGCCTGTGCAGGCAGCTGGGCTCCAGGCGCAGTGCTGCGAGGGCCGGCCAGAACCACGGCCGGGGTCCAGGTGCTGGTGAGGGTCCCGGCCCGGCGGTGAGGGTGACCTGCCCTGTCCCGGCAGGTGCTGCAGGCGCAGCTGGACGCCCTGCGCCAGGGCCAGGAGAGCATCCTCAGCAGCTGCGCCTTCACCGAGCAGGCGCTGCACCACGGCACCGCCACCGAGGTGCTGCTGGTAAAGAAGCAGATGAGCGAGCGGCTGAGCGAGCTGGCCAGCCAGGAGTTCCCCGAGCACCCCCACGAGAACGCCCAGCTCGACTATGTGGTGGAGACTGAGGGTGTCCGCAAATCCATACTCAACCTGGGCGTGCTGATCACCACCAGCGCCACGGCCCACAAGACGGTGGCCACGGGCGAGGGGCTGCGGCACGCTGTGGTGGGGCAGCCCTCCTCGCTCAGCGTCACCACTAAGGACAAAGATGGGGAGCTGGTGCGCAGTGGCAGCGCCAGCCTGCGCTTCCAGGTGACGGCGCCGGACGGCGGCGCGGCCGAGGCGGAGGTGCAGGACAACAAGAACGGCACCTACGAGCTGCTCTACACCCCCCGCGCCGAGGGCGACTTCCTCCTCTCCATCCTGCTCTACGGGCAGCCCATCCGTGGCAGCCCCTTCCGCGTCCGCGCCGTCAAGGCCTCCGACGTGCCCCCCTCTCCCGACGACGTCAAGCGCCGTGTCAAGTCCCCCAGCAGTGGGCACATCCGGCAGAAGGCCGTCCGGCGCCCTTCCAGCATGTACAGCAGCGGCAAGAAGAAAGAGAACCCCATCGAGGACGAGCTCATCTTCCGCGTGGGTGAGCGGCAGGGGCTCCTCGGGGCTCCCCAGGTCTCCCCGGGCTAGTGGGGGCTCCTTGGGGCTCTTGAGGGCAGATGGGCCCCCCCTGACCTGCCTCCCTCTGCCGCAGGAAGCCGCGGCCGGGAGAAGGGGGAGTTCACCAACCTCCAGGGCATCTCCACCTCCAGCAGTGGCCGCATCGTGGTGGCCGACAGCAATAACCAGTGCGTGCAGGTAGGACTGAAGGCCCCGGCCCCGGCCCCGGCCCGCCCCCCCGCCTGGCTGATGCCCACGTCGCTGCACCCCCAGGTGTTTTCCAACGAGGGGCAGTTCCGGCTGCGGTTCGGGGTGCGGGGCCGCTCCCCCGGCCAGCTCCAGCGCCCGACCGGCGTCACCGTGGACATGAACGGGGACATCATCATCGCGGACTACGACAACCGCTGGGTCAGCATCTTCTCCCCTGAGGGCAAATTCAAGGTGAGGGGGCAGCGGCCGGGCGGGGGGGCCGCGGCTCCGCACCCGGCCCTGACACCCCTCCCCGGCCGCAGACCAAGATCGGGGCCGGGCGGCTGATGGGCCCCAAGGGCGTCGCCGTGGACCGCAACGGCCACATCATCGTGGTGGACAACAAGGCCTGCTGCGTCTTCATCTTCCAGTCCAACGGCAAGCTCGTCACCAAGTTTGGGAGCCGCGGCACGGCCGAGCGGCAGTTTGCAGGTACACTCGATGGTAATACACCGACTGGCAAGTCCCCTCTTCCTTACTGCATGCCTTTGGCTTCCCGCTGTGCCGGGGCCGGGCTGGGACGGTGAGTACCACACGCCTCGCCGATGGCAGCTGGCGCCCAGGCGGCACCGGGACACCTGGGGCTGGAGCCTGGGCTGAGGCTCTGGGTTTGGGTTCTGGTTCTAGTTTTGGGCTCGGGTTTTGGTTCTGGGCTCTGGGTTCTAGGCTGGGGCGCTGGTTCTAGGTTCTGGTTCTGGATTCTGGTTCTGGATTCAGGTTCTGGGCTGTGATTCTGGGTTCTGGGCTTGGGTTCTAGTTCTGGTTTTAGATTCTGGGCTCTGGTTCTGGCAGTGGGCTCTGTCCCTGTGGGTCGGGGCACTGGGGTCTTGGTCTGTCCCCAGCACTGGTCCCGCCGTGGGGCTGGGTGCCCCCTCCAGCCGTGGGGGGGCCCGGCACCGCCTGTGCTAACCCCCTTGTGCTGGCCTCACCGGCTGCTCACGCGGCACTAACCACACTAACCAGGCGCCGGGGCCGGGCCACCCCCTCCCTGGTGCGGGACCGAGGGGTGTTCCCGCGGCACTGGTGCTGTGCCAGGCTGGGCCTCCCCGTCCCCATCTGGGGCTGAGCCCCCCATCCCCGTCCTGGGGCTAAGCCCCCTCCCCTCCCCAGGGCCCCACTTCGTGGCGGTCAACAACAAGAACGAGATCGTGGTGACCGACTTCCACAACCACTCCGTGAAGGTGAGTGCTGCCGCGGCAGGCGGTGGGGGTGGCTGCCGGCATCCCTGGCTCCGTGCTGTCCCCCGCTGGCGCCCGTGTCGTGTGCCGGGACAGCCCGCGGTGACCCCCTCTCCGCAGGTCTACAATGCGGACGGCGAGTTCCTCTTCAAGTTCGGGTCGCATGGGGAGGGGAACGGGCAGTTCAACGCCCCCACGGGGGTGGCCGTCGACGCCAACGGCAACATCATCGTCGCCGACTGGGGCAACAGCCGCATCCAGGTACTGGCACCGCAGCCCCACGCTGCCCTGGGGGGGGACCGGCCCTACAACCCACGGGGCCCCTCTGCCCCCCAGTGCCGCCCTGGTCCCGGGGGGTGCTGGGCCAGCACCGTCCCTGTCCCGCTGCAGGAAGCGGGTCCCGCAGGCAGCCCGGGCACAGGCAGGGGCTGCAGGCAGGGAGGGGGCTGCAGGCAGGGATGGGGCTGCAGGCAGGGATGGGGCTTGTGCCCTGCACGCTGAACCCCGTGCAGGGCAGCAGCGGGGCTCAGCAGAGCGGGGACAAGGTCCTGGCATGCCGGGGGCCACCGGGGCGGCAGGGGTTCCCTGGGGAGGTGGGGTGGCTGGGCAGCAGTGGCAGCGGGGATGTCGGGGACAGCGCGTCTCTGCCTGTCCCCGCAGGTCTTCGACAGCTCGGGCTCCTTCCTCTCCTACATCAACACGGCCGCCGACCCCCTGTACGGGCCGCAGGGCCTGGCCCTCACCTCCGACGGACACGTGGTGGTGGCCGACTCCGGCAACCATTGCTTCAAGGCCTATCGCTACCTGCAGTAGCCGCCATGGGGACGGGGACGGGGACGCTGCCCGCGCCGCGACGGTGCCCACGGGCCCCTCGGAAGAGCGCCCGCAGCGGGGTGCCCTGAGCGACGGCTGCCCCACAGCCATCGCTGCCCCCCCCAACCATTGCAGCCCCACAGCCATCGCTGTCCCCCACGCGCCGCACCGGCCTTCATGTGCACTTTATCCCGGGGGGGGCGGCCGGGCCCCGAGCGGGGGCGAGGACGGGTCTGGCTGGGGCAGGGGCTGCTTGGGGGGCCGTGGGGCCATGGGGCTGCAGTCATGCCCCTCTTCCCACCCCACGGCAGGGCCGGCAGCCCCACTGCCCCTGCTGCCGGGGGTCCCGCAGGCACGTGGGGGTGTATGGGGCGGGGGGAGCCGCCGGGAAGGGCTGGGGGCAGCACGCGTTGCTCGGGACTGTGGGGTGGCAGGTCCCGGAGCCGCCTGCCCTGTGGGGACTGCCCTCCGCCGGCCCCGCTCCCCCGGCACTGCGGCCCCACTCCCCCAGCTCGAGCCCCGGCTGTGGGGCGACCGCGCGTGCCTGCCTGCCTGCCCCACAGCGGGGCTGTGTGGGGCTGCTGCCGCACGCTGACATACTGTATGTACAAAATAAAGTATTCTGGAAGTACCTTGTTCCCCTAGCACTGCAAGCCCCACGGCGGGGGGGGGACGACGGTGGGGCTGATGGGAGCTGGGGCAGCTCCCAGCCTGTGGACCCATGTCATGGCCACAGCTCCACCTTCACTGGGGTCCCTGGGGCAAAGCCTCACTGGGTGCAGTGGTGGGACCCTCTGTCCCAGGGGCTATGGGGGGGGGGGCAGGCAGGTGCCCGGCACCAGGGGAGGTGGGGGCTGAGCCGGGCTGGGTGCTGCTGATGTGTTCCTGGAGACCCCAGGGTGCCCTGTGGGGCAGTGGGACCCCCAGGCTGCACTGGGATGCCGATGCCCTGGTGGGACCCCCATGCCACGGTGGGACCCTCAGGCCACAGCGGGATCCCCAGGCCACGGCAGAGACAGGCAGCACCAGGCAGAGCAGGGACGGGCACAGTGCCCGGAGCTCCCTGGCACTGCCGGACACCTGCCTGGCACAGCCTCCCGCCGCTGCTGACCCGTGCGCAGGGACGGGGTCGGACTGGTCCGTACTGGGAGTGGGGACAGGGTCAGACTGGTCCATACTGGCACCGGGAGTGGTGGGGTCTGTGCTCACCCTACCCGTGGCGTTCCGCACCCCCAGGACGTGCACCCCACGGGGGGCAGCACCCTGACCCCCCCCCCTCCGGTGTTCCCAGCTGCCCCAGGCACTGAGCCAGGCTGGTTGCCTGTTCGTCCCTGCCCGCGGCTGGTGGCCAGAGCAAACAGGCACAGTGGGGCCAAGGCCCTTCCCAGCACCGGGCTGGCAGGGGGCTGCTGGGAAGGGGCTGGGATGGTGCCAGCCCCTGCCTGCTGCACCCCTGGCTCCTGGGCACCCTGCTGGAGGGGGAGCCCCCTCCCCAGACCCACTGCATGGGGGGCTGAGCCCTGCTGGGATCTAAACCCCCTTCCCCAGCTCTGCTGCGTTGGGGTCTGAGCCCCAAGAGGGTCTGGGTCCTGTTGGAGTCAGACCCTCACCCCTGTCCCTGCTGCGCTGAGTCCCACTGGGGGCTGAACCCCCCCCTGCCCAAACCCACCGTGTCAGGAGCTGACCCCTGTCAGGGTCTGGGCACCGTCGCAGTTGGACCCTCACCCCTGTCACCTCGGGGTCTGAGCCCCACCAGGGTCTTAAGCCCCCTCCCCAGCCCTGCCATGTTGGAGGCTGAGCCCTGCTGAGGGCTGAACCCCATGTCGGGGGCTGAGCCCTGTGAGGGTCTGAGCCCCACTGGAGTCAGACCCTCACCCCCATCCCCATCTCTGCCACGTCGGGGGCTGAGGACCTGCCGTCACACCCAGTGGGGTGTGAGCCCCATCCCCGTTCCCCCCCCCCCCAAACCCCCACTGTGGCTCCCTGTGCTGCCCCTGCTGCGTTGGGAGGTGATGACAGGGGGGCCCCCCTGCACTGTCATGTCCCCCCCCACATGGTCGAAGGTTGCGTGGGGCGGGCCGGGTTGAGCAATGGGGCAGGGCAGGTTGTGCAACAGCCCCTCCTGCCCCAATATAGGGCCGGGGGTGGCAGAAGCCCCAGGCACACCATACGCCATGGGGGTCCCCACTGCTGTCCTCTGCCTGGCCTGGGCCCTGGCCCTGGCATGTGCCCACCCCCTGTGAGTGGGGTGCTGGGGACCAGGGGGCTTGTGGGGTGCTGGGGGAGGGGTGCGGGGCAGGGAGCTGGGGGGGGGGGGGGAGAGTGTATGTGGAGCAGCTGGGGGAGTGGGGTAGGGGGCGTATTGGGGCAGGGGGCTGCAGAGGGCTGTATGGGGTGTGGGGCAAGGGGCTGCATGCCCTTGTGGGGCACGTACATGGCTGTTTGGGGGGGGGGGGGGCTGTGCTGTGAGCCCACGGTGCTGCCTGTCCCCAGGACCCAGAGCAAAACGGAGGCAGCTGGAGGAGGGCACCCCCATGGGGCTGAGCCCCCCAGCAACGACACTGGTGAGAGCCCATGGGATTGGGGGGGGGAGGAGGCCAGAGTTGCATGTGGGGCACAGAGGGGTGTGTGGGGCATGGCAGGGGCTGTGGTATGGGGAGGGGGGGTGTGTCTGTCTCTGGGGGGGGGTTGCACCATTCTGACCCCCCCCCCCCAGACTTGGCCCAGCTCTGCGCGGATGAGGGCAGATTCGACGCCACCACACTTAGCGAGAATGGCACCATGCTCTTCTTCAGAGGTGGGGCTGGGGGTCACGGGGTGGGGGGGGGTTTGGGGCTGGGGGGGGCATGGGGCATTGGAGGAAAAGGAGGTGTGGGGCAAATGGTGGGAGATGGGGGCTGGGGAGAAATGGGATATAGGGGGGGCAAGGGAATGGAGTTTGTGGGGCTGGGGGAACTGGGGGGGGGGACATGGGTCCTGGTGGGTCTGTGGGAAATGACGGACAATGAGCCTGGCACTGGCAGGTTGGGGGGGGGAATAGGATGGGGGTGTGTCTGGGGGAGATGGGAAGGTGTTGGGGGGAAGATGGGGTCCACAGGACCAGATCGCAGGGGGGGGGTGTGTCGGGGGGGAGGTCTGGATAAATGTGGAGTGGGGTGCAGATGGGGCTCTGGGGGACAATGAGGGGTGGGGGGGGGGGGGCTGTGGGGCACCCTGGGGCCAGGGGCTGTGGGAGCAGAGTGTGAGGCAGCGCCGTGAGCCCCCTCCACTGCCTGCCGTGAGGCTACCACTGTCCCTGCCCAGGCGAGGAGGTCTGGGAGAGCTCCCATGGGGGGTTCCGGCTCCATGCCCGCCCCCTGGCCGCATCCTGGCCCGAAGTGGGGGGCCCCATCGACGCGGCACTGCGCCTATACGGCTGGCAGCACCCCCAGGAGCACCAGAGCCTCTACCTCTTCCAGGCACGGCCACGGGTGCGGGGCAGAGGGCAGTGGGTTGGGGGCAGCAGGTGGCGGGTAGTGGGCAGAGGGCAGCGGGCTGGGGGCAGCAGGTTGGGGGGGGCAGTGGGTTGGAGTCCAGGGCTGGGTGGCCCCACACGCCACCATGGCGGGGCCAGGCAGGCTGCTTGCGGGTGGGGGTCTCCCCCTCTGCCCAGACCCCCGAGTGTGTCCATGGGGCTGGCCCATGGAGGGTGTTCTTGGGGCTGCTGGGAGGGATGAGCCTGGGGGTCCTGGGCAGTGGGTCGGGTCTGGGGGGGGGGGTTCTTGTCCTGGGGGGGGGGGGGGGGCTCCTGTCCTGGGGGTCTCCCCCCGGGTCTGGCCCCACGGGGGTCCCCAGGGTGGTGCCCATGGGTCTCAGCCCGTGGGGTGCTTGCAGGGCGAGCAGGTGTGGGCCTACTTCGGGGGGCAGCTGCAGCCCGGCTTCCCCCGGCGCATAGGGGACGAGTTCCCAGGGGTCCCTGGGGGGCTGGACGCCGCTGTGGAGTGCCACCCCGAGGAGTGCGGGGGCAAGACCATCCTCTTCTTCAAGGGTAAGCGGGGGCCAGGGTCAGGCGGGGGGGCAGGAGGGTGACGGCCAGGGGGCCGCCGTGGGGTCCAGAGGGGCAGCCGTGGGGCAACAGTGGTGGGAGGCAGAGGGGCTGCTGTGGGGCGTGGAGGGGCTGCAGGGGCGGGGTGTGGTGTGGTGTGGGGCTCGGGTGCTGGCAGCCTTGCTGTGCCAAACCGCGCCGGCGGTACCGTTGCCGCACGCAGGAGACACGGTGTACGCCTTCGACCTGGCGCTGCGGGTGACGAAGCCACGCTCGTGGCCGGGGCTGGGCCCCTGCGACGCCGCCCTGCGCTGGCTGGAGCGGTACTACTGCCTGCGGGGGACCCACTTCCAGCGCTTCAACCCCCTCACCGGCGAGGTGCCCCCCAGCTACCCCCGTGATCTCCGCGACTACTTCATACCCTGCCCGGGCCGAGGTGAGTGTCCGGCCACCCCCTGGGGACCCCCCTCCCACGGGGCCCTGAGCCCCACAGCAGCAGAGGGTCCCCGGACCCTGGGGTCCGGCCCCTGCCCGCAGTGCCCCGTCCCCGCTGCCAGCGCTGCTGCTGCCTGCAGGGCACTGGAACGCCTCGTGGGGGGCTGCCGGTGACCGCTGCAGCGAGATGCCCTTCCAGGCCCTCCTCTCCGACGACACCGGACGCATCTACGCCTTCCGCGGTGAGGGGCGGTGGGGGGGCTAGGGTCAGCCGGGACAGTGGCAGCGCTGGGGGCTGTGTGGCGGGGGCTGCGGGGCGGAGGACGGTGGTCCTCTGTGGGGCCACGGAGCGTGGGGCTGGCTGTGCTGCGGGGCTGTGGTGGTGGTGGTGGGCTGCGGTTGCGGCCGTGCCGTGGGGCTGTGCTGTGGGGCAGGGCTGCTGACACATCCCGCAGGGGGTCTGTCCTTCCGCCTGGACTCGCTGCGGGACGGGCACCACGCCTGGCCCCTGGGACAGACGTGGCCGGGACTGGAGGGAGAGGTGGATGCCGCCTTCGCCTGGGATGGACGCACTTACCTGATACAGGTCTGGCCCCGTGGGGCTGCCCTGTCCCCATTCCCATCCCCTGTGGGTCCTGCCCCCATCCCCAGCTCGCTGCCCCACTGGCAAGACCCCCCCCTCCCAGGCCTATGCCTGAGATGGGGCAGCTCAGGCACCTCGATCCTGGCACCGCGGCTTGCTGGGGGACGTCACCCCCGGGACCAGGGCATCTCGAGGAAGTCACCCCCCCCCCGCCCCAGGGCAGCCTGGGGACGTGGAGGCACAGCATATGGCAGTGGCCCCCAGGACCGCGCTGCCCTTGCCCCCAGCCCCCCATGGGATGCACCTCCAGGCCCTCCACCCCCGCCCACAGCCCCCAGGCACCCCCTAAAACCCGTCCTCAAGCCTGCCCCAGCCTGCAGGCAGCCCCGTGGCCCTGCCTGTCTCTGCCCATCCCCAGCCATCCTGTACCTGCCTGATCCCTCTCCCGTCCCCGTCCCCGTCCCTGCCCACCCGTGGCCCACACCATCTGCTCTCTCCAGGGCTCCCAGGTCTCCATCTTCCTCTCGGGGCAGGGCTACCGGCGGGTGCTGGGTTACCCGCGGGCCCTGCAGGACGAGTTGGGGGTCTCCAGCGCCGACGCTGCCTTCACCTGCCCCCACTCTGCCAACCTCTACCTCATCACAGGTAGGCGGCCGGTGCGCTGGGACCCTCTGGTGCCGGGGTCTCTGCTGGGTCAGGCGTGGGGCTGACGGGTGCTGTGCCGACAGGGGACCACATTCGGCTGGTGAACCTGACGCAGACGCCGCGGCAGGCAGGCGAGCCGGTGCCACTGCCCCACGACCACGTGGACGGCGCCATGTGCACCAACGACGGCGTCTTCCTCTTCCACGGCCCCAGCTACCATCAGTACCACAGTGTGGCCCAGCTGCTGGGGGCCAAAGAGCTGCCCTCCCAGAGTATCGCCACCCACTTCTTCCACTGCCCCCAGTGACCGGGGCTGGTGCCACCGCCTGGGCCCCCATGGTGCTGCCAGTCCTGGGGCTCTGCTGGCCCTGGCATGTCTGTGGCTGGGATGCAATAAAAGCCAGGGAGACCCTGAGATCCCCCTGCTCTCTCTGGGGGTGCTGGGGGGGGGCGGCGGGGCCGGTGCAGGCAGGTTGCAGTGGCCACAGGGCAGCATGGCACTGTCCCTGTCCCTGTGCCCGTGCCACCTCGGCTGGCTGTGGCAGGGGCAGTGGGGCAGGACCTGGTGGGTGCAGGTCCTCAGGTCTTGCGGGGGTGTCCTGGTAGGTGACTCCCAGGGGATGTGGTATGGGGGGGCAGTCCATGGCTGTGCCAGGCTGTACCGGGCTGAAGTGGGTTGTACCATGCTGTGCTGTGCCACACAGCACCGCCCGGTGCTGAGCCACACCATACTGTGCTGACTGAAACGTGTCGTCCTGTAACGTGCCACAGTGCACTGTGCTGTGCCGTGCCTCATGGCACTGTCATGCCATGCCATGCCATGCCATACCATGCCATACCACAAAGTGCTGTCCTGTGCCCTGCCGTGCTGTCCCACACGGCACCCTGTCCTGTTGCTCTGTGCCATGCTGTGCCATGCTGTGTTTTACCCCACCGTGTGTCCTGCACCACACTGTGCCGCACCATACCGTGCCACACTGTATTGGCCCACACCACCTGCCCTGTGCCACACTGCACCACTCCATGCCGTCCCATCCTTCCTGGAGCCATGCTGTGCTGAGCCATGCTGGTGTACTGGGCCGAGCCGTGCCCTGCCACACCACAGCCCTGTGCTGTGCCGTGCCGCGCTGTCCTGCCCGGCGCTGGGGAGGGCACCCCAGAGCACTGGGTCCAGTGCTGGGCTCCCCAGTACGAGACAGGGACATGCCGGGCAGAGCCCGGCCAGGGCCGTAGGAGGCTGCGGGGGCTGGAGCGTCCATGGGGCCGGGGGAGGCCGGGGCTGCCCGGCTGGAGAGGAGTCAGCTGGGGGGGGTCCCATCTGTGGGCAGCAGCACCTGCGGGGGGGCAGGAGGATCCGGGCTCTTTGTGGCAGTGCCAGGGCCAGGGGTGCAGACTGGCACACGGGGGGGTCCTACTGAGCACTAGGAGACACTCGTCACTGTGGGGGTGACACAGGCACGGGCTGCCCAGGGCAATGGTGGGGTCGCCGTCCTCAGGGGCTGGACATCATCCTGGGCCGCCGGCTCCAGGGGAGCCGGGCTGGACCAGAGGGACCCTGGTGGTGCTGCCAGCATCACCGGTCTGTGACTGACGCTGCGGTTCCCTCCCAGCACACCCTGCTCCTGCAGTGCCCCTCTGTGCCGTGCTGTACCAGTGCCCTGTGTGTCCCCCGTGCCACGCTGTGCTGTACCAGTGCCCTGTGTGCCCCCTGTGCTGTGCTGTACCAATCCCTTCTGTGCCCCCTGCCGCGGCCCCATGCCTGGCTCTGCCACCGGTGCTGTTTGAGGCCGTGCTGCGCACTTGTGTCCTGTCCAGTGCCGTGCCGGTACGTGCTGTTCTGTGCCATTCTGTGCCACATGTTACCATACCGTATGTTAGACCATGATCTACTGTGCATTACTGTACTGCACCGTGTGTTACTGTGCCATGACAGATCGTGTGTCCCTGCACCGCACCCTGTCCCCCCACTCGGCGCCGTCCTGCTCTGTGCTGCTCCAGGCGTGCCAAGCTGTGCCGTGCTGCATCCTTCTGGGTGGTACGCTGCCCCTTGGTGCTGTGCTGTGCCGTGCCATGCCGTGCCATGCTGTGCCACGCTGTGCCGTGCCAGATGGGATGGTGCCGTGCAGGGCTGTGCCATGCTGCTCCGCACTGTCAGGTGCTGATCCGGGCTGCTCCCCATTGTCTGTGCCATGCTGTGCTGTGCTGTGCCGTGACACACCGTGCCGTACTGTTACATACCGCGCCCTTCTGAGCCGTGCCGTGCTGTCCTGCTCCACCGTGCTCCCTGCTGTCCTGTACCGTGCCGTGCTGTGCCGTGCCATACAGTACCATGCTGTACCGAACTGTGCCGTACCATACCGTACCGTGCCGTAGCATGCTGTACTGTGCCGTACCGTGCCGTGCTGTGCCGTGCCGTGACACGCCGTGCCGTGCCTGCTGTCCGGGTCCTTCCCGGACCGCGTCCCGCTCCATCCCGTGCTGCGCCGTGTGGACCGATCCCTGACGGTGCCGGTGTCAGTGCCGTGCTGTACTGGTGCCGGTGCCGGTGCCGGTGCAGTGGCGTACCACGCCGTACCGTACCGTACCGTTCCGTTCCGTTCCGTGAGGGTGCCGGTGCCGGTGCGGGTGGGGGTGGGGGTTCTGGCCCCGCCCCGCCCTCGGAAGCGGAAGCGGAAGCGGAGCCCCCCCGCCCCCCGCCCGCGGAGCCGCCGCAGGTACCGGCCGGGCCGCGACGGGGCCGGTGTCCCCTGGGCCGGGGGGGCGGGTCTCGGGGGAACCGGTGGGACCGGGACCGGGACCGGGACCGGGGGACGGAGCTGACCAGCCCCGGCCCCGCTCTCGCTCTGCGCTGCGGAGGGGGGGCGGCCTGGCCGGGCCCGGCCGGGTTTGGGGGCAGCCGGGGGGCTGGGGGGAGGGGCCCGGGGGCGGGCTGGGGAGGGAGGGCTTGGCGGGGGGGGGCGCCGTGGAGACCGCCCCCCACCAGACCCGGGGTGAGGGTCCTGGGGCCGGACGGTAGGAGGGGGGGGGTTCCCGTGGGTGCGGGGTCCGCCGTGGGGGTCTCCTCCCGGGGAGGCCGGGGCCTGGCTGCGGGGGGGGGGACGGTACCCCGGGGCCGCGGGGGGGGCGCCGTGGCCGCGGCTGCCCCGCCGTGGCCGCGGCTGCCCCGCTGCCCCCCGCCCGCAGGCCCCATGGACGCGGAGGTGCCCCGGGGGCTGTAGGAGCCGCCCGCCAGGCGCAGGTGAGGGTCGGGCGGGGGCTCGACCGGGGGGGCACCCGCCGCCCCCCCTTGTGCCGCCCCGTGCCGCCTCACCCCCTGTGTGCGCCCCCCGTCCCGGCCCCAGCGATGTCGGGATCCCTGAGCAAGCGGAGCGACCTGGCCAACGACAACAGCCGCCTGGGGCTGAGCCTGGGGCTGCAGGGCCCCTCCGAGCCCGGACAGCTGCTGCGCCCCAAGGGCCCCCCCGGCTCCCCCCAGGGCCCCCGCCTCTATGGCAGCACGGAGCTGCAGGGCGGGGGGGTGCCGCCCGCCCCGGCCGGCGAGGAGCCGGCCAATGCCAAGTGGGTGAAGGACGGGCAGAACCAGCTGCGCCGGGCAGCCGAGCGGGACCAGAACCGCAACGAGCTGGGCCCCCCCCCTGAGGAGCTGGAGGTCTCGGCCCGCAACGCCCGCAATGCCGGCGGGGGGGGCCCTGCCCCTGCTCATCGACCTGCGGGGCACCGAGGAGGATGAGGAGGAGGAGGACGAGGAGGAGGAGGACGAGGAGGAAGGGGACGGGGACTCCACGCCGGTGCAGAGCGACCCCATGACGGCCGAGTCGGAGCAGAGTGGGGAGCGGGCGCCCCGCGAGCACGGCCGCAGCGCCAGCCTGCTCTTTGGGGTGCGCAGCGGCACCGCCAGCGACGAGGACTCCAGCTGGGCCACGCTCAGCCAGGGCAGCCCTGCCGGCAGCTCCCCCGACGACGCAGGTGGGCACCCGCGGGCACTGGCCCCACGGCGGCCCCACGGCTGCCCCGCGGTGACCTCTGACTGCCCAGACTGCCCCGCGGTGGCCTGTGACTACCCCAGGGCAGCCCCCGCCTGCCGCACAGCGGCCCCTGCCTGACCTGTGACTGCTCCCGCCTGCCTGGTGGCTGTCCCTGCCTGTCCCACTGTGGCCCCCACCTGCCCCACAGCTGTGCCTGACTGTCCTGCGCCTGCCCCTGATTCCCCCACGGCTTCTCCTGACCACCCTGTGGTGTCCCCTGCCTGCTCTGCCTGTCCCACAGCGGTCCCTAGCTGACCCACAGCTGCTCCTGCCTGCCCCATGGCTGCCCTGATTCCCCCATGGCTGCCCCATGACTTCCTCTGACGACCCTGTGGTGGCCCCTTGCCTGCCCCACGGCAGCCCCTGCCTGCCTCTCCCCTGCCTGTCCCCATCCCGCTGTGCCCAGCCAGGTCCAGTTGGCCCCACATCTTCCTCCCCCTGTCCTGGCTGTGTCCACTGCTGCCCCCAGGCCTCCTCACCATCGCTGCCTGTGCTCCCCCTGTCCCTGCTGGGTGCTGGTCCTGGCCCCCCAGCCCCTCTTGGCTCCATGGCACCCCACTGTGTGCCCCCCTGCCCGCGTTGTACCCCCCAGCACCCTTCCCTGGCCGTGCCCCCCTGCGCCATTGCTGGCGGCATAGTCCCCACTGTGCCCCATGGCGCTGGCCCTGCTGTGCCATCACCCCCAGCCCCTCTCTGGGGGTGTGGCCCTGCCAGCCCCCCCAGCCCCTCTGTGCCCCCCAGCACCTCCATGTGCCCTCCCCAGGCTGCAGATCCCCCCATGTCCCCAGCTCCCTGTCCGCACGCCTGGCAGCGTCACCTCCCTGTCCTGTGTGCCCCCACACCCTGGCTGCCCCCTGCAGCCTGTGCTGTGCTGTCCCCTGCACTCTCTGTGTCCCCATCCCTCTGCTCCTGCTGTCCCTGCGTCCCCCCCCCGTCCCTGCGTCCCCATCCCTGCGTCCCCTCCCCGTGCCCGTCCCCGCCCCCCCCCCCCCCCCTCCGCGCATCCCGGTCCCGCTGGCGCATCCCGGTGCTGCCGTCAGCGGTTGCCGGGGAAACGCCTGGTCCAGCCCGGCCGCAGGTGAGCGCTGCCGCGGGGACCGGGATGGGGACAGGGATGGGGACTGGGACCGGGACACGGACCGGGAGCGGGCTGCCCCACAGCCTGCCGTGGGGCCAAGGCTGCCGCGGGGCCCGCCGTGGGAAGAGGGCTGCGGGTGGGGCGGTGCCGGGCCGGGCCGGCGGGGGGGGGTTCCGGGCCCCACGGCGGGTGGTGGGGCCGCGGGTGCGGGGGGGCTGCGGCGGGACAGGCCCCACGGCGCCCCACGGCCGGGGCCGCGGGGGCTCCAGGCTGCGCTCTGGCCGGCAGCCGGCACGACCCCCGGCATGGGGCGGTGGCACCATGTGCAGCACGGACTACTTCGTGGCCATCGTCCTGCTGGACACGCGCCCAGGTAGGGCCGCGGCGGGGGCCGGGTGGGGGCGCGGGGGGCTGCGGCACCGCCCGGCCATGGGGTCTGGCCTGGGGGCTCTGCGGGGCCACGAGTGACTGCGGGGTCCCTCGACGGGGGGGGGTGTCTGGCACCCTGACTGGCTGCAGGGCTGTGTCTTGCTGGGCCTGGTGGCCCCCCCCCTCCCTGTGGGGCCTGGCTGGGGCCCCCCCCCCGTCCTCGTGGCAACGTGGGACCCCCCTTCTTACTGCAGTGGGGGGCCCTGGGCCCTGCCTGGGCACAGGCGCCCATCCTCACGGCAGTGGGGGGCCCGGAGCCCTCCCTGGGGGGGGTGCCCACCTCACTGGGCACCGGGGTGGGTGCCTGGTCCAGGGGGGCAGGGGGGCTCCGTGGGACTGAGCGTGGGGGCCATGCCGTGCCGGGGCTGCCTGGAAGGGCCTGTCCCCGTGGCACCCGGCCGTGACCGGCCCTTGCTTCTCCCCCAGACTCCTTCTGGACCCGCAACTCCTTCGAGACGGACTCGGACCTGCCTGCGGGATGGATGCGGGTGCAGGACACCTCGGGCACCTACTACTGGCACATCCCCACCGGCACCACGCAGTGGGAGCCCCCCTCGGGGCTGGCCCGTGGCTCGGCCCCCGGCTCCCCCGGCAACACCCCCTCCGAGGAACCACCGGTGAGTTGCGACCGTGGGGACCCCCGGGGCTTGGGGCCGTGGGGCTGCCCCATGGTGCGTGCCCTGAGCCGGACCTGCTCTCCCCACAGCTCGCCTGGACGGGCTTCGCCCCGGCTGAGCGCTTTGGCGAGGGAGATTTCTGGAAGGTGAGAGGGGGCGGTGGGCAGCTGGGGGGTGCAGCACCCCACGGTGCCTGGCCCCTGCCAGCCCCCCCCTCCCTCCCCAGGACCCCGCGGCGGAGGAGGCGGATGATGAGCCAGGAGCTCAGGATGAGGAGCCGCCATCACCGGGCCTGGCCTCGCCGAGCGTGGGGTGCGTGGAGGGGGCTTGAGGGGTGTGGGGCCTGCAGGGAGGTGGGACCCCAAGGGATGGGCAGCGGGAGGGGGTGGTGTGGGGGTGGCATGGGGCAGGAGCTGGGCCCTGTGCATGGGGTGGGGGGCTGGGGTCTCCGCACCGGTGCCCAGGGGGCAGCAGCCGGTGACAGCCCCTTCGCTCTTGCAGCGCGGCCCTGGCCGAGGAGGACAAGCCAGGCTCCAAGGTAGGCCTGGTGCCCAGCCCAGACCCCCCCCACGCCGTGGGGCTCCCACTGGCTCGGCTGGCCCCTTCCTCACCATCGCTGCCCCCACCGGGGTCTGCCCCGCTGCCAGGGGGCGGCTGGGACCCCCACCCCAGGGTTGCAGCTCGGTGCTGCCACAGTGCCATCACCGCCACGGGAGGGGGCTCAGCCGGGTCCGGCGTGTGCGGTGCCCCCGCTGCGGGGTCTGCCCTGCCCCAAGGATTGGGGGGCACGTGGGGGCAGGCGGGCAGCTGGGGTCCCCATGCCATGCCTGCCCCACGCTGTCCCCGCAGCGCTTTGCCGTGCGCTCGCTGGGCTGGGTGGAGATGAGCGAGGACGAGCTGGCACCAGGCCGGAGCAGCATCGCTGTCAACAACTGCATCCGCCAGCTCTCCCTGCACCAGCGCGGCCCCCCCGGCGCTTGGGGGGAGGTGAGTGCCCCCCTGCCCCACACGCCGCCCTCGCCGGCAGCCACCAGCGTGGCTCCCGGGACCCCCCCTGACGCTGCTTCCCCCAGGGCCGGGCGATGCTGCTGCTGCTGGAGAATCAGACGCTGAAGCTGATGGACCCGCAGGATCAGGCCCTGCTGCATGCGCAGCCCGTGGCCAGCATCCGCGTCTGGGGTGTGGGGCGTGACAGCGGCAGGTGGGGGGCGTGGGGGGTCCCCCGGGGATGTGCCAGGCGCGCAGGTTGGGGGTGAGGGTGGATCCGTGCCCACGGGGTGGGGGGGGGGGGCTGCATGGGACCCTGCAGGGGCTGTGCGGGATGGGGCCACATGGTGAGTGCGGTGCAGGCGGGCGCGGGCACGACATGGGGTCTGTGCACACGGGGGGTGGGGTGTGGGGCGCATCCCCTCCCACAGGTCCTGGGGACAGGGTGGGGATGTCCAGTGCCTGCAGGGTGTGTGGATCCGGGGCATGGGGCTGTGGGGGTCCTGTGCTGGGGGGGGGGGTGTGGGGCTGTGTGGGATCCGGGTGCATGTGGGGTATGGGGCTGTGGGGTCCCGTGCACCCATGGTGCGGGGGTGTTGCAGGGTCCCACAGCTGAGCCCCCAGGGGTGCTGAGGTGGGGAGGGATCTCACAGGTGAGGCACAGCCCCATGCAGGTGTGGGGGGACTCATGTGGCAGGGTCCAGGGGGGATGTGTGTGTCCTGGCCCCCCTAACTCTGCTCTCTGGCTCTCTCCTGCTGCGCTGGCCGGGGACGCAGGGAGAGGTACGGCAGCCCAGCCCTGCACTAGTCCTCCCAGTCCCATCCCTCGCTGGGCTGGTGGTGGAGGCACCCAGGGTGGTGCAGTGGGGAGCTCAGGGCGGCTGGTGTGGCCGCGGGGGGTGGGTCCTGAGTGCAGCCCCTCCGTGCAGGGACTTCGCCTATGTGGCCCGGGACCAGCTGACACAGATGCTCAAGTGCCATGTCTTCCGCTGCGAGAGCCCCGCCAAGAACATCGCCACCAGCCTGCACGAGGTCTGCTCCCAGGTGAGCCCCCCTCAGTCCTCCCCAGCCAGCTCTGAGGTCTGTTCCTGGGTGAGACCCTCCCCACCCCAGTGTCCCCAGGCAGCAGCCGGCTGGTGGGTCGCTGTGGGGTGCAGTGGCCCCATGTGGGGAACAAGGGCCAGGGGCTGTGGTGTGATGGCTGGCGGGGGCCGGTGCCCCCATGCTCTCCCCAGATCATGGTGGAGCGGCGAAGCGCCCGGGCGCTGGCTAATGGCCTCTCCATGGACCCCTCCAGGCTGGTGGAAATCCCCTTCCAGGGTACGGCGGGGGGGGGCTGGTGTGTGCTGGGGGCTGCATAGCTGGGCGGGGGGGGGGGGGGTAGTTGTGGGACGGGGATGGCTGTTGGGGAATGGCTGGGGTGGGGTGCAGCGGCGGTGGAGGGCCGGGTGTTGGGTGACACGGTGCAGCGGTGTTGGTGCGAGGCCGACCCTGCCCTGTGCCGCAGTGGAGTTCCCGGCGCCCAAGAGCGAGGTGGTGCAGAAGTTCCCGGTGTGCTACCTGGGCTGCGTGCCCGTCGCTAAGCCCGTGGGTGAGTGGGGGTGGCACTCGCACCCCGTGGAGCTGCTGTGGGGTGGGTGCCCCGGCCCCCCTCCTGCACGCCCCTGAGCCCCACCGTCCGTCCCCAGGCATGGATGTCATCAACGCGGCACTGGAGGCGGCGCTGGCCACTGGCAGCAAGGAGCACTGGACCCCCATCGTGGTCAACGTGGCACCCGCCACCCTCACCATCACCCACGAGCAGGTGGGTCCGGCCCCGCGGTGCCCTGTTGCCGTCCCCATCCCGGCGGCGCGGTGGTGACCTCTGATCGCGTGCCCGCAGACGGAGGCGGTGCTGTGCGAGTGCCGCGTGCGGTTCCTGTCCTTCATGGGGGTGGGTCGGGACGTGCGCTCCTTCGCCTTCATCATGGCCAGCGCCCCGGGCGCCTTCTGCTGCCACATGGTCTGGTGCGAGCCTAACGCCGCGGGGCTGAGTGAGGCACTGCAGGCCGCCTGCATGGTGAGTGTCCTTTGCCCCGGCCCCCTCCCCGTCCCCGCAGCCCCCTCCCCGGCCCCGCCGCTGACCCCGCTCTCCCCAGCTGCGCTACCAGAAGTGCCTGGACGCCCGGCCCCAGGCCTCCAGCTCCTGCCTGCCCGCGCCGCCCGCCGACTCAGTGGCCCGCCGGGTGGGCTCCTCCGTCCGCAGGGGCGTGCAGACCCTGCTGGGCAGCCTGAAGCCCAAGCGCCTGGGGGCCCAGACGCCGTGAGCCGGGATGGGGGGGAGTGACCGAGACCCCCTCCCTACCTGCCGCCCCCGGGACAGGACGGGGGGGACAGGACGGATGGGGCGGCAGTGCCGGGGATGCACAGGGCGCCGGCGGGAGGGCGAGCCTGCGCCGGGGGGTCGGGCATGCGTGTGTGCGAGCGTCCCTGTGTGTGAGGGGCTGCGGGGCACGCGCCTGCGCCGGGGGTGCACGCCAAGTGCTATGCCCTGCCGTGGCTCTGGCCCCTCCGGCCGTGCCTGTGGGTCGTGGGTCCTGCCCCACATGGCGGGGCGAGCCCCCCTCGGCCCCGCGGGGACGACGGCGCCGGCATGGTGGGGATGCGGGGCCCGTCCTGCCCCGATGCATGTGGTCTAACCTGCGGCGTGGGGCTCCCTGGGGCTGCCGGCTCCGGAGCCACCACTCCTGCCGTAACGAAGATCTGTGTTGTACTAAATAATTAATAAACCCATTCCACCAGCCCGGCCTGGCCCCTTCCCTGCGGCACCCGCCCGGAGGAGGATGAGGAGGAGCAGTGGGACCGCCTGCTCCCCAGCGCATCCCGCGGGGCCTTGGGCAGGAGCCACTGGGTCCATCACACCTTTATTGTGCCGCGGGTGGTGGCGGCAGCCAGCGGGAGCTTGGGGACGGGCAGGGACCTGCCTCAGCCCCTGCCTGTCCTGGCTGATCCCGCTGCCCTCAGCAGAGCCGCCGCTGCTGCCAGAGTGCCTGGATGCGTGGGAAGGGCAGCGCCGGGCGCAGGGGCTGGCAGAGGCCGGGGTCGGCGGAGCGGCCGGTGCGGAGGGCGCAGAGCAGTGCTGCCTTGCAGGCGGCCAGGCAGGGCTCGCGGGGCGGGTGGCCCTTGTGGAAGAGGAACCAGAAGCGCTGGAAGAGGCGCTCATCATCCTGGAAGCGGCGGATGAGCCGGTCCCAGTCGGCTGGGAAGGCGCTGGGCAGCCCGTAGGCCTCACGGGCGCGGTAGAGGCGCTGCCAGCGCGGCTCTGCCCCCGGCGCATTGGCCTCAGTGAGGTTGAGGATGAAGGTCTCGTGGTCCAGCACGGCATGGGAGCTGCTGGGATAGGCACCATCCACCTCGTACACGCGGTAGCCTGCGGTCAGGGTGGGCACAGTCAGGGGTGGGTGGCAGCACCGTGGCTGGAGGGGTGGGCAGTGGTGGGGTGGGGGGTCAGGGCGCACCGGGGTTGAGGTTGATGTAGGTGGTGACGCTGGGGGCCACAAAGGCGACGGAGACGGGGCGCGTCAGCGTCTCCTCATCGTAGAACATCTCGAACTCATCCACATGCGTGTGCCCAAAGAACTGAGCCGCGATGGTGCCCTCAAACCTGCACCGGGCCAGGGCGTGAGGGCTGCCAGTGCCCAGACCTCTGCCCTGGCCCTGCTGTGCTGCCCGGCAGCAGACATGGTGCAGCCAGTCCCGTCCCTGCCGTGCTGCCCGGCAGCTGGTGCAGTGCAGCCTGTCCCATGACCCGCAGCCCCCCCCCCGCCACCCCGGGCTCAGCTGACACCGCTTGTCCAGGCTGTGCCCGTCGGTGCTGGCTCCTGCCCGGCCGTTGCCCTGGCTCCGGTGCAGCCCTGCCTGGCACGGGCAGCTTTGGGCTCCCGACCCCAGACACTCTGGCATGACACCGTCTCCCCCCCCCCGTCCCCCCCCATCCCCTCCCATGCCACCGCTGAATCCGCCGTGGGCCGGGCAGCGTGGGGGAGGCCACAGGGCTGACCTGCTGACGATGCGGTAGTAGTTCCAGCTCCAGCTGCGAAGGCAGTGGGCCGGGGGGATGTGCCCGATGATGTGCACCTAGGAGGGAGGGGAGGACGGGGGCGGGCTGGGGGGTGCCCGAGAGCCCCTGTGTGCAGGGACAGCACCCCCGCTACACTGCCCTCACCTTCTCCCCTGCCTGCTCGGCGGCTGCCAGGACCCCCACCAGCCACTGCAGCTGCCCCGCGGGGTCGGTGGAGTTGATGAGGAGCCAGAAGTTGGCCTGGGAGCAGAAGTTCATGTTGAGGGAGACGAGGCGCAGCCCAGGCCAGACCTGCACCGTGTAGAAACCAGCAGCCCTGCAGGCATGGGGCGGGGGGGGGGCGGTGTGAGCACTGCCTGCCCCCCTGCTCCACCACACCGCCCCTCACCATGGCCCCTGTGCCTGCCCTGGGCCCCCCAGCTCCCTGCCCACCCCAGCACCCCCCTCCCCTCTGCCTGCCTGACCAACACCCCCCACACCCACCCTGTGCTGGAGCCCCCCTTGCCCCTGCCCACCCAAAGTGCCCTGCACCCCTACCAGCCACAAGCATCCCCTTGCACCCCTACCAGCCACAAGCTCTCCCTTGCACCCCCCAGTATAGAGACACCCCCTCCACCCCTGCTAACCCGAGACACCTGCACCCTCCCAGCCCCAAGTTCCCCCACCCCAATCCCTCCTAGCCCGGGGCTCCCCCTTGCTCCCCCCAGTATGGAGACCGCTCTGTGCCCTCCCAGCTCTGAAATCCTGCTAGCCCTGAGCCCCCCCTTGCCCGCCCAGCCAGCAGCCGCCCCCACCGGAGGGTCTCCAGCGCCGAGGGGGGCAGCCAGTCCTGCCAGGCCTGGGCCATGGCATCGTACAGCCAGGCAGAGGACTGGTTGCCCCGTACGTATGGTGGGGGGAAGGCGTTGACGGGGGTGGCCTCGTGGTTGCCCACGGCCGGGTAGACGGGCAGGGAGCCCAGGTGCCGGCGCAGCAGCCCGGTGACGGTGCGCAGGGCCAGCAGCTGGTCCTGTCGGCTCTGCTGCCAGACATCGTGTGCTGGGATGTCGCCCGTCCAGTACGCAGCGGCGAAGGGGGCAGCGCCGGGGAGCTGGGCCAGCAGCGCCTCGATGGTGCGCAGCGGCAAGTCACACTTGGCGTACTCGCCCCAGAAGCCGGCGCCGCCGGGACCGGGGCGGACGGCGCCGCGGCAGCAGAGCGGGTCGGGGCAGGCGGCCTCGCTGCCTGGCACGTAGTGGCGGTCCCAGTGCAGGTCGGTGAGGAAGAGGAGGCGAGCGGTGGGGGCGCCGGGTGGCGGGGGCACCGGGGGCCGCACCGGCGGCTTGGGGGTGGCAGGAAGGGAGACGTTCCAGGCGCCGAAGATGTCCCAGTGGCCGCAGCGCCGGCCCAGCAGCAGCCCGCAGGCCTCGCCGGGACGCAGCACCGAGCGGGCCCAGGCCGACACCACGTCCCGCTGGAAGAGCTGCACGGCCTGCCGGCAGATCTCGGGGCGCGCCAGCCGCAGGTCCTGGCACAGCCGGGCCGCCACGCGCCCCACGCGCGCCACGTTGGGCTCCAGCTGCGGGACAGGGACCGGCTGGGCTGTGGCCGGCTCCCCGGGACGGCCCTGCCGTTGTCGCTGCCCCTCGCCCGCCGGCCGGGAGCCCCGAGGCCAGGGTCACCCGCAGCTGCCCAGTTCCCCGCCATGCCCCAGTCCAGTTCCCCTTTTGGGGAAGCAAGTGGGAGCCCGCGGTGGCCCATCTGCAGCCCGTCCCCGTCCCTCAGAGCGGAGCCGCTGGCCCGTCCCGCCCCAGCCCATCCCCGTCCCGGTCCCGTGCCCGTCACAAGTCACGACATGCCCTAGCCTGTCCCGGCCCCGTCACGAGGTCCCGGCCCGACTCAGCTCCCGCCGCCAGCCCCGTCCTGTCCCGGGCCCCGTCACCGCCCTGACCCGTCCTTGTCACCGCCCTGACCGGTCCCCGTCCCCCTCCTGTCCCCGTCCTCTCCTGACCCCGTTCCTCTCCCGGACGCCGCTGGCCCCGCTCCGCGCGTCCCTGTCCCGGTCCCTGTCCCGCCGCCGGTCCCGTCCCCACCTGCAGCGCCAGGTCCAGCGCCCCGAAGAGCAGGTGACAGACCGGGCACGACACGTTCCGCCAGCCCCAGCGCGGCGCCGCCTCCAGGAGCGCCTCCGCCCCGGCAGGGGGCGACCCCAGCGACAGCGACAGCGACAGCGACAGCGATAGCGCCAGGGCCAGCGGCAGCGAGAGCGGGGGGGGCCGGACCGCGGCCCCGAGCCCGCGCCGCCATGGCCGACAGACGCCTCCGCCGCCGGGGGCGGGGCCTGGACCGCGAGGCGGGGCCGAGGGCGGGGCCGGTTCGCGGGCCGGGGGGGAGAGAGCAGGACGAGGGCGGTGCCTTTAAATGGCGCCAAGAGCATGATGGGAGATGGAGTCCGCTGGGGAATTGTGGGAGATGGAGTCTCCTGGGGCACTGTGGGAGATGGAGTTTCCTTGGACACTGTGGGAGATGGAGTTTCGTTGGGCACTGTGGGAGATGGAGTCTCCTTGGGCACAGTGGGAGATGGAGTTTCGTTGGGCACTGTGGGAGATGGAGTCTCCTTGGGCACAGTGGGAGATGGAGTTTCGTTGGGCACTGTGGGAGATGGAGTCTCCTTGGGCACTGTGGGAGATGGAGTTTCGTTGGGCACTGTGGGAGATGGAGTCTCCTTGGGCACAGTGGGAGATGGAGTTTCATTGGGCATTGTGGGAGATGGAGTCTCGTTGGGCACTGTGGGAGATGGAGTCTCCTTGGGCATTGTGGGAGATGGGATCCCTTGGGGCACTGTGGGAGACGGAGTTTCCTTGGGGCATTGTGGGAGACGGAGTCTCCTTGGGCACAGTGGGAGATGGAGTCTCCTTGGGCACTGTGGGAGATGGAGTCTCCTGGGGCACTGTGGGAGATGGAGTCTCCTTGGGCATTGTGGGAGATGGAATCCCTTGGGGCACTGTGGGAGATGGAGTTTCCTTGGACACTGTGGGAGATGGAGTCTCCTTGGGCACAGTGGGAGATGGAGTTTCGTTGGGCACTGTGGGAGATGGAGTCTCCTTGGGCACAGTGGGAGATGGAGTTTCATTGGGCACTGTGGGAGATGGAGTCTCCTTGGGCACTGTGGGAGATGGAGTTTCCTTGGGGTGCTGTGGGAGGTGGAGTTTCCTTGGGACACTGTGGGAGATGGAGTTTTATTGGGCATTGTGGGAGATGGAGTCTCCTTGGGCACTGTGGGTGATGGAGTCTCCTTGGGCATTGTGGGAGATGGAATCCCTTGGGGCACTGTGGGAGATGGAGTTTCGTTGGACACTGTGGGAGATGGAGTCTCCTTGGGCACAGTGGGAGATGGAGTTTCGTTGGGCACTGTGGGAGATGGAGTCTCCTGGGGCACTGTGGGAGATGGAATTTCCTTGGGGCACTGTGGGAGATGGAGTCTCCTTGGGGTGCTGACCCGGCCGTGTGGCGTCACTACACCCATGGTTGGCTCCGAGCACCCACTGCTCGTGCAGAGATGCCTGTGGGTGCAGGGGGTTTGTGTCTGTCTGCGTGTTCCAGTACATATGTGTCTCTCCCACTCTGTGTGTGTGTGTGTGTGTGCACACATGTGTCTGTGCAGGTGTTTGCTGCAGCTCTGTTTGTGCATGCATGTGCTTGTGCATGCACGCATGTGTGCCAGGGTGTGTGCAGCAACGTGTGTGTGCGCGTGGGCGCATGTGTGAGTCCTGTCCTGGTGGGCGCGGTGCAGCAGGACTATGCTTGGGAGATCCGGCAGGACCTGGTGTCATGCTGTTCCCCACCGGTGCCGCGCTGTCCTGGCACTGGTGCAGAGTCCGGCAGGGCTGTCCCAGACACGGCCATCCCCAGCCCCGGGCACTGACCCAGCGCTCCTGTTGGTTGCACCGGCTGCTGCCCCAGGGTGCGGGCATTCCCACAGCGGAGGGGCCCGGCCCCATGGCCCCCTGTGCCCCGAGCGGTGCGGAGTCCTGGTCCCTCACAGCTCTGGCCCGTGGACCCCCCAGAGCCGGGTCAGGCCAAGTGCGGTGGGAAGCAGTGGCGCAGGCGGGCGCAGGCAGGCGCAGGGTGAGTTTATTGTGGCCAGAGCCCAGGAGTGGAGCGGGGAGACCCCAGGCTGGGCTGAGGGCACCTTGACCCCCCCCCGCCCCTGGCCTGTCCGGCCCTGAGGGTCTCCCTACCGGCCCAGGGAGCCCCTGCCCCGGCTCTGTGGCCCCAGCCCAGCCTGGGCACGGTGGCGTGTGCAGCTGGGGGGCCCTGGGGGTGGCGCTGGGGGTCCTGGGGCTGTGTGGGGGCTGGTGAGGCCCTGGAGCAGACGGGTGAGGGGGGGCACGGGGGGCCCGGAGGCTGGGGGTGCACTGAGCTGTGCCAGGCACACCGGGGACACAGGGAGGGTGCCAGGGCAGGCGGGGACGCGGGGGGGGGCAGGCAGAGCCCGGGGGGCAGCGGGGGCCAGGACGGCCAGCTCAGAGGGGTCCGAGGCTGCTGACGGTGGTGTAGCTGAACTTGGAGAGCGAGGCATTGGCGTTGGCCACCTCCTCCTCGAGCGGGCGGCGTGGGCAGGCACGGCGGCAGCCGGCGCAGGTGGCCAGGAAGGCTTTGCGGAAGCGGCGGTTCATGAAGCAGTAGATGAGGGGGTTGGCGCAGGCGGAGGTGTAGGAGAGGAGGTGGATGAAGGAGATGGGCGTCCCCGAGAGCGCCCGCTGGGCCGCCTGCGGGGCGAAGGCACGCCACGTGTTGGCGGTGAAGATGGGCAGCCAGCAGAGGAAGAACATGGCCACGATGACCACCAGCATGCGGATCACGCGCCGCTTGGCCACCAGCTTCGCCTCCGAGCTGTTGATGCGCGCCCGGTCCTGCTGCGCGCCCGCCGTGCCCAGCGCCCGCAGCTCCAGCGCGCCGCCCGGCCGGGAGAGCTGCAGGTAGCAGCCGTCTCCCTCGTCGCAGGTGGGTGCCGGCTCCCTGCCGCCGTTGCGCTGAGCTGCGGGGCAGAGGGGATGCGGTCACGGCCGTGGCACCGCGCGGACCTGCGTTGCTCTGAGGCCCTGAGCGCATGCTCCACTGGGACACAGCGGGATGTCGGGACGGGATGTGGCACAGGGCCCTGCGCAGGGAGGGGTCCCCAGGGAACCCCCCAGCTGTGGGGACCCGGGGTGGGGGCTCAGCCCTCCCCCTCGTCCCAGGGCAGGGGGCTCTTCCCATGGGGGCGTTCTGCTGCGGAAGGTGAGGGCAGGGCTGAGCGGTGCCCCCAGCCCTGCCCCGTGCCAGCCCGGCCCCTCACCTGCAGCCTCCCCCTTGATGTCCAGCTCGAAGCGGATGCCTCGGTAGAGCTCGCGGGAGATGAGCCCATAAGCCACGATCATCACCACGCCCGGGATGAAGAAGAGGATGAGGAGCAGCAGGACATACCTGGAAGATGTGGCACCAGTCGCTCAGTGGCCCCTCGCCAGCCCGGCCGCAGCAGCGGGGCTGGCGGCCGGACCACATCGTGCCTTGTGCCGGGGTGCCGGGGGCGGATGGGGGTCCTGGGGCTGACTCACCAGGCCTGCCGGACATGCTCGCTGGGCCACTTGTGGGTGCACTGGCTGATGGGCGGGCGGGCGCCGTGGGTGGACATGGCGTGCGTGGTGCTGTAGACGGCGTATGGCAACATGAGCAGCGCTGAGAAGAACCAGGTGCTGGCGATGACCCGGCAGGCGTGCGACCGCGTCTGCCAGACGCGGGACTGCAGCGGGTTGCAGATGGCACTGTACCGCTCGATGGCGATGGCCACCAGGCTGAAGGTGGAGACCGAGACAGAGATGCCTGCGGGCAGCAAGGGTCAGCGTCCACAGCGCGTGGAGTGGCACGCCGGGGCTCAGCCCTCCCCCAGCCCCTGCCTGCCACCCCCTCGTACCCATGAGGTAGGCCATGAGCTTGCAGACGGCCTCTCCGAAGATGAAGGTGCCCATGAGGTTGGGGATGAGCGTGAAGGGCATGCAGCAGACTGCCAGCATCAGGTCGCTGAGCGCCAGGGAGAGCAGGAAGGAGTTGGTGACGGTGCGCAGGCGGCGGTTCAGGAGCAGCACAGCCACGACCAGGGCGTTCCCGCAGACGCTCAGCACAAAGATCAGCGCGTACAGCAGTACACGCACTGTCAGGTCCAGGTCTGCGGGTGGCAGGGTCACGGGCTGCCATGCGGACACCCTGGTGGCACCCCGGCAGGGGAGGGCAGCGTGGCCGAGGAGATGTCCCCCCTGGCAGCCCACAGGCATCCCGGCACAGGCGGGCAGCGTGGCCGAGCACGGTGCAGGCACCTGGGCTCCACCTCCAGCCGTGTCCAGCAGGCTCGGTGGGGAGCTGGGAGCCGGGCACCCGGGTTCCCTCCATGTGGATGTGACCACAGCAGACGTGGGGCCGGGATGCCCCGGCTGCTCCCCAGCTCGGCTCCATGGACATCCTGCCGCCCGGGCTGGGTTCCAGTGCCGGGGCACCCTGCGGTGCTGCCCCTGTCCTGCCCGTACCCCAGGGCTGACCCTCAGCCATGCTGGCAGGACGTGGCTGCCTGCGGCTGCCCCTGGGCCTCTGCCCTCCCGGCGCAGAGGGAGCCGGGTGCCCAAGCCCCCCGCTCCCCTGGCCACCCTAGGACGTGACCGGAGCTGTTCATCCCTGGGAGCCGGACAACAGCCGGTGCTGGCACCGCATCCTGCTGCCCGCGGAGCCCCGGCTGGGCACGGTGGAGTGGGCCGGGGGTCCCGGCCCCCAGTGGTGGGGCAGGTGGGCAATGGCTGTGCCCCTGCTGGGGTGCCCTCCACCTTCCCGCTGCCCCCCTGGGCCGAGTCCAGCTTGGACCCCGGGCAGTCCCCGCCGTGCTGGCTCTGCTGCCTGCCGTGCTGTCCCAGGAGCCGGCACCGGGACCGGTGGACTGGGGACCGGGGCTGAGGCTGGGGACAGCGGCTGGCGGTGCCGGGCCAGGTGTGGCGGGACGGGGACGCACGGGGGGCACGGCGGGTGCTGCGGGCTGCACCGTGCACGCAGGCAGGGAGCATCGGGGCGCACGGCGGGATGAACCGGGGTGCGCCGGGCAGGCGGGTGGGGTGCGCCGGGATGGACCGGGCAGGCGGATGCGGGGCACCGGGGTGCGTGGGGCAGGCGGGTGCACCGGGAGACACGGCGGGACGAACCGGGGCGGGCGGGTGGTGTGCACGGCGGGACAGCGGGGGGTCCCTCCCGTCCCCTCCCGGTCTCACCTTTGGGCGCCGGGGGCCCGCGGAAGCCCCTGCGGAGGAGGTCGCAGGCGGAGCCGTTCCCGGCGGAGCCGGTGCCGGTGGCGGAGCCGGAGCCGTTCCCGGGGCGGCAGAGCAGCTCCTGCAGCGACTCGTTGAGGCGCCGCGGGTCCATGGCGCCGGCGGAGCCGCCGTCAGAGCCGCCCCGCGCCCATCGCGCCCGCCCCGGCGGCGGCACCGGGAGGAGGCTCGGCTCGGCTCGGCTCCGCTTCGTTCCGCTCCGCTCCGGAGCCGCCGGGAGAGTGAGCGGGGGCGGCGCCCGGCGCGGGGCGGGCCGGGGCCGGGGGCGGGGGGCGGTGGCGGGGGAGCCCGGGGGGGGGGGCGGCGGCGGGACGTGGGGGGAGGCAGGGGAGTTTGAGGGGTGGGGGTGTGCGGGGGACGGGGCTGGCGGGGGCGCAGAGCGGTGGGCGCCGGGGACAGCGGGAGCGGGGCAGGGGGGGCGCGGGGGCGCTGGGACCGGGCTGCAGCCGGAGCCGGCGGGGCCCCGGGCGGGGTCAGGGGCTTCGGGGGGGGGGGGCTCGCCCGGTGGTCGCCGGGGGCGTCCGCAGGGCCGCGCCCCGGAGCGCTCCTGGGGCACCGGGCGGCGGCGGGGGTCACCGGGCGGCTGTCACCGTGGCGGCGGTCAGCGGGCGGCGGTGCGGGCGCCCGCGGCTGCTGGCTGTGGGTGCCCCTGGGGACGGCACGGCGGGGCTGGGGGACCCAAGCTGCCCCCGGCCCGGGCCCGGCTCGCCCCCAACCCCGGGCCGCCCCGCTCCGGGCCCCCGCCCGGTTCCCGCCGCCGCTTTTCCGGGACCCCCCGGCACCCCGGGCCGCCCCCGCTCCGACACAGCCCGGCGCCCGCCCCTGCCCCTGCCGCTGCCCTCCTCCGTGTCCCGCCCCATCCCCGTCCCGGTCCCGGTCCAGGTCCCGGTCCCCGTTACGGCGCTGTCCTGGTTCCTGAACAACTCGTCGTTTCCCAGCAACGGTTGTCACGGTTACCCAGCAATGGTTGTCCCCGTCACCCAGCAGCTGTTGTCGCTGCTGTCCCCCCCCCCCGCCCCGGGCAGGCCACAGGCTGCCCCCAGGTAACGCTCATCGCCGGGGGCCTGTCACCCCCGCACCCCGCACCCTGGGGGGACCCCGTGCCGTGGGGGGACCCTGTATCCTGGGGGGACCCTGCACCCCACTGTCACCCTGTGCCACAGTGGGACCCCATCCCCCAGCAGGATCTGGTCCCCGGGCAGGACCCTGCGGCATCGTGGGACCCTGCACCCTGCTGCGACCCTGCACTCTGGTGGGACCCTGCACCCCACTGGGACCCTGCACCCCACTGGGATTCTGCGCCATGGTGGGACCCTCTGCCCTGGCAGGACCCGCTCCCCCGGCAGGCTGCCGCCGCCGGAGCCGGCACTCGAGGCGCTCGACACGCAGCGCCAGCTTGAAGGCGCTGGACTCCAGCTGGGCCAGCAGCCGGGCCGCCCGGGTCTGCAGCCCCTCCAGGGCCGTCTCCAGTGCCTGCACCCGCTGCTCGGCCTCCTCTGCCATTGCCGCTGCCACCGCCTCGGCGTGCACGTCCAGCTTGCCCATGCGCAGCAGGAGCTCGCGGCCCTTGGCCTCCATCATGGCCCGGGCGCTGGGGAACTCGACCAGCACCTCTGCCAGGTCCTCCTTGGAGAGGCAGAAGAGGTCCGAGTAGCCGATGCTCATGATGTTGGCTGTGCGCCGGTTCCCCGAGGTGTTCCCTGGGGAGGTGGGGGCTGCGGTGAGGCCGGGGGGGGCTGGGGGGCTGCGGTGGGGTGCAGCAGGGGGCTCACCTTTGATGTTGATGAGGCTGATCTCTCCGAAGTAGAGCCCCTCGCCCAGGATGGCGAGCTGCGTGACGCCGTCCTCCGCCACCACGGCCAGCCGCCCCTCGCGGATGAAGTACATCTCACGCCCCACGTCGCCCCTGCGGCAGACAAACTCACCGGGGCCGAAGACCTGGGGCTGCAGCCGCAGCACCAGCTGCTGCAGCACGCCATGCTCCCAGCTCTGGAAGAGGCCGACGCGGCGCAGGGCCGGCAGGTGGACGCTGGCTGCCACATCGGCCCGTAGCCCCCGCGGCAGGTGCCGCAGCACCAACCGCTCCGCCGGCAGCTTCTGCTGCGCCCGCAGGTGCTGGTGCCAGTCAGCCACCCGCTGCGACAGCCGCCCGCCCACGCCCTGCGCCCGCAGGTAGCGTCGCACCGGCTCAGGGTCAGGGTAGAAGGCGGCATCGGCTGCGTTCCTGTTGGAGATGACGGAGCTGATGCTGCCCGTGATGGTGGCAAAGCCCAGCACGGCCAGGAGGAAGCCGGCGGTGATGAAGAGGAACTCCTCCTCGCGCCGGGGCTCCGGTGTGTCGCCCACAGTGGCGAGGATGAGGGTGGAGAAGTAGAAGCTGTGGAGGTACTGCCGCAGCGGGTGGGCGAAGCCAGGGCGGCTGGCGTTGGGGCAGACCCAGGCATCCGTGCCCAGCCCCAGCCAGGATGAGAGGGCGAAGTAGAGGCAGCTGTGCCAGTGGATGGTGATGAAGACGTAAAGCATCAGCTTGGCGATGCGGAAGGCGTTGGGGTGGGCCGTGCGTGTCTCCCGGCGGTCGAAGGCCTCGAAGAGCCGCGGCGCCCGCAGGCAGCGGTTGGCGCGCACCGCTGGCACCCCCGGCCCCAGGCGCAGGTAGAGCAGGTCGGTGGGCAGCACCGCGACCAGGTCCCAGGGGAAGGACGGGGAGCTCAGGTAGCGCTGCCGGATACGGCCACGGTCCCGCACCAGGATGCCATCCTCCAGGAAGCCTGGGGGTGGCAGCGGGTCAGGACCCGGATCACTACCGGGGCTCCTTGGTGGGGGCATCCTGGCACTGGGGGGTCTCCCATCAAGCGGGGGGAGCTGAAGTGAGGGGTGATGGGCTCGGGGTGCCCAGGGTTTCCCTGTGCTGGGAGGAGGTTAGTGGTGGAAGACCAGGTGGGTGCCCACCGCAGGGCACAGAGGGGTCCCTGGGCATGGTTCTCCTGGCAGGGACCCCAGGACAGGTGTCCTGTGGGACATTGCTGGGGGTCCCCTGTGCTGCCTGGGCTGCCCGTGGGGCTGAGGGTCTCAGCGGTGGGTGCTGGGACCACAGAGCACCCACTCAGGCCCACCCCCCCCGTGCTGGGCTGGCTGATGGGGAGATGGCTGTGCCCGGGGCGGGTGTGGGGGGGGTGTGTGTGTGTGCGTGTGTGTGCACCCGATGGCCTGAGGTGTGGATGGCTGCATACGTGTGTGTGCGTTCATGTACACATGGGCATGCACATGCATGTGCACGTGATGCATGGCTGTTTGCACATAGCTGTGAGTGCACACAAACACGTCTGTGCACACAGGTGAGTGTGCATTTGCATGTGCAATTGCAGCCAGGTGTGGAGCAGGCGTGGGGCAGGCGGTGGGGCTGGGGTGGGGGGCTGGGGCACGCCGGGGCGCAGGCACCGACCGGTGTGGAGGCGCACGGCGATGTCCAGCAGGTAGAGCACGTCGCAGAGGTAGTCCAGGCTTAGCCACAGCACCATGTGCTGCTCCTGCAGGTCGGGGAAGCAGGACCTGGCGGTGCAGGCAGCGTCACTGGGGCTCGGATGGTGCCGACGAGTGCCAGGACGCCCCGTGCCCCCACCCCAACTCAGGTGCCGGGGGTCTTCGGCAGCAGCACCTGCCCTGTGCCCTCCCAGGCACCTGCAGATGAGGACAATCCAGTTGTAGAAGACGGGCAGCGCCATGATGCTGATCCACCAGTAGTACCAATCTCCAGAGGGGTCCAGGGTCCAGCTCCGGGGGGTGGCGGTGCTGCCGGGGGAGGCAGAGGGACCTCAGGGCTGCCCCATCCCCGGCTGGCTGCGTCCCCCCACCCAGCCATGCTGGCCCCTGGCCCCCCCCCAGCCCTGCACCATGGCCCTGCTGCCGGCAGCTCCTCGGCTCAGCCAGCCCCTCGCCATGGCATAGGGTGCTCCACACACGCAGATCCTGTGGCACCGAGGGGTGTCCCCGCCACGTGCTCCCACTCCGGTCCCCATGGTGGGCAGCCATGCCCTGCTCACCCCCAGGCGTGTCCGGTGCCGGTGCCAGGCTTGGCTGTGGTGATGAGCCTGGTGGTGCCGCGTGGCTGGGGCCAAAGCCAGCGGTGGGTCAGCATGGAGCTGAGTCTGTGCATCCTGCACTGCGGGTGCCGGTGAGGGTCCTGCACCTGTCCTCCAGCACTCAGTGGGTGCTGCAGCCCAGCCACAGCACCGAGCACGGTCCCTCTGCAGGATTCAGCTGTGTAATTCCGCCAGCACCGGGTGCATCCTGGCAACATGGGGCTCCCCAGGGCACTCACTGGCCCACCGGGACACCAGGGCTGCAGACAGCCATGTCTCCAGCCACGCTGGGTGTGCTGGGGTGGCAGAGCCGTCATCTGGCTCTGCCGGACCAGGGGCCGTGGCAGACCGGAGCGGGGATGTGCCATGGGGTGGTGTGGAAGCCCCCTGGGCCGAATTTGGGCGCAGATGGAACGAGCTGGATCCTGGCTGTGCTGCTGATGAGAGGGGGGCACACGTGGCCTCTCCAAAACTACCAGTGCTGGGGTCAGGGGTGCTCTGGGTGGGGGTGCAGGCTCCAGCTCTAGGACCATGGGGGGTGGCAGGGCCAGATGGGCACAGGGGCTCAGTGCCAGCGCCGGGCCGGTGTGTGCTGGGGGGACACCAGATCACCCGTGGAGGTGGTTTTGGGAGAGCTGGCCCCGGGTCCGCAGGGCAAGGACACGTGCCAGAGTGGATGTCCCAGGGCCCCGGGCAGCAGGAGCTGCAGGTCACGGTTGGGCGCGGGTGCTGCTGGGGGCACCGTGCCCATGGGAAGGTGGGAGTGGGGTCAGGGGCAGCCTGTAGAGTGCCAGGGATGGTGCCCAGTGCCCGGTGCAGGGGGTCCCCGGTGCAGGTGGGCACAGCAGGGTCACGGTGCTTCATGCAGCCAGGTTGCCCGTAACCAGGCAGTGGCTGGTGCCCGGTGCTTCTGGGGCACCCGGGGCCGTGACTGTGCCCTGTGCCTGCTGCCCGGGCAATGCCCGGTTCTCGGTACAAGGGCAGGGCCCGGGGAATGCCCCAGTGCTGGTACCAGCGGCTCCCTGCCCGGGGCCCAGGGTCAGGCTCCGGTGCCCGATGGTCGGTTCCAGGCAGTGACCTCTGCAAGATGCAGTGGCAGATCCCGGTAACTGGTGCACCGTGCTAGAGCGGTGCCCGGTGCAGGCAGTGCCCGGTGCAGGGGGGGTTAGCCGGTGCGGGGACTGCCCGGTTCCCGCGCGGCCGAGCCCGCCCCCCCCAGCGCCCCTCGGCCCGCCTGGCCCCACCCTACCCCAGGCCCCGCCCCGGGCCCCGCCCCAGGCGCAGAGCAGCCAATGAGCGCTCCGGAACGCCCGGCCCCGCCCGGCCCCGAGCTCGCGGGCCCCGCCTATCGAGGCGGGCGGGGCGGGGCCGTGGGGCGCGGCGGGCGGGGCCGCGGGCGGGGCCTGCGCGGCCGGTGCGTCGGGCGGCGGCGGGAAGATGGCGGCGGGCGCGCGGGGCCCGCAGCGGGGGCGGCCGGTGAGCGGCGGGGGCGGCGGGAACGGGCGGGGCGGGGACGCCGGGAACGGGGAGGGGGGGGGGGGGACCGCCCCCCGCGAAGGCCCGGCGGGGCCGGTCCGGGCTCGGCGGGGCCATGCCGGGCCCGGCGGGCGCCCTTCTGCCGGCTGTAACGGGGCGCCCGGGCCGCTGCCTGCCCTTGGCCGTGAGGGGCTGCCCTGCCGCCGGGTGTCCCCGTGCGGGGGGACGGGGGGGCCTGGCCGGCCGGGGCGGTGTCCCCGGGGGTGCGTGGGTGCCGTGAGCTGTGGCGGGGAGCGGCCGGGCCGGGGCCTGGGCCGGGCCGCGCTGCCGTGGGTGCGGAGGGGCCGGCAGCCTGGGGGTCGGCCCTGTCCGCGGCCGGCCCGGGGGGGGGGCCCGGCCCTGCGTCCGACGCCTCCTCTCCCCTCCCCAGGTACGGCGCTGATGGGACGGGACCCGCCGCGACCTTGACCCCAGGTAGGCGGCCCTGCCTCAGGCAGGGCAGGCAGCGCCCCGGGGCCGGGGCGGGTCCCGGTCTCGGTCCTGGTCCCGCCGTGGCTCCTGGGCGGGGGGCCGGGGGGTTGCCCGGGGCGGGCAGCACCTCCCGCGACGCTGAGGGAGCCCGGGGCGGCGGCGCTGGGCACCAAGGGTGCGACGCCCGGCCGGCACCGGGATGTGGCGACCCGGTGGGGGCCTCTGCCCCCGAGGGGGCTGCGGAGCCCCGTGGTGGCCGGCCGGACTCGGCCGGCGCTGACCCCAGGGAAGCGCCTGGCTCTCGGGCTCCTGCTTGCTGCTGCTGCTGCTGCCGGCCCCTGCCCCGGGACAAGTGGTTTTTGGTGGGATGCCTCCATCCAGCAGTGAGAGGTGGCGGGGTTGCCGGCCTGGTGCCTCTGGCGTGGCGGCGGGTGCAGGCAGCTCACTGCGGGGTGGCCTTTGGCCTCACCAGGAGCAACAGCAGCCCTGTACCGTGCTCCCACCTCCCGGGGTGCAGAGGAGGGGGCTGGTGCCCACTGGGCACGGAGGTGGACTGAAATGCCTCCCCTGGGAGCAGCTGCCACCTCTCTGCCTGGGGCTGCCGGCTCCCTGCCTGCCTGCCGCTCCTGGGAGTCTCTGGGGGCCCCTCGTTCCTCTCTGCCTGCGCTGGACTTTGTCCCTGTCCCCACAGGTGTCAGGGGGCAGCCGGACCCTGGCAGTGTGCTCTGTGCTGTGTGGCTCCCTGGGTGCACGGCCCTCACCAGGCCTTGGCAAGGGCAGGGTGCTCTGCTCGGTCTCTGGTGTGTGGGTCCTGGGTCGAGGTGGGCGGCTGTGCCCCTGGCATCCCTGCCCTCGGTGTGGCGGCACCCCGGCTGCCTCCTTGTGTCCCTGGCCACCGGACATCTGCTGCCCATCAGGACACTTCACTGCAGAGCGGCCTGGGAAGCTGGTGCTGGTGGGTGAAGGATGGGCTCCTGATGCGTGGGCGGGCTTGGCGGCACCGTGCCGTACCCTGGCAGGTCTTGACTGGTGGCTGGGTCCCCTCTGTGTGCAGCGGGGAGCTGAGGCCGCGGTGAGGAGGGAGCAGGTGCCAGGACGGAGCTGGCAAGTCCAGGCCCTTGGGGCCATCATGTGGCAGACGCTGCCCGCCCTCACGCCTGCTGCATGGCTGTGGCTGTCTCCTGGTGTGTGACATCCTGTGGGTGCCACTGGGCTTTGCCTTCCTATCCCCACCTCGGTGATTGCTTTGCTCTGCTCTGGCTTGTCCCCTGCCCCACTTCACCAGCCTCTGCGAGGGGCTCATATGGTGACATGGTGCTGGGCAGTCTGACTGCAGCCTGGCCTGGGGCAGGAGCCGCAGGTGCCGGTGCGCCAGGGGCTTGCCCCCGGCATGCTGGCCTTTGGCGAGGTCTAACTTTAGCAACCACAGTCAGACCTCATCCACGCTGGAACAGGATGCCGGTCATGCCGTGGTATAAATACGCCTGGCCAGTGCCTGAACCACAGGAGGGGTGTGCGCCTGCTGCCAGCACCACCGTGCTCAGCTGCCCCGGGGGTTCATCCCCCTCATTAACATACTTTGAGAAAGGTGCCGGGCCCTGCCCTGCCCTGCCCTGCCCTGCCCTGCCCGTGTTGGCTTTCAGCTGTCCCTCCTCCAGCCCTGCTGCCGTCGACTTCCCTCTTTCTGCCTCTTGCGGTTTGGTTTTTCTTTAATGGCCGCTTTCGTTTCCCTTCTGTCGTGGGGCTGTGTCCCAGGGATGGGCCACCTTCTCCTTGCGATGTGCTTCGTACCGGCTTCTTGCTGGTCCTTGCCGAGACCCATGCGCGTGTGCCGCCGGCGGGGCCGCGGTGACTCACTGTGCCGTGGGGCTGCGCGGTGCAGGGCTGCTCCTGGTCCAGCGGCAGAGTGGAGGCCAGAGCCGTGCCCCGTCCTGGCACAGGGGCCGCATGCGCTGGCTGCGCGCTGGCTGCTCCCGGCTACGTCCCCTGCGCCGGGCTGCCATCTCCAGGGAGGGCTCTGCGCCTGCCCCCCTGTCCCGGCACGCTCTGGCATGCCTGCTGCGCTTGGCATGCATGGCACCCGGCTCCGCTCTGGCTGTCCCCGGGGCGCATGCTGCCCGGCTGCCCGAGGAGGTTATTTCTGGCAGGGCCAGGCAGCTGGGGCTGCTGGCTCTCCGCACTGTCACTCTTTCCACATGCTGCTGAGGGGGGTTGGCGGGGGCCCGTGCTGGTGCAGGGGCTCTGGGACTGGTACTGCGGGGCTGCGATGGCTTCTCTGGGGCCAGCCCCTGCCCCAGGCTCCCTGGGGACCCTGGCAGCAGCGGTGGGTGCGGACAGCTGGCTCCCAGGGCAGCACGGTGCTCTGTGCCCGTCCCCGTGCTGTGGTGGGCCCGAGCGGTGGCGGGGTGCCGGGGCGCAGGGCCCTATAAATATCCCCACCGGCTCCCTGGCAGTGGTGTCATGCTGCACTGTCTGTGGGTGCACCATCGGTGCTGCCGCAGCTGCCAGGCTAGGCTTTCCCCAGCCTTTTTAAAGGCCGATGCTGCTGCTGCCCCCGTCCCCAGGGGGGGTGGTGGTGTCCCCAGGGTGACAGTGGTGTTGGGGCTCGTGGGAGCCCCGTCCTACGCGCTGCCTCGGCCACGGTCAGTGCTGCTTGCGGCATTGCCTTGTGCCGTGCTGCCCGTTGGCCCTTGTGCCGGGCGAGCTCACGTTTGTGACACTGAGGATTTTGCTTTGAGGACTCGCTGCCTCCTCCCACGATGCTCCTGCCTGGGGGTCCTGCCCGTGTCCCCCCCTGGCCCCGGGGCCTCCGCTGTGGAGGTGGCTGGTGCCACCACAGGCTCTGGTTTTGATGGCAGCCTGCTGCTGCGGTCTCACCGCCCTCCCCAGCTTCCTTGCTGCAGGGTGGGGAGCATGTGCCGGGATCAGCGTGGGCTGGGTGGGATGGAGCTGGGTGGGATGAAGCCAGGGTGCTGGTGGGGCTGGGAGAGCAGACCTCTCTCTGGGCTTGGCGGGCCAGGGGAGGTGCTGGTGTCAGCGTGGGTGCGTGAAGCCCTGTCCCCACTGCAGGACCGCCGGCAGCTCTGGGTGGGGACGAGGGATCCCACCTCCGAGGGATGGGGACAGCCCAGTGTCGTGGTGGTGGCAGGGCTGGTGGCAGGGACTGAGACACCGCAGTCAGGCGGAAGGTGCTGAGTGGGGACCTCTGCTCGGTGTGAGGGGTCTGCGAGTGTCCCCCCCTCCCCAGGCAGCAGCTCCAGGGGCACCTCCTTTCTTTTCCTTCCCTTCCCTTCCCTGCCGGTGCGCGGCAGCCAGGTGCTGGGGGCTGCTATTGGGCCAGGCCCCTGCTGCAGTTGTTGGGGGGCCTGTGCCCCCCAAGCTGGATGCTGCTGGGCCATGGGTCCCGCCGGGTGTGGGGCACGGGGGTGGGTGGCTGTCCCGGCTGTCCTGGCTGGGTGCCGGGTGCTCCCCACACACCCAGGCCGGGTGCCGCGGGCTGGGCCGGCTCCCAGGTTCAAAGTGCGGAGCTGGGTGTGGAGGCAGGGCCGGCAGCCAGAGCCCTCCCGGCCTGTGCCGCCCCGGCATGCTCGCCCTTCCTTTTCCCCGGCCCAGCTCCCGGCGCTCCGGCACTTCTTCCTCTCGCCGGGTCTGGGGTCAGTCGCGGGGCAGTGCCGCGGCACCAGCAGCCAGCCCCTTCCGTGGCACTCATCCTTTTGGGGCCGATACGGGGCTGGCAGTGCCTCGTGGGGCAAAGCCACTGGGTGTGGTGTTGCCGCCGGTTCTGGCACGCCACCGGGGAACTGCGGCCCCGCGGCCCTGCTCACTGAGGTAGGTGACGTGGCTGCTCTGCCCCGACCTGTCCTGCTGTCCTCCCTGGCCCCTGCCCAGGGAACTGTGCCCAGCACGGGGCTGCAGGATGGTGTCGGCACCGACTTTGCTTCCACGTGCGCCGTGCCTCCTCCTGCCTGGCTTGCCGTGGCGCTCCCTGTCCCGCTCAGCGGTGTCGTGCCACAGCCCTGTGGCTGCTTCGGCCTTGGCTCTGGGGCCTGGGGCCAGCACCACGCTGGCTGCGTGCCGTCCCGATGCTGCTCGCCCCTCAGGGGCTTCCCTGGTGCCTCCCTGCCAGGCTCGCTCCTCCTGCGGTGACCTGCCGTGCCGTTGGCCGCGGCCGAGCTGGCGGTGCCCGGCAGGGTGGTCGCTGCTTGTCCCTGTGAGGGGTTGTCCCTGTGCCGCCACTCTTCCATGCTCTCTGCCTGCCGGTCCCGTGGCCAGTGTGGCAGCAGTGGCTCCTCACCCTCTTTCCTGGCAGCCATGACCCAGTCCTGCAGCGCCTGACCCACAGGTGCCAGTGGCTCTGGCTCTGGAATGGCGTGGCAGCCCCATGGTGCTGCTCTCCCAGCTGCCCGGGCGCCATGGGGCGATGCTTCTCCAGGGCACCGGCTGCCCTCGGCGGGGAGCCGTACCCCGCTGCCGTGCTGGCAGGGCTGTGGCCACACTAGCCTGACCAAGATAAACATGGGGGTGCGGGCAGCATTGCTGCCTGTCCTGGGATGGGGGCGGCTTCCTCGGCCGGCGCCTCTGGGTGCTGGGCCAGGGGGAGGGTTTGGTGGTGGAGGGCAATGCGGGCAAACAGGCAGCTGCCCCCAGGCAGGGCGGGCAGGACAGGGCTGGTGCATTTGCCAGCCGTATCGCCGTGGGGAGCAGAGGCAGTGCGGGGGGGGGCTGGGCTGGGGGTGTTGAGGGGGAGCCAGAACTATCCTGTGCATCCCAACCGCATGGCAGGATCTGCCTGCCCTCCTTCTCGCACCCTGTCGCCTGGGCATGGGGTCGAGTGCCCCCGCAGTGCCGGGTGTCCCCTGGGACCGGGCGGGCTCTGAGCCGCCACTCTCCCCGCAGCCCAGCCCGGGGTGGCAGCAGCATGGAGAGAGGGGCCCCGCGGCCTGCCCGCTCCTCCGTGCCCCTGCGGCGCTGCCAGGCAGCAGTCGGATCCGGCCCGGCCCACGGGGTGCCCCGCCGCTGCCTGTGACTGTCCCTCGCCTTGCCGATGGAGAGGATGAGCTGGCTGAGCAAGCTGAACCCGCGGGCGGCCGGGCAGCGTGCCCCCCGCAGCGCCAGCCTGCAGAGCCCTGTCACAGCCGACCCCGAGACCTGCCTCATGGTCTTCAAGAACCACTGGTCCCAGGTGAGCCAGGGGCGCGGGGGGCTGGCAGTGGGGACCCCACCTCTGCCCGGCACTCAGTGCCGCTGCCATGCCCACCCTCCTCCAGGTCCTGCGCATCTTGGAGCGGCGCGGCTGCAAGCCGGCACCTGATGACCTCAGCGCCGTGCGCAACAACACCTACCAGATGCTGAACCTGCTGGCGGAGGACCGGCCGCGGGGGGAGGCGGCCCAGGGGCCCATCCTGGAGTTTGTGGCCTCGGAGAACCTGCTGGAGCGGCTGCTGTGCTGGCATCTGCAGGGCGACTTCACCGAGGAGCGCAAGGTGGAGCAGCTGAAGCTCTACGAGATGCTCATCAGCCAGGCCCGGCAGCCCCTGCTGCGGCACAAGCCGGTGCTCACACCGCTGCTGCGGCTGCTCAGCCTGTGCGCTGAGCCCACCTCCGCCCCGCTGGAGAACAGCCTCGTCCTGCTGCTCAACCAGCTCTGCGTCTCCGTGGCCAAGGAGCCCTCCATCCTGGAGCTCTTCTTCCACAGCCACACGGACCAGGGCCCCGCCAACCTCATCATCTTCTCCCTCCTCATCCCCTTCATCCACCACGAGGGTGTCCTGGGGCAGCAGGCCAGGGACGCGCTGCTGCTCATCATGGCGATGTCCGCCAGCAACCACGCCGTGGCCAAGTCCATCACCGACAACTCCTACTTCTGCCCGGTACGGCTGGGGGTGGCTGGGCTGACCCGATGTGATGGCCCCCTCCCCGGAGCAGTACTGGGACCCGGCTGGTCCCCAAGTGCTCTGGTGGTGATGTGGGGTCGGGTTTGCCTGTTGGGGCAGGAGCCACAGCTGTCCCTGGAGGAAGGTCCTGCCCTGGCGGGGGAGCCTGGGCCGTGGAGCAGGGAGGGCTTGGAGATGGAGGGCTTGGCCCTAGGCTGGGGACAAGGGGACCAGTTCCCTGGGGACAGCGGGGGATGTAGGGCCCAGCAAAGCTCCCCTGCTTTGAACTGGGATGGAGGAGGGCAGGTTTCCCCATGGGACTGGTGTTTGGAGGAGGGCGGTTGGGTCCAGCAGCTGGAGACCCAGAGCCTCCGGCAGCTGGCAGGCATGAGCAGAGCAGGCAGGGCTCCAGGGCAGGCAGGAGCAGAACAGGTAGGGCTGGTGCCAGGGGACCTACGTGGACAGTGGGATTGAGTGCACCCGCAGCAAGTTTGCCGACAACACCAAGCTGTGTGATGTGGTCGACACGCTGGAGGGAAGGGATGCCATCCAGAGGGACCTTGACAGGCTGGAGAGGTGGGCCTGTGCGAACCTCTTGAAGTTCAGCAAGGCCAAGTGCAGGGTCCTGCACGTGGGTCGGGGCAATCCCAAGCACAAATATAGGCTGGGTGATGAGTGGATTGAGAGCGGCCCTGCGGAGAAGGACTTGGGAGTACTGGTGGATGAAAAACTGAATATGAGCCAGCAGTGTGTGTTTGCAGCCCAGAAAGCCAATCGTATCCTGGGCTGCATTGAAAGCAGTGTGACCAGCAGGTTGAGGGAGGTGATTCTCCCCCTCTGCTCTGCTCTCCTGAGACCCCACCTGCAGTACTGCATCCACATCTGGGGCCCCCAACATAAGAAGGACATGGACCTGTTGGAGCGAGTCCAGAGCAGGGTCACAAAGATGATCAGAGGGCTGGAGCACCTCTCCTATGAGGACAGGCTGAGGGAGTTGGGGTTGTTCAGCCTGGAGAAGAGAAGGCTCTGGGGAGACCTTATAGCAGCCTTCCAGTACCTAAAGGGGGACAGTACTTAAAGATGGGGAGGGACTTTTTATCGGGGAGTGTAGTGATAGGACAGGGAGTAATGGCTTTAAACTGAAAGAGGCTAGATTTAGATCAGATGTAAGGAAGAAGTTCTGTACTGTGAGGGTGGTGAGGCACTGGAACAGGTTGCCCAGAGAGGTTGTGGATGCCCCATCCCTGGAAGTGTTCAAGGCCAGGTTGGATGGGGCTTTGAGCAACCGGGTCTAGTGGAAGGTGTCGCTGCCCATGGCAGGGGGGTTGGAATGAGATGATCTTTTAAGGTCCCTTCTAGCCCAAATCATTCTATGATTCTATGACCCAGGCAGGCAGGAGCAGAGCAGGCAGGGCGGGTGCCAGGGCTCCGTGGCATGTGCCGGGGCAGTGCTGCAGGCATCTGCACCCACTTTGCTGCTGCTGTCTGCCCTGGTGCTGGTCTCCTGGCTCCGGCAAAGCGCAGGTCCAGTCCCAGCTGCATGCCAGGGTGGCATGGTGGTGGATCCCTACGGGCTGCTGTGCTGGGCTGCAGAATGGGGTGTCCTGGGTGGGCTCAGCTGAGCGGGGTACCATGGTGTCTGTCCTTGTGCGGGCTACCTGGTGCTGCGGCTTCCTAGCAGGGGGGCCGGTGGCTCGGGGGGAGCTGAGTGCCTGTCCCCCCAGGTCCTGGCCACGGGCCTGAGCGCCCTGTACTCCTCCCTGCCCCGCAAGATCGAGGTGCGGGGGGACGACTGGCACTTCCTGCGCCGTGAGGACTGGATCGGTGTCTCCTCCCTCGTCCTCTTCATGAACTCGCTGGAGTTCTGCAACGCTGTCATCCAGGTAAGGCTGGGGGGCCACTGGCCCTGCGCGGGGCTGGCTGTGGCCCTGACCCCCACCCTGCTCCGCAGGTCGCCCACCCCCTCGTGCAGAAGCAGCTGGTGGACTACGTCCACAACGGGTTCCTTGTCCCCGTCATGGGGCCGGCGCTGCACAAGGTGAGGGACCTCCCCGCAACGGGTGCGGAGCTGCCTGCTGGCCTGGGCAGGTTTCCTGCCTGTACTTCTGCCTGTGTGGGTGGGCAGGGGGCCCCACGGGTGCCCACGTGGCCCAGCCCCGCGCCGAGCTGCTCCCACCCGCAGACCTCCATCGAGGAGATGATTGCAAGCACAGCCTACCTGGACCTGTTCCTGCGCAGCGTCAGCGAGACGGCCCTGCTGAAGACCTTCCTGCGCTTCGTCCTGCTGCACCGCCACGACAACAGCACTATCCTCGACACGCTCGTGGGCCGCATCAACAGCAACTCCCGGGTGAGAGGTGCCAGGCTGACCCCACAGCTACCTGAGCTGCTGCCCGGCCGTGGCACTGCCCTCCTGCCCCACTGTGGGCTGCCCCATGGGACTGCCTCCTGGCCGTGGTGCTACCCTCCTGCCCCACTGCTGCCCCATGGGACTGCCCGGCCGTGGCGATGCCCTCCTGCGGCTCCCTCACCTCCAACCTGTCCCCAGCTCTGCATGGTGTCCCTGAGCCTCTTCCGGACGCTGCTCAGCCTCAACTGCGAGGATGTCATGCTCCAGCTGGTGCTCAGGTAACCTGCCCTGTGGCGCCGGTGCGGGGGGGGCCGACCTGCCGCTGCTCCGCGCCAGCTTCTCTGGGACATGGCCTGGGGCGTCACTCCCGACTGTGCTCGTGGATTTGGGGCATCTGCATCGTCTGCCCTGCTGCTGAAGGCACTGGGGTCCGGTGGGGCCCCCTGTCCCCGGCCACATCCCGCTCCCCTGTGCGTGTGTTCCCCACTGGCGGCCCCCACGTGCAGCCCCGTCTCCCCCCAGGTACCTGCTGCCCTGCAGCCATGTCATGCTGAGCCAGAAGCGGGCGGTCAGGGACCTGGACATCTATGGGAAGACGGCCGCCAAGTTCCTCTCCCTCATCCCGCGGTGCTGCCGTCCCGAGAGCCTGCCGCCGCCCGACCGGGAGGAGGAGCACGCCGCCTGGTCCAAGGGTACGGTACCGGTGTCTCCGCGCCTCGTCGAGCTTGCTGCTGCAGGGGGGGGCTGTGCCGCACGGCTGCCGCCCCATCCTGGCTCCGTGCTGACCCCGCTCCGTACCGACCCCGCTCCGTACCATCGCCCGCAGGCCACGGCAGCCCCAACGTGGACACCTCCTCGGTGGTGACGGTGCCGAAGCCCTCCACGCCCTCCCGGCTCTCCTTCTTCATGCGGCAGCAGAGCGCGGCCCCCGAGGCGGCCGGCCCGGCACCGCGCTCCCCCGGCACGCCATCCGGCAGCCCCTGCCACCGGGCCGGCAGGTGGGAGGAGGTGTCGGAGCTGGACAGGAACTACCTGGAGTACCTGCGGGACGCGCGGCGCAGCATCGACCGCTGCACCTGGGCTTGCCGTGTCTGGTCGGCACCCTACGACGGTGAAGAGCCCAGCGCCGGCGGTGCCGCCCCCCCGCCCGACGGTGGCCCCCCGCTCGGCCCCGACTGCCTCGGCACCCCGCGCCCCCCGGGGCCCCCCACGCCGCGGACTAAAAAGCGGGGCCTGCCGGAGGAGGGGGCGAGGGAGGGGCAGGGGGGCCCCCCTGGCAGCAGCGGTGAGCCCGGCGCGGGGGGCCCCAGCCCTGAGGCCCGGGACTCGGGGACCCTAGTGAATGGGGCGCATGGGCCGGCGGAGCTGGGCCGGCCCGAGGGGGACGTGGTGGTGAAGAAGGTGCGCCGGAGCCCCCGGGGCGAGGGCGATGATGCGGGGCCACCCCCCGAGTGGGAGCACCGGCCGGTCCCGGCGCAGAACGGGGCTGCGGCCCCCCCGTCCCCCCATCCGCAGCCCCCGGGCTGGGAGCCGCTGCCCTCGGTGGACTCGCTGATTGAGGAGCTGCTGGCCCGGGTGCCGGCCGAGCCCAATGGGGCCGGCGTCACCATTGAGGCCTTCACCGAGGAGCTGCGGGAGATCGAGGCTGAGATGAAGAACAGTGGTGGCGGGGCCCTGCCCGCCCCCCAGGAGCCCCCCGAGATGCCCCTGTCCCGTGAGGAGGAGGAGGCCTTCGCCAGCTTCGCCGCCCTGCCTGAGGGGGATGCCGCGGGGCGGGCGCCGCCGCGGCCGCCGGACCCCCTGGCCCAGCTGGTGGCCAGCCCGCCGCGGGCGGTGGGGCCGCCCCCCAGCCAGCCCTTCACAGGTGGGGGGCCATGGGGCCGGGGTGGCGGGGGTCCCGCTGCCCGTGGCTTTGCTCGACGTGCCCCCCCACTCCACCCGCAGGCCCCTTTGTCTCGGTGCTGTTTGGGAAGCTGGAGAACATGCTGCACAACTCGCTCTACGTCAACTTTCTGCTGACGGGGCTGGTGGCCCAGCTGGCCTGCTACCCCCAGCCCCTGCTGCGCTCCTTCCTCCTCAACACCAACATGGTCTTCCAGCCCAGCGTCAAGTCCCTGCTGCAGGTATGCCCTGGGGTGGGCAGGGGTTCCTCGGGACCCCCCCCCCCCCAACGCAGTGCCCAGCCCTGCCCGGGGCCGGCCGTCACGGCATTCCCTCTGCTTGCAGGTCCTCGGCTCGGTGAAGAACAAGATCGAAAGCTTCGCTGCCAGCCAGGAGGACTTCCCGGCTCTGCTCTTCAAAGCCAAGAAGTACCTGATCGCCCGGGGGAAGCTGGACTGGTCGGACGTGCCGAGTGCAGTGCCCTCCCTGCGCCGCACCGAGACGCTGGGTGAGGGCTGGCGGGGCTGCCGGTGGCTGGGGCGAGGGCTGGGGCCGGGTGGGCAGCACCCCCCCCGGCAAGGCACGGGATGGAGGGCTGGGGCTTGGGCAGGGGGCTGCGCGTTGCATTGCACGGTGGGCTGGGGGCTGCCCGTGGCGTTGGACAGGGGCCTGGGGGTGACACGGAGGGCTGGAGGTTGTTCAGAGGCGTGGGGGGCTGCACGTTGCGTGGCACGGAGGGCTGGGGGCCATGCAGGGTTGCCAGGAGCTGCCTCTCCCTGGGTGCCGGGGCTCTGGGCCGTTGGCGCGGGACTGACCCGGTTCCCCGCAGTGAAGAGCCGGAAGCCGTCCATCGGGGAGCTGATCCTACGGCACACCAACAGCCCGACGCGGGCGCGCCAGGCGGCACAGCTCGCCTTCCAGCACGTGCGGGACGGGCAGGTGCTGCAGGCGTTGGCCGGGGCCTCCCTCTTCCGCAGCTCGGCCGAGCGGCAGAGCGAGGCGCTGCGCGTCAAGAACGCCGTCTACTGCGCTGTCATCTTCAGCGAGTTCCTGAAGGAGCTGGCGGCCATCGCCCAGGCCCACGCCGTCACCTCACCCTTCCTGACTGAGCCCCCTGAGGAGTGACCCCCCCCCCCCCACCCCTGCCGGCTGGCGCCTTTTTAACCACCCCCCAGGACACGGACCTTTTTAATTTATTGGGGATGAATGTTTGGCTGAGATCTTGCTGCAATATGTACAGGAGTGACCGGCGGCCCGCTGCCCCCGCGGCTCGGGGGGCGGCAGGGCAGGACCCTGGGTGGCCCCGGGCGCGGTGGCGGGGGCTCGGCGGGGCGGTGGGGGTGTGGGGCGGGCTGGGTCTGCCCCCCTTTGCCTCCCGCCGCTCCCCCAGGGGCTGTGTACACCGTGGGGCCCTGCTCTGGCCGTCGCCCACCCAGCCCCTCTCTATGCAACACCCGCCGCCCGCCTGTGCTGCGGGGCCCCCGGGGGTGTGGGGCTGGGGGGGGGGGGGGCGGGGCGCGGTGGGGCTGGGGCAGTGCATGAGGAGGGCTGCGTGTGTCTGTGCTGTGTAAAAGCCCTTCTGTAATAAAGGGTCTGGTCGAGGGCATTGCCCCTGCCTGCGCTGCTGCCGGGGCGGGAAGGGGCTGGGCTGGGCTGGACTCCGGGATCCCCCCCCTGCATGGCCAGGGTAAGGATCGGGTCCCTGACGGTGCCAGCTCCAGCTTTGTTGGGGCACCCGGTGCTGCGTGGCCTCGGTGTTGGACACCCAGCAGTGGAGGCTCGGGAGCGGGGCAGGCCCAGGAGGGCCTGGGGGGGGTCCCTAGGCTGGGGGGGCAGCTTGTCCCCCACAGCACGGGGGCCTGGCACTGCTGCATCCCCACTGTCCTGGCTGGGTGCTGCCAGGTATACTGCTGGCCTGGGGCATGTCCTGCACCGGGGCTCTGCGCTTCCCCCCACCAGAGCACCCTATGTCTGCCCTCCCGGGCCCCTCTTCTGCCCTGGGGGGGCTTGTGCCTTGGGTCATCTGTGGCCCCCTCCCCCAGGCGTTGGCCCCCAGCCCTCACCCAGCATCTCGGCAGGGGTGAAGGGCGGCAGCGGGAGGAGGCGCTGGCACTGCCGGAGGCGGAGGCCGTGGAAGGGATGTGCTGCACCTCGGTCAGCACCGCGGCACCAGCAGCTGTGCCGTCTGCGCCGGACGAGGCAGAGGAAGCAGCCGTTGCTCTTGGTGTGCAGCATCTGGTTCAGCATCTTGCCCATCTTTCGCATCAGGTGCCGACGCAAGGCAGGCTTGCAGTCCAGCTGGCGCAGGATGTACTGCTGCATGTCCTGCACCACAGCCACCTTCCGCAGGTTATCTAGGCACACGTGGTGGAAGCTCTGGGGCAGTGCAGGATGAGACACCCCCTCCACCCCACTGTGCCCCAGCCTCACTGCCTGCTCTCCTGTGTCCCCCCAGCCCAGGGACAGGATGTGGAGCCCCGGGAGGTGTCATGAGCAGTGGCCGGTCTCAGCCCAGTAACAGGCAGCCTCTGGCCACCCCAGGAGTGGGTTCCTCAGCCACTGTGGGGCTGTGGATGCAGGTGGCTGCGTCCCTGCAGTCCTCCGTCTGCGGTCTGGGGCGAGCCCATCCCACACCCCTGACTGTGCCTTGGCCGCCAGCCCCAAGCCTGTCTGTGGGGCAGAGGGGGTGCGGGCTGGTCAGCTGCAGAGCCAGCTCTCCTGGAAAACTGGAGCATCCTCAGCAAGAGGCTGGGGGGGGGTCACCAGGGTCCCCAGGCAGCAGTGCCAGGGCTAGACCTTGCACCCACCCCGTGCTGACCACTGCTGCCAATTTGGGGCTGAAAGCCCTGAGGGCCTTTGGTGTCCCCCTTCCTGAGAGGCATGGGGGCTGTTTTGCCCCCCCCCCCCCGCATGCTCCAGGGGTGTGATGCTCCAGGAATGGGGGAAGCGCATGGGGGCCGGGGCGCAGGGACCCGCTGGGGTCTCTGTCACCACCTGGGGAGAGGATGTGCCAAGCTGGTGCATGGCTGCTCTTCCTCACTTTGGGCTCGCTGTCACCAGGGTCCCTTCGGCGGGGAGATGACTGTGCGTATGGCCATGCGGAGGGTGGCTTGTGGCAGGTGAGCACCCGCTCCATCCACTGGCTGATCCCTGGGCACCACAGCTGGGCACCACACAAGCAGGTGCCTGCCCAAGGTCCCGCATGGCAGACACCCCATCCTCAGCATCCCTCAGCCCCACTGCTCGCTGCCATTCCCCCAGCCCGGGCACCAGCCGTACACTTGTACTGATGGTGATGATAAATTCCCTTCCAGGTGACAATTAAAATGCTACCGACGACCCCGACTAGCCACGACTCCAGGGCAGGAAAGCTGCTGCTCGCCACCAGCGACTGTTTCCATGGGATCCGTCACTTCTCCAGGTCTTTACGTGGCAATGCATTTAATCGGTGGTGCCCAGTGTTAATGTCCTGGTGGACACTGTGCGGGGCCTCACCACCCCCAGCAGTGCAGGTTGCATCTACCAACCCAAACCTTCATCAGAGCCGCTCTCTGCAGAGCAGTGTCAGTAGGTGTTAATTAACTTTGCAGTCCTGTAAGCCTTCATTTGTAAGCTCCAGCTCGTCCCAGTTGAGTTTGGTAGGATTTTGGTGCTCCTCCAGCCTGCCCAGCTTCCTTGGGCACTGACATGCTCTAAAACAAAGCTGACAGATGAGGTGGGAAAATAGCCCGGACCACACTGCTCCTGGTGTCACTGTGGTTGGGAGCATTGATGCAGGCTGACCATCCAGGCTGGCGTCCTTGCCGGGGGGTCCCAGATCAGCACGCCTCTGGAGCCTGCAATTGTCAGAGGCATGGAGCCGTCCCCGGGCCTGGGAGGTGTCCTTCTCCTTTGCTGCTGCTGCCGCGGAGCTGCCAAACCTTGTGTGTCCTGGGCTGGGGGGTCTCTCCATCCCACCATCCCTTGCAGCACAGGGACTGTCACTGTCACCGGTGGCACAGGGGACGTGGTCCCCCATGTGGTGCGGTGGCTGTTGCACACAGGGCAGGGTCCTGATGTTCCCCACAAAGGGTCTTCATGGTTTGAGGGTGACATCCCTCCCCATCACCTGTCCTTTCCCGACCCTCGGTGTCTTGCTGGTCCCTGCTCCACAGCACAGGGACAATGTCCTACCCATCTCATGGGAACGCTGCTGAGCTGCAGGGGTGGACAGATAGAAACAAGCAGCAGCCTGTGGCTTTGTGTCCTGTCAGCAGCCGCTCTCTGCTCACTCCGCTGCCTGTCCCCGCAGAGGCATGCACACAGCCAGCTGATGTCCCTGGTGCCCGTGGCATGTCTCAGCCCATGCACAACTGCCCTCCCTGGTGTGTTGGGGTAGGTATCCACTGCCGGGCTGCCTGGCACTGCCCTCTGAGCAGAGGTCTCCAAATGGCCTTTTCTGCCCCAAATAACCCTCTGGCCCTGGCACACGCGGCTTCCTGGGCGGGTGGCTCTGCCGCCACCAGAGCCCACAGCCACAACAGCTTCAGTGGGAACCTGGGAGGTATTTCCCACTGCCATGGGGAATTTGGGGCTCAGTGTCAACACCCCAGAAACTGCTGTGCAGGGGACCAGAGAGGCAATGCAGCTGGTATCTCCAGCTCTGCACCCTCCACAGCTGGGGGCTGAGGCTGGACACTGCGAGTTGGGAGAGCGTCTGCTCTGGAGGCTGGGGATGGGTTTGTCCGTGGGATGTCAGAGCAGGCAGCTCTGGCTACTGGGGAAAGATACCATGCTGGATGCTTCACTGGCAGGCAGCAGGACCACGTGGCCACATTCCCAGTGCTCATGCTGCCCCGGTGCCTACAGTGGTCCCCTGGCCTCCTCGGTGCTGCTCAGCACCTGTGGGTAAGGGGCTTCTCCAGCACCGCTGCCTCGTGTGCCACAGCCAAGCTCATGGGCAGAGGTGCTGGGACGAGAGCCTGCCCAGGCCATGCCCTGCTGATGGGGGGTCCTGGGTGCAGGGGGATCCAAGCAGCCTGTGGCATCTTCCCCTGCATGCCCCTCTCCTGCTTTGCTTTTGCCGGCTGCTGCTCCATGGGTGCAGCAGGTTGGGGCAGCTTCGCATGTGGGGGACGTATGACTGGCCCCCAGCCCCGCTGGGTCTCATGCCACAGCTGGTCCGTGCATGGCATTGGGCACATGTGACGGACAGGTAAATGCAACCTGGTTTGGTTGAGGTGGTGACAAGCACGATGTGGGTGTTGGTTCCAGGGAACGTGGCTTGGCTTGTTTTTGGACCCCACCAGCAGCACAGCAATAGCATTATGCAAAACCAAAGTGGCACTCCTTACAGCCACGTGTGGCCAACACGGGGTTTGACTCTCCTCCAAGAGATGTGGGAGATGCACAGGCTCGTTATGCTGGCAATCAAAATAAGGGCAAAATTTTGGCAGCGACAGGCAGCCTAGGCAAGGCAGGGAATGAGCCCCAGGTCTGCTTCGCCACCGCTCCTCATGCCCAGGGCTGGTTTGGGGGTCTGGGTGACTTGGTGGCAGGTGAGCTGGGCTGGGGGCTGTGACAGGGCTGTGGGGTCCCGGGAGGTCCTTCCCTACCCCCCAGCCCCTGGGCCATGAGCACCCTCCTGCCTCCCTCTGCAGGCAGGGAGCCGGGCTTGGGAGCAGGGGCTTGGGGATGGCGGGAAAGGGTGTGCCAGGCATCTGCGTGTGTGCATGTGTATGTGTGCATGCATGTGCAAGTGTGTTCACTCCCTGCTGCAGTGTCACCAGGCTTGCTGCCGTCCCTGCTCTGGTCCCAGCCCCTGGCTGGGGACCTGTAGGTGTTGAGGGAGCTGGCACAGGGATGCTGCGTCTGGGCTGTGGCCAGAGCCCATCGCTTTGCCTGGGGACAAGAGTGCTGCCGGGTCAGCTGGGGGATGCTTTGCCTCCTTCCCTGCCCTGGCTTCCTTTAACGAAGGGCTGGGCAGAGAAACAGGCAGGCAGGCATTGGGAACCACCGGGAGGGAAACGAAAAAGGAGGAATGGCTGGAAGGGGCTTGTGTTGCACAGATACAAACACTGCTGCAGGTCTGATCCTGCCCTAACGTGCCGCACCTGGGGCACGGCAGAGCATGCGCTGGGGGGACGCACTGTCCCATCCCACTGGCGGGAAGGGGCTGCCACCGGAACCCCGGTCTTGGCGACTGCTGGGGGCCGCAGGGAAAAGACACGTACCCCAAGTGGGAGCACGCCAGCACGTCACGTGTTTCCTCCACTTTGTTTTGTCTCTTCCTCCATGAAGAGCAGCCGGGGCCTGAGTCACGTCCTGAGTCTGGTGTGGCCGGCGGGTGGCACAAGGTCGGCAATGACACTGGGACACTTGAGACCCCCCCTCTGGGACCCTCAGGACCACACTGCCTGTTCATGGCCATCACCTGGAGCTTTCCTAACGCTGCTCCCTGGGGAGCATCCCTCCCTGGCAGCAGGAATCGGAGGGGCAGGGGTGGTTTGGGTGCAGTGACCCTGCGCTCACCCCCTGCATTCCATGCCTGGATTCGTGCAGTCGGTGTTGGGACCATCCCTGTGGCGAGTGCCGGCTCCTGGAGGCTTGGCTCTGCACAGAGAGAGAGCAGGAGGAGGCAGCTGCCTGCGAGGGCTGGGGCATGGGTGGAGCAGGAGGGGATGGGATGGGGATGGGGATGGAATGGGGATGGAGACCCAGTGGTGGGCGTCCTCCAGCCCGAGGCACTGCTGAGGCCGAAGTGGGAGTTGTTGGGTGGCCTTGCCGGAGGCTGCTGTGGCTCCAGGCGCCTGCACAGCTGCTCCTCTCGCCGGCAGGGACGAGGGAAGGCGCCAGGCAGACAAGCAGGATGAGCTGCAGCTTCTTCTCTGTGCGGCGGCTGTTCTGGTACCTCGCTCCGCTGCCTCCCACCCCTCTTGGTACACGAGCACAGGCACTTTGGGGGGCTGCGATGAGGCTCCATCACTGGCGTGGTGGCACTGCGGTCCGGCACCTCGGGAAAAAGAGACGCAAAGAGGATGTGTTTAAGCTTGAGTTTCCCACCGGCTCAGCTTCAGCTCAGCCCAGCCAAGGCCACGTCCCAGTGACTGCTGATGCCCGGCTGCCCCCGATGCGCTGTGGCTGTTGGGGCAGTTTCTGAGGGGGCACTGAAAGTGCCAGGCACGGTGGGTACCACCCGTAAAGTGATTCTTTTTCCTTGTCCCATCTTCTAAACCTCACGCCTCTTTAAACCATGTAAAGGAACAGCTAGAGAACATTCCTGATTTACCCCTATTCTGATATTTGATGTATATATTTCACTCATACATTCATTTTTTCAATATCGCTTTTATCCATGTTAAACAGCATGAAAATAACTGGGAGAAAAGCAAGGTAAGCTTTTATTTAAGCCTTTTTTCCTAGCAGCGTTGAACATGATCCACCCAGCAGGAGGGATGCTGAATTCAGAGCCCAGCACTGAGATCTCCAGGTGCTCCAGCTCCGCCTGTACACCAAGGCTGGGGCAAGGAAACAACAGGGTTAAGTGATATCAAATAAATGTGCAGGGGAAAGGAACAGGCTGCTCGGTGCCGCCTTCTGATCCAGCTGTGTGAGTCGGGGCCGGTCTGACCCCAACCAGGCACTGATGGAGCTGGGGCAGGTGCTGCTTACTGTGGGTGGAGAGGACCAGGGGCTTTCTGGGCTGGTGGTGGGGATGTGACAGGTGGGTGGGGGGTCCCGGGGTCCCGCGTGTGGTGCCTCGACTGTCACTCCCCAGGGACTAGTGTGGGTGTGAGCTCTGGGGGCTCCTCTGTGTGTTCGCTGTGGGCAGCTGCTGCCTTCAGCAGCCATCCCAGCCCGAGCAGGAGGCATGCACCAGCCGTGGTCCTTCTCCAAGAGACCGAGCCCTTCTGCCTGCAGAGACATAAACCCGGTATGTTCAAATCCTGGTGGCATCCACCTTGGCAAGGAGCTGGTGGGGCTGAGCCCAGCACCACTGGTTGGGACCCAGCTGAGGGTGGGAGGCAGTGGTCAGGGGAAGAAGACAGCAGCAGCCCCTGCCTCTGGGGAGCGGTGAGTTGTGTCCTGGTGGAAACTGGAGGGAACGATGAGATGTTTCCAGGCTGCTGGAGGGTGACGGAGAGCTCAGTAATGCGCAATGCAAAGACTTCTCTCGGTAGACCAGTCCACCGGTTTTATCTACAGCCAGGCAATAGGCCCAGGGGAAGGGAGAACGGGGAAATCCTGCGCACCATGAGCCTTGCAAGGCTTTCTGTCCTCACAAGCAAGGGAGGGGAATAAGTCAGGTGAAAATATTCATAGAAACCAAAAACCATGTTGGATAAACGTACCTGGGGAGTGGCCACAGCTCCTGGCCAAACAGGAGGGAGGTGCAGCATTGGGTGCTGCAGGGACCCCAGGTGATTATTTTCGTTAGTAAAGCACTGGAGCGGAGACGGAGGTGGTCAGACTTGCAGACAGTGTAAAGTTGGGAGGGGTTGCAAGGGTGTTGGGAACCAGGATCAGAATGCCAGCTGGTTCAAATTCAAAATGATTTGGAGAAAGAAAGGATAACATTTGACTGGGTCAAGAGCCATGCACTTCGTTAGGACGATTGGCTGCACAAAGGTGGATGGGGGCAGGCGGCGGCTCTGCAGGCAGGAGCTGGGGTGGTGCTGGACCACACACTGGGCATGAGCTGAAAATGGCACAAGGCAGCCGTGCCCCGCTGCCGGCGTGAGCAGGAGCATCCTCTGCATGATGGACCAGCCAGTGCCGGTAACATCTCCGTGGCAGCACCGAGCTCTCTGGGTGCTGCTGTTGGGGAAAGGAGGGGACCCGCTGGGGAGAGCCCAGGGGAGAACAAACCAGCTGAGCCTGCCACTCACAGTCAGGGCTCCCTGGGATCAGTGAGCGACCGGCTTTCCCAATCCTGTACTAAGCTCCCAGGGCAGAGCATCCCACCATCTCGGCTCCTCCTCACCTGGTCGGGGGGTGGGGGTGGGGGGGCTTTGGCAGGGAACAGGTCCTGGGCACCCAGTGATGGATGGAGTGGGTGCAACGCACCTCAGTGGGGCACGTGGCTGTTTCTCGTGGCTCTCGGCTGTGAAGACAGCTCTGTGGATCATCCTGCGGCAGGATGGAGAGTGGGCAGAGACTGACAGGCTGCCTGCGCCCCATCGCTGTGGGGGGTCCCTGCTCAGGGAGGGCTCTCCTAGTGAGGCCTGTGGTCCAGCACCCAGCTTCTCTCCAGCAACACTTCCATCAGTGATCCCAGTATACATATACACCTCAGCTGGTGGAACTGTGGGGAGATGCCAAGATGAGCAGAGTGGAAATGATGGTGGAGATGGGGCGTCCCTGGTGCCACCTGGACTCCCTCGGACCCCCTCTAATGAAGTGCATGTTAATGGAGCAGAAAGCAGTGTGGCCTGTGCAGGCTGGGCATGTGCCTGGGGATGGTGTCCGGGCTGGGGTCACAGCTGGTTTGGCATGGGCTCCCAGGCTGATGCTGGGGCTTCATGTAGGGCATCTTCATGCTGGGTCTTCTCACAGGGGAGCAGGAGCAGTGCTGGGCACAGGGGATGTGCAGGAGATACAGGTGGGGAAAGCACCTCCCAGCCTGGAGAAGGAGGTCAGTCCCTCCAGCTTGATGGGAAGGAGCTGAGGGCAAGCTGCTGCGCAGTGCCGGTGCCTCCATGGGCAGTGGGCACCAGTGCTGAGGGCTCGGGTACCCCGGGGGGAGCGATGGTCAGGGACCAGCAGCCAGTAGCTGGAGACAGGCAAATCAATTTTGGGAATGAGGCATCCATGTGTTAACTGTGAGGATAATTAATTAATTGCTGAAATGCTCCACACAGTGAGCTGTGAATGAAGCTGCTCAAAACACTTTCAGAAGCAGTTCCTAGGAGAAAATACTTGTCTTCTGGGACTGACAAAGTTTTGGGGAGAGGCGTCAGCTTCAGCGAACCTCCTGCTGTGAGGCAGCACATTGCTCCCGGTCCAGCACTGGGAATGGGCATTTTGGGAGCCCAGGTCACGAGCCTCAGCTTGATGGCTTGGCTTTGCAGGCAGCTGGAATCCCTGCAGCCCCCCATGGCTGGGGGGCAAAGAGCCCCCGGGTGAGGCTGGGGCAGAGGGGCAGCTCCTGCACCCCCCGCCCTGCCTGGGCCAGCAGCTCCTTACCCTCTGCAGCCCCTGCTCTGCTTGGGGGGGGGGCACCCAGAGCTGTGCCCCCACACGCTTCGGCTTTGGTGTGCCCTGAGCCCAGCACAGGCACCGTCCGGGGCTGCCGAGCGGCTCCGCTGATGGCAGCAGGGCTTCGCTCTCGGGAAGGGGAGCTGTGCTGTGGCTGTGGGGGCACATGCAGCTCCCGTGTGCGGCATCGGGGTGCGTGCAGGCAGCATCTGCACATGCAGGAGCGATGAGGTTTGGGAGCAGCGGGGTGGGGGGGGTGTAGGGCTGAACTGTGCCGTATGGGCAGGACAGGGCTGAGATTGAACAGGCCTTTCTTAGAGGCCATAACATGTGGGAACTGGCTGATGAATATTCCTTACGAAACAAGTCAAGAGGCATTGTAAATGTCAAAGATATCAGGACTGTCCTGTGGAAGGGAGCAGATGTCCTTGAGGACTGAAGTGGCAGAAATAGGATGGAGTTCAATAGCACAAAATGCAAATTACTGCAGTCAGGGCTAATGACGAGAGCTTCTGCCGTGGCCTGGGAGCTTGCGATTCACAAGCGTGCAGCAAGGGCAAGCCCTAGGTGCCCTCCCCAAAAACGATGCTCCGATACGCCGTGGCTGAGATGCAACTGCTGAAAACGCAGCCTGCTCCAAGGACCCTGGCTGAGGAGTGGCTCCCATGGGCAGGTAACAGAGGCAGCACATCGGCACTGCCCCTGGCACCGGGATGCCTCGCAGGGCATGGTCAGACTCGTTATTGGTGCTGCAGAGCAGAAGGTGCAGGACTGGCCCCTGTGTTGAGCCCCATGGCCACAGATGGCCCCGACCGCCTGGAGACCCATTTATTGAGCCCTGTCCAAGGCAAAGGGGCTTGGACGCAGCTGCCGGCTGTGGAGGAGCCATGTTTATAACGCAGCTCCTGCTCCCCTGGGGATGCTGGCTCATCCCTCAGTCCAGAAGCCCCATGGTGATGAGTGATGGATGTCCCATGCCCTCCCCTGTGGACGCAGATCCAGGCTGAGCCAGGCTGGAGCCACCATGGGACTGGGTGAATGGCTGTCCCGTGCTGGGTCTAGAGGAGGATGCAGGGTCATGGCAGCGTGGCATGCCCCCCAAACCAGCCCCCAGCACTTGCCTACCCACAGCCTGGTCTTGGGAGCCAAGGGGAGCATCTGTGTCCCTTTCCTGGCCAGGATGGGAGTGGCAGCCCACATGTTTTCGGTTTGAGCTGTGACAGGCTTGACGTTTGGGCAGGGAGTTTTTTTCTGAGGGTCACTTTTTTCTCTCTGGCAAGAGGAAACTCTTGCTCAACCACTGCAGATGGGAAATTGCAGATGGAGATGTCTCAGGGCTCTGGTTATCACCTGAAGCACCAAGAAAGACCAGGAGAGGCAAACTGGGGTTGTGGGGGGACCGTGAGCCCTGCCATATCTCCGCAAGTGGGAGATTTACTGGCCTGAATTTGGCTTTGCTGCAACTTCCAGGCAGTTTCCCACTCACTCCGACAGCAGATAACAGCATGGCTCAGGGGGGGTGCATGGGCAGGATGGCTTTGGCTGTGATTTTGAGCGCTGACCTGCTCCTGGGCAGGATAATTGCAATGCATGTGAGTAAGAGTCCGCTCAGTGGCTAGAGAGCGAATGTGAATTTTTACTACTATTATTGCTAACAGTAAATATTATAGTGCTACAGACTGATGTTTGTATTTGTTAGCTGGCAACATATCAGTCATAGTTCATGATCCTTAGGGGTAATAAGTTGTTTCACCATGGCAATGTCTTCATAATAACAGTTTCTTGGGACTTATGATTATTCTCTCTTTTTCCTCTTTTGGGCTCAGTTTCTGCTGCTAAAAGAATGCTTTCTTGCTTAAAAAACCTGTAAAAGCTCCCCTTGTCCTGCAGCACAGCCCAGTGCTCTTCAGGACAAGGAGGGGCTTGGCTTGTGACAGGACGGACACCTTTGGGTGTCTTCTCCCTGCCCCTGCAGAGTTCTGGATGGGCCATAAAGGGGAACAGGTCACCAGAGGCAGGAGACAAACACTCTGGTCCAGTGTCCCTTTGGAGTGGACCGTCCAGTCTATACTGGCTGCATTTGTGTCAGGAAAGGGTTTTTCTCCTGGCTGAGTGGACCCGGACCTCAGAAATTTAGCAGCTCCCTCTGCAGCGGGGTGTGCGGACCACGGACCGAGATTCCCCGACATCACACCCAGCCGATGCCAGCGGGCTCAGACTCATTATTGAGTCACTATTGTATTCTGTATTTGTGTTGAGTCCCATGGAAAAAAATGGGCTTGAAGGAGGAATTTGGTGGCCTGCGGTTTGAGGTGGGATGCTGGGATGAAGAACAGAACAGGAAAGGACCATTTATCCTTTTTCTCAACCCTGATGGTGAACTTCAATGGATGTGGAGCATTAAACCCTGGAATTTGGCTTTTGCCCTCTGTGCTGGATCATGTTTGAAGAAGCCATGACTTTGCTATTGGTGAGAGCTGACTCCCAGCACTGCTGGTAACACCCTGGACGCTACATCCTTAGAGCTGGTTTTAGCTTTCCTTTACTTGATGTGCCAAGTTTGGCCCATAGAAAAAAAACCCCACAAAATTATTAAAGCTGCATGAATGCCCGACAGACCACTGAAAGATGGCTGCTCGCAGCACGCTGGCTCTCACCCTGCTGTGAACCATGGTGTGGCAGGACAGCCGAGGGACTTTGGGGTGAGTCACTGCAGAAGGTCATTTTGGAGGTTTGTTGCCCAACAAACTCAGGGGTCCATGCTCCTGCTGGGAATTTGGCTTTGCTGGCAGGGGAGAAGCTTGGGGGCTGTCTCACCCCTTTGCTGGGGAGGAGGACATGGAGAAACCCTTGTGAGACTGGCCCCAAGGCATAAGCGATGGGTCCTGGGACAAGGCTCGGCAGAGGCAAGCAGCGCGACGCTCAGCATCGCACCACGGATGCCTTGTGGCTGTCGACCAATTGACCCATGCCAAAGTCCCCTGCGCACATGCCATGACTGCACCCAGCACACGACCCCCCCCAGGGGAGAAGGGACAAACCAGACCCTATGCTAAGTGCTGGCCACGTTACCTGCTGCCAAACTAGTTCAAAGGTTTGCATTTTGCAGGGCACGTTGGGTCCTGCCCCCAGGCAGGCTGTGGGATGGGGGGTAGATCCGAGAGCGGGTGGGATAGCCAGGCTGGCTGCCCTTGCAGTGATGGTGGGTGCAGGGGCAATGGAGACCCCCAGCCTCACCACAGGGTGGCAGCTGGGTTTCCAGAGGCTCCGGCACAGTCGGCCACGGGGCTGCGACCGCTTGGCCACCCCCTCTATGGGTGTCTGCTCTACCACGACCTGTCCCTGCTTGCAAGAACACCAGGATGTGCTGGGGAAAAAAGCAAAGCTTAAAAACCTCCTCTGGCTTTGGGGTTTGTCCTGCTGAGAGCAGGGTTTGGAGCAGAACCCCCCAGGGAGCCCTTCCCACCTGCATTTGCCCAAGCTTTCTGCTCTGAGCAACACTATGCCTCCGTCTGCACCTCCTCCTCTTTTGCCCCCTGGATCTGGCCCACCTGGGCCAAGCATCTGTGCTCAGGTGATGAGTGTTTCTTGAGATAGGGGTTAGAAAGCAGGCTTAATGGCTATCATTAACAAAAATGCTGCCAGAGGAGCAGGATGGTGGTTACAGCATCAGCCAGTGCTGCACCATGAGGAGAGGCACCTGTGGGACAGGAGCAGCAGCTGCTGTGGTGGCATGGTGCTATGGCCACGACGTGGGGGACATCCCTCAGTGGTGGAGTGTCTGCATTGCAAAGACACAGGGCTGCCACAGCAAGGAGTCCAGAGGAGGCACGAGGACAGGAAAAAGGGCCATTTCTAACAGTAAAACTGGAGGACCTCTGGGATATTGGCTAAGGGGCAAGCAATTCTGTTCTCTTTTATTTTCTGTCAGAGGTGATGGACTTCCATGGGACAGGTGGGTAAGAAACACCATAGCACAACGGGGAAACGCATGGAGATCAGAAGAAACTTGGTGCATGTGGGGCAGCATCTTGGGGAGAGGAGAGTTGGATACCAAGCGGTGAGCTACTGCGGAGGTGGAAATGGTGGAACAAGAACTGGGCAGCTCTGCACAACCTGGGTGTGCTCCCCTGCTGCACAGGAGAGGAAGGTTAAAAGCCTTTGCTTTGCCCATACTCCTTGGGATTCTCAGAGCCATCGCCCCTCTGCACCCAGGGGACAGCAGGGACTACCCTGCCCTGGGGGGATGAGAGCCAGGGCACCCTGGGCCGTGCAGGCAGGGGACCCCTCCTCAGGGTGTCTGCACAGGGACGCTGCAGCTTGGGTGTGGGCGACGGGGACTCTTTGCTGGGCTTCGGCTCAGCCGCTCTTGCTGCCTGGCACAGGGATCGCTCTCCAGACCGGCATTGCTGTGAGCGGCCGAGTTGCGGGGCTGCTGCCCAGCTCATGCTCCGGCAGCAAAAACTCTGCAGACATCCTGACGGTGAGGGACGGCTGCGTTCTTACCTTGGCTTTCAGCCGGGGACTTCTCTGTTCCTTCCCCCAAAGCTATTCCCTTGCAGGTGGGGAGACCCGTTCGAGGGGGTGCGAGAGGGGATGTTTGAGGGTGATGGCACATGGGCTGTGGGTGCAGGGAGGGAGGAAAGCTTTGGGTGGGAAGTGGGGACACACACGTGTTGGGGGGGGTGCAGCTGAGGAGAGCATCCACATGCTCGGGAAACTTGCGCACATGGCCTTACAGATCACCAGCAGCGTGCTGGGATAACCGTGGTGCTTCTGCTGTGTCTTTCAGCTGGCCACATAAGATACGGCAGAATCGAGTTGGGCCGAAGGTCGCTCTCGCCCTGCCCAGTCTCCAACAGTAGCCGGATATTTAGTGAAGATTATAAAAGAAGGTCAGATAAAAAAGTGTATTCTCCCAGCTATTCCTCATCAATAATTCACATCTACCGGAGCTGAAGGCTGAACACAGAACACACCATTTGCAAACCATTGATTGGGCTTTCTAATCCCTTTTTGACTTATTTATGCTTTTGGCTTTCCTAGGTGCCTGACACAACGAAACCATTGGCCTTGCAAAGCAGCTCTCAGACTTCAATATCCTCTTGTGTTTTTATTCAAGAAACATGATGGTCAGATAAGGATTTCCACTCTGGGACACAATCAAATGGGCTTTCCCTTGGTTTTCCACTAGGAAGCAATGCGACAGAGATGGGAGAGAGACCAAATGGGAATGCTGCAGGAAGTTGTGGGGGTCCACAGTCGCAATGCTGTTTTCATTGCAGGACATAAAGATAATGCACACCCATAACTGCTTCCAGCGCTTTGCTTCCTATTCCTCCCCTGCCTGGGAAGCCAGAGCTGCCACGATGGGCACTGTGCTGCGAGGGAGTCGGGGTGAGGTCCGGCTACACTGGGAAGCCTTTACCTTCTCCATCCTGGGGAGGATCCTGGTGTGGAATTGGCTCAGCGCGGGTGGCTCTTCCCTCCCGCTCCAGGTCCTCGTGCTGTGGGAGGGTCCGGCTGCACCCATGCCTCCTCCGGATTGAGGACATCTTGCGTGTTTTCCTGGACGTTCCCCCTGTTTTCTCCTCCCGTTTAGCCTCTATGGTAGTTATAGACAGAAAAACAGGCTGAGCAGTGTCACTGCTCCTAGAGTTGGCTGTTGGTTTCCCCCACTGTTTTGGCAGTCTTTCTGTGATCCTGCTGAGGTTTGAGTTATCCTCTCTGGTACCTGGGATGCTGAAACTGCAGGTGCCGCTCGAGGTGAAGTCTTGCCACTGCCCTCTGCAACTGCTCCAATGCTTGCCTTCAGCTAATACAAAACCTTTTGCATTAGGCACCCTGGAGAAACTGTTGCCCTCTTTTTGCAGCTGTATTACACTCTTCTAGATTCTAGCAGACAAGATCCTGGTATACAGAAAAGCATCTTTTTGTTAGTCTGCAGAGCATGGCTTTGTTCCACATACGGTTAAATTAAATTTAATATCAATTCAATTAATCCAGCCCCCGCTGTCTCTCGGTTAATTCTGAGTGATACCCAGCCCTTTGTCTACATTGGTGGCGTCTCCTTACTTTGCCTCTTCCTCCTCCGGAGCTTGCAAACGCCTTACCAACCACACCTGCTCACCACGCAGCTGGTGGAGCCGGCACTGAAAGTATTTATTTTCCTAATTCATAAATAACCACTGCTAAGTATGAAATGTTCTTCCCTCCCCCTTTCTGAAATGCCAAGGCAAAATGCTCTTGCAGCCCCCGCTCGGGCTCATACCGGCAGGCAGCAGATGCGCTGCCATTAAACGGGGAACCTCAGAAGAAATTTTGCACAAAGACTTTATAAATACCCTCCTGGTCTGAGGTGGAGGCGTGTTTTTTTTCCATGCCATGTGCGTGAGCTGTCAGACTGAGCGCCGGTCTCCCTCCAGGCTGCAGGAAGACGGTTTATTATTTGCAAATATCTCAAAGCTGTTTTTTAAAAGATGGGAAGGATTTAGGGACATGTTTGGTAACAAAGCGGAGCGGCAGAGAGCTCTGGCTCACGTGTGAAAAATGTTCCCTGCGTGTGTGATGGGGAGGGAACGAGTGTTTTGGGGATGGCATTTGTGCTGTTTCCTCACCGCCTGAGCTGGTCGGATGCTCCTGTATGGCAGCTGCTTGACTTGGCAGAGAGGATGAGGTCGGACTGGTGAGAGCTGCCACATCACATCCCTCTGCGGAGCGGTGGGGATGCCAGGCAGGATGGTCCCGTCGGGGCGAAGCAGGAGGGCAGAGCATGAGCTGCCCTTGTCCTGTGCAGATCTGGTTGCCCAGGTCTGGCAGGAATGAGGCAGCTGCAGGAACTGAGCCCTGGCTTTCTGCATGGTTGGTGTTTTTGAAGGCGTACCTGAAAGCCCTTGCAGTGTGCAATGAGAGATGAGAGACAGCTGAAAGCTGGCTCCAAGGCATCTCTCCAATTGTCTCCATGTGGGTGCAACACCTCGCTCTTACCTTTGCAGTCATAACATCTGTTTTCCAGTCGGCTTGGTTTTATTAAGTACCAGTTCAGTCTCCCTAAAGGATGCTGCCTTGAAGAGGTGATGCCTGTGAGTTTGAAAACCACACATATGTTTGCTGTGATCAGTCTGGGTGAAGGAAAAATCACGATCCTCCAGCTGCTGGGGAGGGATCCCTCTGAGGCCATTTTCAGCACTTCTCATGCCCACCCCATACAGTGGCCGGGGCAGGGGGGCAGACGCTGGGCAGCCTCTGGGAGCAGCCCAGAGCCGGGACCCTGGGGCTGAGCCAGACCAAGTCTTGGCTGGCAGACTGGAAGTCGAGCTAAAATAGTTTGTGCAACAAGAGGCTGCCCCTGAGGGAAATATTTTCAAAAAGTCTTTTAATTTCCCCATCTTCGGTTTCTCACGATCTTATCTGGTTTTTCTTATTTTTCCAGGTGAAGGCACACGACTGTAGCATCAGGTATACTCTCCCCACATACAAAAACAAAGAATCAAGCTGTTTTTCAGCCACCTTGTGTTTAAGCTAAGCAGTTTGGCTCTTCAGCTCCAACTCCAAGATGATTTCCACTCCAATCCACTTCTGCAGATTTTCCTTGAACCTGCACCACGTTTTCAAAGCACTTTGTGGGGTGTTTCCACCCGTGATGCTCTCACCCTGGCATGCACACTTGGTAGGGCCACCCTGCTGCTGGATGACCTTCCCTGCTTGTGCAGCCGGTGATGCCGAGAGCCACAGGACTGCGACTTCCCCGGTGGCACGGCTCTCATAACACGGGTGCAACCCGGCAGCGGATTTCAGGAACGGCCAGACAAGCAGTCATCTGCTTGGGGAACACACACAACTTTTGTCAGTGGTAATTTCAGATTCCTGGTAATCTTCACCCAGCAGGAGGGCTTCTGTTAGGATCAGGACAGACCCTTGGTTCCAAACTATTTAATATTTTAAATCAATTAACAGATATATTTGGAAATCTGTTCACTGTGTAACTTACTTCCTCTGTGATTTGGCGATACATTTTTAATGAGAACACTATGCGATTGCTAAATAAAAGTCATTCCAGAAGTTAATTGGCCAGGATCTATTTTCCATTAAAAGCAGGCTGAAGCATGAACTTCTGTTACCAACTTTTAGAGCTTCATTGACTGAGCTGTGTATGAGACTTTTTTTTTCTGTGTCTGTATGTGGGATCAAAACGAAACCAGTTCACTGCTAACCACCTGGGTCATCTCTCAGTGGCTTAAATAGGGGCCATGGCTGGTCACTGCTCATCCCGCTGTCCCCCTGCTCTGTCCTGGGGTCTGTCCCTGCACCCTGATGCAGCTGGGAAGGGCCCCTGGTCTGCTCCAGCCTCTCGCTGCCTGTGCTGGGGGTCCCGAATGGCACCCAGTGCCCAGATGTGGCCTCACCAGCAGCGCAGGGCTGTTTTCCAGACACCGTCATAAACATTCATTGTGCCTGTCTGGATGAGCGGTGTGGTGATGGAGGGTTTCCATCCTCAGAACAGACCAACACCATGTGCCTGTGCTCCAGCTAATGAGAATGTTTATCAGAGATGCTGTTGGTGCAATTTTCAATGTTCATAATTTCTGAAAGCAAAAGGAGCCATTTATTTTAAACTACCAAAGACGATGAGGTTCCTCATGCAGAGTGCGGCTAAGTTTTTTCTCATTTAAATTTTTTAATTTCAATTTAATTTTAATTTATATTTTAAATTTTTTTACTCATTTGAAACCTTTAACCATGTTCACTGTAACTCTGGTGAAATTTTGCCTCATAATCTGTCACAGTGAAAGCAGTGAATTTTTTTTCCCCCTAAGCCTTTCTGCTGAGTTGAAGATACCTCAGAGCAGACACCAGCCCCAGTGAAAACATTTAAAACTGGATGCCCTGCAGGGCTACTGGGGACTGATTAGAAGGTGTAATTAGGATTTCCAGGAGAGGTTTGGGAGTATGAACAGTGGAGCTTTATCTCTTCAAAGGTAAGTGCATGGGTCCCACTCAGCAATCGAGTCAAATGCCTTTGGTGTGATGACCGGCACGGAGAGTCTGGTGAGCCCAGGCTCCTCGCAGTCTCCAACGGGTGCACAAAAGGAGGGAAGAGCAGGTTTCTGGATTGGGGAGCTGCTGGTTGAGTGGCCACGCTGCCTCCTCATGAAACACAGAGACACTAATGAAGAGGAGGGAACAGATTTAACAGCGAGGCCACTTATTCACCCTCCCTCCAGCTCCAGGCCAGGCCCCCTCCCTCGGCTCTCACTGCTCTGCGAGATGGTTCAGCTCACCAAACCAGCAGAAAATGACCTGGAGAGAAGAAAAGCCTGCTGTTTTCTGCCTGGTTAGTGAGCAAAACCTGCCGTGAGGGAGATGGAGGAAGGGCCATGAGCCCCGCTCCGCTCAGCAGTGGCAAGCCACCAGATCAGCTCCACCAGGTTGTGCAACCACCCCCAGACACTGCTTAGTGTTGCTGCTCCTTCAGTAGCTTCTGAGCAAGCTGGAAGCAGTCTGATCTCTCTCCTCCAAGGGCTTCTAAGGGACAGATACACACTGCTGCAGTGGCGGAAGCTGATGTGCTCTTGCCAAGAGCCAGCAAGCAGAGCCATGCTGAACACTGGATCCCCAGGGAGCGCTTGCATCAGGGAAGCTGCTCCAGCACAGTAGGGGGACACAGACCTTCCAGAGATAGTCTTGCTGTACATGGAAGTGGTAAATAATGAGCATTTTACCTAGATCTGCCTGGTGTGAAGGCAGTCAGCGAGGCATCCCTCAGCCAAGGTCATGGCAGGGCAGCGGGCTCTTGCTGCGACATGCCCAGCACCTTCTCAGTCAGCACAGCTGCAGTGTGACGGTGCCATCCCCAAGAAGCTGCCCAGCCAGGGGCAAAGCCCAGCCAACTCTGCCTGGCAGCTGCACTGCAAACCCTCCTGCTGCCCAGAGCCCCCCCCCCCCGCCCGAGACCACCACCTTTCCAGCTGCCCTCCCATATGTGAGCTTCTATCTGACTCCTTGGCACCCAGGGACATGCCTCCAGAGCTGCTCTCCCTGCTTGCTCCACAGCTGACCCGTTTGAGCCCTTGCCTCAGTGACTTCTGGAAAGCACCCAGCCAATCTCCTTTTCACTGCTCTGGCCTGAACTCCTGCCTCCCACATGCTCTGCTCCAGGCAGATGGCACAGCCAAGCTCCAGGCAGCAGAGCAGAGGGGCTGATGCACGTGCTGCTCCGGCACTGACACACCAGCGAGGCTGTGACATCCCCCAGCCCGGGCGGGAACACTGGCTCCGGAGTTCTGCCAGGATCCTGTACCACCAGCTTCAGGGATTCTGTACCACCACCCGAGCCCCTGCTCCTCCTCCTCCCCCAGCCTCCACAAGGCTTGTGAATTTAGGTAGAGAAACCTCCAGGCACCGCAAACCCCTGCAGATGCCAGCCCTGCAGCCTCATCTGAGGGTCCCCCCAGGTAACAGTCATAGCATGACTGCCTGCAGACATCTCAAACTGCCACCCAGACAGACTGGGCTAGTTCAGTTTGTTACTTCCCCATCAAAATGAGAGAGAAAAGAGTTCAGGCAGAGCCCTGTGGAAGGACGGGAAGGCTGCTGGGAAGCCTGGCAGGAAGGACCCTTCCTGCACAGACAGGGAAAAGCCATCTGACCCAGCTGCTATCTGAAATATTCACTTGTATCCCAGTGAAAGCTGACCCAGTGTTTAAAAGCCTTCTGATCAGTAGGCACTAACAAAACTATCTAGGTACAAAGACCCATGGAATTCTGGGACCTACCTTCACTCTATGGGACTGACAGGAGATTGGCTTTATTGGCAGTGTCTCACTCACTGCCACAGAGTGAGCACTCCTCCCAAATCCTACTGAATTCCTCCCAGATGCAAGGGGACATATCCCTGCCACAAAGGTACAAAGCAGCATGAACCACAAGCTCTCACACAAACACTACTGAATTTTCGTGAGCCAGATGCATGTTAATACAGAAGTCACCAGGATGCAGCATTTTCTGCAAGCTGTGGGGCACCAAATCGCTCTCACAGCCCTTTGCAGCATTACCTCAACAGGCAACGCTGCCAGAGCCAGCCCTGGGTTAAGGTAACGCTGCCAGCTGGACTACATGCATTTAAAACACTGAATTTTGATTGTTCCACCTCTGGTTCTCATCATGCAGCCCTCCTGTCATCCATACTGTGTCACACCATCACTCCCTCCAGGCTCTTCCCCCAAAGGTGGGATCAGTCTCCTACAGAAGGGCTTACTTGGTTCCCAGAATAACATTTCCTATGACTGTTGGAACCACAAGCAACTATCACCTCTAAAAAAAATCTGCAGGAAAAGCAGTTTCTTTGGCATTAATTCCCATTCCCTTCAGCTGCTGACGCATCACAGCCTTGTAAAAATGTGCTTGGACGCCTTTGTGTGTGAAAACACCACATGGCATCTTTCTCTTTAAATACATATTTAAGCTTTCTGAGAAATGATCTTTAAAGTCACAACTGCCTTTGTTATCACTCAGAGGCTTTACATTCTAAACCAAATTATTACGTAATCTTCCATCTGTTACCGTCTGCAGCTATGCTGGGGAGGGGTGGAATGGCACACCAGAAATCAGTATTGAACTGCAAAGCCACAAGAACTCTCCAGAAAGTAACAAAAAGCAGTCAGAGCATGTCCCCTTCTGCTTTTTTACTGTGCCGTTTTCCCACACATTAAGAACCTAAGCCTTGGTCAGCCTGTCCCAGAATACAGAGATGCAAAGGCAGCTCTCCTTTGGACAGACCATGCTGCACCTCAGACTGAGGAATGCTCACTCACCATACTGGTCAGATTGTCTGTCAGCTCGAGAAAAATACCAGGGTCCTGGTTTATCAACAAAGGCACAACACTCCCTCCTTGTCCCTCACCCAAACTCTCTGCATTTCTGAACAGAAAACCTGGACTATCTGAACTTGTACCTGCATAATACTCTCACATTTTCCTCAAGAGCTGCACTCACCTCGCCCATTTCCATAGCCTGCCGAGTTTGCACATGCCGTTGCGTCCCCGTGCTATTGATTCCAGATTACACACACAGGGTATGTTTTTACAAAAGTTTTATTTGTCCTGCATATCTTCCATATGCCGTTTTTAAAATTTCTGGAATTGCTTCTTGGTACCAGCAGCTTTTGTGACTTTGAGTACATTGAACCGAACAGTCTTGCTGAGGGGACGACACTCTCCCACGGTGACAATATCGCCAATCTGGACATCCCTGCAAAGACATTGCTGCTATTTCAGCAGTTCTTGAGTTTCCTGCATTTGCAGTCAGTTTGCTCTGTAGCAGACAATTGCCTTGCGTGATGCTACCAAGCAACACAGCACTGAAAGTGACCTTGGATATCTAAAATTATAAAGCAAGGTCTTATTTTAAGTGCTGCGAAGATGAGTGTGCCTAAAAAGCAGCAGCAGCCCCCCCCCGCAGCTGCCACAAGGTCTTGGAGTCCGTCACTCCACACTAAGCTCAAACTCGAGACAAACACAAGCTTTCCGCAAGAGCGGTACGAGTGCTGAGCACTGAAGGGAAACCCTTCAGAGATGGGGAGTTTCTCTCCCAGTCACATACAGGCTCAAAGCACTACTCAAGCCAAATCAGCTGCACTGCAGTGCTAGTCCAGGTTTTCCTGGAAACCTGCGCTCCAACGACAGGCTTAGGAAATCTGCAGCAGACAAAAAAAAGCCAGCTTCTGAACCTGTCCCCTCTGGCCTCAGCATTTACTTCAGTTACCCTTTCTCAAGGACTGTAACAGTGTATGGTTTCAGAACAGGCAGACTGACCAGAACCTGTCTTATGGTTCAGCAATTGCCACTGGCATTGTCAGCAGCCCCCCTCACCAACAGGGACTCTGAAGACCATCGTGAGTTTAGACATCACCACCAGTAAGCAGGTTCCAGGTCAGACGCAGCAATAAAAGCGCACGTGTCACACCGATGTGCACACTCGCTGCAGTTTCTACACAAAAGCTGAGTTCAGCATTATAAACAACATATAAACACACATAGGAGACGTTTGGAGCATGTCTGGCACTCCCATACAGCTCCTCTCCATGGGGTAACACTCCCCGTCACTGCAGGGACCTGAACGCACCTGAAGCAGGGGGACAGATGCACAGACATGTTCTTGTGGCGCTTCTCGAAGCGGTTGTACTTGCGGATGTAATGCAGGTAGTCCCGACGAATGACAATGGTGCGCTGCATCTTCATCTTGGTAACCACACCTGGGTGAAAGAAGTTGGGGGGAACGCGACAGCGATGAGCATAAGCAAGTGTGCACCGACCATTGGCAAACTGGGCTGGAGATCTGGGTTATAACTAACAGAGAACAGATTTTTAGAAGCTATCCAAGAGGATCAGCAGGGATGAGTGACATTTGACACCTGAAGGCAGTACTGGTCAATTCCAGTTAATTTCTCCTTATTTACCTTAGTAATAAGCGGTAACACACCTTTTGGGGGGGGGGTGTGCTCTGGTGTTCTACCAGGCTGCAAGGGCTTTCTTTCCACCTTACTGCCAGGCTACAACCTTCAGATTTGTATTATAAAACAAACTATTTCTCTTGTCTTTTTTAAGACCTTCTAAGCACACTGTGACACGCTTCCTGAAACCAATCCTCCCTGCATTATCTGCTACTGTATTACATCAACATCTGTACCACAGAACAGCACATCTGGAAGGATAACTGCCAGCAGCTGGTCCTTTCACTAGGCATCAGCAAAGCCGAGTGGCATTGTCGTCAAAGCCCCTTCACCGTGAGACTTGGAAGACCATCGTGAGAGAATGGCATCATGTGCAGCTCAAGGACCACAGCAGAGTTTGCAGGCAGCTCCAGATCGACACTTCCAGCTCGTGGGCTTTGTCTGCTTACCCACTTCAGGGCAGTCAGAGGATTACATCTATAGCGTTACTCTCTAAGGAACCTTCACAACTCACCTGACAGGATTCGGCCACGGATAGAGACATTACCAGTGAAAGGACACTTCTTGTCGATGTAGGTGCCCTCAATCGCCTACAACGAGAAACGACTGTCAGCATCTGGGTGGACCAACAGCTGAGGCAGCGCTGAAGCTCAGAGGAGCCACACCTACACCGGCCTACGAGCAGACGCACTCAGCAGGTCCGTCACGGCCTTTGGGGTGCCGTGGGAGCAGACGCAGGGCCCGGGAGCACGGCCAGGAGTGGGACAGCCCTGCCCGCCCGGCTCCCGCAGCCGGCCGTGCCTCACCTCCTTGGGAGTCTTGAAGCCGAGGCCGATGTTTTTGTAGTAGCGGGGCAGCTTCTCCTTGCCACCCTCGCCCAGAAGCACCCGCTTCTTGTTCTGGAAGATGGTGGGCTGCTTCTGGTAGGCACGCTCGGTCTGAGGGGGGGAGAGAAAGGGGAGCATCACCAGCAGCCCCGGGGCACGGCACCTCCCCAGCCCCGGGAGCAAGCAGACCCCGGGGCACGGTACCACGCCGACACCGAGAGCCCCCCGCCCCGGCTCCCCAACCCCGGGGCACGGTACCTCACGGAGAACGTCCGTCACCCCCCACCCCCCCCCCCCTCACTCCCGCACGCCGCCGCCGGGCCGGGGCCGCAGCCCCGCCGTCCCCAGCACCCCCGGGGCAGGGGGCGACCCACGAGGAGTAGTCGGGGGGACGGCCTGGGGGGCTGTCCCAGCGGCCGGGGCCTACCACCGCGCAGCACCCACCTGCGTGTCCGCCATCTTGAGCCGCGCGGCGGAAAAGAGGCCTCGAGCCCCGCACGGCGCCGCTTATCCCAGGGGCGGGGCGCCGGAAGTGAGTTCACGGGGAGGCTGGCCGAGTGACGTCACTTCCTCTTCCACGGCCCTGAGGGGAGAGGCCCGGCCGGGGAGCGGGGACCCGCGGCCCGGACAGGCGGCCCGGCTCGGCTCGGCCCGCTCCGGTCCGGCCCGGCCCGGTCTGGGGGCATGGGGCCCCTCGGCGCTTTCCCCCCGGCTCCCCCCCGCCGCCTCATTCCCCGCAGGGATGCGGCGCCGGACCGGGCCCGGTCGCTGTGTGCCGCCCCCACTCCCCGCTGGTTTCTGTGTAGGCCTGGGCTGGTACGCGCGGGCTGGCTGTCGTGGTGCTGGGGAGAGAAAGGCAGAGCCCGGCTGGAGGTCCAGCGCTTTGGGAACCTCCTCGCTGATATCAGATACAGAAAATCCTGTGGTAAATTAGAAAGCCCTGTTTTAAATGAAGTTGAGTTAGCCGAGATCATTCTGAGCTTTTGTATTCTTCCTGTTCAGTGGTGCCTCACCTGGAGCACCAGTTCTGATGCTTTCTGTGCTTCCTGACTGATGGTGCAACCCTCTTGGCAGGAAAATGAACAACTGACCGGATACAGAGCAACTTAGCGGTCAAAGTGAGGAGGGGATACCTCCTCAAACGACCACCGAAGACCACGCGAGACCCCCATGCATGCAGAGAAGGCATCTGATGTGTTGTGGTTATGTGATCCTATGCATATGCATCAGATAGTTTGAATATGTGTTAGGTAGAAGTAGTTTTAATAAATCAGATAAAATCGTTACTGTATAAAAGAGACACACCTGATGAATCTGGCATGCTTGATTTGCGGAAACCTAGCACCCTGCGCAGAATAAAGCAATCTCTCTCCTGAGTGTGTGAGATAGGTCTATTGCGCACCAGGTAATGAATCCGCTTTTAGGACAACGTTGCCAGCCCTGTGGATTCTTGTCCCAGGCACATTAGATTAGATCAGGGGACGGACAGCCACGCAGAGCTTGGAGGGAGGATGCCTGCCTGGGGAGCAGGGTGGCAGCCAAATCGTGTGCTAAAAGATGCAGATCAAGGTGACTTAGGCAGGAGAAGCAGAGGATTTCGCAAGGGCCCTTTCTGAGAGCAGATGCAGGGCAGCCTGGATGGTTAAGACAGAGTACAACACAGCCCAGGCTGACCACCAGTGCTTTGGCGGTTCAGTTGTACGTCGCCGGCTCAGACACCCCACGGAACAGCTTTGCTCGTGCCTCTTTGTCGGCCGGCGTCTTGGGCTGCAACTCAGGAGGTGCTGAGCTCTGCACAGCCTGCACATGAATTGGGGCAAGACCTTCTCTGTGTTGGTTTGTTACCTGGACAGCAGAGAGAGGAATTCTCAGGGGAAGTACATTATTTATTGATACAAAGACCTTGGGTTTGTAGCATACCTGCCACAATCAGTTCCTTTGGGTGGAGGAAGATTTAAATACAGCAGGGTTTGGGTGGGATTTTCTTCCCGGTCTCAGGCTGTGAGGGGCAAAAATAACCAGCTGTGAGGGCACACACCGACCACGGGTCTGTAGCTCTACCCGTGCTGCTCAACTTCCAGAAACGGGGGACATTCTGGGTGGATGCCTCTGTGTCTGGACACGTGTTTGTGTTTCTTCAAGGTCTTTTTCAGAACCTGTTAGCAGTATTATTGGAATTGGACCTAAATTACGTGAATTTTCAGCGATTGTGGCCTCTGATGTATTACGCGTAGCAGGGATACCTCAGAAAAGGCAGTAAATCTATCTTTACTTAGTTTTACATAAAGGCAGCAGTATAATTTAATGTTATTGTGATGCAAATAAGGTTATATTAAACCAACAGCATATGGTACCCTGTTTACTGCATGTCACATTATTAATCAATTGTTTGAAGATTAAAGGGAGAATAAGGGCTTTTTAGAGCCCTTATGCTAAAAGGCATTTTGTTCTCTGTTAGTCGTCATCTGCCTCATTAGAGGCTGAGTGCAGGGCGAACTTTTGTGGCTGAAAGCAAAGTCATTTCTAGCCATGAAGAGTTAACTTGTGTGGATGGCAATGGACTTTTGCAGCAGGAGAAGTGAGGACTGACAAGGAACAGGCTCAAAACAAAAAGCAGCTCGTTCTTCATGCAGGAGTAAACTGTGGTGAAAGTCCTTGCTGAGGGAGTGGGGATGTTGAAAGTTTACAGGGGCTCATGGAGGGACTGCATGAGTTCATGGAGGAAAAATCCATTCATGTTTGCTGAATACATGTGAAAAACGGGCAGCTCGGGAAGTGTCCTCGGCTGAAAGTACTTGGCACTAGGATGTGGACGAGGCAAAGCGGACCTCGGCTCAGAAAGGGCTTTGGCTCTGTGACCCAGGCGGGGATTTGGGAGGATCCTGTTCAGTGGGCTGAAGTGGGACAGGAGTTTTTTTAAATTTTGGTCACTGCGATGTTGATCTTTTTGTGTCTAAGTCAGTGCCTAGACAGGCTCTTGCACTGGTCACTGCAATGTCGTGGTCTTGAATAGATGGTAGGAAGAGCTCAAGGATTTTTATATTTACTGTCTTCAAAGTCGTTTCAAACTCTCAGGGGAAAAGCAGCATGAAATGGAGATACCTAACTAAATTCTTTTGAAAATTGCCATTTTTATCCGCAAAGTATCCATAAGCTGATGAATAAATAAAATAGCATTTCTTTACTCATCTGTTTGACACTAAAAATGAAACTGAGTCATCTACTGCCTTTAACTCCTAAGGAATTGTGAAGAGTAGGGGAATAAAAAAAATGATAGCAATCTTTTTCTCTTTTAGGTGGGCAAATACTGTGGGTGTTTTGCAGCTGCTCAGATCAACCTGCTGCCAGTGAAGAGTCTCATCTTTGGGTTCAGCATCTGCAGCAGCAGCTGGAGAATAGCTGCATCGTTGTGGGACAGGACTGTGTCAAAACAAGGGAGGAAGGTGGGGGTGTGAAGCTACTGAGCTTGATCCTGATGATGCAAAACAAAGCAAAAGGGAATTTCAGACAATGGCTTAATCAGGAATCCCTGATTAACCCCTGATTAATCATCAGCAGAGCATGGTGCTGCGGCTTTATGAGAGAATATAAATAGGGGTGGGCTGCTAGGAAGTGAAGAAAGGGGCTCTTCCATCAAAATATGTCATCCAGACTGGGAGGTGAGAAGTCTTCAAGAGTCACTAGTGCCCCTGAGTCGTGGTACCAGGGCGTTTCCCCTGATCCTGCTAGCAGCTGTCTGTTTAGGGCTAAGCGTTTCTTCTGATGGCCCGCAGCAGGAAACGGCTTAAGAACATTGTGTGAGGAGGAAATAGCAGAGGTAAAGCATAGACATTGTCTGGTGAGAGAGGGAGTATTCCTCTGGGCATTGTCTGGCTGTATGAGATACCATCAAGCCTTTGTCATAAGGAAATATGCAGAATCCATACTGCCTTTTCGGAGGAAACTCAAGGAAGCTTCAGAGACTGAGCTGAGAAAACCAATGATGACCTAGCAGTATGTTTCTTCTGGCAGCTGGAGAGAAAGTTCTGAAGCACTTTGAAATGATACAGGAAGAAACCAGAAAACTGTGCTCTTGTGTTCTGACCTTAGGCAGCATTAGGTTATGATGAGGGACTATGAAGCTGCTTTCACTGATACTTTTAAAAATAGACTAATAACTACTGGACATGCTCTGTTTGGGCAGCTTGATCCTTTCCCAGTGTGCAGATTTGGCCTTGATGGCATCTTGAAGTCCCTTCCAGACCTGCATTTCTGTGCTTCCTACCGTGCTGTCATGCGTGGCTCAATAAAACAGAAACATGAAGGTGTGGTGTGATGTGGTAGGGAGAAGACAATCACTGGGGTCTGAAGGTTGGTGGCCTCTCCCATCTGGGTGCTGTTGGCTTTCAGGGACCTCTGGCTCTCCAGGGTCACGGATCCTATGGACGCTCCAGTGAGCAGCTTCTCGGTCTCTGGCCACAGTGGGATCCGCTCTGGGAGCAGACTCGCACTCAGCCTTGCTCACCCGACAGTACAGTTAGTGCTGAATTTGTTAGTTTAGTTTCTTAATCCCAGCAGTATTGTAGATAGTAGGAACAATACTGTATTGATGGTTAGTACACACTGGGGTGTAACTGTGCAGCAGAAATGAATTCAAACTGCAGTTCCGTTTTACTGTCACTTAATTAGATCCTTGTTCATTGTTTCATGCTTTCTGTGAGTGGCATTCCTATCACCTGTCTGTCATGCGTTAGGTGATCAGTTACTTTATCTGTACACTAAGCACTCCCAGGCACCAAACATTTATAGCCCTGTCTGCTCAACACATTTTGTATTTTAATTGTTTATGTAGACACTGAACTATCTGTACATACTCTTCCTTGTCGCCCTGTCTCCAGACAGGTGAAGCACAGGAAAGCAATTGAGCAGCCAACATGGATTTTACCAACAGCAAATTGTGCTTGACCAAGCACAAAGTTAAGGCTTTAAGTGCTTTAAAGCAGTAGCCCATTAAATATTTTGTCTGTTATGTCCTTGACATCCCTCCTGTTAACGTCTCATTAGGTCTTTCAGTGATTGTTAATAGCCCTGATGATGAGGTTTTTTGAAGCAGTGGCTTAACATGTTCCTGGCACAGCTCAGCACTCCCACACACACCCCTCAGCTCCGCAGAGGCATGAGATGGGGTATGGGGAACATGAGTGCTGCCAGGAATCTCCCCTACCTGCATTCCACGGAGCACCAGGAACTCCCCGCACTGCTTGTTGGGGGATAGCAGGGGTTTATGCCACTCCACGGCAAGGAGCAGTTGTCCTGGGGTGAGACAGTGCAAAGTCAGTGGCACAAGAAAACTTCTCCTCCTCCCCAAAATGGCACAGAATGTCTACAGCCATCTGTACCACCATGGGGGTGGCGAAGAGAGACCGTCCCCACGGGTGTGCAGGAAGACTGTGAACACCTGCCAGGTAGAGCTGGCTCAGGTGACATTGCAGGTGCCTGAGTTTCAGTGCTGTGTGTGTACAGGGGTGGCAGTGTCAATGCCCCAGCACCTGGAGATAGCTGTAGGGTGAAGCTTGTTTGGGGGTCTCAGGAGCTTGAGACAGTTGATGTAAGTTGCTCTTGGAGCTAGGATGACTGCAGTGGCATTTTAGGCAAATGAACTGCCCATCTTCCACAACATCCTGAGGAGACCTTTAAAGAACTTTGCATTGTAAGTAAGGACACAGGTGGGGAAAGCCACCCTGAGCCACTGTCCTGTATATAACTTAATTCATCCTGTGGCTATTCCAGTCTAAGTGTCCCATCAAAGAAGCCTGTGATCCATCTAATGCGTGATTTAGGATTCCAGGCAGGATACCTCTAGGTGTGTGCTCCGAACACGCATCCAGTGAGGGCCAGGGTGTGAGTTGCCAATGCTCGTGGTTGTGGCTTAGTTCTCCAGTTATGATGTCTGCTGTAGAGGACCTGAGAAAGAGTCTGTGTAGACCTCTGCCATCAGAATGTAACTGTCTGATGTCTGCTGGGTTGGGTAGGGTGAAGGGTGGGCTGAGATGGATTATTACCAAGTGCTTAGCATCTGGTTTTGGTCAGGGGAATCATTCCCTGGCACCTCTTAGGAGGGAGCATCTGTCCATTGTTTTTCTTATCATACCCAAAACCCACTCCAAGGGAGCTTGCTCCAAAGTCTGGCCCCCATGCTGGCCAGGAACCAAAAGCTCAGGTGATTCAGTTCCTTCAGACAGAAAGAAACATCTTATAGCAGTGCAGAGGGCTTCTATTTTGGGCTTGGTCTTTTTCATTGAGAGAGAGTAGAAACCTCTCAGTTCTCCCAAGGGGGACAATGAGAGAGGGACCCACTTTTAGGGCAGCAGGTTCCCATGTTTCAAAAGTCTATCTGCAACGCTCCAACTAGTCCCACGGCACAAACTTTCTCCGTACTAAAGACTCAATTCAGGGCATCACCTTGCCCTGTCCTGTGTTCTGGCTCTTGCCCCCACAACATCCCCCTTTCCCCACCCATCCGGGGTGAGCCTCCCATGCCCAGAGCAGTAAAATCACCTGTGGGTGGCAAAGTGTAGAGAAATGCTTCTCTGAGTCCAGTACTGACTTTTGATTAGCCAGCTAACTGGGGGAATCCCAGTTTACTTATTACACCAGCTTTCACAGGGAAACCAGTAAGGACCTCCAAACCGACTGGGGAATCCTCTGCACCATTGCTCATTGTCCTTGGACGTCAGGTCCCATGTCCTCTTCTGCTGCTGCTGAAGCACTTTCCTCCCTGTTTTCCAGGGTAAATGTGTGACTGTCCCTGTGGCTCTCGCAGGTCTGCGTGACATGGTTAGTTGGGAAGTTACAGATTGTCATTAAGCACTGAAGATGTGGTGAAGTTAATGGTAATTGCGTGAACTTAGCTTAAACTTTGAGGCTTGTTCAAATAGTCCAAGCCTAAAGTATAGCTAAAGGCTCAAACCCAGTCAGCTCCAGTCCATCTCCAAAGGGCTCACATACAGCCCTGAGCAGGTGGAGACAGCCAGAGTTCTTGTGGTTGTGTGGCAAACCATTTATTCTCCCATCCTAGGCAATTTTCTCTTTGCCTCAAGTCCAGTATCTTGACCTCAGAGAGACTCCAAGTCCTTCCTCTACTCATTAGTATTTTAGATTTTGAAACCTAGGAGATTAAAAAGTGAATTTGCAGTGGCACTCACTCCACAATGTACTGAAGTCCTGTGGAGAGAAGGCGCAATGCATTCTTCAGATGATTTGCAGCCCAGGCACAAAGACACAGTTAAGTAGGGCAACAGCAACTGAGCAATCAGCAAAACATGTTTATATATTATTTATACAAAACTGTAGTCCAGCTGAGGCTGCAGACTTTGTATTAGAGAGGTCTTTCAAGGACACATGTGTGGAAACCTCCTTACAGCCTTCACACTTGGTGATGGCTCTGGGCTGTCCTCTGGGAAGGGCTTTCCCAGGCCACACTAATGTATTCCCCTGGCTTTACATGAAAGCATCCAGAAGAAACTTTCAGAGGAGAACCTTTCTCTCTAGCTAAGATGCTTGAGGTACTGTGGTGGATTTCTTTTGTCTTCACACCACAGGCAGTGGGGGTTTGGTGTGGGGGAGATCAGCTGGTGGAGATCAGCTGGGATGATGCTCAAGTGAGGAGCTGCCCTGCAGCCAAACCGGAGCGGAGGGATGGAGGAGAGCCCTGGCCTGAGGCTGTGAGAGCAGCACGGGTGCTGAAAGCCTTGAGCCTGGTGTCCTTTGCAGGAAGGCATGGCAGAGGGTGAGCAAACCCTTGGGTGGGATGGGGCAGTGAAGATGGTGCCAGGGACACCGGTGTACAGGCAGCGCCGATGGTTGGGCGCTGCTGGTGATTGGGCTGCCGTGTGCCAGTTTTACCGCAGCCGTGTGCTGGCTGTAAGCGTGTGGATGGCATTGCTTCTGCAGAAGGGCAGCCTGTTTGCCAAAATGGGTATTAGTGTGACAATTAATATCAATTAGTGTATTAGCAATGCTGCTCTGACAACCATGACTGTCTTGATCCTGGCTGTTGCCGTAAGATGGGTTTGCATCTCAGAGGAAAGCGCATTGCCAGGTAATGATCAGTTCCATGGCCGTGAACGGAAAACGTCTGGAGCAGGCAGGCACTGAAGCTCATCTCGCTGCTGCTGGACCAGAAGATGCACAGCAGAGAGGATAAGATCAATCACAGTGAAGACGTACATGGGTTTGTGGAGAGCCGGCTGTATCCTGACAACAAAAAGGATCACGCAACATCAAGGCTGGGGATGCCGAGTGGGATGAATGCAGCAGGATCAGGAAGGGTGCCGTTAAAAGCAAACATCAGGCACTAATGGCAGAGCAGGTTGAGAAAACATCTTGTCATGTCAAGTAAACAAGAGCCCCTTGCTTAGAGATGCTTAACACTTTTGTGTTTCAGTGCACATGGCTTATGTTCCAGGCTGTTGCTGCTGCAGCTCACAGGCATCAAGTGTAAAGGGACAGATTTTAGAGGCCATGTGAGGGGAAGCCAGTATGAAATGAGCAGGAGGTGGGGAAAGCAGGAATTTGCTCAAGTGTTTACTGGACTTGATATTGGTATGTGCCCTTGCCAGCTGCTTCCCTGCCACTCTCTCAAAATCTCAGTGCTTGTCTTCTATACCGGAAGAAATAACATACGTAGCGCTCAATTATCTCCTTATTCTATGCTGTCTGATGACTCTGTGGGGGACCTCTGAAAGGGCAGCATGTGCCGAAACAGCGGGCTGCCCAAGAGCAAAGCTTTGGCTGAACGTGCAGCACAATGGCCACCTTCTTTGGAGAGTTGTCATCTTGAGCGTGGCACCTCTCAGTGATGAGGCACCCATGAAAGACAGTCAGATGAAGCCAGGTGTTAGCAGGAACATCCTGCACCTGGATTACCAGCACCAGGACCAGATGCAGCCTCAGCACTGGTGTTGGAGGTGACAGCGTGTCAGAGAGGTCTTGGGTCTGGCTTGGTACTACTAAGAGATCTGCCCCTCTTTCCAGTTTCGCAAGCTGCACCATCCGTCAGCACTGGTGGGGTTTGGAAGCATAGGAGCACTGATCACAGAGAAGATGGAGAGTGGGTGGATGTGCTTTCACAGGTTTTCAGGTGTGGGTTGGGAGGGGGATGGCTCTCAGAGGCAGCTGCCTGCTGCCAAGCCTGCAAGCCTCAGCTGAGCCAAGCCCAGACAGCTGGACCTTGAGAGGGCGATGCCCTGGGGTGGTCTTGGGCCGGGCCAGCTGAGGAACGTGTCTTACAGACTTCACCTGTGCAACGGGCAGGGCTGGGGGGAGCCCAGAGGTCTCTGGATGGATAAACTCTGATCTCACTTTAAACATTGCAGCATGGTGCAGGTGTCCTCTGGAAGGGGTCATCACGTAGAACCAGTAGCTGAGCTGTGGTCTACTCTCAGCCCTTAGCATTTCAGCACTTGACTCTCACCAGGAGTTGTTGTGGTCCACCAGCTGCAATTCACTTGCAATTTGTCTGCTTAGTGAGACCTCATTTCAGCATGCCCTCGAAGCAAAATCCATTCCATTTCCTATTGATGTGCTTCAGGCAAACTCACCGTGGCTCTTAACCAGAAAAAGGGAGCCTGCAGAGCGTTGCCTGAGGTGCTGCAGCTCCATGATCATTATCTGGTTGTCTGCTGGACGGTTCACGTCAAAGTGAACACATGCAGGCAAAGAGACATTCATCTGGAGGGTTTAGGAAATTAGGGACTGTCTGGAGATCTTTAGAGGAAGAAATTGCATCTCCCTGGAAATTTCTTGAAGATCTTAAAAAAGAAGCGCTGCTGCTGTTTATGCCAATAACCTGATAATCCAATTTCATATTCATAAATAAAGCTTTGCTCAAAAGTTATTTGCATTTACCTTGTACCCAGGTACCAAATGCTGCAGAAACACTGTATTGCGTATTTATCATTCTTCCTTAATGTTTGTCTGCAAGGAGGCCTCAGGCAGACTCAATGTCTGAAGTCAGGGGTAGCACAGAGGAGAGAGAGTGCCATGGATGAGCACCAAATATAAACGTGAGGGAAATTAACTTATTCTGTTGTAAAGAAGGCTCAGATGTTCAGACTCTTTCCAGTGTGTAACTTGGCTTCTATCTCATAGTTATACACAGGATTATGTTCTGCTTAGAGAGCCCTAAAATATAGTGCTTCTTTCTTTCTCAGTAAGTAATTGTAAGCCATGAAATAGATGGAGCTATAGATCCTCAGAGAAGACATTGAGATTTGTCATGACTCAGCAGGTGTGAAGCTGAAGGTAGTCTGACTTCTCGATGATTATACTGCTATTCATGGGAACCAGTCACGGTAGCTTTTGATATATTTTTTCTTCCCCAGCAGACATTTCTCCCACTGCTACGGAAGTCACTGTAGCACCAGTGCAAGTCTGGGTGTGCAGTACCAAGTGCTCGCCCGCAGGTCTCTGAGCCGTGGAAGATGAAAGAGTACTATATTGACACCTTGATACTTTTGATGACAACTTTGGTCAACTTTGGTTGCCCACTGGGTTGACAGCGTGGGTTGCCCAGGGAGGTCGTGGTGTCTCCATCCTTGGGGATATTCAAACACTGTTGGGATGTGGTCCTGGGCAACTGGCTCTGGGTGGCCCAGCCTGAGCAGGGGGTTGGCCTAGATGGACCCCAGAGGTCCCTGCCAGCTTCAGCCATTCGGTGTGTCTGCGAACTTTGCAGTTCTCCTCAGCAAAGGTTATTTTGGAATTGTCAAACCTTGTTCCTGCCATCCCAGGGACCGATGTCTCATCCTGCGTGCCTCCTTCAGAGCTGTCTGCCAAGATGCTGACCCATGGGCCACTCCTGAAGTCCTTTCCCCCTTCTCCACCCTCCAGCCAGGGGCCCCACAGCTGCGAGGGCTGGGATGGGGTGAGGTGGGCAGAGCCTCCTCATGCCAGCTGTGGATGGGCACCAGGGCACAGGAACAGCTCTGCGAGGTGGCGGCTTGACAGCCAGGACGGGAGAGGTGGCTGCAGTGAGCAGTGGGAGTATGGGAGGTCTTGCACTGCGCCTGCCTCACCAGCTGCTCCGGCCACGTCCCCAGCCGCTCTGACCGCCTCCCCAGCTGCTCCCACCACCTTTCCAGCTGCTCCCACCACCTCACCAGCCACTCCTCCACCAGGAAGGGGATGCTGCCCGGAGAGCAGCCCATGGCGTTTCCTCTGCGAATGGCCCTGGAGCTCAGTAGAGCCGGACAGCACAGGCACTCTGGGCAGTGGGGGCTGCGAGGACAGCGTGTGGCTGTTCAGCATGAGGATTTAGCAGATCAGAGACTAGAACGTCTCTTTGATCCATCCAGCTTTAGTGAGAGCAGGGATTAAGCCAGAGGAGAAACGAGAAATTTATGTAGCAGTCACAGGCAGTGCAGCTGGGCAGGAATCACCCAGGGATGACAATTGCTCCTTGGCTGGAGTGTTGTTGCCCGAAGCACGAACCAGCAGCAAGGACTGGCCCAGTGGCCAGCTGCTTCTGTTGCTTTGAATAAAAGATGTTTTTCTCTGCTTAAGGAGTAAAAGTTTACCCCTCGCAGGCTGTTCCTTCAGAGGTGCCCTGGCAGTGACACAGCTGTAGGGAAGAGCTCGGGGGTGTTTTATGAAAAAACACATTTATTATTATTTATGTGAAAGAGCACTTGCCTTCTTGCTGAAACTGGTCATGAGTTGGCCCAGACTTAACCTCAAACCATTTGAAATTGCACTAATTTGGATTTTGAATGCTGCTTTGTGGTCTGCTGGAAGGTAAGCAGTGATTCCAACATTGTGGCTGGGGAACACCTTTACTTACGCCTGTCAAATCCAGGCGAGTAGTGCTCAAACTGCTTTATGCGACCTTCTCTGAAAGATATTCCTTGATAAAGGGCATCTCATCATCCTCTGTGTTCCCCTTCTCATATTTGACAGTGTCACCTTTTCCTCCTCTTCGCAGAAGACCCGTCTCAGGCTGCCCTGCCGCGGGGCTGCACTGCTGGTACCAGGGCCCCCAGGAGACCACCCCTCACGGCAGGACCCAAGTGTGGCCGGGTGCTAAGGGGGCAGAGATTATTGAGGGTGGTCGCAGCAGGCTGCACCGGCAGCAGGTGGGAGGATGGCGGTAGGGCTGCAGGAAATGGCAGTTGAAGTTTGATGATGAAATGAGTTTTTCTGAATCTCATTTTGCACTGTCCTGATAGCCACGATAGCAGCGCTTGCCTTATCCATCTGCTTCTCAGCTCCCGGTCTTTATCCTGCAGGTCTCCATCCTCCCAGCAGAGGAGTCGTGAACTGTGTTTCAAGGTGACTCCCCAGAGCTGCAATTCCCATTTCCAGGTGGATCCAGGGCCACATCCAGGGGAACCTCAGGAGGTCCTGCCTCTCCCACTGTGCTGGGCTGCCACCAGTCTGTGGGCATTTTCTCCCCACGCTTTCCTAACTGCGTGGATGTGGAGCTGGTGCCCGAAGCCCTGGGGCCAGCAGCGATCCACGGGCTGCTCAGGAAGCCTTGGCTCCCTCCCATGCCTTAATGCCCTAATTATTTTCTCCTTGGGAGATTAACTAGAGACTTTATTCCCCAGAGCAATTAGTCCTTCTCCTTCACTCCTGTGCTTTCCTTAAGAAGATTTATCAGGCTAATGTGCTGGTCTTTGTGAATTATCCCAACAAGCCTGTTTTTAACAACCAAATCATAACTTTTACCAGAGAATAAGGGTGTCTAAGGTGGGGGGGTGGCCTGACCCATCTCTGAGCCCTGCTGGGAGCTTTTGCTCCCTGTGACGTTCCTGCTGAGCGATTGCCCATCAGCAAAGGCACAGTGAACAGCTTGTGTTTAAAAGCCTTCCTTCTTAATCCCTTCCTTAAGCCTTTCCGATGACAGCCAACAAGCTGCTGTGCTCAGATGTGCTGAGATTTGGGTTTTTTTGGGGAAGGAGCTCCCCAGCAGCAGTGGGGGGGAGCGATCCATGTGCCCTCGGTCTGCGGGAGCTGGTGCTCCCTCCTCCTGCGCTGTCTCACCTGCCACACCAGGGACGGGTACCCCAACATTTCAGAGCCATACCAAAACTCCTGATTTTTTTCCTTAAGTTCACAGAAACTGCAGCATCAGAGGCCAAGTGACCAAACCCCTTCTGGAAACAGGATCGGGGCTTTTTGTCCTTGTACCTCTTCCCCACGCTTCTGAGAAGAAAGCCCCGGCTCTCAGGCTGCAGGGATGGAGACTCGCGTCTCCTGGCAGCGAGCACTGCCGCAGCAATGTGCGAGCAGCCGTTAATCACCCCAGAGGTGTCCGGGGCCAGAGCTATTACTATTGCTGTGGTCTGAGTGGAGCAAGACGGCACGGCTTCTGCCTGGCAGGAAAGAGCCTGACTGGCACGAGCAGCGGCCCCGGGAGAGCCGATGGTTGTTGTATGGCCCTGGATGGATCCCTCAGTCAACCTAGATGCTCTACAGCACAGACTAAATGATGCTTGTGCCACCCCAGATACATGCTAGTGACAATACCATTAATTACTTCAGTTTCAGGGTGCACTTGATCAACTTTATCTCTTCATCCAACTTTCTCAAGGTCAGTGCTTTTCAGATAAATTTTTGAATTAATTCTCCCATCAGGAAGCTCAATTATTCTGCACTGCACTTGCTTCAGCTGACTAAGAAAACGCCTCATTCCCTCCCTGCCACTCGCAGCCCTCATACCATGGAAAGTTAACTTGCCAGCCTTCAGACTGACCGTGACACCTCAGTTTCCAAGGGCAAAGTTTCCAAATGCATAAGCATTTGTAGGTCTGAGTGGTTGCTTGATTTCAAGATGGGGAGCTGCCCTCGGGAGATGTCTCCTGAAGGTGCCCGTGTGTGTGTAAGAGGGGGAGAAAGCCCCGCATTCATTACCTGTGCAGATGGGCAACGAAGCATGACTTTTGCTAGAGGCAAAACCCAATCTCGGCATTGCTTTGCAGGTTTATTTTGAAGAAATAAACTGTTTGAATTTGCAGGGCAGGACCCTGGCACCTTTGCTCAGCTTTCCAAGCCAAAGCTGTGGCTTGCTCAGCGTCACAGTTTCCTTGGCTGCTTTGGATGTGGCCAAAGTGCAGCACATGCCTGTGCTTGTCTGCAGGGACACAGGGATCCCGCAGTCCTTTGGCTTTCTGGGGCACCCCTGCCAATGACCCTGACCCAGAGGAGGCGTTTGTTGGGTGCTGCTCAAATGTGGGCGGCTCAGTGCAAAACACAGGAGAACTGCAGCTTGTCATGCTGCTGCGGGAGGCTGCTTGGTGATGATAATATCAAGGTGCATATATGCATATATATATTTTTATATATATATAAAAATTTTTTTTTTTAATGAGGTATGATGCTTAATGAGGGAGCTGTTTTGTCAGCTGAAGGGTCAGTTAACATTCTGGGCTAGTGCATACATTGATATTTTATCAGGCTTTAAAAGCAGAGCTTGTACCAGAATAGAAATATAAACCACAACTGAAGAGTAAAAAAACCCCAACAAATCAAAGTAATAAACTGCAGAGTAATGAAAGATATTTCCTTTGGCAGTGGGTGTGATTTAATAAACTTGGAGGACAGAGCAGACTGCTTTGATTGCAGCCAGGGAGACGGTGCCCTGCGCCCGCTGTCGCTGTCTCACAGAACACCTTTAGCAATTTCCCAGCTCCATCTTTAAGCATTGCACGTGTCCGTCCTCGCATGTGCCCCCCCTCGCTGCTCCCACGGCTGAAAAACTCCCACTGGGGTCAGCTGTCTCCATCTGTGTGATAAATCGCAGGACGCTTCCTCCAACGCTCAGCACCAACACAGCACCTCATCGCACCATCCCCTCTCGCCTGGTGTCTCTGCCTGCGGAGCGTCCGTGGCCAACGTGGGGGGCTTCGGGCTTTTGAATCTTTGGGGTTTGTCTGGCAGGAGCCGGGCAGAGGAAGGGGAAGGAGATGGTGAGAGCTCCCCGAATGTGCGTTTGCCGTGGGCAGAGGGTTGGAGAAATGATGCTCCCGCAGAGCATGTGAGCCATCATTTCATTATTGCCTCTGCTTCAGGATGTGTTGGGCCAGCTTCTTATCTTCTGCATCCAGGTTGCTGAAGGTCACTGTCAGAAGCAGCGCTGGGATGAACTCCCCTACCAGGATGCTGAATTATTAACCTCAGCCAGAGTGCTTTTGCCGGCTGTCCTCCCCCATGCACCAAATGTAAACACACACTAAAAACCAAGATTGAGAGAAATAAAGAGCCACAAACCACCAGTGAGGCCCTTTCTCATTGATCTTGGGGACCAGCACTTTTGCCAAAACAAGCCAGTGACTTATTTCTCTTTCCTTTCCCTACCTCAAACCCAAGCAATTTGAGTAAGGCTGCATTTCAGACTTTGAGATATGCATGGTGGCCGTAAAGCAGAGGTGACTTTCCTGCTAAGTCATGTCACGGTCCTTCCCATCTCCTCCCACCCTCCTGGTCCTTTGCTGCATTTCAGGGTGGCGGGAGGATTTCCATGGTCTCAGGGGCGATATGATCACACAGACAAACTTGGAAACCTGAATCTCAGAGGAGGGGGAAAAGCATCACTTGTACTAAAGCAGTGCATGGCAGCAATGCAGCCAGCCCGCACAGGGCTGTGCACAGGGTCACATACAGCTGCTGAGCACCCGGCGCTGGCACAGCTGCAGTCCTGGCTCTGCCACGCCGGGATGTCCCCTGCAAAGCTCCCATATCCATGCCACCCCACGGTCCCATCCTGGCTGCCCATGCCCGAACTCTGGCTGCTGTTCCAGAGATGACGTTGGCCATGGAGGTGCTCGCTGTGTCAGTGCTCTCCTGGCCAGCACCCATCGGTGTCCCCACTGTGACGGGCTCTGCTGCACCTGGTGTCAACCCCAACCCCAGCCCGCACATGGTGTGTGGGAAGAAGGCCACAGGCTGCATGGATCACTGTCATCACTTGCTTTAGTCTTCGGAGGTGACCGTAACCATAGCCAACAGGGGAAGCATCTCCAGTGGTTTGGAAGTTCGTTTCAGACAAAGAGCGTTAGTGCTGACCAGAAGAAGGTTGGGTCTGCAGAGCCAGAGGTGCTGGTGAGATCCAGCTGCTCCGAGCTGTCTCGGCCCCATCCCAGCAAGGGGCAGGTGGGAATAGCCCAGGGTTTGGGGAGGAATTCCCAGGGAGGGTCGGAACTGGTCGGACACAGCAGACGTGTTGGGCCAGGACAGCTCTGCTGGCTTGCTGCAATTACTTCTGATTTGCAAATGTGTGAGCTCCCTCTTCTGCATCCTCTTGGTATTTACGCAGAGTCTACAGTCCAAATTAGCATGAGTCGTCAGTCGTAATTTTTGGTAAGCAGGATTCTGGCTTAAATTTTGTCGTCCTGGCAGGAATTGCAAGATCGGCAGAAAGAGAATGGGGGAAATGCCCAACTTCAGAAGAATTTGAATGCGGGGTGTTCGCTTCTCATTTGGTGTAAATCTGGGGAGGTTTACTTGAAGGTTGAATAATACAAATGAAAACATACGCCAGAGACAACTTTGTTACCGGTACCACTCCAAAGAAATGGCCAAACTTCAAGTGATGCTTCTGCCCAGGTAAAGTTTCCTCCCCTTCCTGTAATGATGTGAAATAGAGAAAATTCATAGGAACCATTTCATGCAAGAAGCATTAAAACACAAGGAGCCATAACAGTATTGGGTCTGAAATCAATGTATGAGAGTGGCTTTGAAAATGGGATGGTCTCTGAGCAGAGCTGGCAGCATCTGGCTCTTTCTAGAAGCCCATGCAGACTTTGGGATGACAAACTGGGCATTTCATCAGCCTGATTGACCCAGCCTCCCATCTGTGTAATTGATCTATGATGGGTTTGCTCTTTTCTCTTCTCTGGGAGGAACTATGTACCAAAAGAATTTAAAAAGATTAAGAATTAATGAGTAAATTATTAAAAGTGTGCTTTCTTGTGGCGATGCAATGACAGTTGCTTTTTTGTTATGAAAAATACACTTCTGCAGAGGCTACCACCAAACAGCTTCCAGCTGAAAGATGCTGCAGATGTTTTTGATTGAATTGTTGGTTTGTGATGTTCACCTCCTCTACAATGGCAAGGCAGGATGGGTGTGCTTCTCCTGGCGTCTGCAGCAATGTCTTTCCTCAAAGAGCAGGTTAAACATGAGTTTTGAAAAACAGCAGCAGAAAAGGTCAAAATGATGTTATCAGGCAGTTTAAATTCATGAAATACAGTTCCTGCCTTTTACCAAGAAAATACTGCTGGTAGTGGAATGGCATTAAGTAGAAAGCAGATGTGACAGAACTGTATTGCAGATGACAAAATAAAACATATATCCAGGCAAAATGGCAGGAGCACAAGTGATGGAGGCTCATGAATGAGTTGGACAGTGTTGGGTGGAACTCAACACTGAAATTTGATGCAGTTAGCATGCTGGGTTCAGGGGAGCCTTCCCCTTCATTTGGATGTAAGCGGTGAATGTGATGGAAGGAGAGGACCTGTTGAATTCAGGCAGTGGTCTCCCGGGGCTTTTCTCCTGTGTTTTGGTCCAGCCGCTGGAGCTGGGAGCATATCTCACATCATGGTGCCATGCTCATGGGGTGTGATGAAGACCCTCAAGATGAGGTTGTGACAAAGACCCATGATGAAGATGCTGCCCGAGGGCCTCCTAAAGTCAGTGAGGTCCACCAGGATGCTGGTGGATGTGCTTTTGAAGAGAAGAGAGAATAAGAACAAGCCTTTCCATGCCAGGCACAGACTGGTGGATGAGCTGGAGAAGCTGCTTCTGCTGGGGTGTGCTCCGTGATGGTGGGAGGCAGCCCACTGCCCAAGGAGGGTCTGCCAGGGGACTCTCCTGGTTTCTCCTGGGGAAGCAATGATCTATCAGTGATAAATGCAAATAATTCACCCATCTTCTCTTCAAAGGTCCAATCCGCTCCAAGGGCCCCATTTGGCCAGGACCACCCCTTGGTCCTGTGAGTTTCTGCTGTGCTCCCTGCTCTAGATCTGTTTGAAGAAGGGTCTAAGGCTGGTTTGAATGCCCTGTGTTAACTGCTTGTCCAAGTGGCTTTCAGCTTGCCTCACATTTGCCCACCAGAGTTTGCATCTATTTTCTTCTCTTGCAGGTGCCTGCAGCATCTTTGTCCATCCCACCCCTCTGTTTAGCCAGACTAACTCCCCTCTGTCCTTCCTTTGGCCATCTGGGTTGGAGGTATGCCTTGGCCACAGTCTTCCAGCACCACATCCTTGTGTAGTCTCCAGACTGCTGATGAGGATTTCCTTCTCCCAGGATGGAGAATCCAGCTCCTCATGGTTGCTGCTAGGTTTGCTCTTCCCTCCAGCAGCTCCTGGTGGCCAAATCCAGATTGTATTTCCAGATTTGAGCTTCTGAAGACCTGCTCCTTGAGACACCGAGTGTGCCTACAGCCTTGTCGCCATGTGAGGTCTGCCTGGTGTCCCCCCCCCCCCGCCCTGCCCTGGCTGGGCAGCTGCTACTGCAGATTTAGCACTAAACTCCTCAGGTTTGAATATCAGCCTATGCGTATTTCATTATTTGTTGAGGAATTTAATTTGCTAACTCAATTTAACCTGAAGATCTCCTAGACGTGCTACGCTGCCAGCATGGGGTCCTTCCTCTTTCTGTAGATTTCTTGGTACTGGTGTCCTCATGGCCGTTTTTCTTTTGTCGAGTTTCTAGGAGACTTATTACACCAGTGCTTTCAATTAAGGCCAGACATTGCAGCTCTCATCTTGTTTCTTAGCCTGATGGCAGCGCTGCAGATGCACACATATCACTGATTTGGTTCCTTTCTCTGCACCTCTATTAAGTGACACTCTATTTTATTTTTGACCATTGCCAGTCCTTCACTCAAGGACACTCAGTTTCCACGGTTTCGCTCCTAAACCTGCAGTCCTTTCTTCTGCCAGTGCCGGTGTTGCTCCACACTTCAGTGTAAAGCTCCCCCCTCATGACCCTCCTTGTACTTTTATGGCTTATCTGAAGTCTGCGTGGGCTTCCTTTCTCTCCATTCCTAGCAACGGGGGAGACGGCACCAGGTTCTCCACACAACTGCCCAGCGGGCAGAGACCTGTGCCGCTGCTTCGGGGATGTGTGGGGTGTGTTGGCAGGTCTCGCTGCCCACAGGACCCGACGTTGCAGAAAGGGAAGCGGAAGGCTGGATGAACTGCAACAAAATACAGATACTTATTTTGGAAATGTCCAACCGACATCGGTACGTCGGTTTTTCATACAGGATTTGCCCCCAAAGTATGTTTTCATATGCCAAAATTTTCCTATCAAGATGCCTAAAATAAGACAACTAATAAGCATCAAGGCACTGACATGGAGTGAGCTCATTGCTGAGCTCATTGAGGCTCCCAGTGATTCAGGGTGCACTGCAAAGTTTCTAGACTTACTTGGGCTCATTCTTCCTCCTCCTCCTCTTGCCCAGTGGGGACCGTGAGAGCTGGGTCCAGGCGTGAGCGGTCGTTGGGATCGTTGTCACTGCTCTCATAATTTATACATGGAAATCTTCTCACGAGGCTGCGGCCGTTAACTTGCGGAGTGTGAGTGATGCGTCTGGAGAACTGTACCACAGTCTGGGGTTTCTGTTCTCATAAAGACGGGAGCAAAACAAGCCGTCTCCGTGGTTAATTATTCAGCTCTTGATGCAAATCCTACAGAGAGTGAATACCACCAAGGAGCCTGTGAACTGCCAAGCTCTCTGTCCACAGCCTTGAATTGCATTTTCTGTGCTCCTTCCCTCTTTCCCTGGAGGGCAGTATGGACAGACAGACGGGGAGGGCTGTTGCAGGGCCATCGCTGCTGAGGCAGGGCTTACCCCCGGGGAAAGTCCCCTTTCAGCTGCACAAGGTCTGCAGCAAGACTGAGCAGTTGCCCTCTACCCTTACTGTCCCAGGTCTGTCCCTGGAGGCACGGCTTTCCCTGCAAAGGGGTATTAGATAATACTTCTGGACTAATTAAAATTTGCTAAAGTAATTAGGAGATAACAACCTCAGCACTTACTGGGATATGAGGCTTAAAAGCCTGATTACTGCATGATTGTATCTGTACTGGCTATAAGAAATTTCAAGCATCATGTAAATTAATGATACTTTCAGCTTTGCAGAATATTGAATTGTTAAAAGTCCCGGAACCACCACATATCACCTCCACAGAGGAGAGGGAGCACATGTGTGTGTGGGCACCTGGGCCAGTACACCCTCCCCGTCCCAGTCCTTCGCAGGGAGCTGGGGGCACCCACCGAGGCTCTGCCTTCTGCTGGTGTGTTGCTGCGAGGTTGGATGGAGGCCAAATGGGTTGGGAACCTGCAGCATTAAAGCACTTCAGGTCTTATCGTGGGAATTGCTAAATGCTTCCTAAGGCAGACAGGGGAGAATATCCATCATCTCCTGGGGACAATATCCATCATCTCTTGGGACAATATCCATCATCTCTTGGGGATTGCTCGAGGCAGCGCAGGGTCAGGTCCTAGAGGAGTTTTTCCATCAGCCCACAGCATCCAACTCCATCCTGCAGCTGCCGTGGGGACAAGCACATGTGTGACCCCTTTGGAGCTGCAGGGCAGCCACCGCAGCGCCTGCACTGCCGGCTCTCTGGGCCTCTGGTGCTGCGACTGCAGCTCTTGCCCTTTCGAGGGTGATGCCCTGAGAACCCCCGCTGGGCTCTGCCACCCCGATAGATACGGGGGAGAGGCACATCGGTGGGAGAGGCATTGCTGCTGCTGGTACCTGCCTGTACCCCACAGCTGCCACCGTGCCAGGGAGCAGTGACTCAACACGGCACTTGAGGATGGGGACAAGGTTTACGGAGGTTCCTGTGAACTCCTCCACTTCTTATTATCAGATCATAAGATGGAACCTGTTGGCTCAGGCCAAGGGTCTTTCCAGCCCTGTACTCCACCGGCTGTGGACCCCGAGGGAAGAGCATGAATGTGGCAAACGCGTGATGCTTCTCCCAGCTCCGGGCGGTTCCTGCGCTGCTGCAGCCCGTGCATTCACCAATGTGCGGGGTTGCCAGTGGAGACCACGGTCCCAAGCCCGTGCTCCAGGCTCTTCGTTCACAGTGTGCGTCAGCAACAATTTGCTCTCTGCAGGTTTCCAGGCTGTGCTGGGCTCACTGGTAAGAGCTGCTTTCCTATCGGGGCCAGCCCAGGTCTGGGATTACATTAATTGCAAGGGTTGCTGCTTCACCACCCTCATGATGAAAGTATTTTCCCCAATATCTCATGGAAATTTCTCCTGCTGCCTCTTGCTGCCTTGTGTCCCATCCCCATGCCCCTCCATAAGAGCCTCAGCGTCCCTGGGCTCCCTGGAGAGGAGCGCTGCGGGTCCGGGTCCCATCTGCCTCGCAGGAGAGGCCGTGCGAGCCCTGGGCCACTGGTCCATGGGGCCACATCCAGCCATCAGTGGAGCCCATGCCTGGGAAACCCAGCCTTTACGCTGCATGGGGCAGAAGAGGTTTGGTGCCCCATTGCTGAGTGGGACCCTGCCCCACGCCTTGGCGCGAGCATTCGCAGCTCTGAATCCCGGTGCGGGGCTGGTGCCTCCTCCCTGAGGATGCGGGATTGCCCCCGCACCCCAATGGGGACAGCACGGGCTGGTGTCTCTGACAGCGGCGCATGCAGCCCTCTGCGCTCCCTGGCATGCCTGGCCGCAGCATCCTCCATCTCCCCCCCCCCGAGGACACCCACACAACGAGGGCATGGAGCTGGGCAAAAGGATGGGGAGCCTGGCGGGGGGCAAACCCCGAGGCTGGATGGGTAGAGCTGGGTCTCGCTTGTGAGTTTGGGGCTGTTCTCCCTCATGTATATCACACCACATTCAGATCGACGTTCATCTGCAATTTCAGAGCTCGCTGTTTTGCACGATCCCTCTGCAGTTCCCCAGGATTGTTCCTCCTCTGCGCCACCCTCAGCTACGCAGACTGACTGTAAATTAGCAGGGATAATGAAGTAGAAAAAGAACAGTAAGTGTTGGGAGGGAAAAATCAGATAACAGAATAAAATGCAAAATGCAAAAATAAAAACAAACTCCAGAACAATAATGTGCTGTAATTAAGCTCTTTAAAGAAGTGCAAACAAATTCCAATGCAAATGAAAACAAGTGGTGCTTACAGCCAGCACCAGAAATAATTACAGCAAAAGCACCTAAAATCGGTGATGTTTTAAACTCTTAGAACAAACTGAAAAAATGCCATTTGAAACAAAAAACAAGTAAATGTTGTGTTGGGATAAACAAGTTTTAAAATCATGAGTTACCTAATGAAAAGACTTGAATATTGAAAATGCTTATTTAAAGCATGGCCCTGGCAGTGCCTACACTTACAAGGCTGGTGCAAGTGTCGGCTGCAGCGGTTTGAGATCTGCAGCAGCACGGAGGAGGGGAGCAGATGTTTTCCAGCCAGAGGTGCCACAGGGATGGCTCTCCTACAGGTGCTAGCTGTGCCGGCATCACTCCTGGCTATGGGCATCCCATGTGCCGGCTGGAAATCCCTTGGGGAAGGTGGTTGGGCTGAGCTGCTGCTTGTGCTACCTGGGCTGCGCTGTGGCTCGATGCAGATGTCACCAAAGCCTGGATGCTGAGTCCAGCAGGATGCATGTGCAATTAATGACGTTCCGAGTTAGAGTTTTAGCACGGTATTTACAAAAGGCAAGAGGAGAAAAAGCCAGCCTGCAGCTAGAATTAAATTTTAAATTAAATAATAGCATGCGAAAGGCAGTTAAGAAGCTATGCGGGGCTTGGCAAGTGCCTGGGAAGGAGACCTTTGCTTCTTGTGCTGCATTTCAGACCTCAGAGCCCAGCAGCGTCAGGGGTGCAGGGAGATTTGAATTTGCCATGCCATAGGAAGAAATCTCACTTCGGGATGTACTCGTGAGAAATGTGGCTGGGACAGTGTCATATGCCTGTGACAGGCATGCAGCCTGGCTGGCCAGAGAGGTTGTTTCTGAGGCTGTAGATCTGCCAGCGCTGCAGTCGGAGCCCCCGGGGGCTGGTGGGATTTGGTGCTGTCCTCATCCCGGGCAGACCAGCCGTGGGCTGGGTTTGGTGGCAAAGGCAAGGTGAGGGGTTTGCCAGGCACAGTCCCACCAGGCAGACAAAGTGGTCGAGCCTGTAAGCCCTTGCCAGGCACCAGTGCAGCTCCCCAGGCCAGTGCAATTTTACATACCTTTCTGGACGTCTGTTCAGACAGGGCTCAGAGCAGCTATGTAGCTGGGCTGTCGCTGCATGCCGGCCTGGGTCATTGCTTTCCAGCCCTGTCCCATGGCATGGCATCACCCCATGGTCAGTGAAAATCTCCCCCACTCCCTATTTTCCCATAATTTTGCCAGCCTGTTTGTCTTGCACTATCTGGATGGCACATCGCCAGCCTCGCATGGATGGTTTGTCTCCTGCTTTGGGAGGGCAGGGACTGATGCTTTTGCAGGGTCCTTATAGGATCATACACAGAGTAATGGATGTGCCAGCACGACCTGCCAGAGAAATGAGAATTTTAGTCTTGAACGAGGCAGGCAGGACCCTGGGACCCTCGGGCACAGCCAGGCATGGGGACAGAAGAAGGGAGGTGAGCTGAGCTGGCTGGTGGAGGCTGCTGGGAGGGAGGTGCAAGGTGGCACAGGGGACCAGAGATGCCGGGTGCTAAATCTGCGAAGAGGAGCTCTTGCAAAAACATTCTGGTAAACGATACCTAGTGGGGAGGTAGCTGGGGCTTTTAAAGGGCATGGAAGAGAAACTCTTAAAACAAAAAATTACAGCTCTTATTTCACCAGCCCCACTGTGGGGGCCCTCACTGTGGCCTCTGTTGCACTGGGGAGGATGTTATCAGGGCTGCCAGCAAGTGCTCTCCCACTCTGAGGAGCACGGCATGTGAAAGGGTCTTCTCAAAATGCAGATGTGCTCAGAAAATTACCTTTACTCAGCAGGCATTGTGGGGGGGGTGCTGTGTTGCGCAGCAGGGAGCAGCAAATATATTTAGCTTGTAAGTAAGAATTAAAAAAGGCTTGCTTGTCTTTACTGGCTGCTCTGCATATGCCCAGCATCAAGCTGAGATTTCTGGTTTGCTCAGGCAGAAATGAGGATTGATTTTTTTAAAAAATGAGCCTTGGCAGGAAGGTCCATAAGCCTCCAGTGCAGCTGTGAGTGGGCAGCACGGGGAGCCTGGAGCCCAGCCTGGACCTGACCTACAGCCTTGTCCCAAGAGTGGCACAGGGAAAACCAGCATGGTCCCTGCAGGGGGAACCTATGGATGCCATACATGCTTCTCTGGGGTACATCAGCCCCTGCCCATAAACCCAATGAGAGGTTTTATGCCCGTTCTCCTGGCAAGCCCCCAGGTCAGCCCTGCCCCACTTCAGCCCCAGTGTCCTGGCTGCCGCCCTGTCGAGGGAAGCAGCTCGCAGTGGTCTCCATCCCTGTCTGTGCCACACGCCTATCGCACCTCCAGCACCCCTGGGCTGTTTCTCCTTCTTGCAATAGGGCAAAGCCGCCCTGATGCCATGTTCACCTTCCCCTCCGTACTGCTGCAGTGCCCAGGGTGCGGGGCACCTTCTGGTTCAGGTCCCAGAGCCCCGTCCCTGCCTGTCTCACCCGGGTGGTCTTCCACACCAGGCAGGGAGCTCCCACCTTCAGCAAGGAGCATCTGGGAGCTCAGGGTCCTCCAGAAATGGGCTGCGGGGGTTTCAGTGGTGGAATTGCTGTTTATCCGACTTCTGGGAAGCTGCTGCCCTTCATCTGCATCTGGCAGATAAGAAGGGCTTTCACTTTTAGCATGAGTCATGTGCATGTAATTATATGTAATTCTTTGCCATTTTATGTGTGCTGTGAAAATATTTGCTGTAGTTAATTCAGCACAAGCTGAGATAGCATTTCACATGCGGCTGCATGCCATGAGACTTTCCCTATGGGAGTTTCTCTTTGTCACCCTCATCTTGCTGTGGCTGTACGTATAGACCTTTATAGCCCCTCAGGATGGTGCTTTCAGATTTCAGGGGTGCTGAGTACAGCAACAACTCACTGGGGACGCAGTCGCCTGGACCCCTCTTTAAATGAAGCTGGGTACCTTTCTTCCAGAAGCTGGACTGAATCATGTCTCATCCTGGAGGTGCACAGGGGGGAGCAGCTGGGGGACTGAAAAGTCTTTTCTCCACTTAATCTGTGAATTGATTAATTCGAGATTTATCCATTCCAGGGAAGCTGTCAATGGTCATGAACCCCAGGGCAGAAGATCTGGTTCCTCAGCAGCCAAGTCTTTGAATAGTCCTGACTCTCCCAAGTGAGCTCTGGAGATGGTATATGTTAGTGTATCACAACAGCTGGGACTGGATGCTGGTGGTACCCCCTGGGAGATGCTCCTGCTGAGCGCTGAACACCGGCAGGCACTGGGACACCCCTCTGCAGGATGGACCTGCTTTGCTCAGGTTCCCGAAGCATCCCCGTCCCCTGCATACACAAATCACAGTGGTGCGGGGCGGGGGGCTGTTCCTCTGCCCTCGGTGGTCCCCTCCTGCCGTCACTGTGGCGTTCAGCCCCCACCGTCACCCCTGTTGTGGCTCGTTGTCCTCCCTGGCTTGTGCTCTGGGAGATGCTGGTTTGACTCATTTAACCAAAGTGAGTGACTTGGCTTCCAGTCCCATCTGTGGTGTCTGCTGGGAGGGGAGGGGTTGGCTCCTTTTTTGGGACACAGTCAAGTAGGTTGTGAGCGTATTGGTAGATGTGATGGTCTACTGAACTCAGCCCATTAACAGCAGGGCTATTTTTTATGAGGGTTGTTGAGGACCAAGAGCAAGATAATAACTTTGGGACTACATCTAGGTCATTGCGTATGCCTGAGGCTTGATTTCACACCAGAGTCCAAACACCATAACGGTCCTTGCTGGTTTGTGGTGTGTCGGGGAAGGGGAGGTGATGGAGGGATGGTCCATCAAGCTCTGCCCACCCAGGAGGTGTGACGGCAGCTGGCCACAGTGGTGGAGCTTTGGTGTTGCTGTTGGCGCACGAGCTGGGCAGATAAAGGCTCCACTTCTTGGAGCAGTGGTGCTTCTCCCTTTGAATTATGCTGCAGGCAGGGACCATGCCTAGGGGAGGGAGAGCTCGGTCTCTGGGCATCCATCCTGACACCTGTCAGGATGAGGACTCACCTTCAAACTGCTCTGCAGCCGCCTTGATGCGTGGTGGCCGTGCGGATCTGCAGCTCATCACCCTACCCCACCGCGGTGCCTGGGTGCTGCTTCCACTTCGCTCTGTTCCCCCATGAAGTGTTGCGAGGAACCCTCTGCTTTGTGCAGCACAGAGAGCGCATGTGGGGACCTGCCAAAGTGAGAGGGACCGGTCAGTCGGGCTGAGGAAGGGAGAGGCTCCATGTGAGCCGGGAACCAAAAAATCTGCATCCCAGAAAATGCTGGCAAAAAGGAAAACACAGCTTAAAATGCAAGCCAAATACACACTTGAGATGAAAAATGGGAGGGCAAAGAAAAAGTATTTTTCTCAGCAGCCACAAGGTCTAAACACTCCTACATCTTGCATATTAATGTAACCATTATCATTGCATAATGAAAAATACCAGATGGCATTAGATTTGTAAGAAGTTCACAGGGTTTGATGACCCTCCCACCTCGCTCCGGATGGGCTGCCTTGGCTGTTATGAGTGATGGATGGAGAAGAACAGCTACAGCTCCAAGACAAGCAGCTATTTCTGACATGATGAAAGCAAAGCAAAACATCTCATTTCTGCTGTGCTCTGTCTGACCCACTGAATTCTGCCAGCTCCCGCCTGCAGGATGCTGCCTTTCCTCTGCACGGCAAGCAGTTACTACTCCAAAATTATTTGTAGTTTGTACTAGTTTTCTCCTCTCTGCACTCTCCCCTGCTCATTTGGATTTGCAAATGGATTTGCTTCCACCATCTATACTGTTAATTGGCAGATTTGCATTTAATCGCCTGAATCTGGAAGCACCAGAAGACCTGAGTCCTGTGGCTCCCCTTGGCCTAAGCATCCTCCTGGGACTTGCAGCTTGAATGTGCTGAGATCTAAGACATCACCACTGCAAATCTTCCACCACAATCACCCACAGCTGCTGCTCATTCCTGGTCCAGGCAAGGGCTGGTGAGTCCCCTTGTTCAGCCCTTGGCTCCAGGGCTGCTCCTTATTGCCACAGCATGATAGACTCTGAGCTACCTCCCCCAAAACCAGAGGGCTGTGAATCCACGAGGCAATGCGGATGCTGCTGAGCTCTGTAGCAGAACAGGGGGGTGACTGTTGGGGTCTGGTGGAGGTGATGGATGCAGCACTGGACGGAGACCTCACGCTGCATGTTCTCGCAATAGGAAGGTGCAGGCGCATGATTTAGGCAGGTCCCAACTCCTGAGGTGGATGTGACATATCCTGCATCAGGCGATGAAGGACACGGTTGACGGGAGGATACAGTCAGGTGAAAATGTCCCCGTTGGTGACCTGGTCCCAAGTCTCACTGCCAGCCTGATCTGGAAGGGGACCAGCAGTGGTGAGCCGTGGTTTCAGCCCCCAGCTCAGCAGGATGGACCCCCCGCCCTGGAGCCAGAGGCCTCCAGCTCCTGCAGAGTGGGGGATGCAGGGGCACGGGGAGGTCCGTGAGATTTAGGCTGTGGGGAACCGCTGTATTTCATTACTCAGGCTTGAATAGGGGATGATCTCTGATCTGCGAGCCGGGTCACCTGCATCCAAGCAGGCTCTGCCTAAGGGCAGACTTAAGTGCCCCCTCCCCATTTGTGTTTGTTCCCTGAACTTTGCTGCCTCAGTGCCGACATCCACGCTGCAGGCTGGGTTGTCACTGAATTTCCTCCCCCTCTTTCCTCTTGCCTAATCTAAGTGCCTACGCAAGCATCACTGCATCTCCTCCCCTCCCTGGGTCGCAGGGAGCCCAGAGGCATCTGTTCCTTCCTCTCCCGGAGGATCAAACCTGGTCGCCTTTCCTCTGCTCCAGGTCTCCCGGCTGGGTTTGGTCCCAGGCAATGCTTTGGGACGGGGGTGGTCGGGTGCTCGCCTGCCCGCGGCTCCTGCTGGCAGCCTGAAGGTGCACCCAGAAGTCATGGTGCTGTGCTGGGCATGTCTCCACTCTGAACCCCGCCGAGGCACAAAGCCTCGGTGCTGGCTAACTCTCGTCTTTGGGGCCGGAGAAACCCTGCTGAGGACTGCCCATGCAGCCCAACTCCTCACTGATGTCACTTCTCCTGGAGTTAATCTGCTTGGGCAGACAGAAAGACTAACCCTCAGGTTTCTGGTTTTCTCCACCAGAAACAGTGACCTGGAATGGATTCCGCAGCTTCCAGCTTCCCTGTCCCTCATCAACATGAGGACCAAGGGGGAGAAAAGCTGCCATATGAAATCAGTCCAGGGTCCAGCTCTGCACGGTCTCTCTTGATGCTTCACATCATGATGGGCTTCTGGTGTGAATGTAAAACTCACGCTGGGTCCAGCAGAGACAGGAGCTTACCCCCAGTGCGCGCTGCTGAGGTCTGCTGGGATTTGTGGTTTCTCTTAGGCTGTACTTTATTTTTCAGGTGTTTTAAAATAGAATATCAAAGACCTCTATGCCGTCTGTCAGTCACACTGGCTTTAGACCCAGAACTTTCATCCTTGTTTGACTCCCAGGCATGGAGAGGTCTTACCTCTGGACTTCTCTCCCCTTCTTTTCTATGTATATTATTGCACTTCTAGGCAGCTTCATCTTATTCTTTATTACATCAAGATAGCGAAGCCTCCACAAGCCAATGTACCTTTTCCTTTCTACGTTAGCAGTAGCAGAGTTGCTGTTATCAACCTCCATGGTGCCCAGGACATTCGCTGTTTTCTGGATCCGGGTGAGGGATGTTTCTTTTGGTGCCTGCCTTGCCCAGGTGCTTCTTGTTCATTTTATTTTGTTGCCGAGTCAGTGATTCTGCTGCCCACAGCGTTTGATCTGGACATTGCCATCTGCAATCCCCAGAGATACATGACTTTATTGACCCACTTAATCCCACAGAGATAGAGCTGGCAGCTTTGCCAGCAGCCTCTGCATTGTCCTCCCCTTCACTTTTCTGCTTCAGAGGCAGCTGCCGTGCTGCAGAAGCCACGATATCCCTCATTCCTGCTGCAAGTGTTGGGTGTTGCTGGACTGGCCTGTGCAAGCAGAGCAGTCAATGTCATGGGTGGTTGAACAGTTGCCCTGCTGCCAGTGAGGATTATCACCCTCTCTTGCAGCCTGATTCTCAGGGTCTTCCAGCCCCCGAGGTGCCTGTTTCTGGGTGACCAGCACTGGTGCTCCCACTGCAGCATCATTTCCATGCTCTCCACATTGTAGGAATGCTGGCATTTTCTCCTTTTTCACCTACCGGTTTGGTGGTCACGGCATGCCCACCACAAGCGCGCTTTCCTGGCCGATGTCGACGTGGCTGTTCCTCTGTGCTAAACCCCATCACTTACGGAGTGAAAGCCAAAGAGATTGGTGAAACAGGGATGTGCGGAGTCTCCAGGCTGCCCAGCCTGCGACCCTCGCGTCTGGGCTCTGCGGGGACCAAGGCCAGGAATCACCCATGCCAATTATCCTTGTCCTTAAGGGGTCCCCAAGGCAGGGGTGAGGCTCCTGACAGTGGGCAGAGAAGGACAATCCCAGCAAGCACCGACTGCAGAGAAACATGAGTTGCAGCCCTCCGGGTCTGCAGGGCAAAGGAGTGAGCATCTCCTACCCTCCAGCCTGTTCTGCTGGCACGTTTTCTATCCCCAGCCCTTGCTGTTCAGGTGATTCTGGCGCTGTGACTGTGTCCTACTGCATCCTGTAGCACGACTGAGTGAGTCTCCTGTGATATGGAAATGCACTGCTTTTCCACAGGATTTCCCTCTGCTTTGGGGGCATCTTTTCTGTATCTAACCTGTCACGCCCCACCAAGCACTTCACAAACCTTTGAATTGGGAAGCAGTGGGCAAAGGAACTGCTGGATCATGTTGGACCATCCATGCTTTGGAGGATGCTAGACTGAGCCCGCAGTGAACAGCGTGGGCAAGGCTGCCAGCGCAGAGCGCGAGCGTGGCACTCACCCAGCCCTGTGGAGAAGAGGACTCCAGAACGTGACATCCTCATTGCGGAGGGATGTTTTTGCCATTTTATTGGAATTGGTTTGGGCAATGACAGTGGAAAACGGGTTGCTAAAATTAACTGTGTGGAAGGAATGCTTTGTCCATATAAATGGATTCAAACCTTTGTATTGCCAGATACCATAACAAAGAACAAGGAGGATCAGTCTGCAAAAAGCAATGAGCTGCAGCCAGAGACTTCAGCTGCTGGTATCATCTAAAAGGCTGGTAAATCCCTGTTGCTTCTGAAGCTGTTGGTGCCTGCGTGCTTTTATTGAACTCAGGCTTTGCTGAGGGATAGCTAAGCAGTGATAATGATGCTGTTAATAGTAATTACTTCCTATCTTAGGGTACATATTTTCTCCTTAGTAAGTCTTAAGTATTTTTTATGTTTTGGTCAGAAAAGAAATTCTTAATATAAGGAAGTGAAACCTATTCTTGATTGAATGCAGTCCAAACAAGAACATGTGAAGCATCTCCCAAACCCTTGTTTTCGTAGGGGTGTGATGTGCTGCCATGCTGGTGTCATGCCCGCTGTGCCTTCCCTTGGAGCCAGGGCCAGGGCTGTGCTAGTGATTTTGGAGAGAGGATTTCCCCAGCAGGACCCCCCACACCCTGGACATGGCACCAGCACAGCGTGGGGAGTCCTTGGCCTTGGAGAAGCCATCGGTCAGGCAGCATGCAAAGCAAATGCAAAATTCACAGAGAAGTCCTCATGTCAGCCTGCCCCCCAACCTGCCCGGGCGTGGGGGGAGCACGGCCCGTGATGCTGGATGCCACAGGGTCCTCAGTGTCCAGCGCCTGGTCCACGTGCTGGGGCAGCTCTTCTCTGCAGGCTGCTGGCAGCTGCTGCCTGTGGTAAGCGCTTGCTGCTGTGCTCTGCAGGTCCCGCGCATCTATTTTGGCGGTCGTCTTGCTCATGCTGTCCCCACACTGCAGCTCAAGGCAAAGAGGGTGTCCTGCTGCTCCTGCACAAAGCAGTTAGTTATTTAGTTTTTATTCAGTTAAATGCAACTTCCCCCCTCCCCACCCAAGGCTGGTGTGGCCCTCCCAGTGCCTTTCTCCCCTTATTTCCCTCTCTCCATGATGTGCCTGCCCAGGGGTGAGGGATGCTTCCCAGGAAGCCTCTGTTCCTCTTCCCTGAGTGAGGCTAAATGTTCTGTTTTCGTGCTAGAGCCAATGCTGAGCAGCTTCCTTGGCATTGCCGCTGGATTCTGCAGTCTGTGTGGGACAGGGCTCAGTCACTGCTTGGGAGCTGCTCGGTCCAAGTCTGTGGACTTAGGCTGCTTTGGGCTTTGCCGTTTTCAGCCCTTCATTCTCTCTGTCAGGTTTACACTTGAACAACTGGGGTTGGCTGTGCTGCAGAGCTTGGTGGTGGGCAAGGAGCTGCTGTGGGCTGTGGGCTCCCACCTTTACCTTCTGTGTGAGGACAGTGAACAAACAGCTCCTCTGCAAAGGCACCGACCCCGGGAAGCACCCACTGCTCAAGCCCCTGCGGGCAGCAAGGGTGGGTGTGCTCCCCGTGCTCTCTCCTGCCAGAGTACCCTGCCTCCCATTTGGAGGGTTTGATAAAGGTTGGAGGAGGATGAGCCCCCTTCATGGATCCTCTGGGCTCTGCAGAGGAGCTGCTGCTGTGGGATTGTGTTGCAGGTGAGCAGGAGAAGCTCAGGCTGAAGTCTGAGCCCGGACAAACCCTCTCCAGGCACAGCCCCTGTGCTGGCAGGCCACTGCACCATGCTTGCAGGGTGCTGCTCAGCCAAAAGCAGCTCCATGCAACTCAGCACTGGGAGGAAAAGCTGTCCCAGCCCGTAGAATCACTTGATGCTCCCAGTGATGCCCCAGCCCTCGAGAGCTGCGGGTGGGCAGGGGGATGCTCATTTTACCCTTTTACCTGCTGCCACGGCAGGGAGGGAAGCTTGCCCAGTGCCCGTGTGGGCAGGGGACGGTGTCGCTGGAAGATGCTTCAGCGGTGCTGCATGAATAACAACTGCTTGTCCTCAGCCTGTGGCACAGCTGCTCTCAGCACACAGCGGCTCTTTCGTACCTGATGCAGCTTGTGGCTTGTGGGGGTGATAAATGTGTCGTGGCAATTTGTAAATGGAGAGCTCGGGAAGCAAAGCTGAACCTTTGCTGGTGGCGGTCCTGCCCTCCAGCCCAACGTCCCCTGGCTTTGCCGTGTGATATCCACCTTGTGCAGGTAAAGCTTTCTCAGTGGGAAGATGATCCGGGAGCAAAAATAACAGCTCTTGAGCATCAGTGCTGGTGTTTCTCCGCATCTTTCGTCTCTTGACCTTTGGGATGTGCAGTGTTTGCCACTGAGCTGTTATAAGCTGTGAGCATCATGTTCTGCATCCCATGCTCACCGTGCTCTTCTTCCTGGGAGAAAACACTTAAAGGTTAAATATACACTGGCCATCACTCAGTGAGTGTCTAGTTGAAAAGACAAACAACACCAAACATTGTGCATTTGGACAAGAACGAAGGGAGGATTTCAGTTTTGCCCACTGGGATGGCAGAGCCTGGCCTTGGCCTTGGGACTGGAGGCAGGAGGGTCTTCCTGAGCCTGTCTTCTGGTGTGAACTGTCCCCCCCTTGGCAAAAGAGAAGCAGAAGAAAACAAATAAACTCAACTTGGTCGATACAGAGTTCAGCTCTGTGTGCCTCTGATCTCTTTATGGGCATTTTTAGTGTTCTGGTTTTGAAGATGAAATGAAGGAAGAACAAAGCCCAGTGCTGAAGTGAGGAGCTGATCTGCAAAGGCGACTTTCGGGAGAGCCGCTGCAGCCGATTTCTGCTGAAACCTGCTCAGACACCATTTGAGCGGAAACCAAATAACTCCTGCCCTGCTCACTTCTGAGCTCTCCTCAGCCTCAATACCCCATCGCCGCATGGTTTTTACTGTTCCTCCTTTCAGCACCCGTGTTAGAGTTGGGGGGGCAGGCAGGGGCTGTGAGGCACGGGGCTGCCTGGGGAAGATTTCTAAACTCAGGATGTCAGCAGGACACCAGGTTCCCATGGAAAGCAGATGCAAACCAGACCACAGCTGGGGCATCTTTGATGTTCCATTAGCTGGTGCTGCTCTCGTAGTGGCAGGGAGCTCAGCTCCGGTTGTCCCTCCTGCTCCACGTGGCCATGATGCAGCATCAGCGCTGGGCATGATCTGCTGCTGCTGTGCAAAATAATGGGCAAGATGGGCTTTGAACGGTGGTTTGGCACATGCCCTGCAGGGCTGTGAGCCTCCTGGAGAGGAAGGCGATCCTGGCTGGGTGTCTGCTGCTGTTGGCAGGGTGAGCCCGGGCAGGACCTCCTCTGGCTCCCCAGGAGCGGGCAGACCCGTGGGGGGCACAGGAGCAGTGACTGTGCAAGGGGGAGGAGGGTCTGCTCCTCTGCAGCCCCTGGCAGTGTCTGGCCTTTCCTCTCCTCCTGGACTGTTAGGGCCATCAGAGAAGAAGGGGCTGGAGATGGCAGGGCAGAGGAGCTGCTGCCTGCTGTGCAGGCAGGGACGCCCTGTACAGAGCCTGCTGTGGCTCCAGGTGAAAGCTGCTGGGGGCAGCCAGGGAGGGGGCAGGATGCGTCCCCCAAGGGCCCCGGGAAGGGCTGTGCTGGGGGTCGGGTTGGGTGCTGCTGCTGGCTTGCGCTAACCCTGGGCAGCAGGCAGAGTGCCCCTTCATCTGCACGGGCTGCGGGAAGAGCTTCGGCTGTCACCGCAGCCCTGGAGCACCAGCACCGTCGTCCCACTATCCTCCTCCTCTGCACCCTCTGTGGCAGGAGCTGCTCGCACAAGGCAGCGCTCACCATGCACCAGAATACAGCCCCCCGGCCTCCTCCCCCAAACCGGCCCTGCAGCCCCTGGCTGGGATCAGGGCTCCCTCCGCCCCCCCCCCCCCCCCCCCCCGCCCCGTGGCCAGTGGACAAGCCATTCCCCTCTGTGGACTGGGGGGGGGGGGGGCTTTTGCTCACACCCCTCCCTGCAGAGCCCCCAGTGCATCCACACCAAGGAGCATTCCTACCAGTGCTCCCAGTATGGGAGGACCTTCTGCTTCCACTCCGAGCTGGCATCGCACCGGCTGTGCCACCCTGAGGAGTGCCAGTTCCCCTGCTGCACGTTCGGCTCCCAGGCGGGCCTTATCCTGCATGAATGCAGCCACCCTGGGTCCCAGCAGTGCCTCCGTGATGACTGTGGGAAGACCCTGGTGGGGCCAGCCGAGGCAAGCCAGCAGCAGGCAGGACATGCGGACAACGTGCATGGCTGCAGCCGCTGTGGGAAGGGCTTTGGGTGCCTGTCCGACCCCCTCACATACTGGTGGACCAGCCTGGGGAAGCTGCACCCCTTCAGGCAGTGGCAGAAATGTTTTGGGTCCTGCACTGACCTGCTGACACATTCTTTGAACAGGGCAAGCAGCGGGGTTGTGTCCTGGACCGGCCAGTGGTGTGTGCTCCAACACCTTGCTGCTGCGAGGAGCTCTGCCCATGGGATGCAGGGAGCATCCTCTGCCAGTGCAAAGGTTCCTCTGTCTGGTAGCAAAGTGTGCAGCCCCAAGTTAAGGATGTGCTTGACTTGCCATGTGGATGGGGAAAAGACACTTCAAAAGCATGAGCATCAGCCAGGAGGAACTCTCCTTGGATGGGGCTGAGCCACAGCAGAGGGGGGCAAGTCTAATCCAGGCCAGATGTCAGGTTTTCTGTACTCAGGTGCCCTGAGGAAGGAGGAGGAAAGTCCCTTCCTTGCACGTTGCAGGTGCTGGGAGGAAAAGGGCCTGTGCAATAAATAAAAATGATTAAAGAACCCTTGGAAACAATGGTACAGCAGCTGTGTTAGTGTGACTGCCTGGGCCGTGGTGGGAGCCAGCTGAGCTCAGCCTGGGAAAGCGAGCAGGTGAGGCTGCCCTGCTCAGGGCAGGGAGTGTGGACAGTGCTGAGCCTGACACATCCTCGCCCGCTCATTGTCAATCTGCCAGGCTTGCTCCTGTCACCGCCATCCCCGGGGTGATGAGCCTCTCAGCTTCTCTTTGCACTGAGATGGGACAGAGTGAAGAGGATGGCAATGTGCTTTAACCAAGTGTGCTTGGTGCGGGGGGAGGCAGTGATGGGGATCACTCCCACAAGACAGCACTGCTTTCCTAACTTCTTCCAAACATCGTTTCCTCTTCACAGTGTCTCTGGTTTTGCCTTTATGTGAAGACCAGGTTGCTGCACTGCTGCTCCTGTGCAGTTTTTGTGGTCCCTTAGGCGGCCACAGCCCTGGGAGCAGACTGAGAGGCTGCAGGGATGCACCAGTTCTGCACAGGCAGTCTCTCCAGGGGAGCTCTGAACCCTCTGTTGTTAAACCATGTGCACGTTAGATGCATACGCACACGTGTTGGTAGTGATGCATGGTAAAGCAGTGTGGACGAAAGCCGAAGGGCTTTGGCAGTGTTCGGGTAGCTGTCCTTAAATCTCTGATAAAGTCAGAGCTCGCTCCAGCTGTGGTGCAAACGCGACTTACCCGGGGAGGATGGCGGGGGTCTCAGTGAGCCCCTCACGATGCCACCGCAAGCTCTGCAGGGCCCGGCTGCGGGGGCTGCAGGACCGCTGCATTTCTTGCCTCGCAGAGACCTCTAGAGTTGGCTCTCCTGAACGCTCTCCTATAAACAGTGCCGTCCAGTCTCACCTCTTTTGCGCAGGCTGGAGCACCGCAATGAGCTTTTCAGGCTGGCTGCTCATGGAGCCGCACGCTCCCATTCCTCAGAGCAGCCCCAGAGAAGTCCCCTGTGTATGACCCACCTGCCTGGGAGAGCAGGGGCTTCCTCCTCCCGGTGACATCCTCTACTTCTGGGACTCTGTCCTTGCTCCTGGGCCTCCGTTCAGCCCGGCAGCCCCAGTGATGCAGGATGCCTGAGTGTCCCCCAAGGACGCATGCTGCATCCCCCAAGGAGGGCTCCTGCCCCCTGAAGCCTCCCGGTCCCTGTGCTGGCGTGGGGTGGGATGCGGCACGTGGTGGGGGAAGGGCTGGGGGCTGCTTTGGGTGTCTCCTGGGGACACCCGGCCGCTCATCTGGGGTGTGCGTGGCACTGGATGCAGGGAGGCAGTGGCCACAGAGCGGGCAGCAGGAAACTGGCCCTTGGTGGGAAGTGTCCTGGGCTGGGGAGGAAAGCCAGAGCTCCTTGTTTAAGCACCACATTAGCAGCAGCACATCCTCCATTTGCCGTACAGCTCCTGTTCTGCTAGGACACAGTGGCTCAGTGCTGGCAGAGCAGGCAGTGAGGATGGGACATTGTTACTGGCTGCAGAAGGAATTGCTGCTGGGAGGAAACCCAACTTTTGCCTTGGATAGCTCAGTGTAATTCGAATTCCTTCCTAAAGAGAGAGGTGAGGGGAATCTAAATGATGCATTTTGAAATGCACAATGCATAAGAAGAGAGACAAAAGAAATTTTTCTAATTCTTTGCATGGCTCCCATTGAAAATTTCCATGACTACTGTGGGTGTTACGATACCTTGTTACATAGCTATTGCCCTCCCAGGATCCTAGGTCCTTCTGCAAGCCCAGGGCCTCCCTCTCCCACTGCCTTCTTAGCCCAGGAGCCATGGGGAGGCATTCCCTGGCTCTGGGGTACAAGGGAGAGGTGGCCCAGGGGAAAGGACCCTGGAGGGATGGGGATGGAGAGGCCAGGCTGGGGGATCAGTGTCCTTGAGTGTTGCAGGGTGCTGCTCAAGTATTGTCTTTGCTGACACTAGCCTATGTCAGACCAAGAGTGACAAACAGGATGCATTCATTTCCTGCATGGAAGATCCTACCAAAGAGAAGGGGATTTTAAAGGCGAAACTTTAGTTTTGCGTTGTCGCGGTGCTGTGGAGAACATTGAAGCGCAGGCAGTTGCTGGCTCTGCCAGGTCCTTCTCATACTGACGTTTTGCACAGGTGAATGGGTCACCACTCGCCCCAAGCCTGAAACCAGCTGACGACCTGTTTGCCACACTCGGCTGGTGCAAAGCTCTGTGTACCAGAGGGGTGGAAGATAACAAACATCCTCATGTTTTTAATCAGTCCAGAGTCTCAAACACTCCAGTCCACCTACACAGGGTGAAGCCTGGCCCTGACTGTACCAGTCTGGGGAGGCGATGACCTGGGAGTTTGCTGAGACCCTGTCGTGGTTTAACCCCAGCCAGCAACTAAGCACCACGCAGCCGCTCACTCACTCCCCCCCCACCCAGTGGGATGGGGGAGAAAATCGGGAAAAGAAGCAAATCCACGGGTTGAGATAAGAACAGTTTAATAGAACAGAAAAGAAGAAACAAATAATGATAATGATAACACTAATAAAATGACAACAGCAATAATGAAAGGATTGGAATGTACAAATGATGCGCAGTGTAATTGCTCACCACCCACCGACCGGCACCCAGCTAGTCCCCGAGCGGCGATTCCCCGCCCCCACTTCCCAGTTCCTATACTGGATGGGACGTCACATGGTATGGAATACCCTGTTGGCCAGTTTGGGTCAGGTGCCCTGGCTGTGTCCTGTGCCAACTTCTTGTGCCCCTCCAGCTTTCTCGCTGGCTGGGCATGAGAAGCTGAAAAATCCTTGACATTAGTCTAAACACTACTAGCAGCAACTGAAAACATCGGTGTTATCAACATTCTTCTCATACTGAACTCAAAACATAGCACCGTACCAGCTACTAGGAAGACAGTTAACTCTATTCCAGCTGAAACTAGGACAGACCCTCTCCAAATTTGGGAGGGATGAGGGGAGTTTTCATCCCAGACTGAGCCGCCTACCAGAAGCAGTAATCCTCTGGCAGCCTTGTCTGTGCTCGGTGGGAGCATCGTCCCGCAGTTCACGTATCTTACCATCTGCATGTTGCTCTTTAGGTAAAGAGTGTCAGGAAATATTCACAGTGCATTCCCACGGAGCACTATAGTTAGCAGGGTTTCCAGCTGGCCACAGTATTCCTCTGCACTGGCTTCCAAGAGGCGAGAAGCAAGCACAGAGCTTTCTCCACTGACTTGACTAGAAAGGGCCTAAATCAGGCATGCAGTGGTTTGCAGATCAGCTTGTGAGGCTCGTGGTGCAAGCCTGTGGTGGGCAAGCGATTCGGGCCCTCCAGGTTAACTTCCCTGGCAGGAGCATCGCTCTCCACATCCCGCTGCCCCACTGCCTGTGCCTGCGCACCCCTGGCCCTTGTCTGGGGCAAAGCAAGAGCGTGTTCAAAGTGGTGCTGAGATCTTTATTTCCCACAAATGGCAATGCAAGCCCCTGCCCATCCCCTCCCTTGATTTGCCCATATTCTCACTAGATGTTTATAGTCTGCTTCTGCCTCATTTTGGCCAAAAAAATGTGTCTAATCCCCTCCATGACTAATGACCTGGGCATCCTTGCAGACAAGTTGCCTGTTCCACCCCACAGTGAGAAATGGGACCTCGTGGAGGCATCAACCAGAGGAGGGGACAGAGGCAGGACCAAGGTCCCCGAATGCTGCATGCATGCGTCCGACTGTGTGCAGCAATGGGGAGGCAGCACCGAGCCCCCGTGCCGGGCAGGCTTGGTGTGGGGGGGTGATGCTCAGGGGGACGATGGACCCGGGGTCTGTGATGGCTCGTGTGCATCCCACCCGGTCATCTCTGCTATCCCCTCACTGGCTGCTGGGGCCGTTGGAGCCCCGTGGACCCTGTGGTGGTGCACGTCCATCCAGAGGGCACCTACAATGACAGGGGAGGACAGAAGGTCCATGAAATAAATCCTGGGCTTTGCCGCTGAGAGCATAGTGTGCTGGGAATGTGTTCAGAGCATGCTGTGTCAGGCAGGAGGCCAAAGCTCATCCTGAATTAAAGGACTGTGAACTAAAATAATATTGATCTGGAAGATATTCCCTGCAGCAGGTACGATAGAAACAGAGCTTGTTTCTGTACTGCAGCTGTGTCCATCAGCTAACAGCCCTCAGTGCAGACATGGCAGACACCGGCTGAGCCTGCAAGGCTTGTACAAGGACCTGTAGCTGCCTGGGACAGCTCATCTGGAGCTTTGTTCGGTGCATTGCAATGGGAATGGGGCCCCAGGCACACCCAGGGCCACCAACTGGTTTTGAATGTGCTCCAGGGAAGGGGATGGTTGCATTTGTTTTGCCCAGGTGTTTCCCAGAGCTGTCTTTGGAGAGTGAATTCCTGGAGGAGATATTGCTTTGCTTGGCATCATGCCTTGGTGTCCTGCGGCCCCGTGCCCAGCTAAGACCAAGCTCCAGTGCTCCATAGTGGATGCTGGGGGAAGATGGATTGCTCGGTGCTGACAGCCGAGCTGCTGAGAGATGCCAACCAATGCAGGGACCGAAGCCTGTGCTCGGCAGCACTTTGCACCCCTGCACAGGTCGGGTGACAGCAGGAGGTGCAGAGCAAGGAAGAGGTTGTTTTGTCTCCAGGTTTCTGGAAATGCTTGAAAACAGGGAGCCAGGACTTGTGTTCCTCAGGCATGTTTTCTCCTGGCGGCAGATTTGTGCCAAGAATACGTGTGTGGGAAAGTGCATAAACTGTTAATCTGCCTTGACAGGGACACAAGGGAATATCCTTAAATGCCAGAGTAGGTGCTGCTGGAGTGGGTCGGGGCCCAGGAGTCCTCCCAGGGACCCTGTCCTGAGTCCAGGGAGGGGGGCAAGTCTGGGGTGCAGCACCCGCAGTAAGCCCTCCCCCTGCGCAGCCTCTCATCTCCCACGCCTGCCGTGCAGCATGCCTCTGTCCATCTCTGCCGCCAGGTCACTGGGCTTTAATCAGGAACCAGTTCACGGGAGACAAGTACTTTTTGTAGCTTCTTTTTTAATTCCCCTGTTGCTGTAGACTCTGCAGTTCCTGCTGGGCAAGAAATTTAACAATTCTATTAAGAACTGAGTGAAAAAAACATTAATTTGGTGTTATCGAGGCTGAAGCCAGCCGCAGTGAAGCATCGCAGCTGAGGGAGCGGGTCAGCTGGCAGAGCTAAGGCTGGGAGACTTTCTATGTGCTGGATGTGCAGTGCAGCCCTGCACCGTCCTAGTGACAGGCGGTTGTAGTAAAAGAAAAACAAAGCAAATTTAAGGGAGTGAGAAGAGGTTGTGTACTCCCTCGTTCCATCATTTGCCATACCAGATTTCAGAGAAATAATGGGAATGCTAAAACCCCCAGTGTTTCACATGAAACAATTTTACATGGCAGGGAAAAGGTATTCAGGTATTCAGTCTGTAAAATGAGGCTACCATTGCACTTGATTAGAAATACTTTAGCTGCTAAAACATTTTGAAGTGCTGAAATAAATGACTGCCCAATAGTTTCTGAAACAAATATAATTCCCATTTACTTCTGGCAAGATTACCCTTTGATCTTTAAAACTGTGGTTTGTTTAAATATGTGACAGAGGATATAAGTTGGGGTGTCATTTTTTGTAGGGAAAAACTTGGCAAGCAAACAGAACCTTCTTCCATATATGCACATGAATGTTTGAGACAGATTAAACTCACTTAACTTAAAATATCTTTTCCTGTAGTAGTCATTTCAGGCACCAGCAGAGGAAAATGAGCACTTTCAGGAGCTATTCATCTTCTACTGCAGACAGCAGCTCCTTCCCTGACTGTGCCCTATTTCTCTGCCAGCTGTTGGGGGATGAGGTGGTTCAGATGATGCCATCTGCAGCCTGGTGGGTGAATCCACTGCATTTACAGGTTGGCAGTCTCAACAATTTGTGTTTGCTTGTCTGCAGTCCTGTTGCTTGAGGGGAAGAACCAGAAAACCACGATATGCATCCCTGCTCCACCGCTTACGCAAGAGAAGGTGCGGATGCTGGTGGACCGGCCTTGCTGCAGCCCCTGGCATGGCTGGACACCCACTGGCCAGGAGCGTGGGGGCAACAGCTGTCAGACCAGACCCCAGCCACGCATCGCTTGTGGCTTTCAAGGGACTGACATAGGATGCCCCACTTTGGGTGTCAGCTCTCGCTTCCACCCATCCCCATTGGAAGCCAAGCCAGTTCCTAGGGATCGTGTTGGACCAGATCCAGTTGTGGGGTTGTGCTGATGCTTTCTGCTGCTGTTCCCCAGATGTTTACACCATTGCTGTCATTACTGTAGGTGGGGGAAAGGCTCTGGTGTCCAAGGTGTACACATCTCCAAGAGATGATGCTCTTTGGGCCTTGGACCCTGCAGCCTGTGCTGTTGTGGTACTTTCAGACTCTGCCTTGAAGGTCACCTGCGTGCTTTTGGTGAGTCAGTTCTTCAGGCAGCATCCTGGAAGTGCCACGACAGAACTGGGTAACACTGACGAATGGATACGGCACGGGGCTGGCACGGAGGAGTTGCTTCTCTGCCCTTCCCATGCCTGGCTTGCTTGGCAGCCAAAATACAAGTTTCCAGGGTGGAGACCTCTGACCTGTGTTTGTCTCTGCTTTCAGTTTTATGCCATTCCTGATCAGCATTTCCCTAACCTGATTTTTAAATCCCCAGAGATGCAGACTCCATTCCCTCTGGAAGTGTTCACCTCTGACTTTAACTTCCTAATGTTTTCCCAGTGTCCAACCCCAGTAGTAAATACTGTTCTTTGTTTCTGGACTCCCCCAGGGACAGCAGCACCCCTGCCAGTTCACAGTAATGTCACACATTTGCAGGCTGTTATCACATCTCCTCCTTTCTAGACAACAAGAAATCGCAATATAAAGAAAGAGTTTCCAGGTACCTGAGGTGGAGCAGGCAATTCAACCCTTGCAGCACAGGCAGCTCTTTGGTGCTTACTGCCCGGTGCGTGGCAGCTTTGGGGCCACTGCTCAGACATGAACGTGCTGGCAGTCTGGGCTCTGCTGCCGGGAGGGCAGGTTGTGCCTGCAGCCCCTGCCCGGGCTGGAGCTCCTCGCTGGCATTGCGCTCGGCAAGCTGGATCCACCCTCAAGGCATGGCGACGGCTCAGTTCTTCCCCCTGTTTGCTGGGTCCCTGCGACGCAGAGGACAAGCCGTGCTCTTCTCTTCTCTGGTGTCTGCCATACGTATATGAGTTTTTGCAAGAATAAAAGATTTTTAACCTGTAACTTTAATATTTTTGTAGTGTCCTCTGGAGACACGTTATCCCTCACTAGCGGTAGAGACATTTTTTGGGAAGACACCTGGATTTTCAGCTTCCTCTTTAATTAGTGCGTAGCTAAAGAGTACCCCACCTTTTCTTAAAAATACCTTCTGATGTGAAATCTATGAAATCCGAATTCCTCCCTGTTTCTAACAGCTAAGTGGAACAGCTCTTCCTTGGTCAGAAAAGCTTTGGGCCAGCTCTGTTCCATAGAAACCACAGGGAGAGAAATGAAAAGGAAATTAAAAGCCATACGCTGATAAGATGAACTTGACACGTGGGCTGGAAAGATCTCCGGCACCTGCAGGTGCCAAAACGCGAGGCATTGTCTGACGGGAGAATGATTATCAGACCAGGTGACAGAAAACAGGTGGGTTTTCTGGTACACAAGCCCTCCTCAAGATTTATCCTGGGTCCTGCAAACACCGAGATGTTCAGGAGTGTTGGACCATTCCCACAGAAACCGAGTTTCCTCGTGATGCCCTCAAACGCCTCACGCTGCTGTCCGTCATAGGGGGATGGACAGGCACTTTCCATCCTCCCCCCCAGCATCTCCTGCTGAGGGCTCGGGCTGCCACAGGAGTGACCAGCGGTGAAAAAGCACAAGCCCTGCCTGGGCAAGGCTTGTCCCCCCCGCCGTTGTGCCACGCTGAATTCCCTGGGGATATCTTGTCCCCCCTTTTGCAGGCTCCCTGCCCTTCACACCACGGGTCTTCTCCTGCCCGACCCCGCTGCAGCAGCAAGGACTGCCTGAGCCCCAGTGAGGCACCAGGCTCCATCCCCCTGGTCCGGCATCGACACCCCGGGGGCACGGGCAGCCCCCAGACCCGGGGGTATTCATGTGTCTTCCCTGCCTGTCCCAGCAGGCGCTGCAGGGATCCAGCCTCTCACTGGCAGCAGATGTTAAATTGGAAATTACTGCAATATTTCAGAAGCAAATCCACCTTCCTGAGCAAACATATCGACAGGGACTTGGGCAGGACCGAGTGCGATTGCTGTTATTAATGGCACAAAAGCAGCATCCAAAAACTTGCTGGGTGTTTTCCAGGTAGATAAAATCTGGAGCTCCGGCAGCGAGGGCTCAGCACACGATGGGCAGGGCAGGGCAGTTTGGTGGGGGGAGACAATCCATCCTTATATATGACTGCTAAAAAACCAGAGGCATCTCTTTTCTGTCTGCCTGTATTGGTTACATATTATTTCTGAACCTGAGGCACTACAGCACTGAAACAAAATGAGAAATCATTGAATGATGAACACTTCACTGCAGGCCAAGTTATATAGAATTCATACTCCTTTGTTTCATCAAAAAAATACAATTACTTTTAATCATTTTGATTTGGTCCTGGGATGAAAAAAAATCATTCATTCATACAGTCCTATGTTTTCAGACCCTTTTTTCTGCTGCATTGATGGGTCTTCAACATGTTGGTTGCAGGCAAAGTATTTTCAGATCACCTTTAATTCATTTTTTGCATCTTTTGAATAGACAGAGTTATTGTTTCAGGTTTTTTTTTTTTCCCCACCATCGTGTACTGTAAAAATCATTTTGCAATAACAGTATATTATAAATTATACAACTGTGGTGTTTCTGTTTTTCCAGTTGATGCCAGTTCAGGCTAGCAGTTCAGTCTGTGTAGAAATCTCTGCAGCCTTCTCTGTTTTGCAACACCATCAAGGCAGCTTTATGCTCATAGCCACTCACAGGCTTTGTTATTTGTAGATCATTGACCATGGGCTGGAGTCAGGCAGGCAGAGGAACTCCTCCCACAGAGGCACATGGCAGCACGAGCAAAACACAGAGGCTGTTTTGGGAGGTTTCATCGGTATAAGGCAATTTTCACCCCGTGGGGGATAAAACACTCCCAGACATCAGAGATGCTCCTCTGGAGCCTGGGAGCGCTGCTCGGGTAGTGTGCTGTGCCGTTCTCATTCTCAAGTCTTCGTCATGGTCGGGAGACGTAGCTGGTGCCTAGGCAGGGACAGAGTAAAAACACTTGCAATGCAAATGATGGAAAAGCAGGAAATATCTTGACTCACCTGGGAGTGTTAACTGCTGTTAATCTTTAATGCACTAGCAATTTAAACTTCCACAAATCGACGTGCTGATGTTCCTTCTGGGATTCAGGAGGGGGAAGGATTAATATCATCGGCCCTCGGCAGCGCAGACAGGGATTTGCACTCCCTTGCAGCTCTGCACTGATCAGGGCTGAGGTTCCTCGTTCCTCTTTGGGGCTGCCCTTGGTGAGTCATTTTATATTAAACACTAGTGTTTGGGGCAATGCTTTCTTGTTTGAAAAGAATGAAAGGAAGTAAAGCTGCGGGTGAGAGAAATATATTTCCATATCACTAAGAAGTGGAGGTGTAAAGTCTTGCTGAACTGCTTTGTAAACCATATCCAGTCAGGCACTGGCTGGCTGGCGTTGGTGCCTGGGAACGTTCCCAGGCTGATTTAATTTACAATCATAGACCTAGCCTATCTTTATTCACCTCTGTTGAATTATGTGGTTTTAAAAGTGGAAGAGGCAATTAGATAAATCTTTGTGATGAGCTGAAGATCTTTTCTATACTGACTGATGTTTTCAGTGGACTTGCGGTTCATAGAGGACAAGAATCCTTCTTAATGGAAATGCTTAGAAATGCAAACATGTCTTGCACTTAGATACCTGCAGTTTGCAATAAAAATAAACCAGGCTGCAAGCAGGTCTGAAGAATGAAGGTGTAGCTTTGGTCCAAATCAAACTAATTTTCCTGCATCCCAACCCTGGCCTAGGCTTTTTCTAGTGTATGATAGAACATGTACAGGGGATGGGGTGGGCCTACAAGCAGGGGCAAAATGGGGGGAAGCACATAAAACCAGCAGTCCTGCAGCGTTCCTTCTCCTCAAAACCCTTCTTGTGGAAAAGCGTCCACAGAGGACTCTGCAGGCTTGGCTTGTTTGCATTATTCAAATCTGCAAAAATACCCTTAGGCTGATCAGCCCTTCATGGGACTGTGCTCCGAGTTCAGGCTACCATGGCACTTTGGGAACTGGGAAAACTGCAGGAGACTGAGCTCAGAGGCTGGAAAGGTCTGGTGTCGGCTGAGCATCAGTGCAGAAGTCTACACTCGGGGTATCTCTCCAGAGTATTGCTATGACTTGGCTGCCCTGGTAGCACTTGTCTTGCATTTTGGGCCAGCACTTCTTCATCCAGAGATCATGCTGTGTACTCCACTGTGTCTTTGCCCCTCTTTACAAAGGAGACGAAAAGGAATGAAGGAAAAGGCAGGGAATCTGCCAGGTAAGAGTTGCTCCAGGTTATTCAGAAGGTCTGGATGTGGGCTGAAAGTCCAGCCTAGCTCTCCCCTTTGCCCCTTGGGGTTTGCCAGTGTTTGGGTCTCTGAAATCCCTGTGGGAGGGGGAAGAAGCACAAAAAGCACTTTGTGGTGTTTGCAAACAGGTGAACATGTTTATATAGGTGGAAATACAGGGAGTAACGTGTCCCGCAGAAGTTTCAGGGGTGGTCACAACCTTCAGAGGTTGAGTTGAATGTCAGCCACATCCAAGATGCTTATCAGTGTTGGTACTGGTACAGTTTTTATTCCTATCTTAATATTTGTGCAAGGAGCTCTCAGAAGTGAACTGGTCACTGATCAGTAACAGAGTGAGACATTGTGTTACTTCATCTCCCTGAAGAAACACACAGTCCTAACAAAGACACACGGCTTTCCAGGTACACACAGATATATAGCCTGCCGTCAGTGACAAGGCAAGTAATTATGACTTTTACAAGCCTTTCTCTGACAGTGGATAAAGTGGAGGTAGAAAAGGACCTGGCCTGTTTTGTGGTGGAAATGGAGGGACAGAGAAGATGTTTTTCTTACAGACACAGTTCGTAGGGTTGATAGGAAAGAATGAATAGATTCCTTGTACAGCAAAACACAGCGAGTCAACCCCTCGCCCTTCAGAAATGGCTCAGGTTGGAAGGCAGTTGCAAATAGGACATCGTATGCACCAATTTGTACACATTTGTAGGTGGTCATGGGCTAACACCGGGCTCCCCAGGCATTGTTTATCCCTTCTCTTTCTTGCACAGAGCATAGTCAGGCTGACACTGAGGACTGAAGCATCATGTATGAGCTCAATGAAAGCAGCTTCGATCCTATCACCTTCGTCCTGACGGGCATCCCGGGCATGGAGGAGTCCCACATCTGGATCTCCGTCCCCTTCTGTTTGATGTATATCACTGCGGTGTTTGGCAACTCTGTCCTCCTCTTTGTCATCATCACGGACCGGACCCTCCATGAGCCCATGTACCTCTTCCTTGCCATGCTGGCTGTTGCTGACCTCATGCTTTCGACCACAACAGTGCCCAAAATGCTGGCGATCTTCTGGTTCAGTGCCAGGGAAATTTCCTTCGATGCCTGCATTACACAGATGTTCTTCACCCATTTCAGCTTCATCGTGGAATCGTCCGTTCTGGTGGCGATGGCGTTTGACCGGTATGTGGCCGTCTGTGACCCGCTGCGGTACTCTTCAACCTTAAACCCTTCGGTGATCGGGAAAATAGCTGTGACTGCCGTTGTCCGGGGGTTCTGCATCATGTTCCCACCCATCTTCCTCCTGAAGCGGCTGCCATACTGCGGACACAATGTCATGCCCCACACCTACTGTGAGCACATGGGCATCGCCCGTTTGGCCTGCGCCGACATAAAAGCCAATGTCTGGTACGGGCTGACAACAGCTCTTCTCTCCTCCGGCCTGGACGTTGTGCTCATCGCTGTCTCTTATGCTCTGATCCTCAGGACGGTCTTTCGGCTTCCGTCCCCGGAGGCTCGTCTCAAAACCCTGAGCACCTGCGGCTCTCACCTCTGTGTGATCCTCATGTTCTATGTGCCCGCCTTTTTCTCCTTTCTCACGCACCGGTTTGGCCACCACATCCCAAGTCATGTTCACATCCTCCTGGCCAACCTCTACGTCGTGGTCCCGCCAATGCTGAACCCCATCGTGTACGGGGTGAGGACAAGGCAGATCCGGGAGCGCGTCCTCCGCCTCTTGTGCCCCGCAGGGGAGTGCCCCTGCCCCGGCTTGGGGAGCAGATGCTGAGTGCTGCCGGAGGGATGGGGGACATGGGACAGGATCTGGAAAGCAGCACTGAGCGCTGCAGCACTTTTTGCCCCGGAAGAACAGGTTTGCCCAAGAGGTTCAGGAGAAGCTGAGGGTGGTGGGATTTCTGGAAATGTGGGCTTGGGTCATCAGCCCCTTCATTGCTACCGGTTTCTCCTACAGATTCTTCCCCTGAATGGTCTATCTAGCAAAGACTGGGCGGAGTTCAGCTGAGGAGCATCAGGGCTCTTACATCTGCTGATTTACCATCACTTACTGCTGGCGATTTTGTTTGCTGTCCTACAGCTTTGTTTCTGTTTGTTCCTTCACCTGTTATCTCAGTGCCTAGACTGTGAACACCTCGTTGGTCATCAGACCGGAGCCTGGTACACAAACCATAGCTGGATGGGCAAAGTGCTGTTTACCATGGCACAGGTGGTGGTCTATCCTATCTTCATGGGTATAGCTTGCATTTCTGAGGGCCCCTGGCATCTCTTACTGCTGAAGGTGTTTACATGCTGAACAGCCCTGTGAGGTCAGGAAAGGCTTTATTGTCCTGTGTTTAAGGGAAACATATTCCTTAAACCATGATGTCCAAAACTGAATTCAAGCCTCTAGAGTGGAGTGCAAAAGGACAATGGTCTCCTACATCCTACACATACCACAGAGACATTTTCTGTCTGCAAGAACACTACACTGCTGAGCAGTGCTCAGCGTGAAGTACACTGCACCTCAAGATCCTTTTCTGCCCATACAGCTGGCTGATTACCCACCACTTCTTTGTTGCTGTACATTTGATTTATCCTTCAACACCAAAATAGCTTTGTTGCACCTTTTCTTGTTCCTCTCATTGGTGTATGTACCAGTTACATCAGTAATACCTTATTCTACCTGAAGTCACTGGCAATCTGCCTCAGACAGTTGTGAAAAGCAGTGCAAACATGAAGAGTGAGGAGCAACAAGGACAGTTCTGCGCATCTGTATACAGTCTGAGTTTAACTTCATCATCAATCTGACCAGCAAGGACAGCCCTTTTCCTTGCCTTTCCCTTCCTCAGCAAAGACAGCAATGCAGGCTGTCAGCATAAACTCATCTGCTGCCTCTGCTTTGGGGAATCATATGAGCGGCAAGGTCAGAAAGAGGGGAGACTCTCATCTCAGTGCAGTGAGCACCAGCACTGCTAAAGTGTCCCAAGTGCACATAAAGACCCATGGGGAGAAGGGAGTGGAGGCAGCACTGGAGACCTCAGGGGGAAGCTTGCCAGAATTTTAGGTCTCTGCTGGAAGATCAGTGTGCTCTGCACCACTTTCAAGGTGGGGTTTTGTTGCGTCATTATAATATGGAGGACAGTGGAGACACTGGCACCAGCAGCCACAGTCCTGTAAAGAGTCTTCTGGTTCCTGCAGCCTGGACTACAGCAGGAATGAGCTGTGCCCATGTGGCTGGAGCTTCTCAGTCCCATGGAAAAGTCACAGCAACGCTCCCATTTGCCTAGCTCTCATCACCAAAGCACAAAGGTCCTCTTGTCCAGTGCTTTGCATAGCATTGACTTGGCAGGCAGTGCACGCTCAGATGGGACCTGTCTGTCGTCTCGTCCTGACAGCAGAGTCTTGATGGCCATTCTGGCTCAGCTGTTAAATGCCAAGGCTTCTGAAACCCAATGCAAAAATTGCAGTGTGAGTTGTTGTTGGCTCTGAGTAGGCGATGCTCTTGGTGCTTGCTCAGGGCCCCAGAGCGCAGAGATGGCTGCAGCAGGTCTCAGGGTGTCCTCCAGGGAGGTTGGGCAGCGTGGTCCTGGGAGCAGCTGAGCCTGCTCCCTGCACAGCCCTGGCTTGGCCAACATGCAGGGTTGCAGAGGTCCCACTGCTGCCCCTCCATGAACTCCTCTGGCTCTGGTGGCTCCCAGGGGTTGTTAAGCATTAAACCACCAGTATCTTTCAAAGCTGTGGCAGCAGTCTCCTTTCCACCATGGGAAGGAACTCCAGGATGAGGAAGAGGAGGGAATGCACCAGAGACCTTTCCTTCATGCTTTCCTTCATGTTCTACTGGGTGGGATGCTGAGACAAATGCTTGCTTCTCCTCTCTGCATCATACCCACTGGCAGCTGCACTTCTCTCTTACACACCGTTCTGGGGCACGGGGCTCTGGGCACTTTTTGGTCCCCTCCTGAGCTCAGGGGCTTCCTTGGGTCTGGCCAGTACAACTCTTCCTCATCCAGTCAGCAACCAGAGTCTTTTGATTGCAGCAATTAGGGAGCCCTTTCTGAAGGCTCATGCTCTGCAGTCCAGCTCTCACAGCAATGTCAGGAGCCGGGATGCTCTGACCCTGTGTCAGCTGTGAGACCTGATGAAAGGTCTGGTGTGTTCATGCCCATAGTGACAAGATGGAGCAGATCATCCAGCCATTTCTGCAGAACATCCTTTTTTCCCCTGACCAAGAGAGCAGAGGGCACTTGCCAAGCCCACAGCCTCACTGTGCTGCAAAGACATTTCAGACCTGCCCATGGTGGGGAAGCTGCCTTGAAGGCAACCACTGCCACATGCCTGGACCTCAGAGGTGCCTACTTTGGAGGGGCTGGTGACCCTCGAGATGCCGGGGAATGCCTCTCCCCAGCTCTGGGCTCCACGAAATGTTGTGCCTGCATCAGGGATAGGAGCTAGCAGGTCGCTGAGGGTGCGGCTGATCAAGCCCAATGTCCCTGACTGAGAGCAGGAGCAACAAGTGCTCTCTGGGACCAGGCTGAATGACGCAGGAGATAACACTGATAGAGCAACCAAAACCCTGCTCTGCTCCAGTCATTCTGGTAACGCTGCTACAACTTCAAAAGAAAATGGAAAGAAAGAGATTAATAATGTCAGATCAAAAAACCCCCAGAAGTTCTTAACTCTTTCAACAAATTTCTTTTTTTCTTTGGTTTTTTTTTTTTTTTCTGATTTCATCAAAGGTGGGAACCCTGTGACAGGCACAGGGGAAATGAAAGTCTGTTCATTAAAAGCTGTTTGCTTAACAGTGAAGATAACAGAGCTTGTCACAAAAGCTGCTCATATTGTTGGATTTTTTTAATGTCCTCAAAACATTTGTGTTTGTGTTGGCTTTCTTTGCAAAAGAAAGGGTATTGACACAAAGCAGTCTGCGTGATTTCTGATATGAGACGGAGCTGTGAGAAAGAAAATGTGTCAGGAGAGCAAGTTGTTATAGGCAGCACATGAATGCATTTAGGCAGAAATAGATGCTTTAAGGTCTTTAGGGCATGGAGGACCTGGAGTAGCTGCACAGCAGCTGTCACAGGGGTTACAGCAGATTTGGAGGTACGGGTGAGATGCGAGACAGCTTGTGACTGCAAGAGACTTGTTTGCCAATTCAGAAGGTCTCCTTCAGCCCTGCCTTCCTACCTGAAAACAAGAACTTGTGACAAAGCAGCCCTCTGCTGAAGAGTTTTCTTCTGAAAGCCTTTTGGCCAGCTTTAGTAACAACTGAGCTGCCATCTAAATTTGTCAATATTAAAGAACAATATTGCTTACCAGTGTCTCTGTTACACACTTTAACTCACATGGTTATTTCTGCCACCTTCTTCACTGCTTCCCCTCTTTGGCCTCTCCTCAGCAATGAACTTAAGCGCACACTTAACTCTGAGCACAACAGCAGTGCAGCTAAAACGTGTGTGCTCAGAGGTGGCATGAGTCTGAGCAGGGTCCTGAGAAGGGACTCTTTTATAAAGGCGCAGGAGTCTTGTGCCATCATCATCTTCATTGTGGAGCTAGTGGGAGGTAGATCTCCCTGGGCAGGTGCTGCACAAATGCCAAACACCTGCCTCCAAATTGCTTCCAAACCAAGTATAAATAATGGAAAATAGGTAGGGAATGGCACTAACAGGACAGGCCTGGCCTGCATGCTATGTTACTGCACTACCCCGCTGGCACTTTGCATGGGGTGGTGTTACTCCAGTGAGTGGTCCTCAGCATGCAGGGGATCCTCTCTCAGGGGCAATGCATTCCTGCTGGAACCCATGTTTTCACTGGCATTTTAGCAGCCAGCTTGGTTGGGATGGGCTGTGTGTCATCGTACCAGATGACTGCATTTCATGGAGCCTTCTGCTCTGGGTTTCGAAGAACAGTTTTATACAACTGAGGAGGCAGTTTTAAACTCACAGCCCTTGCGCCACTCTGCTCCTTGGATTGATGTGGCGGCCAGGTCAGGGAGCAAACTGCACAGGCAAATGTCCCTGGGTCAATGAATCACTAGCTTAGCAATTCATGTCCAAAGGGGCATGCATAATGGGATATTAGCCAGCTGATTGGGAAGATTTATATTTCTAATGTGGTTAAAATGTTAGCTTAATAACTCACACGAGATGTGAAACCAGAACTTCTGCACTTTTTAATTTTCCATTCTTGAAAGACCTATTATTTTTTAGCTCAGTTGATGTGGTAGGCTATTTGTAAGCATGTTTGGATTGCAGGGACACTTTTCTGGGGAGGAGGAAGGGATTTTGACTGAAGTTTTTTCATGGCATCCATGTAGCACATGCAAAAAGTGAATGAAATCTCAAAAACTTTGGGAGATAAGTGGAAGTCAATGGAGTTACTGTAAGAAACACCCCTTTGTCTTCAGTGAATGCATGGTCAGGCTTTTCACGCTTACGTGCACTGAGAAGCAGTCAAGCCTGCACCTGAAGTGGAGATCATGCTTCAGGTTTGTGCTGAGTCAAGCTCTAAGCATATGCTTTAAAGGAAAATGCTCTTCAGCTGTATTTGAATGCTTTGCTGAATAGACAGAGACAAACACAGCTTTCATCATGAACAAAGCCTTGAGTGTTCCGAGTTAAAGTACCACATTTCCATTCATTTTTATTGCTGTTTATGAACAATGGTGCTTTATTAATTGTTCTTCATCTGCAGAGCTCTGTGGGTAATAAATTAGAGTAGCAAAGCTTAATGATTTTACTTCGTTTCACCTCCATCATTATAATGTCTTAGCAAATGTTAGTTAATTAATAAAAATCCCCACTACACATACAGGCAGATAATAAATAGCACATTACTGTAAGCTGTCCTGCCTAAAATGAGATGGTAACTCGGCAGCCAGGATGGAGTTATTGGTTGACTGGTTTGCTCTCATGTATTAGAGGTCCCTGTTGGTCCCAGAGGTCCCTGACAGCTCCCCTGAAGGGTTGTGGCAGTCAGGAAGCTGCTGATTGCTGTTGCCCTGACCCCACTACACAATCTGCTCAGGGTGTCTGCAGCTTTCTAGAGGAGGAACAGTAGTCCAATAAATTTGCTGCTCTCTTCTAAAATCAGAAATGAGGACAAAATCAGCTAAAAAGTTTATAATAGGAATATCTGCTGATGTCTATGTCAGAGCTCCCAAATTCCTCTCCATCATGGTTCACAAAAAGCTAAAACAGGTCCTGGTCCCAAAGCACTTTCAGTCTAGGACAAGGATGAGGGTAAAACTCATACCTGATTGACAGGTCCCTGCTTGCCCCAGGCTGGCTCATGCATAGCCCTGGGAACCCCTTTGGGATCCAGGACCAGGCAATGAATTTTGCAGAAGTTACTGTGGTCAGGGTGGTGATGAGTGATGGGGTGGTGAGGATTCACTGAGGTTGCTTCAGGGACAACCTGAAAGTCTGCAGGGCTTGTGCAGTCCCCACCCAATTAGCACAGTCGTAGGAAATACCCAGGGAAAATGAACTGGTGGTGTCCCCAGTGCTCTTCGCCACCTGCGTCAGGATATGAGCAGCACCGTCCGTGCCCTGCGGTGCCCCAGCGCACTCTCCGGATGCACTATAAACACCCCAGGCTCAGGCTCTGTCCGAGATGGATCCCATTGCTGGCACAGAAGGTGGGTGATTCGGCTGGGTCGCAGCACTGTTGTTTCAACTGGGCTTGGTGAAGTAGAGATGGATTAGAGAGATGGGGGATGGCAGGGGTCCATGCAGGATTTATTGTGTGATACCTTTGCCAGAGATACGTAAACATTTCCTGGCAGCGGTTCTGGCTGCATTATCCCAAACTCCCTGCATAAGTGTGGCAGGGAGGGCACGGGGCAATGTGTTCCTCAAGGGGATGGAAGTAGCATGCTCCTCCTGCTCAGTTCTGCCAGACACACTGGATGCAAAGGGATTTCACTTGGAGTGAGAATGGACTTGTGTTCTTCTAATACTTGAAGCCTGGGTGGGAGCTAGTACAGCAGTTTGCCTGTAAATTTTCCATATTCTCTAAAACAGCAGTCCCCAGTGCCAGGGAGTTCAGAGGGTTTCATTATTTATTTTGTACTGGCTCAATAGCACCTGGCAATCCAGCAGCAGCTCAGATCCCTGGTTCGTACTCCATGGACATAGTGCATAAGGTGGCAGCTCCAGACACACAGCTGGTTAGTCCCCATGGCACTTGTAAATCCCCTTTTAGACCCTGGACATTTTGATAATGCCCTGCTGCTGGTGGCTTTTAATTTTGTCTCTTTGCATCTGACAAAAGAATTTCTCCAGATACCTGGGTGATCAGACACTACCGTCTGGGGCTCTCCTACGAAGCAGAGCTTTTGGGATGAAAGGGGCTCTCCCCTGCCTTTCGCTCGCCTTGCTCTTGGTGGAGTGAGCTCACACACAGCTGCAGAGACAGACCTTTCATAGAGGCAGACACAGGCAGGCAAAATCCCAAGGAGAATAGGGCTGAACCAAGCTCCTTGTGTCCTGATTTCGTAGGTAGCTTTCAAACAGCTCTGAGTCACTAAAGTGGGGTGTCCCAGAGCAGGATGAGCAATGGACATGCCTCCTTTGTGGCAGTCATGGGAGAGTAAAGAATTTTCCATAATATATTTCCAACCCTGGAGATTTCTCAATTGCAGCATAAATGGTGGTCACATCCAAGTATGTCACCCAGAGAAGCATTTATGCGATCACTGTTTCAAGAGTGAGTCTCCTGTATATTTTGCTCTAGTTCCCAGCAGCTGCAGGCAGTTGCAGGCAGAAGACTCCTTGCTTCAGAGACTCAAACGGCAGAAATAACAGTACCTAGCCAGTATGTAGGGACCTGAATAGTGGAGAGGAACCCTGATGGAGTAAATTGCACAATATTTAACACTTCCAGATAAAACATGGTTCAGAAGTTTAAGTGTCTGTGCCTTGAGCAATGCTAATCATGAGTTCAGTTCCCCTTTGTATCCCGGATATAGTTCAGCTGCTCTTAGAGCCTTTCTTCCCACGTACCTTCCTACCATTACACAGCTCCTGCAAACGACGAACAACATGAAGTGTTGCATCAAGTCATGTCAACACCCAATGTCTCAGGTTCCCACCCTGCATTCTTCATCTTGGTGGGGATACCTGGGATGGAGAAGTCTCACACCTGGATCTCCATCCCAGTCTGCATGATGTACTCTGCTGCCCTGCTTGGGAACTCGGTCCTGCTGCTCACCATCGTGAAGGAGCACAGCCTCCATGAGCCCATGTACATCTTCCTGTGCATGCTGGCAGTGTGCGACCTGCTGTTGTCCACTGCCACCGTGCCCAAAACCCTCAGCATCCTCTGGTCTCTGTCCACCCAAATCTCTTTCAGTGGCTGCCTGGCACAGATGTTCTCCATCTATTTCGTTTTTGTGGCAGAGTCGGCTGTTTTACTGGCGATGGCCTTTGATCGGTACATCGCCATTTGTGACCCCCTCCGATACATGACCATCCTGACGCGCTCTGTTGTGGGGAAGGTTGGTGTGGTGGCTTTAATCAGGAGTTTCTGCATCATGTTTCCCCCCATCTTCCTCCTCAAGCGGCTGCCCTACTGCGGGCACAACGTCATGCCCCACACCTACTGCGAGCACATCGGCGTGGCCCGCCTGGCCTGTGCCGACATCTCTGTCAACATCTGGTACGGGGTAGCTGCTGGCTTCCTTTCAGCTGGCTTGGACGCCATCTTGATCATCGTCTCCTATGCGCTGATCTTCAGGTGTCTCTGGGGGCTGCCATCCCCACGTGCCTCCCCCAAGGCTCTGCACACCTGCGGCTCCCACCTCTGCGTCATCGCCATGTTTTACACACCGGCCTTCTTCTCCTTCCTAGCGCACCGGTTTGGCCAACGCGTTCCTCAACATGTCCTCATCTCCTTGGCCAACCTCTACGTTGTGGTGCCGCCCATGCTCAACCCCATCATCTACGGGGTGAGAACAAGGCAGATCTGGGAGCACGTGGCTCACCTGCTCAGGCTGGGGGGCTTAGGCAGCAGGGCATAGCCGGGCAGGCGGGAACGGGCAACCGGGCTGGTCTACCAGTGAGAGGGGTGAAATGAAGCTTTGAAAAGAGGCAAGTGAATGAAAGACAGTGGGGACCTGGCAAATGTGGACCAGATGGGAATGTTTTCAAGACAAGTGTGTTCAGCAGACATCAACATCCAACCCATAGCTCTGTTGCAGAGAGGCTGGACAGGTTCCCAGGTATACTGGTAGTTCTGGTGCACGCCTGCTGACTAAATTTTGCTGAATTTTACAGACAGCTCGGGCAACCCCAAAGTCTCCAATGCACCTCAAACTTCTTTATATTGTGGTGCACATTTCAATTCAGATTTTGCCTGTGAATATTTCCATTCACATTTTCAACTGCAGATTCATCCTGTCCATAGCCTTTGGGAACAGGACTCAGGCAAGTGGAAATCAGCAGGTCTGGATAATGTGTGCCTGGGGGGGTCCAGAAGAGCCGGTGGAGGAGCCACCAGGCCTGCAAGTCATCGTCAGGTATCCCCAGGCTTAGCAAAACTAGTGAAAAAAAAAAAGAAAACAGAAAAAAAGAAACCCTTTCTGAGATGTGCTAATATTAAAAAGGAGAAATGGGATTATTGAAGAAATTTGAAACTGCTTAGTATGACATTAGCTCCAAATAAAATAATGGAAAAGTGAATATGAGACTTGATCAATAAAGTGTAAAAAGGGCAAGAATGTAATTAATGGCAGTCAGTACTTATTTTTGGTGTTATCTTCTGTAGAATCATGTCATTTCATTTTCTGATGACTTCCACATTTGGGTGATAAAGTTACCCGAAGGCTGAATACAACTGTGAGTATTTTTTTATTGTCAGAATATTGTGATATATACCTCATTATAACAAACAAACAAACAAATAAATAATAAGTAAAGCAGATGTTAATGGAGTTTGGCTAACTGCAAAGTCTTATTTCAGTGATAGCTCCCCACTGAGAGCTAGTTTTCCGTACATTTCTGGGGTCATTCAGCAGGGACTGATTGGATGTTGGGTCTGATGCTATATATGATCGTTATCAGTTGTGTAGAAGCAAGTATAAAATCATTGCTAATAAGGTTTTTAGATGAGGCAAAGACAGCTAATTTAATAGAGGTGAATGCAGTATCATACTCCTAAGGAGGAGGGGTACAGGCCGTACCAGAGAAGGGAGCTGCAGTCCCAGTGGAGGTGGCTCCAGAGGAGCTCAGGCATCCGAGGGAAGGAGCGTTTTGGTGGGGGCACTTTGGCTGATGCTTGGCCAATGTGAGGGTCCCAGTGTGTTCCTGTAGCTGTGCAGGGGTGATGGTGGGCAATGCAGGTCCATGTTCCCCTCGGCTTATTCTCAGTTACTTCACCCAGTCCCAAGGTCCACATTTTTGAAAACTTATGGTGAGCTGGGAGGAAACCTCAGTGCCTGCTGCTGTTGGTGGGATGGGGAGGCACCAGGGGAGGGACGAGCGGAAGTTGGAGACATGCTGTCTTCCAGGACAGGTCCTGCTCCTTCCCCCAGCACACGCCAGCGCTGCTCAGTCCCCATGAAACACCTCTCCCACTGCTGCAATAATGAGAGGGGTAAGACGAGGGGGAGAAAATCCGGAGAAACCAGCACTTTGATCCAACTCTGCTCAGCAGCAATAATGGCTGAGAGTTGGTTCACAGTCCTCTTTTAATGAAAATGAAAACAAAGCATTTTACAGATGCTTTATGGTGTTATGAAGGGGATGAAGATGGGTGATCACAGAAGTCCTTTGTGGTGTTAAAAGCCATGGAAAATAAGCCTTCGGTCCTAGGAACTGCTGGAGGTCAAGACAAGCTCCTCTGAGTGTCTGCTGAGCAAATGGGAGGGCATCTGGTGACTTCAGGTAAGACCTGGGGTGCTAATTGAAATTAAGCAGCATGGTCTTCCCCCTGGGGTGAGTTATGAAGGGGTGAATTTCCTTTACCTACGTTAGCATTTCTGTCATAAAAGCAGAATCCATCATTTTCCCCATTGTTGTTTTTGTGAAGTGCTTGACCTTTTGCAGAGACAAACTCCTCCCTCATACCTACTGCAAGTGCACGGGCATAGCCAGGCTGCCGTGTGCGGACATCACCATGAATGCCTGGTGTGGTGTCATGATTGCTGTTTTTGTGACAGGTGTGGATGCCACACTCATTGCTGTGTCTTACCTGATGATCCTCCAGACCATCTTTGAGCTCCCATCCAAAGGTGCCTGGCTCAAGGCTCTGAGCACCTGCAGCTCCATCTCTTGGTCATATTACTGTGGTACACACCAGCTTTTTCCTCCTTTATCGCATACCATTTTGGGCACTGTATTCCTAGGTCTGCTCTTATTGTTGTGGCCAATCTCTGTGTGCTTTTTCTTTCCCCATGTTAACCCCCATCATTTATGGAGTGACAAACGAACAGATTCAGAGGAGTGCAGTCCAGGTGCTTTACCAGTGCCACAACTGTGGCCGAGCAGGCGTCCTGCGGAGCCCAGCAGGCAGGAAAACACTTCTTGGGACTTGGATACCAAAGTTACGTTTTCCTTTTGAATACATTGAGACATGTTATTCTAGAAGTGACAACTTCTGCTTGGCTGGGGGACTGGGCTGAGCTGGACATAGAGTGGCCATGGCCAAAGCCCAGATTCTGTGCACTGGGCTGGACTGGGGGCTGTCAGCCTGCCACCAGCTTGCTGGTCAACTGCTCCCTCGCTCCGCTTCCTCAGACCTTGTATGAGACCCCAATACTCTGTCCTAGCTCGTGCAGACCCCCAGGTCTGCAGCACGCTGTGCAGGGTTAGTCGTGCAGAGAAGAGCAGTAGGCAACAGCATCTACACCATAGCAGCAAGACCTGCACCATGAGGAGCTTCATCTTTGAGCGGCATCGGCCCGCAAGTGCAGCCTTCGGGTTTGCCACTTGGGCTGAAGCACCTCCTCCTTAACACCTTGAAAGCTTCAGCTCTCCAGCAGCGAGGCTGGCAGGAGGGGTTGCAGGCAGGGGTATTTCTAATGCCTCTCTAGGTAGGCTAGGCTTCCTGCACAGACAGCAGTGTGATAAATGAATTTAGTCTCAAACAGGATTCCAATCAAAGTTTACAATTTATTAAATGAATAAAGGCAAGCAAACAGCGCTGGGTGCGTCACGAGTCCCTGCTCTACCAAGACGCACGCTGTGAAGGACAACCCAGCTTCTTTTATAGTCTAACATTAGTTACATATTCATACTAGGCATGTCCTTCCAAGACTCTCCACCTCCTGGTTGTGCAGGTGCAGTAGTTCTCCTAGAAACTTCTCGAACTCTCCTCATTGGCTGAGGGGTCTTCAGTTCTCCTAGAAACTTCTCGAACTCTCCTCATTGGCTGAGGGGTCTTCAGTTCTCCTAGAAACTTCTCAAACTCTCCTCATTGGCTGAGGGGTCTTCAGTTCTCCTAGAAACTTCTCGTACTCTCCTCATTGGCTGAGGGGTCTTCAGTTCTCCTAGAAACTTCTCGAACTCTCCTCGAAACTTCTCGAACTCTCCTCATTGGCTGAGGGGTCTTCAGTTCTCCTAGAAACTTCTCGAGCTCTCCTCATTGGCTGAGGGGTCTTCAGTTCTCCTAGAAACTTCTCGTACTCTCCTCATTGGCTGAGGGGTCTTCAGTTCTCCTAGAAACTTCTCGAACTCTCCTCATTGGCTGAGGGGTCTCCTATACAATGTATCTCCGACCAAGCTCCTCACTGCTCGGGCATGACAGCAGACATCCTGTGCAACAGGCGGCACCCTGCACAACACCAGCTGTGGCCATCAAAGCCTAAGCAGGTTCGCAACAGACACCTTCCCCCCAACAAATGCATATAACAAATTGCTTACACACTGCCACTTCAATACACCCTCTATTCATACATACTAAAGATCACCCTGTTCGTAACCTCGCTTAATACTATGATAAATGCCTCAGTTCTCCCCTAGGATCTCTTGTTTAACACTGCGCAGTTAACAACAAAACCGGTTTTGGGCTGGCAAAAAAGAACTATATGCATATCATCTGTTTCCTCCCGGCCTGCGGTTATACGAGGACCGACAAAATGGTTAAAGATTACATATACAGTGAGGGTCACATTTTATTATGCGGCCCTAGCATTGTTTATATTGACACGAATCAGATGAACACGTTTCACAGCAGGAACAGCTTTCGTCTGGAAGGACAAACACAAGATGAGCTACATGCAGAGACCCTTGCTCCCCCCACTCAGCCCACCTGGGCTGCAGATGCCCAAGGCCAGCTCAGAGGAGCCACCTGCACAGCAAAAGCCTGTGGTCAGTGATTTCCACCCCGGCACCATCCTGCTCTGTGCCCTGCCCTGTGCAGATGCTTTGCTCTCCTCACAGCTGACCGGGACGGCTCCTCTCAGACGTGCCTTTCCTCAGGGACCACTGGGGTGGCCCCCCTCAGCGGTGCCCACCAGCCCCAGAGGCCAGACAGGCTTTTCTGACATGATGCATAAAGCAGGTGAGGAACACTCTGCCTTCTGTGGGCTGTCACAGCGTCTTCCCACCCAGATGTCTGTGCTGGTGGGAAGAAGAGGGACGAAATGCAGCCTTGTGGCACACTCACTATTCGCAGTGCACCGGCAGGGGTGGGAGGGCAGGAGTGGAGGACATTGTCCCCCTCCTGAAGGTTTCCCCTCCGAGCAGGGGAGGGGTCTGAAGCCGGCACAGAGAGGCAGGGGCAGATGCACTCTGCTTTTGCTCGTGCCCTAAATCCAGTCTGCTCCAGAGCTGCAGTGTGGCACCGCACCGCCAGCTGAAGTGGTTTGCAGACATCAACGTTTTGATGGTTTGCAAATAAGAAGTTTTGATGTTTGCATTTGTGCGGTGGCTTCCTATGTGTGTGCCCACAGGTTAGTTGTGGCGTCTGCTGTGCTTAATGCAGGTTAATGTGGAAGGAGACATTTAATCTGAAAAACCTGCAGCAGTGAACCTGCTGGCTAACAGAGACAGGAGAACAATCTCGCCAGTGGTCAGTGGCACCGTGTGTTGAAACAGCACTGCCCTAGCTGAAGGCAGAAATGGGCAGCAGCAAACCCTCCCAGAGCAGCAGGTAAGTGCAGAGAAAAGGGCCGGATCCAGAGGTCTGCTCCAGCAATTCGTGGCTGTTAGGAATGCTTTAGTGCAGCCTCTTGAGGGCTGGGGTGTACCCCAGGGGTTGCTCTGTCTTGCGCAACACGAGCTCAGGGAATAAAGCACATCTGACCAGAGACATTTTAAAGATCTCTAAAAAAACACCCATTGCTGGGCTCAGTGGAGGATAAGCTGGTGGCCTTTGGCCTGGCTGACATATCTGGGGCTTGTAGTGATCCACAGTCTGTTTTAGCCTTAAAACAAATTGCTAGGGAGGAGCAGGCTAATGTCAGTCACGCAGTGCAGTGAGGGGGTGGGCTTACTCATGGAGAGCAGTGCTGCAATCCTGCCCTCTGGTTTGGGGTCGGTGGTTTATGAGATAGCAGAAAAGTCTGGAGAGGAGGGAGACATAACAGACATATTATTCAAGTGCTGGAGAAAATTCTTAATCTATAAAGGGTGCAAAACATATTAATTTTTAAAGAGCTGTAGAAGCATCTTCATTGCAGGGTGGAAGTCTCAGGAGAAAACATCTGATGCTATGGATCATTGTAATGCCCTTGAGAAGGATGAATTTGAATGAATGGAAAATGAAGACAAACAATTTCTGATTAGAAATAAAAGCCTTATTTTGAATAATGAGAATAATTAACTGCTGTGAGAAGCTCATGAGAGCAACAGTAGATTTTCCAGCAGTGACTATACCCATATGTATAGGGCCATGTGGAGAGTGGAAGTTATTTGGTACAAATTTTCCAGATTTCCCGGATTTTCCCATGTCATGGTCCTCCCTGTGCCCCAGGGACTAGGTTGGCTGGGGACTGTGGAGGCGAGGAAGCCTGAGCTCAGCTCCAAGGGAGGTGCCCCCTCCCCAGGCCATTGCTGCTCACTCTGACATCAGTGGAGATGTCATAGCACAGGGACAGCTGCATGGCAATTCTATGTGGGCAGGAGGCCACAGCGGGACAAGGAACATGGGGGGACTGCTCGGGTGGTGAGCGAGCAGAGCAGCTGTGCAACATCTGGCTGGTATGTGCATTTGGTCTGCCCTGCGGGGAGAGGCAGTCCTTGTCCCTGTGTCACTTCTCCCTCCCTGCAGCTGTCACCATAGCAGGGGCAACAGCCACCCCCCTGTTTCACCTGGCAGCCATTGCCCCCTGTTGCTTCCCACCTTCTGCCAGCACCTCTGCTTTTCAACAGACCAAAGCGCGGTCCTGGTCTCAGAGCCACCGTGTCCAAAAGCAAAGGGGCAGTGGAGACTAGTCAACCTGTTGTCACCATGGATTCTTCAAATATCATCAAAATCACTGTGAAGACCCTCAGGCAGAAGGAGCAGTTTGAGGTTGCTCAGAGCAGCACCATCCAGGAGCTTAAGGAAGAAGTTGCCAAGCGTTTCAAAACACCCCCTGATCTGCTGGTCCTGATATTTGCTGGGAAAATCCTCAAGGATCAAGACACTTTGAGCCAGCACGGAGTTCACAGTGGGGTCAGCATCCACGTGGTCATCAGGTCCCAAAAGAAACCACAGGACAGCCTGACAGATCAAGGAAGAACGACCACCCTGATGCCACCTCCCAGCCACAGTAATTCCAATTTATTCTACTTGGGAAGCATAGGTGATCTGCAAAACCCATGCTTGATCCATCATAACTTGTCCGAGCTGTTGAACTCCAGCCAGAAAATAGTGGCCCAGACCATGGAGAACCTCTTGTCTAGGATTCTCAGTTCAGGCCTGGATCTGAACACCATCAACAACAATGCATTTTTGCTAGGGTTCCTCCTTGGGATGACAGGTGCACATCTCCTAGGCCTGGACTCAACAGACATGTTGGACTTGGTGAATAGCATTCAAGAGCAAGATGTGTCCATGCACAGCTTGATAAGCGAGATGGTGCAGAGCACCTTTGTGCAGAACGTCCTTGACAATGCTGATCTTGTCAGGGATCTCATCATGTCCAACCCTCAGATGCAGCAGCTGGCTGAAGAAAATCCCGAGATCAGTCAGATTCTCACCAACCCACATACTATCAGAGAAATATTAGAGGCCTGCAGGAGTCCTGCTGTAATGCAAGAGATGATAAGGAACCATGACGTGGCCATGAACAACCTCGAAAGCATCCCTGGTGGGTACACAGCTCTGGAGCAGCTGTACAGGGAAATTGAGGAGCCCATCTTGGATAATGTGCAGGCACAGCTGGGCAGCAACCCATTTGCTTCCTTGGACAGTAACCCACCCCTGAGTGGAGCCAGGCTACCAGCCCATACTGAAAACCGGAGGCCATTACCCAACCCTTGGGATCCGTGGTCCAACAGAGACAGTGATAATACAGATGACTATGATGGCCAATTTGCCAGCAGCAGCGTGGGCAACCATTTTGCCTTGCTGAGTTTGGGTCCTGCAGTAGGTACAGTGGTACCCAACTCGGGGGAGGTTCAGAGCATGGTTCAGCAGCTAACAAGAAACCCAGAACTCATGCACAACCTGGAGAGTGCGTTAATGAACCCCAACAGCCCAGCACAAACACTGCTGAATAGTGCTCATATACCAAGTGATGGAAATTCTTCACCTCAAGATCAACAGGCACAGCAGCTGCCACCGGCGATGGAGAACGCTGAGATTTCGTCCTTGCTGAGAAACCCCAGAGCGCTGCAGGCGTTGCTACAGGTCCAGCTGGGATTACAAACCCTCTCAACAGAAGTACCAGATTTTTTACTTAGTTTGGAGGACTCAAATGTGGATCTGGAAAGCAGGGATGACTCGGCACAAAGCAATGAGTCTGAGGATGATGCAATTTTGGTGTCAGATGAGGATGAAGCAGATCAGACGGAGATGGCTGAGGAGGCGCCACAGACCAGATTTAAGAGACAAATGGAGCAGCTCAGTGCCATGGGCTTCCAGGACCAAAGTGCAAACTTGAAGGCACTGATTGAGGCAGAAGGAGACTTAAATGCAGCAGTGGAGACACTGGCAAAAGCACCATCATCAAACAAGATACCGTAACTGGTTTGTCCAAATAAACCAGTTACAGTGCCTCATTTGTTGATGATTGTGTTTCAGTCTCATCACACACTAACAGCAGCAGGGTGCATATTAAGAAGTTGTGTGCTGTAGCATTCTTCCATCTATGAGAATTAATTTCCCTTGCCTGCAAGGATTTATTGCATTCAAAACCAATAGACATGGGGACTTTTCTGTGTTGTGAAACTGTGAGGGCAGGCCCTACCTGAATGTGGTGCTACCCCTTTACAGATAGAGTCTGTGATCCAGGTGTGTATGCAGGGAAAAAAACATGCCAAGAAAAGACACCAGAGAGGGAAAATATGCTTTTTTTACAGGTTAGGAACTGAAATACAGAGATGCTGAAGACCAGATGATAAATGAGCTTGCGTCCCATTTGGACTCCAGAACAAACAGTGGCACAGCTGCTTTTTTTTTTTTTAAATCTGGCCCTACAAAAGAGAGGCAGGGAGTATCTGAGCCATCTCATTCCTGTCACTGTGGACATCAGGCTTTCCTCAACTGAGCAAATGCTGTTTTGAAAGTCAATCTGTCATTTCTGCCACTGCTTCTCCTATAGGAGTGAAGTCCGTGAGGGTTATGGTAACCATCAGTGATGGCTGTAAGTCAGATTTTCATCCTGAATATGTTCACAATTGGTTTTTACCCCCCTTTTGGTGCACAAAAGTTTTTAGTTTCATGCACCAGTTCAGAGCTTCTCCCATTAGCAAATCCTAAACCCTTTATGCTTTGCTCAATGTCACACATGGGACCAGGGATTAAGGTATCTTCTCCAGACCCTTCCTCAGGACCAGAGCTGAGTGTCTTTGCAAGTCTTGTCCCCTTTGCTTTGCTGTGTGTGAGTCGGAGGCTGTGAACAGGGTTGTGACATATGCAGCCACAATGCTCTTCAACACCTTGTCTCTGTAACACAAGCTCTAAGTGATTTAGGCATTCAAGGTTTGCTGCTGCAGACCTGCCCGTAATGTCTCAAAACGACATCCTGGCCAGCCCTGCTGCTGCCGCAGGCGAGATGGAGCAACTGGGGCTGGCTGTGCTCCTCTGGACCTTCTTCCCTTCTCCCAACCCTGCCTGGTGTGAACAAGGTCAGGATCAGCCCAGACCCCCTTCCTTTGGCCCCTCTGTCCAGTTTTCCACCAGTCCCATCACATCCCTCCCTTCCTGCTCCTCACCCATCCCCTCTGCCCTGCCACCCGAGCTCTGAGACTCCTTCTTCCTGCTCTGGGTTTCCCACTCATTCCTTCCACAAACATTTTCTCTCCCAGCATCCTTCCCTTACAGTATGTCCAGTGAGAGGTTTTCTACCTGTTTCTCTCACCTCCTCCTCCACCTGCCCCATTTATGGTTCTTTAGCTGTTCTTCTTATGCCAAATTCAGACTTTTTGTGTCCTCTTTCTCCTTGTTATTTTGCATCTTGTTCCTTCTTTCTCCTTTTTTCACCGTTCTGGAGGTGACTGGAGGATTGGTCCTGGGGAGATGGGCTTGGTGCTCAATAGACTGTGGCTGGAAAATGCCCCTCCCTCATGGCAGACCTCATGTGGGACTACGCATGTGCCAGCAGCCGTGCTTCATCTGATCTGCTGGGATAAAGCTAATTCCCCATGACAGCATTAGCCTCTGGCAGCGGTTGACAAGCTGATCTTGGTCACGTCCTCTGTTTACTGATGGACAAAAGCTTCAGCCCTGCCCTTTCCCCTTGGCCACAGGGATGTAGTTTATCCCGGGGGTGGTGATCACAGGTTCGTTGGGGTCTCCATGCAGCAGCTGTGGCCTGAGGAGTGTGTTAGCTGCACCACGTCAAGACTTTGCAAACTTCCCTGGTGGTTAAAACTGCCACTGATGCGTCAGCATTGTGCTGCTGTGAAACGCCTCTGCTTGGGGCCATGCTCGAAGACTCAGATGACAACGTCTGCCCCTGAAGTCATATGAGGCTGAACATGTGTGCAGAGCCTATGTGACCTGTGCTGGGCTATTTGTCCAAGGCTGATGCTGGAGTGAGACATGTGTGGGTGGTAGGCACCAAAATGTAAGGGTCTAGATGTGAATTGTGCATCCAGCCTCCTGTTGCAACCAGTGGAGATCTTGCCATGGCTCCAATCTCATGCGGAGGAGCCCAGCACTACCGGAGATGCCCTTGGGCATCTGAGACATCCACAGGGGGCTGGCAGTTGTGACACAGGACCTACAAGACACCTGTGTCCCTCTAGATCAGTGACTGGAGATGAGGAGGAAGAGAATAGGGCATCTTAGAAAGTGCATTAAAAATCAATGGAGCATGTACACACAAACGATTGGTGGAACCAAGTATTTCTTTAAAATGCTTCTGTTCCAAATTCAAGCAGTTTTAAGATTTCAGTTGCAAAAAAGTGCTAAAATAATTTGCCACTTTAAACTCCTTTTAACTTTTTTTCTTATAAATATTTTGGTAAACCTGGGAGGAACTCATGACACATGAAGAAATCACTGAATGTAGATATTCTTCCCCACAAAAATAACCTCCTGACTTTGCTCAGCTTCTATATGGGATTTTTGGTGTGATTTGGCAGTTGCTGGAGGACTGTGGTCCCTTGAAGTCTGTGTAGTGGGGAGTGTAAGGACCATTTGTGCTTGCAGGACAGCATGAGCTCTGCCACTGCTTTCACATCCTTCTCTCTTCTTGTCCATGGAGGCAGCTGGGCTGATAAGCTTCAGGTATCTAACTTGTTAGCAAGCTGGTCCTCATCCCTGGGAGCTGGGCTTTTTTAAAGGTGCCTGGGCACCTGAAAACATGGGTGGTAGGGTTTGTAAAATGAGATGTTACCTCTGCCTTCAGTGCACCAGCACACGGAGAAAAACAGCCCGGATTCTGCATCTCCCTAGAGATTTATCCCCCAAACCCCTCTCCCCAAGGCTGTGAGGCATGGCATGTGATCGCTGATCCTCTTTCTCATCTCATCTTGTGAAATTAAGGCTAAACAGCTCCAAGGGGGACGCTGGGCCTCCCAGCGTGGAACAAGCAAGCTGAAGTGACGAGCATTTCGTGTTTGGATGTTGCTGTTAGGGGGACTTGCTGGTGAGAGTCCCTGCCAAGTGGGAAAGAGAAGCCAGATTTCGGGTGGGCTTTCCATTCTAAGGCTGCTCCTGCCTCTCCCACTTGCAGTGGCCGTGTGTGGGCTGCCCGGTCTGCCCAGCACTGCTGGGGGCCTGGCAGGCACAGAATAGCCCGCGTCCGGGATGCTCACGACCGTCCAAATCAGGGGGCTGATCCAGCCCTGGGTGCTGCCGGCTCCTGCACCCAGGCATCATTCGAAAGTCTGCTGGCTGCAACCTCCCTGGGAAAAGCTGTACCACCTATTCGTACAGATGGCTGAGCTTCAGTGCCCACCTGTGTTCCCTGGCGCTGGCTCCTTCCCTGGCACAGGCAGCAGCAGTGGACAATTCCAGGCACGCATCTCCAGCCTGGCCAAGGCAATGAATATCTTCTGACCAGTGTCACCCTTAATAGCACTAACTGTGCTTTTCTAGGTGCCTGAAGCAGCAAAGCCACTGCAGCATCGATCCATCCTGTAGCTCTCTGGGCAACCTGTACTGACCCTGAGCTCTGACACAGCCAGGCATCATGTCTTACTTTGTGTAGCAATCCTAAACAAGCCTTAGCACAGTGGGACTTGAGCCTTGTGGGTTTTATGCGTGTTGAATGCTGTGCTCCACAATTGCTCTTGTGGCATTATTTTTTTATGGTCAAAATCTTCCTGTGTTTCTTCAGGTGTGGGTGTGCTGTTGAGCCTGTGACATCCACAGCTGCCTCTGCTCGGAGGTTAATTTGTACTGAAATGATTCAGCCTGCAGAAAATAGTTTCTACAGGCTAATTTATTTCTAGCCCTATGTATGGTGAGATTCCTGAGGGGCTGAAGGGAGGGGTGGTCACCGACTGACCTGGGGGCAGTGTCCAGTCATTCATCCAAGGAGGGCTCCTAAGCCCCAAACTCTTCCTCCCATCCCCTAGAGCAGCCCAGCCCACAGACTGCTGCTTTCATTGCTATGGGGAAACTCTTCCAAATTCCTTTTATTGCATTAATCACCAAGACCATTATGTATCGTGCTCAATAATCTATTCAAAACATGGATTGCTATTTATACTTATATGCTAAGATATTTGCAAAAGTAATTGCATCGAGTTTGTACGTCTGGATGCTCGGCACTTTTGATAAGTCAGACTGCTTTTTTTAGGACTCATCACGCCTGTTTTTCCAAAGCTTGACTATGTCTTGCCACAACCTGCAGCTACATCACGTCAGTCCAACCACGGCCCCGAGGACAGGAGGTGCAAAGCAGCGCGGGTATAATTGTGCAGTTGGTGGGAAGGGAGGCAGGGCAGGCACAGAGCTGCACACTGGGGACCTGCGAGTGTGTCTGTGGAGAGCGATATGCTTATAATGTGTGTGTGGTGCAAAGGTGGGGCTGGAGGATTTGGGGGATGACATCCCAGGGCACGTCTCCTCAGCCGGAGGGCACTTACGGAGCTGCTGAGCAGGGTACATGATTCCTCCATCCCCTGGGATCCTGCAGAGAGGTACAACTGCCCCCCACCACCCCGGCTTCAGCACTGCAGCCCCTGCCCGCAGCGCAGCCAGGGACACATGTTCCTCTTAAGGTCAGGGATCGGGTGAGCTCTTTGCGTTGCAGATTCGGGGCCAGAAGTATCTCTAGGACGTTGAGAGTCTAGTGCAGAGGTGCCAAATTTCCGATTGACAATAATCGTGTGAAGAGCCTTCCCTCACTGACCCGTGAGATCGGCCACTCTCTAATTGAGATTATGTATTTTTGAGAGCTGGGGTTGCTGAGTTAAAGACAGCAGGGCAGCACGAACAGGCAGGAGTAAACCACACACAGGGTGATGTACAGGGAGGCAATGCCAGCGTGGACAGCTCACCTGAGTCACCTGCAGCATCCCACAGCTTGCTCCGGCGGGAGGGCTGCCGACGTGCTCAGGCCATGCAAGAGAAATATTTCTATTATTTTCATTCTCTTGTTAGGAGACAATGAATCACCAAGGAAACTTTTCTCTCCCACCCCGTTTTTGTTTCCCTAACCTCTCTTCTGAAGGCTGATTATTTGTGGGGGAGGCTGCCCCCCTGGGATGAGATACTTGAAGCTGCAGGCTTCAGAGGTGCTCACAGCTGAAGCCTTCTGCAGTGATGCCAACAGACTTGTGCAGACCCTTTTGTAATCCTTAGGCAGCTCTGTAGGAATGTGATTTTTTTTTCTAGGTTATAGCTTTTAGTTTAAATTAGGATTAAAAGATTTTAGGAAAGAAGAATCCAAGGGACTGCTCAGGGGTAGCTGTAGGAGATGCATTCTTAGAGCTGTATCTGTATTCATACAGTTTTACAGTGGCAATTAGATTATGGAGGAAGGGGTCTAATGCTGAGAGGCTCCTCTTGTGCAGAGCTCCTGGTTCCACTGAGATTCCCACCTGCAGGTGTAGTGGATCCTTGTTTATTTGCATTTTGCAAGAGATGACTAGCTTTTGTTACAGCAGAACAGAATACATATGTTATCAGCATTAATAATATTTTGTCTGTTAATACATCACATATTTTTATTTCATGCAATATTTGTACTGAATTGTTTTAAATCATTTACAGAATTAGGTAGTTATTATTTTGACTACATTTATTTTTAAAGACAGTCCACTGTCATGTTTTGTTTCTATGGAGCAGGGTTCTTGGACTTTCTTGGTTCAGGATATTTTAGATGTGAAATGTGTCTCTCTCTCATGAGTGTGAACAGGGAATCAAATCTGCTGTTTATAATACAATTGTTTTCTGATACATGGAGTCAATATTTCAGTATGCAGCAACCTCACAGTTTTGTTTTTAAGTACTTGCGTCACTTTCTCATCTCAGCTGCATTATGGGTAACTCCTATTGTCATTTTTGATTTTTAAGAGCTGACTGTTATTGCAGAAGCTGCTGAAAAAAAGTTGCATACAGTTTTAACTTGTGTGAGCCTGGGTTTGATCCAGCCTGCAGTGCTCTTTAGACCTCTCCAGGGCAGCAGTGCATCCTTTCTTTGGCTGGTGGGGGAACGCCATCTCACACAGGTTTTCCCCAGACACAAAGGTCTTTCTAAGTGCCTGGTTAGATTTTATTTCGGCTGGATTTGCACTGAAAAAGAGGTGCAAAGCAATTGGTCCCAGAACCAAAAGGAAAGGGAGAGAGAAGTTTGGAGAAAAGGAAGGAACATGGGCAGCCAACTTCAAACCTAGAGCTAATTTTGTTCTCTTAACCTAGTGTGAGTCCAGGTACATTAAAACTCCCAATTATCCCCTCTGCAGTTTCTGATGTCTGAGAACATCTTGTGTATCCCTGCAAACACTTGACCTTTCCTCTCTCGTTGCCTGACTTGCTTCTGCTCTGGACTTATAGAACATCAATTTAAGGTATTTGTGCAATAAAGGTTGATTCTGTCTCCATACACTCTGGTCTAAGTGAAGGTACTTGGAAGAAAAATACACTTACATCGTGTTAAAATCAAATGAGGAGAAAATTTGGACATTGCCGTTTACACGTAGTAGGAGTATAAGTACATGCTGCAACACATTGCAGACCACGCGTCTTTGTAATTTGAGTGCATACTTCTGGCTGTGGTATTAGCAGATCAGAGAATGTGATACAAGGCATTTGGTAGTGATGGAAGAGCTTAAGCATCTAAAATAATGTTCTGCAGTGTCTTCTGCCTTTGCTTTCAGGTGAAACATGCCACCATTCAACCTTACCAGCATGACGCCAGCAACATTCATCCTGGCTGGCATCCCAGGCATGGAGAAGTTGCACATCTGGATCTCGATCCCGTTCTGCTCCATGTATCTGGCGGTCCTGCTAGGAAATGGTGTCATGTTGTTTGTCATAAGGACAGAACGTAGCCTCCACCAGCCCATGTACCTCTTCCTGTCCATGCTGGCCATCGTTGACCTGATGCTGTCAACCACGACTGTGCCCAAGATGCTGGCTCTGTTCTGGTTCAGTGCCGGCGAGATTTCCTTTGGCGCCTGCCTGACCCAGATGTTCTTCCTGCATTTCAGCTTCTCGGCAGAGTCGGTGATCCTGCTGGCCATGGCATTTGATCGGTTTGTTGCCATCTGTTACCCCCTGCGGTATGCGGCAGTGCTGACCCAGTCAGCCGTTGTCAAAACTGGGCTGGTGGCTTTGCTGAGAAGTTTCTGCATCATTTTCCCGTGTATATTTCTTCTGAAAAGGCTGCCATTCTGCGGGCACAACATCATCCCGCACACCTACTGCGAGCACATGGGCGTCGCCCGGCTGGCCTGTGCCGACATCTCCATCAATATTTTGTACGGCCTTGCAGTGCCTTTTGCAGCAGTAGTGGTAGATGTTGTACTCATTGCTGTCTCCTACATCTTAATTCTTCTGGCATTATTCAGACTCCCTTCCAGGACTGCCCGTCACAAGGCTTTCAACACCTGTGGCTCTCATGTCTGTGTTATATTACTTTTCTATATTCCTGCTTTCTTCACTGTTTTAACACACCGCTTTGGTCAGGAAATCCCACACCATGTCCACATTATACTGGCCAACCTGTATGTGCTCTTCCCCCCGCTGCTGAACCCTGTGGTGTATGGTGTGCGGACACAACAGATAAAAAAGAAGGTTGTGAAAGTGTTCATCTGCCCCAAGAGTCATTTGCTGCAAGGATAAGAGTGAGATCTCGCTATCAGAAAGTGATGAACACCTTAGTGGGACTCCAACCTCCCCCCCCCCCAAATACTCTCTTTGTACTGTTTCATGCAGCATGCCTAAGTCTTCTGCTATCACAGTCAAATACAGAACACCCAACATGCCCGCATCACTTTCCCCAACAGTTTGTAGAAAATGTAAGACAAAGACGAAAGTCAGGATCTCTAATTGGCGGTGGAAGGAGAGTGATCAAAGAAAGGAGAACCTACCCCAGATAGGTCACTTGTGGGAAATCCCCTACAAGGTGGAGGCAGGCAGCTTTCACTGTAGTGTGACAATAAATCTACATCTCAGCAGTTTTCTCTGGAGTCAGGTGAAAAGACATGTAATCAACTGGTTCTTCTGAATCACAGGTGTGTAATGGAGTTCATTTTAGGAATTGTTTCTTTATTAAAATTCATAGTATTGAAAAAGTCTCCAAAAGGAATAACACAGAAATAAAAGCAACTGTTGCATGTTAGCATGCATGGGGTCTCTTTATTCCTTAACTATATTATTTGACCATACTTTGAGTAAACGTGTAGGTGAAAAACTATTCCCGAAAGTACACCTGAAACCATTTATTTTTTAATAAGATGATAGGTTATAATAGAGGAGAGGGGATTCTTCAGAGGCATCAGATCAGGCATTCCAGCTGTACGTTTGGCTGTAGAAGTGTCAGTCTCTGCTTGGGCAAACTCCCAGTGCTCTGAGTGTCCTGTTCTCATGGACCCCAAAAAGCTGCCCCTGTGAGAAAGCCACTGCCTCTGCCATTTTTAAAGAGGAGCTGAGAGCTCAGTGACAGGTCAGAGGAAGACAAAGAGAGGATGAGGCGGGCTCACAGCTGCAGAGAAAGATAAGCTGTTTTCTTGCGCTGGAAAAGTGCAGGAGGGTGATTTTCCTCAGCCCTGGGGCTGAACCTGTCGGATGGTAGCTGCGCCTCCGGTGGGGTTGGAAGAGGGAGATGCAGCCAGGCCAGAGGGGAATGGATCCTCCTCTCTGCCTCTCCCAGGTGTGTGCATGGTCGGAGGAGAATAGCATGGTGAGGCCACCAAGGTACCAGACACCCTCCCTGTGGCTAAAAATGAGCAGCTTGAAAACTTCACCCCCGTAGAGGGTCCTTTCCAGATGTTTGTTGCTAGCCAGATGTTTTTGCTGATGCCCAAACCCCACCAGCACCTCGGGGAGCTCAGTGCTGGACGTTCATTTCAGGGTACAGCTGCCAGAACAGGGAGACACTGGAAGTCTCAATGCTGTAGTTAAGTGTCTTGCCTTTGGTGGCATGTGCCATCGCCGCTGGCATTCAATGTACTCCAAAGTTCTGTTTTCAGGCTTAGCAGTGTATGTGCTAAAATGGGAACATGACACATGGACCACATCATGACAAGACACAACAAGTGTGTGCAAAACTGTCCTGGAAAACCTTTGCCTCCTGCAACCAAGCACCATTCCTCTAGTGAGACATTAGCACTAACCTCCCCATCAGCACCAAACCTCATCTTCCTGAGAAAAAAGTGTGTCTGATGGTGGTGTGCTGAATTCTTTGGGGCCAAACCTCACCTTACCTTTTCTTGTTAGTCAAACAGCAAACCTCACTGCCATTAGCTGAGTGAAACCAGTCACCAGGCAAATGTGTCCCCGTGTCCCTCACTGTGTCAGAAGCATGTCAATGAGGGTGGGCAAGATGCTTTCGACAGGCTCAGGGTAACCCATAACCACGCTGGGATGACTGGATGTCTGGCAATGATGCTGCAAAATGAGTCCTGCAACCAGCAAACAATGCGCCAGCAGCAGCAAAGAAGAGCTGCATGTATCAATGAGAATGGAGAAGGTAATTTCAAACTATTTGGAAGAATGATGCATAACGTCTATGGGCCAGAGATCTTCCATTTCAGGAATGAATAATGGTGCATTCACTGGTTAGAGAAATCTCTGGCATGTAGAAAGTAGAGATTAACTAAGCATTGAAACAAATAATCATTATCAAATCCTAAAAATATTCTTGCTCCAGAGTGGCTGCTTTCCTGTAGGATCTGGCCAAGAGCTTAAAATTCTCTTGGGCATCACTTTGCAACAGCAACTGGAAGAATCAGAGCAATGTGTTCCCCAAAGCAGAGCTGCAGGCTTGGACAGAGGCTGCAGAGCATCTGGGAGCAGCCTAGTGCAGTGAGTTGTACGACTGATCACATTTACTGTCAGCTCTTTTGTTGCTAAAATACCCTTTTCATTTGAGTTACTATATCTAAAAATAGCCAAAAAATATTGAATGCCATTCTAAGGTGGAACATAATAGTTTTCTTTCAGTAGTTTGACTTAATTTCTTGTTACTCAGAGATAATGCATGGGATTGTTATTTAATGAAGAAATAAGTAAAAAATGCGACCCACGTTGCCTGCTTAAAGCTGGCTGTTAGGAATCAGAAAGCTGATGCTTGCCTCCAAGTCAGAGCAGGTTCCAGTAGCAGGTGCATGTATAATTTATTGTTATCTCTACAGCAATATGTATTTAATTCATCATTACTTTATCGTTCATTTAATGGTAGCAGCTTAATGTTACAGTAGAAATCATGGCTGTATTGTCCAAACTATCATACACTCACCTAACAAGAGACCTAGAGGGTTTGCAGTCTCTATGAACCTGCCAGTTTATGAAGAAAGAAGGAAAGATGTGTTATTTATTCTCATTTTGAGCAACAGAGATAAGTGATTTGCCTAAGGTTTATCAAGCCTCACTTTAGAAAGCTAAATGGGATTAAGGTCTTTCATGGTAAGGTCTTTTTTTCTAAACCCTTAGTGGAACGTTGCAGTTACAGCCCTCGGCACGTTCACCCCCTCTGCCTCAGCACATGGATAACTGTTCCTGATCCACCTCATTTTCACCCCGAAAATAATAAGGTTAAAGACAGGGGAATTGATGATGCAGAAACTGGCCAGTAGAAAGCGAACATGGTGAGGAATGCTGTGGCCAAAATGGTGCCTTGAAAATGAGAAGGATGCTGGTGTGTAAAACATGAATGCAAAGAGACATGGCTCCTGAGGATGCGGAGCCGGCAGGGAGATGCAGGACACCAAGCACGAGAGATGGAGGGACAGACACCAGCGACGGGTGACCCCCCTGGTGCTGCTCGGGCCCCTCTGCTGTCCCTTCCAGCTTTGGTCTTGCCAAATTCAACAGCAAACCTCCAGCCGACACCTCTGTGCCGGCGGGGCATGCCACACCATTGCCTATGGGATGACTGCCATGGTCTAGGGGTGCAAAAAACATCTGTATGCCAAAATTCTGTTTTCAGGTTTATATGTGCTAAAATGGGAACGACACGTGGACCGCATCATAAAAAGACATGAAACATGTGCAAAACTCTCCTGGAAAACCTTTGCCTCCTGCAACCAAGTGCCATTCCTCTAGTGAGACATTAGGACTAACCTCCCAGCAGCTCTGAAATTCATCTTCCTGAGAAAACAGCGTGTCTGATGGTGGTGTGCCAGATTCTTTGGGGCCAAACCTCACCTTACCTTTTCTTGCCAATCACTATATAATTTTTTTTTCCTATGCAGAAAGTCATATGAAAAAGGTGTATTTTTAACTTTTAACTGCCTTTAGCTTGAAACTGATAATGATTACGAGCTTAAATACCCATAAAGAATATGTTTGCTTGAAGAAGCAGTCTCATTCAAGCATTGCTTAAGATGCAGTAAAAATAATTTTGCCATTCCTAGTCTTCTTCTAATACACAGGGCTGATTGCACAAAGTGTGCTGCAAACCAGGAATTTGAAAGGGCAGAGTCAGGCTAGTTCAAAAGGGAATCTGACAGCCTGTAGCTAAGGCTACTCCATGATTTGCAAGGGAGCTATTTTCTTTTGCTGCTAGACCATCTTCCACTGTGTTGAAACCACAGAAATATTTCAGGCCATCTTTCAGCCCTTACTGCCACTGGTTGATGTGAAATGGGGAGGGGAACGATGATGTGGGACTCCCTGAGCATCCCCATCTCCCCAGTGGGGTTTGGGTGGAGAGAGGCTACCCAGAGCTGTTTGTGACTGCCACTAGCAAAACTGCCAAGGAAAGCTTGGTTAGGAGCACGCCACGCTTCAGTTTTGACAGATGAGGCCACATTGCCCTTCTGGATATCTTTAGGATATGTATCCTGGTGTAATGCAACCCCCCTGGCTGATCTAAAGAACAAAGTTGCTCAAGGAATTGCAGTTAGGGGCAGGAAGGGGAAAAAGAGGCAAAATATAAAATACCAGTAAGATTCAGACATGTCCTTGAAGTACATGGGCATGCGCAGGAGGCTGAGGATGGGAACATGGGGTGGTGAGAGCAGTCTTCAGAAATGGTTCTTAGATCCTCTGAAGGTGTTTGTGCAGGCCAGCATGGTGATACCTGCAAGGTTGTCCTACAAGTGGTGGATCACACGGGACCTGAGGGACTGCATCCACTCCAGCTTCAGGTCAAGAGCAGAAACCCCAAGACTGGATAATCCCATTTTGGTTCTCTCCGGCATGGCCAGGATGGGGCATAACTCGTGTGGATTGACAGCCATGGCCAATGATGCCTGGGCAGCTGTCACGACCTAAAGGGTCATGCTCACATCAGCAGTGTTAGGAATGATACACAGGACAAATGCTGGTCCTGGAGAGAGAAAGAGCTGGACAACATCTCCCCAGAGCTGAACTGGGCCCTCCATTAGCAGCTTGACAGGTACTGGACCTTATCCTGGCCTTAGAGGCATTGCGTTGTTGAAGAAGATCTGGACAGAGTGTCTGCAAATACCAACTCCATCCTGATTATTTATTTGATTTGCAGATCACACACCTGGAGTGTTTTCTTCCATTGCTCTTGCCAGTGAGTTTTTTTTTTTTTTATGGTCAGTTTCTGCTAATATTGGTTTCCTATCAATAAAGACATGACGTTTATTGCTATTACAGGAGAAGCCAAAGCTTCCTCCTCTATTTGAAAGTACTGATGGTAATTTTTTGCTAGCACCTGTGGTGCATAAACTATTGTTTTCAATTCTAGCAAAGACAACTGTGGATGATTTAGTTTTGTTTCACAGTTATGGTACCTCCCAGAATTTCCTTCCATCAGCTCCTTCAGTTTAACTTGTGTCTTGGCCATCCTTTCTCAGTAATACTTGGAGGTTACTCCTTCCATTATGCTCAAGTTCCATACATAGTTCACCTCTCCAAAAGGCCCTTTTGTGTCTGCTTCCTGAGTTTTGGAGTAAGCAAATGTTACTTCAACCTTGACGGGACCTAGCTGCACACTTAATTTCTTAATTTTACTCCTGCTATTCACATTGTTACCTATATATATTGTTTGTATAAAATTATTCAAGAGCAACTTGCTGTAATGTTAACACTTTCAGCCAGTTCTTTCCTGTTGCTGGGATTGCAAACAGGAAGACCAGTGATGGAGAGGATCCTTCCCCTTTGCTCAGCACTAATGAGGCCACGCCTGGAGTACTGTGTCCATTTCTGGGCTTCCCAGTACAAGAGATACATGGACATACTGGACTGAGTCCAGCAAAGGGCCACCAAGATGATGAAGGGACTGGAGTACCTCTCCTGTGAGGAGAGGCTGAGAGAGCCGGGACTGTTCAGCCTGGAGAGGAAAAGGCTTGGGGAATCTTATCAATGTGTGTAAATAAATGCCTGATAGGAAGGAATGAAGATGAGGGCACCAGACTCTTTCCAGTGGTGTCCAATGATACAGTAGGACATCGTGAGCACAAACTGAAATACAGGAAATTCCTTTTAAACACAAGTAAGCAACTTTTTACTGCGAGGGTTGTCAAGCACTGGCACAGGTTTCCCAGGGAGGTTGTGGAGTCTCCATCCTTGGAGATATTCAAACTCTGTCTGGACATGGTCCTGGGCAACTGACTCTGGGTGGTCCTGCTTGAGCAGGAGTTGGCCCAGATGACCTCCAGAGGTGCCTTCCCGCCTCAACTAGTCTGAAGCTGTGATGCACTTGCCTCTGATGCCCACAGAGTGGATCAGACAACTGGCAGTCAGTGGTCATATACAAAATAGGAAGGACCAAAACCACAGCTAATGTAGATTGACTTAGATCCTCAAAAGTCTCTGAAGGCACCTCAGATCTTGGCTGTTGAAGAAATATCGAAAGAGCCTTTAAAGTGCATCTGTTCTGCTGCCTAGGTCTTGCTTCACTGCACAGAAATGCTTTTTTTCTGAAAATTTTCTACAGCACAAGGAATAGTCAGTGCTAAACAAGTGGCTGAGAAACCATCTAAATCCAGCAGTTGCCCTGCCTTAAGCCTGATTTGTTGTAATGAAAACTGTCCCCAAACTCTTGTTTTAGCACTTAATATCTTTTCTGTTGGTGCAGATCTTGACATTCCTTGTTTTGCTACATATCCCACAACAAATCCCCAACAAATAATTAAAAAAGAAACCATGTCAGTTCCAAAACCAATCAAGTCTCACTTGGTTCCTAACCTTGCAAAATTGCTGTGAAGATGATCCAGGACAGTCACAAAAGCTGCCAGGGAGAAAGAAACGAGTGCTACAACACTCAGTGAATGGCACATTTACAGCATCGTCGCCGGTTCCCGCGTAAAACAGAGATGATGCATTTCTTTTGCCAGGAATCACTGATTCTGTATAGTTTTGAGGTAAAAAACAAATCTAAGTTTGGCTTTGGTTTCCAATGTTTGAGCTGCATTAGGTCAAACCACTAATTTGGGTTTAATTTGTGCTGAAAATTCTGCATGTCTTCCATCTTCATATAAAACACAATAATCTCTTTGCATGTATGTGTCAAATCTGGGCTGATATTTTGCAGTAGATTTGTTTTAGGAACATGTGTCCTGTCCTGAAGATTGCTCCTTTGGAGAATAATAAAGGTCCCATTTTCCCGAATGGCTGGAAAATTGAATAAACAACACTTTGCTGATCGATAAACCCCTTTAAATTCAGCTGGTGAACCTGAGGCAGTCTAATTGCCAGCAGATACAGACGTGTCACTGACCAAACAGCCCCTGCAGAAATGTTCAGGAGGAATGATTTCCTGCATTTCCCGAGTGAGTGAAGTATGTGGGTGGCCTGCCAGGGTCTCACCAGCAGGATCCCACTGATCCTGGACCTACAGAGCAACGTTACGAAACATCACTGGGGTCCCTGGGTCACCAGCACTGCTTCAGCAAATTAATGCAAATCCACTCCCATCTCCACTCTACTAGTGGTTTGAATCAATAGAGGTCAAAACTCAGGTGAAATCAAAGCCTGGCCCTTAATTTGCAATGCTATTGACACTTCAAGAAACACCAGTCCCAGCTCCCTCAGTGAGGTGCGTAGCTCTGTGCATGGGAGAGCAATCTTGCTCATCCAGATGCCTGCTAAATTAGAATAGGTCCAGAGCCAACACTAAGATAAATGATGCCCTATTTCTACTTAGTCCATAATTGCTTTCTATAGCAGTTACCAAGCTGTAAACATGTTTCAGTTTACATGTGTCATGCAGCATACTTCTGCTCACAGCTCTGGGCTGTGTCTAACCAAAGCCAGGTTTACATCGGCCTAGCTTGGCTGTGGAAATCGGACAGTTTAGCCCTGGGAGTGCCTGCCTCTGGTTCAGTTCATCTTCCAGGGGGCACACAGGGCAGGCAACATCAGAACAGGCTGATTGGAAAGTGATGCTGCAAATGGAAGTGCTTATAAAGAGAAAAATATGATTTTGTTTTGTTATCTCCATTAGTTTTGTCTTGGACTTGAAACAAGACTCAGGATACATCAATCACAGAGGCTCATTGCCAGATGCTCATTTTGGGGACAGACTTTTTAGTAGGGACCGTAGCGATAGGACAAGGGGTAATGGTTTTAAACCAAAAGAGGGGAGATTCAGACTGGATATAAGGAAGAGATTTTTTTATATGATGAGGGTGGTGAAACACTGGCCCAGGTTGCCTAGAGAGGTGGTCGATGCCCCATCCCTGGACACATTCAAGGTCAGGTTGGACAGGGCTCTGAGCAACCTGATCTAGTTGAAGATGTCCCTGCTGCTTGCAGGGGGGGTTGGACTAGATGACCTTGAAAGGTCCCTTCCAACCCAAACCATTCTATGATTCTAAAGACTCTGCTGGTACTTCGCTCAGCTGGAGGGCTCTCAGCATCATAGTCCCAGGAGACCACTCTGCTATCTCCTGGGTTTTACTAGAATAGAATAGAACAGAGTGTTTCAGTTGGAAGGGACCTGCAATGATCATCTAGTCCAACTGCCTGACCACTTCAGGGCTGACCAAAATTAAAAGCATGTTGTTAAGGGCATTGACCAAATGCCTCTTAAACACTGACAGGCTTGGGGCATCGACCACCTCTCTAGGAAGCCTGTTCTAGTGTTTGACCACCCTCTTGGTAAAGAAATGCTAATGTCCAGTCTAAACTTCCCCTGGCACAGCTTTGAACTATTCACTAGTGTGCTGGGAAGTCAACACGTTTCTTCTCTGGGGCACAGCTCAGGAAGGACCACCTGGCGCACTGCACCTGGCTCCCATCACATTCCACTCGCCCACCCCAGGTCACCACAAAACTTACTGTGGACATTTGGTCCAGGAGGGACAGAACAGCAACTCTGCACTGCACGTCATCTGCGCACTGCAGACAGAAGTGGCCCTGTCACCATTGGGTAAACATAAAACCCTTAAAGAAATGCTGAGAGCCATGGGAAGAGCACAGAAAGCCTGGGGCTGCTGTCCAAGGGCAGTGGACGTGCCTGCAAGAAGCAGCATGTGGCACTTGTTCTGCACTTGGAGGACACATTGCACTGGGCAGCGCTAGCAGCTCTGACCCTTTGGCAAGCCTTCTCCTGAGAAAGCTCCCCTCTCTCTTGCAAATCCTTTTGCAGGAATAGCCTTTCGTCATTGCCATGCTGGGTGTGAATTCCTCTTGGCTGATGATGATGGAACTGGGGATAACCAGACCTGCACCACAAAGGTGAAAGTACTTTTGTCAAAAGGCCATACAGGGCAGCGCAAGCCAGCAGGCAGCATGTGCTGACGCTTAGGGAAGGAGATGCGAGTGTTGCAAACACTGAAGATTGTGTTAGTGCCAATACTCAAAGGAGGGGGAAGGACCACCGTGCTTTACAACAGACAAGATCCTAAATGTAGTGGGAGCTCAGAGAGACAAAAGGGCAAGATCCTGTGTTACACCAACATTAGGTGGCCAGGTCCAGGTTATAAGGAAGACTTCAGACCATCACTGAGCCCTTGGAGCAAAGGGATGCACAAAGCCTCTGAGTGGGAAGGGGAGGACTGGGTTGCCGGCACAGGGAATATGGGCAGAGACACCCACTGAAATCAGAAAGTGAGAAAAACCCACAGGGATGGGATGGGATCGTATGGGTCCGTGAATTGCTGATGACATCTCCAGAGCACCCACAAGAGAGCAGCTTTCACCATCAAGCAGCTGTCCAGGTATAGCTCGTGGGGGTTCGCAGCCCCCCCGATGGGGGGGCAGCTGATTGAGGCTGGTCAGGGGCAAGCCCAGATGTTGTTTTGGGATATTATCCTGATGATTGCCTTATGAATTTCCCTTGTTTCATTGGTGTAAATGATGGGGTTTAGCAATGGAGGAACAAAAAGATAATGTGACTGTAAATGCAGAGTTACCAGTGACTGTTGGGCATGGAGGGAGCAGAGAGCAAATGCAGGACACAAAGTTCAGAACTTCAGGTGCTGTGCAAAGGGCTGCAAGACTGAGATTGAAACATGATTAGAAAACCAGCAAAAAAGCTGTGGTAGTTAGAGACATACTAATTGAACTGCCTGTCTTCAGGTCTGGAGAGGAAAGTCTGTGCCTGAAAACTTGGCCCTTTTGTCCATGTGCACAGACTTACCTGCAGAGGAGAGAGGTTGCCTTGAATGTGGATGAATTAACCCATTGCAAAAGAAGCTTTCCTGATTTTAGAAAGGCTGAATGCACAGTGCAATTTCTGTCAGCAGTCTTAGTCTGCCTCAGTAGGGCTTAATTTGCCATAGTTGGAAATGTCTGCTTTTCAGTGAGTTGCCTGCTGCTTTGTATGCAAGCAAGCGAGTAAGTTGATTCACATCTATGCTTCTGGGTCTGCATCTTTACCTCTGTGCCCACAACCTCAACTGCACAATAACAAATATAACCCTGAGGTGGTCCAGTTTACTATCTGCTAAAGGACACAGAAAAGGTCAAACTGTCTTTTGATGTGCCATATGGAAGAGGGATTTCCTTCGTGCAGTTTATTGGAAAAAATATTGCGGTTTTCAGGACTTTATACCAGGCATAGGGACATTTAATCCTTAGGTTTCCCAGCCCTTGACACAAAGAAAGCTGGAGAAATTAATTGCAAACAAGACAGTCATATATTGTTTAATTACCAAGAGCTGGCAGGGAAAGTGTAATGTACTTGGTGATCTGTGTTTGACTGCAGATGGAACAGTGGCACACAGCACTGCAAAACGCGGCAGCTCATTATTTAGACAGGAGGCTCTGGTGTGGCAGCAATGGGGAGGCACAGTAATCCCAAGGAATGCTTTTGAAAATCAGTGCAACGCTCTTGTGTAAATCTGACACGGTCATTGTTGCAAATATGAATACCTACTGCAGAAAGCGGTTTGCAACTAGATTGAGCCAGCTCAGGAACAAGGTTTGATGACTCAAATATCAAGGAAAGGATGCTTTTGTTAGTGCACATGGTATCCAGTGGTCTTGGCCCTGCAGGTAAGTGGTCCAGGCTGTGCTGGCTGCTGCTTGGATGAGCCTTCCTTGGTACTTGTGGCTCCTGGAGCACTTCAGTTGCACAAAAGGTCTGAGTGATTTAGGACATTACCATCCCAAGCTGCCAGATGCTGGATCCCTAGGAAAGAGAAGCAGTCTTAATGCAGAAGTAAAGCAAACTGTTTATTTGTAAAGACCATTTATAATTTACAACAGCTACCTCTGGTCTTGTGCTTTTGGAGGGACAGGTGACATCCAGCAGGTCTGGCTGAGCAGTATCAGTGTTTCGACTTTCTTCTCACAAAGGTGTCCTGCAGATTTTGAACATTTCCTCACAAATGTAGAAGGCTGTTTTTCTTTCTATGGACCATATGGTAGTATAAGCTGATGCCAGGATGTAAATGACTGTGAGGTGGGCAGGGACAGAGTTTCCTGCTATTTCAGGAAGGTGGGACACCGTGCATGCCAAATGCAAAAGCAACAACTGCCTTGCTCATCGTGAAGACTAGATTAGATACCATAGATAATGGACATAAGACCCGAGCAATTCACAAATGGTGCTGATAACGAGCACAGTTGCGCGCACTGTGCAGCAGTTTACTTCTCTGCAGCCTCTAGGAATCGTAGGAAGTTGATCCAAGTATCCTTCAAAGTATATTAAATGGTCAAGGGAAGAAGGCTGGAATCACCTACTACAGACCACCTTAAGAAGTTCTCCTACCTACATTATTTATGATGCTGCAATTTCTTATCATTGCAAGTGAAATCAAGTATTTTGGGCTACTTTAAATGTTTCCAGAGTTCTTGTTTTCAGAAAATGAAGTCCAAAAAAGCTTTGTGTTAAACTATTTTAGTTTATATTTTGTCAAATTACAAAATTCTGCTCTGTGAAGTGAAAAGCCAATTTTTCCTTCAGATCTGCTACCTAATAGGCAATGTAACAATATTTTTCATTTTTCCTTCTTTTCTCTTTTTTAACACATTTTATGTGTTGTATGTCTAATGCACTTTACACACTGTGTAAAGGAAAGACGTAAAAGCTGGCATCACACAGTCAACATCTTGGGCAACAAAATAAGAAATTTCTTGCTCTGAGGAGGAGAAAATGGTATGCAACAGATATCAATTTCCTGGGTAGTATGCCACTCTGAATTTTTAAATGCAGCCTCTCAGGTAATGTAATAAAAATACATAAACAAATACATTCTGGCTCTAGAAATCATACAGGAAATATTGTTTAATAACTTACTACCAACATCCATCTTCTGTTGTCATATTCTCATTGTGTTTACATTGATTTGATGTGCAAGGCAGCTGTAGTATTTCAAATCTCCCAGTATTCAAGAGTATAAAGTAGTGATAAAATACACATTAAAACCGAATGATCCCTGCAATATAGAAAGAAATACAGATAATGCTATTGTCTAGTGGCTGAGTCTAAAGACCAAGAGAAGTTTGCAGGCTGGTTAGACACAAGGGTTTACTGGAAGCCCAATTAGAGGGGTGACTGCAAACTGCAGCGCAGTGAAGTCATCCAAGTCTCGAGGGTGGCTGCTCTTAAGGATGTGATCTCCTCCTGGTGGGACGGGGAGAGGGGCGAGAGTCCCGCTCCCCCCCCCAGCCGCCGCCGCTGCCCCCCGGCAGGACGCGTGCCCGCAGCCCGTGGCTCGTGCAGCCCCTCCTCGCAGGCAGCTCCGGCTGGGCGCAGCTCGTGGAGCTGCACGGGTCATCCCTGTCTCAAGGGCTGGTGACACCCACGGGCATTCGATGGGCTCCTCCGATTCTACTGCTTAACACTGCGCAAGGAGTTGGGGGTCAGGCTCCTGAGCCAGATTTACACCAGCCTGTGGCTGATGACCTGCACGGCTCAGCCACGTGCCTCCTGCCCCTTCCATGGCTGGCCAGAGGAGTTCAGGACAGCGCAACGGGGTTTACGTCTCTCTAAGACGAACTCTGCGTGAAGAAGCATAGACCCTGTCTGCTCACCACTTACCCACCCAGGCAGGAGCAGTACAAAACTATTGACTGACAGGACTGTTGTAAGTGAGAATCACAAACTCTTTGCCCTCTCTTGGTTAGGGACAGCGTCCCAGTGGAGTAGTAGGGACAAAAATCACAATTGTTTGAGGTGGGATTCAATCTCGTTCTTATGGTCTGTGGTTCTCTGTGACAGAAAGGGTCTGGGCTGAATTACCTGAACCCCTCCAAAGTTGCACTCCTAAACCCCAGGCAGTTTAGGTCTGTTGCCTGGAGATCATTCTGAGGATACCCTTAAAAGAGGAGCTGGGGCCTCTGCTCCCACCTTCCCGCTGCACCACACGTGCCTGCTCTCCACCCGCGGAGCAAGCCCCAGCTCCATCCATGCTTCACCTGACCATGAAAACAGCCCAGCAGTGTAGGTCTCAAGAGCAGGGAGGGGAAAAGACCCTGGAGCATAACCTGACTTCTAATTCCTTGGATGAGGAAGCGTTGTACTGGGCAGACGGTGCCTCTTCTGCAAACTGACCTCTGTTTTTTCAGTCTAAAAGGACTGGAGAGGTTTGTTAGTTTTGCAAGGCTGCACTGCGTTTTCCCAGGATGGTTCACCTGGCAGACACTAAAAAGCTGAAAAGAGGGGAGGATAGTTCGATTTAAACAAATCCTCCCAGAGAAATGAAAGCAAGGCACCCACCTGCATTTTGGACTAGGAAAAAGTTTCCTGATGAAAGGTAAACCCATTTTGTTATGTGTCCTGATTATAAGCTTTAAAAACAAAGCAAGACCATCTCACAGCTGGAGTGCTCCTAACTCCTGTTAGAAGCCAGAATTAGAAGTGCCAATAAATCAAGCTCCCTGTCTCACCTACCACGGGTGATTTGGCTGTTGCAGTCATTACGCAAGAAATAAACCTGAGTAACCAGCTGACCTGGCCTCTCAGACACCATCGCTCAGGTTGGTGACTCTCACATTCATAACATCCTTGCAACAACACCTTGGGGATTGGAGTCTAATGGGAACTCTGGGAGAGCCTGGCATTTCCATGTGTAAAATCCCCGTGAATCTAGTCCCAGAGCAGGTGTTAACCCTTTCTGGGTCTTTTCCCTTGGGTACCTGTCATTCTGTAAGCCTGGACTCTAGGCTCACCCTATAGACATAGATCGCAGTCTCCAGACTGCAGTAACTGGAGGTTGTCTCTATCTGTTATCTTGGTGTATTCTGACTTTATTTCCAGTGATATTATGTGTGGAGAAACTGAAGATACGTGAGCATACAGCAGCTGTATGTTTGAACTTAGCAGCCCCTGTGTCAGGCAAAGCACAGAAGGTACAGAATTCATCTCCTGAAGTCCCAGATTTTGTTATTATTGCTGGGTTTTAATGCTCTCTGTGGTCATATAATGGCCTAAATGTTCAAAAGTGACTAGAAACGTTTGCTACCTCATTGTTTCGGTACTCAGCTTGAAAAGTTTTCATATATGCTGGTTTTCAAAAAAGCACTCGGGTCTGTCTTCAGCTTTGGATCACTGAGCAGTGTTTCTTTTTGAGTACCATAACATTAATCCACCCTAAATCACCAGGAATTTCTGCACTTTGAAGATAAGAGTTAATCTGTTCATCAGCCTAGGTACTTAGAAAAGAAGATGCTGTTTAAACTGAGGCATGTCTCTGCTGTCATTCTTACACGCTGCTCCATCCCTCAGAGGTGCAGCTGGGTAGGCTGGAAGATGGTGATGCTGAGGGCTGTCACGATAAGCAGTGGTTGCAAAAGCTGCTCTGTGGAAACAAAACACATACACAGGTCAAGCTGTCATTAGAAAAGGGGGAAGATGTGTAAAACCACAGAATCACGGTCAGAAAAGCGCAGAGCGAAAAGGGCAAGTGCTCCTAGGGAATGGATTCAAATGGGACAGATCAGTCTCCAGCCACTTCTTCAGGCTGTAAGCTCAGGTCTCTGGGCTTGTTCCCAAAGGAGTTCCCCAGCACACAGATGGGTAGGGTGGGTGCAGCTCACAAACCTTTAACTATTCTGCTTTTTTTTTTTTTTTTCTGGAGGTTTGAGCTACCACCTTCAGCTCAAGGATGTCTTAGTCTAACTGAGAAACCTTAAATCGTGACCACTCAAGAGGACTGCCTTTTGCCTGTACAAGGGAAGCAGACAGATGTCTTCTATTAATTTCAAAGCCAGTTTAATTGAAATGGATGCAAGAACTAGAGAACGGCTTGCAGTATTCTTTGAGATGTTTCCCCTTTGTGCCTGAAGCTTACCAATTAACAATGTTGTGGCTTTCACATTTTAGACAGAGATTTTCAGAGGTATTTAAGGGACTTGAGGTGCCAAGCTTTTCATTCTGCTGGCTGCTAGGCAATAGACCTTATTAAACTTCCCCAGTTCAGGTGCAAGTAGAGAGCAAACACACATTGAAATAGACCCTGTCACATTCCTTTTAGGCAACATCATGATAGCAATAAATAATGATCTTATGCTAATGAATCATTTCTTCCAGAATTAAGATTTGCTCATTTTTGATTCTGTATCAAGTGTGAGTCATCATGACTAAGGCATATATACATGTCTGTGTGCCCAAGAGACGCCTGCAATAATGTGCTCCCTACAGAGGAGCTGCTGGAGTCAGAGCCAGTCTCAGCATCTCGCCCCATGGGGCACAGTGAGCCTCGCAGGATTTGACATTGCTCCACTTCAGAGGGACTTCATTACCGGGACATGTGAAGTGTGGAAAGAGGTGTGGGCTGGGGACGTGGGTTGTTTAAAGTGGTTCGACACTCACCTAACTCTGGTGGGGCGTTCATGAGCCACTGAGTGAGGTCTGGGCACCTAGCGCTTCATGGGGTTGAGCCCTGTCAAAACAGTGAAAAAATGCACCTGGAAATTCTCAACTGCATCCCATGAGGTTCATAAAAAAGTTGCAAATTCCTGCATGTGGGATAGAACAGCCCCTGCATTGGTCCTGTCTGGGACTGCCTGGCTGGCAGGTTGGACATGAGTCCTTGGTGTGCCCTTGCAGCAATGAAGATCAACTGTAGACTGAACTGCATTTGTGAGAATGCAACCACCAGGTCAAGGGAAGAGATTTTTCCCTTTAATCAGCAAGTGTGTGACTACATCTGGAGTACTTTGTCCAGCTATGGATCCTTCCATACAGGCAAAAGTAATGATAAACTGGAGCAAGTCCAGGTGAGACCACTAAGATGGTCAGGTGGCTGGAGCTCACAACACACAAGGAGAGGCTGAAGCAACTGTGGTTTGTTAACCAGAAGAAAAGGCGGCAAAAGAGGTTTCTAATTAAAGTCTTCCAATACCTGAAAGAGATTACAGATAAAATGGAGTCAAACTCATCAGAGATGAAAAGACAAGAGGATGGGTACAACTGACAATAAAGGAAAAATTCTTCCTCATGGGGGGTGGGACCTCAGTCCTTGGAAATTTTAAAAACTCCATGGGACAAGGGCTGGAGAAACCTGATATAAGTAGACGTTCAGGCTCTGAGCCAGTTAGCTGTACTGTGTAAATTCATTCTGCGCTGGCACATTTAACATACTGAGGGAGACTGAATAAAGGGAGACAGTTGTCCAACAAAACACATATGGAGTCAAGCCCTCATCCAGACACTCATGGATGTGCCCCTGCATAATGCCACAGACATCAGGGAGTCTGTCTGCTTCAGGGGACCCGTGGCAACACCACCACAACTCCCAGCTGTATTAATGAGTATGCACAGCTTTCCAGAAGAAACTCTTTTATTAGGTTACAAGTCTAAGATAAATTTGTGCAGTTACATACTTCAGGTGCAGGATGCTGGATACACCCACTGCTCATTCTTCAGACTGGAAGCATGTTTACTCTTAAGGACATTACATGTTTCAACTATAAAAACTTGTTTTGCATTTTAACTTTCTATCCTTGACAATTAAGGTTGGTAACTGCTTCAGTACAACCCTTCTCATATATCTGCCATCGTTGGGAGGTGATACCAGGGTACCTGATCCATTCACCCAGGTATTCTCCATCGGCCAGGGAAAGCATCCTGCCTCCCCCAGTCCTCCTGACCACAGGAACAGCTTTGACTCCTGTGGCATGGTTTTTGGTTTTTGGTTCTGCTCCAGGTATAGGGGTCATGTGCAGCGTGGCCTAGCTGCTACTCTGGACGGCACCAGACACATTACCTCCATGCCTTATTATCTCTTTTAGCATTTCTTGACCCTCCTTTTCACTGCCTTTGGCATTTCCTTTCTCCACTCCAATCTTCTCCCAGGTAAACAAGTTGCCTCTCATTACTTTTGTCTACATTGGCCCCAGTTCTGCTACATCACTGTCCAAATTTGATATTTCTGATAACATTACCTTTGTCATCTTGACCTTACGTGGTATCACTGATGAGGTTACCTAGGTACTGCTTGCCTGGTAAGACTATACTCCCCAGGGTAGACCTTCAGCATCCGTGAATAACAACTGGGCAAATATTCATCCAAGGCTGTTGCAATCGCCTACATTTAGGTAGGGTACAAAGGAGTTTAAGACTTGTGCTTTATTTGGTTCCTGATGGCTTCATAACTGGTGACTCAATGGCTTCTTACTTGGTGAATGCAAACAATGTGACTAATCACATAGGTTTAATCACACGTTGAATTATTTCCTAGGCTGGGGTTTAATTCTTTATTAGAGTACTCTTTAGAAATACTTGAGCGAGATATGTTACAAACTCAGCGGCCAAGAGAAAAAAAATCATGCATATTTAAGTTTTTCTGAAGCTTGAACTCCTTCAGTGGGCAGTGGAATTACAAGACACTTCACAGAATAGAGAAAATGATGTGATAAATCATAGAATAAAAGAGCAATTATTTAAATTAATATGAATATTAATTGCTTCTGTCATCACCTGGAAGTATACATTCAATTGGTAACAATGACGTACACAGCACAATGAGTTCATCCCACTAGTTTATATTGAGCAGTTGGCAAAGGTACTCTATGTGCTGTGGTGCCATGGGGAGAAGCTCTTCCTTGGCGTGAGGACCTTGAGGATACCCCTGCAGATCTGTTTGGTTTCTATGCTGTAGATGGTGGGATTCAGCACGGGGGAAACCAGCAGGTTGATGTTGGCCATGATGGTGTGAACGAGAGAGGAAGCGTGCTTGCCATACCAGTGAACCACGGACAAGCCAAGCATGGGGATGTACAGGATCAGGACTGCCAAGATATGGGACAGGCAGTTGTTCAAAGCCTTGAGATGTTCCCTCTGGGATGTGATGCTCACAACTCTCTTACAAGTCATAATATATGACAAAAGAGTAAGCAATGGATCCAATACCACTATGAAGATGACCACAGCTAACCCATACATGCTACTGAATGTGATGTCTGCACACTCCAGCTTGATCAGTTCCTGGTGCAGAAAGTAGCTGTGGGAGAACACATAGGACTGGCAGACGGGCAATCTTCTTAGCACAAAGAGTGATGGTAGCATTCCTGAGAGGCATCTGCACAGAGCAGCCAGCCCAATCCTGCCTATCCTGGCACTGGTGAGGATGGAGGAGTACCTCAGCATGTAGCAGATGGCCACATAGTGATGAAAGACCATGGCTAGAAGCATGGAGGACTCCATGAAACAGAAGGAATGAACAAAGTAAAGCTGAGCAAAACAGGCATCGAAACTGATTTCCCTGTAGTTGACCCAGAAAACACTCATCACAGTTGGTGGTGTAGACAGAGACAAACCCAAATTGGTGATGGCCAGCATGGATAGGAATCGGTACATGGGCTTGTGGAGGCTTGTATCGCTCCTGATGACAAAAAGGCTTGTGCAGTTCCCTGTGTAGGACACAATTTAAATGCAAGTGAAAGGGATGGAGAGCCACATGTGGGCAGCCTCCAGCCTCAGGATGCCCGCCAGGATGAACATGTAACAGGAGGAGTTGGAGCTGTTGGACAACCACATGATGGACCAGAGAACATCTACACTGAAATAAAAAACCCTTAAAAAATAAGTGTACTGCCCACAAACCAGAAAACAGACATATGCATACTTAAATATGCAGATGATACAAATTTCATAAATCACCCAAGTTCATAGCAGTGGTTAATGAACGTGCTGCTGATTATTTTTCCCTTTTCATTGATGACTATGGGATAAAATATCCATGAATGTGAGAGAAATTTAGACAAAAACATCAAGGAGTTTTGAAATTTATCATCTATCCTCAATATGTTAGAAGTTCCCACCAGCAATGTTTTTTCTAAAATACTACTGGTTTAAAGTCATAAATCATGATTAAATCACATGTGTCCATCCAGCAGTGAGTTAGACTTTCCTAACCCCTATGATCCAGATTTTGTCTTGGGAAGGTAAATTACGGTACTGAGGATGTTTTAATTTTTTTTCACAGTAAATATGACTTCTTATCCAAAAAACTTGTAATTGTTCATCCAATAGGTAAGAGTTGAATAATGTCTTGAAAAAGATTAAAATATAAATTTAATGCAAATTTCACCTGGGGTATCAGCAGAGAGAAAGAGCTTTCAGAGAAAGAGATCTGCAGGAATAAATCTTGTGGCAATGCAGATTCCCCCACGAATGACATGCAGAACAGCCTGGACAAGGCAGCCGGTGCTTGTGTGTGAGACAGGGACCTGGAGATGCGATGCTTGCTGCTTAATCTGTCCCAAACAGAAACCCTTAAATGCCTGCATGACAACAGAGTCACTGCTACAAATAAGAGAACTTTCCAGGGAAATGGGTCCAGAAACTTCAGGAAGAGCACTGACAATGAACATTATATAAGATCAAGCCTTGCAGAGTTGTATCAAAGGAGAGACTTTTTTCTTATTCTCTGGGGAAACAAGTCTCTCACTGAAGGACTTATTTAGTTCAGACTATGTGATGGGCAAAAGAAAAGCTGAATTGATCTAAAAATTGTCCACCAGTCAGTGTGTGGCTGGCAGTGATGACTCTTCAATACAACCCACAAGCACAACGTGACCCAGTGACTGGAAATTGAAGTTACACAGAAATTGGATGAAATGACACACTGCTAGTTTGCAAATCTGAAAATAAAAAAGGACAGATGACAAATTCTTCATCTTTTGGAACCGTAAAGCTAAGAACAGAAATTCTTCTGAGATGTATGCTTTGCCTGAAGCCCATATGATGGGCTTGATGAGTAAATTGGTTATGAAATTCTTCCGGAAGTGTGATGCAGGATGTCAGAACAAATCCTCACAGTGATCCTTTCTAGATCTAATATTTTCTAACTTTTCTGTAACTAGGAAAAAAACCCACATTAATTAATGTCTTAATTAGAACAGAGAGAAGGGATTAAACACTATTTCCTTGCTTTTCCCTTGAGTACCATATAGCGAAACCTCTGAAGCATCAAGATCAGGCTCTGCAAGTGTCGTCTGAGGTACAAAACCTCACGGCAATGTTCCTGCCCTTTGCATTTTGGAAACTTATCAAATTCTGCTGCAGCTGAGGCTCAGTTTTGACTGTGGTGAGAAAGCCCGAGCCAGACCCACCGAGTCCACAAACAGCTGCTTATGACGTCTTGGAAACCCCCCGGGGACCTTGAGTGAAGGGGCTCGGGGGAACAGACAGAAACAATAGGGAATCAGGGTCAAATCTGCCAGCAGTTCACAAGCGTTGGGGATCAAGTCCCTCATGTGCAAGGAGCTGTACAGACACACACCAGAGAAACCTCCTTCTCTGTGTTGCACTCGGGAAACACAAGGCAGCGTTGGGGCTAAATAATTCTCTTGAGCCCTGGCTTTGCCTGTGTGTGCATGAAAGGATTGCTGCAGTCTGCTGGGTGATGCCAAGCAGCAGGTTCCTGACCTGCTGAGGGTCGGGAGCTGAAGTCTGGGGTGGGCAGACCTATGACTAGTCCAATCTGTTCTTGGATTTTCAAGGCATTTAAAGTTCATTCATGTGTTGTGGCCAGGTGAGACTGGTGTATTTAACTGCTCTGATCACCTGCAAGTCAGCTGCATGCCAGGACAACTTGGGGTTCCCAGCATCTGCAAGGACGTCAGATTATCTATACTGTCCTCTCTTTCTTTATAGTGTTAACTCTAATAAATAGCATTTTAAATGATGCTTTACAGGGTCTGAGTGCCTTCTGGCACTGTGATCACCATGGAGCAGCAGCTCCTGGTGCAAAACTCCTCCCTGTAAGGTGGGACGATGCAGCAGCTAAGAAGTTGCTTCACCATGGTTGTCCAGGATGAGATGACAGTGAAGGACTCCCACCTTTCAAACTCCATGGACTCTCCCTACCTGATGTCCTGTCTCCTTGCCACACACAGTGATGCTCCATGAGGCTGGACCCCCCCCCTCCAGGCTCCAGGTAACTTCTCTGACTGTCCTCAGTTTGGGATGGGAGGTGGTGTGGTTGCAGAATGGTCTGCTGCTCTTCGGGGAGGTGAACAGTCCCTGAGGAAGCTCTGTGCTTGTTGGGGAGAGCTCGAAGGTCCGGCTGGCCGATGCTGTGACCTGGGCAGTGTTCAGGAAAGGAATAAGCCCATGGCAAGCACAGGGGGATCATTTCTCTCCTAACCTCTATCGATCTGAGGCTCCGGCACTTCCTGAACCCAAGAGCAGTGTTTCGTGTTGAATATTCTTTAATGGATTTTTTTTCCTGTGGATTTGTCTTACTGCTTGGTTGAGCCCCTGCAGACTTTTGGCGTCTGCAGTTCTCTGACAAAATGTTCCAAAGCTTAATCCTTTTGAATGAAAAACACCTCCTGTAATTGGTTTTGAATTTGCCACCTGCTATTTTATTTAATGCATCTTAGTTCTTGTATTAAAAGAGACAGTGAGCAATTACACCTGAATGTCCTCTCCAAGTCACTCAAGATTTTACAGAGCCCTTCCCAACCCCTTCAGTCATCCCTCTTCCAGACTGGAGAGTCCTGGTTCACCCAGCTCTTCCTTGCATGGAAATTATTTTAGGCTTTTAGCTGTTTCTGTTGCCTCTTCCCAAAATCCTTCTAGTCCCCGTGAGGGTATGTGGAAGGTGAGAGCATCTGCTTCATTGAGGTTGTCAGATCATGACCTTTGCAGCTCAAAGGGAAAAGTAACAGGGAAAGACAGAAAACACACAGAGGAACAAACCTGATGATAGATAATGGAGACAATAGCAAAGGCTAAAACTCTTCAGCCACTAATTGACAGGCGCTTAAGAAACTCCAAGCTCAGCTTTGGGGAGTGTCAGCCTGCCCTTGGTAGCTGATAAGACGGGGGAAATGATGGATCTGAGGATTTAGGATATCTGAGGGTCCTGTGGGACTCTGCAAAACTGATAAAGGAACCCTCAGGGCAAGGGTCAAAGGTGGGAGAGGGGTGTTGGGGAGGATGGGTTGGGGGGAAATGGAGAGATGGGGTACAAAAGGGGCTGATTGCCGCTGCATAGAGGTCAAACGCTGGAGCAGACTGCAGGATCTGGCCTGCCCCGTGTTTCAGCAGTGCAGCCCAGAGGTGGGAGGCAGCAGCGGTCTGATGGCAGCAGTGGCAGCTCGGTGGCACCCGAGACCCGTTCATCAGGTGACCAGCACCCACCGCCGGCAGTGATGCCCTGCTGTGGGCAATAAAGTCTTTGGGCTGAAGGCTGCAAAGGACCATGGAAAGTGAGCTACGGGTCAGAGCAAGAGTCCCGCGAGCTCACTGTTTTCTGTCTGAGCATGTTGAGAGCATACAGTTTCATGTACATCATCTCTTCCGTGCTGCCGGTTGCATCCTCAGCTCCAACAACATCCCCAAAACTTTGCTCATCCAATGACCTGGGTCACGGCAGTCTTTTGCAGACCAGTCGCCTTCTCCTTTTCCATCCATTGGTTTGGGCAGAATGTTCCTCAGCCTGCTCACATTTTCCTGGACAACCTGTGCGTGCAGCTTCCACCTGCACTAAACCTGACTGTTTCTGGGATGAAAACCAATCAGATCTGGGAGAGAGCACTGAGAATACTTAAAATGCTACTCCTTAACTTACTGGTAACATACCCTTGACATACTATTCCTGAAATATTTCCTCGAGCATTCCCTTCGTTGTTAAAAGCCACACATAAGCCCTGGGCCCCCATTCAAAGACACTTTCAATATTGTTTTTCAGTGGACCTTGGCTTAAAGTCATAGAAGGAAACAGGCAGAAACTACATTTGGTATATGCTAGAAACCTTTCTAGACTGGTCATTACCCCATATGCTCTCTCCAACCATTAACATACACTGTATTGAACCCAGCAGCTTGTTTTTCCCCAAACTGTCTTCCAAAAAGTTATTCAGTCAAATTCTAAAAAACTGGAGACTTCAGCGTGTTCCTAATGTTTCCACTAACTTATTCCAGTGATTAAATATCACCACTGCAGAATGTGCACCTGCTTACCTGGACTCCAAAGAAAGCCGCTTTTTGGCCTCTACTCTGGGACTCGCCCATTATGCTGGAAATGGGTGGAAACAAACTCACCCAGTGAAATCCCTCCCCGGTGGGGTCCCTGTTGAACTCTGCAGAGAAGGTAGTGAGCTGTTGTGCCAATCTCTGCAGCATGGGTAGAAATACAGAGTGAAATTAATGTGGCTGCTGGAGTTTGGGAGTCGCAGCGATGTGAAAGAGAGAAGCATTTGGGTTTAGCATGATGCATTCCAAGAAAAAACATCTTGTATCTTGTGCAGAGGAATAAGTGAACCTTGTGGCTGAAACTAGACCAAAAAAAATCAGATTCCCATTCCCCTGAGCCCTTTCACCCTTGGTTCACGTGTTTTTCTGCCTGAGAGCAACTTCTGTGCTGCATAGATGGAAGAAATGAGACAGCTTGGGTACCATGGCAAGTCTAGCCTTGATGAAACATAGCTCACCAGAGCTGACTGCCTGAGTGCTCCCAGCGTCTCGGGAGACACTCTCTGCCGGCAGTGAACTCCATGCTGTCACAACATGCCAAACGCTAGCTGGAAGGCTGTTCAGCCATGCCTGTGCTAAGCTGCAGTGACAGCCACACCAGTGCTGTAAACACACCTGCAGCCCTCCCTCCTTGCAGGGCACGTGTCCTATGTCACTGATGTCCTGCGCGCACACTTGCATGGCATCCGTGGCACAGCGTGGAGCACAGAGGTCATGTCTGCTCACATCGTGTCCTGCAAGCCACCATGCAGACCTTCCCTTCGTTTCCCCAGGCTGCCCTGAGCATTGGATACGCAGCAGGAGGCTGAGGACTGGCTGGATGCTGGAGGAGGTGCTGAGCCTCCTCGGGATCCCCGTCACTGGGTGTAGATACACCCGCAGATTATAGAAACCCACCTATGGTGTCCAAGAAGTGCCCTGGGTGCCTAAGCTGCAGCTGGAGATCTGGTGCACAGGCATTAGTGTCCAGACAGCAGCTCCACTCCCCAGGCACTGGGGATTTCAGCTGAGCCAAGGTGTTTTCCAGGCTGCACAGAAAGTCTCGGCTGGACCTGAGTGCATGTGCAGGCATGGGCATGCAGACAGAGGTGACAGACACATCTTCATGTCGAAAGAGCAGAGGTAGACAGGGTGGCTTTGAGGCTGCCAGTTGTCAGCATGGGGCCTCTCCTGGGCACCCTTTTGAGCATTTGAACCACATTGAGCAGGCGAGATGCCAGGTCAGGTCTGTACCTGCTGCAGCCATCTCTTGGGCAGAGATGGGACAGTTTGGGACCTGGTGTCTCAGTCCAGAGTTGCTCTTTTGGGTAGCTATTATGTTTAGGAACTTCTTCACCTTGAACTGCTATCATCTCACCAGGGCAGAAAGGATATTAGCATCTTATATGCATTCTTTTAGCATAGATGACATCTCTCTGTGAAAAACAGCATCAACCACATTACTCTTCTGACATTGGGGTCACTGCTTCCTTTATACTTATGGGGGAGAAATAAGCATTGCTGAGGGATTGTTTGTCCCATCCTAAGATGCATAACATGAACCAGATGAGCTCCTGACAGTGTCTGACTCTCCACTGGATAAGGAAGGTGACTATATGTAACTAGATGGACATCTTTTACAGGCTTATGGCATTTGGCCCCAAACAAGTGATTTTTTTCCCAAAACCTTTTTTTCCATTTTGTGCTCTGATTGTTATTTCTAGCATAATTTATTGACAGGAAAATGAGAGTACAGGACCTACCACACTATGATGCAGAAGCCTCACAAGCTGGCTCTTTCATCCCAAGCACAGTTAATAGACATCGGTGGATCTACGCACCATGAATGTGTTTGTTCCTGTTTTCAGCCAGTTAGTTCAAATCAGTGACTTTTACAATCTGCCCAAGGTGCATTCAGCTGTGACTGGTTAAGTAAGCCCCCAGTGTAGCCCAGGAGAAGAGCCACTCTAAAAAGCAGAAGCTGGAAGCAGAGCACAGCAGAGTTGGACTCTCAGCATCCAGGACTAGGGAAACCTCCAGGAAAATCCCAGATGGCACCTGGCACAAGGGAAGAATCTCAAAAACAGGGCACATTTACATTGTTTCCAGGCTTTTCTTTTTAACCACGTTCCCATTTTGGAAATCAAACCCTTCACTTTTGCTGGGCTGGAATTCATACCCTTCAAGGTTGTTCTGTGACCCAGTCTAAACTGGGTAGTCACAGAGCATATTGCTCCTCCTGGAGCAATGAATGCCAGTTGTTTTGCATATGGGATACTAAGATTTGGGTCATATTCAATAACCTGAGCGCTTGGTGTAATTTGCTCTGACAGCTAGACTGGGGGCTGCTAGTGCTAGTTGACAGAACCAAGGGAGAAATTTCCCTGCTACGTGTTGTATCTGTCAAGAAACAGGCAATGCTGAAGCAAACCAATATGATGAGAAAACAGAAGAGGTATTGGACAGTAAGATCACATCTAAGATAGTGGTATGTTTTCTGCAGCACTTCCTTGGGTATAGAAAACCTGCTTTTGACCACTTTCAAACTGAATGCTTAACTGCTATTTTTGCCTGTCCTTCCAGGTGCGATGACATATCCAGCTGAAGAATGATTTGTGTCCAAGTGGTCAGCATGATGTGGGATTTTATTATCCAACATCTCATAATTACCCCAAATTCTAGGAAATAAACCCTTGTGGGGCCCCAATGACATTTATTGCTGACTTCTGCAGTGCCCCCGACACTGACAGTCGTTAGGTTAAGGTGACTCACCCATTAGAAAAGGATAGCTTCCACATCAGTAATTATTTCATCTTCATTTGTCAGAAGGACACCGTTTTGCTATTGGGAACAATGCATTCAGTATTAGAAAATGGTCATGTATAATTTTTTTAAAAGCTAATCCCTTTAATGCTGGGCCATTTTTACCTCCAGCAAATAACAACCATTAATGACGCATTTTTCTGAAAAATGTGGTTTTATCAGATGTTAGCTGGCTGACCTTGCCTTTTGTTTCAGAAGAGAAATAATTTCTTTTATTAGCCCAAAGGATGTAGTTGGAAGATGAAGCTTGCAGAAGAGCCTTCTTTCTATAAAATGTGCTGATGTAAACAACAGCCTCTGATCACACGTAGCTACTACCACTCTCTGCTTTATCATTTGTGCTTTTAGGGGTCCTTGTGGCTTCACACAGAGAGGGGTCAGAAGGGGAAACCTTGTCTGCATGGGGGTTTCTGACAGGAAACTCTGTGTGCATCCGGTAATAACACACAGTATTACTGTAATAACATTTCTGCTCCAAGTCAGTCGTCCTCAGACTGAGCCTGGAACGAGAGACTCAAGGGATGCAAGGTCTGGCTTAAATCCAGGATGTTCAAGAAAAACAAACAAATACACCTTTGTGTTTAACAGCTGAGAAATCCAGTCTGTCTATGCAATTTGCTGATGAAAATACAGGAAGGTCAAGAGTAATGGTGGGTCTCTACCAAGACTGAAGTATTTATTATTACTGAAATAATAGCAAGGAGTTCAAACCCCCATATCACTGCTTAGTGAAGATCAACATATCACTAGGCAGAAGATGCTATCCTATATATAGATAAGGAATATCAAAATACACATACAACAAAGGAGATGCACGGACAGTGGTAGAAAACATACATCTAATGTGAAATTTTTGATGGAAACATGAAAAGTAGCAATAAAAGGAACCTCAAGAGATCTTATAGTCCATCTGCCACCCTAAAAGACAACATCTTACCCAAACCAACCCAGACAGGTATTTAGTAAACCTGTTCTAACATTCTTGGATGGCACTTCCACACCTCTCCAAAAAATCTCATGACTGAAAGGAGTCCTCATGCTTCATATTCTGTGGACTTTCAATTATTTTGTTGCTCTCCTTTTGCTAATGGGTCTTTGTGTTCCTTTACAGAAAGTGCCCCACCTGTGGGTTTGGTGGTGAGAAGAATGGGAAGGTTACTCCACATGCCCTGGGTACAACACTCCTACTTACACTTTCTAACATAGGTTTCACTTTGGGTTTTATTTTCTTGTTTATTTTTGCTAACAGTGGCATTGTTGACTAATGTTTGCCTTGTCATCTCTGGTACTTCCCAAAGCTTTGTTGTAGAGGTGCTGCCTACTCTATTTCTATTTTGAAAAAAAATATAAAGAGAAAAGATTACTTCCAGACTAACCAGTTTGATACTAGTGTTTACTGATATAAATCCTCCCATTCCTACCAGCCCAATGGTGTGAATTACATTTCTAGTTTCACATCCAGCATGTCAGGCTAGTTCTGAATGTCAGCCTTCTCCCTGTTGTACTTTCAGTCCTTCTGCCTTGTTCTCACTGATGAATTAATAAGCAGGCTTCCTATCCAATCACCAGAAGGATGCTGGAGTTACACCAAAAATTTTAAATATTCAGGCAAAATAATAAAGACGACATCAGTCTGGTGCATTCACATGGAATACACTGATTAAAGGCCAGATCTTTTAAGCAAGATCAGATCTACATACCCAAAATGACATGACAATGGCTACATTCAGACCCAAAGAAACCACTATTTCCTTAAAAATTCATTAATGAAGATAGTGAATAACTGCAAAAATAAGATAACTTCCTTCAAAGCCCTGTTTGCTTCATCTTTGACAATGAATAATTGATAACTTTTCTTTGAAAAATTCTTTTTTCCAATGAGTTTTGCCTTCATTTTGTGGTAGTTTCATTTAGATCATTCTCCCCTTTCTTGTTTCTGAATATGTTAAGTGAAATGTGTCAAAAGCATAATTACAGTCAAGGCAGATTTAATTTTCTGTTTCTTCCCTGTCAGCAAGGCATGTTACCCCATCTAAAGGAAAAATTAGATCGCTTTGTCACAATTTGTTTCGAGGAAATTCATGGTCACTGCTGCTTATTTCCCTGATATGCCTTGCATGCTCCATAAATACTTGGTTTGTCTGTTTCAGTATTTTTCAGGGAATAAATGTTAATCTGACTGGTTTCTAATTCCCTGTCGCTTCTTTACCCCTTTCCACCTTTCTGAAGTCAGGCCCTAGGGTTACCTTCTTCCAGTCTGGTTTTCATTCTCATTTATCTTCTGTTCATTCTCAAAGATATCTGCCAACAACCTTTGGACTGCTCCTGCCCCCTCTCTAAGTACTCTAAAGGGAATGTCATCCTGCCCTTACTCTGCCCTTGTAATTTAAAGCCATCTGTTTTCTTAACAACTTAACTTTTATTCCCCGTTTCCCCTGCTTTCTTACTTTGCTGCTGATGTTAGACTGTTTCAGGGAAAAATAATTTATGATTAAAAAAAAAAAAGTCATGCATGTTCATATCATTCATCATTCAATATGCTTTCCTAGCATTTGAATAACAAAGCAATTCTTATATTAATCTATGTGTCTAACTAAATGCAAATTGCTTTTTGCCTTCCCCTTCCTTTCTGTTCTTGCTTTATATGCTCTTGCTGTTTATTTCTGTAAATCATTACAGGTTTGACCAAGCACAAATGCTCATTTTTTTTTCTCAGGCTAGGGATCACTGCAAAGGTGGTGATTTATGCATGATGATTTTTAGTGCCCTTCTTGCTTATTCATTCTATTGGTGGGGTTTGGAAAAAAAAAAAAAAAAGCTTTTTATTGCATCTTTAATGAACTGCATGGCTTCCTGAAAAATATTCTCCTAGACATTTTCCTCATGAGATATTGCTATCTCTCAGTTTTACCAAAGTCCACTTTGCTGACGTCTAGTGCTTTCAACTACAACAAACAAACAAACAAACAACAAAAGCAAATAAACCCCCCTACAGAATAAAGATCATTAAAAAGTTGTAGTTCTGTTCAGTAGCACTGCTGCTTTCCTTGAAATAATTACCATGGACACCATGGGAAATTTAATATTCCTGTGCATGCCTATAGAGCTGTTGTTTGGGCAAAGCCATAAGCCCCAGACAAAAGTCAAATATCACAGGGGAGGGAAAGGTATTTTGGGACAGGGCTGAGACCAAACAGTTTCTCTTCATCTTGCTACCAAATTCTCCCTCGCCCTTGGCAAACCCTTCTTTGACATCTCCGCTGCACTGGCATTTCCCTGAATATCTTGACATTTACAAAGGAGTCAGCGTGCAAAAGCAGTCCCCATTTTCCTGACCCCCCATCCACCTTGTCCTGACACCCACTTGCTGCCTGCCTGCCCTCCTGAGACATGGTCTTTCTGCCTTGAATGGGGCTTTTCTTTTTCCTTTTCATCTGAGCTCACTATCAAAAAACTATCCAACTCAAGCCTGACCGCTGGCTCAGGGATTTTCCAGGCTGGGATTTTCAGACCCTGTTTGGTGCCTGTGTTCAGGGTGCCCCAGCATGGTGTACTGGGGTGGACCCACACTGACAGCAGGAATTGCTCAGACCTGTTTCTACAGAGAACAGTTCAGGGACTCCACTACTGGGGGTCTCTCTGGAAGCTGCTCCCAACCCTCGGTCTTTCCTGTACGCATCTCCCAGACCCCTGGTCCCTCTGATCCAGACCTCAGACCCCAAACCCCAGACCCCTCACACTCCCTGCTTCAGCCAGAAGTTCACTGGTGGATTGCACACACCTGCAAACACACATATTCCCTTAATAATTCCTTAATAATTCCCAATAATTCCTGCTGCCAGCCCTTCCGCTAAACATCCTGTGATAAGTACTGTACAGTTCCATAATTCTCTTGTTCAATCCTCAAATTCTTCTGCAGGCGCCCCACAAAAATCGTATACCCGTTCAGGCAATAATGCAGGAATTTGCATAGTGTCCTCGAGAGTTTCTTCTGAATTGCTCTAGTTTCTGAACAGGGACAATGGCTGAACCATTCATCTCTGATGGTCTTAGGAGCAGTAGATGTACAGGAATGAGCCTAGCTGGTTTTTCCCACCTTGTCACTGCCCCCCTGATCTCTGCCTGGCCTTTGTGGTCACTTGAGCAGATGCTGTCAGCTATCCTTGCCATGTGGACTCAGTCAGCAGAGCCCCTAATGAATCACAGGTTACCATTAACATACAAAGCATTTTCACCCAGAGGATGCGCAGTGGGAAGATGTGTGCGCATTTAAGATGTTGACTTGGCCCATGGCACACAGGTACGTCATACCAGGTCTCATCCCACAGCTGCGACCTGTCGCTACCTCATACAGGGATACCTGGGCAAGAGGACCATGAGAATGCCCCTGCAGATCTGTTTAGTTTTTATCCTGTAGATGATGGGGTTCAGCATGGGAAGGACCGTCAGGTGGACGTTGGCCATGAAGACATGAATGGGAGGCAAGCATGGACATTGGCCATACCGGTGAACCACGGACAAGCCAGCTATGGGGAGGTACAGGATCAGGGCTGCAAGGATACTGGACAGGCAGTTTTTCAAAGCTTGAGATGTTCCCTCTGGGATGTGATGCTCAGAATGGCCCTAGCAATCAGTACATATGACACAAAGATGAGGATTAGGACAAATGTCAGAAAGACTGGCTAAAGCAAAGCCATACCTGTTATTGAACATGATGTCTGCATACACCAGCTTGATCCGGTCAGGTCCTGATGCAGTCAGTGTGGGAGGGTACATGGGACTGGCAGAAGGGCAATCCTTTCAATACCACAAATGGGGGGACAGTTGGTAAGGCACATCTGCACAGGGCAGCCAGCCCGATCTTGCCTGTCCTGGCACTGCTGAGGATGGAGGAGTATTTCTGCAGGTAGCTGACAGCCACATAAAGATCAAAGGCCATGGCCAGAAGCACCGAGGATTCCAAGAATGAGGATGAATGAGTTAAAAAATATTGAGCAAAAAAAATATCAAGACTAACCTGCCTGGCATCAAACCAGAATACACTCATCACAGTTGGCATTGTAGACAAACCCAAACTGGTGGTGGTGGCCAGCATGGAGGGGAATTGGTACATGGGCTCATGGAGGCTCAGATCAGTCCTGGTAACAAACAAGATTGTGATGTTCCCCAGAAGTGACACAACACAAATGAAGGTGAAGGGGAGAGAGTCAGATGCTGACAGTTTCCAGCCCTCAGATGCCCATAAGGATAAGTGTGACTGGTGTGGAGATGGACTTCTTGAGAGACATGATGTACCAGAGATGGCCTGCTGTGAAAAAGAAACATCAAAGAAAACAAAGTAGTAAGTCTAAGAGGACATAGCAAACACTTGTAAATATCACAGATGTGAAGCCAAAGCTGAAAGAACACAGATGTCAAATAGGGACATAGACCAGACGCCACAAACTTCAGGTCCTGGAAAGCCCAGCAGATGGATGTTCAATTATCTTAAGGTAAGGTCATACACAAAAGACATCTATAAAGCAGCATATTTTGGGGTTCTCCTTCTCTACATCACATGAGATGCAGCATTGTAATGTAGTTTTCAGAAAGTGCATGCTGCTTATAAAAATAGTTCTGCACACACTAAATATGGGAGATTTGAAAAATGTACCTGTGCCATTTCACTATTTTACAAAAACCTTAGTTCAGTGATAGGCACCAAAGAGCTCTTGCAGTTTTCTTGCTCTAAGCATTTGAACAAAGACTATGATCTTGGCAGTAGGTCTATAGTCTGCAGCTGGGTGAGAAAAGTTTGCTTTTACACATTGGTCTGGTGGCACGGAGCAGCCCTTGGAGTCCCTGGGGAGCACCGGCAGCACCCGCAGAGCTTCCTACCAGCACAGCTGACCCACCCTTCATCTCCCCTGCTCTGATCAGCACTTGCTGCAGAGCCAGGCAGAGCAACAGGCATCTCTGTGCCGACTGCCCAGGGTGCTGATAAGGTCCTCTGGCAGAGGGCTCACAGGAGAGTTCTTTTCCCTCTGTGCCTTGCATGTAGGCTGTGAGAAAGAGGGCTCCTTTGGTCAGAGGCCAGCCCCTCCGGCAGTGTCTCTGACCAGGAGCCCTACAGACAAATGTCCATGTGTAAAGGTGGTGGGATTCCTGGTCTGCAAGCTAACCTTGCAGTGGAACGGGCACTGCCAGACACTCGGTGTGCAAGCGCTAACCTGGGATTCGATGCTCAGGACTGAAAGCCTACGCTGTGCTGGGGCTCCTCATTTGCAGCTCTGTGGGGTCTTGCTGTGCACTGGGCTCCTCCAAGCCTTGTTCTGCCTCTACTCCCCAGCTTGAGAATCCAGCTTCAATATGAGACATGCAGAAAGCTTTGTGTGCCCCAGAGCATGGCTTTCTTTTATGAATAGAAGTTGGACTAGATGATCATTGTAGGTCCCTTCCAACTGAAATATCCTATTCTATCCTATATTAGTAGGACAAAACGAGATGTTATAAACTCGTAGCAGACCATCATAGCTAGAGCTACAATAGTATCTTGTCAATTCTACTGGTTACCTTCTCTGTTGGCTGGAGAGCAAAAGGAGTCAAACATCCCCCACTGGCTGATGTCCCTCCTCTGTTTTCCAGCTCTTGCAGTTAGCTCCTGAGACCCAGGAATCGCATCCAATGCACAACCCTCCTTCCAGGTGATCTTGGCTTGTAGGTAACCACAGGGGGGACCTCTCGGGCTGCAGCAATCAGTTACATACATGCACCCAAAACTCCATATAAATGAGCAGAAACAAACCTGCAGCCAGCTTGGAAGCATCCTGTGACACAGCAAGAGCAGACAGGAAAGTGGGATGCTGCTGCTGTGCTCTTGGACTGAGGGGAATCTGGGCTCCTCATGGCCTGGATCAAGGCACTGGACAGTGCAGGCAGTTTACCTTACCCTGTGTAAGAAATCATGGTCCTGAAGAGCTGTGTGGAAAAGAGGAGATTCCCAGCCTCAAGATGCAGCAGCAGCAACAGTGACAAAGGGTCATGACTGGAGCATGAAGTTTAACAGATTGACCCTCAAATTGCAGAGCTAATTTTTAGTGGTTTTAGGAGCACACTTACAGGGTTCCTGTCCGAATAGCAGGGTGACTTCCCTGTAAGTGGAGACATTTTGGTCAGGACTGGAAATCTGTCTCCAAGATCAGATGCCCCTCCAGGAAAATGAGGGGGGACACAAGAAAGCTTGACTTGTCAACACCCCACAGCCTTGACTATGGTCATGCAGAGCAGGCAGGTACCTGAAGCCCCTGCAGATGTACATTCTCCACCTTTCTGACGATGGAAACACTACCACCGATAACAGGAATCAGTAAAAGCATCCAAAGTGGGGACAAGCTCTTTCAGGAGTTTGCTCATGCAGCCTGTCTATGGTGAGGAGAATGCCAAAAGACAGAGCAGCAGGATCCAGCATGAAGGTGTGGTAGGAAGAGCTCCTACTGCTAGCCTGATGCTAGGAACAGAGGGTGGTTTTGCTATTCATAAAATTCCCTTCAGTTCTTTCCATTTCTGGACTTCGAGATATTTTCTTTGAAAACAGTATCATTGAAATAATGAGTGAACAGTGATATTTAGCATGCTAGGATTAGTGCACAAATAATTGCAGGGTCATAAAGTCTATCACAAGAAACAATCAAATACAGAGAATAGCACAGGTGAAACAATTGACCTTTTAGCTCAGCTCAAGGCTGAGCAGATGAACTTAGACAGTGATAAGAGATTGACAGCTGATCTAATCAGCCTCTTCTCTGCAAGGCTGCCTTTTTCTAGAATAGGTTCATAAAACAAAACCTTTCTATAGTACACAATGAATGATCCCAGCTCAAGTAATAACATTGAGTTATTGACTCTGCTCATCAGACACAACAAATCACTATAGCCCAAAAGATACCACATGATAACTGAAGTTCCCATCCAAAATATCCCCAAGGCAAGGAAATGCTAAAGCAATGACACAGATGAGCTGCCTCTAGCCTGCAGTCATCCCATCCCTCAACACCTCCCTCAGTCAGATGTTGCTGTCTCAGGCAGAGCTGCCTCTGAGAGGCTGATCCTGTCAATCTGTTTAGTGTTTATGCTATAGATGATGGGGTTCAGCACAGGGGGAACCAGCAGGTAAACATTGTCCATGATGTGAATGAGAGGGGAAGCATGCTGGCCATACTGCTAAAACATGGACAAGACAACCAGGATCCAGGACAGGCAGTTGTTCAAAGCCTTGAGATACTTCCTCTGGGATGCGAATGCTCAGAATGGCCTTAGCAATATATGGCATGAAAATAAGGATGAGGTCAAAAGTCAGAAAGAGAACACCTACAGCAAAACCATACCAGTTATTGAATATGATGTCTATACACACCAGCTTGATCAGGTCCCGATGCAGACAGTAATGGTAACCTTAATTCCAGAAGTGGAGGAATGCTTGATGAGGCATCTGGAGCAGCCCAGGACACCAGCCTGATCCTGCCTATCCTGGCACTGGGGAGCATGGAGGAGTATCTCAGCAGGTAAATGTCCACATAGTGATCAGAGGTCATGGCTGGAAGCACAGAGGACTCCATGAAGGAGAAGGAATGAATTAAAAAGGATTGAGCAAACCAAGCATTAAGACTAACCTGCCTGGCGCCAAACCACAAAACACTCATTACATATTAGAGACAAACCCAAATAGGTGATGACAGCACAGGTAGGAATTGATACAGGGGCTCAGGGAGCTTAAGTCAGTCCTGGTGACAAACAGGTTGTGCAGTTCCCCCCAAGTGACAGAAGGTAAGCAGAAATAAATGGGATAAGCAGCAAGCTGCAACCACCTTCCATCCCAGCAATGCTAGTCAGGATTAACACTGACTGATTGCAAGCCACTGCTGTTCCATAATGTCACAATAACATGGATGCTCTGCAGTGCATCACTACAGGGTGTTTTAAATGAAGATAACCTCTCTCTACCTGACAGAAAAAATTTGAGGGTGTAGCCTAGCCTGGGAAGCAAGAACAATTATGCTGGTGTTCGCAGTCTTAGCAACATGATCCTCTTCCAGCAATGAATCAAAGGACAGAAAGACGAACTAATCGTAGGTGCAGACCAGTTTGCCCAGATCTCATGCAGTAGCTTGCAATAGGCAAAGTTATCCTACCATTGCCAAGCATGGGAATAGTACCAACAGGACCAGTGAAGTGTCCAGGGATTGAGTCTCTACAACTAGAAGTTTCTCATAAAGATGAGATGCTGGCTGCAGTATCACTTGCAGCTAATGCCAAAGCAACTTCCAAAGGATAAAACTATGAGTGGTTGGAAACAGTGAGGTCAGATATCCCTCCAGGGACAGGCCTGCAGGCAGGGTTTTCACATTGGTGTGGGATAGGAAAACTTTACACCAGCCCTGAAGGGGATCCCAATATGCTTCTAAAAGACAAGTACCTGAGCATTATTTAGGTGCAGTGGCAGAGCTGACCAGAACCTGCCTAGACAACAAGTCCATAGCCAGTGGGAGCTGCCTGAATGGAATTTTCCTTAAACTCAAGCAGCCTTGCCTTTAGAGTTTTTATTTTTGTCCTTTATGGAGATCACCATCACAGGAATCAGCTCCACGTGTTTCCTCTTCCCTGTCCCTACCTGTGTCAGGCCCAGCAAACCCATACCCCACACATGGGCCAAAGACTTTTTTTTTTTTTTTACTTTAAGCCAGGGTCACTCCTAGGATAGCTTCAGCTTTTGCAGACAACACATTGAAGTTAGAGAGGGAAAGAAAAAAAAGTGCTTCTGTGTTTCATATAAAAGCAAGGAACAAGGAACCAGCTACAATAGAGGCTGTATCATTAGGAGCATTTTAAAAATTCAATAAACCAGAAAAACTTCTTGGAATAGCTGCTTTGATCTAAAGACTCCTTTAAGTATTTGAAATACTATAAAGCTCTGCAGACTGGACAGCTGCAGACTTTGCCTAACCTGAGCAGACCCGTGCATTTCACCCTTGCTCTCCCCTTTGCCATTCCTTTACAAAAGTCGCTAAAGTTTTGTTAGAGGCTTGTTTTCACTTCCGAGGAAGGAAACAGATTAAGCACAGCAGTCAGCCTTTGCACAGCTACTTATGACATCTTCAAGTCCCATGCAGAGGGCTGTGAACCATTGCCCCCAGGGGAAGAGAAAGTTTTGAAGAAACACAGATATACACCCAAAACCAGGTCATAGGCAGGAGGAGGAAAGCTGCACCAGTCTACCCGACCTGCACAGCTGTAGCAAAGGAGAGGGAGCTTTCCACATTCAATCTCTGGACAGCTGCAGGACAAGGACAGTTCTGCCAAGATGCTCCTCAGAGGCACTTGCTCAGCTGGAAAAGCAGGTGCCACTTGCACCAGGCTGCAGCAGCAATTTGCATTTAGGTCCAGCAATCCATGCACAGAAGGTCAGACTGCTCCTGCACCCAGCTTTGAGAGGGCTGGCTCAGAGGGAAGAGGAAGAAGCACAGAAAGGTGGCTGTGACAAGGAAGGAGACGTTATAGGTGTTTCTCAAGGCTAGCTGTGGTCTGCTGCAGGAGTCCCAGTGTGGACACACAGGCAACTCTGCACCTCCTCCAGCAGGATGGAGCAGAGCACAGCAGCTAAGGAGCCCTCTGGACCCAGAAGGCTACACCTTTCCTACCCCCCAGGCAGAGTCCCACAGGTACAGATCCCCACAATCACCACCACCGGGTCCAGCAGTCTTGTTTGCCCCCCAGAGCACTTCTACCTCCACGACAGTAATTAACTTCAGTACAGCAAGGCTGATTCAGAGGAGTATTTTATTGTCATCCCCACCCTCCATGGAGTCAGAGCAGTCTGAAAGACTAGAGCTTAGCCAAGGACCTTGAACAAGTACTGCCAACCCAGCACACAGCCAGATGTGAAGGAGCTCCTACATCAGAGCAAAGACACACAGTATTGGCCTTTCTAGGATGGCAAGGAAATAACTGCCTTTGTCAGCAGGTGAAAGTAGAGGCAGGTATCAAGGTCCAACAACATAACTCATACAGAACACTTTCTGGGGTGCTTGACCAGCTTAAACAGACAGACCCAAGTTACCTACACCAGCTCCTCTTGTAGGGCAGCTGGAGCAGTCCAAGCCATGTCCCTTCAGGGAGCAATCACATGGACCCCCATCCATTGGGATCCACAGCCCCCAGCTCCCTCAGGGACCACCACAAGGGCCAGAGGCAGCAGGACCAGGGCAGGCCACAGCAGAACACCCACAGCTTTGTTGGTCTCAGGAGTCACATTCTCCATCTGAGCAGAGGAGGATCTCTTTTTCCAAGCATAGTACTTCGCCACAGCTACATTGGGGTTTCCCTGGGCAGGGTCAAACCACATCTGGATGCAGCGTCCACTGCCCCGGTGCTCTGTGGTGTATTTGTAGGAGTTGGACCAGATTTTCTCACACAGGTCTTTTGGTCGGGGAAAGACGTGGCTGAAGGGTCTGCACATGGAGCCCCAAGGACAGCGGTTCGTTCCTTAAGACAGACAGCACCACAAAAGAAAACATGAGCTAGCATACTTCACTCATGTCCTTTCACCTGGGAGGAGCAGCTGTGGCAACCTGCCCACAGCCCATCACTGCATCTTAGCAGATGGATGGGGGCTTGGCCACCTTCTAATCAGTAACCCCACAGACAGGCAAGAACAATTAGGGGTCTTGGCTCCAGCCACCAGGCAGGCAGCAGTGACACTGCCAGGGGCTTGCCTGCAGGGGTGAGGAAAGGCTTGCTCCACACAGCCCACCAACCTGTTGCCCAGTTCCAGCCCTTGTGCCAGTTCTCTTTGCACGTGACATAGTCCTTGCAATCCTCCCACCACTCATCGCAGTCCTCTTTGCAGAGTGGCACATGAAGAATCCTCTCCCGACGCCAGCTGCTGTCAGCCTGCAAGGGAACAGGACTGTGCACACTGGTGGTGGCCCTCGAAAGCTAAGTGGCAGGATCTGCCAGATCCCAGAGTCCCACCCCAGCCCCTTTCAGCAGGCTCCAGCCCAATTAGCTCAAGCTAATCTTGGAAGAGTTTCAGCCCCAGCAAAGACATGCCTGGACAACAAGCAGTTCTTCCATCAGCCTGTCTGACTACCTAAACAGAGGCTAGCAAAGTCCTCTGAATCTTTCCACCCAGTAGGAAAGTTTGCAGCATCCCTGGAAAGCACACTTCCATACATGCCAGGAGTATATACCATATGGGGGACCAGCATATAACATATCATGTGGCCAGCACAAGTCCTGTTGTCTTAATCACAGCAGATCTGATCCTACCTGGTCAATCCAGGGCCCCAGGTTGGGTGAGCACTCATACAAGCATGTGTCCTGAATGAAGTGGTGCTTGCACTTGGGTGGCATCAGCCCACAATGGTTCCAGTTGAAGTTGTACAGGTTGGATTGGTCCTTGTGGGCTTCCAAACTGGTGTTGGCTGTGCAGCAGGCATTGTCCTTCCAGGGAGCACACTGCAACAGAGCAAGAGACAGGCTGGTCAGGGATGATAGGTAGCAGCTCGAGGGAGTCAGAAGATGCTGCAGGTGCCCTCTCCCTGCATAGCCTACAGCAAGAACCCTTCAGCAGCAAGAACCTCTCCTCCAGCAAACCCTCAGGTACTTTGGACTGGAGAGTTCAGGGCTGCAGCAAGATGGGAGTTGGAAGAAGAGCAGGAGAAGGACTCTGTCAGATGCTCACCAGGAATTAGTGCCAACCTGAGGAATAGGAACAAACTCCCTTCTTTTGCACCCTGACTTGCTCTTAGCCCCATCCCCACCAAGGGCCTGGGGTCAATTAGCAAGAAGAGGCTCTAACACTGGGAGAGGGAGCAAAAAACAGTGTTTTTTCTTGACATCCTTTACCTTGTTCTAATCTGGGCTAACTAAGCTTTGGGAAGAGGAAGCCTCCTGGTGAAAGAGGGGTGACACAGCTGACAGAAATCCTCACACCACCACATCTTCCCTAGCCATTTGCTAGCTAGAAGAAAACATCAAATAGACCTCATACTCAGCACAGGCTTTCTTCCTCAGGCAAGTTGCTAAGCCCAAAGCACAAACCAGCTTGTATTACCTGGGGAGGGAGTTACAGGGGACCCTGACAATCCCACCTAACCCATCAGCAGTCATACCTGGTCATGCAGCATGTCCTCTGGGCCAGGCTTGGTTTTGTGGTGTTTGGCATCCATACAGATGTTCAGCAACGGGTCCTTCACAGGCATCACTGCACAGGCAGCCAACAGCACAAGCAGTACCTGCCCCACTGCCATCCCCACAGCCAGCCCAGTCAGATCAGGGACCTGGGAGGTGACGTTGCTGTACAGAAAGGGGACAGCACAGGAAGGGTTTTGCCACAAGTGTCAGTAAACAAGGTGCTGTGGGGGCCAGGCACTCCTGAGGACACGCAAGCAGATTATCAGCAACTCGCAGCACCAAGGACGCAAGTGCAGCCCCAACAAGCACGGCTGCGAGGTCAGCTATGCGATGTGCTCTGGACAACGCTGCAGAGATAAACAGCCTATTTAGTGCCTGGGCTGTTCAACAGTTAACCTCAAACATCCCTGATTGGAAAGGGGATACTGTGTGAGACCCATTCAAATTAAGGTCCTTTTGCATTAAGCCACCCTACTGTTTCAGTGCAGAGCTTTCAGCTCCCAAACCTTCTGCAGCTAGACATTGCTAGCTAAGGGATCTCTTTAGCTAGTGGTTCAGAGAAGGTAATTAAATGCACCAGCACACTAACATCTTGGGCAGACCACGAACTGCAGGAGGCCCACCTTGCTTTCAGAACACATTAAGAGAGGAAGGCATTTTCTTTGGTTTATCTGCATCTAGGCCTTTGAAGACCCACACCTGAGGTGACCTGACATGAACAATAAGAGACACCTCACATAATCATGCTTTAGTCTCTTCTGCCCACCTAGGCACTGATAGGACTTTTATAGTATTTTACTAGAAAAAAAAAAAAGCACCCTCAAACAAACAAGAAAACCCCCAAACCCAAACAATAAACACACCACAGTACTCCCTCACATTCCTTATCAATACAGTATAAGGGTCTAAACCAATAGCCTTTTAAGAAGCACTTTGCAAAACAGAGGAGCAAGACAAACCATTCACAGCATTAAAATAGCATAAAACAACAGAAAAGACAGTAATTACAGACCTAAGGAAGCAGACACATAAAACTAAGGACTAGGAAGTAGCTAACTCGTATCATAACTATATATATGTATGTAACCAACAAAAAACCCTAAAAAGAAAAACCAGACCAACCTTACCAGCCTAGACAGCCTCTAAACCCTCTGCAACACCCTAAAAACACTCAGCACAGGAACCTCCTGGGGTCAGCTTTAATAGGACTGCCTTCTAACACAGGTGCTGGCACTTGACAGTACCCTCCTAATATGTTTAACGAGGTGTAACTTCTGCCAGCATTTACTACCTTAGAAGCAGCTGTTTTGGTGACAACCAGCTTGTCCAGCCTCTTTCACAAGCACCACCCTCTTGTCTGGGAAACAATCTAGTGGGTTTTTTTCAAAAGGCAGGTCTCTTACCAGCCCTGGCCATTCTTAACACGCCCTTTTTCTTCTGCTCGCCTTACACCAGGCAGTTTTGATGTGCACCATTGCATGAGACAAAAAAAGCCAAGGAGGGGCAGACCCAGGATTCTGCCATGCCCCAAGAAGAAATACAAAAGGGCTAAGGCTCATCACAAAAAAAAATGGCATGCAGGAATAAGTGCTATTGTCTCAGAAGTAAGAATAATAACTCCCAACACAAAAAATAAATGCTAGCTGATGAGGGGTGCGAGGGACTGAAAGAGTTAATATCTCAAACATTGCGGTGGGGCAAGTTCTGCTTAACAACGCACTCTGCATACAAGGAACCCTGCCTAGCAAGGCACCCCAGGTGAAAAGCAGCCCATCAGCACCCATCAGCAACAGGCGGGGGAGGCCGGGCAGGGGGGAGCGCAGCTCCCTGCTCTGATGTGCTGGACTGATGTGCTGAGCAGGGCAGCTCACCGTGCACGGCCAAAGATCAAACTGGTCGCGTCTGCAGAGCAGGGGAAGTTACTCCCCAAACGACCCCACAGCCCAAACCGCTCAGGACACCTAATTAGCCTAATGAGTTCGAGTGCCCGCCCGAAGAAGGGGCAAGGATGATAAAAGGGCACGAACTGAAGCCCCACGTGTGCAAGCCCACTGGAACCGGATCCCTCGGCTGACTGGACTAACGTTGGACCGGTGAAATATCCCCCCCCCCCCCCCCCCTTACTTTTTTGTAATCCCTACACCTCGTCCCTTTAGACATAAACCGTTGACCAAGTCTGGGACTGGGAGCGGACCTAGCCGCCCCTGGGCTACTCTCTGAGAGAGAGTCTAGAAAGCGAGGGGGGCTGCTCTGCACCTCCTGACCCAACCGGAGGGCTTGCTTTATTGTTTTCCCTGAACTGACCCAAAAATAAGTAAGGCCTGTAGTACACGTTTGGTGATGTATGGTTAGCACATGTTACACAGTTTTCTGGCATAGTTTTGTGCCAATTTTTGTGGTGAGCATGCCAGTTGTGAGCAAATAAAAGTTGAGTTTTGTGAGTTAAAGGATCCCTGGTGCCATTTCACCTTAATCCTGACCTGAGAATCAGCAAACCTGAGCCATCATCCTAAGAAATTGGGGTGTGACAAGGGGAAACAGGGTACCTTGGTGCAAAAACCTGAGAACAATAATTGAAGCTAAAAGCTAGGATTTGCTCACAAGACCTCCTGGAAATCCCTCACCCTCAGCAAAGGGGCAGAGTCTTCCTCCTGGAACAGCACAGGCTTTGGGGCTCTTCTGCTCTTTCCTTCAATCACAGCACTGATGTTTTGGTGATGAATCCACTTGCCTAAGGAGCTCATCTTCCTAAATTTAATGCATAAATACATGAGGCTCTAGGAGACCCTGCTTTAGCTATTTCCACAGTCTAATGACATGCTGCATGAATAATGACCTCTGTGTGTTTGTTCTGAACCAGTTGTGTGCTGTTTTAATTTCTCATGCTTCTAGCTCTTGTACTGGAAGTGACAGAGAGCAGATCTGCCCTTATTCATCTTTGAGCCTTTGCCACCTCTGTCATATCTCCCCTCCATTGCCTCTTTCCAACTGAAAGCCATGGTCTGCTTGCTCATTTCCCATGACAAGTGTTTTGCTCCCCGAGGCGTCAGGACTGTGGCAGTATTTTGGATGCACAACGCTGTCCTGGCCTTGTTTTCTGGTCTTTGCCTAGGAATTTCTAATATCTAGTTTGGTTTTGGAACTGCTGATCACTGAACTGTGTTGTTGTAACACTATCGTAACTGTGACAGCTTGTTCCTGAGAGATAATTGCTAGCCGCCAGCCTGTCATTTTCTATCTGAAGTGTTCAATTTTTTCCCAAGTGCATCACTGTATGTTTATCTCAACTGCTTTTTTTTAATCTGTTGTTTTATTGTTCAGTGACTCATTCTTCTCAGGGTCTTCTGCAGATTTTCGCAGCTGGTCCTCCTGTTCCTGGAGTAATTTAATATGATCAGAAACTTGGTTGCCTTGCTGTTTTCCCCTCCCTTTCCCAGATAAAATTTGTTGAAAAGCAGAAATCCCAGTACAGATTCCTATAGGGGTTCACTGTAAAGGATAGCCATGCACCTTTAGTTTATGATTCAATTATTGAGTGGTGTGTGGAACTTTACTCTCACTTCATGGCTGCTTATTTGATGACCTTTGGTGGGGACCTTGCTCTGAGCCCTTGGGAATCCAGGTAGACTCTTATCACCCGGATCTGCCCCAGCCAGAATCCTTTCCAGCCCTTGGAGGACATGCAATATGTTAGGGAGTCTTGTCTGTATGTTAGAAGAGCTGTACTGACCCTTTCCCCATATGCCATACTTATCTATGCGCCTATGGATTCAGCCCTTTATTACATTTTCTGCAACCTTTTCCCATGCAGATACTGTGTTCGTGGCTGTGGAGATCCCTCAATCTCTGCAGAAAGCCATTTAAGGCGTCCCATGTGAATGGGTAGACCTTGTCCTTGCAGGGGTTATCTGTACACATGACAGTGCAGAAAATGGGGAAACTCTCTCCTTCTCACTGTAGTGCTGCCCATATCCTCATACTTAATGGGATGGGTGGGTGGCTGGGTGCATCTGCATTTGCTCCATCCAGCTGATTTGCCTTGTGCAGCCTATCTCCAGGGTGTGGGATGGAGTTGCTTTGGATGCTTCTTCCCTGGGGTCAGATTTGGGTGAGCAGCTGCTGGGTAACTGCTTTAGGGTCTGCTGAGTGCCTCTTGGCACCCCAGGGTCTGCATTACCCACGAGCTCAATGCACTTGCCTACGCATTGTTGTTTAGTGCCACTGGAGATCACAGATCTCATTGGAGATGCTTGATGGTGTCCCACGTGGCTTCCCACTGCTGCGAAGGGTCGTGTGTGTTATGATCAGAATCTCATTTATGGGCAAGAAGCAAATGCACTTTATGTATGAAGACAAGAATTCATTGTTAGTGTCACTGAAAACAGGCTAATAAATGAATCATTGTTAGTCCAGATCCAGTCATTACAGAAAAAAGAAAAATTAATATTTCTTTATGGAAGAAGTGATGTAGTAGTAGTAATAATAATTATAAAAAAAATTAAGATTGTTATACATACACTTCCCAACTTCTGCCTTTTCCCTGGGGTCGTGCTCACCCTGTCACTGTTCCTCTGGGTCCTAAGGTTGGTGACTTCAGTGTGGTGGTGGTGGTGGATGTTACATCAAGTTGTCAAAATCTGGAGTCCTTTACAGGGAATATGATATTGATTGTCGTGGCTTCTTCCTCACTCTAGGTCCACTTTGTGTCTTTTTTTATGTTTGATAACGTGTTTTTACACCTTTCTTTCTCTTCATTGGCCTCCAAGTCCATGATACATGCAGATTTCCTAAATATGGTGCATTTTATGCAGTAGATACTTGTTACTTGCTCTCTTTGTCACCTCAAAACCATTTTTGTCCAGCTCTGAGCTTGTATTTCTTTAACTGACCATTCCTGAATTGTTTATAGCCATGAGGTCCCCAGTACTAGCCTGTGCCCCACTCTTATCACCTCATGCCTGCACTCCTCTGCCACATCTGTGTTCCCACTTCTCAAGGCCCCTGCCATCCTGCCAGATATGTATTTCTCAGCACTACACCATTATGTTGAAGTTATAAATGTGTCCTTCAGCACAGAATATCTACTTTTTGCTACTGTCTGCATAAAACTGAAACTATGGTTGTATTATACAATGATAAGCAAAAGCCATAGCCATAGTCAGAATAAAAATTGCCATTAGTGCTAAATCTGGTAAAACATAGTTCCAGACCGGTCAGGACAGGTTCAAAGAGAGCAAACCTGGCATGCCTCGTTCCTGAGACCTTGCAAACTCAGTACAAAGCCTGTGGCCAGCAGTGGCCATGCTGTGGTACTGGGCTATGGGGTCTCTATTTTGACTCTTCTGCAGTACATTTGTGTTAGCATGATGATGTTATCTGGATGTGCAGTGAGGAATGGCAGGGGTTGTTCCTGTGTCTTGGCTCAGTGTAATGTACAAACCAACCGTGGAGCAAGCTTCCTTGCTGCACGGGAATATGTTATGCTGAGGTGAGATTAAATTGGACAAGTGAGTTTTCAGTCCCCCAAGATAATCCCTGAACACCAGCAATGAAGTATATAACTCCTCATTTTTTCTCTGTGTATCTCTGTTCTTACACTGCTCTCACCTCTGCTGCATTTCCTCTGCTCAGAGGCAGCTTTCACCCCCAAGGCCTTGTGTACTGCTGTATTTGAGCCATGGCAGGTCAGCACTTCCCTTCCAACTGAAATATTTTTATTCCATTCCATTATTACTAGTGATAGTAGAGGTCCCTGACTACTCACTAGAATACATGTTTATGGACCTGTTACTCATTAATTTGTATAGTCACATTTTAAATTCCCTGATGCAGTCCTCCTTTGTAACTGTCTGTGAAAACAAGTTCCAGAAACTGCTCTGTAAAGTAAGTATTTTTCTCTGTGTCAAACTCTTTTCCTACTAGTTTCAAGTAGTTTTAGTATCGGTGAGTGACTGCTGGGCATTCAGCCCAATATTTCATAGTCTTATACATCTACCAAGGCCAGAATGGCAGCAGTCTTTCACTGCCATGTCTGCAGAAAGTACCTCTTGCCAGACAAAATGCTGAGGTAATACCAGTGCTAAAGCTACTTTATGCATGATTACACAGTATTGCAATTATTAGGCTATGCAAGCATGGAGATAGATGAAAACTTATTGGACGCCCTTCCACAGGAGCAGCAACATGTGCTTATCTCATCTCCACCAACATCAGTGCTGTCCTGTGGGTCAGGATCCAACGTGAGGGGGGCATTCGTGCTGCTGAGGGTCCCTCGGGTCTCGGCTGACGGAGTCATTGTTGTCCTGAACAGCTAGTGGAAAAATGGGTGATTTTGATCAAGAAAGGGAAGCATATGGTCAGAAAGAAGCTGGAGCTACTGTCCCAACCACAGGAGAAATACATCTGCAGTCAGCCAAAGTATTTGAAGGGTTCTCCTGGTATCTGCTCTGCTCTGAGCAGGTGCGATAGCTCGCATGCTATTTTCACTTGCTGTTATGGTCTGTTTCTATTTGGAAGTAAATAATTGAGGGAATGGGGAAGAAACCAACCAGCTGAAGTCTGAAGTGCCTGCCCCTGCCATGCCATGTGCCCAGTATCACTGGTAAGCGAGCCAGAGCAGGGGACATCCCAGTTACCTGTGCCCCTTTTGAGATGAAAGAACCTGAGGCGCACAAGGTTTGAGTGAACTTCAGGTTTGTGCAGCAGAATAAGGGCTGTTCCCTGTTCTTGATTCCTCTCCTAACCACTATTAGCATTCAGTTTGGGTTTTTTCTTTTAAATCCTTCTGAGTGCTAACCGTGGAGCTGCGGAGCAGGGACTGAAACAAAAGGTTCAACTTGCAAACCCTGGCCCTGCTTTGCAGTCTCCTGTTGTGCTCCACAGCATTTCATGTGCACTGAGAGACAGCACTCAGACTTCAACTCAGGTAAGAGACCCTGGGCTGAAGTCTTGTGTTAGTACATCGGTAACAGGCAGTGGATGATGCAAAATCATGACTAAAAATGTGCTCCTGGTTTTAATTGAGCTACCAAACCTTTCTGCCTTCAGCAGCTAAAACTTCTTGTGTCTCCCCTGCTACCTCAAAGCGTGCTGTGTTTTCAGAAACCTGCTTCCCAACTACAATGGCAAATCCTCTCAAGTCAGTTTTACCTGCCCAGCATAAAATCAGAACCTCATGTCTAGTATGAATTATTCAGATTTATATTGTGATGTCTCGTTATGCTTTACTGCTCTTTGAAAGATATTCAAATTAGAAGTCCTGTGCACCTTCCGGGTGCTTAGGAAATTCTCCATGGATAAAATGAACATGGAGCATTTCTGTGCTGTCCCAGAGTGGATGCACTATATATTTATAAAAGCAATACAGCTCTCCTGTCAGCCGTTTCTCCAAGAGTCTGTTGTAAAGTATGGGCAATCCGTGTAAAGACTTGGAGGATATTCCCTGGCTGTGTTTAGGCAAGGGAGGGGTGGGTGATATATCAGCACCTGGAGATGTGGTTCCTCAGCTGAGCTGGGCTCCTTGAAACCAAGGCATCAGAGCCTGTGTTGTGTGGGAGGAGGGAGGAGAGGAGAGCGGAGCCACAGCTGGTGTGAAACTGCATCTCCTCCAGCAGCAGGACTGGAAGCAGCCAGGGCAGAGTCTAGACAACTTGGCAGCACTGCCAAATTCATCATGTAAAGAGAGGCTCCTATTTATTTCTGGAGTAAGAACACGTATCAATGACACAAGGTCTCTCAACTCCATAAAGCAGAAACCCTGAAATGCCACGGATGCACATGAAATTGGCACAAATGGCTTTGCTTCACCCAGTACATTTGATTAGTCATTATTTATCTGGGGAACAACTGCAAACTTTCCTCCCTTTTCCTTAGATTAATCATGTTTACAACAACAGTAACATTCCATGTTGATATCTATCACAGTAACAGGCAAATAAAGAAGTTACTGGGTTCGTAGGTATGTGGTATTTATTCTTGCCACAGCGAAGTGCAATGTTTACCTCTTTAATGATATGTTTCTGTATCATCAAGCTCTCATTTAAATAAGAGCTTGTACTGCAGCACTCTGAAAGAGCCAGAGTGCCTAACATATATCTGTTTGCTTAGATTTGGCAGATTTGTGATACTGGATCACATCTAGTTCATGCTTTTTTATTTGGTTCACTGGTTACAGGATTAACTTGCCTTTTTGTGCTTTAGCTCATCATGTCATCTTGCAGCAGAACCAATTTCTCTCATTCCTCTCATGCTGTTCAGCCCAACAGCCATCTGGGGGCTGGAGGTTTCCCACGTCTGGCTCTCCATCCCTTTTACTCACATCTACATTGCATCACTTGTAGGGAACTGCACAATCCTCTGTCATTGGGACTGATCTGAGCCCCCATGAGCTTGTGTGCTGTTTCCTGTCCGTGCTGGCCATCGCTGATTTGGATTTGTCTCTCTCAAGTTTCAGAGCCTGTTTTGCTCAGCTTTACTTTAATTCCTTCTCCTTCATGGAGTCCTCTGTGCTTCTGGTCACGGCCTTTCATCGCTGTGTGGCCATCTGCTACCTGCTGAGATACTCCTCCATCCTCACCAGTGCCAGGATAGGCAGGATTGGGCTGGCTGCTCTGCGCAGATGCCTCTTAGGAGGGCTGCCATCGCCTGCTGTCTGATCAAGCAGATGTGCAGACATTGCATTCAATAACTGGTATGGCTTTGCTGTAGCCATTCTCTTTCTGACATTCAACTTCATCCTTACCTTCATGTCATATACACTGATTGCTAGGGCCATTCTGGGCATCGCATCCCAGAGTGAGCCTCTCGAGCTTTGAACAAGTGCCTGTCCCATATCCTGGCAGTCCTGATCCTGTACATCCCCATGCTTGGCTTGTCCATGGTTCACTGGTGTGGCCAGCATGCTTCCCCTCTTATTCATGTCCAATGTCTACCTGCTGGTTTTCCCCCTGCTGAACCCCAACACCTACAGCATAAAAACTAGAGAGATCCACAGGGGTGTGTCCTCAGGGTCCTCATGCCAAGGAGACGTTTCTCTGGTGGGACATGAGAGATGTTCCTGGCAGAGATCACTGCTCTGGGAAACACTCACTTAACATAAAGATCTGGATGTCAGTTCCTCATTTGGAAAGTGCGTTTGCTTTGCGTCATGTGGGGCATCTACTCAATGAAGGTATTAACAGTTATTATTGATACCCATACATTAAAACCAACTCATCAGAAATACCAGCGTGTGGAGTGGGTTATAGCTGCCACTTGGGTCTGTCCCCTGGCCCTGATGAGGGGCAACGGGGGGTTTTCTCCTTTCTGATTTTAGCTGACTGTTAGAGCATTTTATAGGCCACAGTTTCTTGTAGTTATCCCTGTCCTCTGACTCCTTCATGTTTTTCACCCTGAGTACCTGAATAATGCTCTGTTCCGTCTAAAGGCTGCACAATCAGTCACAAGCCAATTTCAGTGACAGTACAATAGTTATGGCTGATTATTTGATATTTGTCTTGCTTTTTTACTGCACATGAAGTTTCATCTGTTCCAGGTGATTTTGATAAAAGGAGCAACATGAAAATGGAAATTTAAATAATCTCAACCCCCTGTGTTTTCCAGCTGCTTCTGTTCAGGAAATCCATAATTTGCAATATAGCCTCTTGTTTGCCTGGTATCATACAGTGATACATACAGCTCCTGCAGCCTCTCATGATGATGCATGCTGTTTGTTGTTCTTTTTCTCCCCTATTTTCTTTTCTCCTATCCTTGGATTTGAAGATCTTGGTAGCAGGGATTGTCTTTTCATTCTACACCTCTAATACTATATTAAAGATTCTGATCTGTGCTTCAGTGCATAGCAAAGGTACAGATAGTAAATACTACTGCTACCAATTACTTCTCTTCCTGGGCTACATGACTGAGATGCTAAAGAAAACAAAAATGCTAAATAACAACAAAAAAATATTGCACCTTCAATTGCAAAATTTCAGATAAATATCAGTGCTGGACTTGTATGCCACTTTGATGGCATGTCTGTATCTTGATTTGTATGGATCAGCCATGTGTTATCCAATGAATGAAGTAATTACGCAATGTCTGTGGTTCAAAGACAGCTCTGTCACTTGAGAAAATCCACTTCGTAACTCTTTAGCCTGCTGGGAGGGCTGGAAAGAGAAACAAGTGTTAGAAACTCCTGAGAGCACTGGCAAGCAAAGGAACTGGACACACCAAAAGGAAAGGTTTCTGCTCAGTAAGTGACATGTCCCCAATTAACAGTGTATACTTAGGGTAAGAAAGAGCTCTTGGGCTTGGGCTGGTAAGTAGGAATCTCTTTGGAGAGAATAGCGATGGGAAAAACAGGAAGCAAAAAGCTGAGGTGGTTGAGAAAGGGGGTGAAGACAACATGGAGAATGGTCATTGAGGCATCTCAGTGGAAGACTGCGGTGGTCCAGGAGGGAGAGACAGGCAAAGAATGGGTCAGGAGAAGGGTGGTTGTTCAAAGTATAACAAGGCGAGATGACATTTTGTGTTACTGCTCATTTTACAGCAGGGACCCAACCACTTATCCCATTGATAATGGTATTTCTGGCAAAATACTGCATGCCAAAACAATGTTTACCTATGGAATTTTGTTTACATAGGTAGAAATAAGAAGGAAGGGTGTAGTGGTTTGGGCTGGGATAGAGTTAATTTTCTTCATAGTAGCTAGTGTGGGGCTATGTTTTGGACTTGTGCTGAAAACAGTGTTGATAATACAGGGATGTTTTCGTTACTGCTGAGCAGTGCTTGCACAGCCTCAAGGCCTTTTCTGCTCCTCACGCTGCCCAGCCAGCGAATAGCCTTGGGGTGCACAAGGAGCTGGGAGGGGGCACAGCTGGGACAGCCGACCCCAACCGACTGAAGAGATATACCAGACCATAGGACGTGCTCAGCAATAAAAGAGTGGGGAAGAAGGAAGGAAGGTTTAATTTACCTATTAAATTGTCTTTATCTCAACTCATGAGTTTTTGCACTTTTACCTTTCTGATTCTCTCCATCCCACCATGGGGTGAATGAGCGAGCGGCTGTGTGGGGCTGAGCTGCCCCCCAGTGTTAAACCATAGCAAAGGGCTTCTAGAAATACTGAATTACTGAGTAGAAGAGACAACTATATTTATCATCATATGTGTTTCATAGCTGCGGCAGACACACTGTAGCTTGTGTGCAGCCAGCTGCAAAACACTATCACTATCTCTAAAATTCAGCCAATGGAGTCAGGAAACTTTTCCTATCATAACACATCCACTCTGAGCTTCAGAAGAGTCATTTCTCCAAGTTCAGGAAAACTCTGTGAGTGGAGGGGCTGGGAGGGTTCCCAGGGCAGGCGTTTTCCAGCAATTTCCCCTCTTTCTGTTCCTTTTCCTCTGTATTAGATATGCTTTTTCTTTCTGACGTGCAGGACACAGCTTTTAAAGACAGCTGAAACAATGGGTCTGATGTCATCTGTTACCTCAGCTCTAACATTTCCCCCAAAGACTCTGTGTTCCACACAAACTATTTTGTGGCACAGAGATCTTTTAGGAAGGCTCTGGGTGAAACGCCTTCAGGGAGAGCATTCACCACCATCTGTTGTCACTTCTTCCAGCGGGGAGTTATACTCATGGTTAAAAACCACACCTTGTTTTACCTTGAAAGGTAAATCCTAAAGCCATTTTGGATTTGCCAACAGGCAACGTTAAAATGCCATCTTGCACACAAATGGGCACTAGCCCTTAGGTGTAAAAAAAATTAGCAGACCTGCTCTGTTCAATGCACAAAGGCCCGAAGCACAAGGGAAACCTGTGTGTTGGATAACGCTTCTGAGAGCAGCTTGCTCTGATTCTCCATTCTGCCTGTCCCAGGGTGACGGTTGTTCAGGGCTGCGTAAAGCACTTTCTGTATCACCCCTGCATCTTGCAGCTCATTTCGGAGAGAATTTCAGATTTAAGGGTGCCTTGAGTTTCTTGTGCAACCCCTGACACAACAATGATCATGCATCATTGCTCCTTTCCCCTGCTGCTGGGAATTCAACGAGGAGTTTCCTCATGCCCACAGATACAGATTTGTGTTTCTTCTTTCCTTGAAATAGCAGGAGCCCCACCAGGATGAGGAACCTCCCTCCCTGACTTTGGTACCCTGCCTGGACTCTGAAGGTCCCTATTTTCCCAGCCTGTGTTTTTTGGTATGGACCAGAGACAGAAACCATCGTCATTGGGGGGCCAAGAGCACGGAGGAGGAGGTCAGTGCATCTGTGTTGTATGGGGCTGTGACCCCTAGCTCACATTTGAGAAGGAGAAATATCTGATTGCTATACTTTGTTCACTTATTAAAGCCACATTGAAATGGCAGTACAACATTTTGAATAATACATGGATTTTTTCATTACACTTTATTGAAAAATTATTCACTCAATAAAATCACAAGGGACAAAGCATCACTGCCCACTGGAAATGCTTTTACCATCACGCATGTCCTCATTTCAATCTGAGGTCTTATTCTCCAGCCACACTGTCTTTTTCTACCAATACTTATTTTTTTTAATAGTTCTAACTCATTGTTAGACACTTTTAGCTGTTTAGAAAACATATGCACCAAGAAAAGCCTGTATACTGATTAATAGTATTTTTCAGCACAGCATTTTAAAGCAAAATGAAATCCCTGCATCTCAGGGCAGAATTGCAAACAAGATTTGAAACCTCATCTCCTCCTTTTGCTCAGGTCTCCAATCCTCTTGCACAAGAAGGCCACACATCCCAAGCTAGGAGGAATTTGAGAAATAAAAGATGCACATCCCTTCCCTCACTAACAGTCTTTAACTGAAATGAATGTGAAACACATCTGACTCTTTCCTGAGCATCAGTCAACATGCTTTATCCTTGATGCCAGCCAAAGCATCCTGCTCCAGCAAGTGCAAAGCAAACTGCCAGACATAAGTCCCCGAGAAATAATCTGGGGCCATGAGGAGACTATGGGCAGGACGGCTGGCAGCTGTACCAGTCAGACTGCAGAAACTGAGGGAAGAGCTAGCAGAGGTAGTATTTGTTGTAGCTATAAAAATATAATTATAAATACATAGCTACTGTAAGTATGTAGCTGCAAATATGTCAGACAAATATAGTTTGTGGTGAGAGGTGCTGTCTTTTATTAGATGAACTTACAGTCAGAAAAACTATAAAAATCTTTCAAACTTGCAAGCTGTTCTTCCAGTCTGAAAGGTAGCAATCTTCACAGCTAAATATAGCTTAAGAAGAATGGCTCTGAGATTTATGGCACATATCTCACGTTTCTGTTTAATGCCTGTTTTTAGCATCCAGTGGAATCGGGAGTTTTCATTTTTATGGCATTCTGCTGGTTGCCATGAAATCCAGCCCTGAGATGAGGTGAGGTTTCCTTCATTTTCCCATGTTTGTTTGGGACAGCTGCCTCTGGGGCTGCGGGGCAGATATGTGCCCCCACAGCTCCTGGGGAGCTCTGGGCTCTCCATCCTCCAGACCCTGGTGCACACGGGTGGGGGGCTCTGGAGGACACAGCTGCCCTGCGGTCCCTGGCCATGTCCCAGGAGCTGGCTGAGGAGCCCTCCCAGGGTTCCACACTGTCCTCCCCAGTGGTCCCAGCTCCAACCCAGTAAAGCTTTTTCTGCTCATCCTTGGTGGTATTAGGGGCTGTTAACAGAGACCAGCACTGGGATCCTATCCTCGGGGACAGATGTGCATTGTCAGTGCAGGAGGGATGCTGTGTCTTTATTAACCATCCCCAAGGCAGGAGCTGTAGGAGAAATCTTCAGTGCAGCAGCTGCCTAAATTAGCAGCCAGCCTCCCCAAGAGCCTGGCTCAGTGCTGTGTCCAAGTGATCTGGGCGTGCAGTGGGGCGTGACTGTGCAGACCCTTTGGTGCCTGTAACTCACGCGTGACCGGGCTCCTTCTCCACCCTGAACACGCTGAGTTTGCAGGCACTGGTGTGGCTGTGGGGCCGCGTGCTGAAACACTGCAGTGCCTGCCAACCGCTAGAGCTGGATGTTTTCTGTTTGCTTTGAACACAAGGTGATTACCTGCTGAAATGCAATGGCAGAAACATTCCTCCCTCCCTCCTTGGACAGGCTCTGCCTCATCTTTCCACACCCCACCATGCACAAAAAGGAGCATGTCTACCTGTCTCACTGCCCCAGAGCATCAGCAAAGGACAGCAGGGATGAGCAGGGCCTGGGGAAGTCTCCTGTGGTGCAAGACCCATCCACCTCCCTGGGGACATGTGCAGCACTGAGTTCTCCACCTTTGCGTTTCTCAGTGCTGGCTGCAGAAAGACAGACAGGCAGACGCAGGGGATGGCTGTGGTCAGGCTGGTGCTGATCCCCACGTCAGCCGTCAGCACGGCGTGGCAGCGGTGAGTGTCAGACTGGCAGAGCAGGAGGTTGAAGAGCGTGACAAGTCCAGCAGCTCTGATCCTCTCCCTCCTTCCAGTGCCACCGAACTGGGGGGGGCTCCTCCAGCAGAGGTACTGGGTGACCAGTACCCTTGTGGCTGATCCAGTCTCCCACACTAGACACCTAGCCTGGCCCATGGGACAGCTGTGCAAATCCCCACACAGATGTTGCAGCAAGTGGCCAAAGCCTGGCATCTGGATCTGCAATCTCTGGGTCCTTCCCGGGCACAGCCTGCAGCCCTGTGTCTGTCCCTCTCCCTTTTAGACAACTTAAGATGTACTCTTTCCCATCTCGGTCACTGTGGGTCACTTGGGCTGTTAACGCTGTATGCCGTGATGGAGTCCTGCTGCACCTTGGGAGCATGGGACAGTTGTGGGACCAGCTCGGGGGCCCCTCTGGAGCAAGGTGTTCAGCCCGTGGAGTGCTGACAGCCCACCATGGGGCAGGAAGGGGGCAACAGACCCAGCCGGTCATCTCAGCATAGTTCTACTCAACCTGTATTTGGATTTAAAGATTGCTTTGATCTTAACTTGGGAAGCAAATGTTTGGAGACCCCAGCATTTGGCCAGCTGCTGGTTCCCCCAAAAGGCAGGAGGAGGGAGGCTGGTGGATATCCACCGCAGGGGATGGAGGGGGCATGGGGAAGAGAGCTCGTGCGTGCAGCAAAGCAACCTCCTGATGTGCAGGCAGGAGCAGTCTGCTTGCCATGAGCCGCAAATATAGAGGCCAGATAGTTTATATCTGTGGCTTTAAAAGTGGAACCTGGCCTCTGTGGTTGGTGATCCAAGGTCCAGCAGAAGGGCTGTATCTGTAAATACCATAAAGAATAGAATTTTAGGTGGTGATCTAAGTACTGCATTTCCATATATGTATATAAAAGACTTGGAAGATGTGAAGTCTGCACTCCTTGGATTTACTAGTTATTGATGCTGTTACAGTGGGAGGTTTGTATTGGGAAGATGTATAAGTGTATAACAATGTTTGCTCTTCTGTTTAAACAGGGCCAGTGCCTGGCTTGCCTTGCCACAGCCCCCCTTCAGCAGGAGCATACTTGTGGACCACTGGCAGTCTGTTGTAAAGTGAATTCTTCCATTTCTGTCTTTTACAATCAATGAGGTATTGAAAGTAAATTAAGCACAGAAGTTGAAACAGGCAAAGACCATTCTAGACTGAATAAACACACAGGAGTGTTTCACTGCTTGTGCAATGTTAAAGGTGATCTGCAGTTTAAAGAGATAAATATCAGCTGAGACTCCCAGCTGAGTAAATCACTACAGGGATCGCCAGGCTCCATGATAAATCCTCCCTTAGGAGTCCATATACCTCTCATATAAAATGCATTTAAGGGATTTTTAGTGCTACACAAAGATCATGACAAGCAGAATGCTTTGATTCTGCTGCACTGGCCACAGGAGATGCTCCATTTTCTCATGTAAGAAAACATCTGTCTAGGCATCCATCTATCCAGATGTTTGCTTAAAAATCACTCTATTGATGGGTCTTATCTTTCAGATTCTTTACTTTGCTCTTAGTCATCAACAGAAAACTAACTAATATCTTGCTCTTGAAACTCTTTCCAATTACTCTAAGAGTTTGGGGTGTACTCTGTCATTTGTGCATGGTGGGACCTGAAGTGACATACATAGCCTGTCCTCCCTTATTTGAATTTAGACCCTGATATTCTTCAGTGAAGCTAGCGTGAATCTGGAGAAACTCTGCTAAAGGCAACGGTCCCATTTCTATTTCACAGTAATATACTGAGGTTGATGACTGTCCTCATCTCAGCCTCAAGTATTACTAAAGAAAGCAATTTTATCTCATCACTGCTGTTCAGATACCAGGGGGATGGAGGGAGGAAAGAGCAGAAACCTGGAAAAAGGTGGAGGCAAAAAGTCTTTAAAATTGGAAAAAAAAGGAGGTCTGAACACTCTAATAGCAGCCAGTAGGAAAGTACAGGAAGGGGGCCAGCACAAGCAAAGTCTGTACGAGCAAACTGCATGGGCAGGGGCTGGAGCCCAGGTGTTGGATGTGCGGAGCTGTGGGGACCATCTTGGGGCATCTTTGGCTAGGGGGGCTGGTTGTGGTCACTGTCTTTGGAGTCGTGCACAGTTTAACAGCCTGGAGGAGTCTGGGCTGCACCGCTCGCCCTGGGGACAGGGCGCAGGTCCGCGTACCACCAGACTTCACGATGCTGCTGGAAAAACCTCCCAGCTGCCAGCAATTCACCGGCTAGGGACTCCCTCAGATGTTCGTACCCTTGCATCTAGACTCTAGGTTAAAATTTAGTCACAATCCTTAGAAAATTTATACATAAATGAATGATCAAATAATGTTTTTTGGAAAATAACGAGACAAGCAGAAACTCTTATGGATTTATCAAATACAAACCGCATCAATCAGATCGTTTCTCTTGTGTGGAAGGGTAACAAAGTTTGTACATAGGGGAAAAGAGTATCTCTCTTAATTTTTGAGATGAATTAGCATGCATATGACATAGTATTTTCATAAATGAGCCAGAGAATATTGCTGAGCTTGAATCATTATGGGGAAGTTTCAAATCCCATTTCTTGTGCTGCTGCAAAGAAAGATGAAATGAGAATCTAAATGAGAATCCTGGACCTTATATTAGCCTGGGTAGGAGAGCAAAGAAATACTTATTAAATCCACAGCTTCTCCAGAAGCACAGAAAAAAGAAATATTAGTGCCCAGGGTAATTTTGAAAAACTGAAGGAATGGTCAGAAAAAAAAAACCAAACCACAAATAGAATAAAATTCACATTCAGGATGGGAAAAACACAAGTAGATAGCAGAAAAGACTGGAGAGTTTATAGTGGTGTTTATAAACTGAAGAGCAGTCATGGGTGATGTGGTACTGAGAGAAGGGACATCGTGCGGGGATGCATCCAGAGCCATGTTGCCTGTGGGACGTGTGCGATTGCTCTATGAGAGATGTGATCTGATCACTGACCAATTTGGCCTCTTGAGCCTTTCCATTTTTACTTTCTCATGAATTGTAAGATAAACTCAACTCTGAGTATTTAGATTTCAACTCCCCTTCAGATGTAAACTGTATGATTTGGTGAAAAATACAGCAGCCGGCTGTATTAATTTTGTGAGTGCTGCTAGAAATGCGAGGTGTTTTATGAATGGTTATCCCTGTCTGTCTCTGGGAAGTATGGATATCACACTTCTGACAAAAAGGCTTTCAAGATTGATTGACAATCAAGCCTGGCAGGAGACTTTTTTTTTTTGTTCCATGGGAAATTCCAGAAAAGAAAAAAAAAAAATCATTTTACTATATGTAACAGAGGGACTCCCAACTGAAGTGGGGGAGGTATTTGTATGAGAGGGTTGCTAGCTGTGACTTACACTGATCACAGCTCCTGAAGAGGAGGCTGTAAGTGGGCATCAAAGCTATTTGGGACGGCTGAGATAGTAGGATTGTAAATACAAGTGGTTGTGAATTGATAATCTTACTGAAATCAGAATGGTTCAGGGATTATGAAATGTGAGGTTTCTTAGAAAGTAAATCCCACAGAGTTCAAATATACAGCTGAGTCATAACAGTCAGTTGTTATTATTAATGATAATTAGCACAAATAAAAGCAGTGCTTGAGGATGTAGTGTGCTGTTGCCACAGGGGGCCTTGGGTCTGAATAGGTTTGTCCCACAGATTTTGCTTTAAATTTCATTTTAATGGGTGCTTTTATTCTAGATGAGGACTGTCTGGCCAGAAAGGAGATCTGTGGAAAAGGGACTGGGGTCCCGGTGGGTACAAGTTACCCCAACATCACCAGGAGACCTTGCAGCGGAGGTGGCCAGTGGTGGGTCTTTGGGGGTGCTGGGGCACGCAGGCTGTGCAGGGCAGCGGTTCCCCAACAGTTCAGCACTGCTGAGACCGGGTCTGGGCACTACGTCCAGTTTGGGTCTCCCAGCACAGCGGACAGTGACAGGCTGGAGATGCTGGAGCCTGGGCTGTGTGGGTTTTATTACCAAGCCGTCCACTTTGACACATACTTCAACTAGATGTATTTCATCCACAGCTTCTCCACCATTGAATCTGCTGTGCTCATGGCTGTGGCTTTTGACCTCTGCCGTGATCTGCAGCCCCTGAGGCATACATCACTCCTGACAAACTCCGCGGCACCAAGACTGGTGTGGGGTTGACCATCCAGGTGGTACTTCTGGTGTTCCTGGCCTCCTTTCTCCTGAAGGTGCTGCAATGTTGCTGAGTAAATGGTCTCTTGCATGCTTTCTTGTCTACACCAGGATATCATCAGGGTGGCTCAGTCACATTTATGTGACATTTATGAGACAGCGGCATTTATGGCTCAAGTGTTTGCTCTTTCCTCAATGGCTTTAGACTCACTGTTACTTGTTCTGTTGTACATCGTGATCCTTAAGACTGTCTTTGAGTATTGCATCCAAGAAGGAGCAGTCCAGGGCCTTGAACACTTGCACCTCCCACATCTGTGCTGTCCTAATCTTTGACATCACAGTGATCAGTCTGTCCATGATTCACAACTCTGGAAAAAAGTGCTTCTCCCACTGCTCACATCCTCATGGCCAACATCTGCTTGCTGGTCCCACCATGATGAACCTGATCGTGTACAGTGTGAAAACCAAACAGATCTGTACCCGAACCACCAGAAAGCTTCAAGAAGCCAGACGTGACTCCACAGTCATGCTGTGAGCTCCATCAGAGCTGAGCAGTCTGACCATGATCGCATGGGTGGGTAAAGCCTTGCAGGTGGCAGAGGAGTCACACAGCTCAGAAAGGCAATGAGAATTAGGTTAAAAGTTTAAGGGCAAACTCATCACCTGGTGCCAACTTGAATAACTGCTAAGACTTGAGCAATAAAATCCCAGTTAAAAGATGTGCCATTTTTATGGTCAGATGCGGCTTCTTGCATTGCACACGTAAGATGTTATTAAGTAGAAGAAATGCATATAACTCTGAGTGATGTAATTGCGTAAATATTTTAACCAAACATAATTTCCTCTATTGATTTTCCTCTTACAATAATGTCTAATGGAAAATGATGTTCTGTCAGCTTTCTTTGGTAAAAAAAAAGGAAAGAATAAATACTTCAATAAAGTTTAAAATGTTGCAGCAGAGTACTGGATATATCCACCAATATTATGCTAGGAATATCAGCAATTTGTATCAGTTAATTAGGGAACACAGCTATCACAAGGATCAGAAAGGGGTTATCAGTAAGAACAATTATTCTCAGTGGGTATAAAGGAGAGTTAAAGATTAACCAGCAAAAGCAAATGCAGGCTATCACGAGATAGGCAGTTTTAAGAACCAGGTCTGTGGGTCTGCAGAGGAGCTGACAAGGGAGGTCCTCGAGGTGGGATTCCCGCTGGATGAATCATCTCAGGCAGACTGGGTAAGCTGTGAGACCCACCATGAGGATGGGTTTGCCATAGGTCTCCCTGGGGTTTCATGCACAAAAGTAAAAGTATATATCTGCACCGTGAGCCCAGTGTTCCCAGGGCATGCCAAACCCTGCTGCCTGTGCGCGGGATGGGCTGTCAGCCCACGAACAGAGAACTGGGGTTTTTCCTTTCTTAGTAATGCCTGTATGATTAAGCCATGAATTTATCATGTGTTTCTATTTCCATGTAAACAAACAAACAGGATTTGGAGCAGAGAGGAGTTGATTTTTCTGCCTGGCACTCAAATGTCCCATTTCACCAGCATTTAATACCCATTATGCTATGGTGTGAGCTCAACAAGTTTTGCCTCCAGACACCTTTCTGAGCAAAGGCTCTGCATCTGCCATCTCCTGGAATGTGCCATGGGAAGGCTGAACCATACTTCACACTGTTTTTTCCTTGAAGACCTGGAAAGGATGAGCTGATGCACAGCTTTGTGGGACAGAGATAGTAGTAAGGACAAGACATACATGGTCAAGACCCATCCTTGAAGGGCATTAGTGGTCTACTAATTGCATGCCTTCGAGGGAAAGAGGAATTCCTCAGGCTCTGGTTGCTCAGAGGCACTTTCATTTGTTTCACATTGGATGCTGAAGGCAGAGGTGGATTAACACACAGAGCTCTCTCGCTGATCCTCGTGGACTGATGAATTTCAGAGCGTTGTTTTATCACCCTGAGTCCCTGCTGTGATCTAGCCCTACTCATCACATGTCCCTGCCTTGCGTGACCAATGCTGTTTGTCCTAGGACCATGAGATTTCTCATTACCATACCGATGGGGAGTTTCTTGTATCTGCTTCTGTTGGGGATGGTGAAATGAAGGCTTTTCTGGTCCACAAGTGGAAGAGACTTCCAGACCAAAGTGGGATCTGGCCCCAGCCCTTCCCCATCCCAGCAGAGCTTCAAAAATGTCTCTGGGAAATCTGGGCTGCCCAGGAATGCTTGGTAGTCCCAAGTGTGGGCTTCCCACCTTCCCCTCCCAAATCTCTGCTCCAGCTGCTTCTCCTGGCCCTGTGACCCACTGCTGCATCTTCTCCTTTCCACCTACCCAGCCCCAGGCTGCAGCTCCTCCAGAAAATTGCCAGAGCTGTCCTCTGTCCCAGAAGCTCTCCGTCACCTGCAGACATGATGCACTTCTCTGTAATTCTCTGCTTCAGCTCCTGCCCCACAAATGGGAGGAATTTATACTGGTTTTTTTTCCTTTTTTTTTGCTTTTTGGACAATGTCTCTGCTTAGCAATATTGCAATCAAATCAGAAACCAACAGGGACAAAGGGGACCTGCTGAGCAGGAGAGCAAGTGTTCTTTCTGACATGAGCCTGCACTCAGTCGTGTGTGAGTGATCCTTGTCCCCTGGCAGCATTGGGCTCCTGGGGTTTGGGACAGGTAAGGAGCATTTCCCAGCGGCAAAGCCCCTGGCTGGCTCTGGCTGCTCCCTGCAGCAATGAAGCTGTGGACTGACTGTGTGGGTCATCCTGCAAGTAGAAATGTGTACACATCGCATGGCAGCAAAATCGCCAAGATCTTTTAAAATTCTTAAACAGCAATCATCTGCAGCTGCAGATCTGAGAAAGTTCCTGTATTTATTGTTTTAATGTCTTCTTTGAGACTCCTGGAGGGAGAATATTTCATCATTTGCACATGGTAAAGCTTTAGCACCTGGCTTTTTCCTCAAGGCAAACATTTCCTGAGCATTTCCACCCTGACTGACAGTTTCACTGTCCATACGGTGACTGAGTAATTTCTTAATTCTCTTTTTTCAGTTATTGCTTAGAAAACATCTCTCTTAAAAGTCCTTCTTTCTCCTGGTTATGGATTTTTCTGTGTGAAAAAAAAACAAACAACCCTGTATGAATTTCCCACACTTCCTACATTAGTATTCATACCAATCCCTATCAACTTCTCCTTTCTTCCGGTTTTCATATTTTTTTTACAGCTGATTCACCTTCCTGTGTAAATCAAAGAAAGCAAGGTGTATGCATCTGTGTCTGTCTGTCAGCTGCCACATAAACTCTTAATTTTCTGGTTATTTTCTACCAAGTCTGACAGAGACAGAACAATCATGGGGATATCAAGAGCTTCCAGGTTTAATGAGAACAACCAGGTCTCTGGAGAAGGGAGATCCTGCCAGTGGCAGGCAGGAGGGAAGGGTCTGGAGGGGCAGCTCAAGCCACTGCTCAGCATCACGAGCTACGTGGGATGCAGAGCGGGGAGGACAGACATCAATGCTGCCATTGCACGGGGAGTGACCTGCTCACCTGTGTGGTCTTGAATGTGGCTCGTGGGAAGATGCAGAACTTTGAGCCACAAACCATTTTGTAATGATTCACCCCATTTATAAAAACTTCTGGGTTTGGTTTTGTTTTCCTGAAAAAGATCTCATTTGGGGGCAGATCTCCAACCATTACAAATTAGCAAAAATTCAGTGATGCAGAGGCAGCAGCGCTGACTCTTGGCAGTAGGAAATTTAAATGATTGATTATGTTTATCTAGCTTGCACTGAAGAGGTCAGAGAAACTTGAACAGTAATTCCTGCATTTAATACAATACAATATGTTTTTCTCAGCTTATACCTAGGAAAATGTTTGATAATTTCTGAAAACATTGAGATACAAGATACAGAAACATGCACTGAATGGGGAGCTGGCCGTGGCAGAGTCCAAGCAGAAAACATGCATCTTATCACCATGTAGGTCCAACCAAACCTATCGATAAAGCTCTGATGGTAATGGTATAACACCAGATTGCATCAGCCCAAATTCTGGTCTGTGGTTCCCCACTAATTTCTCCTTTTTCATTAGTGTTGCAATCTAGTCTGAGGAAACATCTAGCAGGAAATCTGATCAGCAGTGATGATGGGCTGAGTCTAAAAAAGGTAGGAAACTGGGTTATTTCACATGCATACACTCTGCTTCTTTGGTCCAGAGTATTTCTCTGTGCTTTCCTTTCAAAGGAAAAGCATCCCTGTCACCACACTTGCCCAGTCCTGAAGAGTACTTGGGACACCTTTTCTCAAATTAGTTTGTTTTTCATAGTGTAGATGATGGGGTTTAGCATAGGTGGCAGGAGCATGTAGAGATTGGCCAACAGGATGTGAACATGGTGGGGGACGTTGTGGCCAAACCGATGAGTGAAAAATGAGAAAAATGCTGGTGTGTAGAACATTAATATAATGCAGGCATGAGAGCTGCAGGTGCCAACTGCCTTGAGCTGGGCATCCTTGGATGAGAGCCTGAAGACAGCCCGGAGAATGAGGACGTACGATACCCCGATGAGCACAATATCCAGGCCTAGGGACAGAAGGGTGGTGGCAAAGCCGTACCAGATGTTAACGGAGATGTCGGCACAGCCCAGCCGGGCAATGCCCATGTGCTCACAGTAGGTGTGTGGCATGATGCTGTGTCCACAGTATGGCAGCCTCTGAAGGAGGAATATTGTTGGGAACATCACACAAAAGCTCCTGGCTATTGCAGCCAGCCCTATCTTGGCTATCACTGAGTGCGTGAACACTGTGTCATATCACAGGGGGTTGCAGATGGCCAAGTACCAGTCAAACGCCATGGCCAGCAGAATGGTCGACTCTGCAATGAAGCTCAGGTGTGTGAAGAATATCTGGGTAAGGCAGGTGTGGGAAGACATCTCCTTGGAAAGGGACCAGATTATGCTCAGGGCTTTGGGCACTGTGGAGGAGAATAATACGAGATCTGCCACCGCTAACGTGGCCAGGAAGAGGTACATCGGCTCGTGGAGGCTTCACTCTGTCACAATGACAAACAAGAGGATGAAGTTCTCAAGGAGCGCTTCGATGTACACCAAGCAGAAGGGGATGGAGAGCCAGGTGTGCAGGTCCTCCAGGCCTGCCATGCCCAGCAGAAGGAATGAGGCAGGCTGTAAGCTGGTTTGATTGATAGCCACCATGGTGGGTTGATAACTGAATTAGTTTGGGCTCCTTTCCCTGTAAGTGAAAATAGGGGAAGAGGTAGGGAGCACGGTTCATAATACAGAAAAACCTACCTGAATTTCCCGAGAGCACTTTATTTCTCTGGATCCCAAAGTGTTTTAAAAAAACACTCCCCTACATGCCAGGGAAGCATGCTTGAGATACTGACTACAAATCAAGTAATAAATTAAATTAAAAAGTGTATTTTGTAGCCTCAGATATTGAAATCCAGCAAAGGGGTTTACCAAAGTTCACAAGTTGGTGCAAAAGCTTGGCAAAGCACCCAGGAATCCAGCCCCTCCAGCTCCAATTGCTGTTATTTATTGTGCTTTTGTTCTATAGCACCCAAAAGCATATGAGGCAGGAGACAAGTCAGGACTGACTGACACTGATTTTATATGACATGCTATTTCTTTCAGTACCCACCTCACCTGTCTCCACACTAATTCACACCACATTTTGCATGACGGCAGACTAGGATCCCTGCAAGGCAGGAAAGGTTTGCCCAGCATCCAGGTCAACAAGGCTGTTTACTGTTGGCTGCATCACATCAATATGGAAGGATGATCCATGAACCTATGCAAAACAAAGCAGCATGGAAGATCAGCACCCTGCAGAGTAGGTGATCTCAGGGAACAACCATGTGCCGGGGAGGCAGAACAGCCACTGAATTTTAAAGCAAAGTCAGAAGCAAAGGTCTAAGGCAGAGCACAGCTGTTGGTAGGAAAGCTGTGCAATCCTGGCAGAATTTGCACAGAGGAGCTCAGCCTCAGTGTTTGCTCATGCCAGAGCCGAAGGATTGCCCCGCTGCATAATGGGGTGGGGGGGCCATTTGCACTGCAGCTGGGTGAAATAGAACCCAGCAGTGCTGCCCTAGTGTAATCTGCCCCACACTGTGTCACGTCTTCCTATTCTGGTCTCAGCTGGCCACATCTGCCACCAGACGTGCACCAAACCAACCCAAATGCTCCAGTGACCCAACGTGCGCAGGGTTTGTGCATGCAGAGTCGTCTCTGTGCATGCCAGGGACTGCTGCAGCCTTCCTCCTTGGTGCTACCTTGGGACTCTTGTCTGTGCTTCCCCTTCCTCTGCAAGTTGCTCAGCCTGACCCAGAAGGTGATTTGCAGTATTTCCAGAGAAATAGCAAAGCCACCTGTAAGGGCAGCATCAGCGAAACTAGTGGAAATGTGAAGAAGAGCCATGAACCCTTCGCAGAAAACGGGTGGTCAGGGCTCGGTCTCCAGCTGCTTTGACTGGCAATAACCTGTCTGGTGATGACAGTGGAAACCTTTGCTGATAGTCTTCTACTTCTTTGAATGCACATCTCAATCCCCTTTTGGGAATTATACATGAAAGGCAGCATGAGGTCATGAGGTAGATATCAGGTTTTTAGAGCCAGGCTGTGATCTCCTGCACAAAATGTTAATTCAGGTGGAGCCTGGGAAACTCTGCTACAGGTAGCACATCCTTCAGGTCAGAGAAGGACCCTGGAGCCAAAGTAGCAGCATTTACATGACAAACCCTGTCTGGAAAACAGTGTTTTTCATCTCAGAGCCTAAAGCTGCAGACTGGAGTAGTCCAGGGGAGTTTCTCCCAACTGCAGAATTTTACCTTCTAGTTCAAATCAGGCACCTCAGCCACAGAAACCTGCTGAATGACAGCTACTGTGAATAACTCACCAACTCCCATGACAGCCAGGAATGAGGATATCTGCCTCTGAACCTGAGGGAACACCAGCAGGGAGGTGGTGATATTTATATGCTCCCCCTGAGTCCCCATAGGGCTCACATGCAGCTGGGAGTGGCAGAGTTCTGGTCTGTGCTGCTTGGACAAGTGTCATGGAAAGCATACAAAGTTAATGGGGGTTTGAGTGGAACTCCTTTAATGTGAGCTGCCTGGTGAGAGATTACCTTCCATTGCCTCTGCAGATTATGGCGTGGGACAGAGCGCACAAAGCCTTTGGAGTGCTGTATCATCATCCCCTTCACAGTGGGGATGGGATGAGGTGGGATGGCTGAAGACACACAGATGAGTGATGCTAACCTCCTCCAGCCAACCCTACCAAGATGACACAGGATCTGCTGCCATCACTGCCTCTAGCCTTGCTCTGCCTGCTTCTGTGGGTGTTCAGGCTCTGCTGCTTCAAGCACCGAGGTGATTAATACAGTAAATGTGTCTACTCTCTGCAGCAGGCTTTCATTGCCATTCCTGGCCTGAGTGCTCAGCATTGGCTTGTACTCTGTTAGGACTCTCTTCGGGGGCATAAAAAGAAAATCCAATATTAACAAAGAGTGGGAATGGTCAACAAGTGGGTGAGCAGAGAGAGGTTGTGAGGGAATGGAAACTAATAAAACTGTGAAGAAAGTAAAAGTTGGGTACCTTAAATTAAGCAATAAATCTAGATTTAGTTGCTGAAATGAACCCAGGCAGATTGACTTTAGCCAGATATTTTCTTTTTCAGCCAGATACTTTCTTTTTCCTTTCTTCTTCCTTTCTTTCTTTTTTCCTTTTCTTTCTCAGGAAAATTGTGACCTGACATCTTGGGAATCAATGTTTCAAGATTAGATTTTCAAGCTCCCAAAATTGGGATATTTGCAAAAAGTCATTGTCACCAGCTGTTGGGATGTGCATGCCTTATGGTTGTCCAGCGCCAGCACAGATATTGTAGCACATAACCCCTGGCTCAGATTAACTCTAGTGTAAGTATTCATGGTTTTAATTAAATAAGGTCCCCAAGCCTCAGTTGCCCACTTGACATATCTGTGGCATAGGCAGAAAAACACTTGCTTTCTAATGCCTGAAAACGATTTTTATACTGGTAAAGTTGGAATTATCTATGTCCCACACCTAACTTGGGTATCCCTCTCTGTGGGTGAGTCAGTGGCACATAGATCTCACAGGGTCTCAGGGTGGGGGGGCTGGTCTCACCTCATTTCTGTCTCTCACCCTGCACACAGGGACCTGGAGCTAGAGCAGTCCCCAGGACAGCAGGTTTTGTCTTTGCCCAGCAGCTTTCAGGGATTCTTCTCTCCTGTCCCACGCTGGTGGCAAGCTTCAGCTCAGGTCTGGAAAGCAGGCATGGGGTTTAAGTTCCTCAGCTGTTGGGTTTTCAACCTGAAAGCCTCAAAATCAAAGCACAGCCACTTTTTGAATGCAGCAGCTGTATTTGGGGGGTGTGTGGTGTGCAGATCTCTGTGCGCATGCATCCTTTCTCTGATGGAGGCTTAACTGGGGTTCGTCTGCAAAAGGCCTTCAGTAAGCCACTCAGGTGAGGACCCTGTCATAGAGACTTCTGGACTGTCTCCCTGCTTCAGAAAAAGGAGGAAAATGAGAAAAGGAAGAAGAAAAGGAGAAACAACCTTTCTGTGAAGGTCCTGACATGGGATAAAGAACCTATGGGGTGCATCTGGCATGGGGCAACCTGTGTGACCCCAGGGATTTGCTTTCTCATCTGTGGTCCCCAAAGCGGAGATATGCCCCCCCCCCCCCCCCCCCCCCTTGTTTAACATGAGGAGCTCCCCACCGTGGGCTGAGGCCAGCGGGGCCCGGGGGCGGCAGGGACCGGGAGCATCCCGTATGCCGCATCCCACCTCCCGCATCCCGCATTCCACCTCCCGCAGCAGCCAGCAGAGGGAAGCAACGAGCCGCGCTCCGCCCGCCCGCCGCCTCCCCGGGGTACCCAGCCCGACCCGCGGCAGACCCCCCCCGCGGAAAGGGGGGATGGAAGTCCGCAGGGTCCCGAGTTGGCAGCTCCCCGGTGCTGCTGGCAACGCTCCCGGCCTGCGGGACGGTGCCCGGCCCCGGCCGATGCCCCCGGGCTCCCTCCCACGCCGCGATGGATGGAATCCCTCCGGGGCCGTGGGGCTGGGCTCGGCCCGCGCCAGCGTGGGAGTGCTGGAAGGAGCCCGGCCGAGCACTGACTATCCCAACAGCCTGACCACCAGCAGGTCCCTGGGGAAGAGCTTAAGCACAAGGCAAATGTGCCGTGGTGGTCCTCGACGCAGAAAAGCAGTGGGGCTCCTCAGCCAGAGAGGCTGGTTTGGTCTCAAAGGATTGCTGTGCTGTGAATTTATCTCGCTGCTTTTCGAGCTTGTAGAAACCTTTGCCATCCACAACATGCTGCAGAGCTCTTGGCTGAGGGGGAGGGTCTGAGGACAGCCCTGAGGCTGAGGGCAGCGGGTCTCACCCGTGAGAGGGACCCAATGGATGCGGCCCCACTTAGCTATGGATAGGGCTATGCTGCAACGTGTGGTGGTCCTGGCTTTATTTCCTGTCCTCTCCCGACATGTGCTGTGTGAAAGCTGCTCTCTTCTGTGGAAGGAAAGTAGAGTGGAGAACTCCTTCCATGCCACATAAAAACACATGCCACTTTTTGGCAAAGGGGAGCCTGACTCCGTGAGTCGGTGCTCTCCCATTGCACAGAAAAGCCTTATCTAGCATTTTCCGTGCAAACCACCCCAGGAAGCTCTGTAGTCCTCCTGACACCTGTTTGCCACATGCCATCAAGGCCCAGTTCTTGCAGAGCAGATGTTTAAGTAAGCAGCCCCTGGCCTGGCTTTGTGGTCTGCTATCATTCCTTGTTCTTTTCCCTATTTCCTTGTTCTTCCTTTACTACCTTTTGTCTACTTGGAGAGGGGAGCCAGAAGAAACAGTCATTCTGCTCAGACTGTCATAGGTGAGGGGACAAGATACTGCCACCAGAGAAATTTTTTGGAAAAAAAATTTGGCTCTGCCAAGCAGCTCTTGGGCAAAGATTGTCTGGCTGAAGCTCTCACCAGAACAACCCAAAACTTCAGTACTGGAAGAAGCAGAATTACTGGTCTCCAGGGTCTTTAGCTGGGGCTTGTAATTTCATTATACATGGGAGGATGCATATATGTGTCTTCATGGGTTGTATAGGTGTGTGCCAAGGGGTCTGAGCCTGGAGAGGCTGGGGAATCCACTGGACCACTTTTAAAAATATCTATAGTTCCCAATAACAGTGCTCCCAAAGACATGCTGATCTTACTTGTTACAGTGCTGGGTGCACAGTTTATAACAAACACTGGCAGGAAACACAAAAACAGTTCTTAAATGTTTGAACTGTTTTAAAATGTCCATCCACAGGTAGTCAATTTATACAGTGCCTGCACCTCTGGATCAGCTGGAAGAGAACAGCTCCACCGCACCAGCTCAAGTGGGAAGAAATCAATCTTCTGAGTCTAAATGAGCCAGTCTGAGGAGGCATTGTGCTGCAGTGCCTTATGGAAACTCCAGCATACTAATTAGTGCATGCTAATTCAGGACTGACAGTTATTTCAAGAAATCTGGTGTTGTAGCCTAACCCAGGCAAAATGCTCCAGATGAAACAAAGAAAAACCTAGGGAGGAAAGCACTTGTGTTTTAAAGAGAAGACAACAATTCTGGTTAATGTCAGAGAGTCCAAAAGTCATTGCTTTATAGAAAAGGTTCCCCTTGCAGACCTAGGGGGCTGCTTCTATTATCAGCCCCCGGTTTGGGACGCCAGTCCAGCTGTGTCTGTAGGGGCTGAACCTCACCAGACCCGGCCCCCCCTGCTCCTGATCGCCCTCATCCTCCACCTGACATACAATGGACCAAGTCTGAATGTCCAGTAACCAGCCTGGTCTCCCTGGGGCCACACAGAGTCCCAGGTGGCCAAAAGGGTGGTCACAGAGAGCAGTGCCTGCCCTGGCACCCACACTGACACCAGCAGTGCTCATGTAGACATGACCAGCACCCCCCAGCCCCATTCCTCCTCGACGGATGGTCAGGATAGAACACGACCCTTGCCCACTTGGTTCACAGACACTCTTGCATCCGTGAGTCCCTTGAACCCTGGAGCAGACCAGAAGGCTGTCCAGATCCATGCCCAGACCCTGGTCCCTGTTTGCCCACTCTCCAGTGCCAGCCTTGGGTGTTTCTAGGTTCTGGTCTCCTCCCATTCATCAGTTACTCCAGCTTAATATTTGTTTGTAATACCCCTGTACACAGACAGTAAGGTCACTCAGAAAAGGGCCAGAAGTGAGTTTAATGAGCAGACAGGACAGGCTATGGTGATCAGGTGCATCGCCTGGAGAGTGTATTGGCCAGCAACTTGTTTACACTTGATCAGCCCCTTTACCAGTCTCTCTACATTTTCCCATGCTGGTTCCTTCCTGATACACCTAGATCCCTCCTTTCCTTTGTCTTTGGTCCATAATATATTTTGCACATTTCCACAAGCCCCTTAAATCATCCCACGTAAAATTTTACACAAGACCCATCAAATATCCAGCACTAAGTCTGCTCTTTCCCAGAGGACCCATGATCATTTTCTTTCCGTCTTCTCAGCAGTTCTGCTTGAGCTTCTTTCCTCCTGGCTCCTCCAGCCGCCCCTTGATCACTGACTGAAGGCTGTGGTCTGTGTTATTGTCTCTGTTATCTCCTGGGGTCTTAGGTTTGTGTATCTAGGTATGATTTGTTATTTTTCCTGTCTTTGGCCTCTGTTTACCTGCTGAAGAGCCCTTAACCACATATTCTTACAAACCATGGTTCTTACATCGCAGGTATCTATGTATTCTTTACCTTCCATATACCTTTTACTTTCCTTATATCCTTACATCAGCAGAAGTGTTTGGCATGTTACCCTCTCCTGGCTGGTCTTCTTGGGGTTTGAACTTTGCATAAGACAGTTGGCAGTGACCATCATATTGGCTTTACTGGCAAATGGCAGCCCTGGACTTGCAGACCCCTCTTTGACAGAACATCCTCAGTATCCATCTCCTCATCGTTTTGGTTTTCACGCTGTAAATGATAAGATTCAGGATGGGTGGGGCAATGAAATGGATGTTGGCTGTGAGAGCATAGGCCTGGGGGGACACGTGTTTGCCAAACCGGTGCATCACGGAGAGCACAACTTTCTTAGGAATGGAGACCAGTAGAGCCTGGCCTTTTTAGACCAACAAAACACAGGCCATCTACAAACACATGGAGGGAAAAAGATCTACTTAAGCTCAAGGATAGTGATTACTCACAAAGCAACGTGTGTAAATTGTACATGGATAAATGTAAACTGGAAATTACAAGGACATCATATAAAAGCAGAATGTCTCTGGACATCCTCCCTCTAGAAACACAGGGAGGAGAGATGGAACTGCTTTTATAGAAAGTTTTCTTTCTGTAAACTCATGCTGCCTCATGCTGCCAAGAAAGATGCAGACAGGACTCCAGGACTGTAATCTCTAGAGTCCTCTCCCCAAGGTAATTGCAGGCTTCTCTGTGTGCCTAACTCTGGTCCTCACGTCTGGCTTTGAAGGACCATCTACCACAGGGGTTCCCAGGCTCCCCTGGGTGCTTGTTCAGGGGCTGTAGGGAGCAAAGCCAGTGAGTGCACCCTTAACATGTATCAGTGAGGTCTCCACCGCCCCAGGTCAGCTCAGTGTGGTCTGCATCAGCTTTCTAACATCTTCTAGAGAGGTTTTTTACCCCCCCTCTCCTATAAGGACATCCCATGGAAAGCAAGAGAGAGGGAGGCAGTGGGACTGAAGGAGTGCATAAGAGGGTTTTTGAGAAACTGCTCTGGAAATGAGTGGTTTTGACAGCTAAGTGAAATCTGTTATGGAGGTTTATGTCACCTTATCTGGAATATCCACCTGTAAGTCTAGAAAAGTTTTTGAAATTACTTAAATAACTGTAAAACCATTCCCTTTAAAAATATCTAATCTATCTGTTCAGAAAATTGCAGAAATATTGCCATTCTTTCCTCGAATTCATGAGGCTTCTAACCCACAGCATCTCTCTTTGCCCTTCCCTGTCTCAGTACACAGGTTTATGGCCCAATGCAGCAGCCTTGGATAACTGCAAAGACAGACCAAGTTCCAAGGATTGACCTGGGCTCGCACAAAGCTGCAGACTTTAATGTGTGGGAGTTTTCTCTAGTCCTCACGAGAAGCTTATCAAAGGTCACCCCCCACATTGCATGGAGGGGAAGGAGGAGGAGTTACGGGAGAAAGTTATCTTCAGACACCAACAGCTGACAGGATCAGTTAAAGCAGCCATAATTCCCAGTTCAGTCTCCACCCTGAGAGTACAGGAACTGTCAGAGGTCGTTTTTAATTGCCCTAAATTTCTGGTATGCCCCATCTCTTCCTCCAGAGCTCTGGCTATGCTTTACACACACTGTGCTAGATGCATCAGTTGCGTGCATGAAGAACTGGGGGAGTCCCCTGTCTCATCCACCTTTTATGCAGCAAACCAGCACGCTCCCCACCGCAGCACGCACTGGAGCAAGCAGTCTGCTTCAAGCAGGCAGAGCGTGAGCTGAGACTGGGCTGGCAGAATACAAGGCCCTCCCAAATTTGAGATCAGATCCATACTGAGCGCTCACATGTCACAGCCTGTCAGGAAAAGCACAAAAGAAGGGTGAATCCTTTTGGTTGTTTTTCTAAGCGATGACTCATTTTAACTCTTACAGCTTGATGTACTCCAGAAAATGACAAATTCCACAGCTGCACCCTAGGATTTCACTGGGAACGAGTGTTCTCAAAGCTGTGAGTGCAAAAGAGGCTGTACCCTTCTCTAGCATAGAGAGTGGTTCTCTGAGCAGATGCAGGGCTGTGTATTCCCCTTTGCAAGCAGGGAAATATGAGAGTTTGGGGTCTCTGAGAGGTGTCCCATCTCCGTGCCAGCCCTCTGGAAAGGGGACAGAGCACAGCTTCTTGGAGCAACCCCCACCTCCGGTAGCTGAAATGAGCTGGCCCGCAGGAGGGTGACAGGGGTGTTTGCAGGTGCAAGCATCATGGACCCTGTCCACATCTGCGAGGAGTCAGGACCCGGCTGAGCCCTCTTCAGTGGCACAGTGCAATCTTCCACGACAGAGCAAAGAGCCCACTCACCTGCCTCGCTCACGACCATCCTGAGCTTCCCACCAGCTCCGCCGCAAGGAAGCAGCCTGTTCCTGACCATCAGGGCTTGTAGCAGCAGAGGATTTATAGAAAACACTGAGCAATCCCCCCCGCCATGGGAACAAGGAGAGCTCTTGGTTTCTCAGCACTCAGAGTAGATGCATTAACCCCCACAGCACCAGGTCCACCCTGGCATGAACCATGATGGCAGCAGGGGATGCAGCCTGAAGACCCCTTCCAGAGATGCCCTCCTTCTCCTCCTGGCCTCCCTCTCCCCGGACAGTCAGGCCAGGCATGGTTGGGTTAAAGGAGCTCCTGCTCTGTGGCAGGGTGATGGGTAGATGATTCCTAAAGGTTGTTCCCAGCTGCACTTCAGTTCTGTGGAACTGGAAGGAAACCCTGGAACAGGTCCCTGGTCTCTGGAGCAGACCAGAGCTATGTGGCCTTGTGTCCTGTCTCCAAAAGTGGCCTTAGGCAGATGCCAAGAGAATAATGTAAGTAATGCTTAGTAATTCCTCAAGCACCTTCCCAGCCCTCAGCAGTTTGTGGTCTAGGGGATTCCTGAACCAAAATTGGTTCATATATACAAAATAGCCCAGGAAGGACTTTTTTCTTCCACTATTCATTTGAATTTGGATTTTGGTAACTGCAACACACAATGGCAAGAAGATCTAGAGCCACCACTTTATGCTTGTTGTGAACACGCTTCTTTGGAGGGCTCCTAATTCATGTATTAGACGAGACAGTGTACAGTTGATCCCTGTCACCCCTCTTAGAGCCATTCAAAGGTGGCTTGTGCTGACACAGCCAAAAGCAGTGTCCATGGTGTGACAGCTGCCTTCCTGACCAGTGCTGCATGCCGTCTTCACTGTCAGGTCATACATCCTGGTTTGCTGGGATGTGCTGAGGTTGCCTTTCAGGAACATCTGTCTCATGCTCTTTGGTCCCCGTGGGACCCACATCTGCATGGTCCCACATCTGCATCTCTGTCCTCTTCCACCTTCCAGCTTTCTTCTTCTTTACCCACCATTTCAGGACCAATGTCTGCCACCCTGTCCATGTCCTGCTGGCCAGCCTGGACCACGCAGACCATAAGCCTCACTGGGTATGGGGTGAAGACCAAGCAGATGTGGGCATGGGTGTTTGGCTTGCTCTGTTAGAAGCAGTGCAGCCTGGAGCCCAGCACTGCTCTGGCAGGTGAGGCCAGATGAGCCTGGACTCAGTAGCCTCCCCCTCCCACTCTCTGCTCTCTCCAAAATGCCTCCCTGAGCATTCCAGCTCCCTCCAGCTGCCCTGGGTCATTCCAAGGTCCTGCGGTAACTCACCCAGCTTTTAGTACTCCCATTGGGATGCTTTGGGGTGTGAAGCATCTGAGCCGCTGAGTGCAGCCACTGGAGCGGTGAGAGAGAAATGGGATTCAAGTGAGTGCTGTGAGGTGGTCCTCGGGGGCTGGGGCACGAGCACACGCCTGGATGACATGCTGAGTTCAGCTGGAGTAGAAGAGATGCTCTGGGACAGCCACCTCCATCCCCATCAGCTCTTTGTGGGTCTTCCCTGCACAGACCTCTTGCTATGCCCTTATCGTGTAATGGCAGACACTCTTGCAGTGTTGCAATTATGCTTGAATTCAGAAGGTCAGCAGCATGTTTAGGTATGATTTAAATCTCCTCTCAGCCCTCAGAAAGGTTCTTGTGAGAGGCAGAAGGTTCATGGAGGTCTGCCTAAATCTTGGAGTGGATTTTACTGCAGCACTTGGTGCACTGATGGATGAAGTGTTTTAAAAACAACATAATAATAAAATAAATGCCCTTGGAGGATTTCATCTGACTAGAGGAAATGATGAGAGCAAAATTCTTTAATGGCCATTGTTGGTGAGGGGGAGAAATGGAATATTTAGTGCTGAACATTGTAGCTCAAGAGCCTCAGAGTGGATGAAGATGGTCGGATTTCAGTATCTACAGTTATATTTATTACTGTATTCTTTGGGGCCTGTCTTCTCCCACTGGTAAAACAGTAATGAAGAAATATGGTGCACAGGGATATGGTGAATGCATTTTTATTGCAAGGAGGAATTGCATTAGGGAAATGTTAACTTAAAGACCTAAACCATTTGCATTTGTGCAGTCATTTTGATGGAGGTTTGTTACTTCAGCCATCACAACCCCCCCGGCTGACCACGGGGAACAAGCCGGGCTGGAGGCAGCAGCCGCAGCAGCTCTGCTGCTGAGCATCAAGCTTGAGCTCTCCGAGACCACGAGACGGATCACAGCAGGTCCCGCCCGGGCTGGTGGCCCAGGAGTGGTGGCAGGTGCCTTAACTTTCAGAGTGAACTGAGATAAGCAGACCATATTCCAGTTCTGGATACCTGGGTTTAATTTCCACAGCTACGCACAAAAACTGCAGTCAACGTGGACTATCAGGAGGGAATTTTGCTCACCGCTAGCTCAGAGCGCTGACTCTTCGCACACCCCGGGGGACAGCAAAGCCGTTTGCAGCCCTTTCCCTCTGCCCTGACCGAGCAGAGGCACAGCCCGTGCAGGCTGACTGCAGACTTGCTGCAGTACTGGTAACTTCTGCAGCAGGTTACTACACGGAGCCAGGATCTCAGCCCAGTGCATGGACCTCGCTCCCAGTTCCTCCAGCTGAGATGCAGGGTGAGGGGTGGCAGACAGATAAACTCTCTAAAGGCACAACCCCACCTGCGTCAGGGGAAAAAACTAGTACAGGGGTTTTCCCACAGCAGAGCAGAGCTAAGCCAGTTTCTGTAAACCCAGGCACCTGGAGGTGATGTTAGAGCCTTCCCAGTCCAGACCAGCTCCAAACGGGTCTGCTGCCTCTGTGCCCAAACGTGCAGTGAGAAAGCACCAGCTTCTCAAATGCTTGTGTGTGTGGCTAATTCCCATTAAAAAGAGGTGTATGTGAGGGTCCCTGAGTGCTGCTATAGGGTCAGAACAAAGGATGAAAAGGGTACAGAGGAGGAAAAGGAAGAAACTAGGAAATTCACCCACAAAGTCTGTCCTTGTGCATCTCCTCAGACCCAGAAGGTGTGGGAAGGGACTTGGTCCCAGCCCACAAAAGCTAGAAAATACAGCAGCCAGATGCCTTGCTCTTGATGGAGACAGGGTGAGGTCCTCCCCTGGGAGTCAGCTGCTGAGAAGGCAAAACGGGGTTTTGCTAGCAGAATTACTGAATTGGGGAGGGGGTTCACTGGAGTAGCAGAGCTTCATGCTGTGCAGGCAACAGTGCAGAATAGGGCGTTATCGGGACAGGGAGACACTGTCCTTGACCCTTTGGCTGGTGGCCATCCACACCTGCCTCACACTGATGCTCAAGGTCCATTTTTTTATCACCAAGGTCAGCTCAGGAGCAAAATTCACCCCCAGCGGGATGGTCTGCTGGGTGCACAGGGAGCAGCGAGCCCCTCGCAAGGCTCTCCGTTCCCTCTCCAGCCTCTGCCGGCAGTTTCTGATGCTGCTTTGTCACCACGAGAGGATTGATCCTGTGGGCTGGAGACCTGCAGCAGGTGACTTGAGGTGGTGGGTGCAAGGTATTTTCACATACTTTGCTTGTGTGCACATGAGAGTGCAAAGCACTGGAGAGCAGCCGTGCTGCTGCTCTGGCTTCACGTTGGAAAAAACCTCTGGAAAAGAATGGGGTAAATCAAGCCTTGGAGGAGCTGGAGGGCAGTTCATTTCCCCCCAGCTCTGCTCTGGGCTCCTCTGCCCTTCACCACACGGGAAACCAATCCTGGGTGGTACTTCTGAGAGCAGCTTTGGAGCAGGCCCCACAGTAATAGCGGTTAGCACCAAACACAGCCCAGCTGGAAAATCAGCACCCAAACTGGGAAAGGGCTTGGGATATCCGAATCCCAGCACCTCCTTTGGAAATCCCAGTTACTGATGGGAGCACGGTCCGGAGGGAGCCCACGTACCGCTGGGCATCCCCCTGCCCAATGCTCGCAGGCTGGCAGCACAACCGGGTGTCCAGGGCTGTGCCTCAGTTTCCCCTCTCACCCCGTCCTGCCCCGGTTTGGCCTCTGCGTGCCGTGGGGTTTCACTGACACTAGAGGGAGCAGGAACCCTCCCACGGCAGCGGGATGCCCACCGGGGCCCCCCCGACAGCAGGTTTGTGCCCTCCGAAATTGCACCCGCAGGGGGGTCCCGGGGGGAACAAGCTGTGTCTGCCCCAGCCATTCTTGCAGGGTGGTTTGGCCAGCCTTGCTTTTCTTTCCCCTTCCCTTCCTCAAACCCGTGCCTCAGTTTCCCCGCCTGGAAAAAGAAGGTTTGCTTTCATTCGCATCAGCCCAAAGGTCTGTCGGTCTTCTTCCCAGCGCTGCACGCGTGAATCGGCACAGAGGCTGCCCCAGGGAGTGCCAAGCACGAAGGAAAAGGTGCTTCCCAGGGCGGTGACAGGGTCTTCAAACCCTGACCGTGTGCCTGTTAGGAAGGGGCTCATGCAAAACACCAGCTCCTGGGATGACAGGAGATCCCAGGTGAATTTTGTGCTTTATGATACATGGGAGCTCAGTCTGGACAGCTTAATGCTCCCGAACACAAAGGTTTTGTGCTATGCATCACCCTAAACCACATTTACCCAAAAGCTCCTCAATCCCAGTGAAAGAGGCCAGCTTTACAGCACATGCAAGAGCTCGCCCCGAGCACAGCAGGCTCAGTGCCCACCTGCGCGGCGTCGTGCTCAGTGCAGTCGGAGGGCATTACACAAACACCAACCAGGCCTGGCATCCATTCCCAGCCGGAATGCTAACAAAAGCCTGGCTGAGCCTGGCTAATTATATCTTGCTGTACCCCTGGTGTAGGAGCAGGGTGTGGGACAGCAAACGACCCCCTTTCCCAAGGGGGATGCTGCCCTGCCATCAGCATTTCGTGACACTTTGGGTGCAGCTGCCCTGCTCGGTGCCTCAGTTTTCCCACAAGGAGCTCTGCCTGCTGGCCAGTGCTGGGGGAAGCAGGAGAGCCCTCTGATCCCCTGAGAGCCTTTCTCTGGGGGGGGGGGGGAGGCAGAGAGCAAGGCGGTGTGTTTCCCTCTCCTGTGGAAGAGGAAAGGTTTCAAAAGCAGCCGGCACATTTCACTCCTCCCTGCCGACACACAGACTTGCAACATGGCAAGAGGGGAGGATGGAGAAGAGGGGCTGGTTATTAGGACACGTCCTACCGTCCCTTGGGAATAGGAGTCACCTAAGCCTGCCATCAGCTCTGCCCCAGAGATGGAGGGCAGTCACAAAACCCACGCTGCCGCAGGGGTGAGCAGCCTGTGCTTCTCCAAGTAATCCAGGGCTGCCCTGTCTCTCCTGGTACTGCTAAGAAAAATAATAAAAAAAAAAGCTAAATATTTTTCAGCTGGCTGCCACTCTGCCTCAGCAGAAATATTTTCTGCCGTGTCAGAACTCTGACACAGCATAAAGTGGAACGCTTGCTCCTCAGCCAAGGGCTGCCTTATCTCTGCACAGCCGGGCTCCTGTTTGTGCCATCTGAGTTATCGCCCCATCACAGCCCTGTGCTGCAGCCGGGCTGGGAGAGGCTGCCGTGACTCAGCACCCTGCTGTGGGTGCCCAGGGCCGGTGCGAACTCATTGCACTCAATTTATGATGGGAGAGCCTGCCACAGCAATACAGCAGAAATAGCTAAAACATCCCACTGCAGAAAATGGGCTTGAGTCCTGGGCACGGGAGCGAGAGCCCTGTCTGGCTCTGCCAGGCAGGCGATGCTGGTTTCAGAGCTGTCTTTCTGCCTGGATGTCTGAAGAGGACCCTCAAAATAAAGTGTCCCTCTGGGCTGGGGTGAAACAGGGTCTGTGGGTCGTTCCCTGACCTCCATCCTCAGCTCAGCCCCACAGAGAGGCTGTTATTTGGGACTCCTTAGGAGAAAGGGGGTCTGCCTAGTGCACGATGCTGGGATGATGGCTTGGTGCTGTGGAGAGCTGAGCAAAATTAGTAATGACCTTCAGGCCAGTCCCTGATTCACCCACAAGTCCTGGGACCACAGAGGTGCTGGGATGAGCTGCTGAACACCAGGGCCTCTGGCAGGGCAGCTGGAGAGAGGCTCTGCCAAGGGCTGCCCCAAGCACAGGGTTTTGGTGCATCGCTCAGGGCAGGGTGCTGCTCTCCCACATGAGGGGTACAAACATGAGGCAGCCCTCAAATGGCCACTCAGGTGCTGCCCCAGGTGCCGTCCCATTTTCAGAGCCACTTTTGCTATGTGAGTAAGTAGTGGGTGCCAGGCTGGAGTGAGGTCTCCCTTTCTGCCTTCCTAAAACCAAGTCCCAACACAGGAACAGGTCTGGCTCTGTCCATTGCCAGCATTAACTACTTGAAAGGCATCAGGGGAACGTAGCCCATACAGAAAATGTGTTCCTGATCCAGCTGGTCCTATGCCACAAACAGGAGGAGAAAAGTCCTTGTCTGAGCTCAGCAACGCACTTCTTGGTCCCATAGGAGCCTTCCTTGCTTGCTCACAGGGACATTTTTCATTAGCAAGTGCTGTGGGACTGTGAGATCTAGGACAGAGCTCTCGTGATTCCCATCTACTGGTGGGGGCTTTTTCGGGGGGTGTGTCTGTGATTTAGGGAGCCTTCTGCAAAGCAATGACAGGCAGAGCCAGGTAGACCTGCAGCAGGTGTAGTGCTGGCAGGACTGGCTAGGTCCCTTGAAGCTAACTCGCTCCTTAGAAAAAAGGATGCCGGAGCCTTGTTAGGGGGAAAGCGAGGCCATTTGCCCTTCCTCTGAAGTCTCTGGGGTTTAAATGTGTGGAGGGTTACCTGCTATCCACAATGTACTTCTGCCCGGCACGAGTACAACCCAGCATCTTCCCGGAGCAGCGGGCTCCTCTGCTCTTCCTGCAGCAAGACTCGGCTCAGTCTGTCCGAGGAGCCTTGGGCTCCCGTAGTGACCACAGGTGAGGGACCATGGGGAGCAGAGGAGAGCAGCCTTACCTTTCAGGTGTGAGTGTGCTCCCCAAGGCAGGAGCACGGGCAAGGGCCGGGGGAAGCGGTGGAGGAAGGCAGCATCGGATGCCGTTAGCAGCCAAGCGAAGGAGGCGGCTGGTGCCTGCTCTTGAGATTTGGTGCCATATGTGCCTTGAGAACACTGCAAAAGCCCCAAGATTTTCAGAGGCAGAGGTTTCACGCCTCTTGTCTAAGGTCCTGAGGATGGTCTCCAACCTGCCTGGCATGTCTGGGCTCCCTCCCACAGGGATTTCCCGCCCCAGCCTGTCCCACAGCAGGCGAGCCCAGACCCTCTGCGCTCTGTGGGCTGATCCTGACCATCTGTGCCAGCACCTATTCGGCTCTTTGGCTCTTCCCTTCCTGGGCCTGTAAAGCATCCAGGGTCCAGCCCTGCACAATCGGTCTTTCTGGCCACTTTCTGCTCTCCTGAACTGATGACTGTGAGTTTAAGCCCTGCATCAGCAGAGCTGCATTTGCAAAAAATGAGTCCAGGGGAATTCCCTGCTGACTTGTCAGAGTGCAGAGACACTGGGACAGCCCCCAACTCCAGACACTCTTTGTGCCTACAGAACCACAGGGATAATGCAAACCACCAAGGATCAGGACTTTGGGATTAGCCACAGTTCAGCTGAATTATCAGCAAGACATAGCAGAGCAGTTGCACTGCAGGATTGGTGTGTGAGCACAGGGACGCAGTGTCACAGGCAGGGCTGCGTCAATGCCTGAGGGCTTTTTGCTGTGTAGGTTTCCTGACCAGGGCACTATAATTCATGGCACTGTGTTATCCCATGGTATTAAAATCACTTATTTCATCTGCTTGGTCAGGAGACCCCAGAAAGGACCTTTTCTGTGGGTCTGATTTTCCATCCCTTCCTTTCTCCTCTGCTCACCTCCTGCTCTGGCATTGCCCAGGGGCCCTGGGGGACACACATTTAGGGATGCCCACATCACTAGAGGAGCAGAGGGGAGGGCTCGATGACTGAGAGTCAGCTCCCATCCTCCTGATCAGCTCTGTTGGTACACACTTTGCTCTGGCATGAACCAGAGTGCCTCTGGGCACTAGGCATTGATGAAGGAGATCCTGAAATCCTGTCCTGTAACACCTCTCACCTGCCCTAAGAGAAAAAAATGATAAGAAAACTGAATTTACCCAATAGATAGCAGGGCTGCACAGTGGTGTGACTAGCAAATGGCAGCAGCTGATGTGTGGAGAAGGTATGCCTGTACAGCTGTCCATACGCCAGCATGCAGCAGAAACGGACCCCAGCCCCACTAATAATGCAGCCCATTTCTGCTAAATCCAGGGGCAGAAAACAGGCTGTCACATCTTGAGCACAGCCGGGCGCTGGCTTTTATCTCGGGTTGCAGTGAGGGTGGCGAAGAGCTATCTGACGCAGGGCTTGCAGGGTGTGGGCGGCTATGGGCTGCCCGCAGGTGATAGAGGGGGAGCTGGGCACGGCCAGGGTGGTGGGGTCCCAACCAGCCTCTGTCAGGCTGATAGCTGGGTGTTGTGCTACATTGCTGCGGTCGGGGATGCTACACCAGCCCGAGCACGGCAAAGCAAGACAGAGCAGGGAGAAGTGGTGCTGCAATGGTGCAGCATGGTCCAGCAGTGAAGCGTGCACCGTGCTGCGATGGAGAGTCATCACACACCTGCTCACAGCTGGAAAACCCCAGCTGGGTCCCTGGGAAGTGGTGTACCCACCATGTCCCTCACTCCAGCTGTCCCACGCAGGTGTCCCCTCCAGCCCAGAGCTCGCTTGGGCTCATTTTGCAGCCCAGGGCAGAGGCTCTGGTAGGAAGCCACAGGTTGGACCCTCTTGCCAGGAGCCTGTGTCCCTCTTGTGCTGAGCAGATGAAAACCCCAGCAAGAGTGAGGGGTGAGAGCAAACCACCAACTCGGTTATAGACAGGAAAAACACTGTCTTAAATGAGACTGTCTTGGAGACAGCTCGTCATGAATAAAAAAGTTGCTTTTGCCTATTTCTGGATTGCTTTTGCCGGAGTTCTTTTGTTGAGGGATAACTCAAAAGCTGTTTAAGTAAATCTTTAGCTTTTCCCTGAATATCCTGGCTCTTACGCCTGACCTTGTGCCCCTCATCCCTTCACTTCACTCAGCTCTGAAGCCCCCATAGCCTATGACACTAGACTGGCTTTAGGGCTGGGTATGTCCTGGTGAATCCCTTTACAGGGATATAGGGACAGGGATGTATGAACAGGGACAGGTCACATCTCCTGCTGTGCCCTGGAGGTCCTCTGTGCACTTTTGTTGCAACCAGCTCCCAACCTCCAGACAGTGTCACCTGAGACCCAAATTTCAGACCCAGGAGATTTCCTACAAAATTGAAGCAATACAGTAAAAGGCCCTAACACAATTAAAACACTGAGGCCCCTGCTTGCATGGTAAGTCAGTCATTATGTGGCATGAAATTCAGGCCAGAGCAGTCAGAGCAAGGGATGCTCCACACCTCTTGGAGTCAGGCCTAAAGGGTACCAAGGGTTAAACATGGGTCCTGAAATTAGCCATCCATGTTAGGGGCAGAGAGGCATTCATTTAACCTGCAGTTATATTTTCCCTTAGTTTATTGTTACGGCACAGAAGCATTTTGAAATGTCTTTGTGTTGAAAGCAGAGTGCCTTGGGCGATGAGCCACAGCTAAATTAGATAAACTCTCCTTGTAATAACATCAAGCTCTCTGCCTGATTGCTGTAAAACTCCAATCTGCTCCAAACCTCCACCACGGTCGCCTGTACCTCTTCTGTTTGTGGTCTTTCCTATTCTTCCTTGCCCTCCTAAGGAAAAAATTGCATTTTCAGAAATTCTCCTTGGCTTTCCTGTTCAGGCTAGTGACCAAACAGTCCCAGCCAGGGAAAGTTGTATAAATTATGGTGATTCAGACCAGCCTGCTGCTGCTCTGTATTGCCCTGAATTTGTCATTGACCACGTCCCGAGCAGGTTCAGAGCAGCTGCTCTGCCAGTTTCCTTATGGCCTATGAGCATTTGGTAAGGCTTTGCTCTGGTCCCAAAACTGGGGTTCACCTGGACAGTAGCCTGAAGTCCCCTTTTGCCCCAGGCACCATTTCTGGAGCAACCCTTTACAGGGTATCTGCATTAGCAGTGTGGTGGTGGTAAGTTAGCTCTGGCCTTCAAGTTAAATCAAGGCACCAATGCTAGACTGGACAGAGCCAAAAGGACCAGTGGGGTAGGAGAAGGCTGAAGGTCATATATGAATTTACAGCCCAGAGTGGCTGTAAAAGGTCATTGCTATTATGGAGACTCCACATCCAGAGGCGTACAAGTCTCTGATATGACCCTAACCCAATTAGCTGGCTGATTCACCTGCTATTATTCCTTCTCTATGAGTGCCCATCCTATGGGATTTAAAGAGTTTAAAGAATTACTGTGGGTATAAAGAAGCCATTAAAAGGAATCAATACAGAAAAGCAGCACCAAACTAGCTGGAATAACTTCAGCCTCTCTTCTTCCTCTCTTTCCTCTGCCTTCTCCCTTCCCCTCGGCTCTTTGTGACCATCGTTAACCATCCCATGAAGAAGCCGTCCTGCCTCTGCAACTGCACCAGCAAAACCAGACCCTGAATGGGTCCAAGCATGGGACCAGAACCTGAGGTTTCTCACTGCAAGCCACGTCTCTGCCTGCTTTTCTACAGAGTGCAGAAAAACAGCATTTATTAACCACAGATTCTTGTTAATAGTAATACTGCAGTTAATACTGTCTTCTAAGCCTCTGTGTTTGATGTTGTCCTGCTTGTCCCAGCTTCACACTCCTCCTGCTCTCTGCCACCCCTCCCCAAGCTTTTCCGGCTGCTGGTTCAAATGTAGAAGAAAAGCATCATTATCTTTTCTTTTGTAAAGTTCAGCTTTGCAGAGCTGAAAATGAGACTCCTATCGCAGATGAGGCAAATGCATTGCTAATAATAGACCCAGATGTAGCTTGGGTTTTATTTTCAATGTGGGTCTGCCAGGAAACGTAGGCTACAGGATGACAGAAGTAATAAATGAAAGGCCATGCTAGGTCATTTATTGTCATCCCCCAGCTGAGCATACAGCTGTTTTGGTAAGCTCCGTGCTCAGTTGTATGGGCTGGCTGATTCAGATGATGGGAATATCTGCCTGTGAATTTAGGGTTGCACATATTTGATTTCACTCTTTGAGTCCTGTCTTATTGAAAATTGACAACTGCTGAAGACTTCTGATCTCCTTAAGAACACAGGGCGTGTGACCATGCGTCTGCTCTTTAGGTGAGGAACTAAAGCAAGCGCTGGCCACCTGCATGATACATTTATCTGCACTGAGCAGCCTCCACTCCACATTGTGTTATCAGACTGCTCCGGTGGCTCGCTTGCTGCTGAAAGGGGCCTGTGGGCCTTGCCTAGGAGTCAGAAATTTTAAAAAATGAATAATGCCTCCTAGGATCCTGCAGCAAGGAGCTGAAACGTGAGTACAGATGTGAACCACCCCAACTGGATCATAGTGATGGGCTTGTGCCACTGCTCATTGTGGCTCCGATAAGATCAATGCACCAGTATTGATCTGTAACTGGAATGGCTCAGAGGTCTGGATGAAACCTCCTAGACTGCCTACAGACAGACCCAAAGTCCCTGGTCTTCTCAGGATGCCCTTACACCTCATGCATCCTGGCTTTGCCTTTCTGAGCACGGGAGCACAGCTTCACCTGAAGGCTGAAAAACAAGAAAACACCTGTGTAGTTCAACAGGAAAGTGACACCCAGAGCCAAACAAAAGCCTTTGGTCAGACCTTGAACTGTGGAAATGGATGTTGCTGGTCTGGTTGTAACATGGCAGGTCCTGCTATCCTTGTGCAAGGCATTTGATTTCCCAGCAGGGAGAGGCCAGTGAAGTGCTTGCCTTGTTAAAGGAGCAGAGGAGCCTGGCCCCAGTCACAGCCTGTCCTGGCACTGGCATCCCACACAGGTATTCCTCGAAACCTGGAGCACGAGGAGGTGATCTCTGTTTCATTAAAACCAAGCATGGCTGAATATCTGTGGGTCTCCAGCACACAATTCAGGTGTGGAGGAACTGGACTGGCAGGCTGATGTTTTCCACACTTTCGCCTGATGAAAGGTGCCTGCTTGGGAAAACAGACAGGGGCTTCTCTGCTGGTCTGTGTGTCCAGAGCTGCAGAGCTGCGGCCAAGGGCAACAGCACTCAGCATCCCCAAGAGTGTGCTCCCGTGCAGAAGGGTCTGTGAAGTGCCTAAGCTCCTAAGTCAGGTCATCTCTCCCCTGAGAGAAATATCCCTCAAGTTTAGAGAGCTTGTAAATCCTGCAGAGGACTAAAAGTTTGGGTGCTGCTGGCATGAAGCCACTGTTGTAAAGCACCTTGCACATGGGTCAATGCCTGCTGCAGGCTGCGGGGCACTGGGTGGCATGGGCACGGGCGCTCCTGTGGTGAGCAGGCAGTCACAGGGGGAAGGAGAGGGAGGTATTGAGTCCTGAGCCTGCCTGTTAAGCAAGTCACGGGGCTTTTTCCTCGAAGACCACACCTCACAGCAGACTGACCACTCCAAGGACAGACTGACCCACCGCTGGTGGGGACCCCCACCCTGGCCCCAGCCAATGACCCCACAGTGCAGGACGGGGAGGAGCTGCCGGCAGCGGATAAAAGCCTCCGCGGGGTCCGCAGCTCAGCTACGGGGTCTGTGTCCTCCTGCAGCTCTGAGCAAAGCCGCCTGCCACCATGGTGCACTGGTCAGCCGAAGAGAAGCAGCTCATCACCAGCATCTGGAGCAAGATCAATGTGGAGGAATGCGGTGCCGAGGCCCTGGCCAGGTAGGTCCAGCTCCCGGGCATCTGCTCAGCTGCACCCTGGACAGAGAAACTGTGGCAATTGCACTGGGGAGCATTAACGTCTCTGTGTCTGCTTGTGTCCCCCCTCCATCTCTCCCCAGGCTGCTGATCGTCTACCCCTGGACCCAGAGGTTCTTCGATAACTTTGGGAACCTCTCCAGTCCCACCGCCATCATTGGCAACCCCAAGGTCCGCGCCCATGGCAAGAAAGTGCTCACCTCCTTCGGGGAAGCCATCAAGAACTTGGAAAACCTCAAGGCAACCTATGCCAAGCTGTCCGAGCTGCACTGTGAGAAGCTGCACGTGGACCCCGAGAACTTCAGGGTGAGCTGTGCTTGGGGCTTGACCACCTCTCCCTCCATCCTGCAGAGTATCTCAGTGCCTGGAGGGTTTCAAACAAGCAGAAATAACATATATTTTAGTTACTAAACAGAAAGGGGCTGGCTTGGATGGAAATTGGGGGAGAGGCGAAGGTTGGGCATTTGATAATGCCAGGGAAATGCCAGGCTCCAGGCTGTGAGGGGTCTGGGGACAAATATAGGGAGGTGCCCTGAAAGCCTGGAGGCTCATGCCAGCATGCCTTGAGAAAAGCAGCAGGAAGATGCTGGGAAGCCAAGTGGGGCTGAGGGTGGAGAGCATGGAGGGAAGTTCTGCTGTGTCAGTGCCACAGGCAGCTCTCCCTGGCAGCTCCTGGCCCCAAGGATGGGGACCACTTTGTCTCCCCTTTTTCCAATGCTGGCAGACACAGGAGGAGAGGGAAAAGCAAGTGTGGGATGGTCAGGGGCTGGACACTGATAGAAAGAGATGCAGACTGGGATTAGAGACAGAGAAGACAGGTCCGAGCATGGGGACAAGGTCAGCAGATGAGGGAGAGGAGCAGGAGGGGAATGAAGCAAAAGAGATCAGGGTGCAGGGAGGTGAGAAGTCACTATGGGTGAAGAGAGGGAGCAGTTCAGGCTGGAAGGGATTGAGAGGGGTGGATGTGGCTGATGGCCTCTGCTTCTGTCTCTGTTTAAGCCTGACTTAACCATAAGCCTGGCGATGTAGCAGGTAGACCTCACACTCACCCTAACTCTCTGCTCAAGTAGGTGTTGAGTTTCACAACAGAAAAAAAAAAAAAAAAAAAAGACAGAAAGTGTCTGGAAATAAAGTCTAGAGGCAGGAAAAAGCAGGTGTGAGAAGAAGAAGAGGCAGAGTAGGTGGATACTGGTGCATATAGTCAGCACAGGACTATTTTCCTGCACAGAGAATTCAGCTAAAAGAGCCTCCCTGGGTTGCAGCCTCTAGGACCCACCAGAGAGCTGGTGTCCCTCTAGCCCCTGGGTCTTGTGCAGGGCGAAGGGGTGCTCAGCACCGTGCTGACCTGATTTCCTTCCTTCTCCTCTCCAGCTCCTGGGAGACATCCTCATCATCGTGCTGGCCGCACACTTCACCAAGGACTTCACCCCTGCCTGCCAGGCCACTTGGCAGAAGCTGGTCGGAGTGGTGGCCCATGCTCTAGCCTACAAGTACCATTAAACCCTCTGGAGGCAGATGTGTCTGTAACAGTCAATAAAACCCCCACATTTTCTGGACTTCCTGGTGTGCTCCTGTGTCTCTGCGGCTGCCTGTGGGGTGGGAGGGAGGGAGCAAGGGCCACGAAAGGGGGAAGATGGGCTCCGGGCTGCTGGGAGCACCATGCTCCAGAAAGGCAGTCAGGCTGGCCAAAGGGGAGGCTACTTTTCCTGGCTCCCTCCGAAAGGCATCAGCCTGCTCACTGCTGCCCTTTCCTGCCTGCCCCATGGGGCTGGTCCTGGACCTCCATGCACAAAGTGATGCTGGGGTGCCCCTTGCATACGGAGCTCTGGTGGGACATCTGGGGATACTGGCCTCTAAACCAGCGATGGGCATGTCCCAGCCCACCTAGTACCTCTGAGCTTGCTGAAATCACCGGGGGGGGGGGGGGGGGGGGATTTCTGACCTATTCTGTGCAGAAGGCCAAGCTGCAGGGCAAGCCCTCTGGCCCTAAACCCCTCAACCTGTGATGCATGCAAGGACATAAATTTGTAGAGATGCACTGAAGCCAGCTTAGATTAGATAGAAATTTGGCCCTTCATATTTTAGTGCTGATGTATTTTTAAGAAGTTGATCAAAAGCATTTTCTGAATCAGCAATGAAAATGCTCTTACCATTACTATTGTGCATTTTATTCAGAATACAATATCTAAAAGAAAATGTGTATGATCCCCAGAGGAGGGGATGAGGGCAGCTTTTAAACAGGACCAACCAGAGCTTTTTCTTATTCAGATTGGCTTAATGGAAGAATGTATTTTCACTGGAATGGAAGGTTTCTGTGTAAGCACATCAGTTTCAGCAATGCTTTTCCAGGAATAACTTAAAATGCAAGGAGGACAGACATGTCAGTGTCTCAGAATGATGAAATCCTTGATTTGCATGATTTAGTAATAAATTTTCTGCCTTTCTCCTGATAAAGCAGGGATTTGCACTTATGACCCCTCTATCCTACACAGACAGCCTGTCTGACAGGCAAGGGATCCAGCCCTGCTGGCAGTGCTGAGAACATCCTGGGCTGGGGGAAAAGAAAGAGAAAAAAACTCCAGAAACCAGTCCAGCTTTCCTGCAGCATGTCATTCTCCTTTCAGTCAGCCAATGGGCATGTCAGCATGATTTCAGGAGGTAAGACCGTTCTCAACACCTCATTCCAGTTAGCACAAAAGTACAGTTCAAAACCTTGGAAGTTGTCACCAAACAGAAAAGGCCTCCCGCACTTGAGGCACGGGCAGACATAACATTAACAAAATGACTGTGGGTGCATCCAGCAGCACACACTCTGTCTGCTCCTGTGTTTATACCTCTAGGTCCCAAACCAGCAAACGCTTGCCTGAACCTCAGCAATATGTTTTCGCCCCAGTGTCTGTGAATGTCCTAATCATTCTGTTCCTCCTCTTCCACCCTGTGCCATGGGCACATCCCAGTGGTGATGTGGAGCACGTTCTGCTTCCTGACCGTGCACTACGGCCAGCACCTGGATGGTCCTGTTGGCCTTAATCTGCAATTAGAGGTACAGGCAAGGGGCAGGATGCGGTGCTGGTGTTGCAGAGCCAGTGTGCCAGGCTTTCCAAGTGTGGGTTGCCCCTCTTTCGTGTGAAGCCAGAGCAAAGTTGTGACCGCCAACAGCCCATCTGACCCCAAAGGCAGGTTAGAGGCAAGCCCTGGATGCAGGCTAGACGAACACCAGGGCAAGCCTGGTGTTGAAATGACACTGCCTAGTCCTAGCAGTGTCGCACCGGTAGCTCTAACAGCTCTTCACAGAAGCAGTGGTGTCAGTAGTGCCTCCTGCCTTTGCAGGCGGGGAATGGAGCAGCACAAGGGAAGTGGCTCGACCGAAGCACCTCCAGCAGCTGGTGGGAAAGCAGGAATTAAATGTGCACTTCCAGGCCATCACACTGTGAAGACTGTCCTCTTTGGGGAGGAGAGCCCAGCCTCACCAGCACAGTGACAGGGAGCAAAAGCAGTGCTGGGGTTTTACCGTGAGATAAAATGGCCATTGCAGCATTTCTGCAGCAGCAGTGCAGGGTGATGGCTGGGATGCTCAGGCAGGGCTGGGAGCCATGAAGTGCCCAGAGGACAGTGAGCCATCAGCTTGGTCCTTAGCAGTTGGCTCGCGTTCAGGACCTGACTTCTGCCTTACCCTCTGTTACGCCATTTCAGTGAGACCCAGGTGCTCGCTGTGAGCCCCAGGATTTCTGCATGGTGCAAACAGCGTTTTGGAGCCCAGAGTCCCTTTGAAGTGGTTCCAGCCCTCCATAGCCTGACCAAGGCAGGGCTGGCTGACGCACATTCCCATTTTGCCGTCTGCTGCTTCCACTACAGGGGGGAATGAGTGAGCTCCTGTCCTCAGCTGGGAGACCACGAGATGCTGGCACAGAGTGGGATGAGCCTGGGCAGGGCTGTTCAGCTGGGAAAGGAAGATCACAGCAAATAAAGCGGGAACAAAGACACCCTTGAGACCTACTGGCTTAAGACACAAAAAATTGCATGTTTTGGAGGAGGCAGAAGAGGCTGGCCTGGATCCAGAGCGGCAGAGGCTGGGTATAGCTGCCACTCCTGCTGATAAGGGCTCTGGTAAAGCTTGGCACGGGACACTGCCTGCTGCAATCAGAGTGACCAATAAATTCTGCTTGTTTCAGAAAGGCTGTTACTGTAGCTGCCTTTTGCCATCATTGGGATGGTTTATCTATAAAAAGGAAGGTTGCCGTCCATGGCATGGCCCAGTGTGGGGCCAAGAGATGAAGAACAACTTAGGGGATCTTCCACCCACACCAAAGGGAAGAGCCGGCTGGAAGGATGCTTGAGGGAAGAGTCCTGAGCATAGTGAAATCCATGCCAGGCAGACAGCAAAAGGGCCCCTAGTTTTCCTTCTGGGGATAAGCATGCTGCAAGGTATTGCTGTAGGTACACTAGGGGAAAGGAGATCTCCCTTTGACTCCGCGAACTGGAAAAAAGCTACAGAAATTGCCCCTCTTTGGCACATTGTGATGAACATTTCCCCTCCCACCCTGTGCCCCCAAACAGCCCCCTCAACAGACAACCCCTGTGCTGGGAGCTCTGAGCATCTAAAAATTGCCAGCCAGGCCTCTGCCCCCAAGCCATAGAGCAGGTGATTTTAAAATGTACTTAAAATGAACTCTTCCTTATAAAAATGGATGAGGTGGATGGATTCCCTGGAGAAGCCCCAAGAAGAGCACACGGCTGGAACTGTCTGGGCTGTCGTGCATTTGCTTTTTGCCAAGTGCCTCTCTGCTGTCTCCCAGCGTACAGGGTTGCATACAGAGAATGCTCGTGACGTCCTGGCCGAGGTCACTCTGCCATCCCTGCAGGCACCTTCAGGGCTGTGTCTGCTTGACTGTGAGCTCGTGCCTCTGATGGTGTTATGGACCGCTGCCCGACTGTTGAAAACAGCCTCTGGGCCTGCCCAGCATAGCAGGTTTCCTTAAAATGTCTTTGCGGCTGACTAATCTTAAAACTAAAAAGCCCTTGGAAATCTTTCACAGGGAGTTTAATCTCATGCTTTTTCCTTCTGTCAGCTGATAACTGGCCTGTGGCACTAATGCAATTGCTGGAGATGATGTGAAAAGCACTTTGAAGGAATGACTTGCCAGGACAGGACGATGTTCTCTGGTCAGGAGATGCTGCTGCCCACAGCAGTGAGCGAGGAGGAGCTGTGTAGGATGGGGAGGGACAGAGCTGAAGGAGAAGAAAGGAAAGATAAGGTGAAGCTCAGCAAGCCCCAGGAGCTGTTAATCCTTTGCTTCTTCTCTTAGTTTAGTATCTCACTTCACACCTGGGATAGGCATTTGAAACTGCCCTCGTGGGATGGTGCATCCAAGCTGCTCTGGTGCTGAGGTACCGCAGGACTGATGCCACCAGTTCACCAGTCCACTCTGCTAATAAGGAATCTGGAAGCTGTGGCCGCAGAGCAATTTACTGATGTTACAGCCTCCTCATTTCTTATGTCCATATTAACTGAGAGGGCATGTGCATGAAGCAATTTGTACATAGCAGAACTAGAGTTGCAATTAGAGAATTTAGTTTAAGGTCAGGTCACCAGTTACAGCTGAAGGCAGAGCTCAGTACCTGACTGTATCGCAGGCTTCTTGCGTGATTTTAAGTGCATCAATGCATCCTACAGTGCATCAGGACCCTGTTTGCAAAATTATACTAGTAAGAATACTTTTATTCTTTGACAGCCTCCCTTGTTAGTAGGAAACACCTTGGATCGAGATGCCCTGTCAAGTAGGAGGGTGGAAAACAGTCACCACTTTCGAAGATATAGTAACTGCAGGGAGTAATGGTATTGACCAGAGCTAAGGCTGGAAGAACTTATTGACAGTTTTATTTGGAGCACGCAGATAAGAGACAAGATAGTGCTCTTCAGATTTGTAGAGATGGTTGCCAAGAAGAAGACAAGAGGACAGACCTCATTCTGCATGCAGTGAGAGATCATCCCTGCAAGGCTCTTTCTTAGGGCTGAATTAGTTTATGTGAACAAGCAATCTGATCAAGACAGCTCTACCAACAGTAGAAATGCTGCTTTGCCGGGACAGGTTATTTCTTTTGGGGTATGAGGTATGCTGTATATCAAAAGAACTCTTTTTTCTAGTATAAGCAGTGTCTGCACTCAAGAATTTGTCAGTAGTAGTGCCTGATACAGCAAAACCATCAAACTTTTGCCATGCAGACAAGGTTTTATTGCATATTTCTGCTAGCAGTCTGAAAAAATAAGCATGGTTTCCTCTTTGGTTCTGCCTTTTATTTGGTGTACACCCCACTTCTGATTTGGTCAGGCTCAGAACTGTGCCCCAAAGCCACCCAGTTATTAGACTAAGAGACAGTCATCAGCCCCATACAGTAACAAGGCATTCAAAATCTAAAATAAAGTAAAAGTGCTCTGTTGTCCTCTTCTTGGAGGGCCAGCAGATAAAATTAACATTGGATGGGTTTTGCACAGTACAGCCTGGTCCTAGATTCCCACTGGCATCAGGTGGGACTGTCCACGTGGGTGACATGTCTGGCTTGTACTCCTCACAGGACTAAGGCTAGGAATAACACCATGCTCTTGAGACCCATAACTCTGACTTGTGACTTTGAGGTGGATCCACTTTCCCTGATGACAGGGAATTGCACTAGAGATGGGAAATAGGAGAGCTTAGGCTCAGAACAGCATGGACAACAACGATGGACAATGATGATGGACAACAACTCTGAAGCTCTTTGCTAGGACAGACAAGAAAGGAGGCTCTTGCATTTAAAGCATGGGCCCCAGATTTGGGAATGATCATCCAATCTTTGTTTCCCAGTAAGCCTCTGGTCCTTCCAGCTGGGGTAGATGATGCCTAGAGCTGTTCAGGATGAATCCCAGGACTGCAGGGCAGCAATGCACCATTAAGAGTCTGAAAACATGGTCAAGCTGGAGACTGCAAACTCTTTGAATGTCACTGCCTGTCTTCTTGGGTCTGCAACGCATGTTCAGCCCCCAGCCTCCGGCAACCTCTGCAATGCTGGAAACCCGCAGCCGGGGAGAAGCTGTGCAGGCAGCTCCACCTGCACTTGCAGCTGTAAATACAAGTGCATGGGTATGAGATGATGCTTGTCCACTCAAAGGCAGAGGGGGGAAAGGGCCTCTTTTCCCCTTGGACAGGATCCAAAATTGCTATCTTTCCTTGCGCAGCCCAGCTCCCTCCCCAAACCCAACCAATAGCTACGTGAACTGAGATTAGGACAAGCCGTTACTAGTGTATAAAAATCCCTGGGGCAGACTTTGGCTCCACTTCCTCGTCATTGTTCAGGGAAGCCCCAGGCAAACCCTCTTGCTCGACACCATGGTGCACTGGACAGCCGAAGAGAAGCAGCTCATCACCGGCCTCTGGGGCAAGGTCAATGTGGCCGACTGCGGTGCCGAGGCCCTGGCCAGGTAGGTCCAGCTCCCGGGCATCTGCTCAGCTGCACCCTGGACAGAGAAACTGTGGCAATTGCATTGGGGAGCATTAACGTCTCTGTGTCTGCTTGTGTCCCCCCTCCATCTCTCCCCAGGCTGCTGATCGTCTACCCCTGGACCCAGAGGTTCTTTGCTTCCTTCGGGAACCTCTCCAGCCCCACCGCTATCCTTGGCAACCCCATGGTCCGCGCCCATGGCAAGAAAGTGCTCACCTCCTTCGGGGAAGCCGTCAAGAACCTGGACAACATCAAGAAAAGTTTTGCCCAGCTGAGCAAACTCCACTGTGAGAAGCTGCACGTGGACCCCGAGAACTTCAGGGTGAGCTGTGCTTGGACTCCAGCCTCAGCTGGGCAAAGGTTTCTGTTCTCTGGAGAGGGCTTTAGGGGTCTCTGACAGTCAGCGAGACCTAGAGAGAAACCCTGAGGCTGCCTGAGCCTGGGAGCCTGCGGAGGGCAGTGGTGGTGGAAGGGAAGGGGGAGTGAATAGGCATGTTTGGGGAGAATAGAGAAGAGTTATGGGGCTGGGATTTGTGAGAGGAGAGACCCAGGCAGGCAGGATCGATGGGGATGAAGCACAGAGTTGAATATGTGCTGATAGCAAGCAACATTGGCTTGGAGCAGCCAGAGACCAGAAGGGAAGAAACCGAGACAGGGTTTGGAGGGAAGAGCTAAGCCTGGCTATGATGGAGTGGTTAAGCCAGGAGAGAAAATAAACACAGCCACTTCAGCAGAAGGAGGGGATCTGAGCTAAGAGAAAGCAAGGGTGGGTAGGGATATGAAAGGAAAGGATAAACCCAGTCGAAGCAGAGAGAGGACACTGCACAGCAGGCAAAGGAAGGTGTTTGGGGGGTAGAATCCAGCACATCCAGGCATCCTGGTGAATGCCAGAGATGCAGGCTGTGCAAGGAGCCTGGTCCTCTGCATGGGGCTGTGATAAATCTGTTCCTTGCTTTGCAATGAATTCCCCAGTAACCAGTGTCCACGTGTGAACACCTGGGTGGTGTGATGGTGGGGAGGGAGGTGGGGGGCAGCACTGGGCTGATGGCTTCTCCTCCCTCCATTGCCAGCTCCTGGGTGACATCCTCATCATCGTCCTGGCCAGCCACTTCGGCAAGGACTTCACCCCTGCCTGCCAGTCTGCCTGGCAGAAGATGGTCCGGGTGGTGGCCCACGCGCTGGCCCACGAGTACCACTGAGCCTCTCGCAAGCTTTTGTGCCTGGAGATGCTCCCAGCTCACAGGGAAACATCCTCTGGTTCTGCTGGTCTTTAATTGCCAAATAAACACCAACTACTTCAGCCATGAAGAGGTGTCTGCCTCTCTGTGGGAATGGGGTGGGGGCCACCCCAGGGTGCTGGGGAACAGGAAGGGAATGCTCACACACACGGGGTAGCATGAGCAACAGTCTTGTCTATGAATTCATGCAAGTGAGACTTGTCTAAGCTGGAGAATCCAGGGGAACATTCAAGACAAAAAACAAATGAACACACTACAAAATACAAACAGAAATACTCCAGTGCTTTTTTGAGGCATCAGGTAACATCATTACTGATGTACATTGCATCATTTGGTTTAATGTTTTGTCTTTCACAGATTAAGTGGAACAAAACTTTGTACAAAAATGTGCAGTGGGAGAAGCGGCAGTGAGATTTGGTCCATCGTTTGTAACTTCCTTCATGGAAGGAAAAATGCTTTGTTTGTTGTTTTTTGTCTATACCATTATAGTTCTCAGATTATTAAAGGCAGAATGTAATAGACCCAACTACCTATTATGGCAAAAAATACGCCAAGAATGGTAATTTCATGTACAGGAAGGACAAAGCATCTGCTTTCACTGGCCCCTACATCTAACTTTCCACAAGCAAAATGAAATTCCCTGAACAGTCTCCATGCCATGCAGAGGACAGTGGCCCTCACCAGCCTCCTGTCTTCCTTTCAGACTCGCAGCATCCCCACAGCACCGAGAGTAGCTCAGGGACACATTTGGGGTTCCTGGGTGTCCTGGTTTCAGCTGGGATAGAGTTAATTGTCTTCCTAGTAGCTGGTACAGTGCTATGTTTTGAGTTCAGTATAAGAATGTTGATAACACTGATGTTTTCAGTTGTTGCTAAGTAGTGTTTAGTCTAAAGTCAAGGATTTTTCAGCTTCTTATGCCCAGCCAGCGAGAAATCTGGAGGGGCACAAGAAGTTGGGACAGGACAGAGCCAGGGCAGCTGACCCAAACTGGCCAACGGGGTATTCCATACCGTGTGACGTCATGCCCAGTATATAAACTGGGGGGAGTGGGGCTGGGGGATTGCCGCTCAGGGACTGGCTGGGTGTCGATCGGCAGGTGGTGAGCAATTGCACTGCGCATCATTTATACATTTCAACCCTTTTATTATTGCTGTTGTCATTTTATTAGTGTTATCATTATCATTATTAGTTTCTTCTTTTCTGTTCTTTTAAACCGTTCTTATCTCAACCCACGAGTTTTACTTCTTTTCCTGATTTTCTCCCCCATCCCACTGGGTGTGGGGGGAGTGAGTGAGCGGCTGCTTAGTTGCTGGCTGGGGTTAAACCACGACACTGGGTGGTGAATTCCTCCAGGTGAATTCCACTGCACTGTTCAGTATGGAACAGCATCACCTCGCAGGCCTGGCCCCAGGGTCCTTTGGCCAAGCCACCTCCTGAAGTGAGCATCAGCGGAGAACCAGTGCATCCATTGGAAATGGCGGCAGCCCGCAGCCCATGGCCAATGCAAACCCGTTGCTCCATGGTCATACAGACCCCACTGGACCAGCTGGCATTCCAGTGCGCTGCCTGGGTCCGGCCCCACGAGCTCCAGCCCCAGCCCCAGCGCCTGCATCCCACCCCACCACCTCCAGCCCGCTCTGCTGGGAGCAGGAGCAGATGGGCAGCCCCAGGAGACCCAGGTGCCCCTGCCACCCCTCGGGAGGACCACTGCTCCTCCGGCTGCCAAACCGCTCGGTCAGGCACTGCCTCCTGCTGCGCATCGGCACAGACCCCAGTATACCCAGTCTTCCCCTCCTCTCCTGGGGCCCCTGCGTTGTAACGGTTCCCTTTCAGCCTTGCTTGATCTTTGCTAGTAGGCTCTTTGAGACAGGAGCTCTGACTGCAAGCGACTGCCCATGGTTTTCTTAGTGTTACCCTGAAGTTGGCACACTGTTAAATGGCCGATAGGAAAGAACAAGGAGAACCCAAAGCCTGACAGGTCCTGCAAGAAGAGGACAAAAAGAAATGGTGCATTCGGAGGGAGGACCCAACAGCCCCCAGCCCAAGTCTTCTGCCTCACAGCCATGCAGCCCGCCGCGGTTTGCACCATCCGAGGGGCACGAAGCCTTGCACGCACCTTCCTCTGAGGGCTTATGCGGGACTTGCACGGTGCCGTGCTCGGACTTGGCGTGGAGATAAATGCCACCCTTCAGCGGGGAGCTGCAGAGCTGGAAATCAAAGACGGGGGGAGGGCAGCCCGGCAGCCCATCCTGGTGGTGGATTTGGGCATCTTGCCCTGGGGCCCCACCCTGACGCCGTGTCCCCTCCCTTGGGGTGCCAGGGCTGCGGGGGGCCCCCCCGGGGTCCCAGCCAATGGAGGGGTGCACAGGGAAGAGGAGGGGCCCGGGGTAGCGTATAAAAGTGGGGACAGGGAGAGCTGCTCCCCAGCGTGCGATCCCCTTGGGAGCAAGAGCCGAGACTTCCTCCGTACCTGCCGGCAGCCACACGCTACCCTCCACCGGACACCATGGTGCACTGGACAGCCGAAGAGAAGCAGCTCATCACCGGCCTCTGGGGCAAGGTCAATGTGGCCGACTGCGGTGCCGAGGCCCTGGCCAGGTAGGTCCAGCTCCCGGGCATCTGCTCAGCTGCACCCTGGACAGAGAAACCACTCCAATTGCAGAAACATCTGTGTCTGCTTGTGTCCCCCCTCCATCTCTCCCCAGGCTGCTGATCGTCTACCCCTGGACCCAGAGGTTCTTTGCTTCCTTCGGGAACCTCTCCAGCCCCACCGCCATCATTGGCAACCCCATGGTCCGCGCCCATGGCAAGAAAGTGCTCACCTCCTTCGGGGAAGCCGTCAAGAACCTGGACAACATCAAGAACACCTTCGCCCAGCTGTCCGAGCTGCACTGCGACAAGCTGCACGTCGACCCCGAGAACTTCAGGGTGAGCTGTGCTCCTGATTGGGGGACCCGTCCCCACAGTTGCGTCTCTGTGGGCAGTTTCTCCCCTAACCCTGAACCCTGCCGCGTGAGGGATTTACCCTAGAGATGCCGGTGCAGGAGGAAGAGGGGCTGGTGGTTGGGGTGGGGGGGAGATGCAGGAGGGGGACAAAGAGAGAAGGCACCAACTTGCATCTCGGTGAGAAAGCACCAAAGGGGCTGAGAGGTGATGGTTATGGAGAGGCCATATGGAGGGTGCAAGTGAGGACGCACGGGAGGTGGGAAGGCAGCGAGGAGGTGGTTTCAGTGTGGAAAGGGAGGGGGAGAGTGAAGTGAAAGCAGTTGTTGAGCAGGAAGAAGTTTGAGCCAAGGGGAAAGCGAAGGAGCAAGAGTAAAGCTTGGCACTGAGGAGAAAGGAGAGATGAGTGAGGAGCAAGAGATGCGGCTAGATGCCAAAAGCAAAAGAGGAATGGGACCTAGAGGGAGAGAAAACTTTGTCTCCCGTATCTCTGCAGCTGAGAGATTCCCAGCAGGGAATTAACTCCGACATTTGTCACCGGGGCTGGCAGAGATCCCCCCCCCGCGTCAGCATGAGCTCATTGTTCATGCCAGGGTGCTTTGCAGTGCGGAGTGCCGGCTCCCTGCCACGCGGCAGATGCTCAGCTGTGTCTTCTGCTCAGGAGAAACTCCCAAACGAAGCCAGAAGGGAGAAAGAAAAATTTAATCAACAAAATTTCTGGAGAATTTTTTGTTTCTCTTCCCATAACAGTAGCAGAACCTGAATCTTTAGAGTAAGAGCAGAGAACAAGTTTAAGGCACATCTTAAAACGGACTCCAGGGAGATTTTTAAGCCTACAAAATGCCCAGAGGTTTCCTTGGATCTAATGCGAGTGCTCGCGTGGGGATCTGCAGGCTCCTGGGCATTGCTAACCCAAGGGTGCTCTTGTCCCCGCAGCTCCTGGGTGACATCCTGATCATCGTCCTGGCCGCCCACTTCACCAAGGATTTCTCTCCCGACTGCCAGGCTGCCTGGCAAAAGCTGGTCCGTGCGGTGGCCCATGCTCTGGCCCGCAAGTACCACTAAAGCGTCAGCAGAAAAGCCCCGGCAGCATCCTCTAGCTGCGTGTCATGCACCGGCTGACATGCTGCTCTGGAGCTGACAGCTTTTAAATAAAAGATCATCCAAAAAGCTGACAGCCAAATAAAGCTCATCCTGTGAAGTCTCCACTGAGTCTGTGTGTCCCTGAGAGGCTGGAGGGGTTGGGGGGACGGGGACCTGCGGCACCCGCAGGCAGACTGGGGGGCAGGCATTTGGGTCCCAGAAAATACCACCTCCCTTTGTTCTGTCTGGTTTTGGGGGGGTTGTGTGGGATTTGCCTCTGGAAATCATACTTACAGAATATTGGGTAGATGCAGCCCTGCTACCTCTGTGGTCACACACTGGGAAGTTTGCACTGAGAAACTAGTTGGTATTTTACTATGAAACCTGCACGTTTTTCTTGCAGGCAAGGGGAACCTGGAGCATTCATATTTTTGGGGGAGGATAAACAAACTGAAGACTTTAATCTACCCTGGCTCATTCCTGGTATAAAGCCTACAAGAAATTAGCTGACTCATACCGGCCGAGCAGGCAGCTGGGTGGGGGTAGGTTTTAGATAAACATTTTGCTATCAAGACCTGTCCAGACTTTGTTTATGCACTTCTTTTTCACCCTGTGCCACCCATTCTGCAATTATGGGGGGCCCAATCCTGCTAATAGTGGTGACTATTAATAATTTCCTGGATGCGAGTATCAATCGATGCTCTGTGCACACAGTGTTTTGGGTGTTTGTCTGCAGAGCAGGACTCTCTAGGGTAGAGTTTGTTCTTGGCATGGGAAGCACCGTCTGCCCTGTCTGAACTGAGCATGATGCAATAAAAGCAATGTTTAGCTGAAAGGACATGCTTACTTTTTAAAGGGAAAAAAAGAGGGCATAGCTATATATCCCAGTACCTCTGACACCCTGTTGGCACTGTGTCCTAGCCTGCTTCATCCACATTTGTGGGCATTCCCACGCTCTGACCCTGAACCACTGGAGCATATCAAAAGCCCTCTGTGACCCATAAATGTCCCTTCTCACTCACATTACTTGAAGGAAGAGGCATTTTGTTTCTGGTGTCAAGGCAGACACTGAGAAGGTGAGAAGATGATTTGTAGTAATTCCCAAAGTGTTTTCCTCCCTGCAGGGAGTCTGGGCAGGCACGGAGTGTGGTGTCTTGGTTTGGTGTCCAGGGTCACAAAAAAACAGATTCTTATATGATTTTTCATAGGTTTCATGATAGGTATTTGTAGACTTTTGTATGGACATAATTGTTCATAGACTTCAGGGAGAAGTGACTGAATTATTTGAACAAGTAGGTCTCCTCCTGCGAGCAAGGTGTCTGGGGGTAGAAAAGAGCTGAGCAGCCCTCTCAGGTTAGACCCTACAGATCAGTACAGCAGGGGAGGGCTGGGCTCTTTCCACTGTTGGGGTTCCTGCTGGGGTACCCCTTCCCGGCAGCAGGGACGAGGGTTTCCATCCCCTGCACCCAGCAGCATGGCAGGATGGGTATGGTGCCCGCTGGCGCTGCCTGGGGCTTCACTCCCCATCCCCAGCTGGGGGATGACACCCCGGTCCCTGTCCCCCCAGCAAACAGATCCTGCAGGATGTCCTCTCCCCGTGCTGCTTTGCCTGTTCCCATTTTGTCTCCTGCATGACGGCAAAACACCCCTGAGGGAGCCAACAACCCCCCCAGGCGATGCCCGGTGCAGCACGACGTTGGCAGCACTGCAGGTCCTGGAGGGGCTGATAAGGTGGTGCAGGAGGGTGCGCACTGGCGGCAGCCCGGTGGCATTTTGCCTGCATGTTCCCTCACCCATGCATGCGCCCAGACAGTGCTCGACTTGATTTATCATCATGTTCCAGCACACCAGCCCACGTGCACTGGATTTTCTTGAGAAAAGGCAGAGGTAGGCAACTCTAATGAAGATTATTCATCCCTGTTCCATTGAAAAAAAGTCTACAACTAAAGGGGGAAAGAAATATTATCAGGCTGAAAATCTCCCTTAGTATTTTTCTTTCTTTTAATTGATTTTCCTCCCATTCCTGTATTTTCGATAAAAGGCTAAGAAGACACTTAGCAGGAGGTGGTCCATGGAGGAAGGCAAGCCCCAATGTCTGGAAAGGAGCTTGGTCAGCTCTTTAGCTCTGCTGCAGCCTGGCCATCCAAACAACCTACCTTTTACTCAGTCACTAGTCCAACAAGATCCAGCGCCTCTTAGCCCAATCCAAATCCTATGGAAAACAACAGGAAGACAGCGGATTGCCCCAGGTGCCTTGGGATCAGGATCAAAGCCCCTGCACTTTCAGCAGGGACTGTGTTTCTTGGGGTTTTATGCAGAAAATGAAACAGGACAGCCCCCTCATGCAAGGCCATTGCTCCTGGCAAGGGTGCATCACCCCCAGTGTGCAGTGAAGGTATCTGTACGGTTTGCTGGTGGCAAACCCCTCTGGGTTGCTCTGCCATGGGCTGCATTTTGGCAGAGGCATTCATCATTTCACTGATAGAGACTAAGGCAAAGCAGAGTCCAGCATGTGGGAGAGCCAAGGTGCAAGGCTCACACCCCATTGAGACCCACGCACACACCTTAAATCATGACGGACTATTGCCCAGTGGCTTGTGCAGCCCCTTCTCTGCAAAGGGGCCCATGTCTAGTAGGTGAAATGGAGAACTGACCTGCCTGCACAGAGGGGAAGGGATAAAGCTCTTGAGCGCAGGATAACCAGAGGCCCCTTCTCAGCGTGCCACACCCTGGCCATCCCCTTCTGCTCCCGCGCTGGTGGGGACCCCCACCCTGGCCCCAGCCAATGACCCCACAGTGCAGGACGGGGAGGAGCTGCCGGCAGCGGATAAAAGCCTCCGCGGGGTCCGCAGCTCAGCTACGGGGTCTGTGTCCTCCTGCAGCTCTGAGCAAAGCCGCCTGCCACCATGGTGCACTGGTCAGCCGAAGAGAAGCAGCTCATCACCAGCATCTGGAGCAAGATCAATGTGGAGGAATGCGGTGCCGAGGCCCTGGCCAGGTAGGTCCAGCTCCCGGGCATCTGCTCAGCTGCACCCTGGACAGAGAAACTGTGGCAATTGCACTGGGGAGCATTAACGTCTCTGTGTCTGCTTGTGTTCCCCCTCCATCCCTCCCCAGGCTGCTGATCGTCTACCCCTGGACCCAGAGGTTCTTCGCTTCCTTCGGGAACCTCTCCAGCCCCACCGCCGTCCTTGGCAACCCCAAGGTCCGCGCCCATGGCAGGAAAGTGCTCACCTCCTTCGGGGAAGCCATCAAGAACCTGGACAACATTAAGGCGACCTATGCCAAGCTGTCCGAGCTGCACTGTGAGAAGCTGCACGTGGACCCTGAGAACTTCAGGGTGAGCCGTGTTTGCAGTCCCAGCCCTTTCCCTGTGTCCTGTGGGGAAAGTCAGATTTTGCTTTGAAACTGGGGGTATTGCCTCCAACAACGCTGTCTAGGCATACGTACTTTGGCTGCTGGAGGCAGAGGCCCTGTGTAGTACCCAAGAGAGATGATGGCTTGTGCAGGACTGTTTGCAAGAGCGTGGGTGACTTTCACACTAAAAAGTCCCATTTTTAGTACCAGCACAGAAATGGGGAGGACAAGGTATTGGGAGATTGTTACCTGAAGGAGATCTGGTTGGGGCCAAAAGAAACAAACCTGGGGGAAGGTGCAGCATGGGCTGGAGGAGTCAGAGGCAGAGGGGTGCTAAGGAGAGCATTTAAGGAAATCATAGGTCCTATAGCAAGATAAGCAGCTAGTGTGCTCGAAAAACACCCAGCAGGTTTCTGCCTTGTCCAGCATGGGCTGCCTGTCTGGATAGGACACTTCCTCCTCTGCCAACACTTTTAAATAAAAATGGCTCATTATCTTCATTTATGTCTAAAGAGAAAAAGAAAAAACCCCAGCATTTTGCAGGGTAGGTCTCAGGCCAAATTGCTTTAGCATCCCAAAAATGGAGGAAAATGGTTTTAAGGTTCTTTCTTTCTTTTTCTTTTTCTTTTTTTTTTTTTTTAAGAATGAGGCAAATATTGTTTTCCCAAAACCCAGAGCTTTCTAATGGAAAGACTGAGGATTTTGTTGTAGCAGTTCCAGGGAACGGGGAGTGAGCCAGTCCCCATAACCAGACCTGCAGCCCGAGGGCCACTCTGATGAGGCAGGGGGGCTGAGGAGGAAGAGGAGGAGTGTGCAGCATGTGAGAGTCCTTTCAGGAGGGAAACTCAGCCTCAGGCAGAAGTCAGGAGAAAGGACATGCAGCCTGTGGGTTGCAGGGTTGTGTCTGGGGCGGATGGGAAGGAGAGGGACCAGAGGGAAGTCTGCACCAGGAGAACCAGGGAGACGGAGAGCTTGCATAAAGGAAGAAGCTGTTTAGAGCTAAAACCATGGCAGGACAGGGTGGGTTTGGTGGACTTGTGTGCAGCAGGATGCAGAGCCTTCTTCGAGAGGTTGTGGGTCCAACAGCTCAGCCCCAGCTTGGGGATGTCGGGCCCCCGCTCCATGGTCTGCTGTGGCACAACGGTTCAAGCAGCACTAACCCTGTCTGTTTTCCTCTTTCTCCTCCAGCTCCTTGGAGACATCCTCATCATTGTCCTGGCTTCCCACTTCGCCAGGGATTTCACCCCTGCTTGCCAGTTTGCCTGGCAAAAGCTGGTCAGTGTCGTGGCTCACGCTCTTGCCCGCAAGTACCACTGAGCATCCCGGGACCAGTTGTGCGAGGAAGAGTCCCTGCTCTGCCACAAGCAGCCCTGAGCACAGGGAGATGCCCTTTGCGTACTGACAGGCTGTAACCACCGAATAAATGCCTCCCAGCACCATGTCTGCAGAGTCTCCCTGTCTCTGTGCTGGGGAAGGCGCGGGGGGGGTGGTGCAGGTGTGTTTGCGCTGTCGGATGCAATGCCGTCCGTGTGTGGGTGTTATCTCTTGTTTCTAAGGGCTGTTGCGGGCGGTTTCCTTAACTCTACAGTGCTCTCTCATGTGCGTGCCCTGCCAGTGCATGCATGGGGGTCTGTGAAGAGAAAAACCCATGCAGAGGGCCCTGACACCCCAGGGTGTTTCAGAGAGGGTCATAGGAATAATGAGGGATTGCAGAGAATCCACATTTGTTCTCCCAGCTCTACATTAGTGTGAAATCAGGTGAAGCGAGCGCTGTGCAGAGCACAGAGCTCCCAGACAAGCTGTTGCTGCGGTCAGGGAGCTGGCATCTGCCTTGCCCTGCTCTGGGGCTGGGGATGCACAATCTCCTTTTAGAGCAGCTGGTAGAGGAGAAAACCTTTGAACTCCGACTCTTGGGAGGTTCAGGAGATGTCCACTTCTTCTAGTTATATCAGCTGGCCTAACAGGAGATACTGCTTCCCCAAGGGGGATTTATCATGCTGATGCACATAGCAGACCCTCATCCCCAGGCACCCGCAGTCCCAAAGACCCACCCCTCTCTCAAGACTGAGGGCATTCAGTTCCCAACGTCACCTGGCACCACTATGCTAACTGGTATCTGGGTTTTGCTGTGTGTCCTGGTTTTGGCTGGGATAGAGTTAATTGTCTTCCTAGTAGCTGGTATAGTGTTATGTTTTGGGTTCAGTATAAGAATGTTGTTGATAACACACTGATGTTTTCAGTTGTTGCTAAGTAGTGTTTATACTAAGTCAAGGATTTTTCAGCTTCTCATGCCCAGCCAGCAAGAAGGCTGGAGGGGCACAAGAAGTTGGGAGAGAACACAGCCAGGGCAGCTGACCCAAACTGGCCAACAGGGTATTCCCTACCATGTGATGTCATGCCCAGTATATAAACTGGGGGGAGTGGGGCTGGGGGAATTGCCACGTGGCGACTAACTGGGCACCAGCGGGTGGGTGGTGAGCAATTGCATTGTGCATCACTTGTATATTCCAATCCTTTTTTATTATTATTATTATTATTATTATTATTATTATTATTATTATTGTCAATTTATTTTTGTTATTATTATCATTATTAGTTTCTTCCTTTCTGTTCTATTAAACTGTTCTTACCTCAACCCACAAGTTTTACTTTCTTTTTCCAATTCTCTCCCCCATCCCACTGGGGGGGGCGGAATGAGTGAGTATCTGCATGGTGCTTAGTTGCTGGCTGGGGTTAAACTATGAAACCGTGCCTGGCCCTTCTTCTCCCATCTGAGGGGCCTTCATGGTGCATAGAGCAAGGCTGTGGGTCAGGCTTAGTTATTCATTCATTTGGATAAAGGTGACAAGTCCAATTTTTTTTAGCTGTTTTATTATACAAAACAGGAAAAAACATAAAACTGGTAAGGACTTTGTTTATCTTACTCTTAAACCTTGCCTTAAACCAAGACTGGACACCCCTTGCACAAGGGGGCTGACAACCAGTGCTGTTTACAGCATCTGGCGCAGCAGAGTCCTGGCTGTGATAGAAATTTCTCGACTTACCGAGGAGGACACAGTTGTTTTGGGTCATAACCTTTCAAAACAGACCCTTATCTCACTTGGGTTCAGCAGGCTTCTCTTATGTGCCAAATCCACAGGTTTTTGTCCAGCTCCTGGAAACGCTGTGCAGCCAACAGCAGTGCATCCCATATGCTGACCTTGCTTCAAGCAGGGCATCAGGCTAGAGACCCCTGGAGTGCTCTTCCCACCCAAATTACCCTGTGGTTCTGCACTCTGACTTTGCAAGATGTTTGCTTGCTTTTCTCACCTATGCTTTGTTTTGAAGGTGTCCAGAGAGAAACAAGTTGAAGGTACCTTTATAAATCTGCTTTGTTTGGATGCTGTAAAAGACAGGATTGAAGAGGGGTGGGAGGAGGATGTAGGTGTTGAAGATGGGGGTGCCTCTTTCCCAAATCTGTGCAGGATGGGCTAGCCAAGTTCTCGGAGGAAGAAGACTGAGACCACACAACCTTCAGGCCCTTGTCCTTGGAAGCAATGCTGAGAGGTGTCACGAGGACCATGATGGAGGACAAGAAAATGAAGAGGAGATCTGAACCCATGGTGAATAAAATGAGGTCCGGGGCATCGATGCTGTTGAACACCATCCCTCTGGAGGGCAGCCAGATCACCCTGGGGTGGAGGCAAAGGGGATGGAACAAGGCGCTCCCTGGTCACTAGGTAGCCAGAGGAGATTAAGGACCAGGGCATGATCAGGACTATCCTCCTTTGTGGGTGCATCAGCCCTATTTTGGCTGACCCCATGCCTGTTGGCATGGTCATACATCTCCATTCGGGTCAGAGAGCCATCAGCCTGTCAAGGGGCATGGCAAAAAGCACCACTGACTCCAGGAAGGTGAGGGAGCAGATAAGGAAGAGCTGAGACACATGGGTAACAGCCATGAGCAAGGACTGCAGCACCACTGGCATGGTGGTGAGACACAGCCCAGAGTCAATGAGGGCCAGCACGGAGAGGACATGATGCAGGGCTGGTGGAGACTTTGGTCTGCTTTTCTAGCATACAGAATAGCACAATTTCCAATGCTTGTAGCGACATGAACAGAACAAATTGAGGTGGAAATCTGGGGTAAGATGTCCTTCACACCTGGGATGTGATTAGCAGAAAGGCTGTGACCATGAGGCTGGTCCAGTGCTCCCCTCCATGAGGTGTTCCTGCTGTCCTCTCACTTCTTAAGAATTGCAGTCTGCACAGCCCATATTTGGTTCAGGTCTAGTTTAGAAATGACAGAAAACTCCTGAATCCCTATGAATTGCATTATGCAGCCCTGAAATGATGGGAAGCTCGCACTAGCAGGTTGATGAATTGTTCTCCTCTTTCACAGAAGCTTCTCTCAGACCTGAGACAGCACTGCAAACCTTTGATGAATGAGCACACTGTGTTGCTTTGGAAAGAAAGGAAGGGAATTTCCACAACAGCACAGACGAATAACTGAATAGATTTCATGAGAGGAGGAAATAGTGTTAAATTATATAAATCAGAAAACCGTTGTGATCTGTGATTGCAATACCTGCTCTTCCTCAGCCATTGGGACATGTCACTGCTCCTCCTGGAGCCTGCCCTCCTGCAGACCCGCCATGGAAATGGAGCCTCCAGGTTTGCAAACGGTGGGATGGAAGATGAAACTTCTTATTTATTTTGTAATAGGAATTGTTTGCAGTTTTCACAGGTGTTGAGAAAAAGAGTTAGTTGAATATCTGTGCTAGGATAATTAATGGAGTCTGCAGTGAAAAATGTGGTGGTGCATTTTGTGCTTATGAGAGAAGCATTTGTGTTTTCTCTACAGTGAAACCCTCTTGTTAACTGCTGTGGCATATTGCCTGGAAATGGAACCTTAAAAACTCCTGCTTAAAAATATAATGAATTAATCAAGCCCCAGAGCCTTTTAAGGAATTCTTATTCGAAATTTAATGTCAGTCTAAGGAGCAAGCTAACCAGAGGACTATCAGGTGTAATTATTTTTATCTGTCCCAATCCCCACACTTACCAAAATAACAGGAGCAGAGAAAACCCCAGTTGTTTTCACTTCTTAGCATAAGCCAAAAATAATCTTTAACTGACTCTGTGCTGCCCCTGCTGGGGTTATATGTAGTGTAAGGCACGATTTTATGCCTCTAGAGAGAATTCTCTGTCAAAAGCATCAGCATAATACAGCATTTCAGAAGACAGGTTTTACAGCTGGTGGGATTGGAATACAATTACAACAAAATTCAGCCATCCATGTGATATGTTTGTTGTGTTTTCCCACACTACTTGAAATGAGGATGAATGGCAATGTGCTTGTTCTGATTTTGCAAAAGGTGCTTTATTGCTTTTGAGAAGTAAATAAAGATGTTGTTTTCTCCAAGAAAAAGTATGGAAATACGCAAGCTACCTAATGACTCTGTGCTCCTGCAGCAACCATTACTGGTAGCTTTTTACACTGCGTGTTATGTTACGGAGATATTTGGACAGAAAATCTGCCTGTGAAACAAGGGGGATCCTCTGCAGCTTGCCTAGCCCATAGAAGAGGGCTTAATTTATAGGGCCACAAGCAATCCCACTGGTGACACTGGAGGGACAGGGCCAGCTCTGCTGGCTGTTGTCCATGAGCCACTCTGCAAGGACTGTCTGGGAACAGGACCACCACTTTTTTCCTGTGTCACTAGCAAAATCTGATGTCATGGCAACTGCAGTACTGCTGTAAAAAAACTCAGAAAATATCATTTGGATATTAAGAGATTTTTGATCCACCCCCCTTCGTAACTTTGGAGAAATGAAGGTTTGAAACCCCAGAGTGACTTATTGTAGCTGATCTGCCTCATCTTTCCTTTTTTCTGCCCCCTTATCTTCTCCCACAGCTGCTTAGGGCCCTTCCAGCCCAAATTCTCTTCAATAAGAGAACCAGACATGTGCTCATTTTCCATCCCAAACCAGAAGTGGCAGGGATAACACTTCTGACATGACGATGAGTTTCTCTTTCATATCACAGAGACTCATCTGGCCAGAAGTGCAGGAGTTCTCACTATCTGGCACAAGGTGAACTCAGAAACCAAATTATGCTTTTTTGTTGTTTTTGTTGGCAGCCTTTTATCATGTCTCCCTCAATCTTTCTTTGTCCAGGCTAAATGACCGCTGCTGTGCAGACAGGTCCCCATGCTCCACCCCACAGAAATTAAGAGTTCCTGCACTAGAGACCCACATATTCACTACACAGTAACAAACACCATGGTAGTTACTGTGATTTAGATAAATCCACGCTGTCAAACCGCAGTGACAGACAGAGGCTGGAGAAACACCACCTTTGCCCATACAGCAGAGATGTGTGAATGACAGGGAGGACATGCTGGTCCCCAGAAAACAGAGCACCGACTCACCACAGGGCATATTCCCTCCCGTTACCTGACAGATCACAAATGGGAGAATCATCTTCTGGAGACTACCCAGCTTCACCCCAGGGTTGCAGAGTGATGATTAAGCTTGCCCAAAGCCTGCCGTGATTTGGTGCTCAGCCACATGCCCCTGTGGCCACAGTAGCCTTTTGGGAGGAGGTGGCTGTGGTGGTCCTCCGGGTTGCATCTGCAGGGACAGCCGTGGGGCAAATCACCGAGACATGCTCCAAAGCTTTCCCGTTACTTCTGCAGCAGCACTCAGAGCTGCACAGACCACTGCCACTGCGAATGCTGGAAAGCACCTGCTTGGATGGAGATTTTTTGCAAATATGCTCACCCTGTCCTACTCAGCACTCCTACTGCTTTCTCCACGTAGCGGCATCGTGCTGCCTGGTTGCGTCTCAAACAATCAAACAAAATGCTCTTGCTCCTGCCTTGCCCTCTCTCTGTCCTACACCTTCTTCCAGGGAAGAACCTCCTTCCATGGAGAGGAGTGCTTTGCTTTGGGACAGTTTTGTTTGGGAAGTTTCTGTTTGCTTTATTAATAATTTTTATTTTATGTACATGAAATTTTCAGTGTTTGACAACACTAGAGAGAAGGAACCCCTTTTAGTGGGAAAGAAAGGCAAGACAATTTGGCTTGGCCCTTTCTGCATGTTTGAGTCTGTCCCAGATAATGGGCTTAGATACATAGGCTGAAATGCAGGCAGCTGAAATGCAGGCATTGGCAGGCACGATCTGTACTTGAATCACCGCTAGATCATTTTCCATTGGCACCTTGGGACAATATTCCAGCAAAGTACTTCACAAACACTAGCCTCGGTCTTAGCTTTTTCTGTTTTGTCTCTGGTTTAGTTGCCCTATCCATAACATGGGGAATATAAAATGTATGTATCTTTAAAAGGGTTTATTGGGATTCCACTGCTGCTGTTTGCAAAACAATGTATATGTAAGAATGCTTTTGCATGGCCAAAAAGTAGGCTCAACCCCCACCCATGCTGGTACATGCTGAGCTTGTGGGCACTGCACCTCCATCTCTCCATCCCTTTCCCAATCCTCTCTTCCCAAAGTTTTGCCATGGAAGAACTTAACATCTTCTCAAGCATACAGAGAAAGAAGAGTGAGGTACCACTTTTGCACTAAAAGGCTTGGCAGGGATGTGTGTATTTTTCTAGGGGTGCAAAGATCTAAAGATGCACTCTATTTTACCCAAAATTCAGTAATGAAGTCTAAGCAGTGTTTCCAGGGAGTTGCATCTCTATCTTAACCTTCAGATCTAGTTGGCAAGTGCAGAGCAGCAGTTGCACCCTGGAGCTAACACCTACACTTGGGGCAAATAATTGACTTTGTTCAATGTTTAACATTTTAAAAATTCACAGTTCTATTTTAAAAGGGAAGAAAAATCTGGTGAAAACTTTTTTTTCATTGCTGGTCTGACCAGCATTTCCTAAACATTTATGATCCTTGTGTTTGCTCTTGCAACATTTACCCTTGTGCTGCCGCTCAGGGTACAAAAAGGAGTACAATCACCTTCCTAGACTGTGGAGTTGGTTTGCATCTCATGGCCTTGGTCCCTGCAGCAGGTCCCAGGTGACTGTCATTGCTGCTGAGATTTCACACAGGCATTATAAAACCAGACAACTTCCTCTGCATGGCAAACACTCAGGCAGGAGTGTGGTTCCCTGTGGCTCTGCATCTTCTGCTTAAGGACTTCAGCCGAAAAGAGGTAAGGGCATTTGAGGGCTCAGTGCACTTCCATGTCAGCCTTGCTTCACCACTGATGTTTTAATTTTGGGTGGGTCATTTTCCATTCAGATTTTTTTGATAAAGGGTAGCTTTGGTTCACAGCCAACTTGCTTATCTATCACTGTGCATTCCTGCAGCTGTCTCACACTCTCCATCCATCCATCCATCTCCCTCTGTTGTGCTTTAACCCCACAGATATTCAACAAACACCCCCCGTTCCTCCTTCCCCCAGGTTTTATTGCTGAGCACGATGTCATACAGTATGGAATATCCCTTTGGTCAGTTGGGGTCCTGGCTGTGTCCCTTCCCGAGTTCTTGTGCACACCCAGCCAAATCACTGGTGGGGCAGGGTGAGAAACAGAAAAGACCTTGATGCTGTATAAGCACTCTTCAGAAAGAAATAAAACAACACTGTTTTCTCAACACTGTTTTGGTCACAAATCCAGAACAGCACCGTGTGAGCTCCTATGAAGAAAATTAACTCTATCCCAGGCAAAATCAATACACCCTCCAAACCCTTCACCTCATGACCCAGGCAGCTAGTGCCAGCACACCCCTGAGCTGCCTGTTTATCTATCTGGCTATTGCTGCAACACAGGGACACTGCTGGGATGCAACTGCTGATATTTGGAGGAGGGAGTGGGCATTTCTACAGAGAGTAACATCCAGTGTTATAAGAGCATATTTCAGACAGGATTTAAAGCCCTGAAGTCAAGCTTTAAGAACAGTGTTTTTACATGGGATCTTTTACAAAACACAAATTATGCCCCATCTGCTGATGGGATGCTGTTTTGGTCCTGTCTCTGAAGTGGCTGGTGCTGAGCACACTTGGAGATGGCACACCTGGAGATGGCGAACCAGTTCCTCTGGTCCTTACTCGCTGAGAGCCTGACAGATGGTGCTATGAAGCAGGACCAAACGAGGATTACACTCTGTCTAGAGGCTCCGTGTTCATCCTTCTGGGCAGGAGCTGAGCATCCGCTGGAGCCAGAGTGCCCACTCCTCCCCCCTGGCAGAGCACCCAGCTGGGCTGTGGAAATTCATCCTGTCTTTGTGTGCAGACACAGTGCTTACGTGTCTGACAAGGACAAAAATAAAAGGAGGATGGGAGGAGCAGGCTAGGAATATTCCTTCCTCAGGCTCACTGTGGAGCAATCAAGGTGAAGAGCTTTGTGGAGGGGCACTGTGGGGGCAGGACACTCAGCTCTGGGGCAGCCTCATGGATGGAGGATGGGACTTTTCCCAGTTTAATGAATATTTACCCAGGCCAGAACAGTTGATGATGCACAGAGTGAACAAAGCAATCTTTTTATTTTTGTGGAACATCCAAAGCACGTTTACAGATGATGAGGATGAGGTACATGTTCAAGGCTGTACACCCAGTTTCAAATACTTAAATCTATATTTTCGTATTGAAGATAATTAGAGCACCCTGGAAATCTGTCTGCTAATTTAACTTACCAAGACAATTATTTAGCTGGAGAAGTAAAGAGTGGAGGCACAGATGTCTGGAGCTTTGTCTGAGAAGTGGGGCAGTTGGAAATAGACTAATTCCATTTTTCATGGCACACTAATGAGTTTAGCTGCATGCCCTCCAATTAAACAATGCCATGTTCCCTGTTTACAGAGACAGATGGAGTGTGAATTTCTTGAGTGCTGAGGGCTGGAAAAGTTTAACTTCTTCCACATCAGCCACTGCAGCCCCTGAAAAGAGCAGCAGACAAGCCAGGCAAATAATTAGCATAGGTTAGAGGAGCATTTTTATAACTTTTTTTTTTACTCACAACCCCGAAAGGTATCATTCCTGTATTCAAAGCTTAAGCCCGTTAAGCATAACTTTTATGATTTGTATTTCACATAGCAGTATATTTCCCTGAGGTATCTGTGGGCTGTGGATAGGAAGCCCTTGAATGACAGTTCTGTAGAAGAAATGAGAGCTGGGTTTGTGTACACATTGCTTAATTTTACCCATAACTGTTAGCTGTAACAACATTCCTGCTAAGAATTCTGGTTGCTGTGTATATTACTAACACACATGCTGACTGAAATACCTGTCACTTTGAATAGCTTGATGGGCTATCAGTAAGAACTATAGTAATGGCAACAACAATTAGAATAGTCAATAATCTCCAAAGTGAAGGGAAATTGTAATGTTCTAAATTTGCCAATGCCTTACCAAATTTAGACTTGCAGGAGTGACTGTGTCCCCTCAGGGATCACAGTGGGTGACAGAAAAATTTCAGTGATTGCTGCTGTTTCTGTAGCTTCCGGGGACCCTTGTCAAGGAGCACAGTCCCACGGTGCAGGGTGCTGTACAGACACAAAACAGGGAGAAAACTGCAGCCTTTTCCCCCTTCCCTTCCACTAAAGGGTAGGTTAAGTGATAGCAAAAGATGCGGGTGGAGGACAGGAGGACAAGCAGGACCACATCTGCCAAGAGCCAAGCCATAGTGCAAACTCAGCAGCTGGGCAGGGGGTGGTGGTTTGCAGAGCTCCAGACAGGGCATCCTGCACAGGGTGAAAGGCAAAAATCTGAAAATCCGGCAAGCAAGTTGAGGGAGCTGGCTGGGCAAGCTGGTACCTGCAAGCAAGGACAGACAACAGGCTGGAGGCACAGCCTGGGAGGGGAAACAGGCATCTGTCGTCTGCTGCAAGAGCCCATGGGCAAGGGGAGAGCTGCCCCGAGGAGCAAGGATGGTGAGAGTGACCACTGTCCTCTTGCAATGTCCTGCATGGAAGTGCCTGGGGTGAGGCTGTGTGCATCAGGGACTGAGAGTGGGGGTGCGGAAAAGGCTGGGGACTGAGGGGAAAGGCTGCAAATCTGATGCAGAGAGCTGGAGAGGCATCCACACAGAAGCAGAGACCAGGGCCTGAGTGCCAGGGAAGGATGGCGATATTGCTTACAGCGACTGAGAGAAGAGGCTGTAGCTATGTCCTGGGAGGGATGTAGCCCGCCCTGTTGCAATTAATGACGTTATTATTGACTTTACAGGTGAGGAGCCTGGGGAAAACAAAGCAGGAAAAAGGACTGAACCAGCACTGCAAACTGGTCGCCTATGCTCTGGCACATCTCCAAGGAGGAGAAAAGAATGAGATCTTCACACCGAAACACCAGACTGTTCATTTTCATTGCCCTACAAAATCTAAACCTGCATTATCTTTGAATTGCTAATTAAAAAGGGGCCTTTAATGCAGGCAGGGTGTCAGCATGGAGCAAGCATGTCCCCAGGGAACAGCAGCCGTGCTCTGGCTTTCCTGCTGACCGGCATTCCCGGGATGGCTCGTTTCCACCGCTGGGTTTTCTTCCCTTGCTGTCTGATGTATCTCATCACAATGCTGGGAAATGGCACCATCCTGCTCGTCGTGAGATTGAATCGAAGGCTCCACCAGCCCATGTACTACTTTCTTTCGATGCTGGCCATCACGGACCTGGGCCTGACTCTGTCCACCCTGCCCACGGTTCTGCGCGTCTTTTGGTTTGGCACTGGAGAGATCAGCTTCCCAGTCTGCCTCACCCAGATGTTCTGCATCCATGCCTTCTCCTTCATGGAGTCCTCAGTACTTCTAGCCATGGCCTTTGATCGCTATGTGGCTATCTGCTGTCCATTGAGATACTCCTCCATCCTCACCAGTGCCAGGATTGCAAAGATTGGGCTGGGGATGGTCTGCCGCTCTCTGACGCTGCTCCCACTTATCTGCCTGCTCACGCAACTGCAGTTCTGCAGGTCCCACGTGCTGTCCCACTCCTATTGCCTGCACCAGGACATGATACGGCTGGCATGCACTGACTCCACCCTGAACAGCCTGTACGGCCTAACCCTGGTGCTGTTCGTGATCCTAGACTCAGTGCTCATCACCTTGTCCTACACCATGATCATTAAGGCCGTGGTGGGCATCACCTCCAGAGAGGAGCAGACCAAAGCCCTCAACACTTGTGTCTCTCACTTCTGCGCTGTCCTCATCTTCTATGTCCCCATGGTCGGCCTGTCCATTATATACCGGTATGGGAAGAATGCTGCACCCTTCAGCCACGCGCTCATGGCCAATGTCTACCTTTTTGTCCCGCCTGTGTTGAACCCCATCATCTACAGCATGAAAAACAAGCCCATTCGTAAAGGCCTCCTCAGGCTTCTGTGGCAAAGACTGGCCTGGCCTGACCATGGCTAGCATCCCAGGAGTCATTGAAAAGTGGGAAGCTTGCCTACATGAAATGCCCATAAAAAGTGACAGGTCGAACTTAAGCAGGAGTTTGAGAGAGAGAAAAACTAATGGGAAGAGCACCTTGCAAAGAATGGTCTAACTGTCAGCAGAATGCTCTTTAAATGCATCAAAAGCAGGAATCCAGCTAGGAAACAGGTGGACCACTGGGTGACCAAGGGTCAGAAGCATACTCAGGGGTGGCAAGGCCATAGCAGAAAAGCTCAGTGAATTTTTTGCATTGGATTTCTGTACCAAACACTGTCTTCACAGCAAATGAATTAGGGGATCTTGATCAGTTTGAAGTAAATATAGAGGAGGAGTTACATCAAAGAAATATCTGTTAAATATCACTAACTCCCAGGACCAGATGTCATTCACCTGGGAGTCTGAAAGGAGCTCAGACATGAAGCTGCAGAGCTGCTGGGAAGGGGACATCCCTCTATTGCAAATGGTCATGGTGCTGCGGGGCGGATCATTCCTTCCACTCCACCTGCAAAAGTGGCTCCATGGGGTTCCTGAGAGCTGCTGACCAGTGGGCTTGATTTCCATCGCTGGTGGGACAGTAGAGACTGTGGTAAAGAATAAAGTCACTAAGCATATGGGTAAACACATATGGGTAAAGCTCTGGCAGAGTCACCCAGGCTACTGCAACGGGGAATCCTGCCGCGGTGGTGTGCTGGACTTCTGTGAGAGTGGCTCCAGCTGGAGGGATCCCATGCCCACAATACACATGGATGCCCAAAAGCCTTTGGATAAATGCTTTTAATGAAATTACTTTGTAGGGGGATTGGAGGAAACCCTCTTCTAGGGATGGAATGTTGGTTAAAGTAAGGGTAGATCATTTTCAGTCCAGACAAGAGTCACCAATGGCCTTCCCAAGGGATCTCTGCTAGGACTCATTTTATTCTGCATTGTCATCAGTGACCTGGATGAGGAAGTGCATAGTGAACTCTTAAAGCCTGCAGATGACACTAGATCAGCCACGGGACTGATAGCAACTGTCTTCTATGGTTTTATAAGATTGTTAAAACTTTAATTGCAATAACAATAAATTCTTGGCTCCACATAGAAGGTGTGCTTCCTTCTGCTGTAATAAGTGAGTGTACCACAGCCCCAACACACACAGAACCACCACAGGACTTGGTAACATCTGAATGTGATAAGCTATTATTTGGATCACAACTCTCAAAGCAAGAATTTTGAAGAAACTCTTGCTGCATGGTGGTAGGTATATGTAATACATCTGTTGATAGTTCTCCTGGGCTGCCATGAGAGACAGGGAAACCCCATGAAGGTTTGTCAAACCCAGTGCTCAACCCTAAAACCCTAGGAAGGGGGCTCAGCCTGAGGAAGGTGGCTTCTGTTGTGTGGGTCACATCAGTGAAATCTTATCAGGTAACCTGTAAAGCACTGACGACCATGCAGTTCTCAGTCTGACTTGGAATGTGTAAGGTATTTTTTGTTATTTTTCTGTAATTTCTCTTGGGTATTCATTTGCCCATTTAGGCTTCAGTAAATACCAGTGTTCCTTGGTTGTTCTCAGTAAAGACAGCTTTATGTAAGGGAAAAAAGAAGGCAGGATTTATTTTGGCCCTTCTTAGCCCCTCCTGGGGTGGTGGATGCTGCAGACCTGTGAAGAAGGCACTGGCCTTTGATGTGCAGCTGTGTTTACAGCAGGGCTGCAACCAGCACTGCTACTGATGATTTTGTTTTGTTTTAAGTGCATAGCACTGCTTTGCCTCTCTGCTTTCTAACCTTATGGCAAAGCGATCCTATTCAAATAAATGGAAATCGAAGCAGAGGGAGGTATGGGGAGCAGGCAGGATATTCTGGGGTGAAGCCAACACCAACTATCCGCTTTAGGGTGATCTGAGCCACTCTTCTCCAGGCTCTGTCTTGATTAGATCTCCTCCTGAGTGGTAGGAGCTTAAACACCCAGTGCACATGGAGGCACCTCATTTTAGGAGTCCCCAGTGGGGGCTGGCTCTCCTGTTGCTGTAATAGAGGATGGTGGAGCCGCTCATACCAGCTGGGGATCTGACCTGAACCCTTTTTACGTATAATTCTGCTCCCATTATGACCTGATGGTTTTGTGAGCCTGGTGCTGCTGCAGTGATATTGAACAGGCTCAGTTCCCATTGGGGGTCTGCACTGAGCCATTAAGTGGCTGGTCCAGGCAGAGCAGACGCCCAGCTGCTGTGAGTCTGCAAGACCCCAGCATGGGCTGGTTACAGTCCCTGGGAAGAGAAATATATGGTGACTTTCAGCTCCTGCAGCACGAATCACAGCTTTTGGATATGTCTTGTTCCTGCTGGAAATGTCACCTGCCTGGGACAAGAGGGCTTTGCCATACACCCAGGTCCTTAGACACTTCACAGTCTTAGCAAGTCTGGCTGCAGGTGTAAAAAGCTTGAATAAACAGCTATTGCACGTATATAGATCTATGCTCTAGTGCATGTTGATGCACTAGAGGCTACATGGCTGAGCATATCTAGGAAGCATTAGATTTTCCCTGCACATACATGCACAGGCAGTGCTAGCCAGGAAGATCAACTGCCTCATTCTGGCAGGAGCTCTGGGTCCAGCTGACCCAGTGCCATGGTGAAAGCGGGAAACTCTTATCCCACATGTCCATTGCTATGTCCTCCTCATCTAAAAAGAAGGGCCATTAGCTCAGGTACCTCAGGCAGTTACAGCTCCTGCATTATTGACCAGGAATGTATAGAAGACTGTAGATACTGCAACACTCCTTTATACAGCAAAGAAAATGCTGTGGGTCTAGAAACAAGGTATATTTCATCTACTGCATAAGAGGAGTTTAAAGATTCAGGATCCTCAGCAGTCAAACGGATGACAGGATGGAGTAGAGAGTATCTAAACTATTATTCACCAGCTATTCTACCATATGCAAAACATCTTGGGTCTTCTGTGTCCTACATCAGCGCCTTCTTGGAGTGAGAAGTTTGTGTATCCCTCTGTGGATCTGTTTAGTTTTTACACTGTAAATAATGGGGTTTAACACAGGGGGTACAAGGAGGTAGATATTGGCCATGACGACATGAATCAGAGGAGAGGCAGGTTTCCCAGACCTGTACACCATGGACATGCCAATCATTGGGATATAATAAATCAAAACAGCACAGATATGAGAGACACAGGTGTTCAGGGCCTTGAGATGCTCTCCCTTGGATGTGATACTCCGCATAGTCTTAATGATCATGACATAGGACAGGATGATAGGCAGCAAGACTAGACCAAAGGTGGCCAGGACGACAAATGCATGCTATTCACCTTGATATCTGCACAGGGCAGCTGGAGTAAGTTTGGGTGCAAACAGAAGGAGTGAGCCAGCATGTGGGACCTGCAGAATGACAGCTTCTTCAGAAGGATCAGCAAGGGGAGCAAGAGGGTAATGCTCCTCACTGTGAGCCCTAGCCTGATAACACCTACCCTGGGGGTGGTCAGGATGGATGCATACTGCAAGGGATTGTAGATGGCCATAAAGCAGCTGAAGGCCATGGCCCACAGCACCCCAGAATCCAGGATGGAGAAGCAGTGAATGAAGAACATCTGGGCGAGGCAGGCGTCAAACCTGATCTCCAGTGAATCAGAGAAGCACGCTCAACACTGTGGGGAGCACAGACAGAAACACACCGAGCTCTGTGATAGCCAGCATGCACAGAAAGAGGTACATGGGCTCATGGAAGCTGCGCTCTGCTTTGATGACAAAGAGGATTGCACTATTTCCCAGGATGGAAATAACGTACATGCAGCAGAAAGGGACAGCAAGCCACACGTTCCCACTTTCCATTCCTGGGATTCCTGTTAGAAGGAAGGTAGAAGGTCTAAGAAAGCTAGAAATGTTGATCATTTTCCTAGTGCAGCATCTTTGCCCTGTCAAAGATCAAGCAGCAGATCCCACTCATCCTACAAAGGAATTCACAGAAATCATAAAAGAGTAATCACGCCGTAAAGCAAAGCTTTCCTCACTTCTCTCTCACTGCAGTGATGGGGATCCAGTCTTCTGAGTTTGCTGAGACAGCAAGAGAGCATTTTACCTTTGTGATCAGTTCTTGCCATGGAGAACTACAGCTCCCAAAAATCAGAAATCTTATGGAGATGGAGGCACATATTACCTAGTTGATCGTTGAATTATGGGCTTCTCTATGCCAGGGCACAGAGAGCTGTTTGCTAGATTGACAGATGTGACACTGTATTGACTGTGTTGCACCAGACGGCAAAAAGACTTGAGAGGTGGCATTATGGATGAAGAGTGAAAGCAGACTTGTATCTCATACAGAAAGCCCACCTCTGGACTTGGGAGTCATGGAGGGAGTTCACTGGTCCTTGCTCTGGCTTTTCCTTGTCCTGCAAGGAAGGAGCATTGTGGAGATACTTAGACCTGTGCTCTGACATTGCCAGGTGACTTCCTCACCTGGATATCTGAGTGCAGCTTCCCATGCTTTATGAATGAGACTCCCATACCCCTTCTGTGCAGATATTGCAGAACACATCTTCTCTGCTGGCTGTGAGCTTCATCCTCATTTTAGATCTCCTTTTTTTTTTTTTTTTTTTTTAATTCTTTGCAACTCTAATTTCTTTCTTTCTGTGAATGAATATCAGACTTGTTGATCTCTTGCTTCCCTAAAAATAACCTTGGCAGCAAAGACCTGGTATAAGTGCCTTTGCACCAAGTGGTTTCTGCATCTTCTAGAGCTGTGCACAGCTGAGAACTCAGATAGTGCAGCAACATTTTGCAGAATCCAGCCAACAAGCATTCACCAGCATGCTGCCAAAAAGCAGCATTGTGAACATCTGCTAGCCCAAGAGTGAAAGATTTTGGACTTGGACATTCTCATATGTACAAATGCAAGTGCTCTTTTCCAGTATAAATGAAGTAAACAGCAAGCAAATCAGCCTCTCACAGGGAGGAGAGCTCTGGCAGCTCCCTGTGGTGTACAGGAACCACTTCTGCATGCTGATAAGAGAAGATTTCAGTCCTACTTACCCACCTTGCCAAGCTGTAACATGGGCAAGGATTGTTCTTCCTTACAGGTGCCCCTCACCTCGGTGCAGATGCCCACTGCATAGGTATCAGCATCTCAGCTGGTTGTCTGGACCCCACCAATCACACTGGGGAACAGGCACTGCCAGAAGGCAGTTTGTCTCACCCCGATGTCTACCCCGGTCAGATAAACAGTGCGCACAGCCCTCATTGACAAGAAAAGGGTCTGAGGGTAACAAGGTCCTCATTACATGCACATCATCCCTTTAAAACTAATAATCACTTTAACACTAATACTACAGTAACAATGACAAAACTGTCTGAAATCATCTAATAGCTGACATGTGAAAAGCAGCCCTGAAAAAGCAGATCACTTTGCCTTAAATATGGAGCAATACCTAAATATGAGCTGCCTGAGCATCTTGCCTCCAGGCTGCCAGTGAATACATCATTGTATCACCACTCCACAAAATCCCCCAGGACTCCCAGGCTCACCGGATACTTCTGCTTCTTTTTTTTTAGTTGATCCACTTTCTCAAAGGACAGGATGCAAAGATACCATTAAGAGTGAATCCCAGTGTCAAGTGGGAGGCTACTGTGGAATTGCCTTGGGTTAGCACCAGGAGCTAAATAGGACTAGAAACTAGGTGTGAAGTCAAAGCAGGACTTCAATGTGGTGTTGGCTTCTGGCTTCAACACAGAGACATCAGAGAGGAGGAAACTTTCCTGGGAGACCCTCTGTAGGGGTGAGAAGGACAGACATGAACCTACCAAGAGGGGAGAGCGATGGTGGCAAGATCTCCCTTTCCTGGCAGCCGTGGCTTCAGACACCATTGTCAGGAGATGAAACTCCTGAAAACACTGGGCTACCCATCAAAATGGTCAGGTTTGGCCTTTTTTAGCAATGGAACCATTTGTTGCCTTTGTATTTCAAAGCACCACCCCGAAGTTGTGTACACCCCCCCCCATGAAAGTGTGTTTGTGTCCCTGGTTTGGGTACAGACCTCCTTGGCTTTCTGACCACTTTCTCCAGGCAGCTCACGTGCAGCGTTAGCATTGATTGGAGGGCACTGCTGACCCCCTCCCACCCTAGCAACCACCCCATCTGTACTATGCAATGATCCAGACATCATAGCCAGCTGTATTTATTTACAGAGAAGGGAATCCCAGAGTAAGAGCCTAAGCTGTTGGTGCTGAGTATCTGATAGTATGTGGTGGTGATGGCTTGGATGCACACAGCTCATAGGTCACAAGGAGCTGTATGAATCAGCCAGTCACCTTTGCACATATCTGACCAGCAGCTATCCCCTGCTCTCATTTCTTATTTAAAAAAGGCATCTCTTAGAAGACCTCTCGCATTGCCACTGGAGGAGACAGCGTGGTGGAATGGATGGACATTGATCATGAAGGCAGCTCCTATGTTCTTAATGAAAATGAAAACAACAACATTTTTTGTGGAGCCTGAAGAAAAACGGGGCTTCGACCTCGCCAGAGTGGTGGCGGGTGAGCATCAGTCCACAAGAAATGGTGCAGCCCTGCTTTATGAAGTGGGTGGTCTGAGACCAGCTTTTAGGCAAACTGCAGTCATCTCTCTTCTCCTTTGGCTTCCCCTGCCTCTCATCCGTGGTCCGTGAAAAGCTACTTCTGTTTTATTTGAAGAAAAAGGGTGAATTGAGTTGAAATGTAAATATTTTACTGAAATAGTGCCAAAAAAAAATTCATTTCCCATTTTGTCTGCAGCCTAACATCTGCTTTGCTTCAGCAGAAGTGCATGTTCTCTTCCTGGGGCTCCCGCTCCTGCTTCCCTGCTTGTATGGAGCTCACAGAGAGATAGCAGAGCCCAGAGGCTCCTCATGGGTGGTCATGATAATCAGGGCTGCTCAGGAAGATAGGGACCTCCAAGAAATGCCAGGCCAGGTCAGAGATCTCCTCTCCATCCATTAGTGCTCTTCAGTTTGCACTAATAGTAGAGCAAAAGTCCATAATGTGCTTGAGTTTGGTAACTTGAGTTTGGGTTGCCTGACCTTCACCTCATTCTGCTGCCTACCTTTTTCAGATATAGACCAGTGATTTTGTAAAACATATTTTCCTGTTTATTGGGATAGTTGACTTAGTATAGTGCAATCCTGTTAGCAAAGATCTTGCTGAGATAGGTCACCCCAAATAACTGCATCAGCAAGGATTTCTGATATTTTTGAAAGGGTTTACATTTACATAGGACTTTTGGAATTTGCTAGCATAGGATTATTGCAGGTTTTGCTTTCCTTACAAAAAAAAGGTTAATGCTTAAAATTTAATTCTACCTATTTCCTTCTACAAGGACAGTCACCATTCCCATCTGACCACCTTCCCATAGAATCATAGAATCATTTAAGTTGGAAGAGACCTTTAAGATCATCAAGTCCAACTATTAACCTAACACTGCCAAGTCCACCACTAAAACGTATCCCTAAGTGCCACATCTACACATCTTTTAAATACCATTACACAGTCCAGGGAATACTCTTCATATAATGAAAACTGCTGCAGGAAGATCTTTTGGAGATGCTCAGCCTTACAGTGTAAATATTTTAATCATGAGAGGATTTTTTTTTTTAATAGTGAAAGAATTTTAACAGTGAGGAGTTTAACTTCTGGAAGGGGTGAACTCTCCATCTCCCAGTGGTGTGGAAGCCAGACTGAATGTCTTTATGCCAAGTTTCATCACACAATGGCTGAAACCTCCTGGACAGGGATAATGCAAGAGACAACCTAGTGATTTCTGCAAGAGTGCATTGCTTAAACTCCAGGCACTGAGGAAGGGTTCCTTCCTGAACAAATAAATAGTCACAGTGTTAACTTGCATTAAATTTACCAGCATCATCAGTAAATTATGAGTACAGTTTGAGGCACATACGTATGGGTCATGTTCCCTTTTGCTGGAAGAGGAGGACCACCCTGTCCCAGAGCTTCTTGGTTCTCACCCCATAAACAATGGGGTTTAACATAGGGGGCACTAGCAGGTAGAGATTGGCCACCATTATATGGATGTGGGGAGGGATGCTCTGCCCAAACCGGTGGGTGAGGAACGTGAAGAGGCCAGGGACATAAAAGGCAAGGATGACACAGACATGGGATGCACAAGTGCTGAAGGCTTTAAGTCGTGCCTCTGTGGATGACAGTCTCATTACCACCCTCAGGATCATGGTGTAGGACAGAGAGATCAGGATTATGTCAAATCCTGTCACTATGAAAGCCACAAAAAGGCCATAAATGACATTGACTTTGGTGTCCCCACATGCCAGCTTCACCACGGCCATGTGCTCACAGTAGGAGTGGGAGATGATGTGATGCTGGCAGAAGGGCATCCTGCAGAGGAGGAAGCAGAAGGGACTCACCAGGAGGACCCCACGCACCAGCACCAGGCTCCCAAGGGCCACAACCACCTGCACAGAGAGGATGCTGGAGTGCTGCAGCGGGTGGCAAATAGCAATGTAGCGATCCAAGGCCATGGCCATGAGCACACCTGACTCCACCGATGAGAAGGTATGGATGAAGAACAACTGAGCAAGGCAGGAGAGAAACCCAATCTCCCAGGAGCCCAGCCAGAAGATGCCAAGCATTTTTGGTAGCGTGGATGTTGATAGGACCAGGTCAGTGAAGGCCAGCATGGCCAGGAAGAGGTACATGGGCTCATGCAGGCTCGGCTCTGCCTTTATAATGAGGAGAAGGGTGATGTTCCCCAGCACAGCAATGGCATACATGATGCAGAAGGGGAAGGCAATCCAGAACTGCTCCTCCTCCAGCCCAGGGATGCCAACAAGTAGGAAATAGGGAGGGCGGGAGAAGGCAGTAGAATTCAGAGACATTAAACCCTTCTTGTCTCTTGCGTCCTGTAAAAAAGCATCAAACACCCTCGACCTGATTTGGTCAGTGGCAAACAGAGACTGGCATGAGGTACAGTCTAGAAGCTCAAATTCCCCACACAGCCAGACATCCCTGTGACAGCTGCTTGCACTGGTTCAGGAGAGCATTTCTGAAGCAAGTGTCCTGCCAGTTTTCATTGAAAGTGCCCTGTCCCACTCGGTGGAGTGGTCCTGCAGCATGCAGACTGGATTCCTCCTGGATCAAATTGAGCAGGAAGACTGCCGAGGTGCACACCCAGTACTCTCCAGTGTCCAAAAGATGTCCAGCCCAGGAGACCAGTTTAAAGCTGGTCTGAAGTAAACCTTCTTGAAATGTGTATAGTGGGGATATGAAGTCATTAGCGCCAGCCCTATAGCTCTACAGAAGCTTTTAACAGCACTGTGCTGCTTGCCAGCCTAAACAGAGGCAACAAGTGCTTGCCTCAGTCAAGAAACATCCAGTTTCAGGGCAAAAAAACTGAGCCAGTGCCACAGTATTTGACACCCCTCACACACAAATGTAGTACTCCAGTGATGTCCATTCTCCCCCCAAAAAAGACTGCAGCTCGCTCAGTCCTTGCACATTGCACAGCTCATGTTTTTCTCTCTAATACCTGGGAAAAAGGATTCCTTGAAGAGCCCTGCAGCACAGATTAGGCCAACGTACCTGACCTGATAAGACCCTTCAGAAACCTTGATGGAGCTGACCGCGCTTGTGCTGAGGAGCTGCAGGGAGCAAAGGGATGGAGGAGACCACAGCAGCTTCCCAGAAGAGAGCTAGGCTTTTCCTCCATGAGGGTCCGGTGGTAGCTGAGCCAGCTCCCACTGCATCCGGAGGGAGATTTTACACCATGACAACCGCAGCCCAGCCCAGCATGGCCACCAGTCACCAGCTGGAGCTGGGCTGTTGGGGCTGTGCTTGAAACCTTACAGACACATATGGCTTGGGGTCACCTGCATTCTGGGAGAGATTTCCTGGGTTTTTTTCCATGTAAAGACTGTAAACATCCTAGGAACTGAAATTCCCGATACTTTTCTTTCTTCATTCCACCTCCTTCCTGCCAGCTGCCTCTGTTGGTGCTGCTTTATCTAAAACTTCATTCTTCCATGGAGAATACCAGGACAGGGAACGCAATTCCCAGGCAAAGGCAATGTGAGAGCAGGAGCGTGCCTGCAAGCTCCACGAACTCGTGGCTGTTCAACACTTGCTGCTGCTGCCCAGGAGGAGTGATGGCATAAAAGGCTGTGTTGCAGAGCAACAAATTGCTGCTCAAACTCTAAACACTCACCTGCCTCCTGCAGGTTTCCATGCAGGGACTCTGCACTGCAGAGACCAGGAGATATTTACCTGTTTGACAGATAAATCCAGCAGGGAGCTCTGCATTTCCCCTGCTACTTAAGGTGTAATTAGAGAGAAACATACAGTTTTTAACCCCCTCAGTGCTGATGACCTCATAGACACAGCTGCATGTTGCCCAGTTTTGTATCTGTTTTCTTGCAATGTGTTTATTTGGAGGAGACTTAAGAACGATGGGGCAGTTCAAGATTAAATCACAGGACTGGGTTTGTAATTAAAACTGCAGCAGCATGAATTATGAAGTACTTTCCAAACAACAGCAATCTATCCTTTCTCTGCTATTTTTCCTCCATAGCTCTAATACAGGCTTAGAGAGGGAAGTCAGCAACATCATCCCCATTACATAGATGGAGAATGGTGAAATAATGAGAGGCAGATTTGAGAGCCCTCCGCATATTTGTTAAGTAACTCTCACTTCTGTGTGGCACACTGCACCTCCCTGTGCTGTTTTTGTGGTGTTCATGCAATATAGCATCTCTGTGCCAAATCATTGGCAATGCCAGTTTCAATTAAAAAGCAAATTGTGCAAATAAGACCCCCTTCGTTTATTGGAGAACCAGATCAAACCTCAAGGCAGCCTACTGAGAGAGTCTGGGGCAGCAGAAATGCCAAAGTGTGCAAAGACACTGGGTCCCCAGGTCCAATCCCAGGAGTACTTGGAGAGAGAAGAGAAGAGAAGAGAAGAGAAGAGAAGAGAAGAGAAGAGAAGAGAAGAGAAGAGAAGAGAAGAGAAGAGAAGAGAAGAGAAGAGAAGAGAAGAGAAGAGAAGAGAAGAGAAGAGAAGAGAAAAGGAGATTGCTTGGAGATTGTCCAGGAGATCTCCAACAACTGCTCCAGCCCCATGCAAATCCTTGTTACCTCCATTGCCACCTCCAGGCTCCTGTGACTCCCAATCCTCTCCCCACTGCTGTGCAAACCACACTCCCATCCTGTCCTGTGAGAATCCCATGCAGTTTTCATCCATACCCAGAAGAAATTCATCATACCTCCCTGCTCTGAGGCTCTATTAACTGTCTTTCTGAGAAATAGATGGCTAGGAAACATAATACAGCATTTTCAGGATGGCTTATTCATTTTTCTTTATTAATTTTTCTCTCAGCACAAAAGGAAAAAAAATAAGGAACATATGGAGAATGAGCAGGAGCCATTTCTCAACACCATGGCCGTCTAAAAAGAGTTTAGATTCATAGCACACCTCTGAAAAATTCATTCACACTTCTCAAATCACATTAGGCAGGTACAGATTGGTTTTATTTTTATGAAAATTTTTTACTCTTCTAAGCGCTAATAAAACAGAATATGACAAAAATGACAGGGGCCAAAATTGCCTTTAAGTCCCAGATGGCAACTACTTGTAACTCACTTAAATGAAAGTATTTATTTTGAGATAAAATGTACTTTAATTTAGCAGAAAAGGTTATAACAAGATGTGTTTCATGGAGACTGAAGCTATACAAGTACAGACTACAAAAAGGACAGCCATTTTACTCAGTGTTAGCTGGCAATTGGAAGAAACTGCACCAAACATTGCTGTCATTTGAAGGCCCTGATGCAAGACAGCATGCGTCTTTGGTACAATACCTCTTTTAGCACACCTAGAAGTTATGGGCAAGATGCAAGAGCCCCCAAGTGCAGTCTTAGACCCATCTTCTGTCCTCCCTGATGGAACTTATTGTTCATTGCCTGCTTTCCACATATTTCTCTGTTTTTCTCAATTTATTTCTTTTTCACAGCTAAACTTGCTTATACTACGCCAGCACATACAGGGGCAACAGGAGCACATGCCAAGCAAAGGAAGGTTGCCCAGAGGGGCTCTGCTGCCTCCATCCTTGAAGGTTTTTAGGACCCAACTAGATAAAACCCTGCACAAACTGGCCTAACACCAAATGAAACTTCTCCCTACAAATCTTAGACCATCAACCATCCTTCCACTTGCACGGTGTGAATCAGTGCAGATTTACATTCTCTATATTTATTTTTGTCTTTCCTCCTTCTCTAGCAGTTACTCCTAATATTCATTGTTTCAGGCTCTGGGTTGACCTTTCCGGAGAGTGATCTGCCATCCTCCCAAAGGATTATCCCACAGTCTACTCAGCACTTGCTAAACCACATCTAGATACTGCATCTGGGTTTGGGCCCCAGTGCAAAAAAGGCATCAACGAAGTGGAGCGGGTTTAGCTGATGGCTCCCAGGGTGGCTGGGGTTGGAGCAATGCTCCATAAGGAGAGGCTTAGGAAAATGGGCTTGTTCAGCCCTGAAAAGAAAAGGTTTCAGGAAGACCCAACAGCAGAAGAGCAGCCTTCCTCTACCCTCATCAAGAAGATGGAGCTAAGCTCCTCACAATGTGGCATGGCAGGAGAATGAGAGAAAACAAGCGTAAGTTGAAACAAGAGAGGTTCAAACTAGATATAAAGAGAAGCTTTTACACAGTAAGGACAATCAAGCACTGTAACAGAGACCCAAAGAGGTTGTGCAACGTCCGTCCTTGGAAACTTTCAACACCGAACTGGCTAAAGCCCTGAGCAACCTTGTCTGACCCTAGAGCTGCCCCTGCTTTGAGCAGGAGGTTGGATTAGAGATGTCCTGAGGTCACTTCCAACCTGAATTACCCTGTGATTCTGTGATAATCATCTACTGATGGAGACATCAGTGTTCAAGAGCACCTGGGTCTCCTGATGGAGTGTAGATCAGCCTTCTTAATAGCACCTCGTGCTGATTTACTCACCTGTGAAGAGTCCTGCTGTGCAAGGCTTTGTGCACTACTCCCTTGTGTAGTGAAAGCCAGCGTGTTCAAATTAGAGATCACACACCCCTGGCAACTCTCACTGGAGGAATCCCAGGGACTCTGGCAGTGGGAACAGCAAACACATCCTTGTGCATGGCAATGCAGCCACCTCAAGGATGAAGACCATGATTCACAACAACAAGGTAAGACTTTAAACTGAGAGGAAAAAGAAGAGATTGTTTGTTTCTTTCTATTTATAAACAGATTTATTTTTAAAAAGACAAAGAACATTAGGAAAAAAAACTAGGAGTGAACACTCTTCAAATCTGTATGTTTCATTGTAAAATCCTATTGTACAACATCCTTTCCTAGGATCTTTAACCTTTTTCCAAAATATGAAGTGGTGTCTCCATCCTTAGAGATATTCAAAAGTTGTCTGGACACAGCCCTGGGCAACCGGCTCCAGCTCGCCCTGCTTGAGCTGGAGGGCTGGACAAGAAGACCTTCAGAGGTGACTCCAACCTCAACCATTCTGTGATTCTGTGATGGTGTGAAAATAAACGCAGTATACTATCAGAACTTCTTCATCGGCCCTAAGGCTTGTTGGCCTTCATTGCATTAAAAGAGTTTTGTAGTAGTGTCCCACTGGCAGAAGAGTCATGAGAATAAAGAGAGGAAAGGCTGTCAGGTACTCTGCTTCATGGGGAATACCTAGAAGTATAAAAAAAGCTTGAAAGCTGAAGATCTTGAACTTAATTCATAACTTCTTAGGAATTCCAAGCATGCGTGAAGTCAAAGGTATGAAACACCTTTGACTTGGAAATACCATATCCTTCAGCTTGGAAGTATTACTAACATTTATAACTTGCCTATTTTTTGTCTTGAGACATTGTCATTTTATTGAATAATTAATGGAAATTATTTTTACAATTGCTACCAATAACTCTGGGCCTGAAATTTTTCCACAGCATCTGCTACAAGGAGGCTGAGGTGATTTGACTGAATACCCAATAGGTCAGAACAAGACCACAGAGGTGGAGGACTTCTGAAGTGCATTTCTGCATCTATAATGTCACTTGCTGTAATTATTTTACTTAGAGATTGATGCTATAGCCAATCAAGTTTCTGGCAAAAATTTTGCTGAAGTGTTTTTGGAAAGTGAATGTGCCACAAGCAGATTAACTAAATAATTCAGAAAACACTGTAACATTCACTCAGCTCTGCCATCATTATGGGTGAGATGGGAACAAAGTGCAATGTCAAGACATCTTTATTAGTTCGGTGAGCCACTTTTCCTTCCCATTGCTCTACCTTCTGGATCAGGGTTGGATTTAGATCATTGTAATAGAATCTCTCCAAGTTTGGTGACAGTAAACACTCTTGGAAGGAGTTTACAATTGCTATTTACTTTTTGCCTTCTGGTAGCACCTCAGAGTCTCCTATCATGTGCTAGGTACCATACAAACAGAGGACAGTCCTGCACCAAAGACTCTAACTGTAAAACAAGATGACCTGGTGTGAGGATACAGGAGAGAGCAGCTGAGCATAGGTCACTGGGCAGTTCTGTCATTGTTTATATGAATTAAATTCAGGATCCTCCTCTGTATCTGCTTGGTCCTCACCCCGTAGATGATGGGGTTGAGCACAGCAGGCACCAGGATGTAGATGTTCCCCATGATGATATGGACCAGCGGAGCCAGGTCCTTCCCAAACCTGTGCACCACGGACAGCCCGATCAGGGGCACGTAGAAGGCCAGGACCACGCAGATATGGGCAACGCAGGTGCTGAACACCTTGAGCCTCTCCTTCCACGATGCCAGCCGCAAGACAGCCTTGAGGATCAGGATGTAGGAGAGGCAGATGAGGATGGCGTCCAGCCCCATGACCAGCAGGATGGCGGTGAGGCCGTACACCACGCTGGGGGTGGTGTTGGCGCAGGCCAGGTTCATCACGTCCTGGTGCAGGCAGAAGGAGTGTGACAGCACCCGGGAGCTGCAGAATGGAAGGGGCAGGAGGAGCAAAGGCAAAGGCAGGAAGAAGAGAACTCCCCTGGCCATGGCTACCAGCCCTATTTTCACTGTCACAGAGTTGGTGAGGATGGCAGCGTGTCTCAGCGGGTGGCAGATGGCCACATACCGGTCCACGGCCATGGCCAGGAGGACAGTGGACTCGATGGCCGAGAGGGTGTGGATGAGGAACATCTGGACAAGGCAAGCACCGAAGCTGATCTCCCTGGTGTTGAACCAGTAGAAGGAGAGGACGCGTGGCACCGTGGATGTGGACAAGGCCAGGTCGATGGCAGCCAGCATGCAGAGAAAGAAGTACATGGGAGCATGCAGGCTGGGCTCTGTCTTCACGATGAACAGCACCACGCAGTTGCCCGTGACCGCTAAGATGTACACGGAGCACAGAAGGATCGCCATCCAGAAATGAGCAGCCTCCAGCCCTGGGATGCTGGCCAAGATGAAGGACGATGGGCTGAGGTCAGAGCTGTTGGGGAAGGGCATGGCACATGGGGTGACGAGCAGTCATGCTATGCCATGGCACATCCCCTGCTGCAAGGGAAAGAGAAACAGCAGCTTTATAAATCGTTTCCCATGACCGTGAATCCCATGGGGCTGTGCCTGTGAAATGTGGGGGAATCTTACAGTTGCCATACTGATTCAGAGAGCTCCTCTCTTATTTCTTTAGCCCATGATGGCTATATACAATAACATATGCAGCCACAAAATAATGGCATTTGAATTCGAACAGAATTACTTGAATTCTTTTAAATGCAGAACACTGTAAAATCAACATTTCAGATGATAAACCCAACAGATGAACTTGTTTTCTTTTATTTTTTTAAGGGCAAAATTAAAAAAAAAAAAGAAAACAGATTTTTAGTGCTTCCTGTTAAACTCCAGTTCTGCTTGAGTTTTTCCATATGTGCTGTGCTGCCCTGTCAGAAATGTACTCTGTGAAACTGGCTGTACTGCCTCCCACGGTCCACCACTCCCAAGTACTGCAGACACGCACAGTGAGACATGCGTATTTATTTGTTTGCACACACAAATCAGATTTTCATCCTTTCTGCCTGAAAACACATATAGAAATACCAGAATATGTGTAGAGAAAAAAATTCTGATTATTTACCTTATTCTGTATCTGTAAACTTTCCAGGAGTACTGTGATCCAAGGAGAATTGTGAGGAAGATATGCAAAAGCCTTTGCTTTAGGTGCCTTTCTATTCTCTGCGATCAGATTTTTAAGAATATCGGGATTTAAAAAGTGTTGGGATGAAACGTCAAAGGTCAATGCAATGGCAGTGTCAGAGCCCCAGCACTGCCCAGCCCAGCCTGGCATGGGAGGGCTTGGGACAGGGCTGCAGACCCTGCCTGACTCGCAGCCCTGAGCTCTGACCGAAGAGAAGAGGGGGCTTAGCTCAATCTCCTGGGCCGCATGGGACTTCATCCATCCACCCCAATGGATCAGGCAGCAAGTCAGTAGCTGGCTGTACCTGCCCTGGAATAAACCCACTGTCTCCCCTGCCCTGTATGGACAGCATGAGGTCAAGCACATAACTGCTATCTGCAACATTTCTGAGCTTTCTGATTATACCTTTCACACCCTATCCATGTAAAACAAGGATGCAAAATGTTTTTATGGCAAGCTCTGCAGGCTATTAATACAGCTATTTTAAAAGTCACATTTGGTTGTGAAAACGTTTGGGTTCTTTACTGCACATCTGTGGTGAAGCCCTTATCCTAAAATAGCAATCATAATTTATTTCCCTGATGTGGGGTTTTTCCATCTTGAATCTCTAACAAATAAGACTCATACTCTAGCTTTTTATACACAATTTACAAACAGCATAGGTGGGCTGTTACTGTCAAGTTGTCTAAAAGCTATTCTAGTGATGAAATTTTCGGCAAACCACTTACATTATGATGCAAGCTGAATGAACAAAGAACTTCAGTAACTGTCACAAGTATCTGAGCCAACTTACCTGCCAGTCACTGAACTGTAATTACAGTATGAGTCTCATTGCAAAATATTTGCCATCCTACTCATTTCTTTTGAGAGAACGTGACTGTGAGAGACAGACATACAAAGTAAATAATCCCTGGATATTTCAGTTCATCTTTAGTTCTTTGGCATCAATAAATGCACCAACATTTTCAGAAGTGACTAATGATTTTGGATTGCTAGTGGGATGAAGACCAGGTACTGTAAGGACCTTGTTTTCTGTAGAGATAAAAACTGGATCCACATCTTTAAAAACACCAGTAAATGCAGATTTATTTTCCTAGGGTGATCCTCCCACCAGGAAGCCCCAGTAACTGCATTTAACAAGAGGTAAGCACATTCAGACAGTAAAACCATCCAAGCCAGAAGTCATTGACCAGACTTGTCCCATGGAACCAAAATGGGTCTGAGACCAGCTTCCCAGGATGGAGCAGGCAATGGGAGAGTCTTCACCATCTGAATCCATCTCTCCACTGCTCCCTCCTATGACAGACGGAAATATGTATACCCCCTCAAAAGCCCTCTGAGCCATTTTGAATATGTAGCCATTTATCCGTATCATCTCACCAGAAAAAAAAGTATACATCAACCCAAAATATTACTTCAGAAGGAAAAAAGGAAAGGAAAATTAAAACCACAAGGCATGACTCAAATTCAAAGCATTTTGAACCAAAATTAAAATTCATTTTAATTGATGGTTTGATCAAATGTGTTTTGTTCTTTTTTTCCTAGCTGTTTGTCATCACTTATAAGCAGAAAAAGCTGTACCTGCTTGTAGCTCTGCTGCTGTTTTATAAATATGCCCAGGTCCTGGCTAGGTCAGTTGCTCTGGGCAGGCACTTGCTGTGTTTGGAGTCATACAAACTATGCCTGTACTAAAGTGAGCAGGACATGGCCGGAGCCTCATCCCACCATCATCCACACCGTTAACTCCTTCCTCACCTCCAGGGACATCCCTGGCTGCTGCCAGCTGGTCCTGCCCCAGGCAGTGCCCAGGCACGAGGGAGTGGGTAGCACCAGCCAGGGAATAATGTCCACTGGGCTGTGGAGTAAAGCCATCCTTGTTAGGAAAGGAAGAAAGGATAGTCGTGGATGTGGCCAAGAAGCACCAGGTGTCTCCAGGACAGAGAACTGTCCTCCTCTCTCTTTTAATTATAGTGTGGACAAAGCCACAGAGTGCAGCAAGGACAGCAGCATGGCTCCGCATGCATAAGGGTAACGGGAGAGTTTCCTGGGGCAGAGGACAGGCACAGTGCAGGGCTCAGGGAGGGCTTGGGACGGGAGGAGCTGGCAGTGGGAACCAAACGGAGGTGGCAGGAATGGCCTTCCTTCTCCTTCTCCTTCTCCTTCTCCTTCTTCTTCTCCTTCTCTTTCTTCTCCTTCCCCTTCCTCTTCCCCCTCTCTCCCTCTCTTTGTCTCTCCATCTCCCATTCCCCCCTTCCCCTCCCCTTCCCATCCTTCCCTTCTCCTCTCCTCTCCTCAAGATGCCTCTGATACATCTTACACTGCTCTTCCTGTGCCTCATAGGAAATAAATCCATTGACAAGTACTGTAAGTGACCCCATGGTACAAAGTGGAGAGCTCAGGGCATCACAGAATAGGAATTAGAGGCTTTAAGTGGTTCATCTCTCTCTTTTTTCTCTCACACAGATGTTAAATCACAATTAATTTTCCCATTCCCAGAGGCAGCCACAAAGCTTTTTGAACATATGTTCCTAAAAGACAGTACCTTATATAGAGGTTCCCAAATCTTGAGCGTCCGCTTGGTACCCTCAGGCTACACAGGTTGGGAAGCAAACGGAGTGGCAGATGAAGCTCTGCTGAAGTGGTGATGGAGACGCACCAAAGGCACTGCAAGCCTCACTCCACTGTGGTCTCCAGCTGTGCTAATAAATGTGCTAATAAATCTCCCACACATTTCCTCCCTGGCTGTCCGCCCCAAACATTTGCTTGCTGTGACAGAGGCTCCTTGGGCTTTTGCTGTTTCGGAGAATGGCTGCAACCAGGAAGCACGGATGTTCAGGGAGAAACTCTGGAAGTTTTCAGAATGGGAGCAGTGCTGTGTGAGAATTCTGCAAGCTAAGCATCTTTCCAGCAAAGCTCAGTTCTAGGCTCTTCTGCTGAAAGTTGTGTTTGTTCCCTTATGTTAATCTTTCCTCTGATAATAACTGGCTACAAGCACCAGGTCAGACCTTAGATATTTTGAGCAAAGAGTGCTCCCATTGGGTGCTATCTCAATGCAAATGGGACTCCACCCCAAGACCAGCTGTGCCAACGCTCAGGCAGAGGTTCTGGGGGTGGTCTGCTGAACAGTATTTCACTCTGTGCAAGGGCCCACTGGGATTCTCAGCAAAATAACTAGCACAACACAAAACAAACAGTGGCCTGGGAATCCTCCCCTCAGGAATCTTCCCTTCTCCCTTTCTATATTTTTATGGAAATGCTCCCCCATTATTCTTTTCTCTCTATTCCAGGTACTGTTATGTGTAGAGCAGAATAGAAAAATACACTAATCCTGGGTTAGTCTGAAGTGTGAAGTGCTTAGCAGCAGGCGGAAACAGGCCAATTCTGGTGCAATCCTGTCCCGATACCTTCTGCTGCTTCACCCTTCCAAGGTGAACACTGACCGTTTCTTCTTATTCTCCACTGCGGTCAAGACTGTCCAAAATATGGCTTAAGATCAACAAAAATACAGCTCCATAATTTGGAGGCATGAAAGATGTGGGGCCATTTTATTCTGTCGGTGGGAGCATGCAAGCCAGGAGGATCATGAAATCTTGCTGCGTATCTGGCTGAGACCCCTCCTACAGCAGAGCAATAAAATGCTGGGAGACACTGTCACCTCCCATCTGCGGACTGCCCAGTCAGTACCTGGCAGGTCTCAGTTGGAAGATTGTAGTACATGGTCCTTAGTGTCAGGAAGTTTAGCCATTCCTATTATATTTTTTAAACCCCTTTTTTTCAGCAAGAGAGCTAGTCACACCAGACCCCAAGCACCATCCTGATGCATACCTAATTCATACAATCCTGTGCTCACCTACAGCAAATCCTGAAGATTTTAAGCAACTCCAGCCTAATATCTCTGCATCATATAAACAGAAAATAAATGGCTTCATCAAGTCTTTTGACCTTTTACAACGAATAGATGTCTTTTATTGAAGATATTGCATACATACATTACATTCAATGCAAAACAATGGCTGGAACATTGGCAAGATGGTAAGACTCGATGACATCAAAAAGAGATGCAAAAGCAGCACTGTTTCCATCACTGTAGATGTGTATGGCACTTCAGAAGCAGATAAAGATGAAGGCTGAGCCTTTTTTTAAGAAGGACTGAGTGCTGTGGGCCCACTTAACAGCACCTGATCTTCAGAAAATGCTCTGTGCTCAGCCTCTGGAACTGAGCTCCATCTTGTGGGATGTTTCCAGCTGAACAACTAATGACTGGGATATTCAGAGTGGCTCCAAACTCTTGGCCCAAGCCTTGTCCTGTTGTGCTTGCTGCCTGGGTTATCTATGCTGTTACATGCGATGAGGGAACGATGATCCCATACGAGGGAGTCTGAGTGAAGCTTACATGCTGTTATCTGGCTACTAGAGTTTGCATAACGTGTTGCAGAGGTTCCTTGATCCACCTCATTGCATGATTTGAAAAGATAAAGTCATTCAACCCTTTTTTTTTAATTGACTCCCTCTAATTGGGGCTTCCATCTGTATATATCGCTGGCATTAATGCTTGGGGTGTTCGCAGGCTGCTGGAAGGGATGAAAGCATCATGCTAGGACAAAACATGGAAGATCACAGCCCGGGGTTGAGGCACAGTGTCCGAGTGGATCTGCAGTTCTTTCATCTGGCAGTGACCCGCGTGGATGGAGCACCAGGAAACTAGTCCACTAGCTCTGACCAAGAAACCAGTCCACTAGCACTTTCTGGCATAACTGGTGGAGGAAGCTACCAGTCAGATTCACTCTTCCTCCGCAGTGCCCTGAGCAAAGCCTCACGGATGTGGCTGGATTTTATGCTGTAGATAATGGGGTTGAGGGCAGGGGGAATTATAAGGTAGGTGTACGCCACCAAAGTGTTAACCAGAGGAGGAACGTTCTTTCCAAAGCGATGGATCATGGACAGTCCAATCATTGGGATGAAGAACACTAGAACAGCACAGATGTGGGAAACACATGTATTCAAAGCCTTGAGACACTCCTCCTTGGTTGCAAGGCTGATAACAGTTTTAATGATTAGGATGTAGGACAGCACAATGAAGATGAAGTCCATCCCCACTGTTGACAAGAGGATAATCATACCGTAGAAGACATTGACTTTTATATCTGCACATGCTAGGTTCATGATATCAGGATGGAAGCAAAAAGAATGAGAAAGCTCAGTCTTCCCACAATAGGTTAGTCGCTTGAGCAAGAAGGGTATGGGAAGGAGGGAGACCATACCCCTCAATATAATTGCCAGACCTATTTTTATGACAGTCGTCTTGGTCAGTATGGATGAGTGTCTCAGTGGATGGGAGATGGCAATGAAGCGGTCAAATGCCATTGCCAGGAGCACAGAGGATTCAATGAAGGACAGTATGTGGATGAAATACATCTGAGTGAGGCAAGCATCAAACCCAATTCTTCGCATATTAAACCAAAAAATGCCCAGAGTAGTAGGCAGTGTACATAGAACCAAGCCCAGGTCAGTGACTGCCAACATGGAGAGGAAGTAGTACATTGGTTCGTGAAGACTTTGGGTCTTCTTTATGATGAATAGGATCATGCAGTTTCCCAAGAGAGCAATAAGGTACAGTGTACAGAAAGGGATGGAGATCCAGTGGTGAAGGCCTTCCAGGCCTGGGATGCCCATCATGAGGAAAGCTGAAGGCTGATAGAAGGAGCCATTGAATTCCCACGTGGTATGTGAGTCATGCTCCATCCCAGCTCAGCTCTCACATGACCTATACCTAAAACAAATCAACAACAGAAACTCCACGTAGTTGGACTCTCCACTAAACATAGAAGTGGGTAATGACAAGCGCCACATCCCTCCACCTCCCCACCAACCTATGCAGATGACCCCATGCTGCTTAGGACACTGTTATAATTACCATAGTGTCATATATGACTACACTCTTGTTTATCCATTAAACTATAAAATGAAGGAAAAGGATGGGCATTTTTTCTTAAAAAAGAAATACATTTTTTCTTAAAACGGAAGTGAAGACATTCCTGGTGAGTGCTACTGTTTTACAGTTGTCCCCAAATTCCACAGGTTGAGATGCTCTGTTGAGTGAACAAATGATTTTTCTGTGGCCACCCCAACCAAGACTAAGCTGCTAAGCAGCTGGCTTCTTTTTGATGCTAACTGGACATCAAAGGACATGAAAATGGTGAAGGTTTAACTCTGACTTCTTAGTTAAGAAATCAACATTGGAAACAAATGCAAAATATAACAGAGAATCAGGGACTTAGACACTGCTGCTCTCAGCTCAGAAGATGGCCACCAGGGTAAGGTGGATTTTCAGTGGCTTTCACATCCAAGTTGTTATTCATTTCATAATCTACCTTACTATCAGGTGAAGGGAAATAAATGAGCAAAATCCCACTTGTGTGGTGCCCATGACTTTTACTAATAAGGCAAATGCAAGCCAAAGCACAAGAAGTTGCAGGTTCAGAAGCACTAGGGAGGCATCCATGGAAAGTCTCTGGGTCCAAATCAGAGAGGAGGGGTACAGGGGATGTAGTGGAGTTTTTATGCAGGGATCAAGTGTATGAGGTGAGTGAGGCCTTTACAGAAATCTAGCAGATGTCTACTCTAGTGAGTTCAGCAGAGGGCCACGGAGATGGATGGGAGTTGGAGAGATGCTCTAGGGTATGAGACCAAGGAAAGAGGCTTGTTCGGCCTGGAGAAGAGAAGGCTTTGCAGGGACCCAACAGCAGCCTCTCCCTACCTACAGCGAGGGTAGGGGAAGCCTTCCCCTACCGACAGGAAGGCTGAGCCAGGCTCTTCACAGCAGTGCATGGCAGGAGCAGGAGAGACAACAGGTATAAGTTGAAACAAGGGAGGTTTAGACTGGATATAATGAGAAATGTTTCCCCATGAAGACTGTCAAGCATCGGTGCAGGTTGCCCAGAGAGGTTGTGCATCTCCATCCTTAGAAGTTTTCAAGACCCACCTGGACAAAGCCATGAGCATCTTTTTCTGACCTCATAGTTGGCCCTGCTTTGAGCAGGATGTTGGACTAGAGATCTTCTGAAGTCTCTCCAACCTGAATTATCCAATGAAACTATGAGCTTGTGATCTTACCATAGGTTTCAGTCCTCTCGGAGGATTCAGCCATCTCAGCATAATCCAGGTTCCTACACTGCATGTGACAACACACCCTAGCAGAGATGCTGGAGAGGCTGACAGGGTCCCTTTCTGTGCCTTCTGTGACAGAATGGCAAGCTGGGTGGATGGGAGAAAGCAGTGGATGTGCAAAACAAGAGCTAATTAAAGGAAAAGAAATATTTGTGGCTTCAGTCTTAATGCACCTTCTGTAGGATACAAAACAAGCAGGCCAAAGAGTGCCTGAATTATGAGCAAGAGGGTTTACTATAACACAGTTCATTTTTGAATAAACACACATATCTTCCATGATGTATTTTTTTACATTCTTAATACGATTTTCCTCCATTAGACTCAGCCTGCTTGAGAGTCTAATGTGGCAATAAATCCCAAAGCTCAGCAAGGATAAACATCTTCCTGCTCCAGGGCAAAAGCAACACGTAACTGATGGGAACTGGGGAAGACCCAAAGTCTTTTCATTTCCTCCAGGCAGAGCCACTTTCTCTTCATTGCAAAGTTACATGTTAGCATCAGGAATCACCTTGGGCAGCATCTAGCCCCACCGTGGCAGTTGCTGAAGGGACAAGTCACAGCCCTTCTGCAGGAGAGCCTTGTCAGTGCATGAGATGGCATGGATGTGGATGGGCAGCCTGCACTTTCCCTAACGCTTCAACAGTGGTTGACGTTGGCAAAAGGAAACTGTCCAGAGGTACCTCGGGTCCTAAGTGGCAGCTTGGAGCTCCCCAAAGGTAAGAGCTGTCCCTTTCTGTCAATCCAACAGCATCTGAGCAGCAAGAATTAAACTGCAGACTCCTGCAATTCAGTCTCATCTGGAGGCTGGGTTAAAAAAAATAAAAAAACCAAGTGTGTGCGTGCCTGTTTGTCTGTCTAACTGTCTCCCGTACAGCAGCATCTGGCAGATATCAGGAACTCTTAGAGATACTGCAATTCAAGAGGTTTCCAGGAATATGGAGGTGGATAAAGAGGAGGGACTGTTAGAACACTGTGGGAAAGAAAGGACTGGTGAGAACTACCTGGGGTCTGTAAGGGATGCTTCTCCTACAAGAAAGCTTTCATGCAAACCTGACTTTGTTAGACACCGGCAACCCCTACCATGCTATAGGAAGTTATTTAGAAATGGGATTTACTAACTCTGCTCCTTTCTGTGCTAGTCTGGTTTGTTTTGTGCCCCTATGCATTACAGATACGGATCCCACTCCAAGCCGGTTTTTTCCCCTCCATGTTTTATGTGTGGGTGAATATATATCTATATGTGTGTCTATAAATAATATATATAAATATATAAAATATATAAAATATATAAAAAAGCATGCATACTTATTTATGTTTATGTACACTCATATGTGTATATATAACATATAGCACACATATACATTACACCTCCCAGTTGACTATTGTGGGACAGCAGTTACACCTTTCACGCTGCAGCCAAGCCCTGATGAGGAAACAAACCTCTGGTTGTGGAGGATATGAATTTAAAGATTAATGGCAGCACCCGGCTGTGTTTGCTGCTAGCCTAGAAAGGCATCCTACCAGAGACAGAAAACTGTCCTCCTGCTCAGTGCCCAAGGCGTTTCTGCTCCCCAGGACCTACTCCAGACTGCCTGGAGGAAGGGGTCAGGCACGAAAGCAGTTGCCTCATGGAAGGCACAGTGCCGTCCCTCCTTCTCCAGTCCTCAAAAGCCACCTCCTCATTTCTTGCCTCTGTCTTTGATTTTCACCGATAACTTAAGCAAAGTACTGTGCTTTAAGAGTTCTTCTGAGTGTAGGCAAGAGCGGGTGCTTGGGAGCCAGGGCTTGGGAGCCAGGGCTGGGGAAGGATGGTACAAAGAGATCTCCTTTTTTCCCAAGAGGAGACTTTGCTATTTTCACAACTGTATTGCTGCCAACTCAAGCATCCAAGCGAGGGCTCAGCCGCTCGGTGAAAGGAGGAGGATTAGCAAAGGGACTCTGGGGATGCAGCACCCACAGAGATTAATTTCTTTGACGTTACAGGCAAGGACAGGAACGTGCCATTCCCACCAGCTGATCCAGGCCACCAGACGGTGGAAGAGCAGGCTGACTCTTGCACAAAGCCCACAGCACAACGGCAAGCAGCACCGCGATGGCTAGATCTTCCCTGGCAGTACTGTGATGCCAGCCCTGCCTGAAATTACAGCCACCCACTTCCTCCAGCACATCCAACCCAGCGGGTCCTCTGGAATGGTGTAGACCTCCCGAGCAGTGCTTCGGAGGCATCGCCCCACCCGTGTTGGTGTCCAGCCCCACAAACCGCAGCTACCGCACTAGTAAAACAGGAGTGCAATGATGGAGAGGCTGCTAATTGCCCGGGGTACTTACCGAGCGTGGCGGCGGGGGCCCAGGGGCTTTACGACTTACGCAGGCAGCACAACTCCATTGCGATGCAGAAGAAGAACCTGCATCCGCATCCCGGCATCAGGAGGGCAGCTCTTATAACGCGCCCCGTGGACTGACCCTGTCCAATCAACCGGGAGCCACGCAGAGTCCAAGCTCCCTGTGCGTAAACAGCATGAGGCGTACCAGTGAAAATAGTGTGTGAAGTAAATGATCTTTTCCATTTATGATGCTCTCCCAGCAGGCATGATTTTCTCCTGATAGTTTATTGGGTGACATGTTTATAGCTCCCTGTGATTTATGGCTGGCAATGCTGCAGCATGCTGGCAATACACGTAATTTTTATTGTGAGAATGGATCTGTAATGCAAATAATAATAAATTTTGCAAGAAGTGTGCTTGCAGCATCTCTCCAAGGGAGTAACAGAGGTGAAGTTCTAGCTATCCCCCTGTGACCAGTGAGACACAAAATGTTTAATTAAAATCATAATATATTACACAATAAAAAAAACCCCTAAATATTACAATGCCAAACACAGACACATTAGCGGATATCTTCTCAGATGGCCCAGAAGCCTGTTGTATCTAGATGTCTTGTGGTAATAAGTTTATCTTTGCCACCTCAGCTGTGACGTGGAAATTGCTATTAACCCCTATTTCTGTGGCTGCCAAACCAAGACACAGGAGAGCTAACTGGTTTGCCCATTCTCGTATGAGGTGTCTATAGCAAATACAGCCACTGGACCTAAGAGATACTTCTGTAGTCACAAACCAGACCGTGCTGGGGCACTGCCCATGATGGACACCAGTAAATTGTTATCATGGTCCCTGGCATGCTGCTGACCTGAGCCAACCTGCACTTCAGCAACATCCAGGCACGGGCTCAGGAGTCTGCATGATATCACTGCCTCATTTTAGAGGCTAGAGGGTTTGTTGGCATGATCCTGGACTGCCTGGTGCTGGGTGGCCCAAGCGCCAAAGAACAATTAATTTACAAGCATTAATTTTAAGTAAGACAGCTACCTGGTTGTTAAACCTCACGGCCAGGCTTATGGCTGAATACACCGAGCCTTCGTGGCACTCATCCAAATGGTCCTGGCAGAGGTTTGTTATCTCTAGGTGTGCCAGATGTGAAAAAAAACAGAGGAAGAAGAACTATTGAAGCTAGCAAACATCCTGGAGCAAGCGTGGTCAGAGGCATAGAATAGAATAGAATAGAAAATTCAGTTGGAAGGGACTTGCAATGATCACCTAGTCCAACAGCCTGACCACTTCAGGGAAGCTCCTGTAGAAGTGGAGATTATTGGAAAAGTACTCTTCAGCCTTGAGAAGAGACAATAAAGCAGTACAGGAAAGGTCTATAAGATAATGAATGCGAAGGAGAGGATACATATGGAATGATTTTTCATCTTTTCTCACACTATGTAAACTAGGAGGGGGAGGACACACCCTGAAAATATTAGGCAGAAGATTTAAAAAAAATTTAAAAGTACCTTTTTAAAGAGCTTATAACAAAATTATGAGACTTATCACTGCTGGATGTTGTGGGAGCCCAAAGAATATATAAATTCAAAAAAGTATTAGACAAATCCATAGGTGAGAGATTCATTGATTTCTATTAAACATGATGGCTGAGGTGCTTCCTCCTGTTCAGGAAGCCTCTAAATTGATTGCTAGATGCTGGGACATGTGCCAAGGGAAGGATAAACTGTAAATTACCTTCCTAAATGGCCATTAATAGCCACTCTTCAAGGCAGGATGGCAGGATGGAGGGACCTTTAGTTTGATCTAGTAGAATAGTTCTTATAGCCTTTAGAGAAAACAAGCTTTAGCCAGACGTCTTTATGCTGGAAAGTGAAAGTTCCATCACAGTTGGCCATGATGAGCACAAAACCCAAACGTGGTGTGATGGGTTTAGAGCGGCTGAGATGCCACAGTGCAGAGTAAAAGCAGGACCTGGGAGGCAGCAGGGAGGGGAAAGTGTCCTGCAGCAAAGCAAAGAGATGATGCAGCAATGGGAATAACCAGGCTGCGGGGCTAAGACAAAGTGTCATGGGCTGAACTGGAAGGAAGGGAACCTGAGGTTAGGCAAGGGGTGGACAGTGAAACAGGTCGGCATGGTCATGGCATCACCACCACAGATGGTTTTCCTCCATGTCTCTCAGTAACGGTTTCAGCTGAGCTGATCCTGTCTCGGGGCAAAGGCACAGATGAGATACCCTCGCCAGGCCCCTTTTTCCACAGCTCTCCAGAAAAGGTATAACCTTTAATCTTTTTGGATTCATCCATCTATGGATGACACAGTATCTCTTTCCCTGCTCTACTCAGCCCAGCTGCATGCACACACTCATCTTTCATGCACCCTGGCACATTTAGTTTCTTTCCCTTGGGACTCTCTGCCACCATTTTACTCTACATATCAGGCAGTTTCCAGCGTCACTCATTCAGCCTTCTGCGCCGAGAGGCTGCAGACAAACTGTGTTCAGCAACCCTGTGTCTGTGCAGCTGAAAGCAATGATTTGGTTTGCAAACTGCAGCATCACTGCTAGGAACTGCCAGAGAGAAAAATTTCCTCTCGTTACCTATCTTGCCTGTGCTGAAATGATAACATGTTTCTAGCATGAATGTCGTGCTTGAAGTTCCTCTCAAGACCAGCGTGATGAGCAGCCTGGTCGTAGGCATGGCACAGAGAGAAGGGTTGCATAGGGTCTGCTGGGAGAAGAGAATGGCTTGGAGATGAAAATGTCTGCTTGAGGTTATCCAGCAGACCTGCAGCAGAATGAGAAAAAGGGCTCAGGCTTCCAGCAGCCAGTATAAAATGCCCAACACTGACCTTGCTTGAATCACCCCCATACCTATTTTATAGTTGCCCTGGTTTCAGCTGGGATAGAGTTAATTGTCTTCCTAGTAGCTGGTACAGTGCTATGTTTTGAATTCAGTATGAGAAGAAGGTTGATAACACACTGATGTTTTCAGTTGTTGCTAAGTAGTGTTTATACTAAAAGTCAAGGATTTTTCAGCTTCTCATGCCCAGCCAGCGAGAAAGCTGGAGGGGCACAAGAAGTTGGGAGGGGACACAGCCAGGACAGCTGACCCAAACCGGCCAAAGGGATATTCCATACCATGTGACGTCATGCCCAGTATATAAACTGGGGAGAGTGGGGCTGGGGGAATCACCGCTCGGGGACTAACTGAGTGTCAATGGGCGGGTGGTGAGCAATTGCACTGTACATCATTTGTACATTCCAATCCTTTTATTATTGCTGTTGTCATTTTATTAGTGTTATCATTATCATTATTAGTTTCTTCTTTTCTGTTCTATTAAACCATTCTTATCTCAACCCATGAGTTTTACTTCTTTTCCTGATTTTCTCCCCCATCCCACTGGGTCGGGCGGGAGTGAGTGAGTGGCTGCGTGGTGCTTAGTTGCTGGCTGGGATTAAACCACGACAATAGTGTAAGATAAATTCATCTTGTACCAGATATGCTCAAAATCTTATGATTCCCTCTGATCTGTGTCTCAAGGCTCACCCACATGCACCAAGCTTCCTGCAGTGATGTTTCCATACTGTGCTCCCACCAAGTCATTCTTGCTAGTTTTCTGCTTAATCCGTTTTCCCAAAAGCATAGGTATTGCATGTGTATAGGGAAGGGTGTCAGGATCTGTTCATCTGTTTTCCCATCTTAAAAAAAAAAACAACCCTGCTTTCCCAGAACTACAGCTAAGGGGGAACACAGCCCCACTTGGCACACATCAGTCTATTTGCTGGAAATGTTTATAATTTGAGCCTAAGCCAGTCCTAATCATATTTACTGTACAGGCCAGAGTTCAGTGTGTGAGTACTGACAGCAGTGTGAGAAGGGATGGCGAGGAAGGAAGGGGAAGGTAGGGGGGCTTGGTCCTCCTGTGTAAAAGCCTTTACAAGACCCTGTTCAAAACGAGCACGCTCATAACATTTATGAAGGTAATGCTCACTGGAGATATGCAAATAAAGAAGAGGAAAGTGTTTAGGAAGATCCAGGAGAACAGGAGCACCATTGCTACCTGAAATCACAACACTGTCACCAATTGTGGCTTCCTTCTTTTCTCCTAGTGAGGGATTCCACCGCCTGTGTGTCCATGCACAGGTCTGAACTGGAAGGTGAGACTCAAAGACTGTTGCTGTGGAGGTTTCACCTCCCACCATCCCAGCAGTGTCCCTCAGGGTTGCTCCAGACTTTGCAGATCTGGGGCAGAGGACGAAGGCAGGTATGTCCCCCATCCTTCTCTGCTTCAAAAAGTTTCAAAAATGCAAGGGCTGTTTGATCATACGCAGTTTTCTTTGGCTCCAGTGGCTGTGTTGAGCTGGACAAAAATATCCCAGCTGCCTGGAAGGAGAGATTGCAGCCCAGAAGGGATGTCTTTTCCTTGGCAGGCTGTCTTGCCCACTTGCTACCAAAGGAGCAGCTGACTGCGTTGGCACCAGCAGCTCTGATGTCACCAGCAGTGACGCAATGTTTTTCCAAGTCAGCCATCTACTGAGGCTCAAAAATAGCAATGAGGAAAAGAGCTCAGCGGGACCTGGACTTGGACCAGCTGCTCTTAAGACAGATTCCCCAAAGGACCACCTGACCCTGGAGCCGGGCAGCTCTCCTGCTTTGGGATGTCCCTTGGGCCTTAGCATTAAGGGGAATCCCTCTCCTGCTGAGCTCCAGGGATGAGCTCGTAGCACCAGCTAACCACCCAGGGGAGGTGTGATGGGTTAGACACTTAAGATCCAGCAGCTCCTTGCAGGCAGCAGCTCTTGCTGGTCCCTGCTCTGTGTGTGTGTTGACGGTTGTGGTTGAAGACGGTGGAAGTGGTGGGGTTGGGACTACAATCCTGGCCTGAAAGGTGTGGGTAGATGCTGGAGAAGCATGGCATGGGGCCAGGCTTTGATTGTGGTGGGAAGTCGTAGAAGCATAGAATGATAGAATCATTTAGGTTGGAAAAGACCCTTAAGATCATTGAGTCCAACTGTTATCCTAATACTGCCAAGTCCACCACCAAACCATGTCCCTAAGTCCTAGGGAATGATGGAGAAGGGGCTGGAGAAGGGAGGCTTTGGCCAGGCTCCAGTCTGGGGTTGCAGTAAGTGCATGAGGGACTTACATGGGCAGGACTCAGGTCAGGGGCAGCTGTGCATGTGGACAGAAGAAGGGAGGACAGATGAGTCCCCTGGACCCTCCCAAACTCTCTCAGGTTCTGTTGTACAGCTGCATTTCTGTATTTAGTGTTCACCACCTTGCTGCTCATACATTTTTTCAAGTGAAAACCCTCATTCAGTGGTTGTTAATAGAAGTCAGTCTTTTGCCAGAGCACTACGGTCTCCAGCTCTATTATCCATTCTAAAGCTGGTCCACTTCACCACCTTATGAACACCAGGGTGACCTCAACACAGAGCTTGGAAGAAATTAGAGAGGCAGACAGTGCCACTCCAGCATGGTGTTCTGCAGGGAGCAGAGCAGTTAAAACTGTACGGAACACTTTTAAGCCTGTACAACTGCAGCTCGTTCAGGTGCTAAGCCACCCAGACTGCTTCAGCAGAAAAATAGTGTCTTTAATTGAAATCATCAAAAAAACCCTGGGTAAAGTGAAGTGATGTCAACCAATTTCCTGTGCTACCATGAGTGACACACACGAGATCCTCGGTCACCGGTGCTCCAACCTGCAAAAGTGAATGAGCTCTTGTACAGGCAAACATTGACATATTTAATGCCTGACTTGGTACATCAGGTAAATAATACAATGGGGGGATTCAGAAAATGCAGAAAGGACAGGGAGTCCTGTCACAAAGGCAGCAGACTCTGCTTTTAGTGTGCGCAGTGGAAAATCAAACAATCCCAGAGAAATCTGCAAACATTGCAAAGCCCTGTATTTCATTTTCCCATATTAAGCAAAGCTGGTAGATAGAGGTAATTCAGAGACAACCGAGAGGTGAAGGTAGGTCAATGCGACCTGCATATAATTTGCTAAAATACAAACTCAAAGGAGCATCATGTACAGCATGTCCCAGACCTCCACCAGCAGGATAACATTGTCTGAAGGCTGTAAATAACAGCTGGGATGCAATAAATTTACCCTGATGGGGAAGGAATGTCGAGGTAAAGCTGTGAAACTTGCTGCTGGTGTGTGACCTCAATGAGAGCGGTGCCTGATCCCCAAACTCAGAGGTGCATGCTGCAACTCTTAGACAACCATTGTTCCTTAGGGAATTCCTTACAAGCGTGGTTTCTGCCTCCTCGTGCTCGCCATCCGCAGCACAGCTCCACGAGGAATGGCTGGCAGAAGGAGAGGGCACAGCATTAGCTGTAGAGAGACCACTGTTTTGCCAAAAACAACAAAAAAAAAGTGTGCGTGGAAAGTACACTTTGCTTTTAGGTGCATCCCCAAGAGCCTAAAATGGTATCAAATGGATCCAGGCACTTGCTGAGGGCAGGAACAGCCATGGTCTGCTCTGCAGGAGTATTTCCTTCTTAGAAGGAAAAAGAAGAATGGTGCCAATTAATTAATTCAAAGGGTTTCCAGGTTGCCGGGCCCCATCTGGATCAAGGTGGCTGGATCATGGTGCAGGCATGCTGCAGGAATTTTACATTTGTCTTCATGCCGTTTCACAAGGTTTAGAGAGACCGAAATTCCAGAATATCATTTTGAAAAGGTTGAAAAGACTTCGGGGTTTGATGTCTTCAGCATATTTTGTATTCTGTAGGTTGAAGTAGTTTCATTCTGATAAGGCCAAATGTGTCCATTCACTTTATCAGTCTGCTATAATGTCATGATTTTAAGAAGATATCACAATGGGCATCTCAGTAACAGCAGTGAGGAAATGAGAGCAGAGCTGTGAGAAGAGACAGTAACAACATTACATTGCTATTCTGCAATGATTTCTTCAAAATAAATCACTGTGACATCATCGAACTGGTTGAAATTCAATCTGGCAATTGAGAAAATGTTATCAGATGACTCTGCTTTCAAAAGAGACCTGGAGAAGAATCAAGGGGATTTGATAATTGGCATATGAGTAACTGATGTTGAGTGAAGTCAGAATCTTGTTTCTGTTCATGCATATACAATTTTTTGTTTGTTTGTTTCACAGACCAGTTGTATATCTGAAATGGTTTCTCAAAAAAGGTGGGGTGGAAGCAGAGCAAACATGCAAAGGAGAAATACCAGTGTAACCAGAGATGCAATTCAAAGTATTGGAGGGAAAATTTCCATTAGACGTTGCACTCATAAATCTTCCAGTTCCCTTGGGAATAACATCCCCTTGGGAAGCAATTTTGTGACCAAAATTCTGCTTTTTGAACAGACTGGTTTACTGATCTCCTGCAGAGCTGCCTGGTGTTCCTGCTGACAGCCCTGGGCACACGGAGGTGTTTCCCCAGACTGTGCACAAGCACGAGTCCCTGCAGGAGACAGGGAAGGGGGGAATCAGGGAAGACCGATGGGAGAGGGGCTGGTTTCAGGGCTCTGCGGCACTTGTCCTGTAATGGCCAGCATCATCACAGAGGTCGGAAGATGAGACACCACAAGGACTGTAGGGCTGGCCACAGGGTAGCATACTCAGGTCCCACAGGTTGTTGGCCTTTATGCCTAAAGTGGCCATCTTCTCTGCCCTCAGGTTTTTAAAAGAGTATTTAACAAAGTCAAAGCCTGAGAGGACAATGCAGGTATCTCTGGATAAAGTCACCGCTCCTACTTTCTCCATTATCAAGGTCAGGAGGAATGAGATATTTCTCTGAGGTCATTAGTCTGATGAATTCACTGAAGAGCACTGCAACAGGGACACACAACCAGGCTAACCTCATTGAGGAAGAAGGTGTGGGCAGTGCAGGCACTGAAGGCAATTTCCTTTGAATTAGACCAAATCAGGCTCAGCGTGGCTGGTGGTATCAGAAAAGGTAGGACTGGATCTGTGAGGACTTGCACAAAACGCAAAATGTATATGGCTGCATGGAAGCATCTCTTCACCTTTGCAATACAGAGGATGTAGCTTCTAGCAAGTATAAGGAGATCAGAGCACAGAGGCTGGACAGAAATGTCACTGCCACACATCAGGATGGATGTTTGATGATTAAAGATGCTGCTGTTGCTGGGGAATAGTTTCTGGACACTGTAGCCCAGAGTCAGTAATGCAGTACCCTGCAATAGAAGCAGAGATTAATACCTAACCAAGTGCCCTAGGGATCATCAATGCCATGATGCTACAGTTTTATGCTGTCCATTCTGTGCTAATCCTATAAACTATAGACAATTTGGTCAAAAGGGACTTCAGGATGTCATCTGGTCCATCCCTCACACTGAAGTGGGTTCACGGGTTTCTAAATGAGGCTGGATAAACTCCCCCTCTCTGCAAGAAGGGACACAATGGTAGGACCAAGAGCCACAGGACTCACCATGCTTAACCAAGGTGCTGAGAGGAGGAGGAGGAGGAAGAAGAAGAGGATGTGGGAGAGCCATCCCCTGGTGACAGTGGGCATGGGCTGGTCAGGTCCCTGTGTGATCCAATGAGGCCAGCCTCAGCAGCCATAATGCCTCATTTACTCCCACAACTGGAGACTAGGATTATTCTGCAAATCCTGAAACCCACCCAGCATAACCCACCTTGAGCTTCTTGAAGGACACTTGTGGGGCAAAAGCTGAGGATTTATTGATGCATGATCTACAGAGCTATGAACACCTCCAATGGCTCACACCCACTGGGTGAAATTTAAGATGAAGTGTTTGTTACCTAGGATGTGGTTTTGGGGGTAGGATTTAGTTTGAAGTTTCCTCGTTTGAACCTACAGAACATCTCAGCTCACCTTAGAGCAGATGCGCTCCACAGCTCCATGGACTGCATCAACTCACCACCTCTGACTGTCATGGGAGCTTGGACCCCAGGCCCACATGTAGTCCCAAATTTGCGACACTGAATGCAGACCTGAATCTAGGGAAACCCGGGAGCTGGATTTTTGGAGTTTTTCCTCAGCACTTTGAAAAGCTGTATGCCCTTTTATGGTGTCCCACTTTGTGTACTTAAAACATCCAATTCATTTTGGCCTCAACCGTGATCTACTTCATTCTCAAGGTTGAGATTAATGTATGAAATCTGTTTACATGGAGCTAAAAGCAGCTCTGTCTGGCAATGTGCAAACATATGGATATGGAGGCATAAACAGAGGATTTTGTGGACTTAAACTAGGTCAGAACATTAGTCCATGTCCAATTACAAAGATAAAATAAACTTTCCCAATGAACGTGTAACCCTTCTCAGGATTGCCCCATTCATGTTGATTTACTACAAAGTTCTCTGGAACTTAACAGGACCTCATAACAGTGAAGTCCCAAGATGCATAAGCAGAGGAGTTGGATGGTTGCTACTAAAATAATAAAAAGAAAAAAATATCTCAGTGGTATGCATCAGAGTATCGCAGATCTGACCCAGTTTCAGAGCTTGTCTATAGACTCTAACTTCATAGTTAGGACCCAGTTTTTATGTCTTGCAGAGCAGATGAAGCTTTACCAGTAAGAAAGCTGTGCTGCTGCAGAGCGCCTTCCCCCTTTCTTGGAAGAAAACCCCTGTGAAATCTGTTAACACAAAACCAAATGAATCCGTTGCAAGGGCTGTGCATGGTTAGCTACTTCAGTAGGAAAGTCGCACACACGACTAAAATGTGAGATGGGTACAAAACACAAATGTTGACCAGAACAAGAAGCAAGTGAGGCAGTGTCTGGACATGGTTTATTTTCACATCCCTGTGTAGCATCATCAGAGCTACTGTACTTACCAGGCTGTGAAGGTGCTGCTGTGAAGTAGAAGTTGACAACTTACTCTGATTGCTGGCAAAGGGAAATTTTTGTGATGGCAAATGTAGTATGTACGTACAGGGCTAAGCAAATGCAGATAAGAGAAAGGGATCGACAGGTGGAAAGCACTTGTAGAAAAATTGGAATGTACATTATTGCTTTTGGCGCCGTCGATGGAAAGTCAAACATAGAAAAGCAAACAGCAAACATTAGGAAGACGCGTGGTCCTGTCAATTATTAAATGAAGCTGGCAAACTGCTGTGACTCAGAGACAGCTGGAGAATAGCTGGGTTTAGGGGGAGCTGCAGGTATGGCAAATGCATGCAAGCCTCAAGGTAGCACAGTTCATATTGCAAACCTAAATCAACAGGCAGCAAGGTACCTGGCCACATTACTCTGTAAAGTGGGTGAGATATGTTTAGGATAAATACAAATTAACATTACTATGGATATCATTACTCAGCATCACACAGACCTTTCCGGGCTGCAATGCATTAGCTGTGCTCTATCCTTGAGTGAAAGGCCACCTCCAGGAGGGCTGGGAAGCTCCATTAGTGCCAGCAGGACAAGTTGTCATATCACCTCTGTCACTGGAAGTAGGTGAACGGGCTGGTTGGGGTTGGGTGACTCGGGGCTGCGGCGTCAATTGGCACTGCTTGGCTGAAATGAGGGGAGCTCATAGTTTCACCCATTTGTGGATTTTGCCTGTGAGGCAATTGGTTCCAAACAGCCACCAGATTTTTCAGCAGCTGACATGCTTTCAGCTGCATTAACCTCCAAGGGAACTGCTCGGTACCTCAGGGAACTGCTATCTACTGTCCGTGAGCTGATTACAGCGACATTTGCTCTTCCCCACAGCTCGCCCAGTCTGACTCGCTAGATTTAGCAAAACATTCAAGCATGAGATTAAACTGCTTCTTCATGTGTTCAAACAACAACATGCCTGTGGTTATTGCACAGTGTAACACTGCTGAGCACTCGCGTCTTCATGGTTAGGTTCCCAGCTTCTGACCTCTTGTTGGCAGATAGGAGCAGCTTGACAATTTCAGCAGGCACAAATGGACATGCACAAATTCCCTGTCTTCAGGCATCTACTTTACAGACCCCTGGAAAAATACAGGAGAGAATTCTGGCAGCTTTCCACCATGAGGTGAGGCCCAGTGTCTGCATGTTAAACACTCACATTTGCCTTGCATTCACCTTTATTTTTGCACGGAGTACATCTTTCCTCCTGCAGACACCAGTCCTTTCCCAGCATCTGACTGACATGACACTTTGCAGCATGCGTAGCAGCACCCATGTATTCTTGCTGGTTTTACTGCTTGGCTCCTGCCAGTGACAGTACCCAAGAGACTGTGGAAGAGACGGAGCATGTCCTTCCCCTGATGAAAAAGAAAAACCCAGGTACAATTTTCTCATAACTCTCTCATGCTTGCCAAAAAAAAGTACCTAACTCCCTTTCACAGCACTGATCCTTGCCATGTGGATTCTCCATAGCAGCACCTAGGACAGCTGGGAGAAGCTCTCAGTACGTTTGCCAAAGCAGCTTTTGGAGCTGTAGGGAGTGGGTGGGAAACAAATAAAAAACTAAAGAGAAATACCGATTTTTTTCTCACTGCCAAAGCTCTCCAGCACATCCCTGCAGCACAGAGCATCTCCCAGCTTGCTGGGACCTGCTAACAGATAGCCAGGGCATCCCAAGCTCCAGTCCTGATCCTGACCTTGTAGATCTTCTTTGCACGGCTGGACACTGACCCTGCCAAGTGCCTGCCCTGAAATCGGTGGTTTCCTCTGCCTTCATCCCTCCCCAGCACGAGTGTTGCTTGCAGCATCACTGCAGCACACTCTCTCCCATTAGATGGGGGCCGCTGCCCCCTCATCTGCAAGGTCATGGTTTCTCTTTCTCCTCCTTTTCACCCTGCTCCCTCCTTCTTGACCACCCAGCTACTGGGATGAGCTGAGATAGCCCAGAGAGGAAAGCAGCCCATGAGGAAGACTGAAGGCACCCATTTGGGGCAGAAAGGAGCAAAGGGTTTGGTATCACCCTGCAGACATGACAAAGTCACAGGGATTTGGCTTGCAGGGAGGGTTATTTTACACAATGACAAGGGTGGTTGATCAGGAGGTAGATTGCATTGGGACAGGGTGGAGGGTCCTCTAATGACAGCCTGACACTCTGAAGGGGATAGCTCAGCCAGCCCGGGTATGAAGCATGTCACTTATGCATCACGTGCGTCCCTAAGGAAATGTGGCAATATACAAATAGCACGACGTGTTGCAGGATGTGTTTGGACTGCATTGCGTGCCCATTGCACCCTATACCTCCATGCCAGACCAACCTACCCTCATTTGAATCATAACCTGGGAGGCGGGGAGAGATTTTTCGTGATATTCCCATAAGAGTTATAGGCAGAGCAGATGATATCATGAGGCAGTAAAAACCATACACTCCCCTTGCAGATCCTGCAACAAGACTGGACTGTTTTCTGTGTGTGTGTCCTTGGGTTACAGTCCATAGGCCATTAGTTCCTGTCTTCATAACTGTAAAGATGTGAATCACATTATTTGTGTAATGAAAGCCGAGGAGTCTCATATGATCACATAACTGTGGGAACAGACACTTTCATATAATGGATGGACATAGGGATGTTGGAATTAAAAGCACAAGTCTGGCAACACTTTTTCAGGGACCAGAACTGCTGTTAGCAGTGAATTCCTCGATGAAAGCCTGCTCTCAGCAGTCTTCTCTCTCCCCACCTGCAGGGGAGGACAGCTTAATCACATGGCCACACCAGCTCTGCCTGCCTGCAGACTTTCTGAGAAGTGGGACATCCCAAAATGGGAGGTGGAATAATGTGAATTGCCATAATCCATCCCTCCATGGAGAGGAAAAGAGCTGTAAGAGGTGACAGGTTTCTCCCAAGAAGTGAAGGCATATGAGTGATTTTCTCCAGGACATTATATTGCCCATGAGCAGTATCATCATCATGATATTGCTTATGAGCAATACCAGTCTGGGGAGGAAAGGAAGGAGGAGACTGGCTTTGGGGCATTGCCACTCTGGGACTAGACCTCCTGCTGGGTCCCTCTCTGGCAGAGCAGGATGAGGAACCGCCTGCGGATCTGCTTGGTTTTCCAGCTGTACACGAGTGGGTTCAGGACAGGAGGCACCAGGAGGTAGGCATCGGCCAGGAGTGTGTGAGTGAGGGGGGGCAGGTGCTTCCCAAACCTGTGGATGATGGACAAGCCAATCAGTGGGATGTAGAAGATCAGGACGGCACAGAGATGGGAGATGCACGTGCTAAAGGCTTTGGCTTGTGCTTCCTGGGAGACAATGCTCAAGATGGCCCTGATAATCATCATGTAAGACAGGAGGATGGTCAGGGAGTCCAGTCCCTTGGTGACTATCACTGCCGTCAGCCCATACAAGCTGTTGACTCTGACATCCCCACAAACGAGCCTCAGCATGTCCTGGTGCAGGCAGAAGGAGTGAGACAGGACACGGGGCCTGCAAAAAGGCATATTCTTAATAAGGAGAGCAACAGGTAGCACCACACAGATGCCCCGCATGAAGATTGCCCCCCCCACCTTCATTATCAGGGAGCTCGTCAGGACAGAGGCATAGCGCAAAGGGTAGCAAATAGCAACAAAGCGATCAAAAGCCATGGCCACCAGGACCCCAGACTCGATGGCAGAGAAGGAGTGGATGAAGTACATCTGGACAATGCATGCCTCGAAACGGAGGGAGGTGGACTCGAACCAGAAAATGGCCAGCATAGTGGGCAGGGTGGAGAGAGACAAGCCCAGGTCTGCCACAGACAGCATGGACAGGAAATAGTACATCGGTGTATGGAGGCTGTGGTCTGTCTTTATCATCCAGAGTAAGGTGCAGTTCCCCAGGAGCATGAGGAGGTACAGGCAGCAGAGAGGCAATGCCATCCAGTAGCTGCTCGTTGGCAGACTGGGAATGCCGGTGAGGATGAAGATCAGGGGGCTGGACCCAGTCTTATTGGAAGATGACATCTCACACACTGATGGTCCGCAGGTCTGGAAATAATAGTGTCTTGGAATAAAAGTCCTGCTATGAGACACCCCACACACCCCAGCCGCAACAGTGTTGGCAGGACAGGCTCTCAAGAGCCAAAAAACCCCTATGCTGCTGCCCTCATGCATAACCATCACATCAACCAAGGAAAAGCCACCACCCATGAGTCCCAGGATCACTGTCCGGGCTGTGCACAGCAGCAGGTAACGAGGAAAGAGCAGTGCAGCATTTAACGTGTCTCCCCTAGCTGTAGTCCCCAACATTTAAATACCCAGAGTTTGGGGAGATTTGGTGCTTAGCCCATTGGGACGTGCCCGAAAGCTTCTCAGCAGCGCAGGTAGGATGACAGCCTGGGGCCAGGGTGCTCCTGCCTGGGGAAGGAGGAGAGGAGGGATGGCCGGGAATGGGGCTGACTGCTCCCTGCAGCCGGAGAAGGAGCAGCCTTGGCCATGCTGGTCCCTGAAAGGCTGAAGTGCCCGGACAGGCTAGGGAAGGGGGGACGGAGGGGGAGAGAGATGAAGGCAGAGAAAGGTCAATGTTTGTGCTGAACAGAATGAGGTCAGACCACAAGAGATAATGTCTCACTCTGAGATGAGAAGTAGCCCCATTATATGTGACTCTGTATTGATTTCTTCCCTTTTTGTTTAAGTATGGCAAAATGTATAATGTTTTAGAGAGCTTTATCAGCTAAACCTGCAAGTCAATTAACCAAACCAACCCTGATGGAAGGAAAATGGATTTGTGCTTTACAGCTGCCAAAAAGGTTAAATGGAAAGGAAGAAATTCAGAGGCTCAAATAAGACTGAGAACCTGAAGTGGTGTTTCGTCTGCCTGAGGCCATTAGAAAACCCAGCAGCAAACACCAGGTCTCTATTTAAGCACTCTGGAAGCTGCCTGCTTTCCTGGGCAGCTTCCCTGCCCCAGAGCATGGGTGATCAGCTGCGATGCTCAGTGACAGGAAGCTGGGGCAGGCGTGGGAGATTTCCAAAGAAATATTCCAAACAGGCTTCTCTGCAAATGCAGTTAAATATAGTGCAACTTAAAAGCGCCAGCGGAACAGCTGGTGGTCACAGCAGCACATCCTCATCTCTTGCCACAGCTGATCAGGGAAAATGTGCTTGTCTCTATTTAGCTGGAAATGAATACATTTTGCATAACCGAGGAGCACAAACTGAGTAAGTTTTGTCCCAGAGTGCATCTGCACACACTCTGAGACCTCATCTGCTATCAGAAAAATAAATAAATAAATCAAGATTTCACACTGCCAAAGGGTCAGGCCTGAAAGACAGCTCAGAAGCTGTCAAACACCTGCTTCCCTGTTCAGGGGAAACTGTCACATAGGGACGAAAGTTAGAGGTGACTGCCCCTGGGTTGAGGGAAAAAGTCTCTCTGAAACTGAACCAAGCAGTGTGGGAGAGGGAGAACCAGGACAGCAAAAGAGGTAACTGAGGATGTAAAGAACCTAAAACTGAGGAGCTGAAGACCCCTGCTTTGCTCCTGTGGGGAGCAAAGTCATCATAGAAATAAACTTACATATTCTATTCATGTAGCACTTGAGAGAAAGAGGAACATTTTTAATTATTGATCAAGATCAATGTTTAGGGTGGCTTTTCATATCAAGCCCATCCGTATATATCAGATCAAAATTAATATTTAGCAAAGCAATTTGCCATCTTAGCACTTTTCTAACATGCTGGTTTGTTGTTTCTGCCAGAGACTTTTGTAAATTCTTGTTTTGATGCAAGCCCACAAACAAATAGTTCTTGTAGGGGAAGAACATCTCTAGTCTGTCATCTTCAGGCAGCCCATCCCGTACTTACCCCAGGTCACTGCAGAGGACACAGGCTGGGGACCAGGAACAGCCCTGGCTGCGCACGCTGCTACAGGCAGGCTCTGGGCAGAAAGCTGGAAAGCCGTATTTAAGCCAGCCAGAGCAAACCCCATGGGTCTCACCCAGGGAGTCACAGCTGATTTCTTTGCTCTTCAGGGGGTGTGAGCACCACGGGACTGCGTACAAGTAGGTTTTTCTGTCTTCTCTGAAAAAATGGCAGAGTGCAAAAATGGGAGTGAAGGAAGCTTTGGGGCACTGGCTGTGAAAAAAAAAAAAAATGACAAAAAAATGTGTATTCAGAAAATTCCCCAGTTTTGCCCTGCTCTGTGAAACTTTTGCATTCTGGAAAGTGAAGAGACCCAGCCCTGGTGCCTTGCACCCCCCCAGGTGCCTCCATGCAGCTCCCCGATTTATGCATAGGTACACTTTATATTTGTATACGTGTATATATCTCATTTAGATAGATAGATAGGTTAAATACAAGGAAACAAGGGCAATAAGAAAAATCCCTAAAAGGTTCCCAAAAAAGAGCACAAACCAAAAGAACCAGCCAATGGATTCATAACCAGAAACTTTATTTTGAGAATTTTTTTTTATTCTGTGATGAGTTCACATAGAGACAGTGGGTGATGGGGTACAGAGATGGAGGGTGGTGGGGTGCTCCCTTTGTCCCCAGCTGTGGGGAGCCTCCAGCTGCCTGTTCCCCACCATTGATGGGGTACAGACTGGGACCCTTTGGTCAACATCCTTTCAGAAAGCTGTGACACTCTCTGGCTGGTGGTGAGGAGGGAGAACACCAGAGCATGGCGTGGTCCTATGGTATCTCTGCAAATCAGAGGAAGTCCTTGCTGAAGGTTGCTGTGGATCCAAATTATTTACATGAGTTCGAAAGGAGATTGGGAGACTCTTGGAAGAGGGATTGCTGAGGGCTGCCTTAAAGCAGACCAGCCCTCTCCTGAAACAAAAAAAGCAGTACGCTGGGGGAGAATTAAGGGGCATGATCAGTCACCCCCCGCCAGTTTTGTATCATCTGCCGACTTGCTGAGGGTGGACTCTGCTCCATCATCTGGGTCATTAATGAAGTGGTTAAACAGTACTGCCCCAGTATTGACTCACTAGTCATACTAGTGACTAGCCTCCAGCCAGACCTTGTGCCACTGATCATGACCCTTCGAGCAGGGCAGCTCAGCCTCTTTTCTCTCCTGGGTCTCAAGGAGCCTGTCCAGAAGGTGAATATTTTGGTGTGGTGGGGAGAAGACCAAGAATCATTTCACGATGCAGAGCTGCATATACAGATAAAATCACCCAGAGCAGCCGAGTTCTTCCAGCATGGTGCTGCGCCCCAGGGGACGGATAAGGGTGTCCTAAAAAACAGAGCAGCCTGGGGCTTGTCCCATGTCAGCAGCACTGAGCCTGGCCGGGACACTGTTCTGCAATAAGTGCAGGTCTGTGGGTGCCTTGGGAAGCTGTTGGGTTTTGGTGTCCAGGATCTCCTCCATCATCCACGTGTGACCTCTCTGTGCTCTTGCAATCTGGTTTTATCTGAGGTTCATTCTGCCATCTGCAGCACTGCACTTTTTGTGATTGTCAGGATTTGTCCCAGACTTACCCCAAACTGTCTCCAAACACCAGGAGCCTGAGCTCAGACTCTGAGTTGCTGCAGCTTAATGAGCTGTGAGTGCCAGACAAGCACGGTCATTCCTCAGGGGCTGCGTTACCTTTCAGACATGATGTAGCTCAGCTCTCAGTGAGCAAAGCTGAAGCCACGCAGAAGTTCCCAGCGTTTTCTGGGGGTTAGACCAGTCTCTCCAATACTTGCTGCAGTTCAGATGATGCAAAATACCCTGAGAAAGGCTCTGACTGCTTTGCTTGTCAGGCAGGGTCTTTGTCAGGACTGTGGGAGGAAAGAAACTATTCCCAGATGGCATTTTGTGAATATATTTATCAGCTTGAAATTTCCCTGTTGTTGCCATAACATACCTTGTGCCCTAGCTGAGAGCACAGGGATGGGAGACATCTAAATTGACAAACGATACTATGAACACAAAAACTACAGAATTTAGACTAAGCAGAAACACGCTCACTTTGGACTTGCCAAGGAAATTTTTTACCCTCAAAGTCCCCTGGAACTTAAATTTACAGTCCTTACCCTTTACTGGGACTTCTGTTCTGTGTAAGATAACATGTTTACTTGCAATGGGACAAAGCATTTACCACCACCTCCTTCTTCCACAAACACCACGTGTCTGTGTCTGTGATAGACCCTATCAGGAGACCTTCAGGAGTGCAGATGTTTTCAGCTGTGGCAACTGTTCAGCGCCCAGCACGATGGGGTATAAGTCTGTGAATACTGTTCTAAGTGGTAATAGTGCAAGTTGCTCAAGGGTTGTACTGCGTATTTGAAATACAGAGGCCATTTTCCTTCCCTGCTAGAGTCAGTGCAAATATTTGCACTGGCTTCAGTGAGGTAGGGCTGAGTCTGAGCCAGGAATTCAAAGCAGGATATACTAATGTTTCTCTATGCTTCATCCTTGCCTCTAAATTCTTGTTGCCAATTATAATAGCATATTTGATAAATACTGTTCTTCACTTCAGGGCTGAGGAGCTCAAGCAAATCTGCATGGACCTCATGTCAGCATTCAAGAACATCAGCTTCAGGGTCGCGTTTTTCCCCCTGACAGGTTTCCCAGGCTTGAAAACTTCTCACCTCTGCTCTGTTTCACTGTGAGCCTTGGCAATGCCTCCTCATCTTTTATGCAACGAGAGGACTGAATCCCATGTACTATTTCTTGGCCGTGTTGTCCATTGTTCTGTCTGCCTTCAGGTCGTATTGTGCTGGGAATATTCTGGTTTAAGTACAGGGAAATCAGTTGCAGTGTTTGTTTCCCTGAGATCTTCTTCACCCGCTCACTGTTGCTCATGGAGATGTCTATGTTGCTGCTGACGGCCCTGGGTAGCTTGGAGGCAAACCACAACCTCCTGCAGTACGAGTCAATTTTATCTGCTTGAGGTATGACCATGGTGGGACTGGTGTTCATGTCCTTGTTGTCTCTCTCAGGAGGGAAAGTGCCTGCAAGAGGCAAAACTGCAAAAACTGGCAAGTAGATTTTTATTTTTTAAAATTTTCTACAATAGCATCAGCCCCTTATTGTGGCCCACTGTGATGTGCATTGGTAAAGTACAGAGCACTTCTCTGGAGGTCTGTCCTTAGCTTGGGTCATGGACCCAACCTGGTTGGGACACCAGGGGAAAGTGAAGGTGGAAGATGCTCTGCACGGGGCAGGGCAGGGTGTAATGGTAGAGAAGTGCTTGGGGCAGAGAGGTGCGGAGGAGTGGGGGGTTCCTAGGGTGGATCCTCGCTGATAAGAGAAGTTGGGAGCTGGTTCACTGTGCAAAAGGGACAATGGAGCAATAACATCTTCAGAGGGTTTGTGATGTTTGATCTGTGGCTGAAAGCAGGACTATTGAGGGAAGTCTAGGTGAATCACCCCCTCATCATTGCAGGGCAATGGCACAGGACAGAAAAGCAGAAGGGAGGATTTTGCCAAACATAGGAATTGCTCAGGTCCGTTACAGGGAGCAGGTCACCCTTAGTACCTAGGTGATGTTTCATTAACAACATTTGTTTTAAAAAATGACCAGGTCAGAATTTCTTCTGAAACCCACATCACTGTCCCCGTTGCTGTTGTCTCAACACTCTGAGCAGACACTGCTTTACACTTTCAACAGCCAGGAATGTCAGTGTCTCCAGCCCTTTTGCAACCAAACCAGTTCTGCAGCTCCAGTTTGCCTAAGCCACAGTCAGTGCCTTTAACCCTCAGATCTCTCCTTTCCCCTCACAGCTGCACAGTTTGAAGCACAAAGAGGTGGAGGGTTTTACTTTTCACCCACTGACATACATGTTCTTAATGCACACACTGGTTCCTAAGCAAGGCGCATCATCACTATCTTGCAGCAGTGAGCTGAATGGGTTTAAATACACATAGTTTAAATAAAGTGTGCCCCAAACAGCAGTTAGGGAGGGGACAGCAAAGGGCATGACTAGTACATGAAGTAGTCCTGGTGACCGACTCATCCCAGTTGCTTCTAAGGTAGATAATAAATAACCCACAGAGTACTGCTAACCTGCTGGTGGTCCTATAGGCTGTATCAATACTGTATCAATAGCTACCAATGCAAACTATTGTCTTTTTTTGAGTGTCAAGCACCCTAAGGGAGGCATGGTCCCTGTTGAAGGGGCATTTCCCTTGGCAAAGAGATTCTTTGCATGAGTGCGCCTTCTTAATGTGTATAAATACCTGATGGAATGGAGTAATGAAGACAAAGCCACATTTTAAAACAACAAGAGGCAATGGGCACAAACTAGAAAAACCAGGGAATTCCATTTAAATGTAACAAATATATTTATTTTTTTTATGATGATGTTTATCAAACACTGGCACAGGTTTCCCAGGGAGGCTGTAGAGTCTCCATCCTTGGACATACAGAAACCCGAGGTATACACGGTCCTGGGCAACCTGCTCTGTGTGACCCTGCGTGAGCAGAGGGGTTGGCCAGGATGATCTCCAGAGGTCCCTGCCAGCCTCAGTGACTCTGTGACTCCGGATAGCAGATACACCTGTTTCACAGTATAAAAGCACTGCTCTGTTGGTACTACAGTGCAGCCTTTATGCTAGTAATGAAGTTTCAGTATAAAAAAATAAACACCCTTAATGTTCTAAGACTTCCAGACCACCTGGCTCCAGAGGAGAGACAGAACCAAGTCCTCCTCTGCCCCTTCCATTCTGCAGCTCCCGGGTGCTGTCACACTCCTTCTGCCTGCACCAGGACGTGATGAACCTGGCCTGCGCCAACACCACCCCCAGCGTGGTGTACGGCCTCACCGCCATCCTGCTGGTCATGGGGCTGGACGCCATCCTCATCTGCCTCTCCTACATCCTGATCCTCAAGGCTGTCTTGCGGCTGGCATCGTGGAAGGAGAGGCTCAAGGTGTTCAGCACCTGCGTTGCCCATATCTGCGTGGTCCTGGCCTTCTACGTGCCCGTGATCGGGCTGTCCGTGGTGCACAGGTTTGGGAAGGACCTGGCTCCGCTGGTCCATATCATCATGGGGAACATCTACATCCTGGTGCCTGCTGTGCTCAACCCCATCATCTACGGGGTGAGGACCAAGCAGATACAGAGGATCCAGATTTCAGTTAAAATTTCTGTTGACAGAACTGCCCATTGAACTGCACCCAGCTCTTGAGTTTTCTTGGCTTAGCTTTGGGGATGGGGAATGTGCTTCTCTTCTTTGACTATGCAGCATGCTGCCTGAGCCCTTGGCAGGCTCTCAGTCACTATCACAACACAAATAACAATAATTTATGACTGCAAATTGTAGAGCAAATATACTTTGTGCAGCAAGCACTAGTACTGTAGTAAAAGACTACACAAGCCTGGCAGGTTCATGGCTTTATGGATGCAGTCAGAGCCCTTCAGGAATCAACATTTAGCTGGGACTTGTTCCTTTCCTCGCAGTGCATCCCAATGCATCCCAGAAAGGCACTGGGACAGACAGACAGTATAAAAACACTTTCACCTACTATTAACTTTTTCACTATGTCTTCTTCTTCTTGCATTTATTCACTGCCTATAATTTAGAAAATTATTTTTGGAAGAAACAGATAAATACCACTTTGTGGAAGCAGAAATCTCTAGCACAAATCTGATTAAGAGCTTCATTTCCTGAATTGGGAACAAATTAACTCATTATCCACACAGCACAAAGCAAAACAATATTTGTAAACAGCAGCTCAAGATATTTGTGGGGAGGTGTGCTGGGTGTAGCTGGCAAGGTTTGGGTAGTGGAGGGGGCTGCAGGGGTGGCCAGGAGGGAGGTCCGGGGCTGCCCTGTGCCCAGCACAGATGGTTCCAGATGGATCAATAACAGGTCCATCATGCACCAAAGCTGAGCCAGCCAGGTGTGTTTGTGGTGTCTCTCTGAAAACTTATTTAAGAAAGGGCAGAAAATGTCAGACTGAGAGAGGAGTGAACAAAAAGAGTGAGAAACAGGAAGGAGAGCACCAAGGTCAGAGCAGTAGGAGGTGCTCCATGGTGGTAGAAGCACTCCCACTGAAGGGACCGTGGACAGTGGAGGACCCACACCAGAGCAGGTACACCCCCAAAGGGACTGCAGCCCATGAATAAGCCCATGCCAGAGCAGATAGACCGCAAAGGGACTGCAGCCCATGAAGGACCCACACTGGAGCAGGTTCACCCCCAATGGGAATGCAACCTGTGGATGAGCCCATACTGGAGCATTGGAAATGAGTGAGAAGGAAGTAGTGGCAGAGAGAAACTGCTATGTACTGACCCTGACCTGCACCAATCATCACCTTGCTGAGGGGACTGAGTGAAGCCTGCGGTGATAACAAGAAGAGGAGAAGAGTCTGGAGTGAAGAAGTGACTGGGTACCACTTATATTTTCAAGGAGTCATCAGTCCTAACTCCAGGATGCCTGTTTCTGAGTGGGGATGGACAGCTCATAGCACAGCATTGTCTATGCAAAAATAGGGCTGTGTTTTGCCTCAGTTTTAATGAACCTATACTGAATTTTACTGTCCAGTTTATCACTTCATCATTCAGCCTTGCAAAGTTCTCATATAATCCCTCATCTCTACTACTTTGAGTATAGTGGTTTCATAAAAAGCTTCATAACATCCCAGTTCACATCCTTACCTAGATCTCCGATCAGTAGAAGAAGTACTGTTCCATGTAGCATGACTGAATCATGGCAAGAGTGTGAAGCCCATCAAGTAAAAAACCATGATCACCATTGGTCAGATATTAAATTCTCTGGTGCTTATTTGGATTCAAGACATCTCTCCTTCCCTGGAGCAGGTGGAGAAGGCAGAATGTGGTCCCCCAGCACCATGAGGGTGGCACAGTCCTGACAGCCTCCTCTCAGGATGTCTCTGATTCTCCAGGACCCCCGGAGCACTGCTGCGGGGGCTCTGCCAGCTGTGCACAGAGGCACAGCCACAGCTGGAGAGCGGATCTCAGGTGAGGAGGACTTCTGGTTTGACCCAGCACAGGCACTTTTATGAATTCCCAGCTTAAACTAAGAAAAAAATCATGCATCATCAGAATTCAAGCTGGGTTTCCATCCCACAACAGATCAGGACCTACATCAAGGCTTGGTTCAGATCCTCTCTTTCCTCCCCCCTCGCACAACTCATGCACCAGACTCCCTGGGATGACTCACCAGATTCCTGACCAAGCTGAGTAAGCAACAGCTCCTCTTCTCCAAGGAGCTCTGGCTCGCCAGCCTGCTGAGCAGACTTCAGAATCTGCTCCGCAGCTGGGGAGTTTATAGCCAAGCTGGGTCCTGGGAGGTTTCACAAACCAGTCAGCAATGTCAAGTCATTTTCCCTCTCTCGTCTTCAGCTCCAGAAGACCAGGATTAACTCCTGTCTCTCAGAGCTGGAAGAAACCCTTGCTGCAGAAGAAGGGAGGCAGGGCAGTGATTTACCTTCTCCCTAAGCTGCTTCTCTTGGCCAGAGCCCCAGGAGACTTTCTCTGTCTCTTTTTACAAAACCCAAGCAATTAATTACTGCCACCATCTCTGGAGGCCCATCCAACCCCCAAAAGTGCCCAGCATTCCCCAAGATTTCTTCTCTAGCTCTACCAGAGGTCTCATCCTGGGTGGGTAGACTTCCCCCACCTTCTGTCTCTCAGTCACAGCACTGCGAGCAAGGTGCGGAGACCCCAGGTAGGATAAAGGATGCAGTAATCTCAAAGTGGTGTTCAGTGGGCAAGGTGTGTCGCTGGTTCACCTCTGCATTATCTAGAGCGAGCCTCCACTCAGGTCTTCTTGTTCCTGTTTGCACTGTGATAATGACAAGAGGCCTCAGAGCAGAAAAGCTGCCCCATTTCAGGCACACAAATGCAATACTTTTGCTTGTAAAGGATGGGAACCCATCCGTTGGATTATACAGTGGGACTGCATCTGGAGCAGCAGGCTGCCTGGCAGGTCCACATTTGGCTTACATGCTGAGGGAGTCCTGGTGTGAGATCGCAGCTGGGAAGGGCTTTCTGAAGAGGTCCTTTTCAACACGGATGCTGGGTGCCCACCCAATGTGGTCCCCAGCTGTTCTGGCCTCTCCCTACCTCTGCGGTCAGATGTCCCTGGTCCCTTGATGGCCAGGTCAGACTTTGGAGTAGGAGAGAAGCTATCATTTGGCTGTGGGGACACTATTTGTGGTAGGACAGGACTCAGGATGGCTTCCCATCACACCAATGTCTCCATTCCCCCCGATGCTGCAAGAGCTCCTGAAATCACACATCAAGGCAGTCCTGTGTGCCACATCAGAAGCAGGCTGAATATAAGTTGGATACCCGAAGCCACCAATGAATTGTATGTTGACAAACATGAACGCAGGGAGAGCCCAGCTGATGGAAATACATGTCTGAAAGCAAAACATGTCTCCATGGGTGTGTGGCCAGGAATGGCGTATGGAAGAAGAGGGGACAAAAAAATAGACCAAGGAAGCAAGGAGTTTCTATTGGGAGCAAAACAGTCTTGACCTGGGGATTTTCACTTAATTTCATTTATGACAAATTAACATAAACTTTTAATAATTCACTCATGCATTGAGGAAAAAAAAAGAATAAAAAATATAATTGGAAAAAAAGAATTAAAAATATAATTTAAAAAAACATTTAGGGAAACACCGTTCCTCCCCCTTTCCCTGATTTTTCATCACTCCAGCATCTCTTCTCCCCTGTCCTAGTCTTAACTCCCCATGTTGTTGCCACGTGTTGCATTCCTGCCCTCCCAGTCCCTTTGGTGGGGTGACAGTGGTGCAGGAGGTCTGGATCAGTGCGTGGCTGTTTCCTTCTGCTGCTCCTTGGTCCTTACTTGCTCTCCTCTGCCCCAGCTTGGGTCTCCCATGGTCCTTCAGGGCTGTCCCTGCCTCAGCGTGGGTTGCCTTCTTCCAAGAGCATCTCCAACCATGCCATCTATTAGTCTGTAGCGAAAATGCCAGCAGAAGCCACAAGGCCCCTTAAACTGATCTTCTCCTCCTCCTCTACAGATTTCTGCTAGTTTTGGTTGCTTTCTTTTGAAGGACCAGTAGCCCAAGGGGCCAGCACACCCATAAGTCATTGCTCTTTGTGTCATGTTTGTAGTTGCCAGACTGAAACAGCTGAAAAACCGACATTGATCCCAGATGCGGTGATTATCTGAATGGCTTCCTGCCCTCCTTCCCCAAGACCCCTCTCCCTAAATACCATACTGATCATCTGTGGTTCATACATGACCTCCACCCTCAGAGACTGCCAGGGAATACCTAAATTAGGTCCAAAGGATCAGGACTCATTTACAAAGTATTCACTAAAGTTCATGGATGCTTCAGGATCCTCAGGTGAAAGGTGACATTAAAATACAGCCCTAAGAATCCAGGCTGCTGTCTTGTGCCCCAGAAGGAGTGCAGTGACACTGGATCCAAATCCAAAGCAAGTTTTATACCAATAAAATTAAGCCTGAAGGACACATGCATCTTTGTGTGTGTACCCGGAGAACAGCCAGTCGTGCCCAGAGGGATATTTGCCCACCCAGAGATAAAATCTTCCCCCTTTGTGGACCAAAGATCTGTTTGGCACTGCTTAATGCTGAAGCAGACATAACCCATGCAGTGGGAAAGAGGAGTGAATTTGTTTACAAACCATTGCTATTCCTGGTTATTCCCAGACAGCAGTTTCTCCTCTGTGATGATTAGTGTCTCTGAAGTCCCAGCAGTGAGTGATTGAGGTAATCAGGTTCCTTAAGGTGTATAAATATTTCCATGTGGGTCCTTTTGGCATGTTGAGGAGTTGCTTGGTTGTTGAGAGAGAAAAAGTATTTGAAGATGATGTAGGTACAGCCAGGGTCACATCCAAATCATCCAGGTGAGCTGGGTAGACTTTTTTTTTTTTCATTTAATCTGGTGTTATGCCAGTATTTTTAAGCATAGTGCCAAGTTCTGAGCCAAGTTCAAATTTTAGCCAGATCGGGGTGGAATATAAAACAATCTCTCCAGAAAAGCTACTATGCAGATATGCCAATACATCTAAGTGGAATTCATCTCTTATTGAGTTAATGAGCTACTTTATTACTTCTAGATATCCCACATTAAGTGAATATTGTGGTCGAGAACTGCCAGTCATACACCTGCAACCTCAGTTTTCTTCCTTGCATAGGTTAATTACCACAGTGCTAATTGTTTGGCTGCAAGCTGTTCCTTGGTTAAATCAACTTGAAACAAGCTGTAGACACATAGGTGTAACCTCTGCTAACCCAGTCATCTGTGAAGAGCTGCAATTACCTGATCATAGCTCTAGTCCTGTCCTTTTTGCTTGAGCAAACCTGAAGAGGATGGCAAACACCACAAGGAAGGTAATAATTTGTTCTTCTCCCTTATGGAAAGGACAAAAGTCATGAGCTCTAGTGAGACATAGGCTTGACTCTAGGAAAATGCTCTGAAATGAGTGATTTGGGGAAAGTATTGTGTTTTTGCAATGGGAGATCAGGTCGTGCATGTATCTATCAGAGATTACTTTTGATCTTATACTGGGGAGGGGGTATGGACTGGATCATTACTCTAGCTCTCTTAAAACCCAAAATTCAAGGGATCTTTTTTTCATGACAGGCTGTATGCTGATCAGGAGTGCTGGATGGCTGTTAGCTCAGTCAGATCAGCGTGTGGTTGCAAAAGGAGTTGGCTATATGTTCTTCACAGGCTCAGACTGCATGGCTGGTAGATTTACAATGTCTAAGAATGACACAAAATGTTACGTGCTTCAAATCTGGTAAATTTAATTATTATTGCTTAGCAGCAGAGATGCAGAGCTGACAAAAATGAGTGAGGAAAGAGTTAAAATCTCAGCTTCAAGTACCAGGATCTATTCCCTCCTTGCAAAGTGAGGAAAGCTTTGCCAGTATGCTAGCAATCAAAGACTTCAACTCCTTTTGCACTTTGTTCAATACCAAGCAGGTCATTCTCTGAGGGTATTTTAATCTGTTTCACTGCTTAAAAACGAAGTACAATAAGTTTGCAACAAATCTAAATGGGGTACAGCAAGCTAGGTCAAGGTGCCTGGTAATGTCCCCCATTTCTAGAAAATCTTCCGGATTTTGCCGACTGCAATGAGCAAAACATGTCACTTTACAAGTTACTGAACTACTTAATTGCACAAAATAAAACTATCAGCTTTTTGTGCCAATGAAGCACAAAAAAAATGCTCAGAACAGGCCTGAAAGCACTGCTCCACTTGAGCAGCAACAAGTCTGAAAGTGCTGCTCCCATCCCTGCTGTTGCATGTACAACTGAAAAATAGCCAAAATTACAGTATCTTCCTAACATGGCATTTGTATGTAGGCTGCAATTGCAGCCATTCTTGGGGGTTGGTGGTAGAAGTGAGAGGTCCATGCAAGGCTGGGTTGGAGTTGATGTGATGAAGGAAGAGCTCCTCCAGGTGCGATCCTCTGTGCAGGGTTGGGAGGTGGCACTAGACGCCTGTCCCCATGTGCATGCGTGTTCAGGGTCCGGAGGCACCTTCGATTGCTAGCACACTGGCACCGTGGCTGCAAGGCATGTCAAGAGGAGGACGCATGAAATGTAGAGGAGGTCAGGTATGACGTGGATGAAACTGAAGCGCAGTGGGGACAGTGTCTTTGCATGACCCAAATGGGCTGGTCAGAGAGACTGAGCTAAAGAGGTTGCTGCCTTGGTATTTCATGTGTTTGTGTACCCAAGAAATCAGACCCTGCTAAGGGACCAGAACTGGCACAACACTGTGAACATAAATGAAAGGACCCAGTAAAAACTGAGTCTGATGCTTGTTGAATAGCATTATTAAATAATCTGGATAGCTTTATTATACAAGATGAAGTACAGGTAACACTGCCCAGAACAGTACACAGGATTTGTAGATTAATTACCTCTGGCAGAGAGGAGGGAGGGAGTATCTGCTTTTTTCCCAAGCACAGGATTACAGGATCTCAGATGTGTTTGCCCTTTCCAGATAAATAATTCTGGCACGAGACATGTTTCCTGCTGGACTGGCTTGTGCCAGCTGTGGCTCTGCCTCCCTGAATTTATAGCCAAGGTAGCTGACTACTCTGTAAACGGAGTCCTCTTTGCAATAAACTATTATAAATAAAATTGTCTTGGCAGCATTTTCACAATATTGGCTTTGCAGTATTCAGCCTTACATTGCAAATAGCAATGACTAGAAGCAGACTGAAATGCCTGTTGGTTTGTGTCATGTGGAGGACTCGAACCAGTTTGGAGGAGAGATGAAACTATTTAGGGGTCAAGGAAGTCAAATGTCTGGAAAGCCGAGGAGATGAAGTCTGGCCCTGTGGTATGTTGGGGAAAACAGGGGGTACAAGTGCCTGAGAAACTTGCATCTAATTCCCATACTGCCAGCAGGCTAATTTAACCCTTCTGTGCCTCTGTTTTCCCTGTAAAACTGGGACAATCCACAGCACTTCTTCCTTTTGGCAAGGGCTTGAGGGTAAGGAGGTACAATGCACTGTGGGAGGGTTGGCGCTGGAAGGGACCAGCACTGCAGCCTCAGGCCAGTTTTGGTCATGACACTGGTTTTCCTTCCTAACGCAGGAGACAGGCGTCCTGTGGGCTAGTTGCCCATTCAGAGAGGGACTCCAGCAAGGAGACAGGCAGGGGTGGTGGCTGGTGTCCACAGCAGTGCTTGTTACAGCTCATTCCTCTCTCTGTCTATGCCAGCTACTCCTGTGTCTTCCCTTCTGGCTCTGCAACAGTGCTTCATGTCCTACCCAAATCACTCCAGTTCCACATCCTTCACCCTGACAGGCATCCCTGGGCTGGAGGATGCTCAATTCTGGATTGCCTTCCCGTTCTGCACCATGTACTTCATGGCAGTGCTGGGGAACATCACACTCCTCCTAGTGATTAGGCTGGACCCAAGCCTGCACCTGCCCATGTATTACTTCCTCTCCATGCTGGCTGCCATTGACCTCGTGCTCACCACTTCCACCATACCCAAGCTCCTGAGCATCTTCTGGTTCCAATCCCACGAGATCAACTTTGAGGGTTGTGTGGCCCAGATGTTCTTCATCCACAGCTTCTCTACGGCGGAGTCGGGGGTCCTGCTCACCATGGCCTTCGACCGATACTTGGCCATCTGCAAGCCCCTGCGCTACTCTGCCATCCTGACTGGCCCCACCATTGCCAAGCTGGGTTTGGCTGCTGCAGTGCGCGGCATTGCCATCGTCACCCCTCCGACATGCATGGTGACCAGCCTGTCCTACTGCGGTCCCCGCATCATTCGCCACTCCTACTGTGAGCACATGTCAGTGGTGAAGCTGGCCTGTGGGGACACCCGGCCCAACAGCATCTACGGGATCACGGCTGCCACCATCGTGGTGGGCTCAGACTCCATCCTCATCGCTGTCTCCTACATGCTGATCCTGAGGGAGGTGATAGGCCTCTCTTCCAGAGAGGCTCGTCTGAAGTCCTTCGGCACCTGTGGCTCCCACATCGGTGTCATCGTGCTCTTCTACACACCTGGGCTCTTCTCATTCTACACTCAGCACTGGGGCCAGAACATCCCCGTGCACGTCCACATCCTGATGGCTGACCTCTACCTGCTGGTGCCTCCCATGCTCAACCCACTCATCTACGGGATGAGGACCAAGCCGATCCGGGACCGGGTGCTGAGCCTGCTCTGGCAGAAAGAGATCCAGTCCCAGTCCTGACTCCAGCCCATCGCTAACGCCAGGTGGCAAGGAATAGGGTTTGGGCCAGGGACCAACGGCGGCATGTTTGGGGAGCAAAGAAAAAGCGTAAAAAGCTGTCTATTGGAAAAGCAGCATGACCCCTCCATCATCTTGGCCAAACCCTGAAAGCTGGAGGCACCACGGAAAATTTGACAGGTGAAACATTATTTTTAGAAAGTGAATTCTACATTCCTGTTCAGAATGGAAAGATAAATCGTGTCTATCTGTATCTTTGGTTCTCCTCAGATCTGTATCACCTCATGACTCTCCTCTTCATCTCAGCTCTTGATAAAAGACTGTTGCCACTTTGGAAATGAAAGTCTGTTCATGGCTTCATCCTCCCCATGTACCTTTTTCACCCAGTCTGTAACTCTCCATTTATTCACTTACTAGTATTTAGCAGCTTCCTGATCCTGGTGCCTGGCTATGAGGGGACAGTGTGCATACATATGAGTATGCACATTTACACACACACACACACTCTCATCCAGATGTTGGCCCAAACAGATTTTGTTTTCCTCCCAATGCTGTCTTGAAACCTTACTGAAGCATTTGCAGCAATCACAAAAAGCCAGCTCATTTGAGAACAGGATCTATAAGTCATACTGAAACACTGCACTGTCACATAAGGTTTTGTTCCTTTCTAATTAGAAACACCAAAACAGCATCAGCCATGAAATGTTGTTCTATAAAATTTTGAGACTCCCTAACTTTCTGTGTTGTTGTGTCTCTTCCCTAAGCATATAGGCACCTGTAATGGGATTTTGAGAAGCTCCAGTTTTTCATAAGCCTTCGCTTGCCTCCAAACTCCTGTGAGATCCTACTCTTGTGGTTTTGGCACTTTAGCAAACTGGCTCTCCTCTTTGGAGACCATGTAATTCTGCACGTGCTGCACTGCATGAGGGTAATACATTGCTCCTTCCCCTGAACTAAAGCTCACGTGCAGCGGAGGTGTTAGGGAGAGTGGGAATTGCTTACAATGGGGTGCATAGAGCAGCTGGAGAGCACAATTGCACAAGTCTCCTTTGCTCTATGCAGATTTCCTTATGCAAGGGACAGGGCCATAAACTAAAAAAAAGCCTGTGGGGCTGTTGTAGGAGGGTCACCTCCAAGCACTGGAGGCAAGGAGCAGGAGTGTAGATTAAAATAGGGGAGCAGAGAATGGGGACTAAGCTCTTCTTGTTCTCCTCGGAAATCCTGTACCTGATTTTAACTATGATGAAAACTCATCTCCTAACACCACATACTGACTTACCATCACAGCTCTCCCTGTGCCTTCACCCCATGGAAATCAGGGCACAGGAATTCCATGAGTCTGGTCTCTAAGGGAAGCCTGAGGTCCTGCATGTATCCTGCACTGAGCTAGAGAGGAAAGGGGAGCGTTACAAAGAGCTGTGGTGAACACCAAACCCAAGCTGGTGGGTATAAACTCAATTCTTTCAGTGTCTCCTGACACTGCTGCCTTTGGGTGCCTTCTGGACGATGAACAGTCGCATCCTGTACCACCACCACCCCCTTGGCAACAGTACAATCTACACAATGCCCAACAACTGAAATACAGCACAGATCCTTCCGCCTGACTCAGAGACCAGACTTCTCCAACCTGAGTCTCATAGCCCTCGTCCAAGTTGGGGCTAGAAAGTGTCGGGGCTGGAAAGTGTTGGTGCTGGGTGCACTGCCTGGAGCCTACCAGTCAGTGGATTTATTCTCCAGTTACAGGGTCTGCCTCCATTGCTGTTGCTTGATGCTGCCCAGGTAGGATGCACTGCTCCCAGTATCACCCAACCCTGGGGACACCCAGCCAGGCTTGGTGCAGCTCTTCTCATCCCCTTCAGGGAAGCACACCACTGCTTTCGGCAGCCCTTTCACCACGCAGTGCCAGCCCTCTTTGGTCAGAGGGTTTTCAATGGCAAACCCTGACTTTGCAGAAGGAGACTTAGACAAAATTAGTCTCAGGCCAAGTGGCCAGAATTGGTCTGCCATGTGATTTCTATCTAGCTGCACTCTTTCTGCTGTTCTCTTAGAGAATGCAAAGCACGAGTGTGGGACAGGACATCCCTCCCCTGACTTGCAGCCTCTGACAGGATGGAGACAGCCAGGAGCTCCATCTCATGGTCGCACAGACCATGGAAGGAGACCCAGACCTCATTTGCATCTGGAAAGATCCAGCATCCCGAAAAGAGGGAGCAGGCAATAATACCAAGCTCGGGGACCTGTGTTTGGAAGGGTCAAAGGATGAGGTAGAGTTCAGGCTACTGCAGGGGTTATAAGCCCTATAGGGGATTGGCCACAATATCTTCTCAATTAAACTGAATTAAGAGGTTAGTCAGTAAACGAGCAAGTCAGCTGCACACATGTATGTGTGTAGACTCATTTCTTGAGCCATGAGACAGACACACCAGGGATTCCTCTCAGCAAACTTATAAATGCTTCCACCACTAAAAGCTGCTGGGTCAGAGAAGCAGGCGACATACCTGGTGGAAGCGGGGCTGGCCAGCACCACTCCCGCAGGGGCTGGGCGAGTTGGGTACACCTACTGATTTATCTGGACAAATCTGCAGCAGCAAGCCAGGTAGGTCATCCATCAGTGCACGGATTTTAAATAAAAGCAGCACAAAAGGATTTGCTGCTGCAGTCTTTTCTTTATAAACTTAAAAAAATAAATCTATTTAAAAAGAGAGGAAAAAAAAGAAAAGAGTCTGGAAAAGGCCCCATGACCCTCTCCAGTTCCATGCTTCTTGACTACATTCTTTACAAAAAAAAGCACCATGAGTTTTGAAAAAGATCTTAGGCAGCCTTGTCTTCTTGCAACACAAAATTCTCGGACCAGCTTGCACATTGTCTTTGCAGAGAGTTTGCTTTACAGCTGAATAAATTTAAGGGTAGACTTTATCCACAGGCATATAGCTTTTACTCTCCTCCACTCTGTTTGCTTGCTTTCAGAATGGGAATGCATGGGCGGGGGAGTGGGGAGCGAATGTGCATGTTTGGTTTTTGAAGGTGTTTCTGCAGTCACTCCGTGGACCACCTTCAGAAGTCCTACAGAACAGATGTGAACAAAACCCAATCCGATCTGGCACCCTTGCCATTACAACGTGGTTGTACCAGGGTCATCCCTAACAGATTTTTTTCCCACTTGGTCTTCTGCAAAAATGGATTATCAGTCTCCTTGGGCACTGCAACTCTATTTTCATCATTGCATTTCTATCTTTACCATTGGAGAAATTTTCTTTAAGCCTAGACTGAATTTCTCCTACTTTTTCTGGGATTTAGACCCCTGACTTGTCCTTTCAGAGGACATGTAGGACAATTATTCCTTTCCACTTCACTGTAGCCTTTAACATGTTTCAAGGCTCTTCTCATAGACTGTTCCCCAGGTGAGCTAGTCCCCTCAGCTCTCCAGCTTAACTTCATCCTTATTTCTGAACTCCCTCTAGTTTGCCATTATTTTCCCTAAAGTGCCAGCCACAATGCACTTCAATCTGCAGACCTCCAGCTCAGTCCTTTGCCCCTGCACTTCACATTCATCCTACCTGAGGGTGTTCCACTGAACAAGCAATTCTGAGAGTATGATTTGCTCAGAAACTTTAATCTGCTAACAAGTTTTATAAATGACAAGAAAGCAAGCAATCAGATTTGCTTGGAAAGATCTACCCCTGATAATGTGATGCTTTCTGGACATGTCACATTCTGCCTGCAAGGTCCTGCTGGAAAACAGCAATTAATCTGGCTGAGAGATGGGTTGCACCCCTGGGAAACAGAAACCCTAGTGCCTCTCCTTCCTGAGGCGAAGGTGACGTGGGCAACTGGACCTCAAAAGCATGGGACTATTGAAACCACATGTAAAGTGGAGCTCTTTGAAGACTGATCTTAAGCAAACTGTTGTGCATCATCCAAGACCCCTTTGTGAGACCTCGTCTGTGTGACTCTAACCAGGCACAGCCAAGAAAGGTGCTTTAAAGGAAGGTGTAAAGAGGAAAACTGCTTGTGCGACGAGGAGCAGAACTCTGGTCTTGTGAAAGGGGACAAAGGAGCAGAGGCTCTTTCGCTTAGCAAATGTCAGGCTGGATTGTGTGGCTTTATAGACACACTGGGGTGCAAATAGCAGGGAGGGAAAAGTGTAATCAGATTTAATTTCAGAGGTGATAGAAACTGGATGGGATCACACTGAGAGAGGAAAGTAGAGGTAATTTCCCAGCTGCTGGAGCAGGGTGGAGGGTTGGAGCCATCTTCCAGCAGATGCATGAAAGCAAAATATCCTAGGATGCTGACTATCAGTTTTCCTGGATAAGGTAAGCTGTCACACCTAAAGCAACAGGCACTCGGCTCTGTGATCCAGAAAGTCCTTTTCAGCTCCATCTTTCTAGATACAGAGCAAGACAAATGGGAGCTGAATATGGTAAATCGAATAGTCGGTGCTGATGGAGGCTTTAAAAATTCTCCTGCAGGTCTGGAATAAAACTTCCATCATCTGAGGTTTACTTACTTCCACGTCTCATGGTGGTACGTGGAGGAAGAACAAGGATTCTACTAACTCTTCTCTGCCCATTTTGATGTAGGAACTATGGGTCCTCAACGACACTAGCAAATGTCAGGCTCACAAGAAAGGGAAGGGGTTATTTCACAAAAGGTGCCATTAGTTTGTGAAACTCCTTGCTAAAAGATGGTGTGGGTGCTAAAATTTTGCACAGAAGAGGCTAGATGGGTTTCTGGGCTAGGGTTAATTAAAATGGAGAAAACACATCCAGTCTAGGAAGTCCCTGAGCTTTAAATTGTTGGAAGCTGGGAAAGTACACAGGAAAAGTGTCATGGTATGTTTCCTTTCTCATAGTCTTCCCTAAGGGTCTGCTTTTGATGCTGGACATAGGATCTGAGGCTGGATGGACCTTTGGTGTGACCGAGGGTATGGCTGTCCTTGTGTGCCTGGGCTCTCCTCACTTAGGCTCCTGCAGTGACCACCATGCCCCACGCGCACCCCACCAACACCTCGCTGTCGGAGCTGCACCTGACAGGCATCCCGGGGCTGCAGCACCTGCACCACTGGATCTCCGTCCCCTTCTGCATCATGTACCTTGTCACACTGGCTGGGAACAGCACCCTCCTGTGCGTGATAAAGGCTGATCCCAGTCTGCACCTGCCCATGTTCCTCTTCCTGTCCATGCTGGCAGTCATTGACCTGGTGATGTCCACCTCCATTACCCCAAAAATGCTGGGCATCTTCTGGTTTCACTCCACTGCCATCAGCCTGGATGCTTGTCTTACCCAGATGTACTTTGTTCATGCTTTCTCTGTGATGGAGTCGGGGGTGCTGGTGGCAATGGCCTTCGACCGCTACGTGGCCATCTGCAATCCACTGCGGTATTTGTCCATCCTGACCTGCCCTGTTGTGGCTGCCATTGGCTTGGCTACCCTGCTCAGGGCTGTGGTTTTCATGAGCCCCCTCACTTTCCAGATTCACCGCCTGCCTCTCTGCAGCCCAGCAGTCGTGGACCACTCGTACTGTGAGCACATGGCCGTGCTCAAACTGGCGTGCAGAGATGCTGCCTTCAGCAACACCTACAGCCTCTCCATCTCCACCTACGTGGGCAGCTTCGACTCGCTGCTCATCGCCCTCTCTTACGCACTCATCCTCCGAGCTGTACTCAGCCTCTCCTCCCCACAAGCCCGCAGAAAAGCCTTCAGCACCTGCAGCTCACATCTCTGCCTCATAGCCCTCTTCTACATCCCTGGGCTGCTCTCCATGTACATGGAGAGGTACCATCAGGAGCTCCCACCCCACATCCAGGTCCTGTTGGCTGATATCTACCTCCTCATCCCGCCGGCATTCAACCCCCTGATCTATGGCATCAGGACAAAGCAGATTCGTGATGGAGTGTGCAAGGTGATCTCCCAGAGACCCACAGCAGGACGGATTGGGCCTGGCCTTCAGGGCACAGGGCTGGGACTCATGAAGACGAAGTCCGTTCCCTAGAATGGCCAAAACCTCTTCTGGACCTTGGTGCGGCTCTCAGTGTATGTTCAGAGCCGCAGGTGCCCCAGGAAACATTGGCACCCACTGAACTCAGGTCAGTACCAAGGGCTTCAGCAGGTTGTTCTCCTGCCGGTCCCTAGCCCAAGGCAGTGATATTGGCACGGCACCTCTGGGTGGTCCAGTTCCCTCAGATCTCCCAACATAAATAAGGATTGCAGGCACCACCTGATCTTGTTCTGGCAAAATGACGTAGCGCAGCTGAACCACAGAAAACAGCTGTTTCCTTAATATACCACTTTATGTGCAGCAGAGCCATGCCAAGGGGTGTAAGAGACATGGGATCACAGGACCACGGGATAACTCAGGCTGCAACGGACCTCAGGAGGTCTCTAGTCCAACCTCCTGGTCAATGCAGGGTCACCTACAAGGTCAGACCAGGTTGCTGAGAACATCCCCTCCCTCTCGGTGAAGGTCTGTCAGCCCTGGGGAGCAGGTACCCACACACAGTCACCACCATTCTGAAGGCACAAACACAGAGCACACTTTATCTATCTCTCACCAAAGTTAATCCCCTGAACACCTCTCTGACTCTCCCCTGTCTCTGTTCCCCACCCCTACAGAGGGGCTACACCAGAGCATCAGTTCAGTAGCATCCAGTTGACATCTCCTTGATGACTTCTTCATGCTCTGACAGGTAAAGTCACCCCAGTGGAAGTGGCAGTTGGTCCCTCTGCACAGGAGAAGTGCCGTGGAGGCTAGCACAGACAGCTGAGGTACCCACTGGTCTCTGGGTGTTGCTGCACTTCTGCCCTGCGCAGGGGCAAGGAGCTCTGCATTGCTCTGCCAGGCCTCTCCGTGCACCATGGAACTGGTGTTACCTGGGATAGTGTTAATTTTCTTCATAGTAGCTTGTGTGGAGCTATGTTTTGGTTTTGTAATGAAAGCAGCATTGATGATAACACACTGATATTTTAGTTATTGCTGAGCAGCGCTTGCACAGCATCAAGACCTTTTCTGCTCCTCCTCCTTTTGTATCACTTCTTTTACTGGGTTTTATTTTCCTTTGTTGTTTTTGTTTTGGGTTTTTTTTTTCCTTTTTGATTATTAAACTGTCTTAATCACAACTCACAAGTTTTCAGATTTTTAATCTTCTGATTCTCTCCCCATCCCACTGCAGGGGTGGGTGTGAGCGAGTGGCTGTGTGGGGCTTAGCTGCCTACCAGGGTTAAACCACGACAGCCATGGATGCCATCCTCCTGTGGGGATCTGCAGCAGGAACCTGTCTGCTGGGTGCCGTGGCTGTTGGGTTGTGTGATTAAAGGTTCACCTCCATAAACGTGAAGAAGCAGAGGAACGTGGCAGGCGGGGGAACCCCAATATCCCCCTCAGAGCCAGCAGAGCCCCCAGCCTGGCTGCTCCCCAGGCTGTCCCAGGAGGATGTTCAGCCCATGGCCTGGTGTGAGACCTCCACGTTGGTCAAGGGCAGTGGGTCTGCTCCTCGCAAACTGACACGGGGTACTGCCTGCAGGGTGGTGGGACAATCAATACGGAATGCCAGGAAGAGAACTTTGGGACTGTGCAGCACTCACTATGGGATGTTTAGGGGACGAACAAAGGGCTGGGAATGGGAGGGATCAGGGTGTATTGGGGGGCAAAGAAGTGTGGGAAAACAGAAGAGAGAAGGGGATGAAAGGGTCCAGTCACATGTAAACAGGCTGTTGGTCAACATGCTGTCTGTCCACGCCTGGTGCCTGATCAGCGCAGGCTGCCCCGTTTTCTCATTAAACTCCATTTCTAACAACATCCCTGGGTGAAAGTCCCCTAATCTGTGTGCGCATATGAACACCGAGGGCTGAGCACCAGCTGCTGGAGTGGGGAGCATGGACCATAGGGGCCCACGAGTCCAGGGTGCCAGCACCCGGAGAGACCGGGGTGGGTATGTACATCAGTGTGCAACCACCAGCAAACATCAGGCAGGACCAGCCAGTGAGTAGGCTGAGATTTGGGAGCCGGGTGTCAGTGAGGCTCTAAGTCTGGGCTGGATGCTAGAGAGACCAGAGGGTTTGAGTTGCTACTGAAGGAACCAGGGGGATGCAAGCTAATGCTGCTGCAGAGACCATGGGGTCAGCCCCTGGTGATGCCACAGGACTCAGCCAGTTAATGGAGGGAGCAGTTCACACCTCTGTGTGTATGTGCATGAGGCAACTGGGGAGACCAAGGATGCAGGGCCAGCTGCTGGGTAGACTGAGTGCCTCAGCTCAGCTACTAGAGGGATCCATATTATATATACATATACACAATTTTCTCTAAAAGGATTCATCCTAATCAGCCAGAGAGGAGAACAGGATCAGGCCACTGAAGCTGTTTGTGTTTGTGTGAGTGTTTTCAGTCTGCGTTGACCTGCATGGCTGGTGTCCACTTTCAAACTCCCTGGGGCAGGGTCCATGTTTGCACCCTGTGGTCCAGAGCAGCAGCCAGGAATCTCCTGGGTGCAAAAGCAATAAATACAGTGCCATGTATGACATGACAGGCCCCAAAGTGTGTGACAAGCATGCGGGGACCTCCCTTGGGAAGAGATTCTTGTTTTGGGTGTACTGAGACTTCCTAATCCGCCATTGAGACATATCAACCACGCAGAGAAGTGAACTCCAAGCAAAAACATGCTCCCTACCATGTCCCTGCCCCAGCATATGACCTGACCCCTGAAGACATTCCCTCTGCTCAGCAGGACACGGTGCCAGTTTACGTGTCTGGAAAGGAGAAATTGTGAGGCATCGTTGCCACCCAACATGCAGAGATCCCTGCAGGATGGAGGGGCAGGTGCACTCCTGGCTGTCTGGGTTTGTTCAGGTGTGAAGAAGACACGGGTCCCTGGAGGGAGGAGAGGCCAAGAAAAGAATGTGCATAAGACCATGGCAGTAGAGATAACATTGAGTCCACATGGACCTGTGATGGATGGTAGAAATGCCCTGTCCTGAACAGGGTCTCAGCTGTAGCTCTTACGGGCTGCTTTGACGTAGAAGCCCTGACAGACTGAAGCATCCCAAATGTCAGAGCTGATCCACCCATCCCACATCAGGTCTGTGCCTCCCAGACCATGCATGGGGTCAAGCAGTCCCAGAGACACTCCCAGGCTCTCCAGGGCTGCCAGCTGGTTGGAGTAGAGTTCATGGGACAAGACAGCTTACATGGGGATCACTGAAGGAAACAGAGATGCGTTGGAGGCTGCATCTCCATCTCACACCCTGAGCATACACATACATTCCTCTGGGAAAGTGCAGAGTTGGAGACAGGACGCAGAAGAAAGTTCTCTTAGGGCAGGGAATGCATCTGCAGAACAAAACCCCCGCTTTAGGAAAACCTCCCCTTTCTGACAAAATCTCTAGGAATTGCATTCCCTGCACATCACTAACGACTGTGTCTTCATCTCCTCCCCATCTCACATGTCCCTCATTGCTGAGCCCCTCCCTGTGCTGAACAAATCCCGTGCCGTTCACCAAGATTTGGAGGGGGGCAGGAAGCATTGAGGGTGGAGACAGAAAAGACAGGACAGGACAGAAGAGGGTCTCAGTGGGACAGAGCAGGGATGGAAGCTCTCCAGGGCAGTTCCACCTCTCCCCTCAGTGCCATGCTTGGCCCTGACACAGCCCAGTCACCACTATAAAATAAATATACCTGCTTGCCTTATATCAGGTAGACTAACTTTATATGGCTTGCAGGAAAATAAAGGACAAGCTCCACTTCAGAATGGTGTTCCTCTTGTACTGCACTTCTGCTCACACATAGGTTCTTGTCTGCACTTCCCCAAAATCTTTTTTTGGAAAATAAGCTGAAAAATTAGGGAAGATTGGGGATTTATTCCCTAATGAGCTGGCATCCTGCTAATGATCCTTAAAGGCAGGCCTTACACCTGCTGGAGGTTTGCCATGATGTGTGGTTTCCTTATGCATGATCAGTAGGCATCGGTCCTCACCTATGTACTGCGTGATGCAGCCAAGGCTCAGGACCTGCTCTGAGATCCTACCTCCCTGTGTCGATTCTTGCACAAACTCTTTTCAGGGATTCAACAAACATAAAAGTTTTTTGTAATGGTTCTGAGTGGAGAGAAGAGTGGAAAGCCAGAGTTTCCAAACCATCTTGCTCTCTCTGGCAAAAACAAAAGGATTTTTCTCCACTTCAGATAGACTTCTTTTAGTTTACATTTTGCACATTGGTCTCATGGGCAGCCAGCAGCCTCTGGAGACAGACATAACCCTGAGACCTCAACGGTATGACACTACAAGGGAGAGCTAATGAAAGAAGCTGAAACAGTCTTGAAAATTTCCAATTTCTCACAGGACAGACAACCTAACCTCTGCATCCTACATCTGCTGTCCCTTAGGGCATTTCCAGAGCATGGATTAATATCCCAGCTTTGCTGCACTTAGAGATACACAGAGATGTACTGCTGCAGCCTTCCAGGTGACAGTCCTACAGGTGAGACAGATACCTGGGCTTATCCTTCTTGGCAGACTGGGATGAGAAGCCTTTGCTTAGGCTGCAAAGCTCTTCTGTGCTATGTTTTTCCATCTCCAAGGACAAGAAGTCACTGTGATCAGGGTTCTTCAGTACTGCTGCAATACTGATAATAATATTGTGTCAGACACTGGCTGTGGAAGAGAGCTCCTGGAAGCAAATATACTCTTGCCTTGGATCTAGGCACCTGGGGATGCAACTCTGGATTCAGACACACGTAAGTGCCTGGACGTAAGTGTCCACACGTGCTTGCGTGCTTGATGTCTAGGCACTGACTACAGCCAGTGGCGATCCAACCCCTACGGTCACTGGATCCTGGAGAGTAACTCATCTCACCCTAGGGCAGACCCCTACATTTAGGGAGTCAGTTAATCTGTAGGCTCCATGCTCGAGCTCTTCTCTGACTGCAACAGGGTCTCAGACCCTCAGGGTGCCATTCCACTGCCCCTTACTGGGATGTCTCCAGCCACTTGAGATGCTCCCAGCTACCCAAGGCATCCATGTGGGAGAGGCAGACCATCACCCAGGGTTTGCAGGGACCTGCCGTGTGTAAAGGAAGTAGAAGCCAAGTGGGACGCACCAGGGGGTCTCAGATGGCTCGAGGCACCTGTGTTTAGGCAGCTGAACCATACCCCGAGTCTTTGTGGAGAGACCCTCATGAAGACATTTAGATCTGTTTGTTAGACTGGGGCTTGTGCCATCCGAGGGTGCACAGCTCTGTTTTGCAGCAGGGGCTGGTCTGTGTCACTGGCAGTATGTGGGTCTGCTCGGGAGCGTGAGGCGGTGAAAGCAGCCACAGACTAATCTCGCTGCTCAAATCTGGAGTCACACCTCACTCCTGCAGCTGCTGGTTATGGGGATGCAGAGGGTCAGTGCAGTGCAATAATTAAAAAGTAATTTTGATCCTGTTTCAGCCTCTAAAATGTCCTAATTCACAGACATTTAGACCAGAAGATAAGCACTTCTGTCCCGACCCGCCTTTTCAGCCAGCAGCTCCTGCAGCAACCCCAAACCTGGGGCTAAGCTGTAGTTCAAATGGAGGGTTCAAAGCCTATGAAAGTCTGCTCTCTATTTTAAAACTTCAAGTGCTGTGTTTCCTTAGCGTCTCCCAATATCTTCTTTATTTCTATTCTGAACTTGTCTAGCTTCTGCTTCTCACTACTGCCACACTGGCCATGTCTAACATTAAATTTTGGCCTAAATGATGCTGTAGCACAGCTGTACACAGGTGAATTTTACTCCATGTTGTCACTAGCATGGGTATTATGAGTCACCCCACAGCTTGCTGCTTGCTAAAGAGCTGTCAGTGGATGATCATCCAGGCAATTTGTTTTAACAGGCAGGGATCTGGTGTGGTCATCACCTGCCTGGTCTTTACCAGCGTGCGTGGAGAAGCAGCAGAAGCAGTAGCAAAGTTTTGGCACAAATGAATGTGTAGATCCTGCCCACTGTACCCAGACTCTTCCTCTTGTCTCTGCAGGATTGTTCTCTGGAGGTTTTGTATCACGTCCAAGCTTCTCCTGTCAGAATAAAACCTCAGAAATTAATCTTTTCCTCTGACTACCACCTAGTTTTGCAGGCTTCTCTCATGGGTGAATGACAGAATAAAGACAGAGCAGCAAAAGGTAATTTCATGACCTCACTTAATGTCCCAGACCACTTTCTGAGACCACTTTTTGCCCTACAAATTTGGAGGAACTTCCTATATTGGGCCATTGCAGGGAAGCCAGGGCTGCTCAGGCAAAAGCTCTGTCTGAAGGAAGCTGGATGCTAACCTTTTTCTCTCCTCTTGCAGCTTATTTCAAGGTGTCAGCTGAGAAGTGGTGAGCAACCAACAAAGAAACAAGCCTTTCACAAGCAATGAACTGTGGAAGTCCCTTGGTTATCCCTGGTGGCACAACTTGAAACATGAACTGCTTCACCTTATAGGAACTTTCAAGCCATAACAGCCCCATTTATTCAGCATTTCTGATCCATTCCCCCTACCTGGTCATGTTATGCTGTAGAACTCCCATCTCACACATCGTAATAACGATGTGGATCCCTGATTTGGCTCTTTCACTGATGCAGGGTCCCCACCTTATCCCCCGTAGTTCTGGACAGCTCAGGGCTCCAAACCAGGCTCCTTTTTTTAAGCACAAAAGCAAGATTCTCCTGCATGGCTTCTGATCCCTTCAACCACCCCAGCCGCAGCTCCTCCTCTTTCATCCTTGTGGGTGTCCCCAGCCTGGAAGCTTTCCCCACCTGTCTGGGCATCCTTTTCTGCTCAGGCTATATCATTGCCTTGGTAGGAAATGGTGTAGTTTTGCTTGTCATTGGGGTGGATAGGTCCCTGCGTGACCCCATCCACTGCTTCCTGGGCATGCTGGCGGTCATTGATGTGGTGATGGTGACATCCATCATCCCCAAGATGCTGAGCATATTCTGGCTGAACTCCACTGAGATTGGTTACATGGCCTGTTTCGTTCAGATGTTCCTTGTTCACTCCACAACATCAGGGGAGTCGGGAGTGCTCCTGGCCATGGCTGTTGACCGCTACGTTGCAATTTGTCACCCCCTCAGGTACCAAGCCATCCTGAATCGTCGAAAAATTGCCCAAATAGGCCTGGCTATTGTGGTGAGAGCTCTGCTTTTCATGGTGCCCTTGACAGGGATGGTGACAAACCTCCCCTACTGCCGTTCCCGTGTGGTTCCCCATTCGTACTGCGAACACATGGCCGTGGCGAAGCTGGCGTGCGCAGACCCCAGACCCAGTGGGCTTTACAGTGTGGCTGGGTCCTCTCTTATAGTAGGGATGGACATGGCTTTCATTGCTGTGTCCTATGGGATGATCCTTAAAACTGTCCTGGGGAAGAAATCGTGCTGGAAGGCCTTCAGCACCTGCGGGTGTCATATCTGCGTGATGCTGCTGTATTACATCCCCGGGATAGTCTCCATCTATGCACAGCAGTTTGCCAGCGGCATACCCATGCATGTACAGGTGCTGCTGGCTGATCTCTACCTGACCCTCCCCACCACACTGAACCCCATCGTTTACAGCATGAGGACCAAGCAGATCCGTCAGGCAGTGCGCAAAATGCTATTTTCCAGGAAGGTTCATGCCTGACACAGTAGTCAGTGGCTTTCCAGGTGTATTCGTCTATGCAAAGACAGCAGCGATTTCATTCCCACTGAAGGCACATGGTAAACAGAAGCAATGAAAGGAGGGAGGACTTGTTGGCTTTAATGACCGCATGAGACCCTGTGCTCTGATGAGACTTATTTGGGACTGAGAGCATGAGCAAATACCAGGTACTATTTCCCTTCCTTCCTTCCAGGTGTTACAGAGAAGTAAGCAGCCACCTTTGAGTTTTGAGATGTTCCCAATGCCATGAACAACCTGTGATAATTTAAAGCAGGATTTCAGGGCTCCAGGTATATTTGTGTCAATACACAGATTCTATTCCAAATGCGGAAATTTCTTCTATGGTGTCTTCTTTAGTCCCTGCCGGACTATCAGGGCTAGCAATAGGAGACTGTCACACATTGCAGGTGCTGCAGCCAGGGTCTCCTCTCTGGGCTTCTCTTGCACAAAAGGCTGTCCCTCAGTGAGCACAGACCAGCTTTTCTGCATTTCTGGGTGATGAGGAAAACTGAACATATTCAAAACTGAGCTCTTCAAAGCATTCTGTCCATCTGACAGTTCACACCAGCTGGGTGAGGAAACCGAAGTGGGGAGATGCACAGTGGTGTTTATCACTGTATCTAGGTGTCCGCACCTTGTAGTGGTGGAAATAAACACTGAATGTGCTTGGGGGTACTTATCAATCCTGTGTCTGCTTGTTGTAATGACCACAAGTCTGTGAATAACTAAATTGAGCATGTCTTGGAGGCCTGAAGTACAGCATGCTGTAGGTCCTGAGGCCCGACTAACTCTTGCTGCCAGTAGACCAGCTGCATCCCAGACTTTTCTGAGCTAGCCAGCTATGTCCTACCAGGATTCACAGGCTCTGTCTGGGGGCTGCAGCACCGAACCATGCTGAGACTTCCCCAGGTACAAGGGCCCTCCTGTTCTGGAAGCTGGGATCCAGCTGGGAATGACCCAGACAAGTCAGGTCCCTCCAAAATGGCAGGTTTTATCTGGAAACTGCAGGCACAAGGAGTCCTTCTGAGGCTCTACAGCTTAGCATCAGCAGAAGGAAAGTCCAGCTCTGACCTGGGATAAGGAGATACTCTGCAGGCATTATTTTGAACTGGTACTGGAGGCTCCCTGGGAGAGGTGCAGTTTCAGTGAACATGATGATACACATCAACAGCAACTATCCAAAGTACCAACACCAACAACTCGTATTCCCATACCTTGCCTTTCTTCAGTAGTAAGAGGTTCAGCGGGTTCAGAGGTTCAGCCACCCACAAGGGTTCCTGCTCCTCAGAAATGGAGGATGCTCCAGTGACAGAGGGATGGATGCTCTGCACCCACTCTGCAGGGATGCTCCTCCTGGGGTCAGGCTGAAGTCTTCTGAGACTCAGTAACACCTAAAGTACAAAGAGTCAATGTTTTGGGACAAAAGCAGCAGGCTGGTGAGCATTTGCCCAGGGTGTTTTGCCAGGGTTATGCGACAGCTCCCATAAGGATGTTTAAGATATGCAAGTGATGAAATAGAGATAAATCAGCAGAGGTGAATGGCTGTGTCTCAGCAGTGCTCATGGTCCTCTGCTTCGGGGGGGGGGAGATTTTCATCCAGAAAGAGGAGCCATTATGCCACTTGGGTCTGAGGGTGGAGGAGGAGCAGAGGGATGAAGTTGGGGGACTGTCTCCATTAACACAAGGATTCAGAATGAAAGCATACAGAGGTGGCATGTCTCCTCTGACAGCAAAGGAGTGGGACAACTCTCATCCTCCTCAGACACATTCAGGGCAGAGGTCCACACGGTCATCACCATCTCCCTTATAGTCATGGCAATGAAAAAGGCAGGTGCAGCATAATTCCTCTGACCTATTTCAGATATCAGCTTCAGGTTGGGATGAACACTGCTGTAAAGTCACTGTTTGTCTCCATGGATATGAAGGCAATCTGGAGGACTAGCTCCAGTCATAGACTGATACCATGTCTACAACTGCCACCTGTGTTTGTTTAGATGAATCCCACCCAAAATGTCATGTTTAGTCCTCACTTCTACATTAATTTAAAAATTAAACTCACTGAAATGCATTCAGTTTCAAAACTGGTTTGAATGTGTCATTCCTCATGTCGAATATATTTTTTCCTGTCTTTGTGGTGTTTACCCGACTTTCTGCTGCACTCTTCCCTGACATCTTGAAAAAACAGTTGTCAGAATGTTTCTGCTATCCTGAATTTGCATTTTTGCTATACTGAATTTGCACATTTCAGCCTTATGCTTCTGGGGCTTGGGGAGGGAGTCCGTTGGGGGTGAGGACAGCTCATGCCATGGCATGGCCCTTTGCACTGAGAGCCAGGAGACAATTCCAGCTACTTGTTCAGCAGAGCCAGAAATGAAACTGCACTTGCATTGCTCCAGGCAGAAACACAAATGTCTTTCATTCTGCTGGAGACTACTTGCGCAGCCTATTCATGTCTCCCTTGGTCATCTCCTAGCACCTTGCCATTTGTAAAAGAAATTAGATGAGAGAGAATTGACTTGGGACTGAGGCTGTTACCGTCCAGCCCCCTCGCTGAGGTTATTACAGAAGATGCCTAGAGAGGAGTCCTGCTCTTGGGAATCTCCATCCAGGAGGCTCCCAGCAGCTTTGCCTGGGGTGATTTATGCACAGCCCTGCAGCTCTGCCCTCCCGCACACAGGAGATGTTTCCTTCTCGGCGTGAGTGTCCCCAAGGGTGGCAGCTGTCTGCAAGCAGAAGGCAAGGTGGGTGGCTGTACAGGAGGACTGGCATGAGTCAGGCCATGGCAGGCTGCTCCGGGTGCCTAAGGACAGGAGGCTGGTGGGACTTCAGCATCTGCCCTGTATGCATTCACAGTGTGAGTCCGTTCGTTAGGAAAAAAGGCAACTGCTGGAAAAAATTTTTTTCAAGTAGTTTTTCAAAATTTTAAAGTGTCTTATTAAATGAAACTGCAGACCCAAGGCTGCAGGATTCTGATTTTTTTAAGTATTTTTTATGTAAAAATAAGACTTCAGTTTAAAAAAGTAAACAAATAAATACCAAACCTTTTAACCAAAACCAGAAATTGTTTGCTGCAAAAGAGTCGGCTTGTTTCTGTTCGTATAAATTAATCAATAATTAGCTAAATACACATTTTCTGTGAAACAAACTAGATTTTCAACCACGGATAATGTTCTTAATCCCTTGCAAACAACAGCAGGCATCTGAATAGAAAGCTGTAGACACACAGCCGGGGGTTCTCACCGACGGGCAGAATTTGGTGAAATAGGCTGGATTATGTCACACGTGCAGCTCGGTCGGGGTCAGGTGGAGAGGTGAAGGAGGCAGGCAGCCCACTGGCCCAGAATCCCGACCCAGCTGCGGGACAAAGCATTATTTTGGGGATGTATCCTGCATCTGTGGTGCAATTTGTGGAGGAGGAGCAAGTGCCCCAGAGGCACACGCTGGACCAGCTACATGCTCATCAGCCAGGGCACGGTCCAGAGCTGGAGCTTTGCCTTCAGTGTGAACACGTGTCCCAAACACAGTGCTAGCAGCCAGGCCAGGCAGCACTCGCCTTTGTGCCCCGTCCTGAAATAACCTTGTTTTATCTCCATAGGAAAGTGTGTTTGAAGCATGCACTATGCTGCAGTGGGCAATCCCCGCTGCCACCGAGGTGTCTGTGATGAGAAGGAAAGGGGTTCGAGGGTTGAGGTGGGGAGAGCAAAGGTGTGACAAAGCAGACAAAATGTCACAGCAGAGCGCAGGGACCATTCCTTCAATCAAAGGGTTCTGTGTCCCACGCTAACTAACTGTGAGGAGTAAAGAGGAATTAAACTACAAGAAAAAAGTTGGTGGTGCCTAGGTACCAGTGGCAGTGATCTCAATGCGTTTCAGCCTGCAGTACTGATTTTTCATTAAAGTTCCTTTTTCCCAAAGCTGAGGGAACTCAAAGACAGAGGGAATTTAGACAAGGAAACCATAGAGTAAGTTAGGAGAGGTTTTGAATGAGTTCAGCTAATGGCCAAGCCTGCTACCCTGCATGCTTGCAGAAAAGGATGGCTGTGGTTAGGGAAGTGACTGGAGCACTGAAAGCTGCAGCTAAAGCATCGTGGACAAAGTGAAATTTGGGAGCTTGTCAGGATCTGATGGGAGTTAGAAGCTGTTAAGTAGAGAAATCAGACAAAAGCAGACAAAGACATCTGGCCCTCTACATGGAGAAGAGAGGTCCATGTCTACCTGAGAGAAAGGCAATCAGAGAACTTTATTTTTTAATGTAATTTAATTGATTGGTAGCTGAGAAGGATGTCAAACAGCTTCTGCTAAGAACAGAAAACAAATACAGCAGAAAGTCTGGGTAATTTGCACAAGGGAAAAGCATCTCTGAGTTGACCAAGGAGGACTTTGGTCTGTTCTGCCAAACTTTTATGAGTCCTGGCATGCTGCAGTGATTGCAGATGCTTCCTCAGGCCATTACTTTAGCAAGAAAGTACGATGATGTGATTAGCTGCAGATTGCTTAGCCTGACGTCAATGCCCAGCAGAATACTCAAGAAGTTAACAGGAGATTTGGTCAATAAAGAATTAAAGGATTGGAATCAAATTAAATTATGGCAATCAACATGGCTTTGCAGGAAACGGCTCTTGTCAAACAAACCTGATTTCATTTTCTGATGAGATAGCAAGTTTAGTTAATCAACGTGTGCATGCGTGTGTGTTTGAGTACTGTACATAGAGTTATCTAAAAGAAATGTGCCTCCACCACGCTGCTTTCGGATGAGGAGCTGACACAATGCAACATCTGTGAAGCATCAGCAAAGTGGATGAAGAACTGGATGATTAAGAGACCTCAAAATGAAGCTGTCAGAACCATCATCACAAAAAGTTTGTGTTTTTGCAGGGGTGCCACAGTGGCTGGCTCTAGACTAGAAGTTATTCTGTATGACTTTCATCAGTTGTCCCAAAATCAGCACGAATTGTCTCAAATAATGCCAGGGAAAGGCAAGTCCTGCAGAGCAGTCTAGAGAGCTTGGCAGACTTGGTCATTCAAAGGAACTGCCTGCAATAAGCTAAGGAGAGTCAGGCAGGTTTTCAGAGTGGAGCACTGTATCCTGGAGAACAGAGGCTCTGGAAAGTAGCTGACAGCACAGTGAGAGGGTAACACTGGGACCCAGAGGGCTAGTGCAATTTTGGATGCATAATTAAAAGGGAAATGGAAGAGGTTATATTTTTTCAAAAAAAGTGTTGAAATCTTGGAGATGTGCAAAAAACCCCCTCTCAATAAGACAGCTAGTGGAACAGGTGAGTGGAGAGGAGAAACTTGCAGTGCTCCAGGTCTTTAATTTATTAAGAATAACTCCTTGGTCATGGGAAGTACATACCTTCATGCAGTGAAGGTGCTCTGCCATAAAGGGCTCTCTGGCCAAGCATAGGAAGGTAGAGGAGGATGCTGTGGCTGGGAGGAGTAGACAGGCAATGTCAAATGGGAAGAAAAGCACGTGGTTATAACCGTGAGGATGATTAGCACTTGAGGCAAAAATCAAGGGATGGAGGTTCTCCATCTCTGGATGCCCACGAGCCTGCAATAGTGCAATTTCTTCCAGGAAAGCATACTTTAACAAATCCCGTGTTATTGGGCTCCAGAGAGGAAAAAACGGGTGTGCCTCCACTGTTTTTGACAGGACAGCATTCTGCATTAGTTTGGCCTTCAGTCTCGTGGATGGATGAGTGTGGAGGAGAGGTAGTACCAATTTAATTCTACCCTCCTTGACTGTGGCTAGCAGCTAGAGGCTGTCAATGATGCTTATGTCCCCTTAGTGTCGGGTGACAGCTTGGAGCATTATTTTTCTGGCTGCAGTTTCTCTCAGCCCAGTTTCACCATGGACACATTGTCTAGCTGCAGCTTCTGCATGACCCAAAGTAGCAACAGGATGGAACTTGTGTGATCTGGACCCATGTGCCCAGTCCTCTCTCTGAGCAGGGCATAGGGAGGGAGGACTTGCTTCCAAGTCCTTAAGTCCTGCCATTGCACTGTTCATGAAGGCTGGGCAAGGGCCAAAGAGCCTGGGGTCATTTTGCCTCACTTCTGTTCACTGATAGTGGCGATAGTGGCTGGAAGCCATGACAGGGCAAGACACCGTGGTGCCAGCCTTTAGACAGATGCATGTAAGGCAAAAGCTAGAGGTAAATCAGAGGGGCTGGAAGGAGAAGCAGAAGGATAGGTGGCCCCATGCAAGCAATAGGACAGCCAGGACTCTCCAGTGATGTGTCCTCTGGAAAGCACTGACCACAACTTCCGTTTAAAAGCCTGACTGTAGATAATGGGTTCTGAAAGTTTTTCCCCAAATAAATACAACAAAATTGTGTGATGCTTGAGAACTGCAGTGTGCACAGTTTTATGATCAAACTGATGGCAGCAAAATCCCAACCTTTCTATCACTGTTACAGGGAACTAAAGATGAGAACAAGAATGTGGCTTGGCCCACCTGCGCCATGTCAACCAACAACCGATCCAACACCAACTCTTTGCCTTTTCTCCTGACGGGCATCCCTGGCCTGGAAGCTCTCCACATGTGGATTTCCATCCCATTCTGCTTTATGTACATCATGACCTTGCTGGGAAATAGCATGGTCCTTCTTGCTGTGAGGCTGGACAAAAGCCTCCATGAGCCTATGTACTATTTCATTTCCATGTTGGCTGTCATCGACCTCATCTTCTCAACTGCTGTAGTTCCCAAAATGCTGGGTGTATTCTGGTTGGATTCAAGAAAGATTGGTTTTGAGGCCTGCTTCATCCAGATGTTCTTCATCCACACTTTCACTGCAGTGGAGTCAGGGGTGCTCCTGGCAATGTCCTTTGACCGGTATATAGCCATCTGCAACCCTCTGAGATACACCACCACCCTAACGAGCTCAAGGACCATCCAGATAGGACTGCTGTCTCTGGCCAGGGGCGCCGGTGTCATGACACCTTTGATGTGCCTCCTCACCAGCTTACCCTACTGCAAAACCAGAGTCATCCCTCATTCCTACTGTGAGCACATGGCCGTGGTGGAGCTGGCCTGTGCTGACCCATCTGTCAGCAATCTCTACAGCCTCATCATGGCAACACTATTGGTGGGGACAGACTCTGTCTTCATCACCTTCTCCTATGGTATGATTCTCAGGTCTGTGATGAGGCTGCCATCCCAAGAGGCTCGTCTCAAGGCCCTCAGGACCTGCGGGTCCCATGTTTCCATCATCCTGCTGTTTTACGTAGGTGGCCTTCTCTCCATGTACCTGCAGATGTTCTCTTTCGGCTTGGCACCTCATGTCCAAGTCCTGGTGGCTGATTTCTATTTGACAGTCCCTCCAATGCTCAACCCCCTCATTTATGGCATAAAGATGAAGCAGATCCAGGAAGGGATCTTCAAACTGCTGGGGAAGTTGGCAGGACTCAGTATCTCACAAGCTGATAAAGACCAGTCAGATGTTGAGAGAGGTAGGCACCGCCAGAAAATAATTTATCCCATCCTAGAATAGGTGTGAAGTTCAGTGTAATGAATTATCCCCCAGAAATGTCCGTCTCTCTCCAGTGACTAGAAAAGGAACCTAGACCAGATGCCTAATGCTGACAAGGCAATAGGTTATTCACATGAAACCAATGGGCCAGTCCTGGGCAACTGTCCCTTTGGCCAATGCACTCCTGTTTTCCGAGATATCATTGGGAAATGTTATATCGTGGTAGCTCTCTGATATCACTAGCAGCATTTTAGCCCCTGTGGCACATGGCTGAGGTTCCCCACAGACCAAAGCGCATCAGCCAGAGAGGACAGTTCACCCCACCAAGTACCAGTGAGGTGATACCATGGTGCTCAGTGCCTTAGGTCCCATGTGGAGGGGAGGAGAGGATGCCCTGACCCCTTCCTTGCTCACAAGGGATCGTAACGACTCCTGCACCCATCCATGCAAGAGGCATCTACTGTCCACTTCTAATCAGTAGTCAGACCAGTGTATCTGAGAAATGTCGTGGCTACCAGGATCTCCAGGGACAGGAGTCTGCTTTAATCAAAGGCTACAGTTAGACATTCACTGTGGCAGTCTCAGCCATCATCTCCCACACCTCTTTGTGCATCTCCACCGTAAACCCTGACCAGGACCACATGCATGTTGATGCAAAGGCAACATCATAAGGTGAAGTGTCACAAGTCCTCCAACAGGTGTTTGCAAATCCAGCAAAGCAAATGCAAGGAACCACGAGCCAACCCAAGTGCCAGCGCTGCAGGAATCAGCTGGAAAGGAGGAACCCAGGATGGCAATGGTGCTTTGCGTAGAAGCAATTGCTGCTGCATACACTGAGCTCAGAAAAACACTCAGACATCTAAAGCGAAAGCTGTTTCCTATTCCTGACGTAACCTATGGTTACAGGTGCCAGGAATGATCACAGATCACTCTAGGAAAAAGTTACTTCATAATTCCGCAAAGAGTGAATGCAGATTTATCACCTGCTTTGGAGACAGGGTGGTCTACTCAAGAAGTAAGGAAAAGAAAATGTTTCCTGTAAAATGTGATGCATCCACCCATCTTTGCTTCCTTCCTTCCTCCCTTTATAGATCATCCAAATCTCTCTCAAAACTGACATAAATCATGAAAGTCCCACTGATATGCATCAGCTGGAAAACTTCAAAGAATCATATAATATCTCAAGTCGGAAGGGACCCATAAGGAATCGAGTCCAACTCCCTGCTCCTCACAGGCCTACCTAAAACTAAACCATATGACTAAGAGCATCATCCAGGTGCTCCTTGAATTCTGACAGGCTATTGTGTATTGTATATTAATCTTGGCTATCAATGTTTAGGTTAGACGTATTTAAAAAAGTCTGCCAGAAAGGTGTTCAGCACTTGAACAGGTTGCGTGGAAAGGAGGCAACCCACCACTGGAGAACCTTAGACAAGCATCTTGCTGATCCTGCTGCAGGGCAGGAGAAAGGGCCAGGCGACCCGGCATTGGACCCAGGCCCTCTGGCACTGGGCATTGACGGGGAATAGATAAGTCCACAGGGAGTTAACGTTTAGTGTGAGACTGAAACTGGGAGCATTTTGCTGCGCAGAAAAGGACAGAGCGCAGGGTGCTCCCAGCTTGTATGAAAGAGCTTCCATATATGTTCTTACAAACTCTGGTTATGTTTCTAATTGCTTCCCCAGTCAGCAAGGCAAACGGCGGGTTATCACCGCTCAGGACCAGCACCGCTACCACCGATGGTGTTGTACAATGTGCTCCCTGCCATCAATGCCTTAAGAGATGCTTCTGCCTTCATTGAACGCTGCCAGAGATCAATGCATGACTCTGGACACTGAGACCCTGAGAGAGCAAAGGACTAAAAATTAAATGTGATCTTTTCTGTCTCTGCTTCCTGCTCTCTGCATCAAGACCATCTACAGGATGGTTTTTCCACAAATAAAAAAAAGTTTAAATCTCAAAACTTCAGTTCCAACAGAAACCACAGGTGAGCTCTCAGCCTGCCACCTCCCACCCTTGCACTGGCAGAAATGCTCAAGCAATGTGAGTGATGGCAAACTTCACCCTTGTGCCCAGCCATGCACCATTGCCGGTGCTCATCTGAGCCACCAAAGTGTCTAAAAGGAAAAAAAATCTGAAGATACTATGGACTTGGTCCAGAGCCACTGGCCCAGGGCACCACTGGAAAGAGCCTGTCTCCATCCTCTTTGCACCCTCTCTTTGGTTATTTATATACATTAATAAGATCCCCCTGCGCCATCTCTTCTCCAGGCTGAGCAGTCCCAGCTCTCTCAGGCTTTCCTCATAGCAGAGATGCTCCAGCCCCTGCAGCATCTTCGCGGCCCTTGGCTGGACTTTCTCCAGTATGTCCCTGTCTGTCTCATACTGGAGAGCCCAGCACTGGACCCAGCACTCCAGGTGTGGCCTCCCCAGTGCTGAGCAGAGGGGAAGCATCATCTCCCTCGACCCACTAGCCATGCTCCTCCTGATGCAGCCCAGGACACCCTTGGCCATCTTTGCTCATGGTCAACTTGGTGCCCACCAGGACCCTCCAGGTCCTTCTCTGCAAAGCTATGTTCCAGCTGGGTGGTCCCAGTCTGTGCTGGTGCCTGGGCTTGTTCCCCAGTCCTGGCAGGACTTTGCACTTCTGGTTGAACTTCACGAGGTTCCCGTTGGCCCATTTCTCCATCCCACCGAGGTCCCTCTGGACACCAGCACACTCATCGGGTGAAGCAGCCACTCCTCCATGTACTTTATAGGTACAAGCAAGGAAAGGTTGGTCCTAGCTGAGCAGGCATCCTACCAGCGGTGGTCAGGACGTGCCCCCCAGTACTCATGATTTCACAGAGAAAACTGCCACCGACTTGGCTGTGAGCAGGATTGGGCTTTGTGAAGTGAGGGATCTACTCTCTTCCCACTGCAGATGTCAAATCAATGATAAAACAGTGCTGGTGGTGCAAGTCCCGACTAGTTAGGGAGTCCTGGCTGCTGCCGAGTTTGGGGGGGCAGCATTTGCCCCGGCACCGTGCGAAGGTGGAGAAGAGCCCTGATTGCTAACGAAGCAGATGCTTTGGTCTGCCCTCACACAGGTGACACGGGGCGGCTCAGTGCAAGGGGCACCAGCGGCAAAGACCACCCTGCTGCAGCCCAGCCCAGCCAAGCCCCGCGGGGTCCCCGCTGCAAACAGCCCCCGAGCAGCCCGTGCACGGGGCTGCGATAGTGGGGGGGCTGGGGGTGTCCCTGTCACTGGAGCTCTTGCCTGTGACACCGAGCTGCTCCCAGCTTGTGATTTCACAGTTGCTCCTGGCTGGGGCAGCTCCAGTTTGTCCACCGAGGAGCCCCAAGGAAAGAGACACTTTCCCTTGTTTACCTACAAAGTAGCCCTGAGAGCAACAGAGAGATGCATCACGGCTGAGTAATTAGCCTCGGGACACTTCCAGCTATTAGCAATAGCTCACTTGCTAATTTTTAATCTCTCCTTCGGGTAAAGTATCCAAAGCAAACAACAGTTTAACCCTGTGAGTGCTGGCCGGGGTAGGTGCCTGCCAGCAGAGCTGTTTGGAGATGGGGCACGGAGACCTGCGCTGCCCACCGGCCTCTGCAAAGGTACCCAGACCCGGCCATGCGTGGAGGTCTCTGCTCCCTCCAGAGCTGGTTGCAGAGTTGCAAAGCCTTTAATGCGAGGCCAGCACCCCTGAACCACCACGGCACCTCGAGATGGGGACGCTGGTTTGGCTGCAGCTCCCTGAGCAGTGCTGGTGCAAATTCCTCGAGTGTGGCAGCAATACACTGACCTGTCTGTGGGATGGCATGAAAGAGCTGGATGAGCATGCACAAGTTAAAAGGTTTCAGCCCATACTGCCCCTGGCAAGTCCAGCACTGGCTGCTCAGGGCCCCGGGTTGGGCACAGACCCCAGCTCCCACCCATCCTCCTGGCCTGTTCACCCCCTGCCTGCACCAGCCCAGAACCTGCACCATTCCTTCCCGCCATTGTCCATGCCCCAGCCTCAGGCTACTCAAAATTAACGTATATTTTAATCCCAGCTAAATTAACACTATTCAGTGGCATGTCCTTACATGGCTGTAGTATACAACCCTTCTTGGGATCTGCAGCACAAAAGGTCCCTTTTGGAAACACCACCCAAGCCCAGACTCCCAGCAGTGGGTGCTCGAGGTGCCACTGGAACAGGTTTTCTCATTTCACCATGGCGTTTTCAGCCCCTAAAAATGTCCCAGCCCTGGGGCTGGTTTTGGGTGAGGGTAGCTCTGATTTTTACAGACCTCTGAAAAGTCTGGACTTGGCTGCTGTTCTTCGTACCAGGCAGCTGCCCCACGGACCCAGGGGAGCTGCATGAAGTCTGCAGCTGCCCTGAGCATGGGGAGCTGGAGCAAAACCCCCCCCAGCACCAGGGGAGGGCTTGGGGGTCCCCACAGGACACCCCAGGAGAGTCTCTGCCTGGCCATAGCAGGCAGCAGGGGACAGGGAGGCACAGCTGCGCAAACACACTTCCCTCTGCAAAGAAGACAGAGGGTCCCAGAGCCACCAGTGCCCCCATGCAGGCCTGGGGGTGTTGGAAAGGAGTTAATTATTTGGGGGTGTGGGTGTGTCTGGAAAAAGGGACCAGGGTCCTGCGTGCAGGTCTCTCCCCGCGGTGCAATGGCCGAGGGCATGTGGGGACAGTCACACACACACCCCCCCCCAGTGCCACCAGCCCTGGCTCCAGCCAAGAAACTGATGCAAAATCCCCAGCGAAGCATCATCGGCTGCAAACCCACTAATTGGCCCCTTGGCAGCCAGCCGGGGGGGCCACAGGCCGCAACAGCCTGGTCACCAGCAATCAATCCTCCTGTGGCCCTGTGCTGTAATTACCATCCAGCTCGTTATCACTAATTGGACTACTCCCAGGAAGGGAGCCTGATGGAAAAAAAAATAAACAAAATTCAATTGCTCTTAACTTTGTCTTGTTTGAAAGCCCAGGGAGGGAAATAAGTCAGAGGGCATAAGACATCTTGGAGGGATGCTCCTGCCTCATGTCACCGGCCCCACAGCCCAAAATCTCTGCCCAGGGCAAGGGGACAGTGCACGAGTCTCCTCCCGAGGCTAACGGCATGTGCCCTTCTGCAGGCAGGATCAAGCCCAGTCCCTGAGTGAGGTGTGCTGGGCTCACTGCCAGCGCAGCGATGCTCCATCACAAAATACCATGCCCAGCTCCACTATGGGGGATGCTGGAGGGTCCTGAGCCTGGGAATGGCTCTTCCCCAAGTCAGGAGCCTGTTCCCCGCCCCAGGGGGTCATGCTGAGTGCTTTGGATGCGAGGGACCAAGCCATGCTCCAGCCTCCGCTTCCCAAGGCCACCTCTTGCCCAGCATGAAATGCTGGGGGTGCCCTGACATTTGTCCCCACTGCCCCCATTTTAGGGGGGCTTGTGACCTACAGCCATGCCAGCGATGCACAGCTCGGGCTAACAGCATCTCCAGGGACCATGCAACATGGCCAGGTGTGTGCTGGGTCTGCGGGGGAACAGCCTTGATGGCTCTCCTGGCTTCACGGGACATATTGGGCAGCTCTTGGGGCTGCTCTGAAAGCAGCTTCCCAGCAAACCCTTCAGCTTGTGAATCCCAAAACCCGAGTCCCCTCCCCACCAGGACAGCACCGCCCTGGGTATGGACCCTGCTCACCATCCCCACAGTGCATAAACCACTCTGCACCGGGGACCCTGCACTGTGCACCCTGCACCCTGCTCCCCCAGGGGTCTGCTGCCCTGGAGCTGCTTCAGGAGCACAGTCAGGAGACGACAACCTGCCAAATTGGTCTGGACTGGGATGGGGAGTTCTCGCAGCCCCATCCCAGCCACCCCTGCGCCCTGTCCCCAGCAGCGCAGCCAGCTGTCCTTGCATCAGCTCCAGTGTCACCAGGCCTTTGCTGAGCAGGGTCAAGGCCAGGTCCAAGCAGAAAGCAAGCTGCAGAGCACTGCAGGGTGGTTTTTTTCAGGGCCATGGAGGCAGCAGCAGGAGCTGAGTGTGTCGGTGACAGGCCCCTTGGCCACCTCTTCCTCCTGCTCCCATCCCAGCTGGTGGGCTGGAACAAGCCCCAGCATGTCCGGGCAGGTAAGGGGCGGCCAAGGGGACAGGACTGGTGTGGCAGTGGTCAGGGAGAGAGTCTGGACTGCAAAACACCCCCCTTCTCCTTCATCCCCCTGTGCGGGCACAACCCCAGAGCAAAATACCCTGGCAATGGGGTGTCCTGGGTACCCCTAGAGCATTTTATCCTGGGGGGAACAGAGAGGCGAGACTGGAGAATGGTCTGAGCCTGCGAACGGCTGCGGTGGGGCTGCTGGGCTGAGCCCCTCGCAAAGTGACACGGACCCTGGGGTGTGTCAGAGCCACCTCTGCTGCTGGGATGATGCCCTGAAGCCCCTTCCATGCTCAGATGGTGAGCTACATGGAGAGACAACATCACACATCCCACACACACTGTCAGCCCCTCTTGCAGAGGGGCAGGGGTCCCCACGGTGGGGCCATGCAAAGCCCCATGCAAATCTGGAGCAGATTTCCTCCCTGCCCCGAAATTTGCACAACTGGCAGATGAGCCAGGAGGACGGTGGCAGCAGGAGCACGTGCCCCGTCCCGGGGTTGCAGAGGTAGCGAGAGGAGAAATGCCCAAACCTGCCAGCTCTGGGCCGGTGGGTCAGCGAGGGCCGTGGGTGCAGTTTCAGGTGCAGAGGGGTGCGTGCGTCCGGGTGATGCCCCGCACATCTCCAGCACCTCTCTGGTAAGTCGTGGCCCTTCCAAGCTGCCGGCACCAGCGAGCCCAGGGAGGGCAGCCCTTCCCCGCTGCTCCCGCTGCTGCTGCTCGCCCTGCCAGCCTAGCTGGGAGGTGAAAAAATAAATGAATGCGCCTGCAAATCTCTTCCCTCTGCTCTGAGCAAGCGGGCGGCCAGGCTGTCCTGGGGACACGGCGGTGGCACCGAGCACGGCACCAAGCGTGGAGCGCGGGAGGCACCTCCTGGCCAAAAGGCAGCACTGCCATCCCCTGCCATCCCCTGCACTGCCACCACCTCCCTGCCATCCCCTGCACTGCCAGCCCCTGCCCTGCCATCCCCTGCCATCCCCTGCACTGCCACCACCTCCCTGCCATCCCCTGCCATCCCCTGCACTGCCACCCCCTGCCATCCCCTGCACTGCCACCACCTCCCTGCCATCCCCTGCACTGCCAGCCCCTGCCATCCCCTGCACTGCCACCACCTCCCTGCCATCCCCTGCACTGCCAGCCCCTGCCCTGCCATCCCCTGCCATCCCCTGCACTGCCACCACCTCCCTGCCATCCCCTGCACTGCCACTACCTCCCTGCCATAGCCTGCCACCTTCCTGCCATCCCCTGCCAGCCCCCTGCACTGCCACCCCTGGCCCTGCCACCCTCCCAGTGCCAGAGTTGCCAATGCTGTGCCTGTTCAGTGCCAAAACCACCAGCCCTGGCTGCCCAGGCAGGCAGGCAGGAGGGCTGCGGTGCTTTCCCCAGGCACGTGCAGCCCCTGCTCTGGTTTGGGACAGCATGTGAAAACCGGGGTCCTGTTTGCCCAGGAGCTTTTAAAGACTTTAATGGTAATTTTGGTTTGGTCCCCTCCCCAGCCCTGGTCCCTGTGCGGGTGCAGGGGCTGCAGTGGGGAGTGAAGGCTGGGTGACATGGCCAAGGAGAGACGGGCAGGCAGTGGCAGAGGACAGCACCAACCTGCCGCCATTCCTGCCAGTGCGCTGTGCTACGCTGCAAGGATGGGGCGACCCTGCAGCACCCCACGGCCCGATGGGGCAGCCTGGGAGAGGCCCAGCAAGGGACGGGGCTCTCTGCCCTCTGGGATAAAGGGGAACAGCAGAGAGCAGAGCCCCGACAGCCCCACAGCCATCCCTGTCCCATGCTGCCGTGGTTCCCAGCACCCTCTGCCCCTCGTCCCTGGGAGAAGGGACTGCAGCCCCATCGTGTCCAAGTCTCTCCCCCACCCCATTTCTTATCGGTGCTTCCTCTCCCTCCACCTGCAAAGCACTGCGGGCTGAGACCACCACAGGGACAGTGCTCCTCTTCCCGGACCACAGCCCAGCAAGGCAGGGGGACACAGTCCACCCAGCCCCTGCCCATAGGGACATCCCCCAGTGCAAACCAGCACCAGCCTCAGCTGAAAGTGTAAAGCACCAGCACATCCACCTGATCCTCCCCGAGCCCATTGCAACGTGGGCAGAGGCGAGCATCCCCTACTCCCAGGAGCTGCCACGTCACTGGTGCATGGGCAGCACCGTAAGCATCCCTCAGCCACCAGCATGGGGGGCTTCCAACTGACCTTTACAACTAGGAATTGTCTATGGACAGCTTTGATGCTGTTCTAACACCTGTGAACATTTGACTGGTTTTCCTGAGCTGTCCTCCAACCCAAGTCCATGCATTAAACTCTCCTGGCCTTCAAAACAGCCTGTGCCAACAGTCCCCGGACCGTAGTACCATGGCTGGGACCTGCTATGGGGATGCTCATTGCATGCAAATAGCCAAGCCTGTAGGGCAGGACTACATGTCCAGGAGCCTTTCCTGGTGCTGTTTGACAGAATTTGCTCCCAGGTCTTTATAGGTCTGGCCAGGATCAGCCCAAAGAGGCCCTGCCTGTGACTGGGGCTTTAGATGCTCCCAACATCCAGTGACAACCGCATTGTAATGGACTCCATCACTAGAGGCAAACCTGAATAAGATGCTTCATGTTGTGCTTTTCCTACCTGCCCTACTGCCAAGGCTCTTACCGATCCTGTGTGCTATAGCATGCACGGTTAAATGCAAACAGTGCAAGAAGTGATGTAAAGAAAGAGGCTGCAGGAACAGCCTCAGCTTCCATGGAAACCCAGAGTGAGCTCACAGGATTCATATTTCAAGTGCCAATCAAGAGCCATTCCCTAAAGGTGACAGAGTGGTCCAAATCAGATGGTGGGAGCAAGGAAATCTGCACAGCATCACCTGGTCCCACTCAGAGGTGCTGATGGGAGCAGGGTGTCTGCCCCGAGCAAAGGGACAAAGACAAAGATTGTGGTGGAAAGCCACAAGGATTGTGGAGGTAACAGGGTGTAGAAAAGTCAGGCACTCAAACCAGGAGATGCTGTCAAAGTCCAACATGAAGCTGAATGTCCTAGTTTCAGCTGGGATAGAGTTAACTGTCTTCCTAGTAGCTGGTACGGTGCTATGTTTTGAGTTCAGTATGAGAAGAATGTTGATAACACCGATGTTTTCAGTTGCTGCTAGTAGTGTTTAGACTAATGTCAAGGATTTTTCAGCTTCTCATGCCCAGCCAGCGAGAAAGCTGGAGGGGCACAAGAAGTTGGCACAGGACACAGCCAGGGCACCTGACCCAAACTGGCCAACAGGGTATTCCATACCATGTGACGTCCCATCTAGTATAGGAACTGGGAAGTGGGGGGGGGAATCGCCGCTGGGGGACTAGCTGGGTGCCGGTCGGTGGGTGGTGAGCAATTACACTGCGCATCATTTGTACATTCCAATCCTTTCATTATTGCTGTTGTCATTTTATTAGTGTTATCATTATCATTATTCGTTTCTTCTTTTCTGTTCTATTAAACTGTTCTTATCTCAACCCGTGGATTTGCTTCTTTTCCCGATTTTCTCCCCCATCCCACTGGGTGGGGGGGGGAGTGAGTGAGCGGCTGCGTGGTGCTTAGTTGCTGGCTGGGGTTAAACCACGACACTGAACAGCAATTTTGGAGGGTCATGACAAGGCACAGAGGTTGAAGACCAGAGGACAACAGATCTGTGGGCCAAGGAGTCCCTCTTCCACCTGAATATCCCCAGGTGGTGGTGGACGTCTCCAGGAGGATCCAAAGAGAGGGAACAACCTCTGTGGGCTCTTTCATTTTGATGTCTTCTCTCAGGGGGCTATGAGACTGCAGCACTCAGACCTGGAAAACAAAGCAAATGGACAAACTCACAAAATTGGGATTTGTGTAAGTGTACGGATTTGATGTATACACGCTCGTCCTGCAGCCTTTCTGTGTGCACCCTCCTGTCCTCGCTCCTGCCAGCCTGTTCTCATGAACCCTGCCAGGACTTCACTCATTTGAGGTTGCTCCTCTCCACCGTGTTGGCAGGAGCAGGAGGTGGCAGCAGCATGGTCACAAAGGCATTGCTTTCTTCGGGACAGAGACAGAGCAACAACCAGAGGGTTGATCCCACCCGGCATGCTGGAGGAGCATCGCGTCTGCCGCCCGCTGCCCTGCCAGCCAGGACGCTCGCAGAGCTCTGCAGAGCTGGTCCACAGCCAGGACCTCTTCACCCCAGCGATCACATAGAGCAACGGAGCGGTATTTATCAATCTCTCGAAATCCTCAGGAGAGAGCTAACGAGTTTGCCTGTCTCAGAGACAGCAGCAACAGTAGGAACAGAAATTGCTGATGTCTTGTTCTTTACACTATCACAGCCCCAGGGCCCTGCAGCCCGGGGCGGGGGCTGCCTCGGGGGGAGCAGGGGCTCAGGGCAGGCAGGGTGCCTGTGTGGGAAGGGATCCTCTGCTCAGGGGGCTGAGATGCCCTTTCCCTTCGGTCTGTGCTTAGCGTGAGGCTGGCGGAGAGACCCCGTTCATCGGGCTCAGGAACACCAGTGCCCGCTCCTCCTGGGCCAGGAGGAGTCCTGAGCCCCAAGCCTTGCTTGCACACATCCCAAAAAATGGGCTGGAACAGACCTTGGAGGGCCACTGGGTCAGTGCCTCTGTATCTGACCTCAGTGTTCTCTGTGCTAAATTTCACCAGACCCTTCAGCCTTTCCCTCTGGCCACCTTTTCTAGACCCCTGATGATTTTTGTCCCTTTCCTGGCTCACATCGTGCACTGCTGGTCTTCTCTTGAGATCCCAACTGGATGCTCCTTGTGCTGCCAGCCGCAGATCCAGTTCACGGGGCGTGCAGCTGGGTGAAAACGTGTCCCTGTGCTGGTCGGACACCTCACAATGTGATGTCTAAATAGGCACCTTTCCCAAATTACCTGACTTTGGTGTTTGTTTAACACAACATACTTGCCAGGTGGCCACACTGACTGGCATCGATGACCTTCTGGTCTTTGCAGCGTGACCCTGATGCCACTCTCTTCCCAGAGACAGAAAGCCAGTTATCCAGGACTGGTGAAACACCACCAAGTCCCAGCTTCCAGATTTTGGGCCAGATCCCTCTGAACCAATTCAAATATGAAGAGAAGTTGGACGGTCAGTTCAAAATCATTACCTACAGTGGATGATCAGACACTTTGTCCCCAAAGGATCTAAAGTGCTTCTTAATCTGCCTGTGGTGCTGGGGCAATGGCTGGCTTCTCCTCAAACACAGTGCTCAACCAAACACCTCCCTCTTCTCTGCAGCATTACCAGCAATTATACCACATCCATCACTTAGAGTATTTTCTCTGGTTTATATTAATGTTAAAATATTTTTGCAATGTATTTGGTTGGGGTTTTCCTTCCCTCTGCAGTCAGGAATCTTTCCTAAAGACTTTGGCTTTTTCTTTCTTTCTTTTTTTTTTTTTTTTTTTTAGCATTCATATTGACTGCTCCCTAAATATCTTCTATTGTGTAATAGATGGTGGGGGGCACTTATAAATCCTCTGCCAAACCATGATTTAATTTTTGCCCAAGTTGTACTCCTCTGTGACTCATCCAGTAAACGATTGCTGGCTTGAAGAGAAGAATAACTAGACTTGAGTGGAAATAGGGTAAAATATCAAGGGTTGACCCAAAGGAGAGGGGGATGCCAGACCTGCTGCCTCTGATAACTCCTGGCCATGGGACCAGCCCAGCCCAGCCCCTGGTAAAGCAGTGGATGCCCCCAGGACAGCTCAGGAGAAGGAGATGGTGACCTGACAAGGAATCGTCAGAGGAGCAGGGACCAGGAGAGATGGTATCAGGCAGCACCAACAAGGGACATGGACATCAGGAGTGGACATCCTGGGACTCATTTGATGTTGCCATTAAGGACCTTATCAGAGACTGCAGGGGCTGATGAAATCTGCTGACAGCCCAAGGCTGGAGGTGTCACCCAGGGGGGGATGGGGATTTATCGCAGGGGACCAGAGGAGAGAGGTTTCAAGACCTGATACTGACATCCAGATTGCCAACAAAAATGTTTAATAAAGTGGAGGAGGAAGCAATTGCTGGAAATCCTTGCTGCAAAGAGCCTCGAGGCCACCCAATTAATAACGCTGCCTTGAGCAGCGCAAGTGACTCATGAGCCACTGCATCCTCCGGTGCTCCCCGCTCATCCCTCACAGAGCAAGGTTTAGAGCTCTCTGTCAGAAACCGTGGAGAAATCCACCTGTGGTGAAGCCCACACACTACAGTGGAGGAACATATAATCCTGCAGGAAAAAACAACCTGTTTCCTTGCCAGAAACCTGCCTCCTGTGAAACCAAGCTGACGGGCACGAGCTCTATCTTCAGCCTCTGGCTGTGCGTTGGCAGAGTCCCCCATTAATGCTCCTTCCCCATTTATGGGGTGCACCCCAGGGCTCTGGGATGTGGCCCTGTGTGAGCAGAGGTCCCAGGCTGGCAGGGATTTGGGGTGCCCTGAGAGAGCTGGGTTTGGGTCCAAGTCCTAAATCCTCGAGCCGCCTTTCTCATTGCCCATCATTCCTCCTCCTCCTTTGCCTCCACCCCACTCTTTTGGTGTCCACATCCATCACCTCCTCCTTCACCCTTTCTGCGTGTTTTTGCAGGGATGGCTTTTTGTCCCAGTACCCTTTGTAGTGCAGGGTTGTGGCCCTTGAAGGTATTACTCAAGCAGCTCCCGGTCTGCACCATCACCTCCCATTTCAGATGGAGTCAGACTCCCCAGCCCTGGGACACCTGCCCACTCTTCTCCCAAGGGAAGTCACAACGACATTCCTCTCCCATCGGGTGTTTTGGTGGCTACACATTGTTGACGAGTCAGTTTGTTGACGTTCACAACCCTGAGGATGTGTTTAAAATGAGCCTTTCTGGGTCAAGGCTGCAGGGAAGTTGCACAGAGGCTCGGAGCACGTTTCCCTGCTGAGCTCGTGGGACTGACTGATGCTGCCTGAGTCATGTCTTAAAAACTGGGCTCCCCTGGGACGCCCAGCTCTCACGGACACCCCCAAGCACCGTGTCAGGAACTGCAATAAACAGCTTTGCCGGGGGTGAAACCGCCGAGTTGCCGGTCGTGGTCTGGGAACGCCTCGCTGCCGCCGTGCCTCGGTCCTGGCGAGTGCCTTTCCATGCAGGAAAGTGGCCACCAAGTGACCCTGCACTACGGGACACTCCCGAGGAGAAACCCCGTCCTCCGTAGCCCTGCTCTAGCCACGCTGGACCTGGCTGAGCACGGAGCCCTTTCCTGCGAAATGGTGCTGGCAGCGCTTGGTTTGCTCTGGCCGAAGGAGAGCAGGAGAGGGCTGGGCTGCTCGGCTGGCGGGTGCTCAGGAAGCAGACAAGCGATGTAAAAGAAAGGTTGCTGTCAAGCCCCAGACAGCAAACTAGACTCACTGTCAGAGCAACGAGATGCAGGAGCAGCCACATAGAAGGAGAAAACAACCAAACTGGTCTCCAGAAGGCATTTGGAGTTCTGCATTTGGGGGTTATATGCCACGATGTTGGTGACGGCAGGGGTCTGTGGTGACCCGCAACCTTCCCTTAACTCTTACTGAAAGGAGGCTCGGGCTCCCACGCTGCCGTCCGGTGGGGATCCCGGTGTGGAGCGTGCCCAGGCACCCCCTCCTGCTCCGATCTTTCGCCAGTGCTGGGGCAGGACTGGAGCTCAGCTCACAGTAGGAAAGCAAAGATTTATATTTTTATCAAAGAAATAGCGGAGTGGAAGGGATTCACTAAGATAAATTCACAAAATCTGGGATGCTTCAGCCAATGCTGAATCAATTTAATCTCCACCTCCCTGCTCTAAAACGGCTTGTGTTGTTAATTGCACTTAAGTGATTCTTTGCCAACACTCAGACAGACGCTCATCCTCCCAGAGCAAACAGAAACATACATCTCACAGCAAAGGCTCCCCAATCCAGCCTCTTCCCTGGATCCCTCTGTGCGCTAGCAGCATCCCCATCCACCAGACCTGATGGGGGCTGTTTGCAGGGACAGAGCTCCCTGCTACCTAAACAAGGGGAAGACAGGAGAGATGGATGGAGAAGGGTGAGTGCTCCACGCTGTGTGCTCTCTGGACAATATACACATGTATTTTGTATACTGGCAACTCCTGAGAGCCGCAGGACAGAGAGGACTGGCTGTGTCAGGGCTCAGGTCTCAGCTCTCAGCCTGGCAGATAATCCCCTCCATAAAGTGATCAAGATTCCCAAAGCATCCTAGCTCTATCAAAGCCAAAACCCATGCTGTGAATATTTCCTTTTGCACTACTGTAGCAGTGGGCTTACTTCTTTACCCTGAACAAAACACGTGCCTGAGTCATGGCATCTGAAGGCAAAGCATTGGGAGCTGAGCATATAGAAAACCTTAAGGGACAGAAACCAGGGCACTTCTCTTCAACTCTAGACTATGGTAGTAGGAAGGAAGATGCAAACAGGGTTCACTGAGCACCAGCCAGCAGTGCATGGGTGGAAAAAAAATTAGGGGTTTATATCTTGGACCAAATCTGAAGAGTAATGCTGTCTCTGGATCAGCATACCTGCAAGGGGTGCTGTCTGGGTCTCATCTGGCAGGACCCATCCTTTTCAGACCCCCACCAAACAGCACCAGCATCGAGGACTGTGCCTTGCATGCTTGTATATGGTTTGTCTTCAGTGCTACCCACACCTGAGCAGCCTCATTTCATCTGTCCAGTGTTGCTGCACCCTGCCCAAAACAAACAAAAGCAGCTCATGCCCACTGCATCAAAGGACATCAGCATTCAGATCTCAGGAATCGTGCTGACTTCTCTCTACACCTATACAAATCAGCCAAATGGTGCCAGGCACCCTTCTTTGGCCCCATGGCCATCTGACATGCATGTGCCCCCACGCTAAAAATCTTCTAGACTTAAAACCAAGGTGGCCACACCGAAACTGCCCCTGCTAGTCCCCCAAAAACACCCAGGAGTTGTTTAGGGTAGTCGTCCCTTGTCTAAATCATACCAGTGACCTCAGGCTCTGCTCTTCCTCCCTTTCTTTGCCCTCATGTGCCCAGCAGTTCTTCATCACACTGGATGCCACCTGCATCTCAGTCTTGTACACTGGCTTCAGCCACACAGCCCTGGCAGCAAGGCTCCCCCCTGCAGCCCCAGCTGCTGGCAGTTCTCACTACATATAGAATCATAGATAGGTTTGGGTTGGAAGGGACCTTTCAAGGTCATCTAGTCCAACCCCCCTGCCATGGGCAGGGACATCTTCAACTAGATCAGGTTGCTCAAAGCCCTGTCCAACCTGACCTTGAACATGTCCAGGGATGGGGCATCGACCACCTCTCTGGGCAACCTGGGCCAGTGTTTCACCACCCTCAATGTAAAACATTTCTTCCTTTAATCTCCTGCCTTGCCTTCTCCATCATGTACTGCACAGGCCAGGCAGTCTCACAGGACACACACAACTTGCTGAGTGCCAGCTATCCCTTCCACCCACCCACCCTCAATCCAATCTTTTACAGGGCATTGACCAAGGATATCAGACAGCATGTCCCGAGATCCTTGTGGAGATAGCGAGGAGCCCGTGGGCTCCTTGAAAACAAGCCTCAGCTCACCACTGCCAAGGGAGGTTTAGCTTAGGCTTTAGGAAAAACTTTCTAGCAGTAAGACAGCCTTTGAGTACTGCGCTTGGAGAACCTACATCACCAGAGGATTTCGGATCAGGTCAGGTTCGCATCCATCTGAAACTGCTGGGGGTGAAAAGATCCTGCCTTGGGGAGGGGATGGACTAGTTGCTCTCTCCGGGTTCCATCCAGTCCTATTTTCTGCAAGTCCTGGATTCAAAACTGGCAAGTACCACCCATTCCCTCAGCTGTCCTTCCACTGCAGCACAGCTTTGGGTGAGGACTGAGCCAGCCACGCTCCCAGACCCCAGCGAGGTGCTCTCCTCCCACCAGCTCCAACCGCTGGACTCGGACTTTGGGATGCACTGGAGGCTGGGGAGAAATCTTTAATGTCTCCCTCAGATGTTGAAGCAATTCAGATATCTTCTCTGTCTGTTACTTCATTTACACAGCAGCCACAGTTTGTTGAGATATTCACAAAGAGCCCAGGAGAAACCCAAAGAAAGGACACTGTGCCCACGGCTGCTGTTTCTCCCCCTTCCCCCCAGCTATCTCACTTAGTCTCAAAAAAGCTATTACAAGCCTTCCATCATTTTATTCCCACTAGGCATCTAAACCTGGGCTGAAATTAATGAGAAGTTAGACTTCTAAACACCTGCATGGTATTGCTACATTGTGGGGACAAGGCTTGTATAGGAAGCAACAGAGAACAGGAGCCAACTGAGCTGCAAAATGAATATTAAACAGAAATAGCTGCACAGCAATATTTTATGCTTGTTACTGAGTTTGACTTCAGTGGTGGTAGGAAAAAAAAATCCTAGGCAATGCAAGAACTCCAGGGGATTAGCATCTTCCCCCAGCATAAAAGCCCCATTTTTTACGGAGCACAAATGAGTTCTGGGCAGAGACGGGGGAGTCTGTGAGTACTCCTCTGTATTTGCCATCTGATATTTCTCAACAGTGTCTACAAAAAGTCTGGAGGACACTTTCTACAGCAAGAAAGTGATACATTAAAAATTGTAATTTTTAAAATAGGAAAATAGGTAGGAAAGAGCCTTAAGAGGAAAGACGAGCTCTTTGTTTTCCTACTGCACTGCGGCTGCAGAGTTAAGAATCTCACTTACGCTTTACTGCCATCAATTAAGAAGCACCAGCTCAAACACACACAGAGGCAAAAAGAAAAGGAAGAAAAGTCAGAGCTCTTACAGCTCGTGGTGGCTCAGAGTCAGAGCTCTTACGGTCTTCCCAGGCTGAGCCTGAACAACCCAAGTGACGGAGTAAAACCCGGGGCCAAGAACCAGCCAAGGAGTGCTGTGCTCACCTCAGGAACAGGAGGGGATTTCAAGTGACCTTGACAATGGGACAGAGCCCAAAATCCACAATGTGAAATTCAGCCAAAACCAGTGGCAAGTTCCACACTTCATGGGGAAAACCAGAGTGTGGTTTCCAAAGTGAGAAGTCCCTGGGTAAGCGGTGGGGTGGTAAGGACAGAGCTGGGCTTGGGGCAGACCGTAACCCCGATGAGCCGGCAACGCAGCGCCAGTAAAGACCCATCTAATTCTGAAGCTCAATAGCAGCAGCATCACAAACAAGACACGGGTGTTATTACTCAGCTCTGCTTGATACTGATGTGGTCTCAGCCAAGTACCACACAAAGGTTTGGGCACTGTGGTCTCCGACAGACAGAAATGGAAAGAAGCCATAGGAACCAGATCAAGAAGAAAATAATGACACATGAAAAGAAGAGACTGAGTTTGTTTTCTTGAATAAACAGGTTGCTGGAAGGGGTAAACACGCCATTCTTGTCAGGAGGTAAGAGGCTTTTCTAAAGACCAAGGATTTGTTTCTCTCTGTGACTACCAAAGGAAGGATGAGGAGCTTAACTTGCAGTATCAATAATTCAGCTGGGAATTAGGGGAACTCTGAGTGACAGTAACGAAACACTAGAAGCAAGGAAGTCATGGGGCATCCTTCACCAGAGGCTTTGACGAGCAGTTTAAACGAGCAGCTCTCAGAAATCACCTGGGTCCTGGCTCTGAGCACACGCTCCTGCGGCCACGCCGTGCTGCAGTTCGACAGCAAGCGGGTCGTGCCTGCACCAGCGAGCATGTACCCTGCCACAAGCGTGCAGTCGCGGACCGCAGCTGCGGAAGCGGCTTGGCACACACCACTCGCCGCTGGCACACGTCTGCCGTCACCAAGCAGCGTGCACGGCACACACGCACCGTGCACGGCTTCTGCAGGTTCAGCTGCGCTTGGCTTTTCCGGGTGACACATCACACCACAAAATCCCAACCAGGAGATGTGAATCAAAAGCTGTGGGACAAAATATATACCTGAACAGTGCATCTGACAGGAGGAAAGCATGACTAAGTTTACTATGAATAAAACACACTCCTTTTGGCTCCAGGCTGTCTACTAGCCACTGAGAGCCTGGGATCAGTGAAAGTAGGGAGGACAAAAATAATCCAGAGAAAGGCAGCTTTATGATGGCACACACCATATTTAGGAAGCACGTATGTGCCAGGTCTCCCTGTGACTACAGGGGATGGGGCCCTGTCTCCCAGATACCCCGCCAGCTTTACCTTCTGCATCACCAAACCTCCAGCTGATCACCTCTTGCTGCTGAACACCATGGAACAGGCGCCCAGAGAGTATCCTGTGGAAGTTGTGGTATGGGATTAGGTAGGATGAATGCTCTAGATACATTTTGAAAACCAGAAAAGTTGATTTACTAAGCAGTTTTCTAACTCTGGGATGATTTCCCCAGGAATGAGTTAAAGCTACAACACAGGAGAGATCCTGTGTTAGGAGCAGCAGAGAAATAAACAGATGCTCAATGCTAAGGCTTTAGGGATAAAAACCCGAGAAAGTCTCTCCAGCCAGTGTGGTAAAGAAGTCAGGGTTAAAAATATGAATGTTTGAGTCTTTCTGCAGAAGGCGGCTGTTGAGAACAGAAACGTCCTGGGGGAGGAATGGAGGGTGGTGAGGGCAGCAGCCTGGCATGACCCAGGCTCGCTGCTCTGGCACAGATCCTTAAGTATGACCAAGGGCAGGGCCATGGGTGCAGCCTCAAAATCAGCTTAAGCCAGCCCAAGCTCCTGCTGTTACGGAAGGATGGTCCATTCCTCAGCTGCTCCTACCCACCACCTCCCATCTGTCGGCACAAGCAGTTGCAAGGCAGCACAGTCCACAGCAATAAAAGCGATTCCTTCTCGGACCGACAAGGACAGCTGGATGACGGCTATGCCAGCGCAGAAACGGCAGCACAACCGGTGGCTGGACGGGCCTCTTAAATCAGAATAACCCAGCTGCAAACCTGTACCCTCCCGAACTTAAATAATGATTAAGTCCCAGTAACAAAGCTCATGGGTAAATTTCTCACCAAGAAAATTCTGCACAGGCCCGGCCTTGGCTAAATCAAGAGCTCGCAGGCAGCCTCCCCAGACCCAACGCCACAGAGCAGCACTGATCCTGTCCTTGCTCACGGGACAGGCTCAGCACCCAGAGCCAGCACCAAGCACAGTGGCCAGAGCCACCTGCACCCTAAACACATTAGAGGTGCTGCTGCTGTGGACGGACAGCTGCACACTTACAGAAATTATCATGGAGGTGGCAGGTCTTGGTGTTAACACTCACCCAGATGCGATGAAGTTCAAGCCTACACCTCCCATGAATGTCCCAGGCAACTGGAGATGGGATAACCCCCACCTTCCTGAGGTGGGACTGGACCACTGCTGAAGGCTACGTGAAGATCAGATTCACACCAGCCTGAAGAATAATGTGCCCAGCTTCGGTGCCACTGTTTGGGATTCAGCTGGGAGGAGGGAGAGCTGCTTGTGTGCTCAAGGGCTGCGAGGTAAAGAGCGAGCCAGGAGCACAGCCCAGGCTACTTCTTACAGGCAGCTGCTGTCCTCACTGTCCTTCAGGCTGACTTTTGGTCTGACTCGCATGAATTTTAACTTTTTGGTTGCACTGTCCCATTATCAGCAAATGGCACGCTCCTCTTCCAGGCTGCCTCTCTGTAGACACAGACCGTCGCTCCACAGGAGCAGCTTGGGCCAAGGCAGGCATCGATCCCTGCCTCACAGCCTCAGGGAAAGACGTGTAGGTGGACTCACCACCTCCACTTCAGCTTTAATAGGACAAACGGGCAGCAAGTCCTGGCTATGGAGTGCACGAGGCTGAAGGGAAGGGTCTCAGTCTGTCTCTTTGCTCAGGATCCCCCACAGACCCCATGCGGCAGCCCGCACTCAGCACGTTAACCACTATGAACCCATTAGCTTCCCTCATTCTCCCCCTGCTCCAGGAACCACACATAGTCAAGTCGCCACCAGTCTGGGTCTCTAGCATTTAAATCCCACCCCCCCCCCCCCCCTTTATTTTTTTCTCTCTGTAGCTCAGAGCTATTTCCTAGAGAGCAGCAGCACCTTGCTGTCAAGTGGGGCAATGTTCAAGAGGGAAACAGTCTGTTTAGCATTGCTTTAGCCCAACCACAGCAGAGCTAACAGAAACCTATTTCAGAAAAGAAACTGAGCAAAACTGACCCCACTCAAGCCATGACAGCCTGCTTCCCTGTCTAGTGATAGCAGTTGGGGGATTAAGGAAACAGCAACAGGAATATCTGGCTGGCCTTTATGGCAATAACAGTGTTTGTTGGAACAGTACAGGCAGCAGTAGCCAGCCAAAAGGCCAGGCGAGCAGTAGCCAGGGCAGTGGTTAAGGACGAATTGTGCACAGGAGAGAGATGGTGGCTCTTGATGCCTCCCCCCACCCCCCAAAAGGAGCATCAGCACTCAGTGCAACTCTCATTCCCCACTCCAGCTCCTCTCTAACTGCCTCTCCTCTCTGACTAGCAGAAAGCGTAAGCCCTCTTCACTCTTCCCCCAGGAGACCAGATCAGGCAGGATTTCAACAGCACTCATGTTTAGGAACGCCTCAAAGAGAGACAGCAGCAAAAGCAAACTGCAAGAACAAGGAGAGTCTAGACTGCAGGGTCCCCTGGGAGCTACTCCTGTTTAGACAGGAGTTACATTAATGGTGCATGAGATCCCACACCGGTCCAGACAGCAGCCGCAGTCTCGACAGCCCCATCTGCGCTCTGCTGTCGAGACAGCAAAGGGTCAGCGCCAGATGGGCAGGAGCAGCAGCAGAGGGGAAAGGACAGACAGGCACAAGCATCTTCATAACTTCACTAAACCCATCCATTACAGTCTAAACAGCAGCTCCTCAGCAGATTTTTGCCTCTAGCCCATACCTGTTGACAGCCTAACACATTGTTTTTCAATTCTCACTAAACTCTCTCTGCCCCATCCAACAGGTGAGATTAACATGTCCTGCAAGAGGGATTCTGCTTCCCCATCAGCCCTGCTCCAGCCCTTGCAACTTCTGAACTTTCCAAAACTTGATCAGAAGAGGATTTTTGTAGTCAAAAGGCCCCATCCCCTCAGAATTTTTTTGGCAAAATTTCTTGGGTGGCAGAGCTGCCAGGAGTGGTGATTAGACACAACAATCTTCCCTTGGAAGCAGAGTGAGCCACTTCAAGGTATCTGCAGTGGTGCCTTGTCAGAGAAACCAGAAGCAGAAGAAATAGCACAAGTGCTGGACTGAAAAACAAGGAGCAAGGGTTCAAGCCTTACCTCTAGCACAGTCCCAGATTTGCCCTGTGAACTCAGCATACCTCCTTTGCACGTTACCGAAACACAGACTTGGCATTACTTCAGCCCCTTCCTCATGTTTACCTCAAGCCCAAATCTTCAAAACGACACAAAGAAACAGACACCTTACAGAGTTAAGCACGGTTGCCCCAGCAAATGCAGGGTTCTGCTTACATGCCTCATTTTACACAACAAGAGCCTTCAGAGAGTTCTCTGGAAGGAACCGTGTGCAGGAGGTGCAGGGCTCACAAACAAGGCCCCAGCCTCCAGCTGCTACAATTCACTTTTAATCAAAAAAAGTGTTCCCAAGACACCACTGCTCATTCCTTCGACATTCCACATTTTATTGAGTTTGGCTGGATTAAAGAGTTAGTTGTATTGTACATTAATTCAATAAATATTTAAGAACTGGATGATAAAGCCCCATCACATTAGAGCAAGGAGTTAAGTACACGGGTAAGTAAAAATGTATTATTTTTAAAAGATCAAATAACTAGCTGGGGTGGATAAATGCAACTCTCAAAAAAAAAAAAAAGATGGCGTGTGCACTTCAGAAGGCTTTCTGGCCAAGGACAGCATGGAAGCCCATTACCAGAAAACTGACTGATAAATAAGAGTAGGTTTTTAATACAGAATAAAATGCACTGCAGCAGTTCTGCCATTTCCTGCTAAGAACCAAAAAGGAATATTTACCAAGCACAACGCTCTGCCCTGTCAGTCTGGATGGAGAAGATGAACTCTCCAGGTAGCAATGCACCTACCACCAGTCAGCTCCTTTAAAAAGCTTTTTGGAAGGGGAAAAAGAGGGGACAAAGAGAGTAAGAAATGGTGGGAGAAGGTTCTCACTGGCATATGTGCACACACTCCAGCTTTCTAAGCTTAACATAAATTGCTCCTTCACCATGACAGACAGCATAGCAAGCTTACAACACACCTAGCCTAGGGATGTTGTCTTGCTGTCTTTCACAGCAAAGGAAAAGATATCAGTCAGATCCACTTCTTTCTCTGAAGACACAAGTAACAGTCTTTAGTAAATGAAAAGAATTGTCTGAAGTCCCCAGGACAGATCTTTAAGGTAAGTGGCATTAGCACTTTTCCCTGTCTGTTCAGGAAAAGCCCTGCCTATAGAGTTCAATGTAAGACCATGCAAGAGCACTTAAGTTTTCAGGAAGCCCAGCTACTAAAGCAATATATAAACTTCTTATGCACCCTATCCATACCTGTGCACCAACCCCCAATTGGATGGGGAAGCTACAAGACACTACTGTGATCACCCCTCCTGCCACAGTTCCAGCAAGCCTCTACATCCCGAAGTTATACTAGATGCTTCTATCTTAGAAGGACTCCAGCCAGGTGGAATGGCTTTGCTGGCACTGCAGAGCAGATCCATTAGGAGCCACACATCATACACTCATCCCGGTTCTCCAGGGAGCACACCATGGCTGCTTTATTCCTCTCCTTCTCTTCCTCTTCCTTGGAGGCCTTCTCCCGCTCTCTGAGTTTCTCTTTGTTCAGGGTGAACTGGATGGGGTTAGCAGCTGGTTTTGTCCTTAGGTAGTACATGCCAGTCTTCAGACCCTGCAGAGCAAAAGCATGAGTCTAAGAGCTGGAATCAGCTGGAGGTCAGGCAAGCAACAGCCAAACTCTGAACTGCTGAGGCCGAACTCCCTTAGCCCATACTACTGTACCAGCCTCACAGTCAAGTCTAGTAGTAATCAGGATTAACGGGAGCAATGCTACAAGCATCCACAGCTTTATTGCTCTAGAGAGATATTCCACTAGTAACACCAGATTCTTGGAAAGAAACAGCTGTTTACCTCTCTAAGAATCAGCAAGACTAACTTTTCATTAAAGAACTTATCAGCCCCCATTTGCTGTCTGTTCTGAACAAGCCTCCCACACCACTCCTCCCAGATACCTGCTTCCACCCATAGAAGTGCATGCTGGTGAGTTTGCCATAGTTGGGTTCTGCAATATGGATGTTGAGAGACTGGCTCTGATCAATGAAAGCCCCTCTGTCTGCTGCCATCTTGAGGACAGTCTTCTGGGAGATCTCCCACACTGTCTTATACAGTTGCTTCAAGTCATCAGGAATCTCAGGTATATTCTAAAAGGAACAGGAAGAGTTTTCCAATGCAGTGTAAACAGCAACTGCCCAAATGTTCCTATTTATAAAACCAAACTCTTCACCAATTGCTGAGACTTCAGTAATCTTGACTAGAACAAGGCTTTTTGCAACTGAACTCTATCGCTGAGTTCAAGCATCCTGTATCTGAAAGCACCCAAGCATAAAGAAACCTTACTTGCTGAAACAGGCCAGCTTCTTCTGGGGAATTTGAGAGAAAAAGCTGTTTGCAAACAGACCATTACTGTTTTGCCCTAAATAGCTGTGAGGTCTTACAAAAAGCAATCCAGCAGCTAGTACCCCTCCAAACTTCATGACAAGCAGGATGCACTTTGTTAGCATGCATGACTCCAAGCACAACAGTTGCAGCAGCATTTCAAACTCCACAGCATAAATGATTCATCCCACACAGGCTTTTCTACATGTAACTTCTGGATCTGCATGTCACATACTTAGCTCCTGTCTCAAGACTACTCCCCGCTACGAAACTACCCCTTTATAATCTTCATGATAAATGGGAATCCAAACATTTGCAGAATCTGCCTAAAATAAAGCAGCCTGACTCAGTATTTTTTCTAGCAATAATTAATAGTACACTTCCACTGGGCAGGCTCCAGCAGGAACAAATTACCACTGAGATCAGACACATCCCCTCATACTTCTAATGGAAATGCCACACATTACAGCTTTTCTTCGCCAGGCTAGCTGAGTCACTCATACACAGCACACCTCAAAAGCACTGTGTGGCAAAATGGCCCCACAGCCAGCACTTCCCAAACTAGTAGGAACCCCTGTGCCGTTCCCCCTGGTTTCTCACACATACCTGGATAGAGCCATTGTGGGCAATGATTTGGTTTTTCATCTCCTCATTCCACAGCCCCCTCTCTGTGAGATCTTTCAGCAAGTGTGGATTCACAACCTGTAAGGGGCAAGGCCAAAAAATGAAAGCACTGTATATTCTGCTAAGCTATACACCCTGCCTTACAGCACAGGAACACCTTCCTAGAGGAGACAAATTCACCCCAACATGCACAGGTTTTTTAAATGGTTAAACAAGACCTTGTACGGTATTGACAAACTTTCACTCTTCAGTCAGCATTGAGGTATGCATGCAGACAGCCAGACTGCGCACAAGGTTAAAACAACAGGGTAATGAAAGTGAGATGCTGCGGGCCGCCACAGACAACAGAAGGCTGTCTGCAACGCCTGGCTGACACCAACTTGGGGCTAAACTAGTAAGGCAGAAATGGGAGAAGTTACTGGACATTACAAATGAGAAAGGGGAGTGTACAGAACTCCCCTGCATGAGGAATGCCAAAAGATGTGAAAGGGAGAGATCTTGGTTTACCAGGGCCACTGACCACAACCTGAATTACTAATTAAGGATGTAAACAATCACCAAGATTGGGGTCAGAAGTGGAAAGAATAAAATAGGTGCAGGCTGTTTATTTGGGAGGAAAAACCAGCAAACTTTTGCTTGCTGGGGCTGGGGGTACCTGTCCAGCAGCCCTGCACCTGACCTACATAGTGGAGTGGGTTAATAAATCTGTTGCTCTGACCTCACCACACGTGTCTGATTTGATCCTGCAGTCAGGAGGAAACGGAGTGCTTTCCCTAACATCAATGAGGGGACACCTCAGAGGGGATGGACAGACGGGACCTCCCTAACAGTTAGATATTCCCCTTGTCTCACACAGAGGTCTCTGCTAACTCCGGCCTCCACAACTCAAATTGTTTTGTACTTTCCTAAATGACAGACCCCTCTGCATCTGTAAAACTTTTACATAACCTCTTCAGATCTCTTCAGTGTTTTACATACAGCTCTTTCCTCAGGACTGTGCAAAGCAGCACTGTGGTCTCAGTTACTCTTCCCATAGCATGCATGTCCCTTCAATAATTTCACTAATCATCATTCATTTAGCAATTATTCCTGCAGGCCATCTTGAGGCCTCATAACGTTTTTTGCCAGGCAAAAGCAGCACTTCTTTAAAATTTTGCATATTCCGTGATTGTTGTGGAATATGCAAAACTGTACTACTACAGCACATAGTACAGGCTAGATGTTCCCCTTGGCGCTTTTGGCCTTTGACATAAACATCTAACTGAATTGAGTTACCAAGCGTGTGGCCTCCATCTTGTCTTTCTTAGCAGTGAAAGTCATCAAAGATATGAAAACAGAAAAGCTCTTTCCCACAGCTGCCTCACTTACCTGAAACTCTCCTGAGAGGACTCTGCGTGTGTAGATGTTACTGGTGTAGGGCTCAATGGATTCATTATTGCCCAAGATCTGAGCAGTAGAAGCAGTTGGCATGGGAGAAAGGAGAAGGCTGTTTCTGACACCATATCTAGTAACAACAGTGAAGAGTTAGAAAGCTTCAACCAAGTGAGACAAGACAGAAAAGACCTAAGAATAGTACAGTTTATATACTGTCTGCAAAGAACTAGGAGGGCCAGTATAAGGAACTCTCAGCTCACATGCTCAGAAATCTCACCTTCTCAGGGTAACCTGCAAACCCTCAGGTTGCCTACAGTAAAAAAAGGGAAGCTCCACTAAACTTTTAACATGGGTCAACATGGAAGCATAACTAAAGTCTCTCCTATTTTCATCTTTCACCAGAGGCTTTCCCAAATTATTTACTCATGAGAAAGGGTGCACAGAAAAAAAGTCTGTCAGGCACTCTACAACTCCACAGCACTCAGGCAAAACCAAAACAAGCAGCCCATGAAGAGCCTGAGATCTCTCCATACAAGACAGTAGACAGATTTACTAAATTTAAAAATTAGACCCATACAAATTGAACAAATTCATTACAGGCCCTTCATGTTTTAACGATTCCTGTCTTCAGGATGTTCAAGGCTCAGCTGCTTTTCCCTGTCAGTGGGTAAAGAGTTCCCAAGCCCGGCTGACTGTCTCACTTATCACTACATTTGCTTAACAGGAACACAAACCATTCTGCTGATGCATCCAAGATGAAAGAAGAGCTCAGCTAAATCAGAGTCTAGGGGGTGGGCTCTCTCTGGCTTGTAAGAACAAAAAAGAAAGAATGCCATTCACAAAACAGTTTTGAAGAAAAATCTACTGGGGCAGGTGGGAAACACATAGGACCATTTTTACACTTGCGCCCTATCTTTTGTTTTCAGTCAGTCAGAACATATCGAATGTATTTTACATCTAATGCAAACTATGCAAGACTACTCACTTAGCAATTTTCTCCTTTAAAGCCTTCCAGTCCCAAAGATCAGACGGGGTGACATTCCACATGTCATACTGAAGAATCTGAAGAACATAGGTGCAGTCCAAATTAGACAGGGCACTCTTTTCTCCACGTTTTATAAATCACGTTGTAAATTGACCTGTTATTAATTATTCTCTGCAAGTCAGCCTCAGTGAAGCCCCTGTATCATAATCTTACACTCAATATTTTAATTGCGCTAAAGGGGACAGCCAGCACAGGCTCAGTCTTGCTTTTCTTCTATTGCTCACTGCACCTCAGTTTAACTTACGCATTTCTTACTACACCTAAGAAGCCAAATGATGGAGGAAAACTCACACACCATTTGTACTGTTGCAATATTATCAGCCAAAGGCATTTGAGTCATATGTCTCCTTCTGTATCAAAGACGAGGCACAGTCACATTATCTGCTTTTCATAGCTTTGGCCCTGACACAGGACAGTTCCTGGTACTTACTCCTTCGCTGACAGGAGAACCCTCATATGTTTCATATGGTCCTTGCTCCTTGGCAAGTTCACAGCTGGCTTCCAAAGCACCATAATAAATGGTTTCAAAAATGTGCTGGTTCAAGCGCTGGGCCTCAGGACTTTCAAATGGGTACCTCATCAAGATAAAAGCATCTGCCAGGCCCTGCACACCAATGCCAATGGGACGGTGGCGTCTGTTGGAGCGTTCAGCCTGCATGGCAATCAAGCAGAAAGAATAATTACCTTTAGCAGAACTACATAGAATCATAGAATAAATAAGGCTGGAAAGGCCCTCAGAGGAATTTTCATCCATACCATTGCCTTAACTTTTATGGGCCATCCCTTCTGCTGCAACAACCCACCTTTCAATTCTGCCCAGTTCCCCACCGTTTGCTGTTTGGTGGGGCAGGAATTTGAGGACCCAGATTAAGTTTGTGAGAAGTGATCACTGATCTCAATTGCTCAACCTGACAAAGGGAGCCATGATTTAGAAGTGAACACTAAGCATATTCTGAAAAAACAGGCCCATGAAGACATTTAAACTCATTCATTCAAATTGTACATGCCAGAAATATGTGATTCTCATCAGGTTTGGCTTCACACTTTGGATATTTGCTTATTTCCTCCTCCAACACCCAGCTCTGCTGCTTGCCTTTCTATGTTCTTGCAATGCAACAAACCCTGCTTCCATTCCTCTTCAACAACTACCAACCCTCTTCCCCACATTCTTTCCAGAAAGCAGTCTAGGCACCCTCTCAAAGATGCATAAAACCAACAAGACTGAGTTACACCTTGGGATCTCTCCAGAATCCTTCTCTCTGGTCCACTTTCCACTCTATTCCTAGTGCTGTTCTGTGCTTTATGGAAATCCTCACACATGAAAAAATTCCAACTGCAGAACCATCTCAAGGGGAGGCTTTTTCTACAACTGCTTCACTAAGAACTGTTCTGGGTTGAAGCTTAAGAAGCCACTAAACAACGGGTCACATCTGCAAACAGGCAGTTAATGGAACACCCAACTGTTTGCTAAAACAGGTTTACAAAAATCCGTCACTGACTCCTTCTGCCCAAGACTGAACTGGGATTGCTACAGAACAACAGGCCCTTTGTCACCAGACTCTCAGCATGCCTTCAGCCCCGCACTAGCTCAGCACTGCACTCACCTCTGGCACAGGGTAGTAGTTGATGTCAATGATTTTGTTCAGGTTTCGGACAATAACTTTAGTGACTTCAGCTAGCTTCTTGAAATCGTATGTATGCTCTGAAGTGACGTACATGTTCAGGGCTATAGAGGCCAAATTACAAACTGCAACCTGTGGAGAAAACGCAGTGAAAACAGGCATGCCAGCCAACACCCCATGCAAAAAAACACAATCTCAGTTCCAGAGCATGCTCTCTGGATTATCCAAACTATAGGGAAACAACTCGAGCAACCTAAAAGGCTGGAAAAACGCACTCCTCATTTCTACACTATCTTATGAGTTATAGAAAGGGTAACCAATTCAAAAAGGCTTAGTAGAAATCAGTATCAGCATAAAAATTAAATTCTCTGCCTAGTCAATCATACTGCCTGCAAGCCATCCTTGCATAAACTAAGCCTAACCATTTCTTGTGTTGCCAGAACCAGCAGCTGATCTCAGTGAGATCCAGACTATATTATATTAGGTCATTTTCTTAGTCATTTTTTAACACTAGCATTTTTTCCAACCCCAGGAGAACTGAAAGAAGTCAGCTAAGATTTCTTGTGCAGTGCAGGCAGGCAAGATGGCTCTCCAAATCTTCTAGACTACTCACGATTTTATATGCCAAAGAGTGTGAGCTAAAGAACAACTAGTGGCTCAGCCAGTAGAAACTGATACTTTCAGGTACAACAGCCTCAAGAGCTTTACTGCACTAGAAATGCTCCATGCTGTACTAGCACTAAATCATTGCTGTGTCCTTCCTTTGCCTTTGTTAGCAATGCTGCAGTCCAAACAGCACATCTGTAGAGCACCAAGATTAGGGTAGTACGCAGGGAACTTGGGTGGAATTGTCACTGAAATGTAAGTCTGGGAGTAAGAGGCATGGTTTTACTAAATCATTAGCTGAAGAGATGCTTACATCAGCTAGCAGCAAGCCAAAGAGCTCACTTCTCCCTCAAGCTTTCAGACATTCACTTTGATGGGTATCTTGTTTTATATCAAATCCTCCACAGGAGTTGGAAGGAAGGGGAAACCCACACACAGAGTCTGTGGAAGAGTTGTAAGTACTCGAGTCAAAACATCCCCAGAATTTTCTGAGCTACCTGTTGCCTTCCCCAACCAACAGTCAGACATATTCTAGAAAGCTGCAACAGGAGCAGTCACAGCTTTCCTAAATGCTACAAGTTCCTAATCTCCACCTACCTCATCTTTGCTGGTATACTCCACTATTTCTGTACACAGATTGCTGCATTTGATGGTCCCTAAGTTCTGCTGATTGCTCTTCCGGTTGCAAGAGTCTTTGTACAGCATGTACGGTGTGCCAGTCTCTGTCTGAGATTCAATGATAGCATACCAGAGCTGCTGGGCCTTCACCACTCTGCGGACACGGCCTTGCTTCTCATAACTGCAACAGGGCACATGTTGCTTAATAATTCCCAGGCTCTCCAAAAATAGCAGTGAAAGACAATCATTTTTAACACAACATCAGGTTCTCAGGCAGGCAAGACCCCATTCACTTCTCAACTGCATGAACTCTGAACTGTCCTTGTTTAAAGGAAATGGAAAATCTTTCACTACAACATCCTACACAACTCGTTCAAAACAAAGCCATCGACCGTTATAAGCAGGGATCACTTCAGAATTTCCCTTTAACAAGCTAAAACAATCATTCATGCATGGTTCTACCTTGAGCAGGTCACAGTTTGAAGCAAACAGTAAGCAGACCTTCCCCATGTTTGTTCTTTTATCAATCTGATAATGGAACTCGCTGACCACTTATGAGCCAACACCACAAACCTGTGCTTTTGCTCCCAGATACCACACAAGGGCAGTTCTGTGAATGGATGACCACTGCTTAAAAATATATTCACTTTTCTCACCTCTCATATAGTTTCTCAAATTCCTCTCCCCAAACCTCATCTAGGCCAGGACACTCATTTGGACACATTAAGGACCAGTCCTGTAAGGAAAAATATTCAGAGAAAATCTTTAGGCACTCTGTCAATTAAAGGCATTCAACTTCATCAGCAGATCCTGTTGTAAACAGGAACATGCGAACTACACTTCCCATCCTGAAAAACTAGGAACCAACTCTGCCAGCAGACATGGGGAAGGTGTTCATCAGACTAGTCAGATCTATTTAAAAGTAATTATATGAATATTTATTACCAAACTGCATTTCAGGAAAATTACTGGTTCTCAAGATATAACCCATTTTAAAGCAAATACAAGCAGTCATATGAAGATCAATTTACTGAGAAGATTTTGATGCTTTAAGGAAACTCCAGAGTAAAAATTTAGCGTAGTACTGTAAGTACATAAGTCATGGGCTGCAAGATTAAGCACTGAAGCAAAGTATCCCACTGGAGTCCTCCAATTCCATTCTCTACCTGCACAGCCTAGTTCTCAAATAAGGTGCAGCAGCCTTTTCAGGAAGTTCCTTTGCTGCTAGGCAGACAGATCTGCAACCCTTCATGAACTCCATCCCAGGGCTGGTCACCTGTTTCTCTATTAACAGACCTATTCTGCACCAATCACGCTTCTTACCTGGTTGGTTTCAACTCGCTTCATGAAGAGATCAGGAATCCAGAGGGCAAAGAAAAGGTCTCTGGCTCGCTGCTCTTCTTTCCCAGTGTTCTTCTTTAAGTCAAGAAACTCAAAGATGTCCAAATGCCATGGCTCCAGGTAGATGGCAAAAGCCCCAGGTCTCTGATACATAAAACATAGTCAAGATCAGAACAAATTGTCCTTAAAAATAAAATCTCCTGCACTGCTCCTGAGTGCACACAATACCCTAAACTAACAGGAGCTTAGTTTTATAGTCTCGTTAAAGCAATTTCAATATGCTTTTTTGTGTTACTGTTGCTCTCACTTATTGGAACTGGGCCGTGTTACTAGTTCCAGATTCTCGATAAAAATGATTTAGTACCAAAAAAATGTATCTCTGCTGTGTAAGCAGGGGCTTGACAAATATTAGATTTACTTATTGTGTCATGCCTCCATTGGCTTCTGGACTACGTGAAAACAAAGGATCAAGAGACTTTCTACAGCTTTACACCTTAGTTCACTACAGGGCATTCAAGGAGTGACTAATAACCAGCGCAAGAGGCTGCTCTAACGTGTATATTGTGCAGCAGATATATACCAAAAGATATAACTGCATGATAAAATGTATAGTGAAAGGGGAACACCAGAATATCAACAAGAAGGAGGGAAAATGCCATATTCTAATTATGTGTCATCTACAACCACTTCATCAGCTCACTGATGTTACTGGGTCAATCCTTCACAGATGTGGAACCTCTGACCTCAGGTTCCCTTCTTGGACATAATATAATGGAAAGCCAGTACCTTGTTTCCACCTTGATCCACATAACGGGCAGTGTTGTTGTAGACCCTCAGCATTGGAACAAGCCCGTTGGAATTTCCATTTGTCTGCAGAAGCACAGGAAAACCATGAATACTGAAAAGCAACTGCCTGAAGACATGGGCCTACATTTTCTGCATGTCTTTCAGCAGTCTGCAAAACTCTTATGCTGAAAGCTAGGAACTGACCACTCCAATCAGTTATTTGGTAGTCCCTTCTCCTCGCCTTTTTTTTAAATAGACAAAAACGTATATATCAGCTACTGGTTCCAGAGTTAATAAAATGTACCTCCTAATTTCTTTTTGTCACATGCACTGTGACAAAAAAACCAAACACACATCCACAGATGATCTTGAGCAGTTAAGACATACAAAAGGAAAAGGGGTAATGCACAAGTCTCTGAGCATATTCCTAGGTTGCTAATAGTTCGAAATGTCTGATCAAACAGTGGAATAATATCCTCTTTTTGGAAGGACTTCTATTAGGAAGCCAAAAAAACCAAGGAAAACCAACCTTTTTGCCTTAGAGCATAGTGAAAAGAGAAGGACTACTGAGCTAGACTGACTGCTGTGTTAAACTGAGTCGGTAGAAGCAGCATTGATTTGGCAACCAAAATATAGACATTTCCTGAAACCAGAAGGTTAACCGCTGCTGGGAACACCATCTGCACACTTACCCCCGCAATATAGCTGCCCGTGGCTCGGATACAGCTCACAGCAAGGCCAATCCCACCAGCAGACTTTGAGATCAGTGCACACTGCTTCAGCGTGTCATAGATTCCCTCAATGCTGTCATCCTTCATGCACAGCAGGAAACAACTAATGAAAATAAATAGTTTTAGCATACAAAGATTAAAACAAAAAAAGGGAAGAAGTATTTCACCAGGGCTGCAGAAAAGCAAGAGTAAACACTGAATCTTTAACATGTTATGCAAAGGAAATAAATGATGCAAAACCATAGGTTTCAAAGTGGAATAAAGGATAGTTTTAGAAAACATCATGAGCAATAGTTGTATTACTGATACCTGTGTTACCAAAGCAAAACATTTTTTAAATCATATCATTTATGCTTGCTATTTTTAGCATGTTTTAGAAAACAATTACCAGGATTCATTTTGTAATCTATAGAAGACTATGCACATAAGTAATTTTTAAATAAAATACAGCCATGTAAACATTTCCATTAGCTTTAGAAGCTTACAGAAACCTGTGTATTTTTCCCCAAAGACTACACCAGAGATCAAGTTAAATTTGACAGCAACTTCTCAAAACTTCATAAAACTATCACAGAAACACAGCTACTATTTTTAGAAGTTGTGAAAGCATTTCATTTGAACAGACCCAATCTCCAAAACTTTACCTTCGTCTAGTTACGCATTAAGCAAACTTGAAAGCCAAAGGTACCTGGAAAGCTGAGGCCGGTTGGTGCCTGCATTGAATAACGTGGGGGAGGCATGGGTAAACCACCTTTCAGACAGAAGATTGTAAGTTTCAATTGCAGCATCAATGTCATTTTTGTGGATCCCCACTGATACCCTCATCAACATATGTTGAGGACGCTCAGCAACTAAACACAAAAAGCAAAGGGGGGAAAAAAAGAATGTCAGTATGACATTTACGATTAGTACAGACAGATGTAGAGGTCATAGCAATAAGCTACAAACAATGTGCAATGGGCCACTTGAGAGCCATAGTTTTCATAGAATCACAGAATAATTCAGGTTGGAAGGAACCTCAGGAGGTCTCTAGTCCAATCTCCTGCTCAAAGAAGAGTCAGCTAAGAGAATCAGACCACCAGGACTTTATCCAGTCAGGTTTTGAAAAACTCAAGGACAGGCACCGCTGCTCAACAACCTGCTCCAATGCTTGACTGTTCTCATGGGGAAAAAAAAAAACCAACACCTGTATTAACAGTTAAAATCCAATCAAATATCCAATCCAGCATCCAATTGCTCTCTAGGTTTATTATATTACAATTAACTTCTCAACATTCTGGTGTCCTAGGATTTTCATGCTAAGGGCCTGCCATAACTGGCACAGATAGCACAGTAGCTCTTTCAGCTTAAATTTATTAAAAAGTGCTTAGCATTATGGAACAAGTTATCAGCTGGACAGGAACTACTTCATCTTCTAAATCCTAGATAACAGGCAGCTTTCAAAGCACTAGGGACCTTAAAACAGACGGCTGAAGCACAGTTGTCCAGGTCACACTGCCATTATCTGGAACACCCAAGTAAACTTGGCACAGTGCTGCTCTTTAATGATCAACTGTTCTTCAGGCAAGCATACTGCTGCCACCAAAAAAATGTTAGATTCTCAGCCTAAGAAAAGAAGTTGCACATGCCCACAAAATACCTACCACAAACTTTTTGCTAATTTTTTTTAAACCAGTACACAGTGCTTTCACTGGAACGCTTTATGGAAAGCTATGAGGTAGGCTATTTACCTCCTCAACCCCTGCTCTGAGCCATGGTCTTGACTTTTAAATAATACCTCAAGATGATACAGACAGTTCTTACCTTTTGAGTTGATTTTCAGCAAGTAGGAGCGTTCAAGAGTCTTTAAAGAGAGAGAATGCATTTTAGTAGACATGCAGTTTTCAGTTTTTAAAAAACATCCTGTTAACTGCAAACTCAAGCATCTTCATGCTCCTTAACCCAGGCTTCAACAGAAGCACCAATCCTGCACTCCACTACTCCTCTTGTTAATGGCATAGGATATTAGGTGACTAACGACTAAAAAAAAAAACCAGAAGTCCACTGTAAGGTTCCAACACTGAGGACTCTATGCTTTGGATTATGGAGTGGTAGTGGAGCATGCAGCCACAAGGTTCAACACTACCTCTCAGCCCACAGTGAATTCAGGCTAGAAGACAAGGGAGTGCTTGTTCTCCACAGCCCCATCCCTCCTTAAAGTATTGTTAGTATTGTTAGTTATACTATGACAATGCCTTCCAGACAACCTGTATCACAATCTGCAGCACTGGGTGTTGAACACACAACATGACAAATACGGCAAGCCTACAACTGCAGCACGTCCCTTCTAAGCTTGTACCTAATGGATTACAGCAGTAATTACAGGAGGGGATGTCAGGAATTGCATATCTATATACATATAGAAACACATACCCCTCTTCAAGGTCCCCTCTTTCCATCCTTGCCTATGCTGTTTCCACAGCTGCTATGCTCTTTACACACACTAGTTGTTTCCTCATTGCAGACTACTTCCCCCAAAGCAGAAGGCACCACATCAGGTGTGTTGATGGAAACTCCAGGCAAAAACCCCCAGTTCTTACAGAGATTCACAAGAACTATCTGAAGTACCCAGTGCTATGGAATAGCAAAATACTCTCCAGTTAACCCTCCAGAGAGCCCACTGCATCATGCCCTAAAACAATTCAGCAAAGAACAGCATGTTATGAGGGGAGCAGGAGCAGATGGTGGGGGCACAATGGACTGGACTGGTTGTGGGGGAGATGTTCCAGCAACATGGAAGACGACAAAATGCGTGGGACGACACACTGAGAACAACTGTTACGCAAAACAATGAGGAAAAGCAAAAATCCCCTTTTTGGTTTATTAAGAATCAGATTATTTCCTTGAGGAATGGCACGAGCTGGGAAGCTTTCAACAACATTTGGTGCTATCTGCTGTGAAACAGTTAATGCCCAACAGTTAAAATATTGTAGCAGCCGAGGGTACACAACGAAGCCAAGAAGAAAGTACATGATTCATCCAGTTAGGCAACTGTTTTGTGCAGGTATTCTTCATTTTTACAGACCCACTAATGTCCCACTACTCCAGTGCCTTCCTTGCCCAAATCTAGATGATTCTGCAAGTATTCCCATCCTTCCCAAAAGATTCAGCTCCAGAACAATATCAGAACAGCAGTCTTCATTATCATGAGTAATGTGCTTTTTACCTTAAAACCAAAATAGTTGTAGGAGAAGTCTCTGTCATAGATAATGGCAGAATTCAGACGCTGAGAGGAAATAATACAGAGAAAAATTTACATTTACAATCAGGTTTTTTGTGCCTCACATTAAGGTATAACAATACTATCATTGTTTGGCATTTCTGGCCTCAAAGGTCTAGTGAAACAGATATCAGATCAGAGGAATAAAGTAGGGAAGAGCACTTCGCTTGAAACAAGAAACACACAGCTTTAACAATTTTTTTTTCCAAGTACAACGCACAATTGTTGGCTACATTTTACTGAAGTCTAACTAGACACTAAGAAACACAAGAGAGAATCAAAATACGAACATGAGTTCCCATAAGAACACCAACCTGAAACAACTTGAAATCAGAAACCAAACCTCATCTCTCCCTTCTGTGCACACAAAACAGATTGCTACATCAAAAGCTACTTTTTCTCCAATTAATTTGTGCTGATCATGACTATGAGGACACCCAAGAAAACAGATTCTACTACAGAAACATCCTTACATGAAGGAAATTCCTACATCCTCTCTTTTAAACTCTCCAGAACAGAGCAGTTACCACCTGCACAGGTTTCTGCATTGGCTTTTTGTCCTAAAACAAACAAGGCTTGCTTAAAAATAAGAAAAATAAATTATCTGAACTAGTTCACTGAATTTTTAAAACTTCGAAGTGAAAGAAAAAAAAAGTTACATACATCTTTGTTGGCCAAAACTACGTCTAGGGTTTCTTTGGAGATCATTGGTGAGTGCTTCCCGTTGTGAGGGTTTATGTAGTTGTAGAGATCATCCATCACATCTACAACAGAAAGGTATTTAAAAAGAAGGACATCCACAGACCTATATATGCATCATCTGTCATTTGTTTTCAAGGATTTAACAGGCAGGACTACTCATCCTCTAAAATAACCCCCTCCAGCTCTACAAACATACACCTTTTCTTCTACCTGCTCAGTACTATTACTAACCCGTTAACCTTAAAAATGCACTTCTCTTACAATGTTTTTTTAATAGAATTTATAACACATAATAAATGGGAATGAAAGTGGGTGCAACCTAATTTGAATCAGTTCCATTTTTCATCAATCTATTTATACAGATACTTTTCCAAAACAGGCAATTTCATTTTCCTTGTGACATGCCTAAAATGCATGTTTTTCATCTCCATGGCATTTTTAGTTAGCCTGGGTACTTAGTAACTTCTGCTTAAGAGATTTCCATATTTATATCCTCTAAAACTCCTACTCCCTTTCTGACTAATTGCCATTCAAGTGCCCCCAAAGAGACTTACCACTGAATACTTTCTTAGTTTCTTTGTGCAAATTGGACACTGCAATCCTTGCTGCCAGGATAGCGTAGTCAGGGTGTTTGGTGGTCAGGGTTGCAGCCGTTTCAGCAGCCAGTGTATCCAGTTCCACCGTTGTGACACCACTGTACAGTCCCTGAATCACTTTCATGGTGATCTGGGCCTGAAAAAGGAAAATTCTGGAGGTTAGCTACCTGCTGTTGGGGAAAAAAAAAAAATCCTGAAACCATTTAAGATGTAAGATACACTTCACTATAAGCAGTACCGTTCGCTCTGTTTGAATGGAAAAGCAAATTAAAATACCAAACCCTCTTAGTGAAGTACTGACTCCTAAAATTTTAAAGTAATACTGGGGCAGAAGGGAGAGCGAGGAAAGAGTGAAGAAAGCAGAAACTGTCAATCCAGAATCATTAACAGTTTTTAATCTGCAGACACTTTCCTAAAGGCTAGAATAGAGTAGCAGCAAAGATCATAGGGAGAAAAGTCAGATTAAAACACTACTTGCTCAGAAGTTTTCAAACTCCAAATGAAGCTTGACTTTATAAATGCCTGATGAGACATGGAAGTGCTACACTTAAAGTCATTTCATGACAAGAGCAAAAAATCCCCAACCCTGGAAGGGATACAATGGCTTTTGCTTCATGGCTTAACCCAACGGGCTTCATCTGCCAGTTGGGACCTTTTGTGGGTAAAGACTTTTGCATCTATCTCTAAAGTACTTTCTGCTTTACTCTCAAGCATTTAGCACCGATCACTACAAGAAAGAGCATATTTTACACTGGAGAAGAGAGGTTGAATCTAACGTGGTAACTGCCAAATACACTGGAAGTGCCAACAGCCTCACAAAACCAGGACACGTCATTTTCAAACCTTACTCTCTGAAAGTAAGCATGTTAGGTTAGGAATTTTTACTAGTGGCTTGTAGAGCATCTGGCACAAGAAGTTCCAAGTCCAAAAGGAGAAACTCAATTCCAAGAAAAGCGATGTCACACACTACTGCAGAATAAATAAGAATGCAGTGGTTCACATAAGATTATCTTCATTATCAAGACAGGGTTATTAAGAGTCAGGAGGACTAGGAATCTTGCTTCTGTCCTATCACCAACTCCCTGTCACTGAGATCAAGTCAGTGTACTTTGTGTTTCAGTAACCAAGTCACTAATGCTCCTCCTCCTGCTCTCTAAGGCTGAGGAGCACCACTTTTTGGTACAGAATGAATGTCAAATATTTTACAGATGCAATTTAAGATATGAAAACAGATTGTTAGATCTTCGAGATGGGAAGAGCCTAAGTTGGCAACTCCAAATGAACAGACTGGGTCTGCACATCTGCATAAAAATCTCACAGAGATCAATGGATCCACATGGGAGTTATCCTCTGCACAGGCTTTGGAAGGAGAAGCTTACATGAGTGGGATCAACGTGCACTCAAAATCCTACGCAGCTGGAAAAAACAAAGTAGGGATATTATAATGACAGGGGGGTTCTGTCAGACAGAAAGGGCACCTTGCTTTATTAAGAGAGGATCAAGAGCTACTTTCCATATAGTATTGCTCAAGCTTTGCAGATTGAAATTGAGAGCAATCTACCAAAACCAAAATATGTGAACTGGAGCAACAAAGAACTCTTTTTTTTTTTTTTTAAGCACAAGAAGCTCAATCGCTTCAACTTTTGAGGTAAAAGCAATTTACAATAGGTAAACTGATTTTCCCCCACCACAGTCTAAGACTCCATGAAGCAAAAAAGCTCAGAACACAATCAGAAGAAACACATTATGAACGCATTTGCCAAGACTTCCTGCACAGGCCACCATGCTTGGCTTTTGCCACAGAGAATAACTGGGTAACACTGGCTCACCACTGTCAGCTTTTAGCAGAGATCACAAGGGGCAGAGAACAGGACAGCAGGAAAAAGGACAGACTCACGGGATCGACAAAGTCAGCGTTGAGCCCATAGCAGAGCTTCTGGATGCGTGATGTGATCTTGTCAAACATGACACGCTCTTGGCGTCCATCTGTTGGAGAAGAGGTTACTGTCACAGCAGCTCCCGTTACGACAAAGAACCAGTTAAGCACAGCATCCTCCTGCCCAGCACCTCACACAAGGAGCCAGCCCTCTTTTGGGGGAACTTGGGGTGGGAATCACCAAGGACAGCCTGTTCAGGTTCTCTGTTCAGGCTCAAGGAGAAGAGAGGCTATCCCTCCACCCTGGCATGTTCTTGCTGCAGATGATCAATACTATACATGGGATCCCTCACCCAGAGGCGCAGCTCTCAGTACAGTGAAGAAAAACAGGGAGCTCGCGCCACTTCAGGAGGGGCACGAGTACTCGCTACAAGGCCAAGAAATTCCCACTCCACTCCACCTAAAACGTGGCATAAACCCAGTTCTCAGGACCACTGCTGCAGAGATGGGGAACGCAGCTGAGGGCCACCCCAGCCCCCCTGCCCCCCAAAGGCTGGCGATCCCTCCTTTGATCAAAGGTGTGGGAACTAAGCACAAAGCTTATTGCCATTGTGGGGGGGAGGGTGTCTCCCAAAACTAAGGGGTCTCATCCCTCATTCTTGATGTCATGGGGGGAGATCCCTCACTCTAGGGTGTCTGTGTCGTTCCCCCCCCCGCCCAGTGCAGATGGGGTGCTATCCCCTCACACTCGGTGTCGTGCAAGCTGCCCCCAAAGCAGAGGGGATCCCATCCTTTCACGTCCCATGAGAGACACCCCCAAAACAGAGGGGGGGGGGCCCTATTTCTTCAGTTTAGGTGCCATGAGAGGGATCCCCCAAAGCAGAGGGAGTCCCGTCCCCCCGCACCAGGTGCCATGAGAAGAACCCCCCCCCAAAGCAGCGGGATTGACCCCATTCCCCCACACTCGGTGCCATGAGAGGAGACCCCCGACCCCCCCCCAGAGAAGAGCGGCCACCCCATCTGCCCCCCCCCCCCCGGTGCCGAGGGAATCCCCGTGCCGGCCTGCCCCCCCCCCCCCCCGCGGCGGAGGGTCCTCCCTCACCCCGCTTGACGACATGCATGGCGGCGGTCGGCGTCCCGGGTCTCTCAACGGCTCCTCAGCGCCAAGCGCGGTCTAAGCGCTTCCCGCTCCCGCCAACTGCACTGACCCCGCTGCGCCGCCGTAGCGCTCCACCCCTCCCGGCTGAGGCTGCGGGCGACATCTTGCCTCCGGGCGCTGCCCCCTTCTTTACCCCCTGCCCCCACCGCCATGACTTCAGCGCTGCCTTTCACCGTTAACGGAGACTCGTCCCTTCCTCCATCCCCGCCTTGCCGCCCTCTCCTCCCAGGAAACACCACCCCGCCCGGGAAGGCCACGCCGCTTGCCCGCTTCCAAGATGGCGCCCGACAGCCCGCCTGCCGGTGGAAGGAGGCGGTGGGACGGGAAAGGGCGGGTCACGCCGGCGCCAGGGAGCGACGTACGGAGCCCGCGAAGGGACAAAACGCCCTCGTCCCGCGATAAGCAGTATAGCGGTAACAATGGCAATTATAATTATACTAAAGCAAGGTCCAGACATGCTATTTAATGCGATCCGACAAAGGAGATCCCCCACAACCCCCGTTCCGCCCATACCCCACACAGAACACCACTCCCCTGGGCCAGAGGCCCTATGGGCATGGTGGTTTGTGCACCAGCATGGCGCCCAGCCCAGGCCCTCCCGTGAGGGGCAGGGGACAGGAGGGGAGCTGGCACCCCGTCAAGAGAACGGCCCCCAGGGGACACCCAGCCCCTGGAGGGCTCTGAAGGACGGGACCGGGGGGACACCGAGCCGCCATCCTCGGCCAAGGCGGCAGGTGCCCCAGCCGAGGGTGACGTGAAGGGTGCACGTCCTGCCGCAAAGACCTTTCGGGACCTCAAAAAAGTCCGTGGCCGCCCTTAAAACATCAGGACTGACAACGTCGAGGAAGGGGCACCCTCCCCCTGCGCTTCAGGAGGGCGAGCACCCTCCCTGCCCCTGTGGGCAACCGCCATCTGCTTCTGCAGCGCTTGCTCCTCGCAGAGGCAGGGGAAACGGCTGGGAGCCCAGGCTGGGGTTTACCCACATAATCCAACCCAAAACGTCAGTAGTTCCTCTGCTAACCTGCTCTAAATGTCTTGGGAACCAGCAGCCAAACAGCAGCTGTGGCACTTGTGAGTCTGACATGGCGCGATAACATCTTGCATTTATCATTTACAGCATCTTTTCTGCACAGAGCCTTGTGAAGTACCTCTTACCACCCGAGAAGCGCACCTGCCTGCAGGGGACGATGCCGAGCGGTTTAACACCCCACGGCCTCGTCTCTGCGAGTGGGAAACGGGAAGCAGAGGCCAATACAGTACCGCAACGGAAACGTCAGGTTTTGCACTGTGAGAGTATAACCATCCAACCTACCCTTCAGCTGAGGCTAATCCTGCAAGTCTCAGAGAGAGATCCCAGGAGCTTTAGTGGCACAAAGTGGCTGGAAATTCAGTTACTTATTTCTTCTGGATGGACCACTGTCACTTCCCACATGAGGGTGTTGATTCCATTCAGTCTCAGAGCAAAAATGGCAATTGCCCGTTCCTCAGCACCAAGGTTTGCTTTGAAGGTGCCCAGTGCACCAGCAGGTCAGTCTGATCGTGCTCAGCTTGAGCGAGCCAAGCAGGAGCACAGCACAGAGCCTGGCAGCCCAAAGAGCTCTCATCTCAAAGATGTGACATGGGAAATTTTTGGAACTGATAGGAAATGGGAATAAATTTGGGGTTGTTTCTCTGTTTTATTGGAAAAAGGCCTACAGAAGGAAAAAGTGTGGCATTTTGATCCATTTGAGCTGTGCTTACAGATCTTTGCCCTCAAGTTCTTCTACTCTGTGTTTTATTCACTCTTTTGTGAAAAAAACAGTAGTAGGTGGAGCAGTTCTTTCATTTAGTGAGGATGTGACTGTATGCCATGGGTTAAACTGCTGCAGAGGAAAACCAGCCTCCTCCCCTCCAGCATGGCTGTGGCGAGATCAGAATGACCAAGATAAACCCAATTCTTCAGACATGTGAGTTTGGAACGGAAATGTAGCAACAAAAACTAAACTTCCTGAGGCTGCACAATACTTTTACCTCCATCCATCTCTGAGACAGCTGTGGCTGGAGTGGGAGTGGAGCGTCTGTGCTAACAGGTTCCTGTTGTTACTCCTTTGCTGATTTCCACAGTGAAATTTCCTCAGTCTGAGCTGGCTGCTTCATTCAAACTATCAGAGCCACAGGCACATGCAGCCGGCACCTCAGCTGCACAAGGGCATTGAGCCTTTCTCAGCTAGGAAACAAGCGCTGAGCTGGAACAGCACTCAAAACTGAACCAAGGGTGCTTCAGTACCTTCTATTCATGCAAGGTGAAGCCACAAAACAAAGGATCTGATCCTGCCATGGATCAAGGGGACAAACATACCAAGGAAAGCATAGCTCCCACCTCTTGCCCACACGCTCCTGTCTTACCTAGTATGAAGGGAGCTTGCATGTGAGTGCACTACCCTGGCATGTGCTGCAGGGAACCCAGGATGCTGGACCAGCAGAGAACTGCAGAGATTTGCCTCTTAGCTCACGCCACAGCTGACATGCTATGTGATGTCCTGATGCTGACTCCTTTTCTGGACCAAGGGACGTCCAATCTCACTTTCAGCAGGGAACGGAGTTCAGGCCTCTCTTCCAAAGCAGCCGTTGATGATGCTGATGATTATGTATCTGACTATAGCTGATAAACCTGGGCAAGTCTGGAGTTCATGTCTTCCCTTTGGGGAATTCACACTTGTGCTCCCCATCACCCAGGGAGCACTGTCCCTGACAGGCTGCAAGTGTCCTCAAGAAGGAGACTCTCTCCAGTTCTCCTGATGAAGATCTGGTTTTCTCAGTCCTGCTGGCTTGTGCTGTGTGCTTGTAGGTCACGTACCAGACTGCGCCCTGAGATGACATCCTGAAAATCTTGACAGTGCTGCGGTGCCAGGCTGTCCAGCTGGCAGCACTCCTGGTGCAAGTGGAGAGCTGTTGGGCTTGAGAAACATTGCTGGCAAAAGCAGGGGAAACCATGAGAGTGAGGTGGAGGCCTTGAGTCATGGAGTGAGCTGCACAGAGTTATCTTAATCCTGCCAGGGACAAAGGCCTGGGCTGCTCTGTGACTGGCTCTGAGGGCCCCCAGGCTCCAGTGGAAGTTGTGAGTGTCTCAGGTATCTTGGGGGTTTCTTACAGAATCCAGTCTTTGAGGAGAAAATACAGATGGAAGAGTCTAATTCTCCGCCTCCTGGTTGTTTTGTGCATCATAGCACACCATGCTAATTCCCCAACACTGATTACTGGTTCCTCAGTTGCCCTGGACCAACTGTGTGCAAACCTCTACCATAAGCAAGACCACCAAAATTACCCAAGTTAAAAATACCTCTTCCATTTCCCTCTTTTGGGTGGAGTTACAGTTAATTCCTTGACCCAGAAACATCTGCAGACATGCTGTCCATTTGAAGAGACTGCTTGACTTTGATTGTCTCTCTTGCAAGGTCTAGGACTTTGCACTGCCCCAGGAGTACAGCAGCGTTCTGGCAGATGGCGTGAGATGAAGGCGACCACAGTCATCAAGCAGAATGACTCTTTCTTCCTTTGGTTTCCTCCCATGATAAGCTTCCTTTGTTTTCCTCCCATGATGAGCTTCCTTTTTGCTCCTGATTTACATTCGATTGCAGTCATCCCACAAAGACTTTATACAGTCTTTCAGAGCGGGTCACCAGCTTAGTGGATCACTGGACAATTCATAACCCATTGCCATCCTGATGGCAATGGCCAAAGAGAAGCAAGGACAGTGCATCAGCATGTAATATTGACAGACAGACAAAACCTGGTGTGCAGCAGAGGATCAGGGATCTAGCCCAGTGTCCCCTCGAAGATGCAGACGAAAGGAGGTGGAAATGCTAACAAGAGCAGAAGATGACTCAGTGGCTGGAATGGGAGAACTGCAGGAGAAATACTCTCTCATGGATAGATCACAGTTTTAAGTTGAGCTCTTTCAGCAGCTGCTACTACTGCTGACGCTGAGCCTGTGTGAAGGCGGCAGCAGTCTGTCTCCCAGAAAACCCGCACCACTATTTCTGCTCTTTATTTGGCTGCCTGGTTTTCCCAGCAAATGGGCCGGGAGACCACAGCCACTAACTGGGAAAATAGGGTGAAAATAATGGGTGTTTTGGGGGATGCGGCCATCAAAGATAGCCTGGAAAGGGAGATGGAGCTGTTCCTGAAACTGCTCCTTTCTTCCATCAGGATGCTGTTCAGCCTGGGGGGGACAGCGGACCACTCCAAGTCCCTTCGTACCACTCCCTCCCTCTTCCTCACGCCTTCATGCCTGCTGGCCTTCAGCACTGGGTGGGAGCCTGGCACTGCTGTCTGCCTCCTCAGAGGAGGAGGATCCGCTGTCAGGATCCGCTGCCTCGGCAGTGCCACGACCCCAGTGCCCTGGTGCCCCTCCTGTGCGGGGCCACAGCTGGAGAAGGCACCGGGCTGCTCCTCAGCATGGCTCAGCCATGAGCGTACAGGGAGCCGAGCACAAAACCACATCCCAGCAGAGATTTGGTGCTGAGGGCCCACCCCAGCGCACACCCTGCACCGAGCTCTCCATGAGCAATGGGTGCTGTCGCAGCCCACTGAGCGCAGCCCCGGCCCCAGAACTCGTACTGAGCAGCCAGTGATGCCTCTGGTCCCTCTTGGCTGCAAAAGCAAGCGGGATGAACCGTCTTCAGGGGGCTGGGGGCTCGTGGGGACCCCATCACAGCAGATCCTGCACCCCGGGCCAGGGCCGGTTGGGGCAGAGCTGCACCTGGTGCAGGTGAGCGAATGTCGTGTCCCAAAGTTGGAGTGACTCAGGTTCGTGGATTTCCTTTGTCAGAATTAAGGTGAAACGACACCAGGGGAGTTCAAACAACAATCAACATTTATTCAACCTAGCTAACCTTGCGCAAGTACAAGTGAACTTACCAATATGAACCTTGTATCATGTCATTAAGCTGCTGTTTGAAAAGAGAAGGGAAGTGTAGAAAAAGAAGCGGAAAAAGGAACATGAAACTGTGTCAGAAGGAGAGCCCTCCCGTTGAGTCACGAGGTTCAGAGCAGCCCCCCTCGCTTTCTGGACTCCTCACAGAGGAGCCCAGGGGCGGCTGGGTCCAGTCCTAGTCTCAGACTTGGTCAACGGTTTATGTTTAAAAAGATGAGGTGTAGGGACTGTGGAAAAGAGAGAAGAAAAAGAGGGAGAGAGAGAGGGAAAGAAAGAAAGACAGAAAGAAAGAGAGAAGAAAAGGGTTTCACCAGTCCTGGGTCCAGCGTTGGTCCAGCCAGCGTAGAGATCCAGTTCTGGAGGGCGCACACTGAGAACTCGTTCTCCCTTCTTTTATAGTGTGTTAGTCGATGGTCTCGACAGGCACAGTTCATGTTCCCGGGGTTCTCTGGAATCGGCCGGTGAGCTTTGAGGGGGTTCATTGGGGAGTTGCCTCTCTTTCCCAGCTGGCATGATCGCTTAAGGAGGCCCCCTCCTCCAGGTGCATACACTGCACTCCTTCTCCTGGTCACTTAAGATAAGGTATCGTGGCTTCAGAGAAGCGCGGTCCCACCCTCTGTCCTCCAGGCACATACACTGTGCTCCTTCTCCTGGTCACTTGAGATAAAGAATTGCAGCTTCGGAGAAGCGTGGTCCCACCCTCTGTGGGGCCCTCTCCTCCAGCCACATTGTCCTGTTCACAAAACTCCAGCATTTTTACAGAGGCCGTTTTCCCCACCAAAGTTCTTTAATGAATGTTTGATACTGACTGTAATTCGTCAGACCATCACAGCGAAGTGTGGCCGTCCCTCCCTCCTGCCACTACCGAGCAGGAAATGCCGGGCATCGGGCACCTCGACACGCCGGGACCCCCGGACCCCGCCACGCCGCTGGAGCTCATGGTAAGACCGGGGCCCCGAGGGGACATGCCTGCCCTGCTCTGCCCTGCCCTGGGCTGCAGGAGCCTCTGCTCCCAGTGCCGGACACCCACGGGGTGCAGCTCACCCTCCACAGCCCTGTTGCAGCTGGCCCCACTGGGAACCCCCGCAGTGAGCCGTGGTTGTGGTGGGAGCAGCACGGGGAATGTCTGGATCCTATAGGGGTTTCTGCAGATCGTTGTCCCTTAGCCACCCACATGCCAAGGTGATGGCCAGCCTTTGGGTCTCAGCCCAGCTCGGTTCCTCTTGCAATCCCTCCGCCATGGAGCAGTGCCCTTTCTCCATCCCTGACGGGTGGACCTTGCAATGTGCCCCGCGGCTGCAGTTTGGCAGAGCTGCCGGGATTTCTCAGGGCGCACAAAGCAGCTGGAGCCCGGTGTCCCCTTGGGCACAGGGCAGGTCTCCCACCCATCTGGAGGGCTCTGGGGAGCCTGTGCCCGGCAAAGCCAGTTCTCCTCTTGAGGGCAGGTGGGGCAGATGCTTTTCAGAGGCCAGAGCATCTCTGTAAAGAGCTGAAGGGAGCCCACTGCTCTCCCTTTTCTCAGGGCCGCAGGTCACTTCTAGGGTGTGGGGCTGTTAAGGGCAAGTTGGGTGCGGGTGCAGGCTGCTGCCTGAGGGGCTATGCAGGCAAATTTCCTTCTGGGGGACAGAGAGAGTGGGACAGGCAAGACGAGGGGGTCACAGCTCCCAGGTAACCCCAGACAGTATGGGGTACATGAATGGTGGGGGAGATGGGGCTGCTCAGCAGTCCCCTATGTGCAGCCCCTGTGGTCTGGCCTGGGGGGGCCTGCCTTTCCTTCCTGAGACCCCCCTCTTCTCTCCAGGCAGTCCAATGTTGCTGGGGAGGATGGTCGAGATCTGTCCTGGAGAAACCTGGGGAAAGCTGCAGCCTAGGTGGCAGAAGGGACCTCCAAAGAAGGACCATGGGGCTGGAGCAGCCTCTGCAGTCTGGTTTGGGGGAATCCCTCCATCCTTTCCAGGGTGGCAGGACATGTGCCCAAGGAGGCGGGTGCTGGTGAAAGGGATCACAGCCCCAAACCCTGCCATGACCTTGCAGCTCCCCATGGCATTGCTGGCTGTGCCCTAGGAGCAGAGCATCTGTCCCCGCCGGGGCCCCACCAAGCCGCTGGCCAGCTGCAGGAGTATTTGGGGCAGTAACTCACAATAACAAATGAGGCACAACATCCCCATTCCCTCTCCCCACCACGCTCATTCCCCCTTCAGCAGAGGTGCCAGCAGGATCAGGGTGCAGGTTTCAGGGCTAGCGAGAGGTGCGAGTCCCCATTGCCCTGCTGGTCCCCCACCTCTGTGCCAAGCAATGTTCTGCACGGTCCACATGGCATCAGGTCTCCCCTTGCTGTGCCTGGCATCTCTTTTTCCCGGTGCAGCATGAGCTGATAGCTCCAGCCCTTGCTCGCAGGTCTCCTGGCCAGGCGTGTGGGCAGGACCCCGGCAAAGGTGGGAGCTGGAGGTGGCCTCACGGGCCTCAGAGGCACTGGACAGGAGGGCTTTGACAAGCAGGGCATCAAGCAGTGGCAAGCACCCCTGCACCCACTGTCATCTGCCCGGTGCAGGGCTGGGTGCCAATCCGGGCAGTCCCTGTGTTTAGATAGTCCTGGGTGCATAAGACAGAGCGGAGGTGAAAACCCATCGGCAGGGGAGTGGGTGAATGTCAGCTGCTGACTTTCACACTACGGGAGGATCTGCTGGATCAAACCTGCCCAGGGTTTTAGGGCTGGGGTCTGCCCGGACCTGCGCTGGCTCCTGGAACCTGAGGAGGAGCACAGAGCTCTGGGCCAGCCCGAGCCTCCCATGTGCCATAGCATGGGCCATGGCGGGGTCCCGCTGGGCAGGTTTCGGGGAAAGCCTCAAAGCCCCTTTGGGAACCAGATGCTTTTTCAGGGAGAGCTTGGCCATGCCCAGCCCTGTCGAGGGGCCTTGCAGGGTTTGCAGCTTACAGCCAGTGGTTCCTGATGCTTTGCCCACCTCCGCAGGCCAACAACCTCCAGATGGAGGGTCCAACCACTGACCCCACCAGCCAGCCCTGGCCGGGGCCCCCACCCCAGCCTGAGATCCCAGCCCCCAGCTCGCACCGGGAGACCTGGACCGGCAAGTACAAGTTCCTGCTGTCCTGCCTGGGCTACTCTGTGGGGCTGGGCAACATCTGGCGCTTTCCCTACCTGTGTTACCGCAACGGAGGAGGTGGGTCCCTGCTGTGGGCATACACGTCCCTTCCTGGGCACTCGGGCACTGCTCACTTCTGGATGGAGGCCAGGAGCATGGGGGGCTGGGATGGACAATGTGATGGTACACGGGGGCTGTGCTCACCAGGACAGCAAACATGGGTGCTGGCAGGATTCAGGGTCTTGTGTTGCCCGCCACCACTTTAATCCCACCGTGAAGACCACAGGGAAAGATGCTTTAAGAGTTCAGAGCATCTCCACATGTGTCTGCCAGGGACTTCTCCTGCTGGGGCTGTCCTGTGCAGCCCAGAGATGCGCCTGCCTCTGGGATCAGCCTGGGGCAGCCTGCAACACTGTCCTGGGTGGTTTGGGCCAAAAAGTGTTGCCTCCAGGCAAAGCCCCTCTGCAGAGCATCTCTGCCCCCCCTCCCCCGGAGAAGTGGGGCTTGGCCAGAAAGGCAGTGACCCCCCTGCAGCACTGTCAGCTCCTCCGCAGCAGTGGTAACAGGGACCGTCTGGTGCCATGCAGCTGCGAGCTGTTGTGCATGATGCGTGGAGGTGCCCATCCACTGTAAAATCCAATTCAGTCAGCCAGGAGCACCCAGGAAGGCGGCCAAGCAAGGGCAATAACCTACCACATTTCTGGGGAAGGACAAAGTGCAGGGAGCTCAGCATGTAGCTGGTGCCTGGTGGCAATGCCCCAGGATGCAGTGCCACGTCTTTGCACTGTGGGACAGGAGAAACCTCCCCAAAGGTCATTCCTGAGCCCCTCGCTGCTTCTGCTGCTCTGATGTTGTCTCCTCCTCTTGCACCCAGCTGGAGGGCCCACCTTTCCCTATCTGGCCCTTGCCAGCTTTGCTGTTCCTCCAACCCACGTTGCTCTGCCCGCTGGCATCTCCCTTTATGCTGGGCATCGCAGAAGTCTGCACTGCTCTGCTGCTGCCTTGGGATCCCCGATGCTCTGTGGGCTCGCAGCCTGCCCAGCCCCGCAGCCTGCCCTCCCCAGAGCAGTCTGCGGGGCTTTTATTGCGCTGGCTTTCTACACTCACTCCAAACTGCCCAGTTAAATTAGTGATTTCCCCTTTGCCCTGTGGATGTTCCTTAAATGACTGTAACTGAAGTAATTTGCTAACAGGCCAACCGACTTGTTCGGGGCACGGCCGGATGGCAGGTGTGCTTCTGCGGTGGCAGAAGCAGCCACGCATGGGACACAGGACTGTGGGACCACGCATCGTGCTCCATAGCCCCCTGCCCTGCTCTCCGGCGATCCCTGACACCGCAGGTGTCCCCAGCTGAGCCGATGCGAGCCGGCCTGGCTCCGAAATGCCCTGCCTCGCATGCACTCACCCCTGCTGCCCGCTGGGGCTGGCACCCATCCCTGTGATGGCGCACAGGTCTGGGGCAGCACCGGTGCCTTGGCAGGACATGCCGGGGCTGTGCCCTTTGCACCTTGCCTAACTGGGGAGGAATTTGGCCCTTGGGGCAGGGCTCGCTGGTGGGTGATAGGACTACCATACCCCGTGCTGGGGCTGGGGTGCAGGGTTGGCTGTGGATCCTCCTGGGGAAGCATCTCCTCCTTCCCGAGGGGCTGCACGGCCTGCCCTGCCCTAGCACCAAGGCTGGGGAGGGGGCATCATAAAATCATTTAGGTTGGAAAAGACCTTCAAGATCATCGAGTCCAACCATCATCCATGCCCACTAAACCATGTTATGGAGTAGCGAAAGGAGAAGCGGCTGCTCCCATGCATGGGAGCTGCTGCGGACACCGGTGTGTGCCCTGGGGCACGGGGGCACCTTGCCACCACGGGGATGGGGTGGCAGTGGGGTGACCTGCTCCGGAGACTGGGGACACAGACACAGCCGTCCCCACTCGCTGCAGTCTCCCCCATCATGGGGGATGGCTGCAGAGGACACCGGGCTTTCCCCTTGCTGCAGACACCCCGAGCCTCCCGCTCCCGGTGCTCCCACCACCCATCACGCCCCTCGCTCCCCAGCCCTCTCCTGGGACACGGCTGCCTGCGGGCAGGGGCTGCCTGCACCCCACGGGGCCATGCGTGCCCAAAGCCGGGTGCTCCCGGAGGGCGGGAGACGGGCTGTGCTGCGGGAGCCTTGCGGGGTGCATCGCCCCGCGGAACCCACAGATCCCTTCTCCCAGCAAGGCGAGGGCGGCTTCGGCCGGGCACAGCGATCGGTGTGCTGGCCACTGGATGTCACTGCCGGCCGCCCGGCCGTGCAGGGCCCACGCTGCCCGTGGGCAACCGCCGAGGCGGGGCTGGACACTGCCCATGGGCACTGCCCGGCACCCACGGGGGACGAGGAGGAGGCATCAGCCAAAGGAGGTGGGGGCCAGCAGGAGAAATGGGGGTGCAGGGGGAGCGGCTGCCCCCTTGGCCCTCCACCCCAAAGGATGGGGATGGTGGGGGACAGGCAGTCGTGGGGGTTTTTATCCCAAAGCCGTGGAGCTGGGGAGGTCGGGAGGTTTGTTCCCGTGCGGCACCGCTTGCAGAAGGCCCCAGTACCCGCGTCGGACCGGCAGTAAAGCAGCCAGAGCCACCATTTCCCAGCATTATGGGCAGAGCAGGGACACACTACACTACCTCGGTCCCACTGCCCGGTCTCCCGGCCCCACGGACGGTGCCTCCAGCTGCAGGGAGCCAGCGGGACTGGGGCACCATCGCCCCTCGCTCCCAGCCTCTGCCAACAGCCAAGCAGGAGTTACCGGTGTCCCAATGGGGCTTTAAACCCGCGGCGGTCCCCTCCTCCCCAGGCTGAGCCCCGCAAAGCCTCTGCCAGAGCTGGCTGGTGAGTCCCCTGCAGCCTGCGCAGCAGATGCAGAGGCAGCCTGCTCCCCCCAGCACTGCACTAATGAGTGCCAGGCTAATGAGCAGTCAGCCCCACATCTGGTCTGTCAGTGAGGCTGCGGGGGAGCGGGGTTTGAATACGGCATCGTGGCTGGAGAGCTGCTCCCCTGCGGGGAACGGCTATTGCTGCGCCAGAGCTTTGCCACTGGGAGAGCATGGGCTTGGGCTGCAGCTGGCTGCCAGCTGGGAAATGGCGATTTCTCCCCTGGAAAATGTCCTTTTCCAGCACAAATTTGGCCTGGCTGAAGTTGCAAGGAGCAGGATTTCCTCCACAGAGAATGCCATTGGTGAGACAAGCTGTGTAAAGATGCAGATGTCAGTGTATTGCCAGAGGAAACTCCGGGATCTGCTGTGGGTGCATCCCATGGTCCTGAGCATCCCATGGCCCCGAGCACCACTGCAGCACCCACAGCTGCACCCCAGCGCAGCTCCCACCACCCATTCCAAGCCAGGGCCAGCAGGATCCCACCAGCTCCCAGCTCAGGCCCCCGCTGCAGGGCTCATGGGGAACTCATCTGCTGAGGACAGCCCCCAGGATGGACCCAGCAGCCCCGGGGTCTTTCCCTGCTCCGCTGCATCCTGCCCGGACACGTGTCCCCGCCATGGGTCCAAACCCTGCATGTCTGTCCTCTGGGAAGCCCAGACTAGTGCCGGCCACCCCCCCGACCCACTCCCTCTCTCCTCCCAGGTGTCTTCCTCATCCCCTACTTCATCACGTTGCTCGTCATGGGGCTGCCCCTCTTCCTGATGGAGCTGAGCCTGGGTCAGTACGGAGCCGCGGGGCCCATCACTGTCTGGAAGTGCTGCCCGCTGCTGAAAGGTGGGGCTGGGGGCCGGGGACACCTCTCCTTCCTGCCCCCGCAGCCACTGGGGCCGGCTGGGCTGTGGGAAGGGGTGTGGGGTGGGCACGGGGCTGGGACACCGTCTTGGTGAGGTCCCAGTCTGCACCCCAAGTCCCTGGGCAGCCCTGGGCAGGTCTCCTGCTGCCTCTCCAGCCCCTTGAACCCACAGAGGGGCCGGGGGTCTGTGGGATGCGGGCAGACCCCTGCCTGCCCCCCTCCCTCAGCAGCCCCTCTCTTCACGCAGGCATTGGCATTGCCATGCTGATCGTGTCCTCCCTGCTGTCCCTCTACTACAACGTCATCATTGCTTGGGCTCTCTACTACCTGGGCTCCTCCTTCCAGAGCCCCCTGCCCTGGTCCTGCGATGCCCCCGGGAACGCGTACCTCTGCCAGGTTGGTGGTCCCTGGGCGGCAGCTTTGTGGGGTCCAGTCCCGGGGTGGGATGCTGCGGGGCCAGACGCCACAGAAAGACCGGGCAGGTGGTTTCTCTCCAGAGAAGCTTTGCCTGCAGCAGAAGAGGAGGGTCAGGCTGGGGCTGGGGCCGGGAGGGACGTCGGGGATGGTGGCGATGGCAGTTGGTGGTGACGGTGACCTGCCGGGGCTGTGTGTTGCAGAATGCCTCAGGGATTGTCAGTGCCAGCGAGGTTTTCTGGAAGTAAGTCCCTGCGTGGCCGCATCAATGTGTGCCTCCCTTGGACCGTGTCTGGGGGTCCGGCCCCGGCTCCATCTCTCCTGGTCCCGAAGGGATGGGGCTGAGCCCCCGCGGGCAGTGGTCAGTGACGCCGGAGGCTTTGTGAGGGGGAAGGGGTGGGTGAGGACACTGCGGAGGCGAGGAGGGTGCCTCGCGTCCCCCGTCCCGCTGACCCGCGTTCCCGCGTCACAGCGAGCAGGTGCTGGGGGTGACGCACAGCTCCGGCCTCGGGGACCCTGGCACCGTGCAGTGGCCCCTTGCCCTGTGCCTGCTAGCAGCCTGGATCATTGTCGTCTTCTGCACGCTGAAGGGCATCCACAGTTCAGGCAAGGTGAGGGGCGGTGTGTGGGGGCTGCGGAGGGGGCTGCCGTGCTGGCGGAGAGGGGCTGAGCTGAGCCGTGCCCTGCGCAGATGGTGTACTTCATGGGCACCTTTCGCTACCTGCTCATCCTCACCCTCATCATCTGGGGGGCCACGCTGGACGGCTCCCTCGACGGCGTCCGCTTCTACCTCTCCTTGGACTGGAGCAGGCTGTGGAGTGCCCAGGTAACCCCGCAGCAGGGCTGGGCGTTCCCTGATGGCAGCGATCGCCCCAGCTGGGGCCGGTGGGGCAGGCTGGGCTGGGGAGTCCTGCAGCCCCCCCGCACCATCATCCCCCAGGTGTGGAGCGACGCGTCCTCGCAGATCTTCTATTCCCTGGGCATCGGGTTCGGGGGGCTGGTCTCCATGGCCTCCCACAACGAGTTTGACAACAACATCATCCGGTGAGCGGGGCCGGGTCGCGAGGGGCACGGGGGGTGCGGGCTGTCGGGGCAGCCCCGGGTTGCAGCTGGGGAGGAGCAGGGTGGTGATGGGGAGGTCTGAGCCCCACGGCCCATCGGGATGCCCCCATCTCCATCCTCACCTCACGGGCATGGGGCTGTGATGCCCTTCCCAGCAGGAAAACCTTGGTCCTTGCCATTGGGAGCTGCTGCACCAACTTCATTGCCGGCTTTGCCATCTTCTCGGTGCTGGGGCACATGGCCTGGAGGAACCAAGTCCCTGTGGGCAGTGTCACCGACTCAGGTATGGGCTCGGGGACGGGGGACTCATGCTGTGCCATGCCTGGGGACATCCTGGTGCTCTGCACAGGGATGGGGCCACGGGGCTGCAGCTGAGCTCACATCCAGGCTGGCTACCGGTGTGCTGGACTTATCCTGTCTTATCATGGCGTGTCCTTTCACACTTCCCTTTGTCTCACCTCGCAGGCCCTGGGCTGACGTTCGTGGCATACCCTGAAGCCCTCTCCCTGCTGCCCATGTCCCCGCTCTGGTCCGTCCTCTTCTTCCTGATGCTTTTCACGCTGGGAGTGATTACTTCGGTGATTGTCAGCTCGGGCAGCCCCATGTCCCTCCCCGTGCCTGGCCTTGGGGTGCCAGGGACACCCCGTCTCGGGCATGCAGATGGCATGAAGTGCACGGGCCAGGAGCATGAGGGTGGTGCTGGGGTGGGGGGGGGTGCATGGCCCCATGCATGTGGGGCTGCACCCAAGGCGATGGGGCAGGGGTGCAGCCACATCCCACTGGCACTGGCCATGGGTTTCTCCACGTGCCCAGGTGTCACAGGGATGGGGATGCACATGGGGACAGTGCCCTGCAAAGTCCCCTCTGTAAGGACTGTCCCCAGTGCCCAGTCTGGGGGAGGCAGGGACTGGGACACTCCCCCCCACTGACATCCCCTGTCCCTCAGTTTGAGAACATTAAGGGCATCACCACAGCCATCCTGGACGAGTTCCCGGACCCGCACAACTGGAGGAGTAAGGTGGCGTTGCTGGGTGCTCTCTGTACCTCCTTCTACCTGCTGGGGCTCCTGCTGGTCACCCAGGTATGGCATCCCCTGCACCCCCATCCAGCGGCACCCAGCACCCTTGGGGTGATGCCAGGGTGGAGGTTGGGGAACAGCCTCCTCTCCCAATCTCTGCACAAGTGGTTAGGTGGGAGGATGGAGGGCTATTCATAGGCCCTGGCATCAACACTGTCCATGGCAGGGGGTGCCCTGCGCCCACCCTGCTGCCCTGAGCTGTGCTGACCCTGTCCCTCACCACCTCGCAGGGAGGCATATTCTGGTTCACCCTCATTGACAAGTACAGCACCGGCTTTGGGCTGATCACTGTCTCCCTCTTCATGTGCCTGGGCATCGCCTTCTGCTACGGTGAGCGGAGTGGGTGGCCCTGGGGTACGCTGCAGGCACAGGGTATTTACAGCACAGGGCAGCCCCTGGCTACCGCGCTGCCAAGGTTTGGCATTCCTGGTGCTCGTGGCAAACCGCGGCCAGGCTCTGTAGGGTGCACCTGCAGCTGTGGAGAGCTTGGAGCTCGGGTGGGCAGGGAGTTACCCCCCCGTCCTGCTGCCCACACGGAGCTCAGCCCTGCAAGGAGATGGTGCAAAGCTGAGGTGCAATTTTCCCTGCGTATGGGGGATGCAATTTCTTTTCCACCACCAAAGCATGGTGGATGTTCAGCACCGCCACTGCTGGCACGGCTCAGCCCGAGCACGGGGTGTCGCAGGTGCCCAGGAGCGGGTGCACCCGGCAGGGCCATGCGGAGGGCAGGCAGGGGCTCGGCCATGACCCTCTCCTGGGGTGCCTGCAGGTGTGAACCAGTTCTGCCAGGACATCATGCACATGATCTGCCAGTGCCCACCCTGGTACAGGTACATGCTGGGCTACTTCAAGGCGTGCTGGGCCTTCTTTACCCCCTGCCTGCTGCTGGTGAGCACCGAGCACCCTCCTGGGGCTGGAGGTCGAGGGGAGAAGAGCTCCCCTCCCTCCATCTCTCCCTCCCCTCTGAGAGGGGCAGCTCTTGCCATGGGTTTGGAGCGGGGCTGCCCGGTCCCAGTGCCCCCCCGGGCCTGTCTGTGGCTGCTGGAGGGAGCTCAGGGCACCCCTGGGGGTCCCTGTGGCTCCCAGCCTGGCCAAGACCCTGGGGCCAGGCGGTGCCGAGGCGTCACGTTGCTTGTGCCCGCTCTGCCCTTCAGACCGTGCTCATCTGCGCCTGCCTGGACATACACCGTGTGCCCCTGCACCATGGCACCTACGAGTACCCCACCTGGGGCACGAGCCTCAGCATCTGTATGGGCATCCTCACCTGCCTGCAGGTCCCGCTCTGGGCCGTCGTGGCCCTGTGCCGTGAGTCGGGGACGCTGAGAAACGTGAGTGTGCGAGGCGGGATGGGGCACGGGGACGGGGCGGGGGCAGACCAGGGGCTGCCCCGATGCTGGGGATGGGGCAGGAGAGGCTGGCGACGGAGCAGAGGCGATGCTGTCCCTTCCCCAAGAGAGAAAAAGGGCTGGAGCTGCGGGGCCGGGGCGAGAGGTGGGGTCTGAGCCCCTCCGGCACCGTGCCCGCTGCTGCCCCTTCCTGCAGTGACGCTGCCCTCTGCCCCGCGGGGGCTCAGGGCAGCCCCTGCTCACCCTTGCCCACGCTCAGCGCTTCCAGAAAGCCATCCAGCCCCTGCACTCCTGGAGGGCAGCCGCTGGCCGCAACGTGGCTGGAGACGTCATTGCGAGGCGTTCACCATCACCCTGACCAGCGGCGACTTCACCACGCTGCCCCACGGCAGCAGTGAAGACTGATGGCGGCCCCGGGGCACCCCACGTCCTTGCACGGAGCCCCCCGGGAAGATGGGACCCACTGATGATGGATGGGGACACCCGCCGGGGGCTGGCTGCTGGTTGCACGTGGCTCCCCTTGTGCCGTCACCATCACCCATCCCGGCAGATGATAATCACTGATCCCAGCACGTAATGCTTTTTCCTGGAAATGTTCTGCACGCTCCAAAGGTGTTTCTGGGGGACTTTGTGAGCAGGACCGGCTGCCCGGGCCGTGCTCCAGCCCTTCGCTTGCCTCTGGGCAGTTGCCACATCTCGTTGGAGTGGTTTGGGGGCAGCTGCGTGCGTCCCTGGCCCCAACCCTCAGCTCTCCCAGCAGGGCAGGCTGCCGGCAGTGTCCCTGGCAGCGGCAGCCACCTTGGGCAGGGGCCAGGCTGGCCAAGCCCACCGTGGCAGTGGGAACGGCACGCTGACCCCCGGGTGGGGGACTCCAGGCCCCCCCCCCAGCTGCCTCCCAGGCGGTGCTCGGGACCAGCGGCTCTGGCACGGCTGTTACCGCTGCGCTGCAGGGCTGGACTGGCCCAGCAGCCAATTTCAAGCCCCCAGCCCAGGGCAGGTCCCCACTCGCCCATCCCGGCCCCAGGAGCAGCACGGCGCAGGCAAGAGTGGCAAGGGCCGCCCCGTGGTTGGGTTTGTAGCCTCAGGGCGGCTGTGAGCGCATGATGCGTTTGCTGATGCTGCAATAAAGCTCCATTTTCCAGAACGCTGTTGCCGCGTGCTGCTCGCCGTGCTGGGCTGAGCCGGGGATGTGCCCACGCGTGCCGGTGCCTGCACCGGGGTCCCTGCTGGCCTCCGCGCCGCAGGGTGCCACCACCACCCCGTGCTGTGCTGTGGCTGTCGTGCAGCACAAGCGGGGAGGGATCCCGCACCGACTGCCCCACCGATGCACCGGAGCCCTGCGGGACCTGGGTGCGGCTCCTTTGGGACAGGCCAGATCCTGCTGCGTCCTCTCCCTGCACGCAACCGCTGGCCTGATGCCCCCGTGCTGCCTGGCTGTGGGGTCCCAGCCCACGGGGCCTCATCCTGCTGCCTGCCCGCAGGCTCAGCACCGGGCTGCCTAGGGAGAGCATCTCACCGGCTTCAGCTGCAGGAGCAGAGGGGTGCGAGCGGAGAGAGACTTTGGCAGGGGCTGAGGTTGCCTTGGGCCAGGTCAGCAGCTGGTTCCTTGTCGGGGAAGCTGAGGGGGCCCCAGGGAAGTGCTTTAACCCCGGTCCCAATGACCGTCTGTCCTTCCTACAAGTCTCCAGCCCCTGCCGTGCTCTCCCCGTGCTCCTGCTGGTGATGTATGGGTGATATATGGCTCTGCCGCCGCGTCGGTGGGACGAGACTGTCCCTCAGCAGCAGAAACGGGGCAGCACCAGCGGCTCGCAGCATGGCCCATCGCCCCTGCGCCGACCCGGACGGCACGGGGTTATTTTTGGCGCTGAGCAGAAGTGCGTGATCCAGACCCCGTGGGAGAGGACTCTGCTCACGGCCCGGGGATCGCAGGGTCCTGGCGCATGGCCCTAGTGCAGGGGGGCAGGTGGGGGAAGAGCCAGGGTGTCCATCTGTCCCCGCTGTCCGCTGGCCAAGCCAGGGCAGCGGGGGCTGGCTGCTGGGGGCATGGTCCCCAGAGAGCCTCCCCACCACTGGCAGGCACCCAGTGCCCCCATCCGCCTCACATGGGACCCCCGCTCTGCAGCCTGGGAAGGGCTGGAAGAAGAGAGCAGCAGATGCCGGCTCGTAAAATAGACTACATGCTTTATTGGATTTAAAAGTTTTATGAAATGACCAAAAAAAAAAAAAAAAAAAATATCAAGAGTTGGCAGATGCGTCAACAGTTGCCGTTTGGTGGATCCCCAACCCCTTCTCCAGAAGCATCAACAGGTCTCCGCCACCACAAGCAGTGCCACTGGGCCCCCGGCTCCAGCCCGGGCAGCCCCTGCTCGCAGGGTGCCCACGGGGTCCCACCGCCGCCGGCCCCGCTCCCGGGGGGTGGCCGAGCCGCTCCGAGCACGTCCTGCCCACGGCGGCGGGGTGCCCATGGCAGCAGCCCCCACCACGGGGGCCGAGCGCGGCATGTCCCCCCCCCCGCCCCGCACCTCGGAGCAGCCGCGGGGAAATGCAGGCACTTAGTCATTTAGAGGAATTTTTCACTTATCTCAAAGCAACAGTGTAATTGTCTAACTACCACCTACGAAACAAAAAACACCTTTATAGCCCTTCCTGTATTGTCAACATACACATATATATTACTCTGGCATAAAGCAAGGCCCCGGGGGGCTTTCAGCATCCCGCCCTGCCTCCTCTTCTTCCCCTGCCAGATGTGCATCCTCCTCTGCCCACGGCAAGCAAAGCAGCCAGGATGACCTCGGGCAGCAGCCCACCTCCGGGGACGTGTCGGACGGTGGCACTGGGGGGGGGCTTGGGACGGAGGGGGCAGCTGGGGCAGGGAGCCCGGGTTTGGTGGAGAGCTCAGGGGGGTCGTGTCGTGCCAGGCAGCAGCCTCGAGGGATGCGGGAGGGCGGCCGGGGGCTCCTCTGCCAGCCCCGGCGCGGGGGGCTGCGGGGCTGTGCCTGGGGGGAGCAGGGCTTGGCCGTGGGACGGAGCGAGGTTCATCCCTGGGGATGGGGTCACCCCCGGGGACGGGCTCAGCCCTCGGATGGAGCAGGGCTCGTCCCACCGTCGCTGCCCCGAGCCGGGGACTCCCCGTCAGCGGCCAGGGCCGCGATGGTGGAAGCGCACCAAGGTGAGGGCTCCGAGCAGCAGGATGCAACCCGCAGCCTGCCGACAGAGGACGGGAAGAGCCGCCGAGCCCCGGGCAGCGGCCTGGGACGGACCGAGACCGGCCGCAGGCTGTGCCGGCACCGAAGGGCGGCAGGGCACGGGCCACGGGCTGGCACGGCCAGGCAGACCCCAGCCTCCGGCTGGAGCGAGCGTGGCCTCGGGGCAGGGAGGACGCTGCCCGCACGGACTTCGAAGGCAGCGGGTGCCCGGGTGAGCCTCCTCCGTCCCCTGGGTGCTGGGGGAGGGTGCAGAGCCCCCGGCACCCGACCTGAGGGCGAGCGTGCTTCAGGGAGATGGAGCCAGGAGAGAGGGAGGACATTTTCAGGCTCCTGCCACCCACGTATAGCCTGCCTGTGCCCGACCAATCCCGCTGTGCCCCGCTCCCTCCCTCTGGCTCTGCCAAACCGGGACACGGGGACAGGGGACGGCCGCGCAGCCGGGACCCCCCCTCCTCTTTGTGTGGACGCGGTGGCTGGACCCGGCTCTGCACCCAACATCCCTCGGTGCTCCTCCAGCACCGGGGTCCCCGCTCCTCGCCCCACTGAGCCGTGCCCCCCGGGACGTATCTGGGTTCGGAGGAGCTGCCTCCAGCCCTGCTCCCCCCAGCACGTCCAGGGGCCTGGGGGGGAGTAAAGACGGGGGCAGCCGTGGGCTTCTCCGTGCCGGAGCAGCCGGCCCAGCATCCAACCCACCCCACTGCCACGTACAGACACCGGTGCTGCTCCGGCAGCAGCTCCCAGCCCAGTGCACGCCTCCGGCAGCGCCGTGTCCGGCGGGGCAGAGCAGCTGGGTGGGCAGCCCCGTCCCACTGGGGAAACCCAGCGGGCTGCAGCCGCCTCCGGCGCAAGCGGGAAGCGGGTTGAGGGCACGCTGCGGGCAGAGCTCCTGGATGCACGAGTACCGGCAAGGGCAGAGCCCTCCCTCGCGAGGGCATTTAACTTGCTCTTGCTTATCAAGAGCGCACAAACAGGGATTCCCCCTCCCAACCGTCATAGCGACGGGGGCCGGGGTGTAGAAAAGTGACTCACAGAAATGAGGAGAGAACCGCTGCGACATCCGCGAGGCAGCTCGCCCGAACGCTCGCACCTGAGTCACCCCGAGAGCCGAGCGGGGAGCGTGCTGCCTCCTCGGGGAGCAGCCGGCCCCGCTCCCCAGCGGGCTCCCACCACCCCGACCTTCCATACAGCCTGTGCAAAAGTTGGAAAAGGCAGAGGAACCGGAAAAAAAAAATTAATAATAATAAAAAATAAAATAAAAAAATAAAACCACGTTGAAACCAAACCCAAATGCCGTGTGGCTGAGCAGAGGCAGGAGTAACTGGAAGCCATGCACAGCAAAGCCAGGGACTGCAGCAGCCGGAAGGGGAGAAAGGGCGGCTGTTCTCTTTGGGGGGAGCGGTCGTCGTCATTTTTTTTTTTTTTTTTTTCTCAGAGATCAGGAAATAAATAAGTTTAAATAGCTCCTCCCGCTGCCGGTGTTAGGTGAGGCGACTCAGAAACGGAGGGTGCGGAGGGGAGGGCGGCGGGTGCTGGCCAGCACCCGAGCCCGCAGGGTCTGGGACGGGCGGGTGCGCCGCGTTCCCGATGCACGGCCGCCCCCCGGTCCCAGTGGGTCGCGCTCCTGGGTGGGTTTCCTCTTCCCCCCCTCCTCTCTCTACTTCTTGGGCTTCTTGAAGATCTTTAGGGGGAACTTTTTCTTGCTCTGGCCGAGGTCAACCTCATCGCCTGTCAAGCTGCTGTCCTCGTCCCCCGGGCTCTTCTTGGCAGCCAGCTGCGGGATGCGGGTGCTCTTGGCGCTGCCGGGCCGGCAGTCAGAGATGGGGGAGGGGGTGTCGGGGTCGGTGGAGCTGGGGCTGTGGGAGCGGGAGGAATCCGAGTGGGTGTGCTTGCCGGCTGTCGGGTGGCTGATCTCCCCCAGGCTGGAGGACTTCTCCATGCCGTGGTTCACCATCATCATCTTCTTCATCACCATGGGGCTCTCGGGCAGCCGGTCCGGCAAAGCCCCCAGGGCGGAGGCCTCCGCGTGCCTGCTGCCGCCGTTGGGGGTGGGCGCGCTGACGGCAGGGTGGCCGGGGGCAGCCTCCTCGATGGACCTGGTCAGCAGGTTGGGCCGGGCAGCCAGGAGCTTGGGCGCAGAGCTGGGGATACGCTGGTGGTCGCTCAGGTGCGGGATGGAGGAGTCGGAGTCGCAGTGAGTTAAGTCTCTGGGGTGGAGAGGGCGGAGGGGAGAGAGAGGTCGTTAGTGCCGCCGGCCCCGCGGCCCCGGGACGCGCGCCCGAGCCTGCACACACACAGATGCAGCGGCTGAGGGCGGCCGGCGGGCAGGGCGATGCAGGGGAACCCCCTCGGAGGCAGCCCCGTCCTGCACCGGTGGCTTGCAGCGAGGCCCCGGGGAGCAGGAGCGGGGCAGATGCCCATCCCGCTCCCGCCGCCTCGCCCGCCGGTTCTGCTCCTCCGTACCAGCGCCAGCAGGACGACCGTGGTGGGCACCCCTGGGGACGAGGGGGGCTCGTCCAGCCCGGTGCCAGCACACGAGGCAAAGCCACTCGCCGCTGCAGGCAGGCAGGGCTGCCCGCTGCCTCCCCCTGCAAGCGCAGCCCCTCTGCCCAGCACAGGTTCAGCGCCGTGGGGAGCCGAAATGAAGCACTGTACGTGGAAGCAGAACCAGGGGGATCGAGGCCCCGATCCACGAGGCAGCGGCAAGCACTCAGCCCCGAGCTCGTGGGTCCAGAGGCACCGGCCGCGGCTCCGGTGGCCGTCAGGGGCCCTCCGCCAGGCACAGCAGGGCTGGCCGGCCGCCGCTGGGCTCTGCTCAGAGCCGGCAGCTCCCTCCCGCTCCCTGAAAAACAACCCTGCCAGCCCACTTCTTTCCCATGGATCCCAGTGGGAGCTGGGCCAGGGAGCTCTCAGCATTGCACAGCTCGCCCTGACCCCCAGAGAACTGGTGCAGCTGCGAGAGCCGATGCCCTTCCAGCTGCAGGACTGGGGGCAACTTCATCAGAGGGTTCCTCTGTGCTTGCTCAGCTCGCATCTGTGTGTGCGCACGCCCGCTTCGCCCCTCCGAGCCGCGAGGCTGCGGCCTGACCGCAGCCCCCGGACAGAAAGCACCAGACCAACTGTTTCCCCCTTTTCCTGGGTCAGCTGGTGCAAACCTCTAATCCCGGAGGGAGGAATTAGAGGTTCGGCTTTCCCGCGCGAAGCCATGCCCGAGCGCGTGCTCCTGACACGCAGCTGCCTGTGGTCGCTGCCCGCAGACCCTCTGCTGCACAGCGGTTTGTGCCCCCAGCCTGGTGCCTACTTGTGATTGCAAATGGCATTAGAGCGTTGCTGCGCCAGCCCGAGGAGCTCCCAGATCCTTTCTGAAGCGGAGAGTGGGAGGTAGGAGGAGGGGAGAAATGGAAAGTCACAGCTTACGACTTCCAGCTGGGATCACCCACGTGGGTGCAACGCTGCTGTACCCGACATCCCCACGGTCCCTGCCAAAACCTGCTAGCGTGCCCGTGCAGCCGGACAAAGAGGTACACTGCTCTCGCTACCACCTACTTTAACGCTGGCCTCAAGACTCGGACGCCGCACGGCCATCCCTCCTGCCTGGGAGGGCAGGCACAGGCAGGGAGGGACGGGGGCTGCGAGGGGGGTTCACGCACGGTCTGCACCAGCTGGAGGCAAGTAGTACAGGATGGGAAAGGCGAATGGAGAGAAAAGGAGCAAAGAGGAGGAGAAGCGAAAGGGTGTGAGAAGAGACAGGAGGTGCTCAACAGTTCCTCGGCCCCTGCCACCCCCCTGCTCTCCGCTCCCGGCGCAGACCCCCCCACGCAGCTGAGCCCCAGGACGTGGGTCACTGTGCCCTGCTTAGCCCTGCCACGCTCAGCACCAAACCCGCCCGGCACAGCGTGTGAAGACCGCCTAGTTCCTCTTTTACGATACCAGCGTAAATAACATCAGAGTTTGGAGGCAGCAAAAGAGAGAGGCAAGACGAGAGAAGATGCCCTCACTACCGAGCTGGTATATAAGGAGACTTCCAGGCGGTGTTGGGTGGATGCTCAGGAAAAGTGGCTGCAGCAACAGAGCACAAAGTCACCCAGTACAACGGCACTAGAACAAGGTGTTTCTAAAAGGCAGGAAAGATTCTCCTCAGATCATTGCCCTTCATAATGGTAACAAGGGTATTTTTTAAACAAAACCCACTGAATAAATTTGGGCCCTCGTTTAACAGCTCCATAGGAATATATGGAGGAAAGGGGTATTAAAAAACCTCGTGGATGGTTAGGATACATACAGCCCAAGATCCGCTGTGAGAGCCCAGCTGTGGAGACTGTCTCATCTCTTATTTTAACAAGAAGAAAATAGCCCCAGGCATTGCTGGAATAGTCTTTGCCTTTCGCACACACACAACTGAGCCCATCTGACATCCGAACAACGGAGAGCTGCATCCTCAAGGTTAGCAGCAGGCAGGGGAGAACAGGAACTGAACAATTTGGATGGTGTGAAATCCCCAGCTATTCTGAGTGAGCATCTTGGAGGCCATCCAAGGGAGACAACTGCGATGAAACACACCGTATGGAGCCACGGGAGCTCCCGATTCCCCAACGCCACCAGCAGATACTGCGGCTCTGCAGAAGGTCACCGTCACAGCTCATGGCCCACAGCTTTCACTGGGATAACTGGGGGAGTCAGCTTCGGGAACAGCAGCATCAGTAAAAAAACTTGATGGGGCTGAACATGAGAGTATTTCAGAGCTGTCTTCTGAAAGGTGGACACTGATGGCACCCACACAACCTGGGGGGCTCGAGACCTCAGGCTGCTGCTAGTAAATGCAGAAGAAAGATGTAACTGTAATCACAACTCAGCTCCTTTCCTTTAAGGAAGTTAGGAGTCTCAGGCTCTTCCTGAACATTTCTTGTGCACGTCGGTGCTTAACACACCTGCAAAGGGGGAATTTCTGCTGGGGAATTTCTGCCAGGCCACTCGTTGTGTCACCTCTCTCAAGAAAGGGTGGCAGAAGCTATTGCATGCAGGTGCTGAGCTGCTGTCAAGAGAGATGCTGCAAGGGTGAGCCAGTGCTGAACACATGCTTTCAGAGGTTTACTTCCTCCACGAATACCTGGAAAGTGTCCCCTTTCCACGAAAACAAAGCAGACTTTGGCCGCCTGGTTTGGCACCAGCCCTGCAGACCGATGCCGAGCAAGGGAAGGCAGCAGCCGGTGTGTCCTCCCGGCCAGCGCTCGGTCCCAGCACACCGAGGAGAGGGAGCGATGCTGCTGCAGAAGCTGCATCTTCTGAGCTGCCCGTGGGCTGCCCATCCTGCTGCCCACGCACCTGCTGCTCACCGCTCGCTGCAGAGTTCAGTTCAGGGGAAAAGGCTCCATCCAGACTCCCTGCTCAGCCACTGCCATACGGGCACGCGGGTGAGGCAGCACGGGAAGACAGCCGGGCAATACCTTGGCCTGGAAACGATGCTGACCTGAGGCTGGACTATGGGCAGGCAGGACCACCTCCAGGCAGCGCAGGCAGGTCCGCAGCACCCACTCCAGACTCATTCTGGCTGATCCCGTCAGGCTGGCGTGCCGCTATGGCAGGGTTGGACCACCGCTTCCCCAACGACCACCTCCCTAAGGAATACGGTGCAAGAGCTGAGCACCTGCTGCTCAAGTTCACCCAACAAATGGCTGAGCATTGTGCGGATGCAGCGCGCCCTGGCCAGTGAAGGCAGGTTTAGACAGTAACGTCTGCTCGCTTGAAATTCAACGTTGTAGCTCCACCAAGGAATATTCTTTTCCGGTAAAAATCACCTCAACCCTTCCACTGGCTGCCATAATCACAAAGGTATCTGAGTGGGGGTCAGTGAAAAGAAATCCTTTAAAAAAAAAAGAACCCTGAGGTAATACCAAATACAGCAAAAAATATTTTTTTTAACTGAGGTGACTTAGAAAGCACCTTATTTGTGAAGAAGGTGAGTTTTCTCCCTGCTGAGATCTGCAAAAGCCCGTTAGCTCGGAGGCCATCCAGCATGCCTCACCCCCTCTCTCACAGGGTCCTGCACAGTTTTAAATCCAGAGGAGACAAAAGCAATCCCGTGGCTACGGCAGCGTGTGGAGAAAATGACGACAGCAGATGGGGAAACATCCTCTGGTCCAGGAGGATTTTCTTCCCCCAAGCGCAGACACTGGGAACCTGATCCTCGGACAGCTGGTCCGGCGCCCTGGGGAGATGGAGGCAAAACGCTGCCTCTGGCTGATGCCGGTGTGCAGCATGGCTGTCACATCTCCTCCTGGGACCGCTCTCACCACAGCTAAGGGTCCCTGGGCATCAAGGGGTTGGTGGTCAGTTTGTGGGGGTCCACCTCCCCATTGCAGGCATGGCTGTCGCCACTGTTCCCTGGGGATGCTCTGCCCTGGCACAGATGGCTGGCACCACGCTGGGTGCTACCTTGGTCCAACCTTGTTGGACCACAATTTCTTCTCCCTGGGCTCGCCGGCTTGCTGTCCAGAGGGGGACTGAAGGAGCTGATAGGGGGAAACAGCCTACGAGCACACACTTTTCACATATCCCAATGGTGCTGAGCTAACCCATTTTATTCATAATCTAACCAGCTGTAACTCAGGAATATATTCCCAAAGGCTAGAGGCAACTAGTCACAGACACTGTGACTGCTGACACCACCACACCAAGTGGCACATCAGCGGTGGGCAGCGGAGAAGACCCCCAGCAGCAGCAGCCCCCACGCTGCTCTACGAAGCTGCAGTTCAGCCCACGGCAGCCAAGATGCAGGCACGATGTGCCGGCACACAGCAGAGCACTCATCACGCTGGGGACGACACAAGGGGCCGGCTGGGCCATTAACTCCCCCGACAGCCTTTGGACCAGGACATTCGGGCACATGCCAAGATGGACCTCCTGCATCCCCCCGGGCACGGACTGATTTTTAGAACTAAACACCAGCAGCTGGAAACTTTTGTTGGGACTTTCTACAGCCCCAAATGATCCTTTCTGGTGGTTCCCACAAGTAAGTGTGCAACAGGGGAGGTGTGTGTCCATGGGGACACAACTCCCTGGCATGCACACCGGCTTTGCCAGAGAAACCAAGGAGGAGGGGATGCTCCTGAGCCCAGTGCCAGGATAAGAGGGGAGGAAAGACCATTGCCAGGATATTGCCGGTCATCTTGGGCAAGGCTCAGCCAAGAAGGGCTGGCCTATATCCTGCTAATTTTCATGAAGCTTATGCTCCTGAATTGATATGGCACATTTTCAAGAGGAAACACTGGCCTGGGACACAGCCAGCCTTGATGGAAGCAGGGGAAGGTGCCTTCAGAGAAAGCGCTTCTGCGGTGCAGCAGGAAATACTGAACACTCATCCCTCCTGAAAACCTCAGACCACCAAGTGAACATGAAAATACCTGGGAGCCTCATTTAAGACAGCATGTTCCTCAGTCCCAGCCGCACTGCCGCAGTGTTCACTTCTTTCTTTTCAGTGTAGCTGGGCACACTTACAATCTACGAAGACCGAAGCTGATGGCATTCACCTATGTGAAGGCAGGATGTGCGCGCTGCTGCTGTTTTATCTGCTTTCACCTGTGCTTCCTACCATGCCACTCCCAAGAATCCGCAACGACCGCCATGAACGAGAGAGGGTGAGCAAATGGGAATGGACTGACTTTGCAAACAAAAGAAGCAGAGCGCAAAGCATGGAGTAAAGAAAGACTGGTAGTGGTGGAGAAAGAGGGGAGAGGGCAGGAGGATGATACAAAATAAATATTTCTTTTTCCTCAACTTTGCAGCCCACTGAATGATTTCTCCTGGTGGGCTCCTGCTGTCTGCACAATCCAGGACATGGGCTGTAGGAAAGCTTAGGAGCGGCTCAAGGGCATCTGACACTAAAGCAGGGCTTGGCCTACCAGCCTCATACAGATCTTGCTGCCTCTACCACTCCCTGCCCTTTACTGAGAGTACCCACAACTGCAAGGCTATACATTATATACCTAGCTAGCATGTGGCACCAGGGCAGCAAAGGCTTCCCCTAAGGCAAAATGAAATTTTCTGTACACTTTAGTTATTCTGCTGTGCTCCGCGTGGCACAGTCAGAGGCTTAGTAACAGCCTCTACAATGCAAATCCAACAGTAATTTCTTCCCTTCCATTCTGTTAAGAGCTGTGAATTATGCTTTTCACTGGATTACTGACACTCTCCTTTTGCTTTGGCTGCCACCTCCCTTCCCCATTGGAAAAGGGCCACCAGCATGGGGATTTGGTCCTACACTCCCATCTCCATCAGGTTTATCCACGGGTACCACTTGAAGCAGGCACTGGCAGCAGCAACCTCTGTGCACACAGCACCCTCCAACCCCTCTCCCCCCCAGGGGACACCCAGTCCACTTCAGTAACATTAAAAAACACACATCAGCCTTCAAAATCAGAACAGCTCTGACCTTATTTGCACCGGATCCTCTGAAGCCAATTGCAAAAGAGAAGCAAACAGTGAGGAGTTCATGAAAGCAATTCACCGGCCACGCGCTGGCCTTGCCTGGAGAGAAGGTCCCTACCAGGTTAACCCCCAGCAGACTTTAGCACCGTATACAGCTTGCAGGGAGAGAAGAGATCCCTGAGCCTTTCTCTGGGGGAACGGCTCGTTTGAGACGATTTCTCTTGCGAGGTCTCGCCAACATTGGCATCTGCTGGATATGAGAGGCTGAAGCGATCCAGCAGCCCAAAGTACTCAAGGTAGCACTCTCCTCCTACCAAGGGAGCCAGGAGCCAGGAATTTTTTGGGTTCCGTTTTCGTCCTTGGCAATGACTCCCTGGAAGGCCTTTCTCAGCCTCAGCTTCCCCATCTGTTCTGCTTGCCTCTTTGGGAGGCTGTGGAGCTCAAGGGATGTAAGTAAAGGCCTCCAAGACTGGTTATATAAAAGAGAAAGAGCAATACATTGGCTTGTGCTGTGGCATGCCTTCGTGGCAATATTTTTAAAGAGATGCATCTAAGCAGCATCTGCTAATGATGCAGTTTGACAAAAAATTAAAAGCAACAAAGCAAGAACACATTTGGGCACCCAATTCTTCATTTCTGTTTTCTGCAATGAACAGAAAATGAATGAGCATGGATTTTGGAGTCGTCTGCTATTGTGTAGCTGAAGCAAATCTTATGTGAGAAGTTCTTACTCTGCAAAACTCCATTGCTAAATCAATTATCTTGCATCAACAGGTGGTTTTTCGCTATGGGAACAGGGAGAAAACAGTCCTATCTTCCACTGAACAGTGGCCAATTACATTCTGACAAACTACTAAGTGCCCATGGGGAATAAGGAGAAGACCCCAATTATTCTCTCCTAATGACCTCTCAGCATCATTGTCTTTTCTAATGGGGACCCCAAAGTCACACTACATTTCCTCTGCCACTCTCAGGGGAGTCTACAGGTTTGAGACGTCAACCTGGTCAGCAATTAAGTGTATCGCAGGCCTCAGCTGAAAAAAAAAAAAATCATGTTTATACAGCTATTTTTGAAACAGTACATCAGCCTTCGAGCTCCCAGAACAAGCCCTCCTTTCTACAGAGACAGGAAGGTCGATGGTAAACAGGGATTGTGTGATGTTACCAGAAGCATTCCCAGCTTTTATCAGTCAAACTGGGACAGCTGCAACTGAACTCAAATTGGCAGTAATTAATCTAAATTTTAATCATGCTGCTTCTCATAATCCCAAAACAAACATTACTAAATTAACCAAGACATTGCTCTTTAATTGTCCATTGTGGAGCAGGTGCAGTAATTTCCCCCTGCCCCAATACTCCAGAATCCATAATCTGCCTGGGGCTGCTCGGGGCTTTACACGTGCTGCTTCTTGCAGCCTGGGCTCAGGGATGCTCTGGTCCAGCGGGCAGCCCGCAGGCAGCCCGGCTTTGAGACACACAAGTTAGCAAGGGGGTGAGACATCCAAAACAGAGACTGTGTAAATGATGTCAGGAGAGAACCTACGCCTAAGGGCAGAGGTACCTACAGATAAAGGAATAATGGTACAACGTGCCGGGACAAATGAAGATGTGGTGACTTGGAATGTTGTCCTGCCTGGATAAATAAACATGAAAGGACATCGTCCCCATCGACTTCCTCACTGAGAGACTTCCAGCCTTTTCCCAGAAGTCTGTTCCCTAATGCTGTGGATAAGGAGACTATTTTTAATTTTACCAAGGAGAAAGCGCAGAACAGAGAGATGAAATGACTTGGCCACGGTCAGAGGCAGCTCCCCGGCAGGGCAGGAGGACAGGACTCCCCTGATAGCCCACCACAGCCCTTCCACCATCTGCTTCAGCGCCGACACCTCCACACCAAGTGCCTGCGATGTCCCTGAACCAGAGACCACGCAAACCAGACTCGCCACTCACCCCTTAGCCGAGGGTTTAAATCATGCATCTGAACGGACGCAGTCTCAACCCGCACTCTGGAGCTGGGTCCATCCACGACCCATGTGGGGCGAGGACCTCCAGTGACTGCTGCCTGTGGACCTTGTTTGGAAGAAAGCCACCCCAGGCCGCCCAAGGAACGCGATCCTCTGCTTGGGCTACAGAACATTTCTGAAATTGGGACGGTTGCCGGAGGCCCCCTCGCAGCACCCCAGTTAGAGCAGACAGGATTCCCACATCTATGGCCCACCCAGTCCTTCGCCTTTCTAATGCCGGCAGGGTGAATCAGCAGAGGTCAGGGATTTAGGGATGTGGATGACAACTAGCCCCTTGGATCCTGTCGTACATAGGAATCCAAAGAACCGTCGCTCGCCAGCTGTTACTACTGAAAGGGACCAAGTTAAAGCCAGTGATCCAGCATAAGAAGCACCAACTCCCTCCTCATTATTCAGACATTCCTTAGCCAAAACACAACCATGCTTCATCCCCTACCAAAACAGAGGTCGAGAGACACTCTGAAACATGGAAGTCCTAAATCCTGCTTTTTGCCATCTCTTAAAAACAGCACGAATTTCAAACCCTTCAGCAGCACCAACTACTACCTCACAGTATCTACACATCGTGTTTCCTTTGCAATTCGCTTGTGAAGACCCCAAATAAGTCAAGGCTTCAAATAAGGTCAGTGTTTGTTTGATTAGTTGTGTTACCTTTCTTCTCACAGGTGCATTACCCAAGTGAAAGACTGACTTATTTAGCGATAACCGAGTGCCCAGGAATTCTCATTTGCTTAGCTACAGTTAAACAACAGCACCTCCATGGTTTATGCACCTGCTGAGTTCGCAGATATGGGAACGGACCATGGAGCACTCCTTAGAGGGTCCACTGGCATGGGAGAGCGGTTGAAGAAACAAACATGGATAAATCATGAAATAAAGGCCCAAAAGGAAAGGGCACAAGGAATCTAGGAGAAAGAGCACCCGAGCAAGCATCAGCTCTGAGACACAGCAGGCAAGAGGGAGCTAGAAAAGAAACAGCAATATACCCAAAGCTTTCAGTGCGACAGCGAACTCCAGAGGTGACATCAGGAGGGGGTAGATCAGGGATGGAGTCCATCTGAAGGAAATAAGAGGAGGTGGTGTGATGGTAATAGATAGGGTGGACATGGCAAGCAGGAGCAGATGCAGTGGTGGTGGATGAGGAGCAAGAGGTGGAAGAGGTGGTGGTGGCAGCAGATGATGGGCTGGTGCCGGGAAGGTCGGAACTGAAAGACTGTCCAGAGGAGAGGCTGTGCATTCGACGGAGAGAGACTCTGCCTGCCCAGTAATGGGCAGGTTGGCCCGACTCATTCTGGCCTTGCACATAACTCTCTACCAACCTCTGAGATCCGTGGGCGTGCTGTGGGTCCACCAGGCGCTGGCGAACTGTGCTGGGCAAGGCAGGAGCTGTAATGAGAGAAAGGGGAGAATGCTGAAGGCAGCACATCAAATCAGCGAAGAGGCAACGCAACAAAACTGCCACCCACGGCCAGGGCTATGCACGGCAGCACCATGCTTTCTGTCACCGGGACACTTGCTCGGACCACTGCAGCCATCCCACCTTGTGCTATAAGTTACCCTGGTTTAATGCAGATGAGCATTAAGCTGGCACTACTGCTTAACATGCTAGATTAATGCCCAGCCCATGAAAAACTCTGTTTGCCATTCCTGATATAGGTGCTTTCTGAACACCTTATCTGATCATCTTGCTTGAAGCAGAAACTGGCTGCATGATTCATCCTACCCAACTTTACATCAGAGCTACCACCCAGGCTCCCTTTATAGTAAACGTGAACAAGTCAGTACTTTCAGGGCATGATTCATTTCATCCTAATGCAGACATCCAAATCGCTCAGATGCTTCATGCCCTGGTACTTCTATTTCCCTACACAGCCTAAAAAAAGGAGCCTCCGGTGATCAGTTCAAATGTAGGCACCTAAAGCCAGCGAGGTGAGCTCCATTCCCGGAGCTCGGCTCTGCTCCTGCTTCCAGCATCGTTGTGCCGGTGCAACTCCTGGAGCAAGGCGCAGGAATGCAGGACAGAAAGCAGGGTTGCGAAGTACAGCTGCACTTTGTGTTCAGGCACAGGAAGGCTTCTATGAAGATGCAGAAACCTCCCAGCCGTGTACCCTTCTGCAGGGCAGAACAGCCGGGACACATGACAGATGTATAGTAACTATGATATTAATTGGGTAGGCACAGGCTTTCGTCATCAGTCCATGCCTGAAATTATAGCTCTGGTCCAAAAGTGGTATCATCTGTTTCCAGTCTGTTTGATAATTAGCTCACAGATCAAAGAGACACTCAATTTGAAAAATATTTTTCTGTAATTGCAAATTCATCTTGGTTCAGAGAAACAAATTGGACTGCGTCCTTCAGTGCACTGTCACCAGCTAATTAACAGCTTTTAAAGATCATAATGATCTTTCTGGCCACGTAGTCTTTCCTGTCAGGTAACAGAGGCCAGAGAGGTCGGCCAGTTCTCTCTGCACCAAGCCTACGCTACCTCTGTACCACACCTACACACTGAGCTGGAGCCAGGGGGTCACCGTTAGAAAGGCAGAGGGAGGCACCTTCATCTACACGGAGATTTCTGCACGCTCATCTCCATCAGGCAGAGCATTACACATGGAAACTAAGGATCCACTCGGCTGCATTGCCATCCTGCAGACAACCAGACTGGTTGTATTTAACCCACTAGCTGTAATTTCCATACAAGATGTTCCTTCTTTTGCAGGAGATAAGGTGTTCAGGATTGTTCAGGATTTCTTATATACATAAGAAATAAATGTAAAAATGGGTTAAAAAGGTGAACAGACAGGAAAGCTAAGAAATGGAGTAGAAGGAAAGCTCCTTCGGGAATCGAAGAACCAGCAAATCACTGCTATAAAAACATACAGCTAGGAAACACGAGTCTCCTGCAGCTCAACTGACAGCAACAACTTAGGTACTGAAGCATCACTGCTGGGACGTATTTCAAGTGGAAGAAGGAACAAGCAAGAATAATTCAGTCAACTTTGCTGTTTCCACATCCCCAAGGTTAATCAGTTTCTCTCACAGGGTCCCACCGCTCAGGTTTGCTACTTCTTGCTTTACTACACTGCCCATCTATGAACCTTTCTTTTGCTGGAGCTCTTTATACCATCCACTTTCTATTTCAATTTTTTTTTTTCTCAAGAGCTCCAGAGCTGAAATTAAGTGAAATCAAGTCACACGGAGTCAAGGTGGAAAAAAACCCCTTGCTCCAGTGGGGACTGCAGAAAACTGCTCAGAGGAGGTGAGGGGGAGAGTGTTAATGGGCAGAACTGGAGGCTGTTCCAGCTCCCCTGCTGTGCCTTTGCAGCAGCAACTGCTGCTAACTAAGGCAGCACAGACAGGAATAGCACAGCTGATCCCTACTTGCCTGCTGCTGGCAGGGATACAGTTTAGGAGTCTCAGTTTGGAGGGCTAACAGGGATCCAAGCTCTACAGAGTAATTAACTGGGGGATTATGGGCTTCTGCTACAGGTTTCTTTTTCTCTTGGGCCATGCTTTCTTCCCTAAGGGGTTTGTTGGGGTTTTTTTCCTGGCATTCCATTCCTCATTTACCAACTTGACACCTTACCCCTTTGCGTTCTCCTTTTGCGCAATTTACCCTGCTATAAGCACCGGACCAAAGGCTGAGACCTCACCTTGCACAGCCAAAGCAGCCCCTCACATCCCACGAAGACCATCTCACTCCAGACACTGCACATGTTTTATTAACGTTAGCCAAATAACCTGCTCATTATCCTGAGGAAGACCACCACCACGCAAGCCCTAACCAACACCAGTGTACAGCCTGGTCTGCTGCCGCACATGCTTGTCCTCCTCCATCCCACAACGGTCAGCGTTCAGCAGCGCTCCATGAAGGGAACGCTTCCAGCCAAAAACAGGAGGCTCGGCGTCTCTGGGGCTAAGCATGCTGTCCCCACAGCCCCAGCATCAGGGCACCAGGGGACAGATTAGCGTAATAAGTGGCATTGCTCAATTTATTTAAGGATACTGAGGGAAGAAAGGCACGGCAGTCGGCAGCAGCCCCCGCAGGGAAGGATTGGGGTCAGCCTCAGCAGGCAGCGGAAGGGCTGCAAGCAAAGCCTGTGCAAAGAAAGAGGTGGGATGGGAAAGGGAACGTTATCACCTCCTCCTGGTCTAGCCTGAATCCTTAATCTCCACCTCAGGGGTAAAAACAAGTAAAAACAACCCTCCAGATTTCATAACTGGATTTTTTTAAAAAAAGCAAAACCCAAGAGCACATGAGAACTACAGCGAACTGTGATTCTTCTTCATCCCACCAGACTCTTCCCCGGGGTTAGTAAAGATGCTGATGACTCAGTGAAGAGAGGTAGATTCATTAGTTTTCCGTGCCAGAAAGTGGGAAAATTTGTGTATGTATTTTAGTCCAGAAAAAGGGCAGAGGGTAGAACAAAAAATTAAAATATAATTGAAGAGAACCAAACCAGGGTATTTCCAGAGGGACTGATCCTCCGAGGACAGAGACGAGCGGTCACTGAACCTGCGCCCGAAAAGCCAGGCTGCGTCTGGGATGGGCCAACCGGGTGTGAACGGGAGAGAGAAAAATGTGATTTACCATGAGAATCATCATGGGCAGTCAGCAACATCCCCAACACGTCTGGGGAGGAAAATCTCTGCACTTTTCTCCTGAAGCAGTTTTTGTACCCAGAGAAAGAAAAATCCTCCAGGGAAAGGCAAACGCTCCCTTGCTTTGGGAATTTGGATGCCCAGCGCTTGCTACACGGAGTTATCACCCGCAGGGATGCAGATCAGCGCTGCGGCACGCAGGCAGGCAGGTTCGCCGCTGATCGCTGGACTGACGGGAACTGCAAGCGCTCACTGCAAGAATCTCACTCGAGGTGTCCCAAGCAAGGCACAAAGAAGCTGAGGCTTAAAATCTCAGATGAAGGCTCATCCCTCATACAGCTCACATCCTCCAGAGACTGTGCTTCAGGTGTTACTTAGGGCTTTTCTTCAGACATCCCTCTCTCATTAATACCTCACTTGCGTCTTTGCAACTGTTTTATTAGAGCTGTCTAGCTTGGTTTCTAATGGTAACTGATAATCACAAAGACTAGTAGGACACCATTATCTGTCTGAGGCTTTAAACCTTCCCTATGCACACCCAACCCCATAAACCACCAGCTCCAACCCCCGTGTTTGCTGAGGCCTGGAAACATGCAAATACCCAGTTCCTCCTGCCTTACCATCCTGCAAGCTACCCAAATCCTCAGTGCTCTGCCTTCATTGTCCTGAGCTTGACCTCAGCACTCACCTCCAGACCGTCACAGCATCTAACCAGAGCCCGAAACCACGAGGCGAGGATGGCAATGGCACGTACGGGCATCTCCTGCAGCACACGCTGCCAACCCCAACACTCTTCTGTTCCTCTTCCCCACCTTCTACCCAGTTAAATAGACTTTTGATGAAGTCTTCTCTAGAAAGTGACCCAAATCAGACATAACTAAAAAGACTGCTGCAGCTAATGCTGTCAGCATGGGCTCCCCTCTCCCAGCTGGAGCTCAGAAAGCTGTGCTCCAGCAACGTGCTGCTCCCTGTGCCACCCAGACCACTGTGGCAGAGTGTCTGGAACTGCTCCTCAGTTCTCCCATTCTCTTGTGCAATAGCTAGAGATAGGAAACTGTATTTGGAAAGTGCATTTTTGAGAGAAGCAAGACCGAATCTGCGTCAGTTTAACATGGGAACAGTAGTCAGGACTGATTCACAAACCTTTCATGGACAAGGAGACAACCTTCACTTAATCCAAGAGTTCAGCAATTGAGAGAGTAACAGGCACAGGGTGACTCAAGTGCAGTCCCTTCCTCCGAGAGATCTGGGCTCATGAGAGCAGAATCGTGCACCCTCCCTCTCCAGCAGCCCCATTCCTCCCTACAGGAGTCGATGCACTTTGTATACAAACAGTCACCGCTAAAGAGGGAGTGAACACCCACCTTGGTGACTACAAGACATGCACAGGAGATGGGGCATTGAGGTTTCAGTTTTTGCTCCAGGAAATGTTTAATAGGTCGTTACAGGTAGGCAGCATCACCACAGCAGACTGCTCCTCCCCATACAGAGTGGTAGGGGGTACAAGTCCAAAGCCGTGCATGAGGAGGGGGTGTCTTCAGGTCCTTTTATATCCTGAACAAGTGTTCTAGTTACGGGGACATCAGGAAAATGTACTTTGTTTTCCTCTCTCACTTCTGTGGGTCTAGCCCATGCCTTTGGTTTTTTAATGTAAATGCTTAAATTCAGTAAGTTGAACAGAACAGCATACATATGATTAAATGATGACTAATAACATCTACAAATCACTAGTTCTGCTGGAATTAACAGGCTCCAAGCAACCTAACAATTTGTCTATGGTCATTTAAACTTTAACTTAGACACCTTAATTCCTCCTAACATATTTGAACTACTGTTCCATGTCCACCCTATGTTGCAGCACCCGGCAGATGCAGACTCACCGCGCGTAGCTAACACGGACTACGTACATTGTATGGACATGGGAGATACGATCTCTTCGTCCAAATCGTCCACGTCATCAGTCATGATGAAGTGTGAGGGGTTAGGCCGCGGGGTGCCCATCCAGCTGGGGTCAATGTTAAGGGCTGATGCCAGGGTGTGGATGCCAGGGTTGTTGACGATCTGGAAGCCGCAGAGCAGCTCTATCTGCTGCCAGCGATGCAGGCGCTCCCGCAGCGCAGCCGTCACTTCGCTCAGCGCTTGCCTGGAAGCAAGGTTCAAGCAAGGAAAAACATGGGGAGTGAAGGAAAAAGACACCATAAATTGTCTGAAACAGGGAGTCTAGTGGTTCAGCTTTGTATCCTAATACTTGAGACATCTTTCATTCCACTTTCAGGAGTACAGGAATTAAAAAAAACCAGCAACAACTGAAATATCCAGGGATAATCGCTTAAGAATACTGCGATCCCCCAACTGCTCATTTTGACAGGACTTTTAATTGGTCTGGATAACTGTGATTTCTTGTTTCACACAGATAAAATTAAAAGGTTACTGACTAAAAGAAGCAAGTCCAATCCCAGCTAACTAAAGTAAACAGAACAAAAGTTCAGCAAAATGAGACCAGGAGCACCTGTACAGGCTACAGTACGCTTGTGCCTGTAATACGAGAGGGGTGAAAAAGGCAGGCAGAAATAAGGGAAGATAATAAGTAGATACTCACTTTGCAGTTAAGATTTTATGATCAACATCATCTAGAGATGAGCTGTGAGCAACATGAAATGTTCCAAACAGGGTGTTTCGCTTCTTTTTGATTTTTTCAGCCTGGAACATCAACAGAAAAAGGTCACAGGAAGAAGACAACCTTATGTTTCCTCCAGGACAAGAACATCCTGGATGGGCTGAGACAGAAATAGTCCCTGCAGCTGTTTGCACACATGTAAATAGTGTGAATCGGGTTTTTACTGAAGGATGTTATTCTTCCTAGCCTGGTGGGTGAGGAATTCGCCAGCAGTGAGTAAGAAGGTTGGGGGTTTCATGCTCCTCCTTGGCCCTTCTGATTTCCAAAGAGTCAGAGAACTGAACCAGCTACTTCATACAGCAAATGGCTCTGTCATAAAGCCTTGTTTTGTCTTTCCCACGAGTAAACTATCAGAGAAACACTGCTAATGCCCTAGGGTTGTTGGTTTGGGGAGGGTTTTTTGTTTTGGGGTTTGTTTTCTTGCCTTCCCGTTGTGGCACAGTGTATACTCAAAATTAAAGTTGCCACACAGCTCTTTGCTTCACAGATCTAGTGGCAGTAACTTGAGACTTACAAAAGACAAACTAAGGATGTGGACACAAGAACTGACACAGCAAAAGGAAAACCATTGAAATGTTAAAATGTTCAGAATAAAAAAAAAATATTAAGGCAGACAAATTTTTCTATGCTGCCAGCTCTGACTGCTGTGTATGTCCAGAGAGACAAATACATGTTATGACAGCTTCCCTGCAGCTCACCGTTTTTTGGCTGGCACAGAAAATTTGAAACAACTGGGAATACAGAAATGATTCATCACTACAGATTGTATGCACGTTAGAAATTTTGTTGCCTATGCATGTAAATCACCTAGAGCAGGGATTATACTTAATAGGTACAAAACCTTCTGCTTACTGACTACCCACAGTGCCGTCGCACAGGCAGCAATTCATACTCTGTACCTTCCCAGGGCTCCAGCCTACTGAAGACAGGCTAACGCAGCTGATGGGCATGCCCAGGTCAGGGCCTGCCATGCCCTGAGAGGCGATCGCTCATTATCATTTTCAGCCCCTACTTACATCTCTATGAAGGTTTGTGCTGCACTTTAAAAAAAATGCAAATTTAAGGCATTAAAAGGCAAATAAAGGAGGTGCAGAGAAACCAACCCTGCAGGTTTCATTCCCCAAACCTTTCCCTGTGGCTGCGAGGGGAAGACCCGGGACAAGATGCTGAAATTCTCACCCCCTCCTTGGCCACCAGCAGCTGCTTCTCCGCATTCTGTTTCTTGATGTTGTAGTACTGGACCTCCACCTCGTGGGTCAGCTGGAGCCACTTCTGCAGGGCCTCTGGTGCAGCCCAGCTGCAGTGGGACTCCAGCTCCTTCTCAGCGTTCTTGAGTGCCATCCGCACCTGGGGGAGAACCGGCCGGCGCGGCGTTGCAGCAGCGGCAGGGAGAGCCTGCCCTCCCGCAAGGTCATCCCAACCACTGGCTGCCAACCCGGTGCTTTTAAGGTACCAGAAAAAGGAAGGAAAAAAAAAAAAAAAAAAAATACTCCACGCAACTTAATCTTACTCATGACAGAAGCAAAAGTCATTAGGAGGAGAGGTGGCATCCTGGTACTGCAGGCAAGTGAGAGGAGCACAGCAGGAAAGCCATCCGACAGGGCAAGGCTGCTGCTCGGATGACCAGAACACCCTACAGTGCTTTCCTTTCATCCTAAAGGTGAGCTCCTTCCTCAAAAATTTCCAACCGTCACGATGCTGTCCTGCCTCAGCACCTCAGCTCTCAGGGAGGGTAAGTTCATCACTGACCTGGTCTACCCCTTCACATCAGCTCTTCTGCCTCACAACAGCATAAACTGCAGGTAAACCCTCCAGAGCTGACAGCATGATGCACAAGTTAGTTAAAAGAGAGTTAGACTTTAGGTAAGGATATTCAGGGTGCTTATCATAGCCTCAAATCTCTGCAAAGTTCGCTGCCTGCCTGCAGGTCTGCAAAACTCACAGATTATCCTCCTGAGGCAGAATCGCTGACAACACTGCACAGGCAATCACTTTTTCTCACTGCAGCTACTGAGCCAAACAGAGGGAGCTTGTCAAGAGACAACTTTCACACTGGAGCAAGATGATAAAAATATTTAGACACAAAACATGTGCTGCTTGGTCAGGAAAAGAAGTAACACGTCTGGAATCAGCAGTTTCTGTAGCTTTCTGGGGGACTCTCCTTCCACCCCAGCTCAGTCTCCTCCACACACCATCGGTCTGGTCTCCTCCACACACTTACTTATCTTGCTGGAGAAGGGAACGATTACAAAATTAGAAGAAAGTGGGTGACAAGCAAGTTGAAGACACCAAAACCTTACATAAAAGTATGTGGTGCTAGAGACCATCAATAATTAACACTTCTCTTCCATTACATGTGATGTGGAGAGACTTTAATAAACCTGAAGTCTACCACAAGCCCTGCAAGAAGTTAACATGTCCCACACCGGAGAAACCAAAGGATGGCAACTGCAGCTCAGAGCTGCTGCGATTCCAGGGACAGCACAACAGTCGTGGACTGGACTACTCTCCAACCACAGCACCTCAAACCTCAGGAGGGGTATACGTGGTTATACACTCTACAACAGACTTTCTTGCTGTTAAAATAAAAGCCAACCCTAAGCACCTTCAAGAGCTTTCACTGCCCCAAAAAGCCCTGGCCCACCAATGCAGACCTTCTCCTAAAAGAGTTGGAGCTAGGAGGAAAGGTCCAGCTACGGCATGGCCAGCTACGCAGTTAGGGCTGCGCACGTGTCACTGGGATGATGTCTAGATGATGTCTGTCCTATTTTCTCTTTCTATTCTTTAGGGCTCAGGTCTAAGAAATGCAGAGGCAGTGGGAATATCCAGCGACCTGCTCAGGCTCCGCACCAATGCCCAATGCACGCTTCCCAATGCCCAACACACTCTTCCCACAACCGCGTTTACACCCACCCTTGCCTGGTACCAGTGCCTCTCCATTTCCCACACAGCACAGCCGCAAGCGGACTGAAGATAAGCATTTTTATAAAAAATTGCTCAAACTTGGATCTTTTCCCTCAACGTGTTATTTAACTCAGTCACGTCTCACCAAGTCTGGCATAGGCGTAATTTCTAGCGAGCCAAAAGCAGCAGGTCACACACAGATACTTTGAAAATCCATATTTTATCCAGGAGGACATTTGCACAGTCCATCTAGAAGTAGCCAGGAGGCACCGTACAGAAGAGGTCAACTACTTATATCACTTATGTGTGATTTAGTCTCGTTGAGCATAACATTGCCTAAATCATTCAAAAAGTTACAAATTCAGAATCGCAGACCCCAAGAAGGTCTATTTTTTCCCCTCTGACACCAGCGGCACTGGGCACTGCTCCCACCACAGGCAAAAACTCTGACCACGATCCGCAAGTGTCTGGGATTTAGGAATATGGGAAATCTGCCACTAGGTATTTGGGGTAGAGGAGTGCTCAAAACATTTACAGGAACAACACTTTTACGGAATGGTGGAAAAGGGAAGCGGTGCAGAACAACAGCCAAGGACCAGTGGTTGAGATGAGCCATCATACAGCAGTGTCCAAAACACAAACCCTCTTGGTTCTGCAGGGGCATCAATATCAATAGGAGTCACTTAGTGTGTCTACATTCTCCTGTGAAGATTTCTAAGACCCCATTTTGACCACAAAGAGCAACAATTTATAAAGTGAGGAATGCCCTCCGGGTCTGCAGCCACAGCTGGGTCCATGGTCTGGGGGAAGATGACCTAATGAGGAGAGAGGATCGGTATGAACAACCCAGTATGGGGAGAGTCCCAACCCAGAAATACACTGCTTCTCCATCTCATAAGCCTGACTCCGGTAGGAGCTTCCAAACCCTCCAGTATCATTTTAGTGATAAGAATCAACTGGTGCAAAAGGTCTTGTTTTAATATTCCCTGGGACCCAAGAATATCTTAAAATCAAATGAGTTTTATGGTCAGTGGGAGTGACTGGTTAATGTTGTCCGTGGTCTACAGCTCACTGGGACGGTGATCGTGTTATAATCACACAGTGTGGGTCAGGTGGGTAAAACCAATACTCACCCTGTCAATGCATCCCTCCCGAAGGCCTCTAAGAAACAACAGAGCAGTTAAGTCACCTCTGGCTTTCTGGGTTTCTTGACAAATGTAAAGTGGAGAGGGAAGTGGAATGGATGAGACCCTGCCTTCTCCAAAAGCCAGGAGCAGGTCGGGTACAAGGGCTCGGGGTTACAAGAGGAAGGCTACACATCCTTATTTAATGGCCCACAATACAAAATGACCGAATTTCCGTGTGCGTGAGTACAGATGTCCTAATGCGTGTCCTGAAACGGAGCTCAGTAACTTTGTGGAGAGGCTGGATGACAACTTAGGAGGAATGATGTCGGATCACGAGAGCAAAGCTGGTAACAGGTGCCTGCAGGTGTCTGGGCAGTAGGTATTCCAAGCAGGAAGGAAATTTGCTGTTTGATGACTATTTGCATACCTAGACTGCACTGCCTCATGGTTCCCTGGTTACCTGATGGCCCAGGACACTTGCTTCCCCCCTGTCAGTCGAAAACCTAGATTCTTGCCTCATTTTCTCCCGCATCCTCCATGGTGGCATAAAAGCCTGCACATAGTCAGGTTGGGAGGATATGCTGATCGCCTCAGAATATCCATGGTACTTGCTTGGCTCATGCAATTCTGGCTCACACAATTTCAGTTTAAATTGGTAATATACCAAACATGTTTCTTTTTTGCCAGCAGCAGCATTATACACAATATTCTTTCCAGGCCTACGTTCCTATGTCCTACGTTGGGGACATATTTTCCTGCTAGTCTGAATTTAAAACTAAGCTTTTTGAGAACTGCATATGAACTCTAACTTTGCTGTACAGATTCTAACCTAGTGCTAAATTTCCTTGGAAGGAAATTTCTTTTGTACACCTCTCTGATCCACAAGAAAACATGGTAAGAACAATCAAACTCATTACAAATTCTCCTAAAACCATGAACAGATACAAAAGAAAAAAAGAAAGAGCTTATGGTTTGGAGTGGGAGTTAGAAGTCATCAGAGGGTGCAGCTACAGGTCAAGTTCAATACCTCTCCTTCTGCATGGCAAGCTGGGATGATGTGTGTGGTGGCAGCACATGGCTCTTGAGACAGCACCTGCCCGGTCCCTGCTACCCAACGCACAAGCAGCACTGTTATATGTATGGGGGATGTGTAATGTGGAGTAGCAGAATACTTGGATCTTTTCCTCCACAAAGGGGAGTGGAAAAGCAAAGGTAGAAGAGCATTATAAGCAGAACATCATTGGATTTCTCAGAAGGATGAAGCAGAGTGAGGAACTGCCTACTGTTCTTCCTAGCATGTCTCATATATAAGTGCATCCATCTGGCTGAACCCTTACCTGCTCCAGTTCTTGCTCAGCGTATTTCTGCCTGCTCAGTTCATTCTCTGTGCCCTCCCGCAGTTCTCGGAGCCGGTGTGCCTCCTGCTTGGCAATGCTGATCTCATCTTGCAGTTTCTTCTCTAGGTGCACCTTCTCCACCTCCACAGAGCGATGCTCCTCCTGAGCTTTCTGCAGTCTGCAACACACAGAGACCGAGAGCCCAATGCTGTGTGTGTCGGGCTATCTGTACACAGCTGAAGGAGTCCACAACACAAGGGCTGGCCAGCCACAATCTAGACCAGCCCTGCTCTTATTTACTCTATGTTGATGTCAACAGAGATCTGCACCTGGAAAGTCAAGGAAAAAGTTCACTGTGCCCAGGAAGAAATTAAATTGTCAACTCCACAGTCTCAACTTCATTTCGTTTTGAAATACTCAGTACGTATTTTCTTAATTTTCCATAGCACATCAAGATTTCCTTTAATAAGCCTCCAATTAATTTGAATTTTCAGTGTTTTTACAAAAGTGAAGACCTTTGGCTTTAAAAAAAAAAAAAAAAGGAGGGGAACACCTGCCTGAGCAGGTATGACCACCCAAATGGGATGTGTCTGTGTTCCCCTTGCAAAAACCTTCAAATTTAGACAGGTCTTAATCTTGCCTGGAAGTTATTATTTTTCCGCATGACGGAATTAAATCAGTAGGAATTATATATGGCAACAAAAAGTAATAACAGATTACTTGTACCCATTCAGGAAGGTTTGCCCATTCAGCCTGGGAAGCCTCAGCCCTCTGAAAGAGACACCACCGCAGCCACAGCCAGATGTTTCAGGGTTTCTACGATGTTTGCATTTCAGGGGAGTTGCACTAGTATAAAAGCAATCCTCACACAAGTTCAGTGAAACTGAATTAGCATCAAGAATGAACCTGGCCCACGCAGGACTGAGCTGTCCTGAAAAGGGGTGGCAAAACCTCTAATGCCAGCAGTGCCTCTTTTAAATACAGTCCCAAACCCATGTGCTTCTAGAGACACAGTGATTCCCAAGTAAAAGGGGAAAAAAAAGATTTGGCAAATACTCAGTTGAAATGAAGAGGTTCACTTCATAATGAAGGTTCTGAAAAATCATGTTGAACAAGTATTACCAATGAAAGAAATAAGAGTATTAAAGGGCTTCTTGCAAGAACCAGCCTAATGATTCAAATGAAAAATACCTCTTGGGTTTTTTTTAAATGGTGGCAACAATTAAACCCTGGATCAAATTTCTGAGGAATGTGGTACATCCATCTTTGGAAAACTTCAAATCAAGACGTGATGAGCTTCCAGAACATGTAGTTCAGCTATTGGATTGAGCACAATGAAGTGTTGTGGCTTACACCGTCAGAAACCAGGTGCATCAATCTAACAGTCCCACCTTTTAAACTTGAACTTCTCTTTCAAAAGTCTCAGTTATCACAGTTTGAGATAAAGTCAATAAAAGTTGGACAAACCCATACTGTATGAGCAGCAGAGGCAACGCTATTTTTAACCCAGACCAAACTGAGGAAAATCCTGTTCTCTGCCACGAGAAGCAAAGCTCTGTTCCCTCCCCACCCAAACCAGCTCCTCCCTGCACACACCTCCTGCCCTGCCCATGCAGCTTCTCTATGGATCGGTGGGATCTTGGATAAAGTGCTGATCTAAACTGAAACTACCAGCAATGTTTGTGAGGTTAGCAAGGCATCAGCTTAACCAGCAAAACCAGTAGTGGCTTACAGCAGATAGATTTTCAGTGACCAAGTAAAACTATCCATAAAATGGAAAGAAAAAAACCCACCCTAAAACCCCAAATAGAATCATCTTAGCCAGAAATAAGTATTTCAAGGTCATAAAATCTTCTCCCACTCAAGATCATCAACATCCAAACTGGAGAGCAAATCAACGGAGCGATGTGCAAGAGAGACAGAGGAGAGGGGACAGCAAGGTCTGGCTCTGGGTGTGCTGTACCTCGGCTGTAAATGACAAATACATCTCAGGAGGGCACTCCTGGGCTCCCCAAGCAGCTCCTGCTCATCCCAGACCAGCTGGGGACTAATAGAAAGGGAAAAACTGATCCTCAGTCACTACAAATGCTGCTCCCTGCAGCACATGCAGAGGTGTCCATCTTCCAGCCTTGTATCGTACGTAGGACAGCACTTGGTTGTGCTTTTGGTGACGGGGGATGGAGCACAGCCCGCGCACAGACTCGTGGCGGGGACCCATGGCCACCTTTAGGGTCAAGAGTGAAGCTGCTCGCTGTCCCAGCCAAGGACTCCTCTTCCTCAGGCTCTTCCTTGGCATGCAGAGGGCCATTTAAAACAGATTGGACATGCTGGACTCTCATCAGCCATGATGTTGGCTCTCTTCTTGGAAAAGGCTCATTTTCAATTTACAGCTCTGTTGAGAAACTAAAGTGTTTTTCTTCCCAATTTAAAGAGACTCTTGCCAAGACATTCCAAGTTTTTAGATAAACCCACGCTCCCTGCCCTGTGCATCAGTGCTAAAGCTCTTCCATACTAGGGCTGTAAGAATCCCAATCCACCAAAATATCTCTGTTTAAAGGAGAAAAAACCCCCATACTATGACGCAGAAGAAAGAAGGAATTTTATCCTTAAGATAATTCTCAAAGGCACTCTAATATTGTATTCTCCCTTACTATCATTTTTTTCCTGACAGCGGAGCCCACATTTTCTTATTTTGGTTATAGACAAAACCACATTTTGTCTGTGCCTTCCTGTTCAAACCCAGCCGATTGAGCCACACTGGTTTCACATGCACTGAGCTCCACAAGATGACAAAATGCCTTCAGAGCTGCACCTGTAATGAGGGCAAGAAATCAAGGTCCATCCGGGGCTTCACAATTCAGGAGCAGATCTTCAATACAATCAGTAGATCTTCAATACAGATCTTCATACAATCTCCAATCATCAGTAGGATGTGCTAAGACATGAACTTTTTTATCTTAATGGGTCATTTAATTAACTGGAAAGTGTCACTGTTGGAGGATGTTAATTTTAAAGATGAAAAAAAATGGCTTTTTGTATCAATCTTCCCTTCTCAACTCTTCAAGAGCTTATCAGAGTTGTTCATCAAATAACAGCGCTAGCAGCTGGTAGGCAACTGGAAAGGCATCACATGCCTTCCTGAAGTCTGTTCAGCACTGAATTTCAATGAGCCAGGACAGGAGGTTACTTCAAGCTCTAGAAAAGAAGTTTCTGAGTAGAACTTCAGAACAAGTCCATGGGAACTGTTGCTGTTGGTAGTTTTTGCCGTTTGTACAGTGGCTGAGGACCACAGCTGAACCTTGCTGGGGCTCAAGCATGAAGAAGTGAAGGCGTATTCCCCACTTCAGAGGAGAATTAGATCAATCCTCTGCCAAGAGGCCACACGTGGTCCAGGAATTCACCTCCTACTTCTTGAGCTCTCCCTCAGTGCCCTCTGCAGAGGACAAGCCCTCCCAGCTATACACCCTGCAGAAACATCACAAGCTGCTCTGGGTTAAGACTCAAGCTATGCTTAGTATACATGGTTTTGTGTTTCTTCCTATCTGGCTTTAGAGCATTAGTTGAACCTCCCAGGCACATCTACTTGTTTACATGGCTCTGCCCTCAGCAGCAGATCCCAAGGTCGTTCCCCACACAGCACATTCACAGCAGCCAGCATTTGGATCTCTGGTGTGACACCCAGTAGAGACCTCCCACCCTGGATGCTCTGATGCTTTGGGGGATGGACGGTGAGAAGGAATTGCCGTGTCCTTCTGGCTGTAGAAAAGAATAATCTTTTTCTTTGGGGTATGTCCAATCTGTAATGTAAAATTACACAAAGCTTTGTGAAACCAGCTGTGGATTAGAGCCAGTTCCTTGTAGGCAGAGGAGAAATGTACTTGATTCTATCTCTATGCCAAAAAAAAGCAGGTCACGTATCCGCATTACTGCCAGGGGAACATGACCAGTTTGGCACCATCACCTTGGTACTTCCTCAAGTGTTCGCCCTCCACATAGACACCAACTGATGTGATCGCACTCGAAGAAGAAAGCCTTTCGGACAATGCTCACGTGTGGGACAATTCCCTGAAAGCTGACATGAGCACACAGGTAAGAAATCAGGCTGCAGTCTGATAGCTATGTCGTACGGTTTCCAAAGACTCGGCTGTTTGCAAAAGTCTCCACAGCAGATTGACATCCTCGGGATCCTGGTGTTTGCACAGGTTGCTTGTCACACCACCCATGAGTGACCAGCACACGTACCTGGGGCCAGGCTCTGCTTTCAGAAAAGCTGCTGGGAACATAGCTGTCAGCTTATATGGCAGCCAAATTAAGGTTTGTCCTCCAAAATTACACTTAAAGCTAATGAAAAATAGTTACAGTCCAAGACTATCATGCTCTGTTGTTTGCTAAATCTGTCCTTAAAAAATATCTTACCGCCAAAAAACCCCCCTGGTTTGTCATTAACAGTCCTGAATGCTCTTTTCTTTCCTAGAAGATTCCTGTGTCTGCAGAGGACCTCTTTTGCAGCATGTTCTCCGATAAGCAGTTTTACTGGAACCACTGCAGTAATTTCTGTGAGTAGAGGTCACATCCCTGAGGCTACAGTACTTTGCCAAAGTGCCTAGAGTTCTGATACTTGTATTTAATACTCCAAAATTTATTTTTCTCATTCTTCCCGGGCAACGCTCCTGGATTTAGGTATCACCGTGCAGGCATGGAAGCAGGGACTTCTAGATATAGCTCAAAAAATTCAAGAGGGAATGTATAATTCCTCTGACTGCTTCCACTGTTTCAGCATGTTTTTTTCCCATCAAAAGCCAGAGTTGAACAACCTGCTCAGCCTTGATGACAAATTCTAAGTGTGCTGGATTACTTCACACTCCTTTAAGAGGCTCTTCTTCCCCTCTAAGCACAGATTTACACTGTAATTTTGGGTGGTGGGGATCCTGATGTACTTTCAGTATGAGTCAGACTGGGAGTAGAAACCACTGTACATTTCACTGGTCCTATATAATTAAATGTGGTAAATAAATAGGAAGTACCTATGTGAAATAAGACAACACACTCAAAACAAAGAGTGATCAGCGTCGAGTACAGAAGGAACACTCCCATCCATTTTGCTCAGTTAGATGTTTTGGTCCTTAAAGCAGCAAACTTCTGAGTGTAGGGAGGAAAGCTCTCACATGCCAACAGCGGCAAAACTAAATGGAGTCAAGTCTTCCCAGAAATTCAGAAACTATTTTTTTTAACCAGTAATGACTTTTACAGCAGAACAGGAACTGAAGAGACAAAACACAACATAAAAACAGGGCAGAAAAGAAACAAAACTGTGTGGGAGTACGTATGGCCACGCTCAACTACGCGTCAGTGTGGACTGGAGCCCACCTCAGAGCAGGAGATGCTGGTACTGGACGCTGTCACTTTGCTCAAGGGGCTTCGTTACCATGTTTCAGGATTGTAGTAACACAAGGGAGTTTTTACCACCCAGGCCTTTGTGTGGCACACCGCAAGTACAAATAACTAGCACGTCACTACCAAAGAGCAGGTCAAGTGAGCACACACACATCTTTATGTGTAGCCTGGTAACTGAATTCATTCACAAGCCAGGCACCCATTTGAGCTATTAAGACCAGCTGGCAGGTTTGCTACGGTCACTCAGGAAGGTGCTGACACTGGTGCACAGCAGCTAAAAAGAAAATCTTTCCTGAAATCTAAATGAAGAATAACCTTGCAGGAAAGACTTGACAGTTGCATGCTCCAACTGGGTGGATGCATAAAACTTACCTTTCTTGAAGGTCATGGAGAGACTGTTCAGCTCTGTGAAGTCCCTCGAGGTCTTTCATCATCTTCTTCATGTGCTCCTTTGAATAACGATTCTGGATGTAGGCAAACCAGCAGCCACCCACTCCGATGACAATGGACACCACCAGCATGAAGTCCTTCAGGTGGTTGTGACGAGTTACTGGAAGAGACCAGAGATACTATTGAATTTAAAAGAACATGACAATTAATTCCGCAATGCTTCGCCTGCACCAGAACTGGACATGAGACCTTAAGACAGTGTTAGAAGGAATTGTGGTTCAGGTTTCACAAAGGGAAAAGATAAGCTACCTTGACACTTAAGGGAAGAAAAAGACCCATGACAACATTTATTCAATCTGAATGGGGAAGCAAAAAAAAAAAAAAAAAAAGATGATGAAATTAAAAATCTTATCATTTTCCTGCAATTCAGGAGAGCCTCCGCACTGGAACCTCCAGAACAGCTGTGCTCTTTTAGGACAATACAGATAGCATTGAATATGAAGATATAAGAGCTAAGAAGAAAATAACTTTGTTGAAAAAAAATATGACTGTGATCATAGAGATGGGGCAGACCAAATTGTCAAGTTACAAAACTTCCCATCAGAATTACAACTCAATGTGGAAACCCCCTTTTTCAACAGTTAGCAAAAACACAGTTACTTAAAAAAAAGTGTGGATGCATGTGAGAGAACGAAAGTAAATACGTAGGGGGTTTAAGTGCTAAACAAAACCCAAAAACATGTGTCAAGCAGAATTTTTTACTGTTTACTGTTTAGCAAAACCTCAAACAAGTATGTACGGAGAAAGCTAAAAATGAGAAATAGCAGCTTATTCAAGCTAGCTGCCACTAAACGTTCAGTACCTACTGGTTTTCAACTAAAAGAAGGTAGATTCAGACTAGAAATAAGGAAGAAATGTTTTACGCTGAGGGTGGTGAAACACTGGCCCAGGTTGCCCAGAGAGGTGGTCGATGCCCCATCCCTGGACACATTCAAGGTCAGGTTGGACGGGGCTCTGAGCAACCTGATCTGGTTGAAGATGTCCCTGCCCATGGCAGGGGATTTAGACTAGATGACCTTGAAAGGTCCCTTCCAACCCAAATCTTTCTATGATTCTATGACCCTGCACATTACAACCCCCCAAGTACAACCTTCCACTTGCACTTCACACAGTACTGATTTCTTTTTGCTACCAGTACTACAGATTTTATCCTAGGCACACCAATTTCCTATCAAGGTCTACAGGTATCAGAGGGAAACACGCAATTCCCAGCAGCATGCGGTGTACTTGGCCACTCCATACAACACTGACACCACCAATAACCCAACACTGCTTCCCAGCACAGGCTCCCCTAAAACACACTGAAGTCCTGGAGGCTTTTACGTTAGCTTCACATAAACGTATAAAGAGAATTGTGAGCATGTGAGGGGGTGCTTATCTGCGAGCAAATGCTGTGCCAGCTCCAGCAGCCCCCAGCTGTTCCACTTGACCAGCTCCATGCAATGGTACCCGGATGGACAGGACTGACTGGACAATTTAGGTTGGCAGCTATGGGGGAAGTGGAATAGCCATTACCGGCACAACCAGAAAAACTCTTTGCTTCCCCTGAAGCAGGAGCAGGGGTTTTTTAAACACAGAAATGTACATATGCAACCTGCCCGCTCCCCTTGCTGCTGATCCTGAGAGCACAGAATGGCAGCCAGGTCATCTCAGGACTCAGAGGCGAGAGCAGCCAGAGAGCTGCCAGCAGGCTACAGCCACCAAAAGGCTCTTTCTTAGAGGAACTGCAAACTACGTGCTGTAACACAATCTCACAATTACTCAGCAATGCTATTTTCCCTAAATTGATCCAACATCTCTCCCTCTGTCCTGCACCTGGTCTGGACGACACCTCAACTCAGCATGCATAAGACGGGCTGCACCCAAAGCAGCACCCATTTTCACAAGAAAAACACTTTAACAAGGCGAGTCCTCGCTGCCGGATCCTCGCAGCAATACCTGCCTGCCCATGGGGCAAACGGGTCACGGTGACCTGGCAAGAACGAGCAGCACTCCCCAAAACGAGCTTCTTGCACATCAGGCTCATGATGAGCATGGCACAGAGGGGTACCCTGGGACCGGGAAGTCACAGCGGTGAGAAGAGTTTAAAATGGACAGGACGTCACTTTCCAAAATGAGTGGATGTGGAAAAGACAACCACCAGACATTTTAAAGATGACAAAAGTGTGAATAGCCTTCTTTCATATAGGCATTTTAAAATACTTTAAGGAAATGCCATAACCCACCACAGGCAAATAAATATCAGATGTATTTTGTAGGGGAGAGAACTGAAGCACAGAAGCAAGTGATGCTGTGCAGGGTGAGGCTGTGCAGGGACTGGATCTCTCCCCCTCCATCCATGGGCACCCGGCAGCTTTGGTGCAGGGCTGGAAACAGCTTTCCTGCAGGAGAAGCTGTTGCTGACACCAGAGGCAGCAGCCAGCATGGCCATGCTCTGCTTCCAGCTCTTTCACATCCTCCTTCATTCACATGCATGTGTTTTGTGTTTGAAGGTGGCATGACAAGAGCCCATGCCAGCTGGGCAGATGCCAGCTCCCACCACTGGGACCACGGGACAGAACCAGCCTGGGGTCTGGAGTGGCCACTGCACAGCTGAGTAAGTTCCCAGCTGGGAAAAGCTCGACTGCCATCTCTGCTTGGGTCCCTTCCTTTCTGTGCACCGCAGAAGAGCTTACATAAATGGACTCAGCATAAAATCCCACCTGGGCTGCAAGTTTCCCAACACCTTTCGTTTCAGGACTGTCAGGGGTTTTGTGAACATTTATGCAAGGCACTGCGATGCTGCACTTGCCGGATGATTTCCATCATGTCCCTGAGAAACCAGCTCCTTCATCTCACACAAAATCCTTCAGCTCTTTGTTTCCAGCAATGATGACACGCTGACTGCTTTCTCACAAACCGAGAAGCAACAAGATGACTGTGGTGCTCTCACTACAAGGAGTTTTCTCCAAAAAGCCTTTCCATCTTACTTGAAGTTTTAGAGACTTTAAAAACTTGATTACACCAAATTAGAAATGGATCTCTACCAACAAAATTTTTTACATAATTTTATTAATTTTAATAAGTACTTCCCTCACAGCATTATAATGTAGATAAAAGAGTCCCCCAGGGCCTTAAATTAATCTTTGCTACCTTAAAACACAGTTGAGAAACATGATTTCTTCCCCCCCCCCCCCCCCCAAAATAATCCTTCCCTCAAAATGACACACACATAGCAAATTTAGGGCTTTCGCTTCCCTTCCTTTTAATTTTTGCAATCATTTAAAGGCTTTTTCAATAGATTAAGATACATGATTTTTGTAATGCTTAGGTCTAAGCATCAGCTTTGCACAATGCAAGAGAGAATTCCTCAACTGGCCTTTTCAATTTGAAATTTGCATTTGTCACACACACCACAGTGAGAGCAAAGGCTCTGAAAGACCATGTTTGAAGTCTCTTACTGGGTTTATTGAACTATGGTAAAATCCCCAACTGGCAGTAAAGAAACAAAGAACTACACAGAGGCACAGCGGCTCCTTCACATGAAAAGGATTAAGATATGACCACTCTGTTCCCCAACAGTAAATTAATACATTCATTTCTAACTCGGATACACACCCTGCTCCACCCAGCACCTGTGTTCTCTCACTTTCGTGAGAAATCCTGAGATGTAAAACAAGAAGGCTGCACAGAACAGCGTAAGAATCCAATCGCTTTTCCCCAGGAAACTCAAGAACCAGGTAAATTTGCAAGAGGAACAGAGACTTCACCTTGTAAGAGGAGGTCTAAAGACATTTCTCAGGCTGTTGAGAGATAATTGGTGTCACGTCTCTTGTCAAAACCTCTAATAAAAAGTAAAAAAAAAAAAAAAAAAAAAAAAAAATTTACTTCCATTATTTGGAGGGATGAGGACTTTCACAGCTGAGGCAGCAACAATATTCATTGTACCCCCACATCTCTTGATGCCCTAGTGAAATCAAGTACAGGGATACAAGACATTTGCTTTAACTAATCCCCACGTTACCCCCCATGAATCTCTATTTCAGTCAAGACAGAAGATGCAGAAACTTAAGGTTACTGCTGGTATGCAAAATGTGATGAAGCAAAGATGAAAAAGTGGTAAAGGAGGATGCTGACGTGTTTTAATTAGGAGAAAAAGATTGCTGGATTTGATACAATTCGGTATTTGGGAGAAGGTGGGCTGGAAATATGTTTTTACATTCTCATGTATCTCCAATAAATTATATACTTGGGATTTCATAGCAAAGGGAGAGTGATAGCAGGGACTGTAAGAATATCTCCATCAAGCACAGACGATAGGTTAGATCAACATTTTCTTTTTCACATATTGAAGCTGCCATGTAACTGATACAGGGATTCCTTAACAATCTGGTTCCAAGCCACAGACAGAATATTCTGGTACTATCAAGAATAATACAAATACATAAGCAAAGATTTGGCCAAAATGAAATAATTCCTAGTCAAAGGCTTTAGATGAAGCATCGCATAAAGGCATGCGCAGCCTCAGTCTAAGGAATATATTGCCTTATGCCACAGTGGCAGACGTGAACTGGAGAAGACAGAAGCCTGCAAAACGCAGTAGAGCAAAGCAGAAGATTGCACTAAGCTAGACTCAAAATGTACAGATAGAAGAACAGATGTGTTACAATAGTAAGGGCATTAAACCTGTGATTAGGAAAAAGCCTTGTATTGGATCTTGGTTTTCTGATTTATTTATTCTTAAGCAAAGAACAGATGACGTGAGCCATAACTGGGAAAAGATGAGGCTTTTAAAGGTCAGTTTCCCCCCAGCAGCAGATGACAGATACAACGCATGGAGCTCATTACCAGTGACACCCACTGCCTGCAGTGATCTTTATCGCGTCAAAGTGCCAGAATCTGACCCCGGTTACGGCACCAGACTCCATCCCATGACTCTTTCTGGTCACAAGCCATCTTTGGTTTCTCTGTAGCTCTTGCTCTGCTGCGAGTGAAATCAGTCTGAAAGTGCGTTAGTCTAATGGGGCCACCCTCACTAGCAGAAAATTGATTTCTGGAGTGACTCAAGTGGGCTGCTGCCATCTGCGGCTGGTAGGAATTGCTCGGGTTGACTGAGAGCCAGAAATGAGGAATACACATAAGACAGCACAAGAAACGGATGTAAAGCAGCCCAGTATCCTAGCTTTACAGAAATACACTGATGCGACGTTATGGACATTCTGCATATAGAAATCTGAGATCTTCTGCAGCAGACAGACTGCCCGAAGAACAAAGGGAAAACCCACAAACGCAACACACACATCTTCAGTGAGGCTGGCGTCTTTCTGTAGCTGCATTTAGGTGTTAAGGCAAAAGGCTGCACCCAAGAAGCCAGCATGGTACCCGAGGTGGTGGCCCCTGCAGAGCTCTCGAGGGGCACAGGCAGGCAGGGACTGAGTGTTCACCCCGAGAGCATCACAGCTGCTGAGTCAGGGTATAAACAGACTTCCCCACTACATCTGAGCAATGTTTTCCAGTTAACATATGATAGACATACAAACCCTGGATGATGCAGTGCATCTTGCTGTGCTTTCAATACAAAGTGTGGCTATGAAAAGAGATGCCACCCAGGAGAAATATGAGGAAGCCCAGGGACTCCTCCGTGCCGTGGGCTGGCCAGTTAAATGACATCCCGCTTCACTGTTTGTCACTTATTTCCGACTGGAGCCTCCAGCTGAAGCAGACTGGCATCTCAGCATGCTCTCCTGCATAAGCCTCCCACTATCCTCCCTCTGCCTGCATTTTTCTCCCTAGGTATGGACTGATGATTAAAAGCACTTACATTACTACCTGCAAACCAGCACTCGCAAGCAGGCGTGTTGCATGTGAAACGTGAATATCCTGTGAAGGCAATTTAAGCTACTACTCAATCCTGTCTCTGTACCAGGCTCGGGGGTGAACACGGCTGGTCACTCCAGCTCAGCTCTGGCACCAGCAGCAACAACTTATTACAGTACTCACATTGCTTAGGTCACCTCTCCCCAACCTCACGCTGCTTGGCTCCGTTTTTTTTTTTTTCTTCCTGACCAACTTTTTAGGCCGTGTTAAACTTCAGACTGATGATGAACAGCACACTGTTGTAAGGCTGGACCAAGTGCAACTGGTGCAGAGCAGCAGCAGGTTAATTGCTGGCTGGGTACGGGAGCTGCTCCTGTTCTCCAGGAGCAGTGTGGGAGCAGCTGTGTGGCTGCCAGGGAAACCTCCTCTTTAGTTTAACCTGCAGTTCTTGAAGCTAAGGAATAATCACTTCCTATTTGTCAGAAACAGATGAATAGGGTTTCAGCAGAAATTGCTTAAATAAAAATCATGGCTTAGCAATACTGCTACACCTTATGAAGAAGTGTGTGACTTTTTTACCTTAGGACAATAAAATACTTTTTTTTTTTAAGTGCGACATTTACCTCTGAAATTTTATAGACTGAACATAATCTACTGCTGAAAAATAATCAATGCCACCTGTCACTTTAAGAGTTTAATCAATAAGCACCGATGCATCTCAGCTATTGCCCTCCCCAGCCCACCAGCACTTGATTGCCATATTAATAGCTTTAATGTAAACAAACAATGCAAACATGTAATCCCAGCTCCGGGAGGAAATCCTGCATGCTGTGCGGGGGATGTAATGGCTGTTTGCACTGCTGAAACACAAATACTGCAGCAATCTCTTAGATGCACAAATGTAAGAAAGAGGAGAAATAGCATCGTTGTTCAAGATAAGCTCTCCTGCAAACTCAGACCCCTTTCAGACATTGGTGCCAGCGAGCTTTTCCAGGAGCTACATTTTTTTCAGAAGTAGATGAAATAGTTTGGCACCACCTTGAAACCCGACTCTGACTGTTTCTCAGGGAGGCAAGCTGCTCCGGATAAAATCCAGGTAGCACCTCTCCCCTCCACTGGTTGACCGTTCCGGTCTCAGCCCTTTCTGCGAACCCTTTTACTGCGACTTGGCAGCATTTTCCCAGCAGAGATAGGTCCTGCAGCCAGCCCAGATGCACAGCAGCCCGGGCCAGGAGCTCTGCGCTCCGCAGCGGCTCTGCAGCAAGCAGGAGGGCAGCTGGGGCAGGATCAGAGACCGGCAGCATCCTCCCTCCTGCAGCACCCCAAACCCAGCAGCACAAAGGAAACCCAACTCACCTGCCCAGCCATCCTGGAGCCAAACTGGCAAAGCCAGTACTGGGAGGCACCGCTGGACAGAAAGACGGTACATAGCGGGTACAGGGAGCTCCCCTGTGCGAGGGATGACCAAAGTGGTGTCAGGAGGAGGGGGAGGCTCACCAGGGTCACTGATTGTGATAGGATGAGGGGTAATGGTTTTAAACTGAAAGAGGGTAGATTTAGATCAGATGTAAGGAGGAAGTTCTTCACTGTGAGGGGTGGTGAGGCACTGGCACAAGTTGCCCAGAGAAGTTGTGGCTGCCCCATCCCTGGAAGTGTGCAAGGCCAGGTTGGATGGGGCTTTGAGCAACCTGCTCTAGTGGGAGGTGTCCCTGCCCGTGGCAGGGGGGTTGGACTAGATGACCTTGAAAGGTCCCTTCCAACCCAATCCATTCTATGATTCTATGATCACAGCCAAAATATGTGTGTCACATCAGCAGAGCTGGGGCCAACAGGGAAGGGCACCTGGGGGCAGGCTGCTTGCTTGGGAGGTGGAAACCTAAAGACATTAAGGTAAAGCACACCGTGGGATGGGGGTGGCTCAGGACGGGGGGAGCTGCCCAGCAGCCCTGCACTGGATCTGCATGGAGGAGGGACAGTGCTGCTGTTCCCCTGACCGCAATGGAGGGGCTTCCACCCCCGGGGGGAGAGGGACAGGACCTTTCTCCAAACATTCAGCAGACATCCAAGCACCGTCTCCCCTTATCTCCGCCAACACTGCCATGCGATCCGTCAGCTAACGCGCCGCAGAAGAGTTCAATCATTCTTTGAAAACATTCATTCGTAAATTCAACACTAAAGAAATAAACAAGATTAATATTGGCCCTGTTTCCCATTCCGGATGGATTACCACAACATCCTCTTCTAAGGAGCAGATCCTGGCAAGTTGCTGCAGATAACGTAATACTGAATCCCTTTTGTTTCATGTTTTGAGACGACTTCTAGGCTGACTTATTCAGATGGTTTGTTTTCCACCCACCCACAGCTATTACAGCTTTTCTCTCTTTTACCGTTTCCTCCACCTTTGCCACTACCTGCTTTGCCCAGCACGCTGCCAGCACAGCTGCCTCCCCAGCCGCGCAGCATTATGCCCTAAGCTAAGGCAAGTTTAGGTGTTGCACAGAGAAATACCTGCCAGCCCCACCTCGAGCTGATTCATCTCCTACTCCCGTTCCCAGTGTCAACCGTTCTCAGCTCCACCACGCAAGCACTTGACAAACATCCTTCCTCTTTAGTGGCTTTTGCTCAAGACAAGCGGATAAGGAAACTCTAAGGAAAACTTAGCTTGGCTGTAAATGTAGTCTTTTTGCTTCCTAGAACTTTTCTTTGTAAGATACAGGTTGACCAGAAGAATTCAAGTCTTTCCTGGGAAGGAATGTATGGGTAACAAAGGCTAAATTCAGCCAAGCTGGCTTCTCTCTGCAGCTCTTCTCCGAAGAGAAGCGAAGGGTTCCCCAGACCACGGGAGTAATTTGGCTGCTTTGAGCAAAGAACTTGCCTCTTCCCAACTGCAACCAGAGTCAGGGCTCCCATCTCTAATGTACACCTTGGTCACTCCCTCTAAGTGATTCAAAGAATGGTAAATAAAAATCCAATTAATCTGAAACTTATTCTACCCACTGTTTGCATGCTTTCCTACATTGTGAAAGCTCTTGGGATATTTTAGATTCAGCCCGCAGTACTGAGCACGTCACCTCGCAGAGCAGACAGGCTGCAGGATGAAGTGTCCTGCACTTGCCAAATGGACTTTGGAAAGATAAAGAGGAGGGGAAAAAGAACAAAAGAAGAAGTACAGCTGTTATGTTTTGCACTAAAATTCACAAAAACCAGTATTTGCCACAAACTACTGATTATTTTTCCACAAATGTAGCTCTCAGTACTATTAACCTACTAAAAAATGAACAGCATAAAGCATGTTCATTAGCAAGTAAGTGGGTTTCCCTGAGAGGCATTTCACAAAGTCCCTTTCAAGAACACATACTGTTTTGCTGAGCACAATGCCACCCCCTATGCACGCCAAGCCACCCCAAAACAAACCAACCAACCCCATATTTCTGAAATAGCTAATAGAAGTGCCTGGAATTTGGCAAATGAATGACTATAGTTTCAAGACAGCTTAAATTGTGTTTTAGTGAAAACCTTGGATGAGTCCCAAAAGTGCAGAGCAAGGTGACTGCTCTCACGCCGAGGAGAATGCAAGGACGGCCATTATCTTTGTGCCAGCCGTTTCACACATTAACGCTGCCATGACACAAACATTTAGCATTGGATGCAACATGTCTCCTGGGCACAATTAATATCTCTTATTTCCTTCCAAGTGCCAACGCAACTGAAAGGATTCATTCAAATCCCGGTTACTGCATCTACTGCATAGACTGGGAAACGAGGTCATAGCAGAGTGATGCACCTACAGTCACACCTGTGAGCCTGGCCCACGCACTGCACGCTCCCAGCCCGATATATCCAAACACCCAAATTATCTTTCCAATACTTGGTCTAGGCACACCACATACCGATGGTACAGCTCCATCAAACACCCTAGGTGCAGGAACCGCGCTTGGTTTGATCTACGTGGCGTACATCACTGCCACGCATGACCACGAGTGTCGGATAGGCACTACCAACATATCAGTCTATAAAAGACAGGAGAACTCTGTAAATCACTGTAAATCACTCAGGATTTGTCAGCATGAGGAAGCAGATTGAACCATTGCTTCTGTGTTCAGGAGCCGGCGAGAATAACTGCTGCAAGACAAGTCACTTTCTCCAGGGTAATGAGTGCCCTTCCAAGGCAGAAGAGTAGGAAACACTGCAAGTAATGACAGGAGAGGCGTTCGGTATAAAACACCTTTTCTAGGATAGTTCTCGTTAAGCACAGAATAGCTAAAGTGGGCTGCCCTGCCCTGCGGCAGTTAATTCTTGCCAGCCCCAGGCTCCCTGCATGGTGCAGGTCAGAAGAACCGGGGGACGTTCAGGTCTCCTACCTGCTGCTGCAATCACTGTCCAAAGACCTACGTCAAGCAGAAAAAGACAGCATTTTTCACGTGTAACATCTGCCTGTCGCCGCCGCTGCCTGCGCAAGGAGGGACGGGATCAGTCTCTCCCATCGCGGCTGGCATCGTTTTTCCCTCTGACCGCCCGCCAAGGCTTGTGCTCCTACAGAGCATACTGGCTGCCAGTGGGGTGACCCTTCGGGGTGTTGTATCACCAAGGCAACACAAGATAATCTTTCTACTCTCAATTTTCTTGCTGCTTTTTAACTTGTCGTACCAGAACTTCGTGTTATTTTAGCTATTTAGCCTCTGTATCTAACGCCCTGTGACAGAGGCCAACTGTACAGCAAGGCACTGGAGCAGAGGTTTTATAGCCGAAGCTCAGATTGTTTGTGTCCAGTTTATTGCAACTTAAATCACGCTGCATTTCTCCCTCGCCTGCAGACAGGCTGGCACAGCCTGTTCTCCCTGCTTGCGTGTGGCCTCTTCTGCTCTGCTGCGCCTGTACCGCTTCACCCCTTCGCTCCCAGCACCAGCAACCGTGACCGGGCAAACCTGGGGGTATGTTACATTTGCAAAAGCTGCAGAAAAAAGCAACATACATGAAGGAAAATCGATTTCCATGCTCTGTTTTGTCTTTTCTTTTTTGGGGAAAGAAGGAAGAATGGACACAATTTCACCAAAGACAGTAGTTGTTATGCATTGGCTGCAAGACTATTCATGTCACATCAGGTGTGCAGCACTGCCTTTGTTTTACATTTTAAAGCAGCAAGGTAAAAAGCTGTACAATACTAAAAACTAACAGTAACCGCAGGTATCCTAAGCAAGAGAGTGCCACCATGAAAGATACAAATTCAAAGCCTCAATTTTTAAACAAAAAGTTTCACAAAGTCTTACTTTGGGAATAGAACCAGGATGGACTATTAGAAAATGAGCAATTTTACAGCATCTTATAAAAGCATTGCTATAATTAGAGAAAAATCTACACACTTGGCAAATTCTATACTGGTTATTTACATTCAAGTTGAAATATCAGAAAAAACACACATTGGAATTACTAATTTTTTAATTTCCCTATGTGAATTAATTGGATCAGTTACGCCTCCTTCCTTGTTCAGTAGCAGACGTTTTCAGACACAAGACAAGGAAGAACCACCACCTCAGGGTAGAACTGTGGGACAGGCACCGTTCCCTCTAAAGTCAACCTGGTGGCAGCTGCTGTAAGCATGACAGCAAAAAACAAAATACAAAAATGCCTCTGTTTTTTAAAAACCCAAATGAAGCTAACAGCTCAATAAATTCCCCTGATGGCACCTATAATTTTTCTCTCTATCGATATCAAGCCCTAGTCCTTTCTTGAGTACTTAACACACTTTTTTGTTTGTTAGTGGACCCACAAGATAATTATGGAAAGAAACTTTTATAAATGTGCTGATTTTCACCAGTAATAGGATGCCGTAAGACCAGCCAGATTTCTCTGTTGCCCTGCTCCGTGGCTTCTCAGCTTCAGAGCTATTGCTCCTTAAAAGGTACCCAAACCTAAAGCCCCAGCTTATTGACCAGGTGCTGCTGGCACACGGACTGAGAAAACTGTACGACAACACTAAGAGATCCTATGAAGTCTATTAATGGGACAGAGCTGCTTTTCTGTTTAGGTGCAGGTAATCTAAACACAATTCAGCTAACTGTAAATACTTAAAGTGGATGTTAAATGTCACAGCGATAAATTTATCTAGTATTTGGTTAAGAAATTCTGTTGCATTAAACAAATAATGATTCAATGGATCTAGAAATACTTGTCAAATATGCTTTTAATTATAATAAAGGGAAACAAATCAGCTATATTGGAAGCTATACTGAAGGAAGCGTGGCTTCATCCACCCTGGAGAGTGGACACCAAGGAATAAATGCTTAATGAAAAGCAAAAAAGGTCAGTTTGTTCAGAAACCTCCAAGTGCTACCTGCTGTCTGGGAAACGTCTCCTTTTCCAGGCACCCAGTCCTTGCACTTCTGTTAATCCCCGCACACATATTCAATAAAGAAAGGGTAAAGCTCAGGATGACAGCTAATGATGACCGCAAATGAGAAGGGCTGGGGGATCAGCAGAGACCCTGACCCACAGCGCTGCAGGACCCACGCAGACAGCTCAGTATGGTACGGGAGGCACCAGGGTGCACCAAAACCAGGGTGACGGGTGTCAGGGTGCCCAGCTGGTCCCCAGGGGGCTGAGGCCGAGAGGTGCAGCACTCTCCAGTGCTGGGCAAGCTCCCCCCAGCAGAGCCCAGGGCAGGTACTAGTCGGGCAGCAGCTTGGCAAACCACTGTGGCTTGTGCCCAGCCGTGAAACAAATTACATCTAGTGGACTTCTGTCCTGGGAAGTGGAGCTACGGGAACCTCTCCTGAAATCTCACAGCAACATACAGATCCCACTTCGTTGACCTTTGGAGAGATGACCAGGAGAAGTCACTGGGATCGACAACTCGGTGCACAGCATTTTGTCTGTCTTTGAACCCCAAATGGTACCACAGTGGTGCCTTGAACCATCTGTGAGGAGACATATGTCTCAGTCTCCATCACTTGAGAGTTACAAAGAATAAAATTGTAAATGCACGTTTCATCAAAAATATCTATTGTTTTTAATTTTACTGCTTGTTTTCTTAAAATTCCCCTCCCCTGCTTCACCTGAAGTTGTGGTATTTTGTACCAGATAAATTCCTGAACCACAGGACCAGGACACCAAAGGGACACAGACACAGAAGAAGCAATCGCTTCATCTTGCATAGGTTATAATTTTACCATACTCCTTTGCACTTGGTTTAATTACAGAGCTCCAACCTTTCAAGTGTGCCAACCTGTTTGAAGAAGGAAATGGCACGTCTGGAGTATGGCATAGGAAATCAGACCTCATGAGATTACAGGAGTCTACTGATCAGCAAGGAAACTGGCCAGGTGCCCCACTCAACTACCCGATGCTTGCTGAAGCCTCTGCAATAAATTACAGGAGACATCAAAGAACAAGCTCTCTAGCCCCGGGATGGAGAAAAGCTTCACCCAGCTTCATGCGGCAGTGAGGAACCATACCTTGGTGCGTGTGCTCTAATCCCCACCGACAATGAGATGTCTCTGGTTTTATTATGAGTCTGCAGGAAGCAGTCATGGGGCTCCAATATAGGCTGGTTTTATTTTAATGCTTTTATACCTGTGGTGAATAGAAAGTAGCTTCAAGAGAGAAGAAAAACCCTTGTCAAGAGAGAAATCCTGCACCTGTGCACCAATTACACTGCCAGCAGCTTCACTCTCTCAAGAGCAAAGATCGCAGGGGACCACCTCCACTGACCATCTGAAAAGAACCATAACAGGAACGTATCTGAAACCACTAAATCTGTGGCTGTGCAAATGCTGCTCCTGCAGCTTAAAAGGTCACCAAGTACTTCCCGATTGCTAATGGCTGTTAAAAACTGCTGTTTCGCAATCCATTCCTTAAGGAATCGGGTTTAGATAAACTACTTCTCACCATACACTGCAGTATGAACTGGAGACAAATCCATTCACTTAACCAGCAAATAGCAAATATTACCCTCTAAAAAGTGTAAACTCTCTACTTCAGCTAAAAATTTAAAGCTTATTTCCTCTATTCACATACCCAATATGTACGCAGATTACAAAATCTGTAACAAACCCTTACTGATCTGAAATAACCCGATCAGGACGGTTCACTGCACGCTTTCATCTGCCTGACCAGAGGAGGTTCATGTTCCAGTGCCACAACAGCCATGTGGCAAAATGGAGTACCTCAAACACGGAGAATGGCTGTTAATCTCAAACCATTACAAGTAATTTACTTTGCTATTTACAGAGCATCCAAGAACCGCCTGAAGAATTCCCCCCTCCAAGCACAGGAGTTACTGGGCTCAAGCCTTTGTCGGGCGAGCAGCAACAGCAGGCACTCGCCCGATGTCTTTGCCACCCCTGTGCAATGCCACTGACTGACCGAAAAGCTTCACCTTGTAACACAAGCCAAGTATAAATAAAAAAAGCAAACTGTGCCTGAATGAACATATGCTTTTTAATAATTGGAAGCAAAGATGGCTGATTGTATAACCTAGGCTTCTAATTCATTCAGCTTATACCTCTCCCAAGCCTCATAAATTTCACTTGGTTTAGTCTGCACAGACAGTTTTCCCAGGATTTGCCTCACTTCACCATTTCTCAGGAACTTGCACACAGACTGAAAACAAGAAAAGACTGCATTAATAGTTGGACTTAAAAAAAAAAAATTGAAGAAATAATGCAAGCGCCTTATCACTTCCCAGTGGCCAAGTGCTGGGCAGCCCAGAGAGGGAAGGCTGGAAAAAGGCGAAAAACCTGAACTTCTCCATTAGATTGTTAGCATGTCCCGCAGAGTGAAGGTACATCCTACCTGCTATTCCAGCAGTGGACAGTAGCAGATGCTTAAAAAAAACACATAAAGAACAGAGGAAGCACAAAGTGGTATTTTTGATGGTGTAAACCTCCAGCTGCCAGCAATCAAAGCTGGGGGAGTTCCTGGGCCAGAATTTGTGCCCAGACTATTGCATTTGCACTATGGTAAGGAAGTATCCCCTTGCATTCATTTTAAACCTCCTGCACAGAGGACACATGACGACTAAAAGGGAAAGGAGGAGTACTGTGTAAGAGGGCTGAAATCGTGTACCGGCAACACAGTCTGCCATAAAAAACCATCTTGTCTGCATGATGCCAAGCAGAAACAGGCCCTGATCAAGCAAGGTTTCTGTTCACCTCACAAAAGCACCTAAAGCTCATGAGAAAGACATGAGTAAGAGGGAGAGAGACAAAAGTACCTTTAATAGACAGTAGACATGAGCCAGATGGAACGCATGCAAAAGGAGCACCCCAGGCAGTGCCAAGATAAGCATCAGAGGGCTTCGAGATCGAGCCAACAGACGCCTATAATCAGCATCAAAGGAACCCAGTCCCTCATTCTCATCCATCCTAAATGCCTTCCCATCTAGCCTATTGCTATTGCCCTCATCCAGAGGCAGGTAATCTGCAGCCTGAGTCACCACTGAGCTCCAGGTCCCCAGCAGCAGGGTGGCTGCCCTCCAACACATCCCCTTCGGGGCAGCTGCAAACCTCACCACACAGTCAGCACCACAACGAGCAGAAAGGACAGCAAGGTTTTACTCCACAGACACGGGAGATCCCAGCAGGACAATGGGTCCACAGCCCCGCGAGCAGAGATGGAAATGCAAGCCCAACAGGCAGGATGCCTCCGGGCTACAGAGCTGCTCCAATAAATCCAGAGGCAGCCTGTTCCTGTTTCAGGGGAATTGTACCAGAGATGATTTGCCTAGGTGAGCCTGTGTAGGGCAGAGTTTGGTTCACACAGATCTATCTTTGCTGTTCAGTACTGAGCAGACACAGACCCTCTTGATGAACGGCCAAATGACTTTGAATTTTGGTACTTACAGAGAGGAGGCCCAAAAAGCACCGTGTCCAGAGCTTTCAGCTGCAGCTTCTGCCTGTGGCTTCGATCTGTCATTTTCAGAACACTTCCCATCATGGTAGCGTTGTTCACTGCTAGCCTGTAAAAAAAAAGAAATAATTCATAAAAAAAAAATAAGTAGTTGTGGTCATATCCATCTGGATTAATAACTGACAAAAAATTAGTAACATGGAGACTACAGGAGGAGAAATGCAATGAGCAGGACCTGAAATCTCTCTGCTTAGGCTATCAGGACAAAAGAAATCCCTCAAATATTGTCATCTCTGATATAGGATATCTCTATGAAAGAGTTAAGCAGCAGTGTCTTTGGCTTTACTCTGAGAGAGAAGGACAAACCAAGGCCACGCCTATTTCATTAATCCTGACAACCTAAGTTACTTATTTCCTATCAAAACTGATCTTTTGGTGTCCTGCCAATCACTAATATGTTTTTTTAATCAAACCTGTATTGCTAGCCTTTGATATCTTATTTCACAGACTGTAAGACCACACTTCTCACTTGGAAGAAATGTGGGCACACCATGCACTGCCTTGAAAACCTTATTTTATTCCCAGTTCATCCCTCTTTCCCAGTCAGTTTACAAGTCCCTTTTCAGCACCAAAAACCTTTACCCAAAAAGCTGCACTGAGTTTTTTCAAACCTGTTACGAGTTTAGGCCAACTCACAGCCAGTGTTTCTCTTGAGGAATGCAAGGCTTAGAAGTCTCCTTTGCTGGAGCATCAAGTGGCACGAATTATTACCAGCACATACATACCAGTGCTGAGTGGTGCAGATATACGTAACTAGTAGCCCTTGAACTGGGAACTTAAACGCTACTTAGATGCAACCCAGAAAGCGGAGATGCTCCTTTGCCGAGGACGATGAACAATGACAGAGAAGCTCCATGACTGGGCTAGGGTTACGAAGGAAGCCTGTGGCAAGAGCTAGGACGTAGCCTAGGTCTGCTCTGTTCCACGTCAGGGTTTTAGCTCTAAATATGTAGCTTCATGCATAGGCGGGTGAAGTCTAGCATACAAACCAGCAAGGACAGTATTCACGACTTCACAGTTTGGACTGCAGCCTCTCCTTTCACCCACAGCAGATACACGCTCGCTTATGGCTAAATGACTCCCTGCAGAGAGGACTACAGCAAAGCCAAAGCCTCTAAACTTAACCGAAGCGGAACAGGAATTAGACTTGGCTCTGTACATGCCGAGGAATTGCACATGATGTTATGAGCTGCCTCAGATCTGTTTTTCTCCCTGGCACACATCCCAGAGGAACACAAGACAATGCAGTGAGCACTGACCTGGGCATGGCATGTCCACTCAGCTGTAACTTTCTGAAGGTCTCTTCGTACTGTGGCAGCTCTACGTAGGTAATGAGCCACTGAACCACCTCGTCAACTGTCCAATTATACACTGTAGGAGAGGTAGAAAACAAGCAAGCAGCTTAATATTTTTACTAAGGAACTAAAATCATCAAGCCAGCAACAACAGCATAACTTCACCAGACATACCTCATCCTATCACCTTCCACAAAGGAAAATTATCTGCAGAGTTTAAACATGTTCCTATTAAGTATGCAGTGAGCTGGGCATTAAATCCTGCGGACTATTAGACAAGGAATAATCCCCCTGGGATACTCCAGGCAATCCTGCAGGTCCTCAGTCTCTACCTGAATGCTTGTGTGATTATTTTTGCTAGTCTGTTCTACACACAATGGGCTGCTACAGATTCAGCATAGACATGATGGGCCGCTACACGTTTAGTCTTAACAGACACCACCACACCGTACATAAGGACTGGTGCTTTTCCAGCAGCAGCCTCTGACAACAAACATTTAATGGTGGTTGATTTTACAGTGTGGTTCCAGCTTATGAAAGAAAAACATGCAATGAGGCCATCAGATAAAGGAGCAGCCTCAGACAGTGCTGGCACAAGTGATGCTTCACTGGCAGCCTTTTGCAATGTCACCAGAAGGGCCTGAGGATGAGATCCTCAGAGAGGCAACACCCAAAGTGCTGGCAGATGACAAGTAAAATCACTTAGTTTTCTATGATCCAAGTGATGTTGCTGTCTCCAAATTCCCAACAAAGCACGTTCATCCTCACCACATGCCCAAACCGCTGAAATACTGAATTCAGCTAAAGTATCTGGCAACACACTCTGAAAGCCTCACCCACCCCTCTGGATCCATGGACCATGTGAGCATCAATTAAAAAAAAGTGAGTATGGAGAAATGCTGTAAGAAAATAGTTGTAAACAGCTTCAGAAAATGATTTGCAGGAGGAGGTGGAGGGGGGTGCAGCAGCCCAAGTGAACCAGGTGAACTTTCCTCCTTAACTGCCTCACCTGTGGATTTGTGGATTATTTTTGGAGCTGACACAGAGCTCCAAAGCCACAAGTAAGGAAACCTTTGGAAACGAAGCTTCTGCCTTTGCCACTTAGTTTTGTGGTACTTGTAGCAATGGTATGAAGGCAAAGAAAATCATGCAACAGATTTTTTTCATAGGACAGAGTAGGGTTTGCTATGCTTTAATTTATCAACTTCTGTCTTTGCCCAGCATGTGCTGAGCTCTTGCGGCATTTACCCAGCCTCCAGCAACCCAGAGTGCTGTGCTGGACATCACCCACTGCTGACAGTCACCACCTCGCACGCTTCTGGCCCAACATCCGTCAGTCCTTCTCTCACACACCCTTTCCAACAGCCAAGTGGAGAAAAGGCCCCTTTACTGCTGGCTCTGAGGACTGCATCGCTGCTGAGTTCAGAGCTGCACGGCCGCTTCTTAAATGTCAACAATGAGTTGTCCTGCAAATATGAGAAACATCTTCCAGCTCACTCCAGTGAGCTGAACGCCTTCGACGGAAAGATGACAGAGCAGGCAGAGTGAGAGCCAAGCGCTGAGCAAAGGAGGGCAAGACTTGCGAAGAAGGTGTCATCTCCACGTACGCTTGCACGATGACTCACAGATGCAGGTTGGCAAACGCAAAGCCAGCAAACTGCCCTCGCTTCAGGGAACTCCCTACAGTTAATGCTCGCTGGCCCACAAACCGTGGGAAACCGATTTCTGTGGCCACAAGCAAGATGTTAATTAAAGCTGAAGCGGGCAGGGGAAGCCCGACTCCCTGGGTGGTGGCACCGCCAGTGTCCCGGCGCAGCGGGACAGCAGTGCCGCAGGGCACGAGGCCGGACCACAGCCTCGTCATAGACCACCACGCGCTCACCGGCCGGGGGGGTGAACGGTGCCCACAGCGGGGCAGGAGTCCACGTAAACTTTGAAGAGCCCAGCACGAAGTGCCGGGGGGGGGGTGGCGAGCTGGTGCCTGGAGGGCCCCTGCACAGGAGGAGTGGTGGGCACCACTGCCTCCCACCACCCCCAGCTCCCCCCAGGCCTGGCAGGGCCCCCCCCCGCTCCCCGATGCCAGCAACACAGGGCTTGTCCTCCGCATCCCCACGCCACTCCAACAGCCGTGCCCCCACGCCAACAGCCGCCTCTCGGCCTCACACACCAGCCCCCGTGCAGCCCGGCCCTGCCAGCCCCCGGGTTCCTCTGAAGCACCCGGCTTCTCTCTTTTTTTTTTGGCCTTACATATCCAGAGTTCTTTATTTTGGGAAGAGAAACTGACAAACAAGCTGGCAGCATCAGGCAGCATGTTCAGTGCAACGGTGAGCAGCTCCGTGCCCTGCATCCTTGCCACGATGATCTGATCTGCTACTTCAGTGGCTTTGGTAGAGTCATGCTTACCGAGGGCTTTATCTATCATATCCAACACCTTGTAAGAGCATCACAGCCCTTATATTTTTGGATAATTAGGGGGCAGAAACAACTTTTTAGTTTACATGTGTGACCAGGAACAACAGCAACAGCAGATAGGAAAAGCACTCAGCTTGAAAACAGATGAAACGGGCATATCTGTCCCAGGCACCCATCAGAAAGGGGCATAGCTGCCCCGGGCACCCATCCCTGCTAGACCTTGGTGCCCTTTCAGAGGTGCTTTTCAGGCTCACATGAAGGAGCAGACCTTTTGTGCAAACCTGATGCTACGACTCGAGTTCAAATGACAAGATTAGGCTCCATATGAGACCATCCTTTAGAAACCAATAATTTATTTTATCAGCTAGATATACAGAATGATGAGAAGGGAAAACAAGAGTGGTAACTAAATCCAACACAAGGAAAACTGTTATGCCCCAGCAGCTCTACCCAGAGACATGGCAGGTCCCATGCGTGTCAGAAGCAGGGAGAGAGCAAAAGCAGCTCAGCAATTAAGGGACCTAGGGAGTATCATGGGATGTTCTCCTCCATCCCTTAATGATTTCTACCCTTTCCCTGCTGACACTAAAATATACTTCAGGCAAAGTCATCTGTAAACAGCCATACAATAGAATAAATATTTCTTAGACGAGACTTTCCTTGAACACAGGAGACAAAGCGACTCATTAGCATCATCCCTACTTGTAAGTGGTTTGGACAAGAATTATCAACATGTGGCTGCCCATCTCCATGGGACGGACAGTCTGGTCCTGGATAAACAACTCAAGGATCGTGCACAGAACCACCATGTTTTCAAACCGCTTTTCAAACGCTGTACCTAAGTATTCATTTAGTCCTCCTGGGATTGTGAGCGACTATAACATTACTACACAGCACTTTAGAAACACTGAGCACATCCTACCCCCAAGTAATTTAAAGGCTAAGACAGAAAAATCAAATACAAATAGAACAGGACATAAATGAGAAAATGAAATCTTTACAGTTGATGAACTGATCAGAAGACTAAAACCCAATTTTTCAAGTGATGGGGCTGATAAGATTACCTGATCTTGGAGGACAGAGGGAAGGGAAAAGACTATAAGTGAAGAGCACAAATTAAAAGTATTGGAAAAAAAAGATGTTCCAGGTCTTGAGAGCAACATGACGACTAGTGTACTGAGAGAAAAGGAAAAGCACAAGAGCAGGAGTAAAGGACAGCCATCAGCAGAAATGGTCCATGCCACGGATCACAAAAAGACTCAATATACCAATGTGATCTGCATCAACACACCACTCGCAATGCAATAAGTAAATCAAAATGCATCATACAGTCAACACTACACCTATGTTTTGTGAAAGTGCAATCTTCCTACTTCTAAAGCATCCCTCACACTTTCATTTTCAAGGCACTGAAGATTTTTCTTATTAGTACTAGTGGTCCTAAGATAAAACACCATTCTGTAATGAAGCCCAAAATTTGAGAATAAAAAGTTATCCTAACTAGAAAGAAAGCAAAATCAGTTTTAAGGTCTCTCAAAAAAGAAATTCCAAAATTCTGGTCAGTGAAAAAGTCGAAGTGAAATCGTGCCTTTTCCTGACCACTTCAGACCCTCTCCCAATGTCTGGAAACAGCTGGCGCTGTACAAGCCCAGGGCACGGGGCAGCCCGCATGCAGCAGCCAGGAAAGAACTACCCAACTTTAAAGTTTCTTCCAAGATTCAGAAGTTTCAGGAAGTTTCCCACCAGTGACTGAACTTCCACCACCTCCCTGGGTTAACTTGCTGTGACGAATAATACCATTTCATAACAGCTTGCAGCTTATTTCTACATCAAACGTATTTATGTACACTTCCAGTTTTAGGACTTTATTCTACCTTCTTTTCACTAGATTAAGGAGCTTTTCAGCTTCAGCAAAATTCTTCTAAAGAAAACACGACCTGTAGGAAAACTCCCATGCAGCTCTACTGAATATTTAGGATGCTATTACCCCATAAAAATACCATTTCAAACTGGGTATTTGAAGGAGAACCTGGAATAGGACAGTATTTGGCTCTATTTTAATACACATTTATAGTGGCAGAGAAACGAAACAACACTTTATACTTTTATGGCCATACTCAGATGCCAGCATTAACAGTTGGGAAGTACCAAGACCAACAAAATCCTGAAAGGCACCCCTTGCCCCCCCCAACAAAGGAAGCTGGAAGAGTACTTGTACAAAGCAGCAAAAGAAGGAGCAGCATATTTTTCCTGGGAGGTACACACACTGCTGCCAAGGTTATATGAAATCCAAAGTGTTTATTGCTTTTATGGCAAGAGGGGTGGAGTGGGCTGCTTCAATTTGCTTGTTTGTCTTTTTTACCTTCAGAAGTCTTCCAGGCCTTCCAGAGATCTTCCACGCTAATGAGCTTGTCTTCTCCATGGAAGGTGCTGTGCTTGACTGTTGGGTCATGATAATTCAAGTCCTCCCTCAAGAACTAGGAGAAGAATAAACAGCAGGATTATTCTTTGATTCATCTTTTAGAGAGATGAGGAGCATTAAAAAAAGAAAAAAAAAAAAAAATCTTTCACCTGTTTTCCTTATTGCTACATCCACAAGTTGTCACATAATAATTTCTATGGCAAAGACCTCGTAAGTCTGAGATGCAGCACCTCTGGTCTTTTAATCTCTGATCAAAACTACATCATCTCCCTAGTTCATGGAATCACAGAATGGTTTGGTTTGGAAGGCACCTTCAAAGATCACCTAGTCCAACCCCCCTGCCACAGGCAGGGACATCTTCCACTAGATCAGTTGGCTCGAAGTCCCATCCAACCTGGCCTTGAACACTGCCAATGATGGGGCAACCACAACTTTTCTGGGCAACCATTTCCAGTGCCTCAGCTCCCTCGTCATAAGAAATTCCTTCCTTATGTCCAATCTTTAAGCTTTCTCGTACGCCCCCTTTATATATTGAATAAGGTTTCCCCAGAGCCTTCTCTTCTCCAGGCTGAACAACCCCAACGCTCTCAGCCTGTCTTCACAGCAGAGGCGTTCCGTCCCTCGGATCATTTTTGTGGCCTCCTGCGGACCTGCTCCAACAGGTCCATGTCTGTCTTGTGCTGGGGACCCCTGAGTTGGATGCAGTGCTGTGGTGGGGGGTGTCTCAGGAGAGCGGTTGAGCTGCTCTAATACATAACACCATCTATTACAGACCTGCATTTTACTTCTAGCTGAATGCATTTTTCTCTACTTCCAGTTTCAGGATTTTATTCTGCTGCCTTTTTGCTAAGTAGCCCTCTGCCAGCAGATTTCTGCCTGGGGCTATGCTGACAATAAGCAAGTCAGCTTAGGAGCTTCAGCCTCTCCTCATTAAGAAAAGCAATCTTTCCAGACACCAAACCATTCAGCTTCTTCTTTTCCAACCAACTGCTTTCCGAGTCCTTTACTGACACATCAGCGTAAGAAGAGGTCACAGCGTTTCCACAAGGCACAAACATACCTATGGCAGCAATAATCCTTCTCTCCTCCTACTCCCTCTCTTGGCACAGAAATCAAAACCTTCTTACAGTGCCTGTGCCCTCCCCTTGGAGAGAGCCCATAACCCCAAGAGCATCTATCGAAGGAACGAGGCAGTATTTCTGAAATTGAGCACTCCATTAGGAATCTCCCCATCTCGGATATCATCTGATAGCTGTGGAATAACACAGGCTGTAAACCTCGAAATAAGAGGATATAGCTCCTCTTATGGGAAACAGTAAATGCTCAAAAGTTTACCACAAGACTGTGACAGATGATGCCTGCAGGCAGGGTAGGGTAAATAAGATGTGCAACAGAAGCATTAACCCAATAATGCTGGAAAGACAGAGAAGAAAAGCCAAATGACAGGGTCCTTGCTATTCCAGTGCTCTGGGTCGAGATGGGCCACAAGCGAGCACCCACAGGAAACGCAGAAAAAAGGTTTTTCTAAGGAGGAATCAAGCAAGACAGCCGATGCAAAGCAGCAAAGTCTTGGTATTTACAGAGGGGTCTTCAGTGAGGGAGGAGAGCCAGGCTGGTGCAGACAGAACAGCAACTGCCTTCAGCACAGGAATCTTAACCTGGAGTCCTGGAGTCACCCGGTAATAATTAAAGATGAAATACAAAACCTACTTCAGATTCTCAGAAAATAAGGGAGGATATAAACTGTTATGTATAATCACAGTAACACTTTATTATTATTATTATTATTATTATTATTATTATTATTATTATTATTATCATTATTATCATTATTATCATTATTATCATCATCATCATTATCATCATCATCATCATTATCATTATTTTAGCTTTTTGTAACTTTGTTCCATTATTGCAAACATATGCTTTCAGGTAGGTGTTATCATTTAACTTTTTCCATTACAAAGCCGACACTGCATGATCAGATAAACAACACAAGCTACTCCATGCTCAGAGACGAGGCAAAGCTTAAAATCAGGTTTTCTGGGTTTCAGCAAATCCTCAACTTTCAGACTATCCAGGAAGCAGGGGAGGCTTGCCAGCAGAAAGGCACTTTTTTTGGTTCTATAAGACCTTTTGATTGCATCAAAATGTAGGTCATCAAAATCACTCAACACTGCCAAATAACAGCCTCTGTTATTTTGTAGGAGTTTCTGTGTCAATGCGAATTCTATCAGGGATTACTTTATATAATTCACACACCACGCTCAGTAGTGGAAGTTCGTCTTCTGTAACATCTAGAATCAACATGCTATGCTCTTCTGGCAATCCAGTAGATGTCTGAGCAAATGCACTTTAGGGGACTGAGAATAACAATATATGTAACTATATATATATAGTTATATATTAGAAAATATATATAAAAGAATATGTGCTTTTATTTTATATATATTTATATATAAAATTAGTGCATATGTAATATAAAATTAGTGCATCTATAATAATATACATATATATTTTTAATATATCTATAATAAAATTATTAGTTAAGTATTTTTAGTTGCTGCACAAAACTGACAGATCAAACTAAGTATGGACATTCTCTGCAGTACATCTGTAGATTTCTCTTCCTGGTAAGACAAGCCAGGAAATATTCAGTAAGTATATATGTTAAATTAATTTTAATACAGATAGACAGAGTATAATAAATTAATATAACCTAGGCTTTTGGGATTCCAGACTTTTCCTTTGAATTATAGTATCACCAAAAAATTCAACTAAGTGGCACAATGAAACCAACTTTATGTCAATGGAGTAAGAATTCAAGAAATTATTATTATATTTGACCTGCACCTTCAAATCAAAGCTGAAACAAATGCCATCTACAGTAGGCGAGGCATCTTCACTGTAGGCTGAGCCACTAACGAAAAACATATATATTGTCAGTATGGTTTGCAGATATATCATAATTCACTCAGGGAACACATCTGTCATTGTGCTCTGGTGTGTTCCCACCTCCCTCCCATCTCAGGAGAAGACAGGGCAGAAACAGAAAACACCAAAGAAGAGTGAAGAAAACTGTATTAAAAAAAAAAAAATTTAAGGGAGAGTGCAAGAAAGACTAACAAGATTTGAGACTACCCTGTATGCAGGAGGGATTCATGAGATGTGAGGTAAGCAAAGTAAGTGGAAATCAAACAGAAGAAAGAGGATCACTCATGTTCCAGTACCTAACATGTAACAAAAGTAAAAGATAATTTCACATTTACATCCCTGCATGCATCATCCAGTGCATGGTTACCATGCAGCCTTCTTTATTACAGCTCTTTTAAGTGGGTAACAGAACAACAGCAATAACAAAAAGTAATCTCTAGATAAGGAGACATCAGACGGCATGAAAAATATCTGTGAAAGTTTTAACTTCCTAGGCTCTTTACAAATCCATCGCGGATGCTACTGAGGCCACCAACAGGTACCCGCAGCTTGAGCCTGGTGCCTCTCTGCTCTCCTGCTTTCTAGACCATGAAGGCTTCGGCTGCTCTTCCCGCCTTACAGACTAACATGGAAAATGGGAAAATTTGGGCAGTTTCAGCAGAGCAGCCCGCTGCCGTTTGGGTCTCCCGCCCGCTGCGCCCTGCCGAAGGCAGCAGCGAGAGGCGAAGTCATGGGCCTCCCGCCTCGTTAACTCGTGACCGAGAGGGAACGCGGCAATGTCACCCGGTGCTGTGCACCGCACGGCTGCCAACTCCCACCGGGACCGGAGGGATCAGCTGCTGCTCTGTATATTTAGCTCGGGGAGCACAGAAAGGAAAAGTGATCTCTTGCAGCTTTCCTTCGGCACACGATCACCAGAACGAACCCTCAAGGACTCTCCGGAGGGGACGGTGCTGGCTGCGGTGAGAACATCTCTAAAACAAGCGGGGAGGAGGATGTGGGATGGGGCTGTCACCTCCTCTGATGAGCTGTTCATGCACGGTGCAGCCTGAGAGGCTGGAGGAGCTGGGATGCATGCCCCAAAGCCCAGGGTAACCTTAAAAGCAGATTTTCCCTTAGTATCGTCTGGGGAAAAGACAAAAAAGAAGAATAGTGCAAATACAGCAAGTAAGCCAAACTCTGCTTAGCACGGTCTTCAGAGGTGAAGGCTACTGCTGGGCTGCTGGTGCCATGCAGGTGTCTCAGTGCTGCTCCTCTGACTCAAGCTAGAAAATAGAGATGTTTTCAGCTGACTGCTGACCTGCTAGCTCCATATCTGCTACCATCAGACACGTACTACTGCTAAACACACTTTCTCCAATCTCCATGCGCTGCCAACCAGCACAAATTGATGGGAATTCCTGTTGCACAGACTGTAACACGCCCGCATCCCCAACGCCAGCAGCACTCAGGGCACTTTTGAGAGCCTGCATTTGCGCATCTACTGCACACACACAATTTTCAAGGTGCACAGCTCTCAGTCTTTCCCCATTGGAGGGGCTCCCCATAGATTTCATATACACATGTAACTGTACTGAGCATGCACACTATGTGTATGCTAATATGCATATATATAAAGCAGCCACGGGGCTCCCAGATGTTCAAAAACACCAGGCACAAGAATCACTGCACAATAATATTGACCTACTTGCAAACCATTAAAAAGCAGCACTTCAAAGTGTTGAAGACCCTGCTGATCCCATCCCTGGAGATACCCAAAACTCACGAGTCCTGGGCAGCCGGCTCTGGGTGACCCTGCGTAGACAGGGCTTGGACCAGATCATCTCCAGAAGTCCCACCCGAACCAGCTCCAGCCTCAGCCAGTCTGCGAATCCGACAGAAGAACTCTTGTGGTCAACCAAGAGTCTCACCACCAAGTTCAGAGAAAGACAAACCATGATCACACCATCCAAAAGAAGCAGGAACACGACTACCACTACAAGCAACAACCAACATGAGCTGAGATCGCTGCAGGAAGACTCAGCCTATGAACGCTGCTTGATGTCAAGATTTCTTTTATGATTTAACAGGTTTCTGTATATAATGAGGAGGAGCAGAATCTGAGGCATGTAAAAACCAGGTACTGCACAGCCTTCTGAAATGCCCACCTGTGGGGGAGCACCTCTGCAAGGGCAGCAGGGCGGTGAGGAATGGGTCCCTACACAGACATGCCGGGGAACTGCAATACTTTGGGGAGGGAATACATCCAATTCCTGCTGAAGCCAACCACAGTTCTTACCTGCACAACAGCCTGTAGCAGAAAATTACCTTTGTTTTAGGATGAAAATACTTTTTCTTAGTGCCCTCTGCTCATGGCTGCTCTGGCCCCAGGTTTCCAGCAAGCGCTGGAGGCACTGGCAGAGACCTGCATGCTCTGAAGCAGAGGTATGCATCCCTTCCAGAAAAAAAAATTACAGAACCATTTTGGGATTATATAACCTCGTTGAACACAGGGACCTACATTTTAATTCTCCACCTGCCAAACCCTGTGACCAGTACCCTTTTCTCCACTCTAAAAGGGGTGAGCAGTTTGAGTTGCATGGGTTTCTTGGTGAAGACAAACTTCTTGTCTCAGTTGCTGAAAGCATGCTCAAAAATGAACAGTTCCATGAAGTGTGATTTTCCAGAGTTTTTTTTTCTCATGTTTTGTAACCTGCAGAAACTCCAACTACTCACACAATTTTTGCATTCCATCACTCCCACATCCCTGGATCTCAGCTCATCATCCCTCCTGAGCACCAACTACCACCTGGGCAAGAGGTGCACGCATGCACCGACTCACTGCTGTGCAGGTGCTATGGGGCCAGAACCGACCAAGTAACTGCAGAGCTCACAGTGCATTGCTTCCCTCAGTGAGCTCACCAATTTTAACACCTCTTCTGAGCTACCGATTTTCATTAAAGTTGCAGAAAACTTTTGCCTTTGAGCCCTCTTTCCTCCTAACATGCCTGACGCCAGGCAGTGGGATCAGAGGTTGAGAGGAGCCAGGGACTGATCGAGCAATACCATAAACCTTGTTTCCTTAGGAAACCAGGCTAACAGCATCTGAGAGACTTGTCAGTGTGAACCTACATCAGAGTTGCCCCTAAACAGCTGGAGCTGCCTTTGGAGTGAGTGCAAAGAGCAGAAATAGATTGCTAATTAGAAGATTTCCCCATGAGAGACAGTTCTTTCATTTTAATCGAGGTCACTGATGTCATCTTAAACTTCATTGAAAATTCACTTCCAGAAAGGAAAAATGCAATCATGATTTAAGGACAGCATAAAGTTGCTGGCCAAAATTTCACCTTAATTAGAATATTTGACAAATACCATTATCTGTCTGTCTCTCCCTTTCTGCCCAGTCAGATCTTCTAACCCAAACAAAATTTACCCATAACTTACCCCCAAAGAGATAAAGCCAAAGTAGTAAATGCAAATACAAAGTTCTCAACCAACAAAGGAAATACTGCTATGGGAGGGAAAAGCTTGCTCCAGGCACAGAGACCACGCGCCTCCACAACCGATGTCTGTGGGACCTGCAGTCGCTGCTGAAGCTTGCAAATGCTTCTGGAGAACAGGTGATTAAACCCAAGCTTCAAAATTACCTCAGCCTTATCCTCAACAGAGGAAGGTTTGAGGGTTTTTGGTTTTTTTTTAATTAAAGGAATTAATATAAGATGAAACAGAAAGGCAAACAGCAGAGAACTGTGGTTTTCCAGGCAACTCGTCCGACTCAGCTCAATCTCTGTGCAAGGCTGACCAGTCATCAACATGTTCTGCTTCGAAACTACGTTAAGATGTTAGTTAGCTCACTTTGTTCTGTCACAAACCACTTAAATAAAATCAATCCCAAGTATATAAACCTATGCTAAAGGGAGACTACTCAGAGCAACTGTTTGCAGCACGGCACTGCAAGAGCTTCCTCCCCTACATCAGTACCCTCCAAATGGAAGCCTCCCAAGGTCCTGTCCCACCCAAACTACCCTGTGACCCCAAAGAGGCTCCCCAGCCTCCCCCAGAGCCCACCCTTGCCCCACTGCAGGGCTGCCGGGGGGTCCCATTGGGTCCCCAGGCAGGGAGGTGCTCGCAGCCTCTCCAGCCGTGCCCAGGAAGGCACAAGCACCTTGCCGTAACACACTCCTTCCTGGAGCATGCCATGCCACCCTCTATATACCCTCCCGAGGTGGGAGCTTTGCACACTGAAAGAAGAAGGTTGTACGAAGATTAAACGTAAAACCCGTAAAAGGTTTAAATTTGAGCCTCCTGCATTCTTTCATATAATGTCTCCAGCAGCTGTCCCACCACCAAAGACAGGGAGTTAAAACACGATTACAGGGTACGCATGGGGGGTTAGAGCTGATAACCTTGAAAGCAGAGAAACTGAGCGCTCGGGCAGTAAATAGCTGGCTCACCAAGGAAAATTCTTGAAATAACTTTTTCAGTGGCTTCAAAGCCTTTATTGAAAGTTTAATTTAATGTAACTTTAATAAAAGTTTCAAGCTTAACAGAGGTAAAGCTTGCAACTGTATTTATAGAATCATAGAATCATTTAGATTGAAAAAGACCTTTTAGGATCATCGAGTCCAGCCATAAACCTAACACTGCCAAGTCCACCAGATATAACTTGGGGTCACTACAATACTTCATTTTGTCAATAGGTAAACAGATATAAACACTAATTCACTGCCAGCTGCCGAGACCTACATGTGCACACAAATATTTTCCATGGAGAGCAATATTTGCCCATAAAATGCACAGCATGCTCACTGAGTATAAAGGGAAAACCAAGAAAAAATCATCTTCAATTCTCAGAAAAGATGCATATGTAAAATATTGACTAGGTTACACTGCAAACTGTGGCTTATACTTTATTTCGATTATTTTCTTCCCTCTTGAACTCAAAGACAGTTGTCACAGGTCACTTGTGAAAAGCAGCAGGCTAGCAGGAGGAAAAGAGCCATCACAACAACCACGGGCATGTTCTTGTTTTCATCTACACATCACGCATGCACCACCTCGCTGCGATGAGCACTTCCCGGCGAGGCCCCACAAGTGGCAGCAGCTCCACTCCCACGGGAGGCAGAGCCGAGCTCCTGCTCCGGGCCGGCGGCAGCCGCAGGGTGCCCGCATGCCGTTGGGCCATCCTGGCTGTCACCAGCTGTGCCTGGCCGATCACTCACCAGGGTCACCGCTCCTCGGGGTTTCGGCATCTGCCAAGGTCAGTTTAACGGCCAGCTGCCTTTGCCAGCCTCCAGGCTTCTTCCTCCGGCCAGCAAAATCCCACACTGCAGCACACACCGACAGCCGGAATGCATTTCTCATGGCAGAGCCCGGCGCTGGGCTGCACTTGGGGTTGGAGGGAGAAGGATGGGTTTGTCATATCCTTACAGCAGCATTTTCACGCACAGGTGAATTATAGGAAGGAAGCCAATTAATACAGGCTGTCTCAATTAGCCAAAACAAACTTTTACAAAAAAACAGACTTTCTTATATGAAAAATTCCACATTTATCTACTTCTTTAAACTGCCCCTATCCACCCATTAACAGCAGAAGTAACAGAAAAAAGCCTTTTCCATTAAACAACAGAAATACCATCATCTCCTTCCTTCCTAAGGAGGACCACCACCTTTTGCTGGGAAGCTTGTGACAACTGCAAACTTCCCCAAAATACTATTCGGACACAATTCCTGTCCCAAAGAGCTCGGAAGATAACACCAAAGGTGACAGAAGCGGTGAAGGGCTCAGCGGTGGCTCTGGGAACCCCAGGGCAGCGCTCAGGCACTGGCGAGTGCTAACCCATAACACGACAGCACAGTGCTGCACTTCACTTCCCCATGGGCAGCAAATGAAGTGGATGTCAGGAAGGGATCTGGGGACTGACACTACGACAAATCCCGTTTGGATGAGCAGGAGAGATAACATGCACAGGCAAGAGCAACACAGGAATTGGTGTCCCCTGGAAGCAAATGGTAAAGAGCAATTGCAGGTAGCAACTGGTACAGGCAGGGGGAAAACTAATGGCAGACTCTGCTGGGAGCACCTGGGAGAGGGGGAACACTGCAAAAACTCCCAGCAGGGACACGCAACGGTCTGATCCCCAAGTTCAGCAATGCCATCCTGGCAGCTCTGCTTCTAATGAGCAGGAAGGGATAATGCACACACCAGAAACCGGAGGAGTGCTGCTGGGACCAAGAGAAGAGATGCAAGGGGCTCGGGCATCAATCTGATCCAGCGACAATGGGTTTGAATACAGACTAGTAATTGCAGCAAGGCAGTGATTCTGAAGCCTTTTAGAAAAATAAATTTTATTATTCATACAGTGGCAATATCTATACTGTAAAATGAACTGATGGTACAAAGGCTTTGAACAGATAATACTTAGTGCTTGTACAATAAGCTCTTAACTAGTCCACGGAGACAGAGGGCAAGATTTGCTCAGAGAGACATAAAAATTGCTAGTTAATGCCCAACCCTAACAACATGAGGCTTATTCTCAATTTAATAACAGGCGAGTAGGATGCACCAAGTGAATTGGTTTGCCTGAGGCTACCCCAGGAGTCAGTGGGAGAGGTAAATCATTTCTCCAAAGCAATGCTGAGCAGAGAACTGCCTCCAGGGAAAACACCAAATTTTAGGAAATGCAATTGAAAGCTTTTAATTTGTTTTAATTGCTCTGTGAAGTGGGCTTTAGGCAGAGGCAACAGCACTGCAACCTGGGAACAGCCAGCCAACACTGCTAGCTCCTCATAAACAGGGTGCTCAGCTCCAGGCTGCTCTGCCACGTCCCTGGAGACCGTCACCTCCCAGGAGACTGAAGAGCCCTTGTGATGGCTGAATTTGCCCAATAAACTGAAGTGCTGAGTTAGTTTGGGTGGGAGATTTAATCTCCCTGGACTGCGGTTTCTTTATCTGAGAAGTGGGAATAAAGCACCTGGGAGAAGGGCTCATGAGGGACTGGTTATTGTGCAGGCTGTCGTATGCCTTTAGTTTGCCATCTGCATCAGAACAGGGCGGGGGGGGGGGGGGAGAAGAGATGCCTTTTGGCCCAGAAGCAGCAGGTCACAATTTTGTCAATTCCCAAACCCACAGAGATTATATCAGGTTCTCCCACAGGCCGTACAAAACACATACCGACAACTTCATCGGGCAAAGCCCCGAGGTGCGGAGGGCGCATTCAGCGGAGTCCTGCAGCACAGCACAGGCGGCTGCCAGCCCCACCATCCACCTCCCGGCCAGGCGCACGCGGGGTACCGGCTCACCAACAGCAGCGGTCTTGGCAGCTCCTGGCTCACCTCCTTCCAGGGCCAAGAATTCAGACCATTCAACAGCCCTTGCTCCCAGCACAGCCCAGCCTCAGTCCCAGGACGTGGACTTGGCACGAGACCTACACCTCCACCCTTCACTCCTGTAGCTTTAGAGCCACGCATCGTCCCCCTGAGCCCAGCAGCAAGACCAGGACAGACAGCACATCCCTATCCAGGCAGCAGTTCTGCTGTGGATCGAGGGATCGGGAGAACTGGGATCCTGTGACTGGCAGCAGATCCCTTCACGAGTCTCCTTTCTTTTAGTTTCCAACACTTCAACCTTCTTATTTAGATCCCAGTATCCTTATATGACAGAATTCCTCACCTTGAACAGAGCCTTGTAAATGAGCCTGCACTGCAACTGAGGCAACATTATAAACAAACAGCTTTCCCTTTTCTAGTAGTCGCTTATTTCTGTTGGTGCTTATGTAAGAAAACAACAACAATTTTATTTCTCTGCAATAAAGTTATCAGCTATAATCTCCAAGGCCAAGACAACAAAAATATTGTTTGTTTTTTCAGCAGTATGCACACATGTACTGTAACACTTTCAGCTGGGTTGGTGGAAGAATGCAGTAAACACTGTAAAGTAAAGGAGACAGCAGCCCAGTGTATCTGCTCAACAGTGACAGAGAGGCTCGATGAGAATTCAGAGGTGTTTCCCAACCCCGCAATTAAAAAAGGAATGAAATAATAACAACAATCATGTAAATCAATCTTGTTGTCTTTCAGTGTTGGAATAAATTGATAATACCTTGTGTGTAGAAAAAGGTTAAGTGGGTAGAAATTCCCAGAACAGAGGAAAAGCCATAGACACTTAAGATTGAAGTGGACTGTTTGGATCAGAAACTTGGCTCAAGATGGCACATTGCTTCCTCTACCAGATGAAGAGATAGGCAGCCAACAGCCTAAGAGCTTGCACACCTCAATTTCAGGCACACTGCCACATTAGCATTACCCAAACAGAACAGCCCTCTACAAGAGCAGAGCGCTGCGTGGAAGGACAGCTAAGCAGCCGAGCACTAACCTCATCGCTCTCCTCTACGTCCACGTTGCCATTGGCATCATCGTCCATCTGCTTGTGGATGTTGCGGACGGCTTCGAAGCTGAGCTGCTCATCTTCGTCGTGGCACAAGGGCTTGTCAATGCGGCAGAATTCTGCTGAGGAAGAAGAAAACACCAACGTTAGAGAGCCTGTACCAAAAATACCACCATTGTGTTTTCTCACTAAGCTTCTTGTGTTTGAAAAGCACTTGCTGAGCACTTGAGAAAGCATCCCGGTGCTGTCATTCACAGCAGGGGTATTTGCGACAGCCAGAATCCTACGAAATCCCTGACAGCAAAGGGCAGGTCACGGCCTCAGCGAGGCTGCTCTTCTCCAGGTCAGCTTCTTCAGCCTTTCCACCGCCCCGGGCCTCCCCGTGCTCCAAGGGCAGGTCCCACAGCTGGGGCTTTCTCCTGCGTGCACGGCGTCCACCGATGCCCCGCTGGCAGAGGAAAGGGAGGACTGCAGCTATATTTTACCTCCTATTTCATGAGCTTCATTTCTCACTTGGAGATTGTTAGTGTTGGCACAGCATCTAGTAGGACATTTTGAGAGTAAGAGTTGTACGTTTATATAACACGTCAATTAAAAAAAGTTAGCCTTCTTCCTGATTATGAAATGGACTTTTCTGGCTTGCTTTCACATCTTTTTCTACATTTCAAGACTAACACTCTAAATTTTGCTGCATGCCTGAGTCCATGTAAGCACCAACTGTGGCTGATCCATCCCTTCTATGGCACTGCCGCATGGCGATGCGTGACTCACCACGACAGCCGCAGACCAACGCTGCAGCACCGAGACAAAAGCATAGATGCCAGGCACTGAAAACATCTCCCAAAGGTGAGCTCTTTGTATGACGCGCATTAAGAAAAACGCTTTTGTTTCACAGAGCCTGTATCAGATTCACTGTAAGCAGATAATGATTAAGAATTATCCAGGGGTGACTGCTCTGAGATCGCTGTGAAACCAGTTTAATAGCTCCTGGCCCAGTTCCCATTAGAAAGGTTTCATGTTCGAAAAATCAAAGAGAGTTCAGACTGAAATCCTAGGAATTTAAAAAGGAAAGTCTAAATTACATATGAGCTCAAACCAAACTCTAAGATGATCCTCTCAAGACAAGACAAGCTTATTTATAATTAAAGTAGATGGATTTTCTCCTGCTGCTGCTACACACACTGTATCTGCTGCGAATAACTGGGCATGCGCTCACCTTGCTATCCAAAGATGATCACTGGGACTATCCACCTCTCTGTCACATCTCCACACAACTAGCAAGTACTTGGATTCACTATCAATACAGAAGACTTTTGAACATTACATCCACACAAGTTTGAAAAATTATTTTCATTATTTCAGCACATACTACGTGATCCTGATGGAAAAAAAAAATCCTAGAGAAAGTCCAAAAGCCTCTTAAACAGAGGTTCTGACAAAAATATATGTTACCTACCACATTTAAAAATCCACTCAGTTAATTTGCTTGTGAAATTGAGGGCTCCCACTACCAGACCTGCCTGCCAATAACCCTGCTTTGGTCCTGCCCCTTGGGAGGAACAAGCCCAGGCAAGAGCACAGGCTGGGGCCAGCCGGCTGGGAAGCAGCTTGGCAGAGAAGGTCCTGGTGGGCACCAAGCTGACCACAAGCAGAAGTGGCCAAGGGTGTCCTGGGCTGCATCGGGAGGAGATCCTTCTCCTCTGCTCAGCACTGGGGAGGCCACACCTGGAGTGCTGGGTCCAATAGACATACTGGAGAAAGTCCAGTGAAGGGCCGCTGAAATGATTCAGGGGCTGGAGTGTCTCTGCTATGAGGAAAAGCCCGAGAGCTGGGGCTGTTCAGCCTGGAGAAGAGACGGCGCAGGGGGATCTCCTCCATGTACATCAATACCTGCAGGGAGGGTGCCAAGATGATGGAGCTGGCCTCTTCCCAGTGCTGCCCAGTGCCAGGACCAGAGGCCATGGGCACACACTGGAATGCAGGACGGTCCCTCTGAACATCACGAAACACTTTCCACTGTGAGGATGCCCCAGCCCCAGCAGAGGTTGCCCAGGGAGGTGGTGGAGTCTCCATCCTTGGAGACTTGTCCATCTGGACATGGTCCTGTGGCTCTGGGTGAGCTGGGAGTTGGACCAGATGGACCCCAGAGGTCCCTTCCCACCTCAGCCAGTCTGGGATTCTGTAATAGCACCGATGTCCAGACGTAAGCACACAGCCTCCCACATGGAGGGAACCAGACTGACACCGGCTGATGTTGTCAAGTGCATTTCCAGACTTCACCGTGGAAAATCATCCCTCAGCCCTTCTGGAATGGGTAAAAAAACCCAAAACACCACCACAAACCTCAGCTCAACGAATTACACACACACGCAGCCACGCTGCATACAGCTGTTCCAGGCGCAGGTTTTGCTCATGTGCAAATGCACGTGACATCAGCTACCAAAGTTTCTGAACTCAGTGCAGCTTCAGCCATAAGCCTACTTATTCTTAAATATCTGTAAGAACTCAGTAAAAACAAACAAACAAACAAAACAAAAAAAAACAACCCACAAACAAACAAACAAAAAAACAAACAACAAACTAGAATGCCATGTAAATGTAACGCTGTTTTCCTACCTTTAACTGTTGATTTTCCTCATCTTATGTTCCCACTCTAAATATGTGGCTTGCAACCAGCCTCATTATGTATGTATCCCTAATCAGGAGACTGAATAAAATGCTGTGGGTTTAATTTTGAGGAACATAAGCCAAGAATCAGGAATTTAATTTTAACTTTACTTATCTGCAGCAGAATAAATTATGTTCTTCAAAGTCATATTCTGCTTGAAACAAAGTCACTCAAAAAACCCACTTCGACGGATGTCAGACCATTATTCAAATCAGACCAAGCTCTTATACTATGCTTGTAACCATTATTTCTGGTGTCTTTCTAAATACACATATAGACAAATATATTCAAGATCTTAGCTATAGATTTTGCATTAGCATGTTTCAAATACTGACCTAATTTCATATGCCAACGCATAATATCATACACTGTGAATTGAAAGGGGTTTGTGTGGGGTTGGTTGGTTGTTTTTTACGTAAGGCACTCTGCTCAGATTACCAGGCTCCAGGAGATCCTAACAGCCAATCACCCTTCAGTGCTCCACAGAAAAGTGATATCCTCGAGGTGCTTGATGAATGATCTCAAGAAAATGTATCTGTACCTTAGGTAAACAACTGCACCCTATGCATGCATGCTAAAATTTGCCATCATTAAATATCCAAATCCATTTACACTTTGCTAATAACAATGATTAAGTATGGATAACTATCATTGTCACACCCCCCCCCAACCTGTGCTCTACCACCCCTCAAGGCTGGGAGTCTAGAGCCCTCATCACCACTCCAGGAAAGAGCAAAAGCCCTTGAAACTACAAACCAAAAAATCTTAAAAACTAGAATTGCCCTAAAACTCCATGTCTGGTCTACCCTTTAGAGCTTTTTAAGAACATACTTCTAATCTCCAACACCGAGGTAAAAATTGGTAGATAAGCCCTTAAAACCTCTGACATAGGCAGAGCAGGCAACTATACTGCTGCAACCCTCCGAGTTTCTGGTACGTCTTCAGAACATGCGCCCTGGTCACGCACAGAGTGGATCACAGCAGGTTTTGTTCGTACCTAAAAGTCTCTCTTTTTCAAACCTGGTGAGCAAACTGCCCCAATGGGTTCTTCAGCTCTGGCCCCATGACTCAGTACCACTGCAGGCAGAGCTGCGGCAGCCCACACCGACGCCAGTGCACGTCCCCAGTATGTACAGGTTCAGCCCTGCTCTAGAGCGGCACAGCAAGCCCTGCCACTAATACACGCAGAGCGTCAGACACCAAGGCCCTTCAGACACACCACTTCTCTAAGGTGGTCTTTGGTAACCCATAGGCAAACTGTATGTATCAAGGGGAGGCACCCGTTTTTGTTACAAAAGCAGGTTTTTAAAAATGGGCACTCTGACATGAAAACCCGATTATCCTTCAGGGACACGCAGAGGCAAACAGATTGATTGCATGACTTAATGTGGGGAGAAGACATGCTGTACAATCTGCTGCTGCAAAATAGCACCAACGAGAAATCAGGCTACAGGTATACACACATGCGCATCAGGGAATATGGATCACGTAAGTAACACCACCACAGCAGCTCTTGGCTGGCTTCATCCCAACATTATCAATGGCTGTCGATGCTTTAATGTACATCTCACCAGAAGAAACTCCCCCTTGTGTAAACCTGGCTGAGCAAAAGTCCACAGTAACGAACAAGACTCACCCACACTTCACCCACCGGGTTGACATAAGGCGTACGTGCCACAGCCAGAATAGAGCCCCAAGCCGTGCTCCACACCCTTGGGTTATAACCCACCCACCCCCAGCACCCTGCTCTTCCACCCACCCCTGTATCCAGCCATGCAGTGCTTGGGGTCGGGTCTTCTTTGGTGACTTCTTTTTAGGACATTGTGATCAACAACAACATGTTTTGTATCCAAGCACTTCTGCGAGTTACAAGTATTGCCAGGCCTGGAACTGGCATAATTTGGGCTGAATTTATAGGCTTAGTTGCATTATCTAGAAAGATCATTATTAGTATTATTATTACTACTACTACTACTACTAGGCACAGTCTCCTCCTTGTTTAGTTGTGGGGAAAAAAAAAACCAGGAGAAAATGCAAAACAGTTTAGCTTTGGAAAAAGCAGACCCACCATGCCTCCCTGCAGAAGGGTACTCTAAAAGGCTACGTGCTGCTTTATTTCCAAATGCAAAGATTCAACCATCTCTACCAAATTACTTTACATTAACAGCCATTTTCTCTCTCTCCAGTCCAAATTACCTCACATGCCTATTGCTGTCCATTCAACCTTTGCCGACTTCAGTTTAAAAAAAAAAAAAAAAAATTATCCAGAATTGAGTAAATCAGATTCTCTCAAGTTTACCTATGAGACCACTACACATAAAATGTTAGTTAGAAACAGAAAATTCAAAAAATGTCATAAAAGGAGTGATTCCTCCCTCCACTAGCACATCGCTGTGCCCCAGTTGTTGGACACAGAGCTGCGTCCCCACGCCAGCTCCCACGACTGAACCAGAGTCTAAACAAGACCTTTCCCTTTAGGTCCAGCATGACAAATACTGCGCTTGGGGCACTAGTCAGTAGGCTGCGTCTAAAGTTTTGGTTTTCTGCACTCACTAGCTGAAGAAGAGAAAATAAGCACTGGAACATGCTGCTCCTCCTAATAGATATGGCAAGATGACTTGAACAATGACAGAGACTACTTGTGTGCTCCTGAAGAGGCAGGGCTGGTGTCCTGCTGCTTCATAAACCTCGGGAAGTTTACTCTGCGCTAACTCTTGGATCTCCATATGGCCAGAAGAGTCCAGCAGCCCTATAAACTGGTGTTCACTCACTGGTTTTGGACAAGCCATGAACGCTCTCCCTTCTCTGGCACGGCAGGGCTGTCCTCTCACCCCACGTTGCTCATCGCCAGCTGCCGTAGGAAGCTGGTGGAGATAAGGGACACCCGGGTTCACAGAGCCTGGGTTGGACCTGGGAAAAGCGTCTGGTACAGCCACACACAGCAACCAAAGCAGGAGCCAGGGACAACACCGTGGCGGGCAGGGCGTGAGAAACGGTGGCAGTTCAGGAGGCGAAGTCAGCGTTTCCCTGCTCGGGGGTGCCAGGAAGCCTCCATTCTTCCATTACACCTTTGGGGGCAGCAGGGGGTGGAAGAGTGACTAACGGCACTGCATAGCACGGCCACAATATTGTCCAAGGACTTCACAGCAACCAAGGTGAAGCAGTTTTTTGTCTGTGTAATTTTTGTTGAAATTAATTGGCAAGGGAGAGGAATGTGGCAGAATTATTTTAAATATTACTGGATGCCCTAACATTGATTTGCCCAGATTTAGTTTTCCTCTCCCACCCTGCAAGAGTTTTCTTCATAGTTATTGCAAAATTAGCTCAGAACTTTGGGCTGGGCCTTTTCTGCAATGATTTGTCATGCTGATGTCAATGACAGAGAGCAAGAACACAGGATGGTCATTGTATTTGTAACGCCTTTGGACTTGACTTCAGAAGGAAAAATTAAATCAGGCTAAAAGATACCTCCCAAAATATTACGTGATCATCTTGTTCTGAGTCTGTGCTTATTATTATAGCAATGAATGTAGCAACACTCTGGTGAAGTTCAAATTATAGGAAGGAAAGGTCATGTTATTATAAAACAAGAGTGGTTTTATTCATATTAACAGTCTCATAACCACATAACTCTTGAGCCCCAAAGCTTGTCTATCCAAGTGGTCCAGCCAGCATTCAGGCAACAAGACAGGTGTATTGAACTGACCTTGCCTAGATTTCTTGCAACCACAAGGACCCATGGGTATTTGTAACACAAACGCTAAGAATGAAGCACCACTGTGAAAGTAGCAGAAAGAGCAATAAAGCATGGTTGCAAGAATTGGCATGTGTTGATAACACAATCACCAGCAATCAAGCTAGTAAATAGGGAGGAATTTGTTGTTTGCATGAAGGCCAGAAAAAGCCTGAATAAGGGAACAAGTGATTTAATCAGCAGAGGACCCTGCACTGATAACAGAACGGTCACGAGGTTTCACCAGAGGGCATGGGCCATTCCCCTCCCTGTTACCTCAACAGGAAGACAGGCTGCAGCTGTAAAAATACCCCAAATGAAGAAACAAAAGACCAGGGCTAGCAACCTTGCCTAAGATTTATGGAAGATTAAGCAAAAAGATCATACCATAATAACCCTTGTCTCCTAAAGGGAAACAAAAAAGACCTATCCAAAAGCCAGGTCATCTCTTGGGTTCCTCTTGACAGGTTGATAATGCAATGAGGCTTTAACAGCCAACATGCCTTGCTCTCCATGTCACACACAATGACACTCCATGTCAAGCCACTCCAACACAACGCATGGCACCTTCAGTGACTGAAAGCCTTGAAATGAGTGTGAAATTGGTTTTGTTTAAGTAACATCTTCCTCTTCCAGAAGGCCTAGCACTGATTTTTGCTATAGCAGTTTCTACAAATTCACATTTGCTGTCTGGTCCTCATCACTTGGGAGAAGTGGCAGACCACACCAGGATTTAGGGCTGTGACTCCTGGACCCCTTAGGAGCTGACATCATCATCTTTACTCAACCCTCCCACACCAGCTCTCTGAGTCATCAGGAGTCTTTTGTCTCTCCATCCTGCTGTTTTGTGACTCCAGTCCTGTTCTTTATCTCCCCACTATCATCTCTTAACAGCTACCATCTGTCCTTCCTTTCAGGAAAAAAAAGTCCCTTTCTCCTCCTATGGGGTGTCCTGATAGACTGCGATGATGTCCTGCTAACCTGGGCACTATCAACACATACCATCTTTACATCCCTTCTCCTGCCATTGTTCTGCGCTCCCACCCAAGTCACCCCTAGGGGCTGGCTCTCCCCCACTAAAGGTATTTTGCAATCTACAAGCAGACTGCTCAGGGGCCCTGAGCATCAACAGACACTTAGGCCTAAGTGCTGGAGTAGACTAGGCAGAGCTGGAGTGACATCTACCATGCAAAACAGTTTGGGTTGGGTTTATGAACAGATTAGAAAGACACATCTTATGAGAAATGATGCTTTCCAGTCCTACCCCTTCTGCTGCAATTGCCTCACAAACTGGAATACAGGGAATCTGGCTTAAACATCAGAAAAGACATTTTCACTCTAAGGGTGGTCAAGACCAGCACAGGTTGCCCAGAGAGGTTGTGGAGTCTCCATCCACGGAGACACAGCCCTGGACAACCAGCTCTGGAAGACTCTGCTTGAGCAGGGCTGGAGAGGATCTCCAGAGGTCCCTGCCAGCCCCAGTGACTCTGTAACACCAAAGTATTTTATTCCAGATCTTTCCTTTCTCCCTGGAGATTCTCTCTAATGAGAATTCTGTTTGTTTAATTTCAGGTTCTCTCAATTTTCTTCTACAAGGTCCCATTATCTTTAATAATGCTGAAACGCTGTGTTAATGCCATCGCAGCCGATTGCCCCCAGTAGCACTGAGCTTTATAGCAAGGACAGCCATCAGGATAGGATTAGATAGCAGTTTAATTGTAAGAATTGTCATTTACATAACTTGCTTTTATAAACATTGGAATAGCAGCCAAAAAAAAAAAGTTTTATATTTGGGGTAAAAGAATTGTTTACATATTTTACTAATGTAAACAAGGACTCAGTTTAACTTCCTTGCTCAGGGTTCCTCGCCTAAAACTCTGGTTTTCAATTAAAAAAAAAAATGCCAAGGATAACTTCATAAATTTTAACAAAGGCATGAAACGGTTTTGTAAGGAATATCCACAGAAATTACCATTCCCCCTGGAGGGGTAAGGAAAATGAAAGGGAACCTAAATATCTTGCAAGGCTACAGAGCAGCAGCACGGTGAGCAAGGCAAAAAAGAGCAATCATAAGTTTCCAGCTCTAATTACCAAACAATAGAGCCTGACAAAGTTATGAGAGTATACAACCTTTTCCACTGTCATAAAAGTCCTCAAAGTATTTTTATACTCGAAGTTTACATTGCACAGCTGGATATTATTTACTATACAGAGAACTGTCAGCCACTACTCCATGTTTAACGTGTAATATTCATCCACAAATGCATGTGAAAATTCACACGTAAAACCATAAAACCTTTTTTTTTTTTTTTTTAAGGTGAATTTGTCAAACAGAATTGGGATTTTAACATATGCCTGTTTCCCTATTCTGTTTGAACTAGTTCCTTTGGTAGTAAAATTCCTTCCCTGGGAGGTGCAGAGGCAGGGCACACAGTCTTGCTCCGGAAGGCAGCAACGTGCGACTCTCGTCACATCAAGGAGTCGCACACAACTCACTAGCATTGCCAACACGGACCTCATCCACCTTCCCCCCCTTAGAGCCTAGGAACTCCAACTGATTATTTTCATAGAGGTTTTTGTAGGTAGAAGATTCCAGCTGAAAAGAGTTTCATCAGGAGCAGACAAAGGAGAGAATTCAAGCAAGCGTCTTGCTCAACACACTAAATTATTCATGTCCTCTTGCTGCTGTGTTAAACTATCATCACCTCTGAAACAGTGGGGACTGTAGCAGACAGTTAAATGGAAATTCACTGAAGTCATCTCGTTTTCCACTTCACTTTAAAAGCAGCGGTGCAAACCGCTACTGCAGCACAGATCCCTGGTTCCTCACCCGAGCACAAGTAACCCAACCCGCAAGTCTTACTTGAAAACCTTCAACTATTAAGTACATATTAGCAGGAGTTCAAAGATTTTTTTTTTCCTGTAATGAAACAGCTTGCATGATGCAAAAAAGCCCCTGTATCTAACCCACATTAAACAGTCTAGAAAAAAATGTAAATACAACCAGCGATTAGACCATTTGATCTCTGATGGACTTTTAAAGAAAAGTAACAATGCCTTTGGGTGCCTCTACTGGAAGGTCCAACTAAAGATGTTCACAAACCATCTAATAACAGCATCCAGAGAAAAAGGCCGTGCAGAATTCATGGGGCCAAATCCATCTCCCTTATTCTGATGGCAGCTATCCATTCCCGGAAAATCCCCTGATCTCCCAGGATCAACATGACAAAGCTGTGCAAGGTGAATCAGATGCTGGAGAAAGCCCTCAGTGATCCATCAAGACTCCTGGCACTACAGACACTCTCTGTTTCAGGTCACCACCATCAGCTTAAGACAGGTACAGGAAGGAATTAAGCAGCAAAATGACACTGTTGTACAGCCGCTAGCTCTTATTCAATTAAAAAATCAAAATTTCTTCCACAAATAGGTTTCTCTCCTTGGCAGAAGCTCAGCATTTATTTACTAAAATTAATTCCCTCATCACTGATTGCAATTAGCCTTCTCCATGCAACAATTTACTTGATTTAGTACCAGCAAAGCTTCATCCTATTTCTTTCAAACATCCTCACTCTTTCCTGCAACCAGCAGCAAAGCTGTTTTTAACCCTTGCTTCCACCCAATCCCCTCCACCACAAACCTTTGCTGTCCCACTCTTCCTCTTCAAATGCTTTGCTCTTTCCAGCCCATTAAAAAACACCCCCACACCCCCAACAAAACAAATTTATTTCCTGCTGTTGGGGTGGGGAGCACCCACCACCAACCCCATCCCACACCCTGGGCCTATATCTGCCTGTCCTAACAGTCCCCACACCTCTTTCTGCCTGTGCTGCCTCAACACACAGCCTACTCTCTTTATAAGAAATCATCCCATCTCCTGCCCTCACCACCACCAGAGTATTTGGGTATGATTCTGCCCTCCCCATTACTCTCAAACCTCTCCAGGCCAGATCTCAGCATCCTTGCTTGGGTGCCCTGGCCTCAAAGTGCCAATTTCATGTATTTCCTTCCTGAGATATTTTTGTTTGCTTTCTTCAGGCCCAAGGACTGCGTAATATTTCTGTTGGGCTGTCTAAATAAGATAGCAAAAGTTGTTTTAGTACCACCCTGTAAGGCAAAGCAGTTTTTGCCTAGAGTCAACTAGAAAATACCATGTCAAGTCCTTCTGCAAGATGAGCAGCAAAAGCCAAAATATCCCACAGGCAGGAAAAAGTTCTAATGAGCTTAAATAACTAGTGATTGGGTTACTTCATAATAATAAACTAAGTAATCAAACTGCTTACACATTCCTTCTCTTTTGTGCTGAACAAAATTGAATAACTAAAACTGTACCAAACAGCGAAGACCACCCAGATTTGACTTTAAGGACGTTCTTCACTCAATACGACTGTCCCCTCACAGCCGATGTTCTTCAGAAGCAAGTTCACTGGAGACAGGTAAAGTTTCACTAATTAATTTAAAACTGTTGATATTGTGGGTAATTTGAAAACTGCAACAATTCAGCTAACTGTTGATAGACAGATCTGATACCTACTGGCATTGCAAATACCAACACCAGAAAACACTAGTCACTGGCTAAATAAAAACCTCTCCTTCCTCCACCCTTGGCTATATGCATCTGCAGTTCATCAAAGTAAGAACAGCAGCAATTTTTCTTATGCTCCAATGATGTGACAGTTTCCGCAAGCAACCTCTACCCATAATCCTGAAGAGATACAAAGCGCAAACAATTATTCGCTTAAGAATGAATCCTCCGAGGAAGGAAAGCTTGCCTGGCTCCCCAGACTCGCTGTGGGCACTTCACCGAGACGAGAGCAAGGGGCCGTGCCAGCGAAGGGCAGCAGCTGCACGAGAGGTCTGTGCTGCAGGGCGATGCTCACGGAGAGGCACTGCCTGCGCCTGCTCCAAGTCGGGAACTGGGAATTTCAGGCACAAGCCCTCACTGGGAAGCATCACTTCCCATGTATTCACTGGGACTGTCCCTCTCTGAAAGCTCTCCCCCATTCGCACCCCTTGCGCAACCCAAACTCTCTCAGCCGAGCCCCCTGCCAAGTGAGTAATAAACCTCTCCACTGGGAAGGATCTCAAATGCTCGCACATGGACGAGCCAGCTCTTAACTTTCCATCCCGTTCATCACCTCGGTCGGACAAGCTTGCTCCCAGCTCCTGCGGTCCTGCTCCACGTGCTTCACCCTCTGGCCTTGCAAAAACAGCTTCTGGGGTCAGCACCCATGCAGAGAGCAGGGCTTCCCGATCACTGCACAGAAAGCGGATTTAATCGAGGAACCGATCAGATGTTTTCTCCGAGAATTGCAAATTATGAAAGAAAAAAATATTACCAGACACAGTTTGGGGGTTTTGTCTAGCTTCTGCTTTATGGCATGAATATATGATGGTTTTTCAGACTCGCAAGCATTTTTCTGACTATTGGTTACATTCTCCCCATGTCTTTGAACACAATTTCTGATTTACAGTGCTTGGTAACTTCCACATCTCCAAAGCCAATGCAAGAACAAAACCCCAAGACATCACTGCACAGATTTGTCTTGTACAGATCCAGCTCAAGATATGCATTCCAGTATATACACACAAAAAAAAATAATTCCTAAAATATTTTTAGAATTATAGGTATATTTGTAAACGTAATTCATAGAACGTGTAAGACATTTATTGCTCCTTTACTTTTTTGCACTGCAGTATTTCTCCATTTCCCTACTACAGAGCTGTATAGGGCACATGAAGGCAGGAGCAATTTCCTTGGATTTCTCAAGAGCAGTTCTCCACCAGTGCTCTGAAATAGCCACTTTTCTCAAGTCATTCTCCAAACCGCAGTGTTGGCCACACACCCAGAGACCAAACTGAGCTTTTCCCTTGCCCATCATGCCCCCACCCCCTTCCCCAGACCAGGGAGCTCCAGCCCTTTTCCATGCCAGATCCAACCACCTCCCCATCTCCGGTAGCACAGACGAAGCCACACCAGGACCTGGGACCACAACCCACCACGCTGGATGCTCTCAGCTGCTGAGCACCAGGCACTGCCAGAACAACAGCTCTCCTCTCGAAATCACAGTGGGAAAGGAACGATGGGGGAAAAAGCCCATGGCCATCTGCTGATGCATCCCGAGCTTGACAAGTGACGCTTGTCCCTGGCTTCCTTGGAACTGGCCCGTGACTGCACTGCGCTGGAATACAAGCCCAGTGGGGAGGAGCAGGAAGGATGCTGACATCCCACCAGCTGTGGAGGGGCTGGGTTGACAGGGTGCTGGACCAACACTCGCACCCCAGGCTGGGCAGGGGAGCGGCTGCGCACCACTCCACCACCACCCCTCCTCTGGAACCCACCCTCAGCACCCACTGGGACCCGCGGCACCCTTGAGCTGCACAGATCCCAAGCACTCTATCACAACCAGGAATTATTTCAGAAATACAGCCTGCAAGTCTAGAAACCTTTTTTTACTCCCAGCTGAAAAGCCTCCAGCGGAGCAGTCCTGTGCTGGCATCAAGTGGGAGGTCACCGGCTTCCCTGCGGCTCACAGAAGCACGTCGCTGAGCCAGGCAGCGCTCCACACCCGCACACAACCTTGCTGTGCCCAGTACTGTTTAAAGTACATTAAATATTTTAGTGATAAATATTCCTTCTAAGATACATATCTCTCAAATGCCTGATCGTACGCCGTGAACAACAGTGCTTTCAGAGGTTAAGGAAACTTGCTTTGCAATGCCAGGAGGCATCAGTGCCCGGTGGGGTCAGAGGCAGCTGCAGGTCACTCCACACCTTCATGAGCAAAGCCAGGAATCTGAGCTGGGTTCTGCAAGCTGGAAAACCACCACCAGCTGCAGCAGAATCCAGGAGTTAACCCTCGACATGTACCTCATTTTGTAGCACCTTCCGTTCATGTAAGGTGATGTTTTGGGGAACAATACACAGAAACCTACTGTGCCTACCATTAAAATGCAGTGCCTAGGCGCAGTGGGGTGCAGCTGGAGGGCTGTGCAGAAGGACCGCGGTCCCTGCACCAGAGGGAATCGAGGGGGCTGGCTAACCCTGCAGCACCTGCTCCTGTTCTCCAGGACCCAGGATCAACACTCCTGCTCTGGAAAGAGACAGGAGGATCATTACATGGCCAAAACCAGCCTTACAGATATTCTGGAAGACAGAAACTCAGTGAGGGGTGGCAAGAAATCAACGTCAATCTGAAAACCTGTAACAGACATGAGTCAGCCACTCCAGTCAGCCACAGCCCACGGTACGCTGCTTTGAATGCTGGCTGCTGTGCACGGTGATGCAAAACTAATAATTATTATTTTTTAAGTGAAAGAAAAATTGCTAAAAGTCAGGAAACCACATAATGGATGAGTGAGTCATTCTTGCCTGAAAGATTTGAGACGCCAAAGAAAGCTAAGAAGAAATCAAAGAAAAAACCCACAGTCTTTCTACCATTCCATCTCATCGTCTTTGACCCAAGCAAGCCGTTACTGCAGCAGTGCTTGCCCAAAGCCAAGGATTTCCAGTCCTCAGCTCTTGGCACTCTGGTACGTGATACACACTGCAAAAAGAAAAGTTCAAGATACATAATTTCACGTTGCAAACCAAAGCAAAAATTGTGGTAGCTTTCAGAAGGTGGCAGAGAAATATATAACTCCCCTCTTGCTCTCAGAAAGTATTTATTGATAAATGCCGAACACCTAATACAAACATATTTCTAATTTTATTATTCAGGCAAGACCAGAACAGAACAGTATTTAACTCAAGGCTAGTGAAAGTTACCCTCAAAGCAATGCATTATACAATAAAGATGTCAATTAAAATTACAGAAATCACAAAATCATGATCATGGAATAACATCGGTCAGAGGGGACCTCTGGAGCTCATCCAGGTTCAACTGCCTGAAGCAGCTCTAAATCAGATCAGGTTGCTCAGGATGGAGACCCCACAACCTCTCTGGGCCCCCTCCGGTATTTGACTACTCTTACAGTAATCTTTTTCCCCTACATCTGGTGGGGGTTCCCTGTGTTGCAGCCTGTGTGTGCTGCTCTCCTACCAGCACCGAGCACCTCTGGGAATGGTCTGGCTCCATCTCTGGGCACTGCGATGGGGTGGCTGCAGACAGCAGTGAGGGCTCCCTGTGCCCTCCTCTGCCCCAGGCTGAACCACCCCGGCCCCCCAGCCTCCGCGGTGGCTCTGCTAGACTCACACCAGCACGTCCACACCTCTTCTGTACTGGGGAGCCCCAAAGTGGACACAGTACTCCAGGTGCAGCAACACAACTGCCTGATAAAGGGGAGGACCTCCTCCTTGGACCTGATGGACACCTTCCTGCCTCCCTCAACCAAGCGCACTCTGTTCAGGGGCAACTTCTTCACCAGGATCCCCAGATCCTCTTCTGCAAAGCTGCCTCCCAGAGAGTCAGCCCCCAGCCCATACCGTTGAGCAGGGTTGTTCTACCCCAGATGCAAGACTTTACATTTGCTTTTGTTAAACTTCAGGTTTAACAAAAGTTCTTGCCAGCCCACTTCTCCTGCCTGTCCAGGTCCCTCCAAGGGACACCTCTGCCCTCCAACACTCCCTGTGATTTGAAGTGACCCTCACAGACTACAGCATTTGCATTCGGCCGTTTCCTGGATTGAACCGTGCTGCTGCCCAAAGGCACAGAGTAATCCCAGAGGCATGGGGGGGGATGGGGGGACAGCACCGTCCACCCGTGAGCCTCAGAAACAAAGCTGAGAACTACTCTGGCTCCATCCACCCTGATCGCAGCTTTCTTCTGGAGGCCAACCCTAGGATCAAAGGAGATCCAACACTTCAAAGAACCTAAGAAATTAAGGTGAGTTTAAGTCTAAAGTATTCTGCAGGCTATGAAGGAACATGTCAACGCTGTGGTTGTGTCTCCCAAAGCAGAGAATATGCTTTGGAGACCAGCTTGAAGCTGAGCCATTGGGCTTCTGCGCAGCATGGAGGCGGGACTCTGTTTTATGCTCAGCTGAAATGAACTTCCATCACCAGCAACCACCTAAACACAAGTCAGCACCACTCCAGCTACCTCCAAAAAGTCAAATAAAAGCACGACAGAAGAACTTGCAGAATTACAGTGACCAAACAGGCCCTAGGCAAGGAAGCAGCGTGGGTACCTGGAGAGGGTCTCCTGCAGGTGTTACCCAGCCCTCGCTGCCACCACGGCCACGACGCAGACCAGCCCGTGCAACCACCCCACAGACAGACTCAGACAGCAGGAGGGGGTCAGCAGCTGGCTCCGCTCCCTGGCACGACCCCCGCCAGGTTCGCAGCTTCCCAAGGAGCCCCACAACTCACCGGCACCTTTGGAGGCGCAGGAGGGAGCTGGCACGGGGCTGGCTGGCCGCAGCGGCTGTGACACTGCTCCCAAGGGCTGCGGAAGGCACCCTTGCTTATGCATTTTTTTTTAAAATACCAACTACAAACCAAGCGCTAAGTGATTCAGGTCCCGTGGGACATTCGGTAAAGAGCATCTGAGGGACACTGCGAGGCAGGGGCTGGGACAGGCGGTAGCTCACATCACGGAGGACCACGCACTCTCCTGCAGCCAGCCTGCTCCAAACACAGATTTCTTCCAAAGTAAACGTTTTCCACTATCACTCACGCTCCTAACTCAATTTTCTTCTCCTCCAAACAGACTATTTCAGAGCTGATCGTTGTCTCCTGAACTATGTCACCCCCATGGTGACGCAGCCTGACTGATTACATAGGCTGACTCTGAAGTACAAAAATATACACATAAGTAAATCAGGTCGAAAATGCATCTTACCCCATGATTTTTGGCTTTAGCTAGAATAGTGGTGTTTTGGCTTTCTTGTTTGGTTGATGGTTGTTTGGGTTTTTTGTTTTGTTTTGGTTTTTTTAAATGTGATCCTTATTACTAATATTAAGACTACTTCAAAAAGTTATCTGTAAAATTTGGAGGCTTTTTATTCATTGTAATTGGGTTCACAGGAGAAAGTGTTTGCTTCCTTGTAGACGTACATCAGTCTAACCACGAAAAGCAGCTGCAAGCAGCAGCAAGCTTAGGCATAAAAAGCAGCTTTTGCATTGCAGCTACTTGTATTTCTAATACTTGGATAATTTTACTATTTGAATACTGAAGGGTGTCTAACTCCCTTGTATCTTCATGCATACAACTCCTACTGCTCTTGTCCTTTATACACAACTAAAAGGCATCAAGAGACATTGAGACAAGATGGGGCATAATTATTTGGTGCAGGGCAACCTGCTGCAGGTGACCCTCCGTGAGCAGGGTTTGGAGAGCATGGCCTCCAGAGGTGCTGCCAAACTGCAACACTGATTTGAAAACAGCTTCTTGCTCCTGTGCTCCCTTTAGCTTCCCAGATGATCCAGACAAGCATTTCTAATGGTCACCCTGACACTGCAACTAATGAAACATACCAGTAAGCAAGGGTAGGATATGGGCATAACCAGATGAGCAGTAATTACACCATGCAAAAATCTGCTCTATTTATAGCAATTACATATGCCATGTGAACCACAGCAACTTCAGCAGAGGGGGCCTCTGGAGTTTATCTGCTTCAACCTCCCCAGCAAAGCAGGGCCAACTTAGATGAGCTTGCTCATGGCCCCATCCAGTTGAGTTCTGCTAACTCCAAGGCCGGAGGTTCCACCACCTCTTTCAGTCCCAGTTTCAATGCCTGACTACCTTTGTTATGAAAATGCATCCCTAATATCTAATCAGAAATTCCCCTGCTGTGATTTGTGTTCATTGCCTCTCACCCTATCCTTGCAAACCTGAGAAGAGTCTCACTCCATCTTCTCTCTGTCCTTCCATTGCATAAATTAGGGACCTGCTTTTATGATTTAAAGTATTTAATCCTAACCTGTCAAAATTAAAATCACTTCTAACAGGAAAAAGATCATCCTTTTTAGCAAGAACTTTCTATAAAGGACTTGCACTTCAAGGCTGAACTGGTTTCTTGCTTATTAGTATTTCATTCAGCTTGTGCAGTTAGTGGGACCGGGCATCTCCCACTCTAGCAGAGAGGAGTTGTAAGTCACGTTCATAATGCTGGAAGGAAGTAGTTAAATCACCCACTCCATAGAAACTATCTTTCTATTCTTCCTCTCTTATCTCTCGCTTATTTTTTTAACAGGATGTGAAAAGAGATAAGAGAAGCAGCATCTTAGGTTTATGCACCTGCAAGTGGATGCCCATTTTCCCAGCTACCCTGAGCAGCCTGTAAAGCAGAGTTTTCCTGCACAGCTGGATGCACATAAGCCATAAAGACAACAACTTCAGGAAGAGAAAATAGCCATGAATTTCTCCTAAAAGCCAAGTGTGCCTGCCCATGCAGGTACCACAAACTAAAGGTGCTGAGGAAGATGTAAAGCAACTTTAAGTAAAATGCATTTGCTTCAGAGATGAACTAACCCCTTGCTGGATTCAACCTTACCACACACAGCCCACAGCGGGTGCACACATACCGTACCGCTGACAGATTGCTTCCAGTCCAAAGTACTGCTGCCTTACATTTCCTGCTGCAGAGAAAGGAAAGGGTAGGAAAAGGTGAGCCCACCTACTGTATTGGAGGACGAAACCCTTTAATCTAGGTTCTCCTTGGTTAGGCTACCAAGCAGATCTGCAGGCAGCAGCTCTAATGCTCCAACCAAGCCTTTCTTTCAAAGCTTGATTTCTGCCAAGATTTGACAACTCAATGGTGAAGCACTTCAGACCCAAACAGCTCCTCTGGCCAGAGACGGTTCACACTAATATATTCCCATTACATTTTATTGAATTTTCTATTCATTACTTTGGGGAGTTTCCTTAGGAATTTAAAGAGATTTCCAATAAGAGTAGTGTGGGAGTGGAGGGTTTCTGAAATTACCTTCATACATTTACAAGATGGTTAGCACAGAATTGACCCAAAGGCCAGGCTTACATCCCAAGTGTCTCGATCAGCTACATCTCACCAATACTCAATACCTGGACCAAAGCAAAGTTTCTAGAACCATTGCTTTATAGGGGCTTTTTCAGTGGTGTCTTTTTCTTCTGCTCTTCCTTCCAGAACCCCCCTGCCCCTGAGCCAAAATCCCATCTATCTTGTCTTCACAGACTCAGAGGACAGCTGAAGGAGCAAATTGCCCCAGGAGGAAAAGCTTCACGAGCGGACAAGCCAGAAGGACCTTTTGCACGCACTGCCTGTCCTCCTCCTCTCGCAACAGCCCAGGAATCGAGGACTCCCTATAGTCCCTTCACAGACAAGCTTCTGCATAATTAATTCAAGCAAAGCGGCACCATTCCCATGCTGCCATATAAGGACAGCTTCTCCCAATTTTAACCTTATTTATCCCTTGTGTGTCTCACCGAGAACTGATGATTTAAATTTTCACAGAAACTCTAGAGAGCAGAAAACACGGTGACAACAGCCTTTGCTCACAGTGCCCTTTCAGAGATAGCATACACTCCCCTCTGTGTGCCTTTTCTATAGCGGGAAGGAATCAGCTGCTGCTTGCAAATAAACCACCATGTGGGATAACTGCACTGTTGCATCCAGCAAGCTCATTGGAAACACATTCCTGTAGTTTAAACATTTTCTCATTTACAAGACTTTTTTTTTTTTTTTTTCTCCTGAAAGCAGCGAAGTCTTTCCCTCCCATTTAAGAACACAACTCTTCAACAGAGCAAGGCCATGCTATCTCGACATGCTGCCCACCATCACAGTGCTCACAGGCAGACCTAGCAGGAAAATGCCATTCTGCAAAAACACACATTAATTATTAGACCTCAAGAATAGTATGCAACTGTTAGCTTGACTTCTTCAGGAAAAAAAAACCCTTCCTGGTCATCCTGTTATCCTCCTACTTCCCCAAACTCAACCAAAGAAACGTCTCGTACATAATTCTCTCACACTTTCCGTGGGGATCAGGACACCAGTGAAGGGGGGACCTGAGGCCGGCAGGCACCCACAGGCTACCCATGGTCCCAGCAGATGGTAGAGGAGAAAGCTGACAGCATGGGGTAGGAAGGGGAAGAGGGTGGGGAGAGGAAAGCAGGAGGAAGAGGAGGAAGCAGCTCATGAACAAAGAACACAAATCTGCAGAAAACCCAAGTTTCATTACTCTTGGTGCTCACAGACCCATTCAATTTTACACACGCGATGGTGACAGTCAGGAACCCCGGTACAAGAACAAGATCCTGGAGGCATCAGGCACTACCTAGGAAGTGCTCTTAGCAATGCAATTCTACCAGATTTCACAGTTAACGTGTTAAAACAGCAACAAAAAGAGCAAGGGATAAAGGTAAATGGAGAAGAAAGCTACACCACTCTGCATGAAAAGCTGCAGGAGAGCATTCACAAAGCTCCCCTCCCATGAGAGGAGGATCCCAACCTCCCCATGGCAGCCCTGCAGGGTAGGGGAAAGGCTCTTCCCGGACAACCCAGCGCATTTGTTTCCACTGATTGTAACTATAAAGGATCCACCTAACCCCTGCGTACTTCACTTCCCCTGTGACTAGTTACTGCCAGGTGACAATGCTCAGTATGTGGCACAGCAGAACATAAAAAGCAGCAATTAGGAGGAGCAACAGTGGCAAAAATTAAAATAAATCTCTTTATTAGTAGGTAAAGATTATTTGCATCAGGGAAACAACTCCCCCCCCCCCCCCCCCCCCCCCCCCCGTCAGCCAAACGTGTTACTCAAGCAAAGAGCGAGCACTTCGGGTTACGTCAGCTCCGAGGCCAGCTTCCCCATAAACTCAAACGGCACTCGCCCAGAGGAAGCAACGCAGGGAGGGAGGAAGCCGACTGCCAGCCTGGCCTCCTACCGACAGCGATCCACCGCTGGAAAACACTGCACTGGTGACTGGCAGGAAAAACAGACAGCTTGGGAGGAGGCAGAGCCATGCTTCCCTGTCCCTGGGTGTACCCTCCCTCCTTAAAAACCCAGTCATGGATTATGAAAATACACACAGCGATGACGACAAGCAAGTAGCCCTGACACAGCCTGCTGCAAGTAGATCCAGGAGAAAAGCATTTCTCAGATGTGACCTGCAAACAGCAACAATCCTAAGCATGCTGTTACAAGGCAGGCATTCCTAAATTATAATTCTTCTGCCCCAAAGTAAGAGCTGCCATCTTTGAATAAAAAGGCAAAATAAAAAATTAAACCCCCATGTTGAGCAGTACTGCTGCATAGGTGCAGGAAAGCATGTGTTGGCACAATGCTGCTGAGCATGGCCACTACACTGTCAGTAAATCTGGCCTGCCCAGCTGGAAGCTGAGCTGATGCCACCTCACTAATAAAGGTTGTTACTGAAAGAAAAAAAAAAAAAAAAAAAAAGCCATCCCAGTTCAAGGGAAAAAAAAAAAAGTCTTGAAATGACTCATTGAGGAACATGGGTTAAATTGGATATTTTATGCCCTGTTTTGCTATGTTGGAAAATGGAAATGCTGCTTTGAAGGACAGAGTGGGGAGGTTCACACCTGCAAAGCACTTTGACAAATAATACATTTAATAAAGTGACTTTTTTCTGTAGGTGACCAGTGAAAGAGGAACTTCATAGAATAGGATGCTGACTAAGAAGAGCGCCGAAACTATGAGGCTCCTCATTCCAGAGGGGTCCCAGCAGTGCTGACTGCACTCTGCCTGGGGCAGCAGAAGGCGACACACAACCCACGAGATGCCTGCACTGCTGCCGCTGCCACCACCTCTAAGTTATAAAACCAGAGGACTGCGAGGCTGGCTGGCTTCCCCGATCGAGCATCCACACCAAGCACACAGACCTCAGCTGACTGTTCCAGGCAAACCTCGTCAGCGTTACACCAGCAGCCGGCTCACAGACCACCACCACCACCACCACGACGAGACCTGCCCTGGCCCCGGGGCCATGCAACACCGACTGCTTCTGCAGAGCACCAAACTGCCAGGGGTATGGAAGCAGGCGCTGCCAAAACCAGGAGGGAAGGAGGAAATGCTTTTCAGCAACGGCAAGCTGTTATTCAGTCAGCTCAGCATCTTTTGAAACCTCGCCCTTAGCTTGAAAAAATGCTACTGAAACTCCAAGGGGCAAGCTCCCAAGCCTGGCTTGCCTGCAGATCAGAGGACAGCATGGCCATTAGCACTTTCCAGAACAGCAGCATGATCACAAACCACTTCTGCTCCTTCCCCCAAGACGGTCTTTCAAAAATCTTCAAGGCTATCCGCAGTAATAAAATGGCTTTAAAAGGCAAGCTGACAACTCATTGGACAATGTGGTCCTCATCTACACACAGGGAAGAGTTTCAGCATGATGCAATCCATGTTAATGTTCAGCATTTTAAAGCAACATTGTTGTGTAAGTAAAAAACACAAGGAAGAGACCAGAAAATGCCGAATTCTTCCTTAGCACAGCTCTGTTAACACAGCTGTTGTTCCACTGACTTTGTTAAATTACATTGTTTAATCCTCCCTGAGACTACCCAAACCCTACCCTGCACGTATGTTTTCACTGCAACCTGGCAGTGTAGAAGCTGCTGAAAATATGACCCATCCTTGTACATTTGACCAGATATTAGGGTTCACCCACAGTACGGCAGCTCACCTTTTTCCCCATCATTTTTAAGCCATGATTTAGCTGCTGTCTGCACTGTTGCTTCCCACTAAGCAGACTGGAAAGGCAACGTCACAGGTTTTACAACATGCTGTTGTCCAAAGTGCAGCGATGCTCCTGCAGAGATGTGCGGATAGGATGCAGTTTTAAGTTAAATTAAAGCAGAAGAGAGAGGCTATTTTCAGTCAGCTGGGGCGTCAGACTGCAACAGCCCAACAGCCACAGGGCAGCACATTAACGCAGCGCTCGGGGGCTTTTAATCCAGACCAAGGCTCCATTTGGCTTACACTGCGCAGCACAGCCCAAAAGCCATTACTGCTGCATTTGACCACAGAGCACCGGCAGTAATTTGGAGAAGATGCATGAATTAAGGAAATGCCAGAGGAAGCAAGAGATGCCTTAGTCAAAGACTGTAGCCAGGGCATTTCATGAAGTTGGCTTGAACCCCCCCAGGACAGAGAGCGTCCCACCACCACCTCAGACTCAGACCATCTCCAGCCTTCAGGGGTTAGGCAACTCAAATCCCACAACCCCACGCAGCAATCATTATTTATCTTTACCTTTTGTTTTCTCCACAAGTCTTACAGCTCACAGGTAACACAGACCATCAGAGTAAACGCTGTGTATTGTGGAGAAATCCTCTTTTCACCTTCCCAAAAGGCTGAGCATTACTAATACGTTTTATCCCTGTTACAGCTTTGCAATACATGCATGTATACATTTTACTGCACCTTGGCAAAGTGAACACTTAACACACACGTGTGGTACGATAGGTGTTAGATGTGCTATTTAAACCTGCACAATGGTTAATTTACTTACTAGCTCCTGAACTCCCAGCTAGCTTTCAGAACAGAAACTATGTGATCAATCTCTCTTCGTTACTTCTAAGTGCCAAGGATGGAAAGCGCCATTCAAAGCCACCCCAGGCACAAAGCCAGAAGACCGGAGTTGGGTTTGACCCCATTCGTCATTATTTCAGCTGAACAAACAGTATCTTTTCCATAACTATTTATTAGGTAAGAAACGCGCCCCACAGAGTTTCAATGAGAAGGATACATCACGTACGATTTGGGAAGGGAACAGGAGAGTCTGATGTGAGAAATGCCCGAGCTTTGGTCCCTGAAGCAAGCAGCCCGGGCGTGCTTCCACGGCACAGCAGGTGCTTGGGCGTGCAGAGCAGCACAAGGAGGGCAAAAAAATAAATTAAGTGGAGTTGTTCTTCGGCACTCCATAAATCCTCCACGCAGAAGGGTTTACAATTCAGGTACAAAGGTACAAGACCCTTGCATCGCTAAGCACTAACCAGCCTCTGGTTAAGGAATGATTCCCAGCAGAACTTTATATTTAGTTTGGGATTACAGAAATTATTTTCCCTCCCCCTCACATACCTTCCCACATGTGTGGGTGCCTGCAGCGCAGCTTACAGCGGGCAGGCCACTGAATCAGAAATTAGAAATGGAAGAGACATACGCGGTCATCAAGGCCGGCTCGCTGCCACGGCAAGATGCTCTTGGCAGGGTGACCCTGCTCCTCACCAGTGCCCATGCTCTGCGTCTTCCCGGCCATGCCAGCAGCAGCCGCAATATGTACCGGGGGCTGGCTACGCTTTAATGGGAATATCATTTATTAGAACAGTCTCCTTAGAATAACAATATTCTTATCAAGGAGATTGCTTTGAACTTTAAAGCCCCTAAGGCAAAGCACTTCAAGTGTTGAAAAGACAGACATCAGAACATAAATTTCAAGTTGAATCAAACAGCAGCTTATAACAGTTTATGACCAACATGAGTAATCACCTTCAGTGTCCATTAACTGCATTCAGAAACAGAACACTTAATTTATGTTTAAGTTAATTATAGACTACTACAGCTTCCACTGATAGAAGAGGCTATTTAAGCTATGTACTTCTAAATTAGAAAAAACAGTCGTGACTTACTTTAAAAAATTATTATTCCAAAACACATACAGGAGGGACCATGACTTTCTGCATGACATAAACCACCAAACTCAAGAAAGACAGTAGCTTTCAGTATCCAAATTAAAAATAAAAACATTGTGATTACTGCACAAACATGAAGAGACTAAAAGAACAATATTATTGTCAAAGACAGCTTAAAAATAGTAACATCCTAACAGAAACATGCATCTGGTCTCTTCTTGAAAGAGACACAAAGAAGGTAATTACAATGACATGGCCAACAGTGCGAGTGACTGCTCTGCTGTCATCCATAAAGAATGAAGATTTTATGGATATGGGGCTGGACTATTCAGTGGAAAACGTACCCACTCTGTTTAGAGAGTTATGGGAGAGCTGCAGCAAAACTGGCTTCTGGTCCTATTAAAACAAAGATTTCAGCCTCATCAGTGTCTGTGCTCCAGGCAGCATTTAAAAAGAAAAGAAGTGCATGAAATCTTAACCCCAACTTTGATTAACGCCAGGCTGCGGGGCCCCTGCTACAGCAGCTGGCTTTGCTCAGCACAGCCACAGTTCCGAAAAACCTCTGAGCATACTTCTTTAGTTTCGCCACAGCTCAAGTGGTCGGCAAACCCCACACACACGCTGATGGTGGGTGCCCACCGAGGGGAGGCTCATGGCCCTTGTTTGCGTTCCGAAGTTTGCCGCAAGACATTAATAACAGAGGCGGGCACCTGAGCAGACACCCATTTGCCTCTGGGGAAAACTGCCCCTCATCAGCCAGTATTTCTGTTTGAATGAGAGCAGAGTCCCTCCAACCCATCCCAGCTGTTCCCACTCCCCAGCTTACCCGGCCACGGGGCTGACCAGGCTGGTGCTGTAATGGGGAAGCTCAATTTGCCAAATTTTTGGCAACTTCACTGGGGGAAAAAAAGCATTTGTGCTGAAAAAGTTTGCCTTATTTTTTCAGGCTACATCAGGTGATCTGTAAAGAAAAAAAGAAAAAAAAAAAAGATGTATTGTGTTTCTCCCTATAAACTCTGTCCTGTCAAAGCCTTTTGACCAGTACAAGCACAGGACCATTGCCACTGGATGTGCTGGCAATATTTATTTCCCAAGATCAGAACTATCACCTCTACAGCATTTCCACACACCCTGAGCCAGGAAACAAGTGACTAAGTTTAGCAATCATTAGGCTACTGATAAATCTCTTCTAAGTCCCTTTCATCTTCTAGAGCCATACCTTGAAGGCAGCAGATCATTATGCATCTGAGAAGCACCAGCAAAGCCAAACTATCACAGTTTTAGCAGCTTTTACTCTCTGGGCTCTTTACCAGCTATTATGGCATCCACAGAAGCGGAAAAGAGTTGTAGTGCTCATCTTCAGGCCACTGCATTGCACACACAACCCATTTGCCTCGTTACACAGGAACACGTTGAGGGAGAAGGAGCATCTTCAGCTTGGCTGCACTCCCTCTGTGCAGCCTCCAGCCTGAAAGAGACTTTGATGGGGCGACGTCCTACTCTCAGCGGGCCAAGGCTGCTGTTCCCTTTGGCTGTCTGATGAAAATACAGGTTTTTTTTTATTAAGCGGTTGTATTTGATGATAGGAGCTCTGGAAAAAGACTGCTCGCTTTACAATGACCTACAAAGAACTATACATTTACCCTATATCTGATTTTTTTAAAGTTATCATCAGTGAGTGGTAATTCCTTGCAGCTCTCCCGGAGAGACACTGTCTCTGTGGGGACCAGAGGAACGGCAGCGCCAGGATCTGAGCAGTAACACGGGTACATTAGACTGAAAAAAAAAAAAAAAATCTATCAGTGCTTAAAATTCTGGGTTATTTTTGTTCTGCTGTACTGGATCAGGGTTACGCTGATTCATTATTCAGCATCAGCTACGTTCAAGTTAAAGAATTCTGTTTACAAAAGGCGTAACTTTGGCTACCAGTAAAATTCTCTGCCAAATCCTAACACAAATACATAGGTGTTTCAGGAATACAAGTCGGGACTCCTCTGAATCTTTTTTAGTACTAGGAGAAGAGATGCTCTAGCCTCTTAACTTTTCAGGCAGAAAATATTACCTCCAGCATCAGCATAAAGGGGAAAAGGTGCCGTGAGCTTTCCTCCACTGCTTCAAACTGGGCAACTTTTCTGCAGTTTCCCGATCCTGCACCAACAGTCCCCTCCACTAAAAAGTCTCCTTTCTCACGTTCTGCACTGAAGCCTTCACGTGCCCTTTTACCAATACTTACATGAAGACTCTATTGAACGATAAAACCTTTTGCTTCCTTCTTTCCGATGCAAATTTTCTCTTTTTATTACGACACTGTATTCTGGTGCAATGTCCAAGAAACCACATAATTGTATTTGCAGTATATACCTGGTTTGCCACAAGTAAGCAAACCTTCATTAGAAGCTTGGTAATTTCAGAAGAATTTAGGCAATATCAAAAAAAGGAGACCTCACATCAACCGCACACACTGTTCCCATGCAAACACTACGTGGAGATAAGCATGGAGACAAGGCGGCTGTAAAATGGGTTTATAACGGCAGTAACTATTGTTCATTTACATTTTGAATAAATAATGGCAAGCTACTGGAAGACAACTGCAATTAAAAGTAATGCAATTGAAGAGAATGCACTCTCTAGCATTAATTACAATTCTTTGGAATTTTTTTTTTTAATCTTCATTGGGACTGGTATCAGCACCAGCCAGCTCTCACGCCTAATTGCAGGAGAGGTCTAGAGCAGTGAGAAGTGAGGACCTTCTCTGGATGTGTGCCAGCTGCAGGAATCTCCCAGTCCACCCAATCGACAGCCCACGTACGTTCAGAGGCAGGCACCTGCGTGCCGTGAGCGAGGAGGATCCCTGCTGCCGTACTGGAGGGAGGGTGGCCTCGGCAGCAGGTATGAACGAATGCCCGTTGGCTTTTCCTGCAGTTCTCATCCACAGACACACCAGCTAAAGCTATTATGGACGAGAACTTAGATAAAAAATTATATTGGAAACACTGGATTTTCCTCCTTGGACACAGCAGCAGAGCTGTACCTCCATGGGAGGCCACACACCAGTCACATCAAACACCCTGACTGTCAGATGCACATTTAAAGGGCTGCCCAGCTCTGCAAAGCTCAAACCCACAACACAAACTGTTTTCTGCAAACCCTCTTCGTATGAAGGAGCAAGAAAACGGGCACGAAAATGTCATCAAAACAAAGGGAAAATGTTCGTCTCGGAAATCTGCATCCTGAAAGGACACACAGCTGCTGACCACCTTGTCAGTCAGAACTTGCCTTTGGCAACCCTTTCCTTCTTGCTAGCTAACAAACACTTTGCACCCCAAACCAAACCTTTCCTCTGCCTTCACAAACAAAGGGATTTGCTAAACCATCATGGACAAGAAGCCTACTTTTGGCTATTAAGGTTCAAATACTGGATTTCTATTCTGTTTCTAGATTAGCATAAATATAGTGGGTCTGAGATGCCCAATGCCACTAGTGACAGCTTCCAGAAAGAAACACAGCATGTTGCCTGGCCCCACCGTGAAATCTGAATGCAGAGTAATGAGCAAGGCACAGCATGTCACTTCCCCCCATGAGCACAGCCTGGGGAAAGCGTTTATTCACAACCACTTGCTGCTTCTCCATCTGGATACTTTTCTGAAGGTGTGGGAGAGATTCTGTGAAGGTAGCTGACCCAGCAGACAAACAGATTTACATCAAGGTGCTAAATTTACTTTACAAGCCAACCCAGATTTCCATGAACTCCCCCATTACAAATCGCGTCGTAGCCGTGCCCAGGAAATGATGGATGTTCCACAGGCTGGGCCACCAAGCTGACATTTGTGAGAGGGTTCAAGTCCCTGCTCTGCCAGATGACTTCCTGCATGACAATGATATCTCTGCACTTTAATCCTTCAATTGAAATAAGACTAGCGCTTCCACATCCTACAGTATTATGAGGTTAAATATACTAGAAACCACGAGGAACTCTGAGGAGTTTGAAGTGACATTCCCAGTGCAGTTGGTTGGCAGACACTGGAAAGAAACCACCTTTACTCACAGGTCCTCTCTGGACTTTAACCAAGGAGCAAGAGTTGGGTTTGTTTTAAAAATTAATCTTACCCGAGTGAATGGCAGTTTGAGAGCTTTTCCCAACCCCAAAGGAATCACAACTACAATTGCAAGTGAACAAATTACACATTTATGATTGGAATAAGGAAGAGGTGGGGTGAAACATCCCCCTCCTCTCGCATCTCGGGCAACCTCCACCCCAGTACAGATGCTCTCAGCATGAACCAAGAGCGGTACAGCCCATATCCCCACAGTTCCAGCGAGGCTGCACTACTCACTGGCTTTCCTGCTGCTTCTCCTACACAGAGCCCACCGAAGCCGGTTCTAGTCAAGGTGCCGGATCCTCCCCGCACTCCCAGCCTCAGATTCTCAGGAGGGTGACAGGGAAACCGTAATGCCGGGATTTGGGGCTCTCTGTGCTCAGGGTATCTGTGCAGAGACTGACTGTTTTTCTAACAAAAGACCTAAGCGGTGCAAACAGGCCAGACCAGAAAATAGCCAAAGGCTACTGAAAAGAGGAAAGGCTGGGGTGAGCCCCTACCCACTGGGGAGCTGGGGCAAGCAGTACACCTCCTTATAGCACAGTCACAGGGAACAGAGAAGCATCTCAGACATTTCACCTTGTTAGGCTGAGTGGCTGAAAATAGCCACAAGATGAAAAACAAACCAGTTGGACAACTTATCCAAACCGTAATGCTAAAGCAAACACTGAGCAGCAAGCTGGAGGCAGGGTGCAGGACAAAAACTGAGCTGTCTTCTGACTTGAGCTCTGGGTGCATGGAGCTCCAGAGTGGTGTCAGAAGACAATGCCACTTGTCTCTACAAAAGGGACAGCTCACCTAGTGCCGGCTGCTTAAGGTCCCTCCATAGCCCATGGAAAGGAACGGGTACCTCTGGAGGGCCATTCCTCCACCTAACACAGGTAGGTGAAACAACCATTTGAAGATATCCATCTCTGCAGTGATGGCACAGGAATACTAGACATTTAGATTAAGATACAGCTTCTGAATGACAAACTCAAAGGGTTGAACCTCACCCTTACTAAGTCATGTAAGCATGAAACTTATTCTCCTTTCCCAAGGCAGGGGGGAAGTGGCAGAAAAAGTAACAAGAGATCCCACCTCCCACTTTTCATACCAACAGCTGTAAGCAAAACTTTTGTAGAATTCCTCCTGCTGTCTGCAGCATCGGAGAGGTGCACGGAGTGCCCCCAAATATCCCTTTCCACCTCTTTTTTAATGATACAACAAATTAAAACAAATGAGAAACAGGAAAACCTGTTTATCTACAAAACACAGAGCGCAAATCTTCAGGAAACGGCATGGCCCACAAGAAACCACCAAGAGCAGCACCATCCTGGGCGTGCCATGCCACGGGATGCTCAGCAGCCACGGTACTGCCTGCATCTGACACAGCCCTGCGTCTCCTCCGGCTGCACAAAGAGCCGCTCCAGCCTGGGCAGCGTGTTTCACAACTGCAGAAGCCCCACTGCCCTCTCAGCAGCTGCCGAGAGCTTTTAGGATGGCTGAACGATTTCCAAAGGTTTGCATTATGACAACAAATTAATCGGTCTGCTCCAGCACAGACCCAAACCTCCAGGAGCAGTTGCAGCAAGCGCTGAAAGAAATCACAAGCAGGATGGTGCTCCCACAGTTCTTAGACATACCGAGGCTCCGCAGGACTGGAAGCACTCCTCTGGTTTCCAGTGATCACAGCCATGGCCAGGTGACCCTGGCACCTCTGTGCTCTGCCAGGGCCAGGAGGACAGCACCCGATGGGGGGCAAGGACAGCACCCATCACTGCCCCACTGAGAGGTCCCTCTGCCTGCAGGGCTGCTGGGTGCCTTGCCGTCACCATTCCCACAAATGCGTCAGCATCTTCAAAGTTAGTTTTCACACTCCCCAGTTTCACACCTCCTTGGAGCATCTCCTCCTTTATTCAGAGGGCCTCCAGGACACAGCTTAATTAAACGACTCTTCCTAAAGCAAGCCAAGCTGCAGGAGTGCCATTTCAAGCCACCACTCCTGTTGGAGGCTGAGGAACCTCTTCATCTTCCCAGCATGGTGGCAGAGGGTTGCAACTCACACCTCTCGGGACACCCACAGTCAAAGCTAGCCTGGGGGCTCCCTGCCACATGGCCCAGCTGGCAGAAAGGGTTTCCAACGCCTTTTGCCTTGAGGTTTGCGATGGCTACCGGTGGCATCCCAGGTCACCTCCAGGGAGGGGGGGAGCCAGGAACCTAAAAAGCCACGCTCGCCCTCTGAGACCCTGGGCATCTGCTAAAAAGCAACGATGGGGGCTGCTCTGGCAAAGCCCAGCACGATCCTACACCAGCAAATCCCTGCCAAGTTTCACCAAGCTGCAATCTTTTTGTGCCTCAGTCCTGGTTTAAGGTGCTGGGGCTTGCCCTGGGGAGGAACCGGCCCATGCCCTCCTGTGCAGAGGGGCATACCTAGATGTGCAAGGGTTCACAAATCACGCAGCTAACAGCATGGGCATAGACAAGTTGTTCTTGCCTGATCTTTTCCACGGTTTTAAAAGAAAAAACATTTCCACTCCTCATTTTGTAGTTTAAAGAACATATACACTGTGAAATAACAAGGAATACTGAATTGCTATCTCCTTTCCAAAACGCTCAGAGATCATCTTTAATCAACCATTTTCACATAAACGCTTTATTCCTGATTTATTTTTACTTCCTACAAGCTTAATGCCACTGATGAAGGGTCAGACTCTGATCCAGCTGTAGAAATATCAAAAAGAGGAGAGAGCTTAAAGGCTCCATGAGGACCTGCACAGCCTGTTAACACCATCACTTTTTTCCTTCAGCAATAAGCTGTAACAACCGCCACTAGTCCTCAGTGCTGGCTGACATCCTCAGCAGGTAGGGAGAGCCATTGCATGCAAGATTAAGAAGGAATAATACTTCAACAGGCTGACTGTTCTGGAGGTTATCCTCACCATACTTGAAACCCTGGAGCTTTTCAATAATAAGCCCAAGTCCTCCAGGCCAGCACAAGATGACATACTTTGATTTTTGCCTTAAAACTGCAAAGCAGCTAGAATGAAAAAAACACTCAGGCAGCATTAATAATAGCAGCTACTTGGAAAATAATATTTTCAGAAATTATTCCTCCCCCCCCCCCCCCAAAATCAGGTTTTATCCTGCATCTGTCTGTCTATATCAAGGAAAAAAACAACCTTTTTTCTTTGCCTTACTCACACATTAATTATGTACTGGCACTCTTACAAATCTAAACATACGCATTGCTTAGCAGCTTTAATCCTGAATTATTTCTCCCTTTCCTGCAATACAAAGCTTAACTTGACTAGCAAAGGGGCAGACCATTCAAACAAGCAAGCTGTTCATTTGTAATTCAGACGAGGAACATTCTTAAAGTTCTCGTGTTTATTATGTTTCTATCCTCTGAGAATCGCAAAATTTCAGGCACCAGAGCTCAAAACCTGAAGGAATGAATTAAACTGACCTTAAAACTCTGCCCTTCAGGGAAAAAAATGTAAGAAATACTTAGGTACAAAAATAGCGTCTTTTCTTGCAAAACATGCAGCACGAGCATGTGTTTGTTAACAAACATAACTGTTTCCCATCCAATTGCTACTGCTTCTGCTTTCTGAAGGCTGGCTGGGATCAGTAAAGCTGCCTGTGATTTCCAAGCCCTGGAAGAGGTGAAGGGACAGTGCAATTAAAACAACGTAGTAGAGCTCCTTGGTAGGTAGGATAAAGTGCGCTTACAAAGAAGCGCTGCATTTGCCTGGATCCTGCAGACATCTCTTATAGCAAAGGTTAGCAACGTATATATATATACTTGCCAGACAAAGAGGCAACAGCTCACACTGGTGAGAGAGCAGCTTCAAGGAACACTTGGTGGTTCCCAAACTCAGCCTGCACAGATGTCTGTGATACACAGCGAGCTAATGCATTTTCCAAAGTGGAAAAAATAGGTTACTTAAAAATAGGTCCATAATCCAAACAAGCATCCTGATACTATTTCATAAAGATAAAACAAACAAGCACAGACAATTCATGTACAAAAACATGCGCAGTTATCTTAATAACTTCCTTATGTTCCTCTGATGATTTTCATATCGATTGTAGAGGTGGGTACTTCATCCTGTCACTGCCAGTAAAAACAAATACTTCAACTGGGCACAGTTGTGCCATTGCGCCAGTTATCACCTGGCTCCCCAGCCCCACAGCAGGGACAGCATAGAAAAGCTCACCTCAATACACAGCTGCACCGACTCCACTCTGGCAGTTAAGAGGTGGATATTTATTTAGTTTTAGTAAGTTAAAAGAATAATTCACCGAAAACACTTCCACCTCGGTGCCCAACACTCAGCTCCCAAGTGAGCCACGTTGGCACAATGCTGGTTTTTAACACACAGGCTCACAGTTTGAGGCAGAAGCTTCTCAAGGCTCACATGTGCTGCAGGAGTAACAGAGCAATGGCTTAATTAAAGAGTCCATCGTCTACGCCTGCCTGAGGACCACCATCAATTGCTAAAATATGAACCAGAGTTACGAAGGTGCCAGAAAATTAATCACGCAGAACTGCAGGGGCTGATTAAAGTGAAGGGAAAGGAAAAATTAAAGTCTGCCAGAGGGACCCACTTGGATCAGATCACACAAGCAAAGGCAGACAGGTCAGCAAGGCAGCCAATGCCTACACATGCATAACACATCTCTCAAACTCCAGAAGCAAACTGAAGTCCTTAGGGTGGGATGTAGGGAAACAGAAGGTCCCGAAGGCTGTACTGTAACAGGGAGAGAGCATAAAAGAGGCCAAAAAGCCACGTTATTAATAGCACTTGACCACGATATCATGAAGGGTGATCTAATCTCCTTCTCCAGCCACGGACCGGAGGGACTCCCAGCTTGCGCTGCAGACCTTCACACAAACACCAGTTAAGGTTCTGTCTCCCGTTTCCAGCATATCGTCCTGCCTTAGCAGGTATCTGCAGTGCGGTTCAATGCAGCCAGGCCACCCAGGGAAAACGTACCCCACCAGGTAACAAGGGGGCTCATTCCAGCAGAAATCCTAGAGCTGCCCCAGTAAGAACCACAACAGCCCAGTCTCTGGCTTGCTCTGCCTGCTTAGGAGTTTATTTTTCCCCTATATAGCTTTCTTTTTAAAGCAAAGATAATTAATGAAGTAAACCGTTTTTTCAACACTAACAGGTTGTGCCATTAGGACTTTCAAAAACAAAATGCAAGGCTGGTTACATTCAAGTAGCTGAAGGCAGCAAAAGGGTAACCAAGCTCAGCACTGAATCTGGGCTTGGAGAACTACAAGGGGACAAGTGCCACTGCCAACACCTTTTTTTAATCAGCGAAGCCTCCACGTTGAATAAGCAGAAGCAGAATTTTTAGAAACAGAGGGATAACCACATGGAAAACTTTTGCTTTTCAATCAGCTGCTAACGCACCCTCCTTTTAACAAACAAATCCACGTGGAATTACACCAGGATGCCCTTTTACTTCCATTCCCTCGCCAAAACCGAGGCAGATCTTGAAACAAAACTCAGGGCACGCTATCGCAGTTCCCCCTGCAGTACCAGTCTAAAGCACAGCGTGCACCGGACAGACATGGAGGTGAGAGCACTTAGCAAGAAGAGAATTAACGATGTACTAATATACACCAAGTAAGTAGCCCAGGAGCCAAACACAAACCGAGCAGGCAAGAGAAAAGCAAATTTTTTTTTCATTCTTACTCCCTTTCAGGTGAGGCATACCCTTTTTCATCACGACCATTGAAGCATCACAGACCCTGCCAGCCACACCATAAGGGATGTCAGAAGGCTTCATCACACATTTGTTTCATTCCCTTCTGAGAGGAAAGGAGGGACAGGAGGATTGCTGCTTTGGACTGCCCACGTGTGAGCACGTGTATACATGTATCCCTGCCTCACCTTAGGAAAGGCCAAAGCAAAAGGCACAGTTGTGAGGTGCGGTCCTGAGAAAAGAGGATTGGTTGGGCAATGAAGACACGAAAAAGGCTCAACAAACCCATTCGGCCTCTGTTTCCAGTCACATGCAAGGTCTGTTTTCTTCCCCAGGCATCTCCGGGCCGCTGGGGTTGGGCAAGATGCGAGTTACCCAGATCCCTGCTCTAATGCTCAGGTCTGTGCTCTGACAGCTCAGCCTCCCCCACCTGCGCGTTCCAGGCAAAGTTAAAGTCACATTTTTCTCTCCCACTGGGATGTGGTATGGGCAAAGGCCATAGGTAGCTTGGAAAGTCTGTACACAAGCTTTATATGTACTTGGACCAGCACAACTCCCAAGAAAACAAATACCCCAGAGAGCTCACCTCCGCCACTTCTTTGCTCCAGCCTCACGACAGCAGAGAGCATCCCGGCAGCAGCACTGCAAGCTCCACCAGCAATGCTGCCCATTTGAAAATAGTACCTGGGAGGCACACCAGGCATGAAGAAAATTGCTTTTCAAAGTAATAAATAAATAAATTTCAGAAAAAGAAAAAAATCCACACTCTAATCCAGCTGAGCATCTCTCCAAGTTTCTGGGCCAACACAGGGATCAGAACCAGCAGGCAGGAGCCAGGAGCTCCCCAGCAGCGCTACCAGCCCGAATGCATGCCCATCCAGCCCCGCTCCTCTTCTATACAAGGCTGCACTTTTGATGCCAAAAGACAGTAACTTCTCCAGCTCTCAGAAGGGTGATTCCTCGAGATGAGTTTCATTCCTAAACAATGTAAAGGCTGTGCAATCCACTGAGGTTTCCAATCAAACTGATAAAGAACATTAACTATTTCCTGGCAGAGTTTTCCAAGTACTTCGCAGAACTACTTCTCCCTTGTCCAGCCTGAAACTGCCACTCACATGTGCAACTTCTACTCGGTGAAAGTGCATACCTAGAAAGACTTAACTGCAGCTAAAGCAAAAGGCACAGTAGCAAAATCCTTCTAGTCCTGGAGACAAAGACTCCTTTAAGAAGCATTTCACCGTAAAGCAAGAACAGCATAGCAGGTCATTGTATTTCACGAACTCCTCCAGGTCTGTGGGAAAGACGGGGTTGTAAGAGTTACTGGAGGGAAGGTGCGTTCTGACAAGCTGGGTCGTGTACCTCCTCCGGCTGCAGTCCAGGGTAGGCTACAGGAGGATTTGGAGGTTTCCAGCACACTAATATGGGGGATGAAATACTGCAGTGGTTCTGTTTACACAGCACCGAGAGGTTAATGAACATCAGAGAGCAGCCAGATCAATGGTATCTCTATTAGCTGCTTGTATCTTACCACCACTGATTTTATGCTGATCTCCTGACTTCAAAAGATAAGACTTTTTCTAAAGGCAACTCATAAAAGCAACTTACTTGCTGCAGTGGATGAAATCAGAGGCTCTGGCAAAGGAATAGAGGACAAATGTAGAGTTTGGCATCACGGTGGGTGACGTAAACTTCAGCACCATGAAATAAATGCACTAACATAATGTTTCATTAACTAAGCAACTAGAGATGATAACATTTAAATTGGTAAAGAAGTAACCATCCATTTGTGTTCCCACCTTGCAAGATTACTGCATCAAGCTTTCAAAAGACACGAAGTCCACATTCTCTTCATATGTCAAAAGATTTCACTGCAAGTTCAAAGTCCAAAACCGATCACTTTCCTAGCTAGAGATTTTTTAGCAAAGGATTAGCTTTCAATAAAACCCTGCATCTTCAAATGACAAGTATAGGAGCTCTCAACTGCAGTGCTCCAACACAGCATACTCATCCAGATTTTTTTTTTCCCCCATCAAATTAATCACTAGTTAGAAGCTTGTGGTTGTAGCCCCTCTTCATCACACTTTTGTTAAACGTTGATGTTCCATGTTTTTATGTGTAGCTTAGGCTCAAAGTGCCACAGACAAACATAGTAACTCTGAGGGTATGCATTCAGGTTTTCTTTTTATTATCTTCTTAATATTTTTATAACTTGTGTTCTGGTAACGCACCGAACCCCCCCAGCTGCGGCAAGAATCCCACATGTTAAACACCACTTGAACAAGAGCAAAGACAACTCCAGAAATCTAGTGATCGAGGAATCAAGACAGGGAAGCAGGAGACAGGTGCAGGGAGAATGAGAAAGGAAGGGAAAGAGGAGTTGTTGTGCCTTGGCATGAGTAAATGCCAAACCCTACCCTGTGCCACCACCGCACCAGAGGGTCCAGCCCCTCGGGCTCTGGCTCCCGGGCGCAGCGCTGCCTGGGCACACAAGGTTCATGTGGCCCAGAGAATGGGTCAGTCTCACCACGCTAGCCAGAGCCCATCTTTTAACTGCTGCAGGAAAGACAGACAGGGAAAATCCACACCAGGATCCCTAGTCTGTCTCAGTGATGCCAGAATGGGGACCCAAACGAGACCCCAGACCTCCTCCAGCACGGGCAGAGCGTGGCAGATATGGCCCCACATCCCTGTGGATCCAAGATCACAGAAAACAATCTCAATATGAAATGAAATAAGGCTCTGGGGAATGCAGACTTGTACTATTTCCACATTATTGTATGGAGACGGAGCAGGTATGAATCTAGCAAAGCAGACAGCAGTAGATGAAAGGTATCACAATTAAGGGAACCAGGAGTGAAGCCCAGTCATCCAAAGCCCGGCCCCTTCACAGTCAGTTTTCTTTGGATCTCCTACAAAGACACCTGAAACCCAACCTGAAGATCCCCAGCATAAGCAGCAGCAATGACACTTCACTGTTCACCCATGCTGGTCTGCACGGAAGGCAATCAAGTAAAAAATTAAGAAGAGCAGCCTCACTGATACCAGTTAACGTGATTTAATGAAACACAGGCTATCGAGCAAGCTTACTATTTTTATTGAGAGAAAATGTAAAAACTTTTGACCAAAACACCTGATGGTACACATAAAACTTTTGTAAAACATTTGACATAACCCCAGACAACGCTCTGATAAGGACTATTGCCAACAGAAAACTGAACAAAACCTGCATTAAATAGGTTAGACTCGGGCAACTGACAGATTACAGCAAATAACTGGAAAGAAAAGAAAATCTACCACCTGAAAGTAATATTTCTAATAATGTCCACGAGGAGCCTCTCTTGCCCCTTTTAGGGGGGGGGTACACGAAAGATCCCAGGGCTGGAAGCTTCGGCTAGACAAATTCATGCTAAAAATAACCACCAGCGGGTGAAAACAATAACGGCAGGGTGACTGTCGGCACATCCTGCGCAGCGGCGGGGGGACCGGCCGCCGGCCTTCTTCATGACACCATGTTTTTCTGAAACATGTGCTCTGGCACAAAAATAGACTGCTGGGAGATGAGGGAGGTCGAGCGCCTTTTGGGGTCTGCACTACTTCAGGGGTCGGACTGTGGACTGGCTGTCCTTGGCTCTATAACACACACCACCTCTGTTCCTATGCCTTGTGAAAAGGCTCCTGTGCTTTTGAGTGTAACCAAAATTAAATCTGATATAGGCAGGAAAAGATTAAAGATTAAGCACTTGCTAGAAATGCTTGCCTTTGAACAAGTCAAAGCCAGGAGAAAATCTGATTTTCCCTGGAGTTCAGTCACCAACTCTAATTCTTCTCCATGGATAAAACTACCCATTTCGAATTCTTATGTAAAAAAAAAAAAAAAAAAAAAAAAAATCTTAGGAATAAGAAACATATACTAATACTCAATAAAGCGTGCCGATGCATCCTTGAGTGTGCACAGGAATCTAAGCAACCGAGCCTAACGAGCAAACACTGCTAAAACTCATGCTTCTGCTCTCTACAAACACCACTTCCCTGCATCTCCTGAAAAATTTCACTGTTCCACAGAAAAGTGACCAGTGCTGTCAGGTTTTTTTATCATTAAAATCATGCCATGTCAAAAAAAAAAAAAAAAAGCCCTTTCACTTTCAAAAATCCATCAAAAATGAACACTTTCACTTTCAAAAATCCATCAAACACCTACCTCTGCTCCACAGTAAGAGCCTGTGCTATTGCAGACTTGTGTGCAGCCCGCACAACCCTCATTTTCTGCTTCCAGGGAACACATAAGGAAAAGTGTCATATGCTATCTGAGGATATTCACTGCACTGAACTGCGAGCAACAGCTCTAAAAGCTAAAAATCAAATGGCCAAGTGATCTCAGAGGACGCATTAGCTTTCAGCTACATGAGCAGAGTGCAACGAGCACCACCGAACTTCCTAGCTACCCCAGCAAGGGACACGGTGCAGTTACGCTGTGAGTCACCTGCACTCGGAGCAAACAAATCCCCTACTGGACCACCTTCATCTGCACATTTTGGGTTTCAACCTGTAACCAGCTATTCCCTTGCAAGGTGCCACGGGCTGCTCTGCAGGTTTTTAAACCCAGAAGTAACAGAACATACCAGTTGTGAAAAACCAAGAGTAATGAAAAGTAGCTCTTTTGCAGGAAAAGCCCACCTGTAGGTGATTTTATGAAAGAGATTAAGTCTCTGGACTGCTCCCTGCCTGCCCTGCTCTGGCTCTGCCTCTGCTCAGAGAGAAGAGCAAGTCAGCAGCTGAATCACCAGGGCTGCCACACTTCTGCAGGGCCTCCAAAAATAACTCATCTGGAAATTCCTTGGAGGCATAAACCTTGCCTCATCAGAAGGACTGCAGAGATCCAGTTTCCTTAATGGAGCAGACTGGATGTGAACTGGCCTAAGGATTTAGGATCGCGTATAAAGAACATAAAAAAGAGACTTCTTACAGAACAGCTAGCATGCGGTCAGTATTAAGAAAAAAAAACAGTAAGCCACATAAATCATCACGTCGCCAAGATGAAACAATCTGCCTGCCCAGGAATCAGACACCGAGTTCCTGATCGTTCGCCTGATACTGCAGTTCCAGGGACTTGCCCTGTTCTCACCAACCAGCTCTGTACACAAAGCGAAATGCCTTCTTAGCAACGCCGCTGCAGCAACTTTAATCTGTATTAACGTGAACGCCCACACCTGCACCTTCCACTGTAGCCAAAAACCCTCCATGAGCTCTAGTCCCCGGGCCCTTGCTAACACATCAGCCTGTAAAGCTGGGCGAGAGAGCAGCCTCGCACCCACACAGTGCCAAACACAGCACCTCCCCGCCACAATTAGCGTTCAGAGCTGCTCACCGCCTTTTTTTACCACCCCGAACCGGCACGTTATCCCTCGTGGAAACCTGTGTCAGGTGGGACCCTCCGGAGCGGATCCAGGCTGCGGATGATGGCGGTGGAGGTGCAGAACCACCCAGATGCTGACAGCTCTGCTCGCTGCTGAGCACAAAGTCTTGCTCAGATGGGCTGGCCCGCACCCAGGCCGGTAGTGCTTCAGCTTCGGTGGGAGTTTTGCCCTTCAGAAAGCAATCTATTTCTTCACCTGCAGTGCTCACAGGACACAACTCACTGGGGTTTGGGTTTTTTTTCTTATTGTTAGCATGCAAGAACTCAGCGCTGCTGCAGTGAAAAGGCAAGGACAGAGCTGAGGACTTCTGTTTCACTACTGACAACTAAAAGCACGTTTTATCGAGCAGGGTTCCAGCTCTGACCTCAGGGACTGTCACAAGGACACACAGCAGACACCAGTGCCCACGGTGGTTTTACCAATTCCCAGCCCCTCTGCCGAGGGTGGCTCTGGCAGTTGTTCTGGCAGCAGAACAACTCCACCAAAGCCTGGCTCCTGGGGGAAAAATCCACCCAAGTCCAGAGGGGCTTGGGCTTCTCCTTTCTTTTGTTTTTTTTTTGCTGGGCTGTCGGCTTTTGGGGCAGAGGGGAGGGAAATAAGGCGGAAGAGAGAATAGCTGGCTGTTAGGACTTTGCTACCTCTCCTCTTCTGGGCTGAGAGGTGGGAAAACCTTGCCCCCGGAGCAGGGCGAGGGCGGGAGGCATGCCAGGGTTACACAACCCTTGGAATCCCTCACCCCCAGCCCGCTGCCTCCCCAGCCAGGCTGCCCACCGAGGAACGTCCTTAAAAAAAAAAAAAATTAAACACTGGCACGTTCTGAACACACCGAGTCACGATCCAAAACACTCACTAGCAAATAGCTGGAGTCCATTGCAAAAATAAACAGGGATTATTTTTGGTCCTTCGACCCTTGCCCTGAGCTCCGTGGGTTTCCCAACCAGGGCCGGGACATGGTTAGCAGCACCACTTATCCAATAAGCCGGGGAATAGCCTCAAAACGGAGCCGAGGCCGGCTGGCAGTGCCCTAACCCGGCTCGCCGCCCCCCGCCGGAGCAAACCTGCCCCCAAACCACCGGGGCTGGAGGCTTCAGCGCCGGCCCGGATCCTTTGGGAAGCCGGCGGGAGAGAGGCCTCGGGGAACGCGGGAACGGCTCTGAGGGAACGGGGCGGGGGTGTCCCGGCGGGAGGGCCGCTCTCACCTGCGATGGCGGTCTCGTCCAGGTGGGAGCCGGGGGGCCGTTCCCCCCGCCCCTGCTGCAGGAGGAAGCCGCACAGGACCCACAGGGCCACTCCCGACCGTAAATCCATTTCCGCCTCTGTCTCGCCGCTTCCCCCGCCGCTGTCAGCTCCTCCTCGGCATCGGCCCCCGGCGCCGGGCCCGGTCCTTCACCTCGCCTCGGCTCGGCTCGGCTCCACCGTAACCCCACAGCCAGGCGGGAGCGGGCTGGGCGCTCCGAAGCAGCACCGGCTGCGCTCCGCGGCCCTCACCGGCTGAGGGACGGCGGGTTATTTCCCGGTACTCCGGAACGGGGAACCGCCGCCGGCCCCCGCCCGCCCCCGGATCTGCCCTCCTAGCCCCCCCCTTCCCCCCGCAGTGGTCTTTCCCGGGAGAGCCCCCCCCCCCCCCCCCGCAGCAGTGGTGTCTCCCGGGAGAGCCCTACCTCCCCTCTCCTCAGCAGTGGTCTCTACCGGGACAACCCTGCCACCCCCCCCCAACCTCTCTCCGGTCCGCTCCTTCCCCCACCTTCCTCCTCAGCAGCGGTCTCTCCGGGGACACCCCCCCTCTCCCCCCCCCGCCGCGGTCTCTCCCGGGACAGCCCCGCACACACACACCCCCCCCCCCCAGTAGCGGTGGTCTCTTCCAGGCACCCCCCCGCCGCGCGCCCCGCTGCGCACCGGGCCCTGGCGCCGCCGCCACACGCTCGCTGACAGGGGGCGGAGCCAACCGCCGCCGTGCGAGACCCTCCGCGGGGCGGGACCGCCCCGCGCCGCCGCCCGGCCAATCAGGAGTGGGCAGGTGGCCACGCCCTCCCTCTTCCTCTCCCCCCCTCCCGTCCCTCCCGCCTCCGCCGGGCTCCTCGCGCCCGCCGGTGAGCCGCAGCGGCCTCTGGCGGACACAGGCGGGAATGCCCAGGCTGGGCGCGGGGCGCTGGCGCGGCGCGGAAGCTAAGCAGAGGTGGCTGCGTGTGACGCCTGGATGGGTGACCTCACCGGAGGCAGCCCGCCTCCAGCCCCGGCTTGTCTGTCAGAGCACCCCAACACATCAGAGCATCCCGACTTGTCGGGACAGAGCCGTTTTGATGCCTGAGCGCGTGGTTGCTGGCGGCCAAGCCCGAGCTGCCACGCTCCGCCCCCCCCCCCCCCCCCCCCCCCCCCCCCGAGAGCTGCAACACCCCACCAGGGCCACATGCTCCCGGTGGCATCACCGCTCACCGGTGCTGGACCGGTGCCATCGGCGCCATTGGGGCCCACAGCCACCGGCACCCGGAGCCCACCAGCCCGCGGTGGGGGACGGGAAGGTCAGGGGCTAAAGTTTCTCATGTCCTTTTCCCTCGGCACCGGGGCTGAAAGCAAAGCTCCCTGCAGGGATCGGATCCGGCCCCAGAATAGCTCCGTGGCCACCGGCCTGGAAGCAAAATCCCATCCCGCTCCGGCCCCGCGGCCCCGAGAGAGGTGTCACCCTCACCCCTGGAGCAGGCACCCATCAGCCGGGCAGTGCCCTGCGCTGCCGCCCTGGGATGCAGGATGGGGGGGACGACCAGGCTGCAGGGCTGGCATCGCGTGGGGAGCCCCGGCCACGGCGGGTGCCTGGGATGGAAAAGAGGGCTGGCCACGGAGGTGAGTGGGCAGCATCCCGAGCCACAGGCAGCCGCCAGACTGATTTCCAGGCAGAGGGTTCCCAGTGGAGTCCCAGCCCCAGTCCTCCGTGCTGGTGTGGAGGAAGATCCCAGGTGCGAGCAAGGGGTCCCGCGCCTGCAGAGCCCCCGTGGCTCTGAGATGCCCTGGGATGAAGATGGGGACAGGCACGAACAACCTCACCTCCATGCCCGGGCAGCCGCCTTCCCCCCCATGACACCCTTCTGCCCCAGCGCCAGAGACCCTCATGGGCTGCGGGTGCTGCTGGGGGGACCTGGCCCTTATGGGGACCCCCAGCTTGGGGGACCTGGCCCTTGCAGGGACCCTCACAGCGCCTGGGTCTCCTCTGGCCCTGACCCAGCAGGACAAGGCCGTGCTTTGGAGGGGCTCTGCCCCTGCAGCAGCCCTGGGACCCTACTGTTCCCCCTTGGGGTGCAGCAGGGTGGCCCCAGTTCCCCTCCCCAGGCAGCTGGTCCCCACTTTGCCCTCACCCCATCCCCATCTCTCCCCCCGAAACCCCAGTGGCACCCCGATAGCAGGGGCTGCCATCTCCCCTGCCTGCCATCCCCCCTTGTCTCCCCAGGGAGCCCCGGCCGGCCGGTGTGGGCTCCCCTCTCTCCTTGGCCCCCCATGCAGCCCCCTGCCCCTGACGTAAGACTTCCCCAGAGCTCCCGGCCCCCTGGGCTGGCAGCGGGCTACCCCAGCCTGTCCCTGTCTCCATCCCTGTCCCCATCCCTGTCTCCATCCCTGTCTCCATCTCTGCCATCCAGGACCCCCAGGCACCTCTCGCCCTGCCCCGAGCCCTGGGGCAGCCCTGGGGCAGGGTGAGGGCAGGAGCGGGTGGGTGTCAGGGAGCCGGGGGGGGGGGCTGCAGCACCCTGTTCTGTGGGTGGTCCCGTGGGAACGGGCACAGCTCCAGCACCAGGAGCCGGACACCCCCCCCCCCCGCCTGCTGCAGCGGGTCCTGGGGCTGTGGCCGAGGCGGCCGGGGGTGCTGGGGGTCCCCCTCGGTCCCCCCCTCAACCCGAACCTGCTGCAGCCTCTGCATCAGCCCCCGGCCCTGGAGACGGGGTGGGCTCCCGCGCCCCCTCCCCGCTGCCCGGCTGGCACCCGGAGCCCGCTCCGAGGGGCAGCGGGGGGGGGGGGGGCCGGGGCCGGGGCCGGGGCGATGCCGGGGGGACTCAGGGTGTCCCCCCCCGCGCCGTCCCGGGTACCCCCCGAGGGAAGGCCCCCCCCGGCCCCCCGGGCCGGGCCGAGGAAGGAAGCGGCGGGGCGGGCGGGGGCCGGGCGCGGCGGAGGGAAGTTTCTCCGCGGGACCGCCCGGGACGGCGGGAGGAGGCGGCCGCAGACTTCCTCCTTCTCCTCCTCCTCCTCCTCCTGCTCCTGCTCCTGCTGCTGCTGCTGCTCCTCCGGCCCCGCGCCCGCCGCCCGGAGCCGCCGCGCCATGCCCCGGGGTGAGTGGGGGACCGGGCCGGGGGCCGGGGGTCGGGGGGGGGTGGCCGGGTCCCGCTGCCGGGGCAGGGGCACCCGGCGGCAGCCGGCCAGGGATGGGGGTCCCGCTGCCGGGGCGGGGGGGTGGGTACCGGGTCCGGGTCGGGGTGCGGGTCGGGGCGGCGGGAGGAGCCGCCCGCCGGGGCCGGGGCGGGGGCTGACGGGGGGTAACGGGGGGAAACGGGGGTCCGGGGTGCCGGGGGTGCTGGCCCCCGCCGCCCGGCGGAGCCCGGGAGCGGCCCCCGGGGGGAGCGGGGCCGGCAGCTGCCGGGACAGAGCGGGGACAGGACCGGCCCGGACCGACCCCCTCGGCGCGGCCGCTGCACCGACACGGCCCCCACCGGCACTGCACCCACGGCCGCTGCCCCCACTGCCCCCACTGCACCCACCGCCACTGCACCCACCCCGCACACACCGAACCGCTCACTGCACGAACTGAAAGGCACTGCACAGCGTGCCCCGGCGCTGCACGGGCTGCACTGCACGCCAGAGGGCATTGCACTGCCCGCTGCACTGCATCCTCTGCCCGCTGCACTGCACCCTGTGCCTGCTGCACTGCCCGCTGCACTGCCCCCTCTGCCCGCAGCACTGCCTGCTGCACTGCACCCTGTGCCCACTGCACTGCCCACTGCACCTGCTGCACACTAGGCACCCCACTGCAACACCCAGCACACACACTGCAGGGTTCTGCACCGCACACACTGCACCCACCAAAAGGTACAACACTGCACACTGCGGGACACTGCGCATGCACTGCACCGCACCTCATTGCACACACCCACTGCGCCCACTGCAACACCTGCCCACGGCCCCGTGCTGCACACACCTTGCAACATGCCCGTTACAACACACGCTGCACCTCCCGTGTGCGCTGCAACGCTCGTTGCAACACTGCACGCGCTGCAACACACACGTCACTCACACACGCTATCGCACACCCCAACACAGCGCAACGCTGCAACAGACGTGCTGCAACAAGTGTTCAGCAGACACCACGCGGACACTGCGGTGCACGCTGCAGCCCTGCCACTGCTGTGCCCATCGCACACCACGGTGCACGCTGCAGTGCTCACGCGGCCGTGCGCTCACACACGGCAGCGTGCTGGGAGGTGCAGGGGTGGCACGGTGCAGCAGGGGAGCGCGGTCAGCTCTGCTGTGTGGCAGGGCTGGCCCCGGGGCGGGTGTCTGGCTGTGGTGGGGGTTTGTTGCGGGGCCACCCCAGGCCCCCCCCGTCCGGGCAGATGGTGAGTGTGCCGCAGCCCCGTGACTCTCCTTTTGTGAAACCCACCTGGGCTTGGGGTCACCTCTGGTGAGGCTTTGGGGAGCTCTGCCCTCCCGTCTCCTCCCCTGCCTTCTCCTCCCCTCCTGGTGGGGGGCAGCGGGGGGATGTGCTGGGGGGCAGTGGTGGGATGCGTTGTGCCGTGGGTCGAACACCAGCTCCCGATTTGGCTTGCGCCGCCTCTCGATGCCGTCCCGCTGCCGGCTTGCTGCAGGGCGGGGGCACCCGTGGGTCCCCGAGCGCCGGGGGGAGACATCCCCCCGCGGGAGGGGCACAGTGTGGCCATGGCTCTGTGGGTGGGTGCGTGGGTTGGGGTCCCGCTGGGCTCACTCCTCTTTCCGCGGCGGAAAGAGAAGCTGCCGAAGCGCCGGCAGTGGCACGTGGGGATGTCGTCCAGCCCTGCCGCTGGAGCTGAGCTGCGGTGGATGTTTTTGGCTGGGGTGGGCAGCGGGGCTGGTGCTGGGACCGTGGGGTGCCGGTAGCTGGGAGCATCCGTGGGTGCAGGGGTGTCTCTGGCAATGCCAGGAGGCACCCGAGGCCGGCACACCTCATGGCAGCAGTGGTGCCGGCCAGCGGGTGTAGGTGTGGTGTGTGCCCTGCGTGGCGGGGAGCAGGGGTCGGGCATCCTGCACCCGCGGCTTTGGTTTGACCGTAGAGTCGAGAGGGGCCGAACTGGTCCGGTGCTGGTGTGCTGGGCACCGTGCCTCCACAGTGTGAGCTGTTTTCTCACCCTGAGGCCTGGCCTGGCTGGCTCCATCCACCCACCCACCCACCCACCATCCCTCTGCCCATCCCTCCGTCCATCCCAGGATCCCCCCGATGCAGGCGGCTGTGTCTGACCGGGAGCAGCCCCGGCCGATGTTGGCCCCGTCCCACCACTGGGTTGGGGCAGGGGTTTGCTGGCCAGCGCTGGCTGCGGCTCAGGGGCCACTCGTGCCGGCTTTGGCAGCGCCTCGAGCGGGAGGCCGAGGGTAGGGAGCAGCCGTGACCGTGCCAAGGGGCAGAGCGGGACACGGTGGCGGAGCTCACCGACCTGGAAGGGAAATAAAATGAGGAAATTAGTCACGACGAGCCTGCAGCTGGAAATGAGGAAAAACCAAAATCCTTCGACTCAGCATGGAAGTTATTTTAGCCGTGAGAGCAGGGCCACGGGGCAGAGCGGGGGGTGCCGGTGACAGCACCCCTCAGGACATGTCCCACAGAGCGAGGATCCCGTCTCGGCCGCACCAGCACCGGGTCCCCACCGCAGTCGTGGCAGAAACCGCCCCCGCCCCGCTCCCACGCCGGTGCCGGGCCGGCACACTTGGCCCCACGGGGTCCCTGCTCGGTATTTATAGATTTTATTAGTTTCCTCTTTCTGCCTGCTGAGCCAGTGGCAGTGCTGGGGGGGCCGCGCTGCGCTGCTCTCCCCGCAGAGCAGGAGCGACCCTGGAGATCATGGCAGCTGACCCCCAGCCCTGGGTCGGCCGGGGCTTGTCCGTCTGTCCGGGATGGACACACCGCCCGGCCCGTGAGCGTGGGCAGCGACGTGCTGGCCGCAACCTCTGCTCCCTGCCGGCACCGCGCGGGGTGCCCGGTGTGGGGTGCCCGGTGTGGGGTGCCCGTGGTGGGGAGTGGGGTGCGCAGCGCCTGGCGCACAAGGTGGGGTGCGAGGTGTGCGGCGTGGGGCGCAGCGTGGGCTGCGCGGTGTGCGATGCGGGGGCTGTCGCGCGCGGGACGCCGTGCAGGGCTTGTGGTGCAGGGTGCACCGTGTGTGGTGCATGTGACGTGGGGTGCGTGCGGTGTGGGGTGCAGGGCGCGCGGCGCGCAGCCCGCGCGGCACGCTTTGGTTTGCTTTGGTCAGGTTTAGGTGCCGTGGGGCTGGGGACGGCCAGGCCGGCAGCGGGAGGGGAGCCCGCAGGGGCGGCTGCTCCGCTCCCCCAGCGGAAAAACCCAGCGGGGGGGAATGCCCTGACTGTGAGAGATGGCGAGCGGGTTTTGCTTCCCTTTTCTGCTGAAGAAGAGATGAGTCGCTTTTCCCATCCAGGGGGGTGGCGATGGCGGGGGGCAGAGGTTGCGGTGCGTCACCCACAGACCCGCTCGCCCGCCCGTGCCCTCTCCCCGGCACCCCAAATCCCGGCCGAGCGGTGCGGAGGGTGGCCAGGGTCCCACTGGGGTGAGGGGTGCTGAGCCCCAGGGCCAGGCACCGTGGAGACCCCTCAGTGCTCCAACCCTTCCTCTTCCTCCTCCAGTTCCCCTCCTGTGGGGCCAGGGCGTCGGGCTGGGGGGGGGGCAGGCGCCTCCGGTGCCCCACGCGGGCTGTGCCCCTCGGCCCCACGAGGCTGCCCGTGCCCCGGCATCTCTGGGGGGGGCACACCAGGGGCTGCATTCGCCCGGTGTCCCCAGGTGCCGCAGGGCAGTGGCCGGGCTGTCCGGTGGCCGTGGGCTGCGGGACCCTCGGGTGCCGCAGCTCTGGGATGCTGCGGGGACCACGGGCGACCTCCGGCTCCTGCCCGGCACCGCGGGGATGCCACCGTGCAACCCCCAGCCCCGTCCCGGCCCCCGTTCGGCACGGTTCCCACCTCCCCTCCTGTCACCTTGCAGTGGGGGGGCAGGGAGGGCCAGGGGGGTCAGAGCCCATGTGGCTGTGGGTCAGGGACACGGGTGGCCCCGCAACACCCCTCATCCTCCCCGGGCAGCCGAGGGAGGGTTGGGGCTTTGGCTGCTGCAGGGGCTCTCATCCACACCAAGCCCCCTCCTCGGCGAGCGGTTTGCCCCGTGCACGCAGGTAGCACGGCCGTGCCTGCGGGTCCCCTCGTCGTGCCACCACCCGCGGCACCGCACCCGGAGTCGGTGGTGCCCGTGGTGCCAGCGATGGCGAGAGCAAAAACGGTCCTGCGCGAGCGCCCGGATCCTGCCACGGCCCCGCCACGGGCAGCGCGTACGCCCACGTTTGCTGCTTGCCGGCGGCAAGCCTCGGGCCGCGCTGGGGTTTCACAGCCCCAGGGGCCCTGGGTCGTGGAGAAGCGGCCCACTGCCCACTCCCTGCTCCTCCTCTCCTCCGTTTCCCCATAGCAGTGATGCTCTCATGGGCACGAGCATTTCCACTTGCACCCTGTCCCCTTCCTTAGCAACCCCGCTGACTCAGCCCGGGCCTTTCCCGAGATGCGGATGGATGCCTGCTGGGTGCCAGCTCACCCCGGGGTGCCCGCAGCCCCACGGCCGGTTTGGGGGTGCAGGGTTTGAGCTCGGCGTGACCAGCGCACGCCGTGTCCCGCTGCGGGACTGTCCCGGGGCCGTGGCTGGTGCTCAGGGGCCGCCCCGCTGCCCGAGGGATGGGGAGCTGCAGGCAGGGGACGCCGCTCCGTCCCCGTGCCCTGGGACGGCCGCCCCTCGCACCCCACTTCTGGCCGCAGCGGCTTCCCCGCGTCCCCCGCCGGGGCCGGCTCCCGCCCATCTGTTCTGCTGCCGACATTGTCCTTGGGTTCCGGTGGCTCTTCCCACCCCTCCGGGTATTTACAGACAGCGACCGGCTCTGGCTGCATCTCCTCCGGCCGCTCTGCCGACGGGGTGTCCCCAGGACCCCAGTACTCCCTGGGGTGCCCCCAGCAGCCTCTCAGGGCAGTAAACTGCCCCCATGCCCCCCTGATCTGGGCTCCAGGGCTCCTGCGGGACCCCTCTCACTCCCACCTCAGCTGGGTGACCCTTGCTGGGACCTGCTGCCCCGGCCCCAGCCCGGCGGGGGTGCCCCCGTGTCACACCACCAGCCAGTTGGTCCTGGCAGCGGGGGGACCCCAGCCTGGGGGACAGCGGGGACCCTCCACCAAGCCCCACCGTGGGCTGCAGGATGACTGCCCAGCATGCAAATAGCTATGGGGACCTTGGGGTGCCCGTGGGCCATGGGGACAGCGGGACCTTGGGGGTGCCGGGGGCTGCACGCCTCGTTAGGGGCTTGTGGGGCACCCTCAGGTGCCGCGATGTCCTGCTCTGGGATGCTGTCCCCTGCCCTCCCCATCTATCGCATCCCACGCCACCTTGCACCCCCAGCTGGGTCCCCCCCAGTGACATCCCTGCAGAGGGGACACTGCACCCGCCCATTACAGCTCCCACACCCCTGGGTTTGGGTGGTTTTAAACCCGCCGCACGCTCCCCCCGCCCAGCTGAGCCCGGTGCCGCTTGGTGCACCTCCCACCCTGCCCCGTGGGGTCCATGGGGACACAGCTGCTCCCCAAGGCCCCGTAGGGGGGACGGTTTTGCAAAGAAAACCAAAGGCTGGCATTTAGAAATAACGTTGGATTTTTTTTTTCACAAAACAAAACCCAGTTTGGGTTTATTTCGGCTGGAGAGCGGCTGGCTCCAGCTCCTGGCAACCCAGCGCCTGCTGGCCTTCAGCTTGGGAAGAGAAGAGAATTTAAATCTAAAATGTGAACCAAAATGGCTTTCCAGGAAAATTCTTGGTTTTGCCATCTCTTCTTCAACCTGATCTCATCAGAAAAGGAAAAAAAATCTGCTGCAGCGCTGCCAGCTGCCCTGGAGGGGCCAAGGGGGAGCGGGATGAGCGGGGTGCCTGTGCCCCCCAAACCTCACGGACAATGGGGGGGAAAAAGGTTGAAACCAGGTCAGATAGGTCCAAACTGGGTCAAGTAGGTCCCAACCAGCTCAGCCAGGTCCCATCCACGGGGCGATGGGGGTGGCTTCATCCCACTCTGGGGGCTGCCCCGGGGTACCCCCCCCCAGCGCCGGGAGCCCTGGGCAAAGAGCCAGGGTGGCTGCGGGACGGAGGGGGCCACGGGTGCCATGTACGTCCTGTGGCCCCACTGTGTCTGCATGGTCCCGCCAGTCCCACCAGTCCCTGGCAGCTGGGGGTGAGCAGGGCGACCAGGGCTGGGCACTGGTGCAGGGGTGTTTTGGGCGCGATGCAGCCAGGCAGGGACCGGGGGTGCTGGGGGGGGGATGGCAGACAAGGAGCTGGCGGCAGCACCTGATGAGAAATGAGGGTGTGTTGGGCATCCCAGGCAGTTAGTGCTTGGCCTGACCCCCCACGGGCAGGCGGGACCCCCGGGGGTTCCCTCCCGAGCGCTGTATGGTGACAGCACGGGGCAGCGGGGTGGCAGATACAGCCCCCGTGGAGGTTGCCCATCCCTGGAGATGGCCCAGTGTGGCCACGGAGGGAGCTCGGTCTCCCATCGCCCTGCTCCTGCTCCCGCTCCCGTTGCCCTGATCCAGTTCCTTCTCCCACTGTCCTGCTCCCCCCCACCCACTCTGCTCCTGCTCCCCCTGATCCTGTACCCATCGCCTCGTCCCCATCTCCCTGCTCCTGTCCCCATCTCCCTGTCCCCATCATCTCCCTGCTCCTGTCCCCATCATCACCCTGCTCCTGTCCCCATCATCACCCTGCTCCTGTCCCCATCATCACCCTGCTCCTGTCCCCATCATCTCCCTGCTCCTGTCCCCATCATCACCCTGCTCCTGTCCCCATCTCCCTGCTCCTGTCCCCATCATCACCCTGCTCCTGTCCCCATCACCCTGCTCCTGTCCCCATCATCACCCTGCTCCTGTCCCCATCTCCCTGCTCCTGTCCCCATCATCACCCTGCTCCTGTCCCCATCACCCTGCTCCTGTCCCCATCATCACCCTGCTCCTGTCCCCATCATCACCCTGCTCCTGTCCCCATCACCCTGCTCCTGTCCCCATCATCACCCTGCTCCTGTCCCCATCATCACCCTGCTCCTGTCCCCATCACCCTGCTCCTGTCCCCATCATCACCCTGCTCCTGTCCCCATCATCACCCTGCTCCTGTCCCCATCACCCCTCACCCTGCTCCTGTCCCATCATCACCCTGCTCCTGTCCCCATCATCACCCTGCTCCTGTCCCCATCTCCCTGCTCCTGTCCCCATCATCACCCTGCTCCTGTCCCCATCACCCTGCTCCTGTCCCCATCATCACCCTGCTCCTGTCCCCATCACCCTGCTCCTGTCCCCATCTCCCTGCTCCTGCTCCCTCTGCTCCTGCACCCATTGCCCTGATCCTGCTCCCACCCCTCTGCCTGCTGCTGCCTGCACCGTCGCTGAGCCCCCCCCCCAGGCCCTGGGGGACCCCAGTCGGTACAGCCTGGCATGAGGAAACCCTCCGGGCTGCATTTGCGACCAAAGCGGGGAGAAAAATCGAGGCCAAAGGGGCCGGGTATTTATTTGTGACCCGCCCGGGATCCCACGCTGTGCGAGCAGCCCCGGCGCGGCCGGCAGGCTTCCTGCTGCGGGCAGGCGCTGCCTGCGGGGGGGGGGGGGGGGGGGGATAGAGGGGGGCTGCCTGCCACGGCCCCGGTGCTGCGGCCCCCCCGTTCACGAGCTGAAGACCCAGGGATCCCCCCCCGACCCTCCGCCGTGGAAGCACTTTTGCAGTGGGGAAACTGAGGCAGTGGCTTCAGCGGCGTTCCGGCCGCCCCCCCCCTCGGCTCGTCCTGCCTGTACACGGGGGTGCAGCGGTGCAGGCAGGGAGCCAGGCAGGGCGGGGGTCACGTCGCACCAGGTCCCGCTGCAGGCAGGAAGCCGGGTGTCAGGGCGGGAAGAGGAAGAGCGACTTCCCCATCCGAGGGGGAAGGGGAAGGGTCCGGCTGGGGGGGGGGCCACGGCCCCTTCACCCTTCCCCAGAGCCCCACAGCCCCGGGGGGCTCTGGGGAAGAGGGTCGTGTGTCCCCCCCCCCCAGCCCGGGGCTCTGCGCCGATGCGGCATCCCCGGCTCCTCCGCCCCGGCACCTCCGCTGCCGCCCCGTCGCTGCAGCACGCGAGCCGCTGCCCCGGCCGAGATAACCCTCCCGACGGGATGAATCCCGGATCCCGGCGGGGAAAGGGGATGCCGGCCTCAGCCCGACCCCACGGGTGGGCAACCTCTCGCCGCGGCACCGCACGGTGCCCCCGCGCCTCGGCTGGGCTGGGCTCGGCAGCGCTCGGCTCCAGCCTGCCGCAGGAAGGGGAGCAGGATGCGGCCCTTAATGGCAATTGCAGAGGGAACCTGAGGAAGGCAAACAGGGAAACGCGCTGGGCTCGGGGATAAACACAGCTGCCGGAGCAGACGTCAGCCCCGAGGGGCCGTGCCAGCGGCCGCTCTCCGTCCTGGCCGTGGCACCAGCCCGGCCTCTGCCCCGCCAGGGCCAGCACCACTTGGCGTGTGTGGCACCGGGCGCCGGGGCTGGGGCACACGGCAGCAGCCTGCACAGTCCCACAGCCCAAATCTGCCCCTGGCTGCGTGCCCTGCTGCCCTCCATCCTCCTACCGGGATGGAGGCACGGCACAGCGTGGCATTGCACGGGGTGCTGCAGCAGCCCGGCTGTCCTGGCAGCACCGTCCTGGGGACGATGCTGTCCCCGTGCATGCCAGCCACGGTGGCACACACTTTTGTCCTGGATCAGGGGGTGCGGTTCCCCATCGGGGGGTCTCTGCGCTGCTGCGGACCGCGGGGGCTGCACGGGGGGACGTGCCTGGCTGGGAAGCTCACCCGGACTGCGGGATGGAGGGTGAACCGAGCGTGACCTGCCCCTCTGCACCCTGCGGCCTCGGGTGTCCGAGCAGGGGGACCACGGTGACCCCAGCCCCAACATGTCTCCCTCCCCTGACCCTCTCCCCTCCCCACAGGCTGCTGAAGGGGGACGCGAAGGACGCCGAGCCGCGGGGATGCAGAGCATCAAGTGCGTGGTGGTGGGCGACGGGGCGGTGGGGAAGACCTGCCTGCTCATCTGCTACACCACCAACGCCTTCCCCAAGGAGTACATCCCCACCGTCTTTGACAACTACAGCGCCCAGAACACGGTGGATGGCAGGACTATTAACTTAAACCTGTGGGACACGGCCGGCCAGGAGGAGTACGACCGCCTCCGGACGCTTTCCTACCCCCAGACCAACGTCTTCATCATCTGCTTCTCCATCGCCAGCCCGCCCTCCTACGAGAACGTCAAGCACAAGTGGTACCCGGAGGTGTGCCACCACTGCCCCAGCGTGCCCATCCTCCTCGTCGGCACCAAGAAGGATCTGAGAAACAACCCTGAGACCATGAAGCGGCTCAAAGAGCAGAACCAGGCGCCCATCACCACGCAGCAAGGCATCAGCCTCTCCAAGCAGATCCGCGCCGTCAAGTACCTGGAGTGCTCGGCGCTCAACCAGGAGGGCATCAAGGATGTCTTCACCGAGGCGGTGAGGGCCGTGCTCAACCCTGTCCCGGCCAAGCCCAAGAAGCCCTGCGTCCTTTTGTGACGGGGCTGCTGGCGACCAGCGAGAGACGATCCTGCCCCTGCCCTGCTGCCCCCTGAGACACTGCCTGGCACCACCAAAACCCCCCTGCCCACCCCGGTGCCTCCCCGAGCCTCGCTGCCCCCCCCCAGGGATGGCGGGACCGGGGCCGCCAGCCCAAAGCCACCAGCTTTAATAATATAGACCTTGTTTGCACTAACTGGCTGTCCGCCCCGGGGGGCTGCAGGGCTCCCCCAGCCCTGCGGGACCCCCACCCCGGCCCTGGCTGTCAGCGTTCGCTTTTGGGTGACACCTCTCTGGTCCCAGCACAGACCAACGTTTCCTGAGAAGGGGATGCTCGGGGTGGCCGAACCTCCCTCCTGCCCTGAGCACCCCATGAGGACCCGCCACCCCCATCCCCTGCACCTGCGGGGCTGCGGGGGGGGGGCACAAGGGGAGGCCCCCAGCCCCTCTGTGCCAGCCCTGGCGCTCGGCCACCTCCGAGCATCCTGCTGCCCCGGCACTGGCATGGCCCCATCCTGCCAACGGGGTCCCGGCGGCTGTGCCGGGGGTATCCTGGGCCGGCGTTTGGGGTGAGCCCAGCCCGGCACAGCATCGCCGGCTCTCCGGGGCCAGCGCCGGGGAAGTCCAGCCCTGGCGAGAGCGGAGTCGGAGCTGCCGATGGGCTCTGCCGGAGGAGAGTGTTCCTGCACCATGGGGTGCCGGGGCTCCACGGGGCAGTGGGACTCGCCTGTAACCAGCCGCTCCCCGAGTTGCTTCTCCTGAAATAAAGAGACCTGCCCAGGCTCCCCGTCTCCTGTGCTCTCCCGCGTGCGCCTGCCTTCCCCAAGCACGGGGAAACCCCGGGGGGGACATGGGTGCCCCCACCCCAAGATGGACCGGGATCCCTTGCCCTGCCACGGCCAAGCCGAGGGCGTTCACGGCAGTGCCGCTGCCTGCCGGGGGTCTCTGGCCAGGGGAAGCTCGGGGTGCCCCTGCCACGGCCAGCCCCGACCCCCGGCTACCCCCACGACCGCTCGGGGCCGGCGCTGAACTCGGGCTTGGGGACATTGCAAGGGATAGGAACGGGGACACCGCAGAGGCTGCGCGTGGGGACGTCGCAGGGGTGGGCGCAGGAGGCTGCAGGAGCGAGGTTCTCCCCCTGGGAGCCCTCCAGCCCCCCCAGCTCCGGCTCTGCCCTGTCCCGCCCCGCTCCGCAGCTGCAGGCGGAGGCCAGAACCCCGCGTCCCCCTGCCCGGGGGCTGGGGCGTCCTGGGGGACCTCGGGTCCCGCGGCCGAGTGCCGAGGCTGACGATGGCGGCGGCGAGGGACCGGCAGCAGCCCCGGCTGCTCGGCCACGCTCGCCACCCCCTTGCCAGCCCCGGCGGGCTGCCGGCACGTGCTGGCCGGCGGCCGGATCCGGCGAGGCCTGGCAGGGCCCCCGCTGCCGCGGTCTTGGGCCCCTCGCCTGGCCCCGGGTCCTTCCTGCAGGAAGGGCAGAGACCCGGCACCCGCCACAAGCCGCCTTTGTTCCCTGCTGCCATTTCCCGGCCAAAGCCAGGGAGCCGGCGTGGGCGACGGTGCCGCGAGGCAGGGTGGCTCCGGCCACATCCCATCCCCATCCCCGTCCCCGTCCCACGGCCTCCCGGGGGCCAGCGTAAAGCGTGGCCCCCCCCCCGGACCCCCAGCCTGGGAACCTGCGGCGCCGGCACGGCCCCGGCTCGTCCCCGGGGGGCTGCGCGCCGGTGGGCTTGCAGGTCCCGGCTGCACTGAATCCCGCTCCCTCCATGGGGGATCCCCACGGCCATGTCCTGCTCCCACTGCGTGGTCCCGTGAGGGTTGTATCCTGCTCCCACCGCAGCAGCAAGAGCTGACCTTCATCCCTGCTATTGTCCAGAGGGGGCTGTTCTGGGGGAGGGGGTCCCTCCTTTGGGGCCAGAGCTGCAGGTGGGGTCACAGGCGCCCGAGGGAGGGGCTGTGCCACCCCACAAGCTCCCACGGGCAGGGTGGACGGCAGAGCCGTGGGTGCCATGGTGTGGGGCTGTACAGGGCAGAGCTGGGAGCCCCCCTCCCTTGCCGGGATGCCCTGCGCTGTCGGGGGCACCCTCGGTACACCCGGGGTGCCACAGCAGGGATGCCCCCGTGCCCGGGACAGGAGCTGGCCGGAGGTCTCCTGCCAGGGCAACCAACACAGACCCCCATCCTCAGGACTGGCAGGGTGCAGGCAGGGGCTGCAGCCCCCGCGGGGGGGCGAGGTGCCACCCCGGTGGGGTATACGGCAGAGGAGTGGGTGCTGGGATGAGGTGGGGACCCCGGGGTGGGATGCCGAGAGAGAGGCAGCGGGATGCAGCCCTGCCCTGGCCCCGGAGCGGCGGGATGAGCTCATGGCTGTTCTCCTCCCAGCTGCAATGAGGTCAGGGCCCCGCCACGGCCCCACCGCCCCGGCAGGAGCCCCCAGCACAGGGCAGAGGGAAACCGAGGCCCGAGGCAGCTCCCCTGCCCCCTGCTCAGCCCCAGCACCGTGCCCTGTACACCAGCTGCGTCCGCCCCAGCCCTCCTGGCCCCGGGCTCCGCTCCCCGGGGCTGCACTGGCCGCTGGCCCCCGCAGCCAACTCGGTGGCCCCCGGGGCTGGGTGGGGAGCAGAGCTGTCAGCTGTGGGGTGGACTCAGCCCGGGAGCACTGTGCCGCCAGCCCGGCTCTCTGGTCGGCTCCCAGCCTCGCCCAGCACCCAGGGTCCACGTCCCGCACGCCAGCCCCAGCACCCGGGATCCACGTCCCACGCCCCAGCGATCCGTGTCCTGCACCCCAGCCCAGACCCCACCCTGACCTGGGGTCCCAGGAAGGGACGGGACCCGCCGGCCGTGCACTGGCCGGGCTGCGTGGAAGCGGCATAGACTTTGCCAAGAGCTCACAAAAATACTCAGTGCTTTATTTCAACCTCAAAACCAAGGCGCAGACGCTGCCGGCGGGCAGCACACCACAGGCATGCAGGCAGGGGAGATGGATGGAACCCGGCACAGTGCGGTGGGGACACTCACGGATGGACACGCACAAGGCAGGACCCGCTCGAAGGCCAGCCCGGCCCCGGCTCAGCCAGGGCCACCGGCCAGCGTGCCGCAGCTCCTGCTGGAGAAGGCTCTGCCCGAGCCCCGGGAGCGCGGGGACAGAGCGTGGGGACATCCCAGGGGACCGTTGGTGGTGGCTGCATTCACGTGAAGGGCGGCTGCAGGAACCCACGTCGGTCCTTCGTGGCCAAGCGTAGTGCAGGGTGAGCCCTGGCAAGCACAGAGCTCGCCAAATTCCAGGCAGCTCCTGGTGCCAAAAGGCTCAGCCCTCTCCCCCCTGCCTGCAATCGCTGCCCATTCCTCTTCCAGAGAGCCTCCAGGAGCGAGCCCTGTGCTACCTCTCCAAGCACAGCACCGGCTCCCCGGTCCCTCCCTGTGCAGGATGCGGCCAAGCCCTCCTGGGTCATGGCCATGGCCCCTGTGAGCCAGAGCAGCAGCAGCCCCCTTCCACTAGCGCTGCCCAGCCCGGCTGTGCACGGGGAGGAGCAGAGGAGCCTGGGGACACTGCCAGATCCCAGCTCCCACCCAGACGGCACCACCGCCGTGTCAGCCCCCTGTGCCCTGGCAGCCAGAGTCCACAGATGGGGGGTCGCCACCAGCACCCTCCTCCCGGGGCAGCAGCAGCACCGCTGGACCCCAACAGTTCCCAGCTCAAGCCCTACAGCACAGGGGAAGCCGTGCGGACGTCAGAGCGAGGACCTCCAGCACCAGTCCAGTCGCCCTTCCTCCCCAAACTGGGCTTGAACCAGAGCCCAGCATCCCTGCGAGCACCCTTTGCTTGCTGGAGGGGGCTTCTGGGAAAGGCAGAGCAGGAGAGCATGGATGCTCTCAGCATCTGCTGTGCCCCGTGCACCCCTGCACTCGTGCCCTCCTGCCTTTCTCCTGTACAGTCTGTGCGCAGGCTGGTACGTTCGAAGACGCTCCCCTCCCAGCGACACAGGCGTGGATGAGCCGGGACCCTGCCCCAGCCCCGGATGGGACAGCAGTGCCCGGGGCCAGCCCCCAGCCACGGCTCCCGTGCTCACCCCAGGCTCGGAAGGAGCCCAGACCCAGCCCCAAGCACCGCAGCATGGGCCCGGCTCTGCCCCGGCCCCAGCCCTGCAGCAAAGGCTTTCTAAGAAGACAAGGCTGCAGGCTGCTCCGTTTTGGGAGTGCAACCAGAGAGATGCAGGGGCAGAAAGTGCTCCTTCTCCTGAGGCTGCCTGAAGCTTCGAGGCCAAAAAGGCCACCAGCCCTTTTTGAGGACCTTGGCCAAGGACCCCCAGCCTGGAGGAGGAACCATGAGACCACCCAGGCAAAGCAGGGGCAGGGCAAGACTCGCCCCCGTGCCCTGATGCTGGGAGCAGAATCCTGCTCTGTCCAGAGCATCCTCCAAAGAAACAGTCAGCAGGTACCTGCCCCTCTCCTCTGTCCTCCTGCCCATCCCGGTAGGCAGCAGGGAGCTAGGGCAGGGGCTACTGGCCTCGAGGGTCCTCAGCAAGAGCCCCCAGCTCCCCTGTAAGAGAGCTCCAGGCACAGCCAGGGACCACGCACAGACACTTGTGGGGTCCGGGACCCTGGGATGATCCTTGCAGCAGCTCCACAGCAAACGCTCCAGCCGTGGCCCTGGGGGCAGCAGGAGAGGGAAGAAGTTCTCTGCCTCCCCCAGGTGAAGAGCAGCCCCCACCTGGCACCGGCATCTCGGCCAGCACACGGCCGGCTGTGGGACCAGGCTGGCTAGAAATGCTTGTCCTCCAGCAGCGAGCTCACCACCAGCTCCTTGTTGCCGAAGTCCCAGAAGGCAGTCATGTGGAAGGCCATGTTGGAGAGGACAACCAGGTACTCCAGGAAGGCGAAGATGGTGTACACTGGCAGAGGAAACACAGCAGGTGAGGGGAACCTGCAGCCAGACCTGTCCCGGGAGCTGGGGGATCTCCTGGGGCACCCCTGCGGGGCAGCAGGGCACGCGGCGGGGGGCTCATCCACTGCTTGAACCCAGGTGGGAGGAGAAGGGCGGCCAGGCACCTTCTCTTGGGAGGGAGCTGTCTTTGCCTCTGTCCAGGACTTGGCAGGCAAGGTGTCACCCCAGCCCCTTCCCCATGCACAGCCGAGCCATGGGGAGACCACAGCCCTGCACCAGCCCCCTTACCTCCAGGGCTGCAGTACCAGTTGTGGTGGAAGTAGACGCACACGGCAAACGCAAACGTGATGAAGGTGAAGAAGAAGAACAGCTGCTTCCACTTGTACGACTTGCGCTCCTGGAAGAGGCCAAGAGTTGGGTCACAGCCCCGGCAGGTCCCCGGTGCCTGCCCCATCCCTCTCTCCTGGCACGGCAGGGACCTGACAAGGCCATGAGCGGCTCAGCCCTTGCCCCTGCGGACGCTGGAGGTGCCAGAGCAGCCACCCCCATCCCCAGGGAAGCTCTGCCCTGGCCCCACCGCAGCCCTGGGGACACGGGCAGGTACCAGGAGCCCCTCTGCACCCCGGCTCCTTGGGCACAGCCGTCCCAGGTAAGGACGATGGGCTGCATCGGCTGCTTTGGCTGGGCTGTGACCTGGGGACACGCTGGGGGATCACAGCTACGTGGAGATAAACCGAGCTGCTGCCCGGACTCCCGGCAGCCCTGAGGGCAGGCTGCCGTGGGGGGCTGCGGCACGCCAACACATCCCACCCGGCTCTTCCCCCGGGGACTCGCTGCTGCAGCCAAGTAAGGGGCGATGGGAGCGATGGGGGCCTCCGGCACAGTCTGACACCAACAAGCCACGCGGCCCCCGGTGAACGTGGGCAACCCCAGCGGCAGGAGCACCCGGCCACCCGTGGTGGTGCTGGGACATGCATGGCACATGGGGCCCTCGCAGCTCTCTGAAGATGGGCCAACGGCTCTACCAGACGGTAGATCCTCCGGCTGCGGACAGGGCGGCTGCAGGTGGCCCTGGCTCCCCCGAGTGCTGCCCAACCGCCCCGGCACGGGGAATTCACCGGCGTGTGCAGGCGGCGGCAGCCAGTGCTGCACCCCCTCGCTCACAACTGCACCAGGGAGGAGGAAACCACATGAAGGGGCAGCAGCTGGGGCAGGCGCCATGCTGGAGACGTTGCACAAGCCACCCTGGCACCAGGGGGGCCCCATCCTGCCCCCCAGCACCACCTCCGACAGCGCAACGGGTGGGAGCAGAGCAGAGGGCTGCTGCCAGCAGCCCCCCATGCCCCCAGCAACGCACGGCTTGCTCCTTCTGTGCTAGCAGAGTCCACCCCCCCCCACCCCAGCAAAGGGGGCAGCCCAGGGGGCCAGCCCCCTCCCCTACGATGGGTTCCCCCAACACACTGTCCTGTCCGCCGGCTGCCCAGCACCCCCTGAAGCTGGAGGCTGCGGGTGCAGTGGTCCCCTCCGGGAGCTGTGGGGCTGCTGTGGGTACCAGCTCCAGCCCCCTTCCTCTCTTTCTCCCATCAGGCTGAGCATCACGGATAAAGAAACCTAAAGCCCTGGGGTGAGCAGGGAGCCCCCGTGGCAGAGGAACCCCAAACCGCAGGTGGACACCAAGGAGAGTGCAGGGGAGACCCCAGCATCTCCATCCCAGCACAGGGCGGCCAACACGTGGAGCCCTGGGGAAGGGGGGCTGGAAAAGAGGGGGCTGGCCCCATACAAGGGGACTGGGGATGCCACAGACAGCCCAGACACGGGCTGTTATTCCCATTTCTGGGTGGGTGGGGAATTTCCCCCTCGTCTGATGTTTCACATGAGACAAAAACTCCATTTTCAGGGACTGCTGAGAATGAGGAAAATTTAAATTGCCCCATCACACTTTCCATTAACCCCCGGAAAGCGTGCCGGCAGGCTCAGCCAGCCACCCTACGAGCACAAACAGGTCACGGCAGGGAGGAAAACCCAGAGAGGAAGCACAGCCTCACGGTCGCCTTCGCCATCTGGGGACGTGGGGCCAACGCAGATGCCGCCTCCGCCCCGCAGGGCCCAGGCAGGTCCTTTCCCACTGGGGCTGACAAGGGTCCCTCTCCCCAGAGGCTCCCGGGACTCTCCGGAGCAGGGCTGCCCGCAGGCAGGAGCAGGCAGCCCTGCCTGCAGCCCCTGTCCACCTGCCCACCGGGAAAGAGGAGGCAGCTGGTGCTCAGCCGTGAGGGTGCGGGGCCAGCGGCGCGGGGTGGGGTGAGCAGCAGTGCCAACCCGGGAGTTAAATAACAATGAGCAGCCGGGGCTGAGGCGTTATGTAAAGTTTCACACCGGAAAAGCGGGTCACAAAACAGCCTTGTTTTCATCCAGGTCCCACGGCAGCGGAAACGGTTGTGCTACGAAGCGGCGGCAGCGTCCCGCTCGTCGTAGCAAGGTGAGCGGCAGCTCCCCGCTGCGCTCCCCTGCGCAGCACCGCGCCGTCTCTTACGGCGCCACGCTGTGCTGCGCTGCATTGCGTCGGGCTGCACCCTGGGATGCGGCACTGCATCATACAGCACTGCAGCGTGGTGCACTGCGCGGCATCGTACGGCTGCGAACCGCACCGTGCTGCACCACGCCACTGTACCGTATCACGCAGCGCCTCACCGCATCACGTCGTACGGCCCCCGAATCCACGCCTTGCAGGAGGCTGCCGCTTGCAGTGTATTTTAGGCACCCCCACATTCCTGGCGGCCGAAGGCTGAGGGGCCACAGGTGGGGGACCCCCAGCAAAGCCAGGGCCACGGGAAGCGGTGACAGCAACCAGCGCTGCCCGAGCCACGAGCAGAGCGGCAGGCATAGACCACGCTGGTGAGCAGACAGGCAGCTCATCTCCACTGGGCACCGGCAACTACCAAAGCTCCCGCCACGCCGCCTGAAGTGCGGGCATGCCGGTTCCTGCCTCCTCCTCCTGCACCAGGGCAGGGGGTAACGCTCCAGCTCCCACATCTCCTGCAAGGTCCCCGTGCTCCTTCTCGCTGCAGCCGGCTGTCCTGCCCGGGCTGCCCACGCTGCTGCAGGGACCTTCCCTGAGGAGCAGCGAATGGTGCCAGGTTTCAAGCCAGCGGCTGCTGAGAAACCTCTGTTCAGCATCGCAGACATCTGTCACGACATGTGCCGCCTCCCGGCCCCTGTGGCAAGCAGGCGTAATCCCCCGGGGCGCTGGGCTGAGCTGGACGTGCCCTGGCATTAGGGATTAACACCTAATTATCCACTCATCTCTATAATCCCTGGTCAGGCTGGGCCCAGCCCAGGGACTTGCCCTCCAGGGAGAAGCAGAGAGGGCACCTCTCCACCCAGGAGGCCCCAGAGGCGCAGGGTCAGGGTGCCAACGGCGCGAGCCTGGGGTGGCTGCTCCTATGGGGACACCCTTGGGGTCCTGCAGCAGGATGAGGGGCAGCACAGGGGCAGAAGACCCTCAGGTTAGTGCCCTGGAGGGGAGATGGCAGCTCTAAGCAGCCTGGCAGAAGGCTGAAGCCTCCACACTCCAGCTCCCTGAGACGAAAAAGAGGGATAAGAAAATCCCAAGGATGCGGAACGAGTGACTGCGAAATGCTCAGGACACACACTGAGGTGGGGAAGATGGTTTTACAGCCTGGCAAACCCAGAGGGAGAGAAGTGCACCCCTCCTTCCCCTGGAGGGAAGAACCCTGACCCTAACCCTAAGCTTGACCCTGACCCTAAGCCTAAACCTGACCCTAAGCTTAACCCAGCGCGGTGCAGTACAGAACCTGCTCCCCTGCAGAGCTGGGCAGAGGGATGCTGGGGCAGAGGGATGCTGGGGCAGAGGGATGCTGCCAGGGCAGTCCCATGCCTGGCACAGGCAGCAGGCATCGGCCACCAAGGGATGGGGTGGTCAGAGCTCAGCCGGTTTCAGGCTCTCCCCGGACCCTTGCTGGGGCTGCTGGGCTGGCACAGCTGCAGCTGGCAACGCTCAGCTGCCAACCCCGGCTTCGCAATTTCCTCCTCCCAAGACAGACTGGGGCACCCGGTGTTCCTTGCAAGCCACTCCGGTTTCATGCAGCCCCTCACCCTGACCCAGCCCTCCGTAGCTGGATGTGTGTCTGGCCCAGAAAACCACAGACAAATTATATTTAGTCCGGCAGCTTGCAGGCTTTGAGCTGAGGCACATTCCCCGTGCACACGAAGGTGAGTCAGGAGCCAGAGGCCAGACAATGGGGGAGAGGAGAAGAGACCAACCCAGCCCAGCAGGGCTAGCCCCGCAGCCCCAGCCCGGGACACTGCTCTATGCGGCTCCGAGCCTGCAGAAGGCATCCAGCATCTCCTTCCCCCATCCCGGGGAAGCCCCCAGCCCTGCAAACGCAGCTCCAAGGGCTGGAGGATGGCTGCTGTGAGCAGGCAGATAGGAAACACCAGCAAGGAGGCACAGAGACTCCTGCTTCTTCCACTGCCTCTGGAGAGGAAGATGACGGACCCTGCAGAATTCACACCCCAGTTCCTGATGGGGACAGGGAATGCAATGGCAAAGTGACATTAATTCAAAACGCAACAGCTACGCTCTCCTGGGACCTCCCAAGCACGGGCTCTGCTCCTGGAGCTGTCCCTTCCTGGGGGACAAGCAGCACCCTTGAGGCTTTGTGCTGCACATCGGTCCCAGCTCCCCCTCGAGCATTTCTGGCTCCTCTGCGGTGAACCCAAACTGCCCTAGCACTGACGGCTCAGCGCTGGGATATTTATAGAGGGCTTGTGTGACCTACTGCCACCACCCCCATGGGCTGCTGTCACTAGACTGCCGGCTAGGCGATGGTGTTACCGAGGAGTCGGGCTGAAACCACGCGTGTTCACCAACCGCCTTTGTGATACCCTCTGCACCGCTCCAGCAGCAGCTGGAAACTCAGCTCAGCTGTCCTGCTCGGGCAGCGCAAGCAGAAATGGCTTAACCAGCGCCGAGCGGGACAGGAGTGGCAGCAGAGCGAGCAGGGTGCCTGCCAGCCAGCAACCCCTCCATGCTCACGTAGCCGGGGTTTGCAGCCGAGCAGCACCTCTGCCTTCACACTTGCTGCATGAGATGCTTTCCAGAAGCTGCCAGCCTGGGGCCGGGCTCAGCCTGCACGCCCTGCGGAACAGGCTGACGGCAGCCTGGGCTGCTGCGGGGCAGAGCCCTGGTGCCAGTGGCACAGCGGAACCCGGCTCCGGTGATGGGCCTGAAGCAGCCGGCCCGGCGGCCGCCGTCAAAGTGCATGAGTGTCTCCCGGCCGAAACGCAGCCACTAGTGACACCAGCCGCTGGGGCAGGGGGGAAATATGTTTGCAAACAAGAAGTGAAACTGCTCTGCTCTGCTGCACTGCTCATCATCTTTGCTGTGGCAGAGCCAGCTGTGGAAGGAGGGTTTTAAAGGGCACATAGCTGGCCAGGAGCAGAGAATGACTGCAGAGAAGCCAGCCAGGGAGGGCGATGCCACACCAGCCATGGCCACGCATCAAGGGCTGGATGCGCTACCTCTAGTCTGCTATGATTAGTCCGCAGCTGGAGGCTCTCTGGCTCCATTTCCCTTTTTCCCCTGAGCTCTCTTCTCTGCTTTGCCCCTTCCCCTCCTCCTCTCAGCCTGCTTTTTCTTCCCTTCCGCAGAGCTTTATTTTCCTTTCTCTCACTATTTGCCACCTTGCAACTGGAAACCATCTGTACTTCCCCATTACGAACAAGTTCCTCAGCACCTTCCTGCCCTTGCAGAAAGGCAGTTGCAACACGAGCCCCGATGAACGCGAGGCTTTTGCAAGACCAATTCCTGTCACTCACGCACAGAAACTCCGGCAAACCTGGGGAGCTTCTCCCCCTCCGGCAATGCTAAAAAGCGGCGCAAGACACAGGGCCTGAGAAGGGCCGCGCACAGACGCCCTGCTCCCTCCTCCAGATGGAGCAAGAGGAAGGCTGGGTCTGGCCTTCCAGCTCCTCACATGGAGTTTGTCCTGGAGATGTCCCCAGGTTTGGCCCCGGAGAACCTGAACCTCCCCTGGGGACCCTCGGCGGTTTCCTCTGCTCCAGTACCCTCCGCTGAAGAGGGAAGGACAGGACACCGTGGGACCAGAGTCATCCTCCGCACCCATTCCCTCCTGCCACCTCTGGCTCCAGGGCCCGGGGTACCAAAGGTGAACAAAAAGCCCCCACAACCGACACGAACGGAGCCAGAACCCAGCCCCGAGATGCCGTGACCCGCAAGAAGAGATCACTTGTGCCCTGCCCTAAAACAGCCCGGCAAGCTGAGCTGGCCAGGCCGGAGGCAACTGCCCAACTTCTCCCTGCTCCTGCTGAGGCTGGCAGTTCCCGTCGGCCGCTCGGCTCGGGGCGAGGAGGATGTGGCGTCGGCAGCACCGCGCTCGCCGCGGCCTCGCCGCCCCTCCCCTGCCGAGCCAAGCAAGCCGCCGGTGTTGCAGGAGCCGAGCCCTGCTGCCACCAGCCCTGAAAAGCTGGCATGGAGCTCGAGGAACTCAAATAGCGGGATAAGCCCGGGGAGACCCTGCCCGGCCCGGAGGAGCCGTGGTCCCGTGGGAGTGATTCACAACGGGAGCCCAACTCGCACATCATGGGACACCGTCGGAGCGACAAAGCAGATCTGCAGAGCGACGATAAGGGCGAGCGCCCACTTATCGAAGGATGCCACCCACGGCCACGTGCCCGGCGGCGTGCCAAGCCCTCGGCCCTCTTCGTCCAGACACATCCAATCTGACGGCCGTGCCACCACCCCGCAGCGCTTTCCTTTCCAGAGGAACTCGCCCGCCGCCCTCGCTCCCCGGGCGACAGCTCCATCTGCCGACACGTGGCCCCGCGGGGAGCTGGTGCGGGGGACGCCGCGCTCCCAGGAAGGGGGACAAACCCTGGCTCCAGGTCAGGGCTAGCCCCAAAGGGGTCCTCTCTCTGTGGGGGGGACCATGCAACCCTGCAGGCAGCTCCCCTCCATCAGCAAGGCCTTTCCAAGATGGGAGGAGGAAGCCGTGCCAGGTGGTGGCACCGTGCCGGGGGGTGGCACATTCAGCCAGGGCATCGCCGTGCCCCCCTGCACTTCCACCCAGGGATGTGCCGCGGTTGACACGTCCTCAGAGGGGGCAAATGCTCCTTTGCTGGGCTTGGGCACGTACACCAGGACACAGGAGTGCTCCAGCACAGCTTGAGCCCTGCAGCATCGGGGAGAGGGTAAGCAGCCCCCAGCCCAAGCGAGTCCTGCAGGACGGGGGGCAGGTTTGCTGTGCCCCTCGCCCCGTGCCCAAAACAAGCCACCCAGCAGCACCAGAGCAGATGCACAGGCTGCTCCAGTGGGTGCACGAGAGCCCAGGTGACAGCACCCAGTGACACCGAGCCCATAGGCTTTGTGGGCGCGGGCTGCTCCCCCAGCAGAGCCCCAGCAAGGCCCCCATCCCGCAGCAGCTTCACAGACCAGCTGTGGACACGCAGACACACAGGATGGGCTCTGGACAGCCATGCCAGCACCTCCCACCCGCTTTCCTCAGCTCCTCGGGAGCAGGTAATGAACCAGCCCCGGCAGGTGACGTGGCAGAGAAGGGCGACCTGCAGGCAGATGGCGGCAGGGCACACCGGGTCAAAACGCTGGCGGGACTTTGCTCACGGTGTTCCCTAATACGAACTTGGGAGAAACCCACCTGAATAACCAGCAGAGAAAAGCCAGACATTTAGAGGCAGGCTGCTCACCTCCCTGATCCGATCCTCTAGCTCTGATGCTGCGATGGATCAGGGATGCGTTACACCAGAGCTCTCTGCCCCCAACCCCTGCTACACGCAGCGACGTGTACCCATCACCATCGGGGCATGCAGGCTCAGAGCTCAGCCCAGGGAATGGCCACCATGCCCAGCTCACAGCCAGCATCTGCTTTTTTGCTTCCCACGAGCTGACAGCAGGACTAGCACTGCTGCTAACACACTGCAAGCAAAACTCACCGGCTTGCTGCAATGCTACAGTCTGCAAAGGTGCATCACCTGCAGACAGGCACTCCCCAGGGGTGACTGCTGCTTGGGGAGCCGTTGTCTGAGGTGCAGTGCTGGGGGAAGAGATGCAGGGGCTTGGAGTTCTTGCCAAAAAACCCAAAACAAAAACCAAAAAAAGACAAGCCAAAAAAAGATGAAATAAATAAAGGATTCCACGGGAAAGCCACCAAGGAGTGACTGCTGAGCTCCCGTTATCCCCATATCACCAGAGACAACAGACCACTTCCCAGCAAGAGGGGAACCCCAGGATCTCCAAAAGTCCCTTTCATAGGGAATCTTGCAGCCAAACAACTGCTGGAAGCTTCTTTTCCAAGTCTCTGAAATAAGCCAGCAAGGGGATGGGCTCGGTGAATTGCCGGAAGGGGATGATAAACAGCCGTGACGGAGCAGGAACCTTAGCAAGGCACTCTCTGTAACTGTCCGAGCAGACCCCACGCACAGTGCTCATCCTGCTCACACATGGGCAGCGTGTCTGAGCAGATCCCATGCACAGCACCCACTCTGCTCCGTAAGCAGTCAGCTCATCTGAGCAGACCCTGAGGACAGCACCCATCCTGCCCTGTATCCCTGTACACAGTCCCTTCAGAGACGCTTGCTCCCAGTCCTCGCCAGCTTCCTGACCCCAGGATAAGGGCACACACCTCCGACAGTTTCCCCTAAAGGTCTCTGCTTTGCAAAGAGATCACCTTCCTGGGGCAATGCAGTCCAGGGAGCCCTGGGGACCCTTCCCCATCTAGTACTGGGGATGGTGAGGGTTGGACTGGGGATCAGCTGAGCAAGACACATCACGGAGGAGAAAAGGACAGAGAGGTCCAGGGAGCCCAGAGACCCAGACAAAGCTGAGTGTACAAGAGGCACACATGCGCAGAAGGAGCTTTCACATACGGATTTTCAAAGCTGCATGTTCTGCCCTGCCTGCCTGCGGCTCTGCCGGTGCCCAAGGTCCAGCGCTCATGCCACAAACCAGCACGGCACCAAGGCTGCATCCAGGCAACGGAGCCAGAAGCCCCTGGCTGGACCCTCTGCCTGACCTGCCGCACGACCAGCAAGTCCCCGAGCCCACCGGCCCCCTCACAGAGAACAAGACCCACAGCCAGCCTGCTCAGTGCACCGATTTCTGGAGGAAAGGGATAACACAACATCTGCTGCCCACTGCTGGCAGCTGTTCCCAGCTTGCAGGACCAGCCGGTTCCCTGTTCCCCAGCACAGAGAAGCCAGTTTCAGCTCAGAAACAGGCATCCTCAGGCAAGGAGAAGGGGTCAGCAAACCCGAACCACAGAAACAGTAGTGGGGCAGTTTTCAAATGTCAGCTCTAAGTGAAAACCAGAAAATAGGAAATTAAAAGATTCCTCCCCACTTTGTTTTGGTAAACCATGAATTTTGGTGACCATGTCTCCCAGTTTCACCTGCTGGTGTTAATTCCTTTAGCACCCGGTTACGGTTATTTCACAAGTGAGCGACAGCTGAAGCCCTCCACCGCCAGCCGAGAGCCCCCTCCCCAGCACCCAGCACTGCACGGAGAGAAGAAAGGAAAGTTTCTGTACCTCGGGACTTACTGTGTGTTTCTTAGTCATTCTCCAGAGGATGCACGTAAGAAGCATGTGGCCCAGAGCCGACGTGATAAAGACGATGAAGGCATTTTCGTGTATTGCTGAATCAACAAGACAACAGGTTTCCTGTTAAATCTGAACCAAGAGCACAAGGGGAACGCAGGACAGGCTTTGGGAGGGTGAAAGACTGCTTTCTGCAGGATGCGGTCCTGCTAGGAGTCCCAGCACCCAGCAGATGCTGTGCCCCCAGCACGAGCAGCAGTCCGGGGACCCAGGGTCTTTGCAGGAGACAGGCACAGCACAGCTCCGCACCCCCCGCAGAGAAGGGGAAGGGGGATTTAATAACAAAGCTGCTTGTGCATGCCTCGCTGCCCCCTGTAAGCCTGGGGCTGGAGGGGGATTCGAGTTGCAGGAAGACTTATCCCACAGGTGCCAGGAGGGTGTTTATGTGCTCTGGCACCCGGTCTGAGAGTCTCCATTGCTTCACACAGCTGTAAACCTCAGGCACCCTTGAGAGCAGCTCAGCATCACCACTATTGTTCTAGGGATGGGGAAACTGAGGGACAGGGTGGGGGGGAGTTGCAGAGTGAGCCAGTCCACAACCTAGAAAGGGCCACCTTCTGGCCTCCTGCATTATCTGACCGCCAATTAACAGTTGTCATCAGCCTCATCACCAGCACCAAGGCTGCCTCGTGTGTCACTGAACTAGCCCGGATTTAGGGTCAGGCTGGAAGTGCAGCTGGAGCAACACTAAGCCAGAGCAGCCCACAAAACCCCAAAGCCACACACAAAGCCCATGCAAATTCAGGTAAGTTATTTTCAGAAGAGTGCTTCTGTGTAATAGTTTCCTAGCCTCTTCTCCAGGAACTGAACCATAGGCTGAATTCCCAACCACCTGAACGTAACAAATGATCTTCCCTGCTTCCCCTCTCGACTCCAGGGGAAGGGAAACCACACGAGGAGCAATGGTAAAGGCAGCTATTAGAGGTGAAGACATGAGCCGTGTCCTGCAGAGACGATTAACCTGAGCCCATTCTCATCTCAACACAGCAGCTGAGGTCTGAAACTTTCCCCATAAACCTGAGATCAGTCTGTAATAAGGATCTGAGATAACTGGGTTAGCCTCAGCTCTCAGTGCGGCTTTTGCCCAGCCACTCTGCCACATTTCAGTCTCCTCCTCGCAAAGCTCTGCGCAAGGCAGGCAGAGCCACTCGGGTGATGATGTGCTCTGAGGTATCCAAACCCCAAAGGAGCATCTGAATTTCTTAGGGTGTGCTCCCAGCCCTGACATGTTTGAGAAGTGTTGCCGTCAGGTCGGTTGGCAATCCCCTGCTGTGGTGGGGGCAGCTGGGGACACCGGCAGAGGTAGGCAGGGTGGCAATGCGATGCCTCACCGTAAGGGACAGCCAGCAGGAGACAAGGAAGGTGAGCTGGACAGGAACATCCCCTAGACCACAGACCTCCATCAGCTGGAGGTTCATGTCCAGCCATTCCAGGTCACTGGGCTCCACGACGGATCTCCATCCTCACCCTAAAGGCTGGGGAGGTCCTTGGACTCCGCTCATGACACCGCAGCCCTGAAGCCAGCAGCCTTACTGGTGAAGGCCCAGTGGAAGCCAGTGAGCACCCAAAGTGGGGGAAGCTTCATCAGACGGACAGCCAGTGTGCCTGTGACAGGCCCCAGCACAGACTGCTCTGGGCATGGCTCTCAAGCAATGAGCAGGTGAGCAGAAAGGCAATAACCACTGCACTGTGAAAGACAGAAGCATCTGTGAGTAGGAAAATAAGCAGCATGAGCAGAGAGCTGTCAGGTGTCTCACCAGCCCGAAGGGTGTTGGGGCTCATGCACTTGTTAGCTGTTTTTCCTGGACAGCCTGTTGTTTTGGTGGGCAAGATGCAATGTCTCCAAAGACCTGCTTTCACAGAGAATCAGGACAGCACCTGCACTGCTCTGCTCTGCGCTTTGAATGTGAAACCTTGCTCTGATGGCAGCAGTGGGCTGAAGGGAGCCTCAGACATCATCCACCTGGTCCTCTGCACTGGGGCTGGACCCATCAACCCCACAGGCATGTTCCCAGCATTCTTGGAGGGCTCCGGTGGCCATAGCCTGTTTCCAGTTTGCTGTTTTAAGCAGTTGCAAGGCTTCCTGATCCCCACCACATCTGCCTTTCGAGAGCTTGTTTTCCTCACCCGTTGTGAGTAGGAAGATACTCTCAGTACGGTATCAGCCGCATTCCCACCTCCTTATCTCACCTCCCTTGCTGTGAGGAGACAAACTCTATTCTGTCAATCTCCCCTCACCAGCACCTCTCCAAACCCTCTGTTCTTGGAGGTCTGGCCCGGCGTCTCCTTGCGAGACTTTGTGACTACATCCTCCAGTGTGTTCCCACAGCCGGATACAATACCCATCATCATCATCACCCTCAAACTGTGTGCAGGAACAGCCAACACGCGACTCTCCTGCTGAAAGTCCCGGAACTGGGTTTGTTTCCGCTGCAACAGCACCACCTTGCTGGCTCGTGGATTTGAGTCCTGCCAAGTCAATCCCCAGTGCCTTCTCCAGATTTTAGGATTAAACAGTAGCTGGATATCATCACTGGCACTTAAATTCATTTCAGATGAGACCATGTGGGAGAAGGGCATTTCCCAGCCTACCGTGATCGTATTCTGCACACACTGATTTAACCTGAAAAATTCTGATTTTGTTTTCAAGTCAACACAAGAAATTCTACCCAGACAGTTTTGTGGGAGGGTATTTAAAATGCAGCTGGAACAGAGCGCGGGCTGGAAGCCAGCTCAGAGCCAAAGCCAAAGCTCAGCAGTGGAGACAGAGTGGATAGCAGGGACGAGCGCTAACCTGCCTTTGCTCAGCTGAGGTGAGACACATTAAGCATGGCCTTGGCACACAAGTGGGAACCAAGCACTAAAGTCTGATCCTAGGCTTGATACAAAAATGCAGCCTATGGTTTCAGCCAGTTATCAGCAACCAAGAATGTTGGGAAGAACACAGCTATTTGCACATAACTTTGCTCTATAAATACTAATTTAAATAGAACTTTTTTTTTTTTTTAAGTTTTTTCCCCTCCAAACTGAATACTTCCAAAACACTGGCATGAAGTAGAGCTCTGCAAAGCCTCAGCAGCCACGAGCTAGACCACCAGCACAACGGTCAGCACAGAGCGTGGGAGGAGACACCTACCATAGTTTTCAGATGAGGACACGTACGTCAGAATAAGGAGGGCGAAGTTTTCAAGCAGGTTGAGCAGCAGGTTGAAGTGGCACAAGCGCAGGTAGCGAGGGTGCGAGCAGTGGCAGCTCTGGTAGTGGTTCCAGTAAGCGACTGCCACCAGGAAGCGGGGAGCCGAGTGGAGGCCGATGCAGAGGCGCCAGACATAACGCTGGGGAGTCTCGCCTCCGATAGCGGCGCTGATGGAGGGGAGGTAGTTAGGGACCTGGAAGAGAAACAGCGGCTCATGGGGAGAGGCATCGGGAGTGTGTCATATTGTTGTATTTATAGCCCTCCAAGACTCTAAAACTGGGGTTTTGGGGTTTTTTTCCTAAATAAGTTTATTGCTATTTCAAAAGCCCAGGAGCGTAATGTGGCGGCAACCCTGGTTCATCCCCAAGGACCACGCAGCCCCCAGCCCTGCCGGGACAGTCCCCAGGTGCTGGGGTGCCCTGCTCATGGTCCCGCTCAGGTTTCTTAAGCTTTATACCTTTGACCTTTATTCCTTCCCTTTACTCAGTCATGGTCCCCCATGTCTTCTGTGCCCCCAGGTTTGGGGAGAGAGGAGAGAAGCGTGCACAGTTTTGTTAGGCCAACTCTAACGGAGAAAACTGATAGCAACAGCAGGCAACGACAATGTTCAGGGAGGAACACAAAAGCAGGAACACCATCAATACAGCCCCAGAATAAACTCCCAACCTCCAGAGTTTCACAGCTCAGGGACTTCCCAAGCCAGCCACGATTTCTGTGCACCGCGTAATCCACTCTTCCATGATCCTGCTCAGTCTCCCCTGAAGCCCACACAGAACAGTGCATCCCCAGCGTCCTGCAGAGAGGTGTTCCCCAGATCAGCTACTCTCAAGGCATCCAAGAAGGAGCTGGTTCCTCAAGCAGAACCTGCCACCTCCATACAACGTCCCCTACTTCTCATACTGGCAGACGGCGAGCAGTGGATCCCTGCCTGCTGTCTCCAGGTCAGCCACAACCTCAGAGGTCTCCGTCTCGCCTCTCCTCACTCTCAGCCCAGAGTTTCTTCCTGTGCGCAGCTGAAGAGCCCTTGCTTCACCACCCCAGGAACAGGAGCTGCGTGACACCGTCCTTGCTGCCCTGCCCCATACACCTGAGTGGTGAGGAGGGGACAGAACCACAGGCTGGGTGTGCACATTACTTATCTCTCCAAATCAAACCACCCTAGCATTTTGTTGCTCCACCACCCCCCTCGGCAGCCTGCCTCGCCCTCCCTGCTCCAGGATCTCAGCATAGCCATCAGCCTGTGTCACTCCACTGTGTACGGTCATGAGGAACAACACAGACCCCATAAAGCCCTGGGGTCATCTCCTGCTGGTGTGAGAATGACTCCTGCCCTGTTCTCAGCTTGTAACCAGCTGCTTATCCGTGCTTGTGCCGTGGCTGCTTGAAAGCCCTGGGGAGGAACCCGATCTCATCCCTTTTGGAAATCCAGCCGATCCCTCTCAACCCCAGCTCCCCAGGCATGTGCTTGTGACTCCTCTGAAGAACTCCAGCAGATCTGAGGGGCAGCAATTCCTTTTATAAAAACTGGGCTAACTCTTCCACAAGACAGTATATTTATCTGTAGCTTTACTAGTTTTATTCCTTACCGTAATCATCACCAATGTGCCTAGTACAGACATCAGCCTGACCAGTCTGTACTTCCCTAGGTTGCTTTTAAAAAGCTGAAACCTCAGTTGGCAGTCCCGAGGCATCACAAGTACATTAAAATAAAGCAGTTTGTTCAAGATCCTGTAACACTTTTGGTGGGAAAGCCTGGAAGAAGAGAGGACCCCTGCCACCCCACCAGCTGCCCCAGCCAAGCAGCCACAAACTTGGAGAACATTCTGCTGAAGAGAGTCGCTTACCCCGCAATGGGTTGCTGTCGTCTCCTGGAAATGGAACAGCAGAGACCAGATCACACAGAAAAGGAAACCAAAGAGTGGGCAAAACACAGTCCCAACGGCCAGCGTGGTAAAACGGAGCCGGAAGAGGATCCCATCTCGATCCAGGGGCAGCGGTACCTGTAACATCTTGATGGAACTGAAGACAAACAAACAAGTGAATGTTTGATGGGGATTCTCTGTCGTCCTGCAAGGTCCAGCCCCAAACAGCCCTGGGCAGGGATGCACACATACAGCTGGCAGAGACGGCCTCTCACACCCGTGTTTAACAGCCGCACAGCCCTAGGGTGGGCATCAAGGACAGGCAGCCGAAAGCACCGTTCTGGAGACGCAGGAAGCCCGAGACTCATGTACAACAGGGAGCAGGGCCAGAGCAGTGGCCGGAAAGGAGCGGGCAGCGGGACGTGTGGGCAATGGGACGTGCAGGCAGCGGGATGTCCTGCACTGTGCTGCAGACAGCAAGACCGATTTGGCTGGAAAGGCACGTGAGCTTTTTTCGGCGGGGTACGTCTATCCAGACCGTTCCCGGGCTAAGCTCAGAGCTGCCGCACAGGACAGCGCTGACATAGCGAGGGCACTGGGTGCTGCCTGTCGATGCTGCCGCGAGCTGCGGCTCCTCCACCGCATCCCCAACCACCCACGGCACCGTCCTCACTCCGCTGCCACTGCACCGCAGCCCCGCATCCAGCACCGTTCCAGCTGAGCGCTCAGCACCTTTACAGGCAAGACTCCGGCTGCAGGATCAGGACCTTGCACGCCCTGCACCTTGCACAACAATAAAGCCGTGGCTCATCAGGTCGGGCAAGCTGGGACAAGCAGTTTATCAAGCCTGGCAGCCTGCCTCTGGCTCAGGGCTCTCCATCAGCTCAGTCCCAACACTCGCTGGCTGCTCTCTTGCCCTCAGCCACGGCTGTTCATCCTTTAACATTCCCACGCGCCCTTGGCCGCAGCCCAGCTGCCCTCAGACCGACGGGGTCAGAGCCACGTTAAATCAGTCCCGATCACCACACGCGTCTTCCTTCGAGCTCTCCTCCCTCCACGGCGGGCCCCGACCTCTCCTGTCCCAGCAGGCTCCCCTCTGCCTGGGGACAAGGGCCACCGAGCAGCCCAAACGAGGGGCTGTGACATTCTGCTCCAAGCTAGCAGTTCGGGATCCCTGCCTCACCTCAAGACACCGTGCGGGCTCCAGAACAAATCCGATTTATAGACAATCCCTCAGAAGCCAGTTACCAGCGAGGGCAGGAGTCTGGGCAGCTGCCCCAAGGCAGCACATCCACCCCCCCTCCTCCAGCACCATAAGCCCCCCCTCCAGCACCAGGGACCATCCCTGCCAGCGCTGCGCCCACCTCAGCAGCCAAGGGCTATGGAAAACACAGCTCAGCCCCCTCGCCTGGGCTCTGCCACTGCTTTACAGGCTGCTGGGAGTTGGGGGGAAGCGGATTTATTTGCAGGATAAAAGCAAAGCAAAAGGGAAGCTCTACTGTGGCTCTGCTGGAGCCCTTTGGGGTCAGGACTGCAGCAAGCCAGACCGGGGGGAACGGGATGCCACGGCCAGCCCCCCCCCCGGCAGCGACCCCCCCTCGAGGGGACACCCCTGAAGGGCAGAGCTGTCAGAGGCAGCCATGCTTCCTGCAGAGCAAGGCCCAGGTTGGGGGGACGGGGACCCTCGCACCCTGCACCCCCCTTGAGGGGAGGGACACACACCGCACAGCGTGTCATGGGGATGTCCGAGGCAGGGGGGTGTCCGTGGGGGACAGCCTCGCGGTGGGGGGGGACACGTGGACGACGACACATGGTGACCCTGCTATCCCCAAAAAGGGAGACCCCGCCTAGCCCCCCCACCCCTCTCTTTGCCCAAAGGGGGTAAATAAAAAAGCAAATCTTTTGTGTCACACGCTGAACAGCCCCGAGCCTGCCCGGCACCCCCCACCCCGTAGAGACACCGCCCCCGGCGCACCCCAGCCCCTAGAGACCCCCTCCGGCACCCCACACTCCCCCGGAGACCCTCCCCGAGCACCCCCCCCCCCGGGACATCCCCGGGGACCCCACAGTGCTGTGACCCCCACCCCGGTACCCCACATCCCCCAGAGACCCCCCCCACCGGGTAACTCCCTCCCCCCCGAGACCCCCAGGAGCTCACACTGCTGTGAGTGACCCCCCCCCCCGGGCACCCCAACCGCTCCCTCAGACCCCCACCACCGCCCCCCCCCCCAGCCCCGCACCCCCGCACCGCTCAGCCCCCTCCGCACAGCTCCATGGCCCGGACGGGCACCGCCACCACGCCTCCTCCCCTTCTTCCCCTTCCTCCTCCTCCTGCCGCCCGCCCCTTCCTGCCGCTGCGGCCAGGCCCCCAGGCCCCCCCGCCCGCCCCTCACGGACGCCCCCCACAGACCAAACCACCTCATCGCCTTCGCCCCTTCACGGTCCCTTTAAGACTCCTGGCCCCGCCCTCTGCACCGCCCTACGCAAGCGCCCGAGCGCTCTCGGATTGGACCGGTGTGGAGAATTCCCGCCCTCAACGCCCCGGATGTTGGGCTATGCTTGCGGTACGGCGTTCTGGACCCTTCCGCAGCATTGGTTCCGCCCCCTCTGCCGCGCCAGACCAATCGGCGCTCAGGGCGCGGCGGACGTAAGGCTCTCCTTCACCCAATCCGTGAGAAAAGCTCCCCGTTCCCCGAGGGGAGGGGGTGGAGGGGAAGGGGAAACTGCCTCGCTTTCAAAGGGCGGCGGCCAATGGGCGGCTGGCGCGCGGGGGCGGGGCTAGCCAATGGGGCGGGCGGCGGCGGTAGCGCGGGGGCTGCTGGGAGGCGCGCGGAGCGGGCTGTGACGCAGCTTCCCTCCCCCCGTGAGGCGGCGGCGGCGGCACCGCGACGGGAGCGGCGCGGTGAGGCGAGGCCCGGCCCGGGCTCCCTGCCTTCCCCTCCTCTGGGCGCCGGCGGTAAGCACCGAGGGCGGGGGGGAAGGAGGGCTCACCTTTCCTGCCCGCCGGGGCGGTGCAGCGACCGCCGGGGCGCCTCGCGGCCTTTGTTCCGTAGCGCCGTTCCGGGAAACCGGGCCGGCCTGGGGCCGCGGGCCCCGTGTGTTTGGCTGGGCGGGAGGAGAGGGGAGGGGCACGGCCCGCTCGGAGAGGCCCGGAGCGGGAGGGAGGTTTAGTGTGTGGGGGGCGCTGGGCTTTGCTTCGCCTGCTCCTCTTGCGGGGGTCCCCGCCGGTGCGTGGGGAGCTGCGCGCCCCCCCCCCCCCCCCCCCCCCGTGTTTGGGGTGCTTTCGGCTGTTTCGGTTTCCCGTTGTGGGGTCTGCCAGGGGTGCCGGGGTATTTACGGTGAGGGCCGGGGAGCCCGGTGTGGGCTGGGTTGATGGCGGTGTGGGAGCCGGTAACGCTGGGGGTACGGTGAAGGGGAAGCACAGGTGAAGCGGCGTGGTGTGTACGATGGAATCTGGGGGTAACAGCAGGCCTGTCTGCAGAGTCTTAGCTGCGGTGGGCGTCTGGGGATGTAAACGCTAGCCTGGTACCAGAAGAGTTATTTTAAGTTGGGTTAATGAACTAATCGAGCGTCTTTGGATGCGGTTGGGGGTTTATGTAACGTTACTGTAAAACTGTAGGTAGAGTCCTTTTCCTCAGGAGTGAGGGCATAGCTCCTCTTCAGCTGGGGATGGTGTCCAGCAAGTGGGAGAGGACCGCTGTGTAAAAAAACCCCAACTTTTATTAATCCTGCTCTAGCTCATCTTCGCTTCTGGGCAGCTGCTGGTGTTCCTGCAGTCAGGGGCTTCGAGTGTGTTTTCATGGGACAATTCAGAGCACGTTTGATTAACACAGCGTGAGCCTGTTGTCCACATGTGGTTGCTCCCCAAGTACTGTCCTGGCTTAAAGGGACCCTGATGTGTCCATGGCATCAGTGATCACATAAAGCCCGAGTTCTGTTTTGGCTGAACTTGAGCTGCTGAGGGTCAGTAGGTAAGGAAGGGTGGCTGTCAAAGGAAAACAAAGTTTCAAACCCTGTGGGAGGGTGAAATCTTTCAATAACTTGTTTGCGTTTTAGAAAACGATGCTTCAGATTTCTTCTGAAATAGAATTTGGCATTTAACAATCCTCATTATACTCACTTTGAAAAAGCAGTGCCATAAATAAGGGGGACAGTCAAAGAAGAGGGGTTTTATGAATTGCAAACAAGATTGAACAACCACTGAAAACTGTGTGGATGCTTTGTACCTGGCCTTCAGTGAGACTTGCTTAGGGGCACAGTGAGATGACTGAAAACAGCCTATAGAAATAGAGAAGAATGTAGCTGAGGTGGGTGTGCAGAGTTCAAGGAGTGCACTCGCACTGGGCATCAGGATACAATTTCTCTCACAAGTGTGAAAAAGAATAGGTAGGATTTTTTAAGGCATCCTAGTGGGTGGTGAAGTGTAAGGCAGACCAAATCGTGAAGTTTGGGGTATTGGGAGGCGGGGGGTGGATGTTCTTGGAAGCCACGTACAGTCGTGCTGGAGCACAAAGGTTGGATTTTGAGGAAGCGAACAGGAGATTGCTCTGTGTTTTGTCCTGCTATCCAAAGCTGGGTTCTGCTGGAAAACAAAAAGCAGCCTTGGCACCGCAAAGGCGAGGTGCTTGAGGAAGAGTTGGAGGTGCAGCTGGGGAGGGTACGTGGCACGGGCATTGGGGAGCAGGCCCCTGGGGAGAGAGGTTGGGGAGGTTGTGATGTGTTGTGGGATGCAAGGTAATGCTACATCCCACAGCAGGATCCTGTTGTGTGGCAGGCAGCACTCTCTTCCAGGAGTCAGCTCTAGGCTTAGGGTGCTCTGATAGTTTGTGAAATCGGCTTTTTCTTTCGTATACCAGAATCATTTTATTTAAAGCACTCTTAATGTGCGTAAGGAAGTCGGTAAGGACTTACTTGCATGTGTGAGTGGGAAGACTCTTAACACCGCAAAATTGTGAGGTACTGCTGTTCTGAATAGTTGAAGATTACACAAAACATCTTTTTCGTTACTCTCTAATGTAAGTGTTGGATGCTGATTTGCTCTTGACTGTTTTAGTCTCCAGTAGTGCTGGGATGGCTGCATAGGTACAGTGGGTAGCTGTGGTTGCTCAAAATCTGGGTTTGGCTGTTCCCAGAAGGTGGTATGGGTTTTTGGGAAAACAAATGGTTTCATGGATGGGCAGATAGATTTAGTGACTTCGCTCTGGAGTGGCTGTGCTCGGCAGTACGCAGAGTACATGTGTGCTTCCTTTTGGTTAGGAGGATGTAAAAGGAGTTGGAATTAGGGAGCTATAGAGAAGCCGTCAAACCCAGGCAGAGGTAAAGGTGTGGATTTTGAGTTTAACTGAAATTGTTGGCGACCAAATGGAGAATACTTGATAGGAGTTTATTGCTATCCTGAATGTTGAGCCTCCTGGAAAACCTAAACGGAGTTTAAAGATTGCCAAAAGGCTAAAAGTTAGCATGTTGTTGCATAAAACAGTGCTATTCTAATGTGATAGTAAGTACTGCTTTGTAAGTATTCTTGGTATGGGCCATGTCTCACCGTTTTCTAAACTTACTAGTTCTCCACTGCTGTGGATTAGCTAATGCTGCCAACAATGGATTTTTTTTCTGGATAATACTGGCATTTTCAATGTGGAGCTAACAGGTGTTAGCCCCAATACAGAAAAAGACTACAGATTTCTCTGACCGGAGTATGGCTAAGGATCTGTAATGATTTTGTTTTAACTTGGTTGGTTTTGTTGAGAAAAGCTGTAACATTGTGTTGCTACTCAGAGAAGAGATTGGAGTGAGGCAGTGTTACTACATGTATCTGTAAATAAAACGACAGGTGTTGTAAAGGTGAAATCAGCCCCTGCATAAATGGGGTAAAACTCCCCCGAAGAAGTATTTTAAAACAACATCTTTTAGAAAGTTGAGAAAATCCCAGTGCAGCCCTGTGAGCAATAAATGGGAAGAAGATGGGAGGTGTGTTCCTGTAGTTCTTGTGCAGTGCACTTCCACTTGTCTCGTTTGAAGTAGTTGGCAAATAGGGTTTAACAGAAAATCAATCATGGAAAATCCTGGGAGTGTCACAGAAACAGCTGTAGCATGGTGCAAATCCCTGTGTGTGTTCTTAGAGAAGCGTTCCTGTGGGGTGGTCTTTCAGGTGTTGAGATGGCTGAGCAAAAAGGATTTTGTGTTGCCTGATGTGGCTCAAACGTAGTAGAAACAGATGTGGGAAGTGCTGTTAGGGTTAGATGTTCTAGAGGGTTTTGTTGACAACACATAGGTCGGGGGGAATAGTTTAATTTATTAGGTTTTTTTTTTTTTTCAGTCTGAAAGATGTACGGAAAATCTAGCCATAATTAAGGGTGGAAGACAGCTTACTTGTGATGTCACTACAGTATTAGTGTTCTTGTCCCTTTCCGGGTTCTGACAGTGTTCTAAATTGCCGAGTGTGACTTAACATGCTGTCATACATTTTATGGCTTAAGTACTCAAATTAGATTGCTTACATCAACAATGAGGTAGATGAAAAATGAGTTTTCAAGATAAGCTTTAAATAAAAGCTGAATTCTTCTTTCCAGATTTAGGGGGAAAACCTGATACATCGTGAAAATGTTTAACAAATCCTTTGGAACTCCTTTTGGAGGCAGCACTGGCTTTGGGACAACTTCAACTTTTGGACAAAGTAAGTAATGCATCCAAACTAACTTTTCAGTACTTAACGTATTTTTTCCTAGGGGTGCAGCTAGAGGGTCAGGCAGAGGTGGTGATTTTTTGTGTGTGATGGAATTGGAGTGCTGCTGGGCTGTCCAGCTCGCTCGCTTTGCAGTGAATCAGGTTCAGGAGCCCGAGGCTTCTCCACTAACCAAGCTTTTAATTTGGGTAGATACTGGGATTCCATGTACAGGCATTGAAACTTCCTTTTATAAAAGGAGTGGAAACTCAAATGCTTAGATGAAGGCCGTCTTGGTGGGGGGGAAGATTCTTTCAATCAGACCTGGAATATGTTGGGAAGACTTGGGAAGAAAAAGTATGTAATCTGAGGAGTGTCCTCTGGAGACATACATTGTAAATACCACAATGAGTGAGTTTTTAGCCATTAAAGCAGACCATAAACTGGTGCGTATGCCCTGTTCGTTTGGAAGGAAACATAATAATTATGTTTATATTGCTCCTAAACCAAGGTACGAGAAGAGCAACTTCCAGGCACCATAGAAGTGTCAGAGGTCTTGCAGAGGAGGGTCTCTCCATTCTGTAGAAGTGGCTGACTCAAATATTATAGCCTTTTGCTTCAAGAGCTCTGTAGAATTATTAATTGTACCACTTCACATGTCCCACACACTGATGTATAGGTAGTTGTGCACAGACTACTTCTGGAAAGTTAAAAAGGAAGTGACAGCATTTAGTTTCTAGTACACACGTTAAGAATTTGGTTTCATCTGAGCTATAACGTTGTTTTTCAGATGCTGGCTTTGGTACTACAAGTGGAGGAGCGTTTGGAACATCAGCCTTTGGGTCGAACAATAATACTGGAGGCCTCTTCGGGAGTACTCAGACAAAACCAGGTACTGTTGTGTTATGGTTGTAGTGGAATGCAATCCTTGAAAGAAGGATTTTATTAAAGTGTGTGGGGGGGGAACAAACCCAAGCAACCATCAAGAAAAGCAACAACAAAAAACCACCCCCAAAATCCCCAAAACAACAAAAAACCACCCTGAAAAAACCCAAGCAATTGATGATTGCAAAAGATTAATAGTCTGTTTTTGTCTTCAGGAGGATTATTTGGTTCGACTACATTTAATCAGCCAGCCACCTCCTCCACAAGCACTGGCTTTGGGTTTGGAACATCAACTGGGACGTCAAATAGCCTGTTTGGAACTACCAGCACTGGCGGAGGCCTCTTCTCATCCCAAAATAATGCCTTTGCACAGAATAAGCCAGCTGGGTTTGGAAGTGAGTAAAACTGCTGCATCTCTCTTGAGCATTGCTTATTTTCTTTGATTGAAGGGCACAGAACGTTGGATGTACATGTGGATCTGGTACAAGTATTAATGCAGGGTTTTGGTGGTTTTTTTTCTCCTGAAGGATATAGTGACGTTATTGTGGTCCACAGTAGCCAAGAGTGAGCCTGATAGGCTACAAAATCTGTAGCTGCGATTCTAGCCGTGAGTTTTAAAATAAGTTGAAAAAGGTGGTTGGCTGGCATTTTCTGTTCTTAAATACCTTTTATTGCTGCTTGATTTTAGCTTTTTATTCTGCTGTTGTAGAGCAGTTATAGTTGGTTTCGCTTCTGGCACTAGAATGCTTGAAATGCCTCTTAAACTCTACTGTAATTCCCCAAAGCAGAAGCAACTGCTTGCAGACCCTTATGAGAAGAGACAAGAAACCTCATTGGTTCCCTTTATACATGTAATTTTCTTAGCATTGTCAGGACTAGAATGAAACTGGCTGCTGTGGTTATTCTAGTGTTTCCTGGGGTGGTGAGTTAGGGGCAGTCTTCTACAGCAGAACATTGCATTATCAGACTATAGGTTTTCCAGCTCTGCTGTAAAAAAAAAAAATTTTTTTCTAGCAGTTTCTTCCATTTCCAAACTATTTTGTAATTTGAATAAAATATTTGGTTTAAGTTTTAAAATTCAGGTTTGTTTTAGTACTGATGTTTTTATTTATTTATTTATTTTAAGACTTTGGAACTAGTACCAGCAGTGGAGGTCTCTTTGGAACCACTAACACTACTTCCAATCCTTTTGGGAGTACATCTGGCTCTCTTTTTGGCCCAACTAGTTTTACTGCTGCTCCAACTGGCACAACTATTAAGTTTAATGTAAGTTCTGTTTTTTCTTCTTAATCAAGCCTGTTTACTGTAGGAAGCATTACATTTTGCAGTTACTTGGTAAAGTACTGTCTTGGTCACTGAGCTGAAAAAAAAAAAAGAGTAGTTCATATGGAAGTATGTAGTGTTTGGAAATTATTTGAAAAAATCCCCTTTCATGGAACTGTTGCAGTGGAAATAGGATGTATAATTAAATGCAAAGAACTAGCATTTTTTTAATTCTGAATTTGACAGACTTCTCAAACATGGTGAAGTAATGCACTATCTAGACTTGCTAGGTTTACAGCTGTGTGAAAGCTGAAGAGGTAAAGCAGCTCTTAAAATTGAGCCTTCTCAGGAAGGTAGGAAGTGCCACAGAATGCTGGGTGATCAATGCTAAATGCTGACAGCAATACGGGTTAAAGATGTCTTGGAATGGGTCAAAAGAAATTCAATTCTCTTACAAGTCAGCATGGCTTTGGAAACGTAAAATGAAATGTGAAGACTGATCCCTTGTGTTTTCTGGGTGAGTTCCCTTTAAGAAAGGGTTGAATAACATCTTGAAAGTTCTGTGGCAGTTGAAAATGGAGGGTGGCTCAGAAAAGAAGCCATCATGGAAATGGGGTAGCTGATATCTGCTTGAAGGAGGTATTCTTTTTCGCAAATAATTGTTCAGGCAAATCTCGGCTCTCAATTTCTAGATTGAGCTGATTTAACAGACTGAGGCTTTGTTATTTCGGGACATAGACAAAACTGTGATGATAACTTGGGCAGTCTGAGTGCCGTTGATGTGTATTTTCATAGTGCAGTTAAAAAAAAAAAAAAGGTGGGATAATGAAATCCATGCATAGCTAGAGGATTTGTATCACAAATTTAGGTAAACTACTTCTAAAGTGAAACCAAAAAAGGAATTGCACTGCGGGTTTTTTGAGTGTTACTAGGGTAATTTCCACTACTGATTGTCACTAAACATGCCTCATCACTGGGTGAGGCCACAGCTGTACAGGTAACAGTAATACACTGCTTCAGGTCCTGTGCTAAAGTTAGGTTTTAACGGCATCTGCCGAGAGAGTGCTAACTGTGTTAACAAAAGTCTATCTGGATTTTAAATTTGATGTCTTAACCTCTTCTCTTGCAGCCACCAACCGGTACAGATACTATGGTGAAATCTGGAGTTAGCACTAACATCAATACCAAGCACCAATGTATTACTGCTATGAAAGAATATGAAAGCAAATCTCTTGAGGTTAGTCAGTGGGTGTTCAAACATGCTTATCTTGTTCAGCTGTTGTTAGTGTTGGTTTAATACAGCTTTTTTTGACTTTAGTAAGTATCTTCTATGCTCATTAATATGAGTACAACCTTCAATATCTGCATCACTCACAGAAGAGAGCTATCATCAAGTAAAACACTTAATGCAATTAATATGGCGATGCGTTTGTTTTTAAGTGGTCAACGCTGCAGTTTTTGAAGAGCTGAAATTCCATCTCACCATATACCAGAAGGGTGAGAGATCCTGTTGGGAGCAATCCTGCACTGCTGAGATAATAGCAGAATCTCAGACAGAACTCAGAGTTCTTTAATACAAACTAGTGTTCCCAGGGATTTAACCTGAAGCCTTTCTGTTTAAGTTGACTTATTTGATACTTCAAAACAGGTCTTCTACTCAAAAGATCTGAAAAAGCTCTGGGAAACACAGTTGAAGCCCAAACATGAACCTAAGTTTAGGTCTTGTTTATGGCATCCTTCTTTTTAAAAATGTAGGTGTTACAGCTTTTCTTGATACCCTCATCTTGGTGTAGGCTTGAATGCTTTGTAAACATGCTAATGACACTGTTCTAACCTCACCCTGTGTAAAAAGAATGTGTAAAGAGAACTGGGTTTTCATTTACTAGGAACTTCGTTTGGAAGACTACCAGGCAAATAGGAAGGGGCCGTCAAATCCTGTAGGAGCAGGAGCAGCTGCAGGCTTGTTCGGGTCTTCTACTGCTACATCAAGTACAGCTACAGGACTTTTTGGCTCTTCTACTACTAACACAGGCTTTTCATATGGACAGAATAAAACTGCTTTTGGAACCAGTGAGTACTGCCTGTCCCCTGTCATTGCTGTGACTGGATACGCAAATATTCTGTTAAGCTATTTAAAATTCTGTAATGAAAAAAAGATGAGGAAACATTGGTGTGAGCTCAGACTTTTACTAGTTGTATTGTCAACATTCAATAATCAGGTTCTTTGCCATAGAAATCTCTATTTACTTACTCTTCAGGGATTGCAGACTTCCTCTGCATCTCCCAAGTTTTGCTGGAAGACAGTTCATTGGAGCGTCTGGCTAGTCAGCTAGTTCACATGAGCGAGTAAAACAATTTGAAGTAAAACCACCAGGATATTGCTAATGATCAGTAGTGTGATGGCATCAGCTGGTTAATGGTGAAGTCAAGATTTTACTTCTGCTAATGAGCAAACATAAATTCCCTGGAAATGGACAAGTTAATTTATAGTAGCCTCACTAGACTCTGCCAGGAGCTTTTCTTCACAGTAGATCAGGGTTAGGATGTGGACCTGTTATATGTCCTGCCATCCTGGTTTCACACTATCCATTTTGGCATCCTTGGTCAAAAAGTAAAAGCCAGGTATGAAGTAACTAATTTACATAAGTGTTTGTATGTCTGGTAGTTGCAGGTCAGTTGGGCTAACCAGTTAGTGGACCTTTTTGAACTTAGCATAAAGCAAATAGTGCTGAAAAGTTCAATCACAAATTCTATTTTTACTAGTTTCTGCTGCAAACCTAAAAGTAAGTAGATATTTGTATATGTGGCATTAGACTATAAACAGAAGATCAAAATCCTACGGTCTGTAGTAACAGAAGCGATTATCTGCTGTAAGAAAGGCTGTACTGTCTTGGGTTAGAATTGTGCCTGTCCTTAGTGATGGGTACTGCTGGCCTTAATCTCTGGGCTTGTTTGAGGCCTGTGGGGGTTGATCTGAGCTGCTATCCTTGAGAAAGATCAACATACAGGTGGCCATATTCCTCTCCACCCTGCGAAGGTATGGTTCATTAAAATACAGGGACTGCCCAACCTGGCAGCTTTGCTGGGCTTCGTGTATTTCTTGTGGAGTCAACTCCAAAGAAAGCACCTAGTTCTGCAGAGATAGCAATGGCAGTTGTGAGAAGGAGCAAGAGCTCTTGTCTGTGCATATACCGTTATTACCACATGTAAACAGCCCTTTTGCTTTGCGGAGAAAAAGGGAGATGATATTTGAAGTTCAGGTAGAAGTTTCTGTAGTAGTAATTGTGTGGGTTATAGAACAGAACTGCTGTGCAGGGCATTGGCTGCCTGCCTCTTGCCCAGTGAGCCCTTTTCAGGTGCTCATGGTACAGTTTTCTTTGTACGGTGAAGAACAAACTGATCATATAAAAGGTGGTAACTTTTTGGTCAGATCTATCTGTGAGGTAAACAGGCTGGTAATTCCTCGGTGTTATGCTCACAATGACTTTAGGACAAGGAGAATCTGATGAATTACCTAATATGAACTACTTCCATCTGAACGCAGATGCTGTGCTGTGTTGATGACACGGGGTGTTTTGCTTTTCCATTGAGTTGAAGTGTCTTTTCTCCTGTTTGAATGTGCCAGGTGTGGAAATGTAGTGGGTTTGGATAAATCCTTGAGGGGTTTTTAACCAATGTGTTTATATGTCGTAGGTACAACTGGTTTTGGAACAGGAACAACAGGGGGTCTTTTTGGTCAACAATCTCAAACTACAAGTCTGTTTAACAAACCATTTGGTCAAGCCACAACAACGCAGAACACTGGTTTTTCTTTTGGCAATACCACTCTAGGACAGCCGAACACAAACACAATGGTAAGACAAATTGTTTGAACCCTTAAAGGTGTAAGTTGTGGTATAGCTACTCTAGCTAGACACAAGAGGCTGTGGTACGGTGATTTAGATCTTCCTCAAATTGTAGTACAGCTTCATAAAACTAGGATGCAAAGCTTCGAACGCTGCTCTCTGAGCTAGCAGCTTCTTACCAGTCAGAATTTTTTGTTTATGATAATTGGACAGCAATACAGCTTGTAACAAATAACTTTTCCCATACCCTTCTTGAAGCAGTGTGCTCTCTCTATCAATTCAAGTATTTCTGATCATGTTCACATGGATAATATAATTCCATTATTAACATTCTGTGGGAATTCATTAACAATTCTGTACTTTCTGGCAACTAATGACCAGCAGTCATGGGTTCTTTTGATAGAAATATGCTACATAGCTGTAACTTGTTGCATAGCTAGGGAATTTGGCTCCAAATGTACTATATTCTTTCTGAATATGTTGTGACTTCTCCCAGAACACCCTGTGAAATGTTTCTTATCCATCTCCCTCACTCAAAGTGATGAAGAAATTCCAATATCCTTTTAAGCTTGGAGCATAAGTTCTTGGTTTTTTTTTTTATTTCCTTTTTGTAACTAACTTCTTGGAGAATGACTAAAGCTTCTGAAATGCTTTTCACCACCTTCTTCCCCCAGCAAAAACGGTAGTATTATAGCATCATTTTATTAACTGACTTTGTGTGTTAGCTCTGTTATCATCAGTGCTAGACTTCGAAAAGCGTTGCAACAGTATCTTAACCTAGTTCCTGTTTATAGGGTCTCTTTGGGGTAACCCAGCCCTCACAGCCTGGAGGCCTTTTTGGAACAGCTGCCAATACAAATGCTGGTACTGGATTTGGAACCGGAACTGGTCTTTTTGGACAAGCTAACACAGGATTTGGTGTTGGCGGTTCGGTATGTCTGTACCTTAACAATAAAAAAAATAAAGGAAAATAAAAACAGATGGCTTAGAGTCCTGTTCCTGGGTTTCGACCTCATGAAAGTTGCATTGTCTTAAGAGTTAAGATGCCTGAGATGCAAAAATCATGTGGTTTTGTTTAAACTGAAGGATACGGTATAAGCATGTGTAATAGAACTAGTGTTGCAGAAACAATTTTTTTAACAAATAATGTCTTGACTGATAGAAGACAGCAAGAGAGTCTGAACATCTCACTGCCTATAGATTGCAATAACACACCACTATTGGGAGTCTGGGTTGTGTGGTCTCAGTTGTGCTTGGTGTTAGTTCTGCTTTCTTGCCTACAGTGAAACACTTAATGCAATTATTTTAATATCAGTTTGTCAGGTTTCCAAATTCATGTTCTCTTCCTTTCAGACCCTGTTTGGTAACAAGCCTGCTGGATTTGGAACCACCACGACCAGTGCTCCCTCGTTTGGTACAACCACAGGCGGCGGGCTCTTTGGTAACAAACCAACCCTGACTTTAGGAACCAATACAAACACTTCCAATTTTGGTACATATAAAAAAAAGTGGGATTTCAATCACTTAAAACTATACTGCATATACCACACACCTGGCTGCTGAATATCATATGCTAAATGATAATGACTGTTAAAATTCTCAGGTAAGCCATGCTTCTGATGCATGTTGCTGCAGGGAAACATCTTTGATGCTGTTTTATATCTTTTGGTGGTACTCCCTGACTCAAGAAGGTAGATACTTAAGTAAAAGTACCATTCTTCCAATGAGTGCTTAAGAGAAGGTGTAACCTGTAACTGAAAACTCTTGAACAAATCAAAGAATTCATACAACATAGAGGTTTGTTAAGAGGCTGTAAATACACTATGGTTGCAAAGGAGTGCTGAAGGAAATAGGGTAAAAACAGTGATACTTGTGGCTTGATGGCAGGGATAAGGAGATCTTGCACTGGAGTGAGGATAGAATGAAACAGTCGGTTCCAGTTTAACTGGTAGCTGTTGTCTTTCATGATGTGAAGAATCAAAGTTCTGAAGAACTGCATCTTGTGTTAATGTTGGCCTCTGACACTAATGTTAGAGAACTGGTGTTAAATGAGTGTGTGATTGAGCAGGAGAAATGTGTAGTGGTAGTCTAAGTAAATGACAGTCTTCCTTCACAGGACTTCTGTTGAAGTCTGTTTTGGTTTTTTTTTTTTTCCTTCTGAATCCGAGAGCAGCAAAACTGTATTCCTGAAAGTGAGCAGGAATTAGATCCTGCTATCTGTCCTTTTTTATTTTAATATTTTAATATCAGCAATAAAGTCTAAAATGCAATTAGCCTGCCATAGCAGCCTGCCAGAATAGACAGAGGGAAGAAATTGTCAAGCTCTCAGACTGCCAGGGCAGCACCTTAGCAAGCACAGTTTCATTGTGGTGATCAGCCTTGGGCAAACTGTTACCATGGTATTTGTGAAAGTTGCTTCCAAGTCCCTCGTTCTACTGTTCTCTGAGAGCTTCATAGCCACCTTAGTTAGTGTGTTGACAGTGTTTGGTAGTGAACAATACTGATTGTAGTATGTTTTTAATTTGCCTGCATTGCTTGCAGTGGTACAGTTTATAGGAAAAATGGAGTTTGGTTGTAAGGTGTTTCTGATGTTGGTCCATGACTGCAGTTTTCTAGTTTAATTCTTTCTTTGCATACTAACCAACCATAGGATGGTTTCACAGTCTTCAGTTTAAGAACTAATCTGTCTCATGTTAGATTTGGATTGTACTCAGTTAGAATTAGAGATGTGTCTTTGAACTGTGTGCTTGTATGAATCTGAGTTGTGACCTGCTTTGTCAGTAAGAATCAGAGAAGTACGTGTGTGGTATAAATAGTATAAAATGGGATTTTTTCCTTCCAAGCAGTTGAAGAAACTTAATATATTTTATTCTGTTACCAGATACAACATCATGATGTCCATTCTGGCTTTCAGTAAAACTTTGAAAGTTTGTAACAAATTGAAAAGCTTAAGAAGGCAAACCAGTATTTTTCTGTACTGATGTTTTCAGTATTATGTTCATAACTCAAATACATTTTTTTACCATTGAAGTCCCTTCTTGCTGCTTGTCAATTTAACTTGCATTGCTGGAAACAGTGCGTGAAATTTGACCTTAACTGTGGCAGGGCTCTTTGAGCTGGTGATGCTTATTTATTTAAATCGATGGTTTTAATTTAATCTCTAATAGTGTTAGATTAACAAGCTACTGCTTCTGTTCTTGAAGGTTTTGGTGCCAACACTGCTGGAAATAGTTTGTTTGGAAATAAGCCTGCAACTGGGACTCTGGGAACTGGACTTGGAACAGGGTTTGGAACAGGTAAACAGTTTACTAGCTTATTTCATGTCAGCCTAAGCATAGTCCTCAAACTTCAGTGATAATATAGCATTGGTATTACTTGCTAACTCTAATGCAGTAAAGGCTGTAGATGTTTTAGCTTGAAGCCATGAATCTGTCTCATTACAGAGCAAAGTAGAGCTTGCTAACACCGTGCTAAGCAACCTTTTAGAAATTGTAGGCAGCATTGCTTACAGTGGTGGCTAATGGCTCAGAAAACTGGTGGTGTCTTCTGTGTTTGAAGCCTCTGGTCTGATGGCATGAGTCTTGAGTGTCTGTAGCATTCGTGGACATGTTGAATGTTTCTTGCAGTTTAATAAATAATTGATTCTTTGTTGTGGGATAAATTGGCTTATAAGTTTGTCACAGTCTTGTAGTAAATGACAGTCATCTCTCCTGCTACAGCTCTTGGGGCAGGACAGACTTCTTTATTTGGAAACACCCAGCCTAAACTTGGTGGAACACTAGGAACAGGAGCGTTTGGAGCACCAGGATTCAATACATCAACAGCTACTCTGGGCTTTGGAGCCCCTCAGCCTGCTGTCGGTAAGTGTACATTAACCCGAGTTTAATTGCTGCTTCCTCCCTTGTTTCAGATGTGCCTAAACATAGGAGCACATCCCACCCAAATGCTTTGGAGGGGAAAAAAATGTTTGAGCATCCATCTGAGGCAACTTCTGTTCTTGGTAGCAGTGGAGACCACGTTGATAACATTGTTTTGTGCTAATTATTTATATATTTTTTTAAGTAATTCAAAGTTGCTTAACATTGCTAATAATTGCAGCTATTTTAGAACTTTGTCTTTGAGATTACTAACGTATTTCCCATTGTTGAATTTGACACAGCAACAGTAGGTGCTTACAAAAAAAAAGGGGGGGGGAAATGTAGCATTAGCTTCTTCAGTAATTCCAGGTAGGAGAGCTAGAGGGATTGATTTAGCAGGTATGCTGTGCCACTGGTGAAATAAATGGTCTTTAGATTCAGACACTTGTGCTACCATTTTGTAAGTTAAAATGTCTACCACTTCCAGCAGCGTTCACCCTGTTTGGCAGATTGGAGCACTTTACGTGAATGGCATACATAACTGATGCTCTAGCCCCCTGAAGCTGCCATTTCAGGAAAATTATTTTAAACTTGGGGCGGGGGAACAACACCACACACATGGCACATGACACTATGTGGGAAGATGGGCCCAAGAGCGCTGGTTGATATTCGGGGCTCACCTCCTCTAAGCTCAGGAAATTTCCATCCCAATGAGCAGGAAGTCAGGCAAAATGACAGAAGGCCTGTGTGGATGAATGAGGAGCTCCCAGTAAAGCTCAAACACAAAAAGGAAGCATACAGGAGGTGGAAGCAGGGGCAGGTAGTCTGGGAAGAATACAGAGACATTGTCCAAGCATGTGGGGATGGGCTTAGGAAAGCCAAAGCCCCACTGGAACTGAATCTGCCCAGGGATGTCAAAGGCAACAAGGAGCACTTCTGTTAAGTGTACAGGTGACAAAAGGAAGAGTAGGGGTGGCTGATTTGCCTGAGGGTCATGTGGCCATCCAGATGGATCTTGGTGAGCTGGAGAAAGAGGCTGGCAGGAATCTCATGAAGTTCAACAAAGAGAATTGCAAAGTCCTGGCCCTAGAGAGGAACAACCCCGGGCACCAGTACAGGCTGGGGGCCACCTGGCTGGGAAGAAGCTTTGCAGAGAAGGCTGGGGGTGGTCCTGGTGAACACCAAGTTGACCACGAGCCAGCAATGTGCCCTCGTGGCAAAGGTGGCCGATGGTGTCCTGCGTTGCATTAGGAGGAGGGAGGTGATCCTTCCCCTGTGCTCAGCACTGCTGAGGCTCCCCTGGAGTGCTGTGTCCAGTGCTGGGCTACCCAGCATGAGACACAAGGGCCACGAAGAGGCTGGAGCTTCTCTGCTATGAGGAAAGGCTGAGAGAGCTGGGGTTGTTCAGCCTGGAGAAGAGAAGGTTCCAGGGACACCTTATAGCAGCCTTAGTAGTACCTAGTAGTACCTAGAGGGGGCCTACAAGAAAGCTGGAGAGGGGACTTTTTACAAGGGTGTAGTGATAGGACATGGGGTAATGGCTTTAAACTGAAAGAGGATAGATTTAGATCAGATGTAAGGAAGAAGTTCTTCCCTGTGAGGGTGGTGAGGCGCTGGCACAGGTTGCCCAGAGAGGTTGTGGATGCCCTGTCCCTGGAAGTGTTCAAGGCCAGGTTGGATGGGGCTTTGAGCAATCTGGTCTAGTGGAAGGTGTCGCTGCCCATGGCAGGGGGGTTGGAATGAGATGATCTTCAAGGTCCCTTCCAACCCAAACCATTTTGTGATTCTATGATGATTTGATGAAAAAGGTGACCTTCAGATGTACCTCCAGCCTTGCTGGTCTGTGATCCTGTGAACACCCCTCAAAGTAACTTCATATACTAGTTATGACAGGCAAAATGTGGTTGAGGGGAGCTACGTTCTTGTCATGATGAAATACTCTCATCGGTGTGTTGCAGTCATTTGTCTTGCTTCCATCATACTTCTATATTTGTTATGCTTGGCCCTCCCTTGATGTAACTCTACAGATTATTCAAGTATTGGCTTTTTAGGCAATGCCTGCAGTGGGGCAGCATAAGGAGGGGTCTCGCTGGTTAAGGTATGCTCAGTTAAACCAGCTTTTGATCTGGGAAGAACCAGTTGTCTCAAACTCTACGCTTGACTTCCTTGTAGACTTTGTCTGACAGTAAGCCTTTGTTTCTCAGAGCAATTTTGTTGTTCTTTGGGAAGGCATAGGTTCAATCTGGTTTTCTTGGAATTAGGTTGCTTTAGGTTGCTCAAAACACTTCATAGTGTGAACACTTAGAGTATTTTAATGGGAATTAAAATTAGATGCTAGAAGATGGAGAGATAAAACTGAGGCCTTTGTTGCAGAGAGGACTCTAGACCTGTAAGTTTGATTGCTGTAGCAAGAGTATCGAAACTTTGCATCACAGTTTTGTGGGGGGGTTTTTTGTTTGTTTGTTTGTTTTCTTCTTAAAAGATGTTTCAGAAGTCAAACTTATTAGTTAAAGGTTTTGGCAGGCCAGGCTCATTCTACTGATGTGTAGCTTTCCATGCCCTCAGCTTTTGACTGATAAAAACTTGTTGAATGTGGTTGCAAATTCTAATGGAGGAACAGAGTCTGATTTCTTCCATCAGACTGCTGCAGAAATGGTGACTAAAGAGCAGGGGAAAGGAATGCTGAAGTTTGTATAGAAATTTGGATTCCTGTGAGGGGATCCTCTGATTGAAAGGATGTCTTTTCTACCTACCTTGGTTTTATTAGTAAAACTGTTTAGATGCTAAAAATTTGTCTTTTTATAGCACTGACAGACCCAAATGCATCAGCTGCCCAGCAAGCCGTCCTTCAGCAGCATCTCAATAGCTTAACTTACTCACCCTTTGGAGATTCTCCACTCTTCAGAAACCCCATGTCAGACCCGAAGAAGAAAGAAGAGGTAAGTGCACGTAAACATTTAACTTGCTTTCTGGGTAAGATTTGAAATGACTTTAATGTATGTTTTATGCTCACTATCTTCATTGAAGTATGCAGTGAGCAGCAAATAAGTTGTCATCTGTATATTCATATTGGTGCAGTGGCTTTTTATGCTCTCCAGGATGCAAACTGCTTTTACTGTGGCTTTGTTTACTGCTTTTGAGCACATCAGAGCCTTGGCTTTGGAGTTCTTGTTATGCTCAATGCTGCTAGTTGAGAATAAAGATGGGTAATTGTCTATGCTTGGAATATTTTTAGTGCTTAGCTTGAGCTTTGCTTATGACTTCTTTTATGACAGTCTCTGACAAACCATACCCTGTTGGTTTGTTTTAAAAGACAACAGAAGAAATATTTTTCAGTCTTTTTAAGTGTTAAGGGAGGTTTCTAAATGGCTGCTGCCCATGGGTGGATTGCAGGGGCTAGAGATTTCTCCTGCCCAACTGCTGGAGCCCAGCAGTGTATGCCCAGAGACCCAGGGGGTCTCCTTCCCAGGCTGATGGACATGGCTGTTGCTTTCCCGTTTGCAGGCACAGTCAGTTGTGAAGCTCAGTACGTATCCCAGACGCACACGCACAGAGTACACTGACACAGCTGGCTGCGCAGCCACAGACAAGGCACTGCCTTCGGCAGCACCCACATGTAACACTACCAGGACTCCTGTAAAACATAAGCATATATAGCCATGTCCCCTTCCTTCTCCTTGGTTGATAACAGTTGAAGTTCCCAAGTGAAAGCACACGTGGTCACACTCTCTAGACTCACCCACACATTCATGGATCCCTCGAGCATTAGCGTGGTCCCTCTGTCCATCTGATAGCCTTGCCCAGAACTTGATCCCTATTACCTGCTCCAAAGAGCAGGCTAGTCCAGCTTGTTGGTTGCTGCAATAAGATGCACACACTCACATGCTCATTTCCTGGGCACCCTGTGCTCACAGATCCCTTGATACCAGCACAAGTCCTCTGCCTCTTCGATAGTCCCTGCCAGGACCCAGGGCCTCCTACTTGTGGGCAAGTCCAACTTGAAGCTTGCTAGTGAATTGCACACGCAAATCCACACACACGTGAGGTTTGGGGATGATGTAGGTGCTCTGCCTGTCCCTTACTGCCAGCAGCTGTCACCCAGGCACATGGGCCAGAGAGCTGTGGTCTTGTTCCAGTAGATGTTGCTGAGACCTTCACTCACCCTAGTAGTCCCCAGTAGCTACACCTGGGATGCACACTGGTCCCATCCCAGGGGCTGGAGCAGAGACCTTCCTCTGCTCCAGGCACTGGGGCTTCCTCTTGCTCCAGCTGCTGGTGCCACTGGCCCAGGGTGCCCACATGCCTGACAGTAGCTGTCCCCACATTCACTCAGCCTGGGCAGGAGGTCCAGGCTGGCCCTCTCCAAAGCTGTGCCTGTAGTTTCTTAATAGCCCATCAGTGAGTGACTGGAGACTTTTGGTCTTTGGCATTGTTTCCGTTACCTGTTGTACACCAGTTTTGTGTCTCTGGTTTTGTTTATTGCTTCCCCCTTTACTTATTGTCTCCTTTGCATTTAAAAGGTCCTTGACTGGATAGCCTTAACAAAGCAGGCACTCTCACTGTCCACAAACCCTTACAATAAGTGGTATGAAAATTCCAATTCTACATCTTTTTGTTTCAGAGGCTGAAACCAACTAACCCAGCAGCTCAGAAGGCCTTGACGACACCCACCCACTACAAACTGACTCCGCGTCCAGCGACCAGAGTGCGACCAAAAGCTTTGCAGTCAGCTGGCTCTGCTAAATCTCATCTCTTTGATGGTCTTGATGATGACGAGCCATCCCTATCCAATGGTGCATTCATGCCAAAGTTAGTTTTTCTTTTGTGTATGTTGCAGGGAGGAGGTGGTGCAAGAATCTTCTGATCAGATTAAGTAAAATCCTGTATAGTTTCCTGAATTCCATGACTGTTTTGTGACCTGGTTCAAATATGAATAGCAATAACAGGTTTTGTGTAAAATTTGAATAGAAATGTTTTCTGTAGAGGAGATGAAAGTTGTCAGCTTAAACTGTTCAAGTCAAATAAGCTGTAAAATGAGGTCATCCCATGGTTGGAGCAAAGCTTGTATAAAGTCAATTAGGAATATTACAAGGAAAGCTTGTACAGCATAATATTTTCTTCTTCAGAAGTGGAAGTGTCATTAGGTTTGCTAATGCACTCAGTATGAAGGCAGATTTCTGACATTTCCGTAGCCTAGCACTGGTCCTATTTCAGATACACAGATGTTTCCGTGAGAAATTAATAAAAATGCTGTGGATCTACCCTACTGAAGCTTTTGGTTTCAGTCTTCAAGAGCACCAGTGGCATTCAAATTGAAAAGGGGTTTGGAAAGCTTTGGTTTTTAGTTAAAAACAACGAAAAACAACCTTTGGAGAAAGATGCATCAATCATTGAAAGTACTTCTGAGCATAGGCTTTTAAAAAACATTTTGTAACTTTTGTGAACTTGGTTTGTCTTTAATTTAGCCTGAACCATCTGTTCACTTTCCAGGGAGAGAGCAGAGTATGGAATTACTCAGTGTTTTACTGAAAACCACCAAATGAACAAAAGATCAGAACAAAGGGATACTTAGACTGCTTTGAGTGTAACTGGCATAGATGTTCAGTGATCTTCAGACGCCAGGCAGTGAACCCTGGCCTGGCCATTGATTTGTTCCTAAAGTGACCCTGTAGTAAAGAATCACCTGCATTTGTGGGCCAGACTTTCTCTGTGGGGTTCTGTGCTTCTGCTGGAAAAGCGCTGTTTTGTAAAACAGATAATACTGTGGTTTACTGACCTTGGGTTTTGAAGCTTTCAATGACTTGTGCTTTTTACGCTTACTCATAAACCAAAGCCTTGAATGAAATTCCAAAAAGAGTTTTAGTATCTCAGCTACTGCAGTGCTCTTACAGAAGACTTCACATGTCCTGAGTGTGAGAACAGGTGTTATACAGCTGGTTCCTGGTCCCTGGAGCATGTGAATGAAGCATGAAATATGCATTTATGCAGTGGATATATCCAAATTTCTCTTCGGTGCTTTGTTTAGGAAGAGCATCAAAAAGTTGGTTTTGAAGAATCTCAACAGTAGCAATCTGTTCTCACCTGTTAATCGTGAAAATGAAGACCTGGCTTCTCCATCGGAGTATCCAGAGAATGGAGATAGGTATGTTGATTCATCATGCAGGTGTTTATACTTACGAGGAATGCAAACTGGTTATGCCTGTCTCTGTTATTAATAGAATAGGTAGTTATTTTCAGGGATGTCGTCTCAGTTGTTCTTTGGAAGCAGGTTGACCTATTGTGAGATTCATTTCCTCTTAAACTAGCTGTATATTTTTCCTGTGTGGTCACATACCGACTCATTCCATCCAAAATGAGGGCTTCAAAGAGGAATGACTTCTTTTCTGGATATGTGTCTCTTCATTCCCTGTAGTGAGAAAGTAGGCCATTTCTTGAGGAAGGTGATAAACCTGACCGTGAGGTGAGAAGAACTTCTGCTTAGTTCTTCTCAGTAATGTGGGAATTGCAAGGAAGCTCCACTGATCCAAATGTTGCATAATAGTAATGTATTTTCTACATATTAAAAAGAGGAGTCTCTAAGGCCCTCTCTTCGCCCCAGATGCCTGAATACCTACTTCCTCAAAAAAATCTGTGGCTGTATTTCAGATTAATTCTTTTTTTTTTTTTTTTTAATCAGAGGCTGGAAAAATTCTTGAGCAGCTCAACATTTTGATTTTATTTAAAGCTACTAGAAGTATGAACTGATTATGGGAGTGGGGAACCTTGTTTCTGATCACCTAAGTCCTGACCTGGGCAGTTCATAATGGGCAGAGGCATTTGTTAGCTGTGTTGCCAGTAGCCAGGTGCAACAGGCAGCTCTCTGAAGCTGGTGTTTTGGAGTGACTGTCACAACAATGTTCTCAATTTTGATTTGATCATGGTGCCTGCAAGACTTAATCATCCCATTCTAAAACTGTGTGTATTTTGGGCACAAAAGTCCACAGCAGCCTGCTTCATAAATCATTGAATCATTCAGTTGGAAGTGACCTTGGGAGAGGTGTCTGTTCCACAAGCAGGCTCAACACTGAATTCAGACGTGGTCATTGCAGACCTTGTCCAGTTGGGTCTCTCAAACCTCTGCAGATAGAGATTTTGCAGCCTCTCTGGGTCCCTGTTCCAACGCTTGACTGTCCTCATGGATTTCCCTGTTTTAATTTGACCGTTGTTTCTCATCCATCTGCCATGCATATCTGAAGAGTCTAACTTTTGTCTTTGGTGTTGGAAGGCTGCTATTGCACCCTCCTGAAAGCCTTTTCTCCAGACTGAGCAATGCATTTCCCTCAAGCTCTCCTCACAGGGCATGTGCTTTAGTCCCCTGACCATCGTGGTACCCCTCCCCTGGTCTTATCATTACCTTTCTTGTAGGGGGAGCCCCAGATTAGATGCAAAATGTCAGAGGTGGTCTAACAAGGGCAGAGCGAAGGGTAATAATGGCTTCTCTCAGTCTGCTTACCCTGCCATTTTTATATGAAAAGACACCAGAATTTTAACATTGACATAAGTCCCTTAGAACTAAATAATTCAACTTTATTCTTCATTTCTTCAGGTTCTTTTTGTCGGTGCCTCCTGATGAAAACCACAGACAAGATGGTGAGCGAGAGGAGGAGGAGGATCATCATGAAGTGACTAGGTTTTACACTAACCCCATTGCCAAGCCCATCCCACAGACCCCAGAGAACACTGTGCACAAACACCAGAACAGTGTGGATGATACTATTGTGGCTCTGAATATGCGGGTGGCCTTACGAAATGGTCTGGAAGGCAGCAGTGAAGATGCCTCATTTCATGATGACTCCCTTCAGGATGAGCGTGAAGAGGAGCCTGAAACAGTGCATCATGTGCATCCTGCAGGTTAGACTGGGGCGGGGGGGGGTGCGCAGTGCGCAGTAGATGTGTAGTTCCTGACAGCGCTTCATGCATGCTTCATGGAAGTTCTCTTTTGCTGTTTTAGACCCTCAGCTTTTCCTCTTCTCCTTTCCCTCCTCTTTTCTTCAGAATACAAATCTTGCTTTTCAGTCTCTTACCTAGTGCAGAAATTTTTTATGAGTCAATGAGCAATTAAATTTCATCACCCAATTTTATATTAGATTGAGGTAGTGAGATGCGTGAGAGGAGGGAGGAGGACCCAATCTGTAATTGTTCTGCAGTAGTAGGCCAAGTTGACTATCGTTCAGGAGCAGGATCTTAGAGTTAGAAATCTAATGTTTGGGGGAGTTATCAACATGCAAACTGCATTGTAGAGTTTGCCAGGAAAGGAATGGACCACAGAACATGGTTGTGTCTCTCTAGACCCATCGTGTGTGTGTTTTCAGTACTCTCAATTCCGGTCTCAGGGTTTAGTAAAACTGAAAAAGATAGAGAAGTGTGAAAATATTATGAGAGGTCTTGAGTACCTTTCCCTTAACTAAGACTTTGTAGCTGGTGAAGAGGTAGGGACATGTGTTAGGTTTTTCTTTTTAACTCATGAGTGATCTGGAGAAGGTGAAGAGGAAAAGATCTTTTCAGGTAATATGTGGCTTCTGATTAAATTAGCAGGTGACATGTTCAAAAGAAGCATCTTCAGAAACCCTAATGGATTTCAAAGATCACTAGACAAATTAGTAGATGAAAAAGCATTGGAGACTGTTAAATGTAAACGATGCTGCATCTTGGTCAGCACGTGCCTGAGCCCCCAGATTATCAAAGCTTGGGGAGTGTTTCTGTCAAGTGTTGCTGTATGTGTTTGCATTTTTCTTTTTACCTATGCATCTGCTATTGATCTCTGATGATGTCAGGTTGCTAGGCTGGAAGAACCTGGCACAGCAGTTGTCTTAAATTTGCTATGAAGGCTGTGGAATTAAGGTGTTTTGATTCCTCTGTTTGCCTTTGTTGCACTGATTCTTGGTTTGTTTGGGACCTTCAGTTGTCCAGGCTTGCAAAAGAAATGGAATGAAACTCTTGAAATGCTAAAGCTGGGAATTTGCTGCCAGCCCAGTTCTCAAAGAATTTTCTGTTGTAGGAATTGTTCTAACAAGAGCTGGCTATTACACCATCCCGTCCATGGAGGAGCTAGCTAGATTTACAAATGACAGAAATGAATGTATTGTGACAGACTTCACCATAGGCCGCAAAGGTGAGCACATACAGCTCTTCTAGTTGCTTAAAGTTGAACCAGGGATTTCAAAGCTATGGAACCTGAATCTGAGTTCCATGCCCTCAGTATGATTATGAACAGTGCCCTTGCGTTGCGAACAACTTGCATCAAAGGCTTGTAATATTTCAGATTGGTAGCACTAACAACCTGTGTTATGAGATGACTTGTGAAGCTTGAATATGAAAAGAACAAAAGCACCTGCAGCTTTTAAGATGCTTGCTGTCCTTAAACATAAAAGTTGTAAAATCCAAACTTGCTGGAGCATTGATGCAAACCTGATTGTCATTGCTTCCATCTTAGTTGCTACCTATACTGGAGCTGACTGAGGCTTCAGCCCAAATTGTATTCTTCACTGCTTTTACTTAAAAACAAAAACAAACAAACAAACAAAAAAATCATATGGTATATACTATTTTTTAAAACACTTTTTCTAAATATGCTATAAAGCTGAGGGTATGCTTAGTATTTGTGTTGGCAATATGAATAGCCAAGTGATAACAAAAAGCTTTCTGTGCAAAAGAATTGGCTATAAAAAAGTTGATAATGCATCCTCAGTATTGTCACACTGGGAAGGAGGAGTTGTTCGAGACATGACAGAGCTAGATGGTAAGGTGAGCAAAGGAGGAGTATAGCAGAAACGGAGGCTCTTTGCCATGAGATTTTTCATGGACAAATTGTGATGTTTTGGTTTGTTTTGCAGGTTATGGATCAATTTACTTTGAAGGAGAAGTAAATCTAACTAACTTAAATCTGGATGACATTGTACATATCCGTAGAAAAGAAGTTATTGTTTACCCTGATGATGAAAGAAAACCACCTATTGGTGAAGGTTTAAATAGGTAATTTTTAAGTATGTACTGTGTGGGGACAGTGGCTAGTAAGGATGTTTTTTATAATACAACCTACTGGGTTTGCAGGCAGCTATCAAGAAATTGAAATGTGAGGTGTGCATTCAGATTGCAGCATTATACAGTTACTAGATGCTTGCAAGTTTCTGAACCAGAAATTGGATTTAAAAGCTGGTTTGAGCCCACGTTTCAATTCTCAGCTCCTGTATGTATACCTTAATAGCGTTGCCTCAAAACCTTGTAGTCTCTTACGCTTCTGTCTGTCTTTAACAGACGAGCTGAAGTTACCTTAGATGGAGTCTGGCCTACAGATAAAACATCTCGTTGCCTGATAAAAAGCCCTGAACGACTGGCAGAGATGAATTACGAAGGTAGACTGGAGTCTGTATCTCGGAAGCAGGGCGCTCGATTCAAGGAATACCGTCCAGAGACCGGATCTTGGGTGTTTAAGGTAATGTTTTTGTTCTAGTTGTAAAGTGACTTACAAGAATATTGGAAGTAGTCTGAAGTAGGTTCTCAGGAGATTCTAACAATTCAAAAACTTTGCTAAACTTCTGTAAACTCTCTCAAGTCTGTCGGCTGTAGTGCAGTGTCCTTGCCAAACTGATCAAAATCAAAACTTCCTTGACTGAAGACCTGCATACAGCAGATATTCTTGGTCTGTGCAAAAGCTGATTTTGTTCCAGGTGTCACAACTGCTGTGTAAGGTGGACAGTTAATGCCAGCATATTGTTCAGGCTTTTCAGAAATGGATGCCTGAAATCTCTCTTCCAAGGTGTGACATATTTGCCCTTCTCGTTACACAGGTGGCACACTTTTCCAAGTATGGCTTGCAAGATTCAGATGAGGAAGAGGAAGAGCATCCTTCAAAAGTGGACACAAAGAAGTTAAAAACTACACCTGTGCCACCCCCAGGGCATCTGCCACCCCAGCAAATGACCCTAAACGGCAAGCCAACACCTCCATCTCAGGTAGAAGGAGGACAGTGACTAAAAGGGAATTCATAAAATGAAATTTGAAGAATAGCTGGTCCCTAGGGAGGGGTTGTTGGAGTAACAAGTAGACTGGAAACTGAAGAGCAAAACCTTACACAAACTTGCACAAACTCAGTAGCTCTTCTGACCTCTTGATGAGTGTTTGCATGTTCTTTTTCATTAAGATACTTGACGTTTCATACTGAGGGTGTGTAGGGATGGGAATGCTTTAAACCCTTGTTTCTTGTTTAAATTCTGGTCTCAATTGAGTTTGGCATATTTGCACCACTTATGGAAGAGAACTTGTTTTTGTGAATATTGAATATATGCTATATAATTATAACGCCTTGTGCTGCCTGCCTTGAGAATGCTATTGTGCATTAATTTGACTTGACCATCATTTAGTATGCAAGACTGTATGCTTTATATTTTAAGAATGTGCTCTATTTTTATTAAAAATTACTTTTTTAAGGCTGGTTATATCCTGGATTTTTAAGTGTATTTGCGTTGGATGTGACTACTTCTAAAGTTTTGTAAAACATCCTCAGTGGTATGCCTCTGTCTTGCATAGGGAAGGTAGCATTTTATCCAGTGCATTGGTAACCCCTTAAGGTCTAATGTTAATTTGATTTTTTAAAAAAATCCTTTTACATGGGTTTAAAGGTTAGTCTAATTGCAGCTGATACACTTGCGTTTTCCAAATACAATTAATATGGATATCGTCAAGCTGAATTAGGAGCTGCTTCATTGTGGGTGAAAAAGCAGCCTATTTGGAAGGCATCCTGGCATTGATGGGATAGAATATGCTCTTTATGCCGGGTGTTAATGGTAAACATTTGTGAGCTACCTATAGCTTTTTGAAGTAACTTGTCATAAAAGAGAAAGCAAGTGCAGAGAGCAGATTTTTTTTCCAAAACTGTGTTCTCGATTGCCTAGTTGTGAAAGTAAACTTTCAGCAGTTAGGGTGTGCAGGAGGGCTGAGCAGATGGTATTTAGCAGCTGGATAGGATGTGCTGGGAGGTTTTTGTTGCTTTGCGTAAGCAGGCTTTCTGTTTTACCCTTCAGTAATCCGTGACTGTGGTGAAAGGCGATCTCGGAGCTTGCAGCTCCCTGAGGCATAGATCATGTGCCAAGGCGCTGCTTGGCATGTGGCCGGTGTTCATGATGTGTCATAGCATGGGGAAGCGGAGGAGGAGAGTTTTATTTCTGCATCTCTGAAGTCAAAGCATGAAAAACAGCTTAAGAGGCAGTACTGTCAAATAGGTTGAACACTTTTTTCTTTTGGGGCTTTTTGGTTTTTTTTTTTCTCGTGCGGGGTCTAGTCCTTTTGAAACCAGGAGACATTATAGCAGTATTTCTCTTTGTTGGCCAATGGCTTTGGGTAACCTAGAGCCATTCTGGACAAGGGTCTCTGTTGGTAGTGTCAGGTGATACAACAAATCACACTTTGTCACTGCTTGTGCAAAAGAACCATTTCGTTACTTTTGTGGTAGGATAACATTAAATCAACATGGAGTTGTTTTTAATCTTACATAGACTGTGATCTAGTTATAACCTTTGTAGAAATGCCTGAGCCATTCTACTCTGCCGCTTTAGGTCTCCATGCAGGTTAGAGGGGCCTAAAATAAAGGTCTGGCAGCAGCAGTTCACCTGAACACCTTTCAGTACAGCCAGCGCTGGTGCGTTTCAGGATCCAAGTAGTAGGAGTCCTGATCGCCGTACAAGCAGAGAGCCAGTAACAGTGCAGTCCGCTCTTTGAGCGGAACATACTACTGTAGTGACAGATGAGGTGAGCTGCCACCTCTTCTATGGATTCTGCTTTGGAGAATCCCAAAGTAGTGTACAGCTGCTGCTTTATTGCTTCTCCTGGCTCACTGGCTAATTAAAACCTGCTAGTTCATCCTGCTCTCATAAAGTACATTCCTTAAGCATTTGCATGTTATTTGAGATTAACACATGGCTGTCTGTAACAGACTTGCCTGTGTGTACCACCTTTCAGTTTTCCTTCTTGCTTCTTGTTCAGATTAATGGGAACCAGAGCTGATGTTTTAAGCAGTCAAAAATACCGGGAATACATGTGACTTATTCAGGCCTATCTTATAGATTGAAATGTACTTAGCAAAAACTTGTCCAGGTTAATTAACCTCTTTGATTTGCATACCATTAATTAAGGTTTTCATTTCTGAAAATAGAAAAAACATCTAGCTTAATTTCCCAAACCTCTGAGAAACTCATACCATGGTTTAAAAGCTTGTCAAGCTCTTGGTGTGTAAAGCATCTGAAAATAATATTGTTTGGTTTGTAAGAAGCATTTAGGATCTAGACTTGTTTTGGGGTTTGTTGGTTTGTTTTTTTTTTCCTTCCTTCACTAACTTGAATATTAATGAATTTATTAATGTTGCAAGGTCCACAGGAAATAGTTACACCAGGGATCTGGCTGCATTAAAGCACAATGAAGGCAATAGTGAAACTTTTGTGTTTGTAACCATATTTTGACTTGTAAATCTGTTCCACATACTGTAGGCATACTCAGATACCACTAGCTAAGGCTCTTTCCGTGTCTGCCATTAAGTTCTATCTTTACAGACCCCTTAGTCTAATTTTATCTGCCTCATCTGATAACCTTCGTTGCATTTCTTGGTGGATTCTAATGAGCTAAGAAACAGCCATTTGAATATGCTCTTAAATTCCTTAGTACACTGGAAATCATGCTATCTGCCACGGTTTCTTTGCTCATATATATGCATTGCTCCAGAGCGTTGCTTCAGCAGTCTGTACGTTGTTGCTTCTGGAAACTAAGCAAGCTGTAGGCATGAATCTTTCACAGGACACTCCTATCTAAGCAGCAGGAGTGGTTAGACTAGAGCAAAACCAGTGCCCTGCAGCCCAGGTTTGGGATTAGAGCCCATCAGGAACCAAAGGGTCACCTGGTTAGAACCTGAAGGCCATTCAGTTAATGTGACATAGGCTAATTACTCCTGGGCCAGGTGCTTCTTTCAGGGTGGCCTGTTAGCTGCACAATACCAGCAGTGAATGGCATTCTCCAGGGGTTTTTGTCCTGTCAAACAGTTCCTGGTAGCAGAGCTGACAAATAGTTGGATGGCTTGCAGTGTGCTGTCATGCTCTGTGGTTTGGTACCGGCTCGGGGGGCTCGCTGCAGTGTGCTGTCAGGAGACCCTGCTGTCACCACAGTCAGCAAGCTGGGCAGAACTAGAGGCAATGACAGTGGTAAGAGTTAGTTCAGATACCTGCTCGTTGTTTGTACTGGCTGAACATTTTCTGGCCCTGCTTGGAGTGTGAGTACAAATTGTCTTAAGTGATTAGAGGTGTGTAGAGGTCACCTCAGGCTCATCACAAAGGTGATGCCATGCAATTGCCTTCAGGAAAAATCATAAAATTAATTCTTCCTATTACCTTGGACTGGCAGTAGAGTTGGGAAATTTAGCTGCAGATTGGAAGAAGAGAACTACTATATTTAACTTTCTAACTTCTGATGCGCTAGTGATAAGCGGAATATTGTTGGGAAAACCCCACAACTTTCCAGTCCAATGACAGTTGTGTCCTGGTTTAAAATTAACAAAAAAAAACAACTTTACACATTCATGTGTGCACACACCCACTCTGTGGCGCAGCCTTACCTGATCTTGAAAGGGCTTGCGTCCACTTAAAACTTCTGTTAAGTTCTTTGTGGAATATAGACTCAGTTTTTAATTTGTACTACGTCACAGCTGGGGAAAATAAAGCAGATATTACAGTGACTCATCTGCTCATCAGCCACCAGTGGTATCACACATTAATGCTGGAGAATTGCTGCTTTTAAACTGGTTGCTCAGTCATCTGAGATGTCCCAGGCTGAACATAGGTACAGGAAACTTTTCTTTGTGTGATTTTTGAGGGAGAAGGGGAGGAAGGCAGGATACACAAAACTCGCTTTCTTTTTGTTGGTCACATGAAAAATGGAAAGCTGAAGAATAGTTTCTTAAACTGAATGGCAGAACTTGGGAAACTTCAGGAGGGCATCACTAAACCGTGACTTCTCCTTCACTTTAAGTTACGCTGTTATGTTACAACTCTGAAGAAAATGGGAATAGGTTATAAATATTCATCTCTAAACTTAATGTGGAGTCTTGACACAAGCAAGGGAGTACTCCTCTTCATTTGCAGGTGATTGTTGAAACTATTAAATACTCTTTCTCGGCAAGCTGTTGCAATCTGCTGTTGTCTGATGTGGCCTCTGCATGTGTCTGCAGACCCCAGAAGTGGAGCAGCTGGGCAGGGTTGTGGAACTGGACAGTGATATGGCAGACATCACCCAGGAGCCTCCCCAGGAGTCCACTGTAGCAGATAACATGACAGAAGAGCAGGAGGCAGTGCCTGCTTCAACTCACATCGCATCAACCCTGGGTATTAACCCACATGTCTTGCAGGTTAGTGTCTTGCAACTTCCTCTCTCTGAAAGAGAGTACTTGGTAATACCTCTCACTGACTTCTCAGTTTGCCTCCCCAAGTGTACTTACATACCAACTTGTAATAAACTATACATCACACCTATAGTACAATTAAAACTTACACGTTAGACTTGCATGTTTCTGTGGTAAACCTTTATAGACATGAAAAGTTTAATGCAGAAATGAAAATTGTCTTAAGGCTAGAATTCAGATTTCCAAATTCTGAAGTGTGGGCAATGTGATAAGCTAAACTAATATCTAGGCACAACTGCCTTGGGCCCAGTTTGTGGAAAACAAGGTAATAGGATAACTGGTCTTGATTTGGGTTTTGGTGTGTGTGATTGGTTGGTGAAAGGATAGTACCTGGAACACTTGTGGGCTTCTACCTGTGTTTTTAATTTGTAAACATAAGGAAAGCATAGTGGAGTTATTACTTAAGCTGAAAAACAAGTAAATAGAGCTAAGATCTAAGAAAACATGATTATTTTAGGACTTCACACCCATCCTAACAAGTACTGTGACACTGATGTAACTACTAGTTTGTAAAAGGTTAGCATCAACTGGCAAGCTTGCTGTCAGTTCTCCTGAACTGTGTGCCTTCACTGTGTCGTGGTTTAACCCCAGCCAGCAGCTAAGCACCACGCAGCCGCTAACTCACTCCACCCCCACCCAGTGGGATGGGGGAGAAAATCAGGAAAAAGAAGCAAAACCCACGGGTTGAGATAAGAACAGTTTAATAGAACAGAAAAGAAGAAACTAATAATGATAATGATAACACTAATAAAATGACAACAGCAATAATGAAAGGATTGGAATGTATAAATGATGCGCAGTGCAATTGCTCACCACCCGCCAACCGGCACCCAGCTAGTCCCCCAGCAGCGATTCCCCACCCCCACTTCCCAGTTCCTATACTAGATGGGACGTCCCATGGTATGGAATACCCTGTTGGCCAGTTTGGGTCAGGTGCCCTGGCTGTGTCCTGTGCCAACTTGTTGTGCCCCTCCAGCTTTCTCACTGGCTGGGCATGAGAAGCTGAAAAATACTTGACATTAGTCTAAACACTACTAGCTACAACTGAAAACATCAGTGTTATCAACATTCTTCACATACTGAACTCAAAACATAGCACCGTACCAGCTACTAGGAAGACAGTTAACTCTATCTCAGCTGAAACTAGGACACACTGTTACTTGAAATATTTGTGACTTGAGTGTTTGGTCATGTGCAGCACATAGAAGTTATCTTGGTTGGGAAAGGAGCTGATTAGATCAGTTAGCTTCTGCTGTGAGAATGATTGCTAATGTGCAGGCCTGACTTATCACCTTTTTTAGATTATGAAAGCTTCCTTGCTTGCTGATGAAGATGACCTAGACTTGATCCTGGATCATTATCCTGGGAAGCAACCTGTAAAAATGGATACTTCTCAAGAGATCTGTTCTCCGAGGCTCCCTATTTCAAAATCACAAGGACAGAAAAGATACTCGGGTATTGTGAGAAACCACATACTGCTTGAAGAAAGAGTCTAATTCTAACACTAACAGGCAAAATCCTATGACTGGCTGAACATATGGTAGAACAGTTGTGTGCTGTGGTGGGTTAGCTTTGGCCAGCAGCCAGATGCTCACCTAGCTGGTCTCTCCCTCCCCCTCCTCAACAGGACGGGGGGAGAAAACTGGATGAAAAAAGGGTTAAGATAAAAACAGGGAGATTGTTTTGCTTGTGACAGTAACTGGTAAGCAGGCTTGACTTGAGTAAAATGAATTTATTGCCAGTTAAAATAGGTTTGGGTAGTGAGAAACAAAGACAAATTAAAACAACACTTTCCTACCTTGCCCCTGCTTTTCCAGGCTCAACTTCCCTCCTTCATTCCCGAATCCTCTCTCTCCTGCCCACTCCAGGGCGTCAGTGGGGATGGGAATGGGGGATTGCGGTCAGTCCAGAGCAGTTCCTCTTTACCACTCCTTCTTCCTCACACTTTTTCCCTACTCCAGTGTGAGTTGTCTCCTGAGGGCTGCCAGGAAAATACCTGCTCTGGTGCTGGAGCATCTCTTCCCCTGCTCTTTCTCTTGACCTCATGTTCCCACTGCCGTTTTCACTTTTCTTTTTCTGCCTCTGTGGCATTTTCTGCCCTTTTTTAAGTTCTCACAAAGGCACCACCAACTTTGCTGATCGGTTCAGAGGTGCCACAAGCTCCCCTGATGAGCTCATCTGTGTCCAGCACAGGGCAGCCCCTGGCCTCTTCTCATAGAGACCACCCCGGCAGCACCCCTGCTACCAAAACCTTGCTGTTTACACTCAATACAGCCACAAACTGGTGATTTCAGTCGGAATAATACCTCTAGTAACAAGCATGGAGTTGCTTCCTGAATTAAATGGGCAGACCTGAGATGTTTTTGTGGGGACAGTTTCAGCCCTGTTCCTGTTAATAGCAATCAGCGTCTACTCTCTCTGTGAGATGCTTCTGTTCTAATGGTCCGACTATGACAATACCCATTAAATTAGTGACTTCTTTGGAAACTGTGAATTTTGGAGTGAGACTGGCTGTGTACTGTTCTTAGTGTAATACCATGTGCTTTAGTTTGGATAATGCAAAGTGGGCTGTGCATGGTGGGTTTTGCAGTTCTCAGTACTGCAGATAATCACACTTAGCTATGTGTTACCATCACAAACCATGGCAAATATTTTCACTGGCTGCCTAAGTACTAAAATACCTTTAAAATATCAGAAATGTACTGCCTGAAAAGGGAGTACCCCATTCACTTAAACGTTCTTCCTGCTTCTTCCCTCTAGTTGGTGGGCTGCTGCAATCCAAATTTGCTAATGTAATTTTCCAATCACCAAATGCTGCTCTGCAAGACTTCAAGGGACCAAGGACTTCAAGCAGTCCCCCTTCTGTTGCCCTTTGGTCAGCGACTTCTCCATTAGCATCTACATTCTCTGTACCACCATCAGTCCCTGAGGTACAGATGAAAACAGTTGGTGTCCGCAGGCAGCAGGGGCTTGTACCTCTGGAAAAGTCCATCACCTATGGAAAAGGGAAGCTACTGATGGATATGGCACTCTTCATGGGGCGCTCATTTCGTGTTGGTTGGGGACCCAACTGGACACTTGTCAATTGTGGAGATAAGTTGAGTGGATCAAGTGAAATGGAAGATCTTCGGTGTGAGACCGTGGAGTACGGATTCCTGCCAACTCCTGTCGCCCCAAAATCGTGAGTAGTAGTTTCCTTCAGGATGGTTCTGACATACTCCCTCTTCATGTTTGAAAGAATCTTGATTGTAGCTTGATACTTTTTTGAAATTCAGCTTAATATTCCTTTTGATATGCAGAAGTGGTGCAAAATCATGTTAGCCATGGAGATTTCCTTCAGGTTGCTACTTTAGAAAACTCTGTATCTCAAAGGCCTGGAGTAGTGTAATAAGAGTAGTTACTTTTTTAACAAGTATATAGCACCATCATCCAGCAAAAGGTTAATAGGGAAAGTTCAAAATTGTTGTTCAGGAAGCTTCTAATCTGCTGTTGATCTTCCCTGAGGATATCTGCCCTACCTAAAAAATTTCTTGTTTAGCTTCTGAATTCAGATGCCTTCAATTCTGCTTGTATATAAAGCAGTATACAGACCTTTCCTGGGCTGCATAACTCCATACATAAACTTGACTGGAATATAGCTAGATGTTCTACCATTTAGGTGTTCCAAAAAGCTTGTTCAGTTGATGTTCTCCAGCACATCTGATTTGCTGGCAGAATGAGGTGCTCTCAGAAAATGCAGTGGGGTATGGCAAGGTGTGCTAATGGCCTTTTAAGAGCTGGAAGCACCCAGTTCAATGATGTTTATTTGCCAAAGTCTGGGTCTGAATCCAGACTGTAAGCAGGTTCTTCATACCTAGCTGTTGACCTTGGATCATCTGTCTTACTGTCTTTAAGTTAAAATTAGGACAAGCTGCACAATGCAGCTACTCCATGATGGATGCAGCTCGCTTGCAGGGAGAACAATTCAGAACATTGCTACCTGGTTTTATCTTCTTTTTCTCCAGACTCTCAGAATCTTCTTTCAAGGTTCATGTGGAGAAGCTGAGCTTAGAACAACGGAAGATGGACAGAGGCAAACAGCTGTATCTCATCCCTCTGGAGATAAAGCTGAAACATAGCACTGTCCATATGGATGAGCACTGTCCTCTTCTAGAGCCCAACCCAGGAGTTTCTGCTATTCATGACTATGCTGACTGGGTTAGGAAGGCATCCGAGGATCCTGCTGTGACAGAAGGCGAGTATGGAATAATTCTTTTCACGATGATGATAGCGAATCTGGAAAACTGTCCCGTTCAGGTTAATTTCAGGTTGCATCAGAGCAGTGAAATGTGAATAAAACAGAAAAATTGACGTACCTCAGCATTTTTTCTGAAAGCATAAGCATGGTGGTTGGCATTGGGGAGTTAGCTGACTTCCTGCATTGACTTGTAACAGTAGGATATCCTTTAAGATATCCTACAAGGTTATGCTTATAATCTTATACGAGTCCTCTGTAAATATTCTTCTGTATGTTTTCACTCCTGATGACTGAGTAACTCTGTCCTGACAGCTGTTGTGAAGCACTGGTGCTTGGCGTGGACTTTATGTGAAGCGATTTGGGGGAACCTGAGAGAGTTAGAGGCCAGCTTGGAGGACCCCAGTGAATATATCCTGGCCTTGGAGCGTAGGAAAGCCTTCTCTCGCTGGCTCTCAGAGACTGCTGCAGGACGAATTGAGGAGGAAGTCTCTTTGTCCCGACACGGTAATCACATAGAGGCTGTGTTCAGCTGCCTTACTGGGAAGAGAATTGGTGAAGCTTGCAGGCTGGCACAGCAGTCAGGTAAGATGCTTAAATCTCTCTGTTTTTTGGGCGGAAGAGGAAGGGAGACACATAAAGAGAATTTAAACTTTGAGAGCTGATAGTAACTGGCCACTCTGAGTATGGAGTTTTCCCTTGTCAGACAGTGATTAAGGTGGGGGCTGGCTTGTCTACTTGCTGCTTGAGTACCTGGTCACATTTACACTGGCTTACTTGTCTGCTCTTCCAGAGTGAGGAAGTGATGCTGTATTGCATTTGGAACTGGTTTTTTGCATAGTATCTCCTTCGAATGTTTTTTTTAATTACTGTTATTTTTAATTGCACTTCTGTTAAGCCACTTTACATTTGTTTTAAAAACGTGTATTTTCAGAGCCTAATGGCTAGTTTCATCTTGGTCTTTTATGTCGGCTCACATCTTAAAACTTCTGTTCATTTGTTTCCTTTGGGGAATCTGTCCTTCCCATTCCTTTGTCTTCTCCCCCACCCCCATTCTAGTAGGTGTTTGTGGAGTGGTTTATTTGATGAGAAATTGTGCACAAAAAACAATCGTGCAGCTATAGGCTGATCAGAGTGCCCCACAACTCAGAAACAGATAGCTGTGGCACAGGTAGGCAGGAGGATTTAGCTCATGTGCTGTTGTCTCCTGTTCCAGGTGATCACAGACTTGCTCTGCTCCTCTCCCAGCTGGCAGGTAGCCAGCCCATTCGGGACCTCCTCACCATGCAGCTGGTGGACTGGCACAGGCTGCAGGCAGACTGCTTCATCCAGGAAGAGAGACTGCGGATCTTTGCCCTGCTTGCAGGAAAGCCTGTAAGTTCTGTTACTCGGCTGTTTTGTCATTGGCTTGACTTCCCTTTTTTGACAACGGTACATTTAAGCTGTGACACTCAACCACAGCACATGGTACACGGCAGGAAGGAGTACAAGGTGTTGACCTGGTTTTTTTACTAACGTAACCTCATGGTCTTGCATGCCTGATATGTACTGACCATTGTGCAGTAAGTTTGACTAAACTTAGTCATTTGTTTCTTTAGGTGTGGCAGTTATCAGAGAGAATAAGTATCAATGTATGCTCGCTGCTGGACTGGAAGCGTTGCATGGCTGTCCACCTCTGGTACCTGCTTCCTCCAACAGCTTCTATTTCCAAGGCACTTGCCATGTACGAGTCAGCGTTTCAGGTAGGTCCGTCATGCCTGGCTAAAAGGAGTTGTCTGTCTGATGCTGCACTGAGACTTCTGCGAGCAGTCAATTGTCGCCGCGGAGGAATTGCGTATGGGTTCATTATTTCAGTTGTCACAGCATTGGATTCCTTCACCAGCTTTAATGATGAGTTTTTGCAGCAGTTCACTTTGATAGGAATGTTCTTTCCCCACTGGCATGGAAATAAAGCACTGGGGTTGAACCTGTTGGTAATTCTAGTCACTTGAGAAGCTTAGGACCTGCTCTTTAGGGCATTCTGGTAGTGACTTATTTGAAGCCTATCTCCCACTGATTGAGTGTTTTCAGACGTTTGATAGCTAGACAAAATTAGGGAGATGGATAGTGGCCAGCAGCAGGAAGGCCATTTGAGCTAGGTAGCCAGTCAGCTTTCCCAATGCGATGTTTAATACCCAGCTGCCTGACTTCCAAAATAGTCTTTGCCAAACCATACTCCCCATTTGATCCACTTGCTGTTTCTGCAGCAAATGTGGAAGCTATCCTACAGACAGTGCATGGCTGCATGCATTATGCAAAGCCTTGTTTGTTGCTGTAGAGCTGTCAGCCTCTGTATACAAAAAGACAAAGGGTTCTGTTGAAAAAAGTGTTTTATCATTTAACTAAAGATAGTTCACCCCTTGATCTGTATGCCTAAAGATAGCCCAAGTGCAGCATCAAGTCTAGTAACTTCTAATTGATGCGTGCTTAATGCCGCAGGAATATTCAGTGTTATCTTTGTACGTGGTATGTCAGTATAATGTGTTCATCACTTCAAAACACCAAGCTTTAGTTTTATCATGACTTGAACTTAAGATGCTACTAGGTTAGAACGTGGGTGTGGTCTCGCTGCAGCCCGATGATGCGGAGGAAAAGTGGATACAGCTCATTTCCAGGACTTCCTGTAGGAGGGCTAATAACTGGAAACCAGCAGGACATGGAGCGCTCTTCCAAATGCAGGTCTAGTGTTCTTGCCAGCAGTGAAAACATCAGGAGGATTTTGGTGACCCAGAGTGGTTAGATGGTATGGAAGACAACAGTTCTTCTGTAGTTCAGTGCCCTGTAAAACGGTTCTTGTTGACTCAGTGTGTTTTGTGCTGCTGGCTTAGCTGTCCAGATTCTATCTTTAAACTTACTGTTAAAACTATTTCTTTAGAACACACCGGAGTGTGAAAAATATGCCTGCTGTCCCCTGCCTCCTTACCTAGAAGGTTCTGGTTGTGTAATTGAAGAAGATGATAATGCAGGAAGACCTTTGAGAGATGTCTGTTTCCATTTGTTAAAGCTCTACAGTGACAGGTGAAAAACTATTTTTCTAAATCTTGATCAGTCAGTGACTTCTTGAATTCCCAGTCCAGGGCTATGAAATCAGCTTCAGTGTTTACTGAACCACTGACAGTAGGCAAAAATCTGCCTTGCATGTACACCCTTACAGAATGTGGTGACACTGTCACTGCTGGTGATAGCATAGATGATGAAACTTAAGCTTTGGAGCACAACTGTGGGTTGTTTTTTTTCCTTAAGTGTTTTCTGAGTCTGAAGAGTGCAGTAATCTTGCTTTACATAGTTGCCTTTGAGATTGAGGCATTGAGAAATCTACAGGAAGAGCACATACAAAAGAAAAGGCTGTGACAGTCTGGATGCAGACTTAAAAGAAGAGCAAAAGGATTTTAACAGTTGGTGCTATCTTTTTTTTTTTTTTAAAGTAAAACAAAAACCCCAAAACCCACACCCACATAAATCACATATATAGAATAATTGGAGGTTGGTGAAGGGAAGGCACTAAGTAGCACCAATTTCTGATTTTATTATGTGGATACAGTTAGCTATTTTATGTTGCAACTATTTTTCCCTACAGGCACTATGATCTTGACCAGCTGCTTGATCCCAGGAGTGTGACATCTGACCCTCTGGACTATCGTCTCAGTTGGCACCTGTGGGAAGTGCTCAGAGCCCTGAATTATACCCATCTATTCAAGCAGAGTCAAGGAGTGCTGAATGCTAGCTATGCTGCCCAGCTTGAAAGTGAAGGGCTTTGGGAATGGGCTGTTTTTATACTGCTGCATGAGCCTGATACGCAGTGAGTAAAAAATTTTTTTTACTGTTTTTTTTTTTTCCTTGAAAATAATGTGTTCTCTGTTTTATAGACATGCTATGTATACTGTAATTATCATGGCTTCTCTCACATTACACTGGAACTGCACAGCTGGAGAACTTCATGCCACTTGTAATCCCAGCACACAGTTTTTACAAGTGGCATGAATAATTCTGCTTAGTTAAATGTCTTGTTATGTGTTAAATAGTATTGTGTTGTAATGACTGTAACTGCTGAACGGTGCTATAGAAGCAGATCTCATAGTCATTTTGATATCCTGTGGCTCTGTATCTTGTCTCTGGCTCAGCAAGCTTATGATGTTCAAGAACTTGTCATGAAAATGTCATTAATGCAAAATACTAGAACTGTTCCTATTGGAGCTGAAGAGAAGCAAGTGTGTTTGAAAGGAAAGCTTGGGAATCACCAAAATGCATGTTTTGCTTCTGTTGTGAAATACAGACTTGACAAAAAATTGTCTTAAATTTGTAAATAATACATCTTTTGTGGAAAGGTGTCTTTTGCTGTTGATGTTTACAGCTACCATTAATACATTGCAATAGAATTTTTTTCCAACTGATAACTTCAAATAGGGCCTGTATATTCCTTTTAGGGGCCTGGATCATACTTAAATGTTCCTAAGCTTACAACATTTGAGATGTTACAAAACACTAGCAATGACTTCATTCTTAGTGGTTAACCTGTACTGAAGGAATTCACCTGATTTTAGAACTTTTCTTAATATCCTGCAGTAAGACTGTTCAGGGCCCAGCAAGGCTGGCTTTTGCCTTCTGTTACGCCCATGCCTCTGCTGGCGCCAATAAGTATAACGCAGCTCTCTGCTGCCTTGTTCAGTCCTTGGCTGCTTGTATTGAACTGTATCTTCTGATGGAGTGATACAAAGGATTGCTTGTTGGAATAACACCTTGTCCTCCCTTCCCCCAGCACACGGGAGAAGGCAGTGCGGGAACTCCTAAACAGGCATTGCGTTCTCTCTGAGACACCAGAGTCTTGGGCCAAGGAGACTTTTCTGACGCAGAGGCTCTGCGTTCCCCCTGAGTGGATTCATGAAGCAAAGGCAGTTCGAGCAAGGATGGAGGGTGACAAGCATAAAGAAGCCCTCTTCTTGTTCAAGGCTGGGCACTGGAACCAGTGTCACAAGCTGGTTGTCAGGCACTTAGCCTCAGGTGAGTCTGCTCTCTGAATTTTTTTCAGTCTGTCTTTTGAACAGCACACAAACGTAGTAGGAACAGAAGTCGTTGGGCATTAATAGTATGAAGGGGTAGGGCTGTGATCCTAGCAACAGGGTTAGTAGAGAGTGACTGGCTGTTTCAAAATAGTTCTCGCTTGATATCTGGTGTGATGATTCTTCACTGCAAACACATGAAAAGGGCAGTGCTTAACCTTCTGTGCATCCACCTTCCTGTGCCAGAGGTGCCTCGGGGAACAAGGGTAGTGGTAGCATTCCTGGAGCCCTGATCCTGTGGGTGTCCCTACTCTAGGAGGTGGGATGGCCTCGGACTTGCCTTCTGTAAGTCATAAATCAAGTATGCGTTTCTGGCTGTGACTGATACTGTCAAGGAATTACAAAACTGACTGACAGTACAGTCCATTAGTTCCTTTTTCTTTAAAATCAATGACTTCTAAGAGACCCTTTTGCCCTCTTACTGACGTGCTTGTTCTCTTTAGATGCTATTATTAATGAAAACTACAAGTACCTGAAAGGATTCCTGGAAGATCTTGCCCCTCCAGAGCGTAGTGCACTCATCCAGGACTGGGAGATGGCAGGGCTGGTCTACCTAGATTACATCCGTGTTATTGAGATGCTTGATAGGATTCAGCAGGTAACAGACTAAAACAATTGTATTTTTCTTCTTATAGTTTGGAAGCTCATATACGTTCTTGCTTGTAGAATAACCTTTTACTCACTGTTCGGTGCTGATGTTAGTGTTTCCCTTTTGGAGACACTAGCAAACAGAATATGGTGCATCTCTGAAAATACAGAGAGATTTGGTCGATGCTGTCAAAATAAGATGTGGGCTCTGCCCTGCAAACATTTTGTATGGAGCACGACAGTGAGGTAAGTGAAGAAGGAACAAAACTAGCAGTTAGCTGGTTAGTGGGGAGTCTGCATGTCAGTCCCCTCTAATACAGCTCCAGACCTCCCATTTCCACCACTTCAGGTGTTAACTTCAAGCAGGTTCTAATGTAGACTGTCTTCTGTTGGATAGATTTGGCTTAGAGTGCACTTGGGCAGTCTGCGAGCGGTTCTGCTGAAAGGCTTTGCGTGACTTGGAGGCTGACTCTCTTGTTTGGTTTCAGCTGGATTGTTCCACCTACGAGCTGGAGCGGTTACATACCAAAGTGACATCCCTGTGCAACAGGATAGAGCAGATCCAATGCCACAGCGCGAAGGACCGCCTGGCTCAGTCGGGGTATGGTGACATCAATATCTAGCAGCCCGCTGGGAGAGCCAGTTAGTACTGGCTGTCACCTGGGCTGCCGGTCTATCTGTCCCTTTGCCTGTGCTGAGAAGGAAGGCTGTGGTTGGTGAGGTGAGCCATGTGTTGCTCCAGTAGTTACTGTACCTGCAGCTATTGGTCATTTCAGGCAGGTTTTTTTTTTGGCTGGTTGATGCAGCGTCCAGTGTCTGGCCTCTTACAACTGTCTGTTGATAAGCAGTAAAATGTCTTGTACATAGTTAGTTTTACAGTGCCAAATAATGTATGAGCATGCTTGCAGAAAATGGTCTGGTCTAAGGAATAAGGCCAAATTTTTATTATACTCGTGGAGGAAGTCTGTTTGGGGAGAGGAGATGCACTGCTGGAGCTGAGAAAAGGCCAGGTCACACTAGGGCATGGTTCCACCAACCCAGCCTCTGCTCCAAAATTTCCCGTTGAATCGCTGCTCAAGTTCACCCCTCCACAGGGTGAGCTTGTAAGCGCTCACGTGCTAGCTCCCCCACCGGAGCATGGTGTGGAGCATGAAGAAACATTCCTCTTCCTTCTCTTTCCAGATATGGCCAAGCGTGTTGCTAACCTGCTGCGGGTGGTCCTCAGCCTGCAGCACACCCCAGAGCCCATTTCCGACTCCACGCCTGACCTGCAGCGCGTCCCTCTTCGCCTGCTCGCTCCCCACATCGGAAGGCTGCCTATGCCGGAGGACTATGCCTTGGAGGAGCTCCGCAGCCTCACCCAGTCTTACCTACGGGAGCTGACAGTAGTGACGCATTGAGGAAGAATCCCTTCCACCGATGGACAGTTTTTACCGTTTGTTAACCCTTACCCTTGTTTTGAGGGCGAACAACCTCTAGCCACGCAGGTTTTTCGATAGGGGTGTAAAACAGCTTTAGTATGTGGGCTAACGCAGGAGTTTTTGTAACCTGGGGGAGCATTGAGACTGATTGGACCTTGCTGGCTGGCACCCTCAACCAAACAACATTTTCCTAGAATCAATAAAGCACCTCTTGCCGAACCTGTCTGCAGGCGAGACTGTACCTGTGGAGGGGGGCACGGTGTGGGCTTCGGCTCCTGGCAGGTCCTTTTCGCTCCTTTCGTTGCGGCGCAGAGGATGGTGAAGCAAGCGCTGGGACAGTTTTCCGTGGGCAGACTCCCGCTTTGGTGGGGCTGCACTTGGTAAACCGATGAACCTTTGGCACCTGAACTGACCGCGGATAAGCTTTAACTGGGGCTTTATGTTAAAAGTTTGCTCTGTGGGTGGGGGAGGGAGAAGAAACTTAAGTTCAGAATTGTCTTTTCCTGCATTCTCTTGCTAAGTCGGAGACCTGTGAATGTGTTTTTTCTCTCGTTTCTCCATCCTCTGTCTCCAAAAACAAAGCAAGCTACTTCCCTCCCTCAGGAGAAAGGGAGGCGACACCTGTGTGCGTGCCTTATGGTGTGCTCTGCACCATGCGGGCCTCTGAGGACGGACGTCTCCTGGGTCCTGCATGCAGTAAAACACAGGAGCTTGTCCTAATAGTTGCTGCATTCCAGGACTCCAGGCTTCTGATGGGACGGGGCAAATTCTGTGCTGAAAGCAAAACTGCCAAAAGAGGTCACCTGCCTGAGGAGCAGAGCAGCCTGGCTGCCCAGGCACTTCGGACTTGCCTCTTTGCCGCCGGACAGCTGCCTGTGTAGGTAAGGGGTACACGCAGCCGCACTGCCACGTGCGCGAGTGCCCGGCACACGCTGTTGTCTCTGTGTTTGCCATGTCGCTGGGTGACATCGAGCGGAGCCACTGTCCAGCCTAAGAACATCCTGCAAGTGAACAGCTGACTGTGTCAATGTGCTCTGGTGTGTACAGTCTTTACTCTTACTGTGTTTAGAAACTGACTATTTTTGAAAGAAGGAAACAAAAAAACAAAAAAAAAAAAGAAAAGCTGTCTATTGCTCTGCTCTGATTTCAGGGTTGCTGCAGTGGCACCTCCTGCCACAGCCGGCCAGCCAGTGCTGGCAGTGGCCAGCAGCTTCCAGGCTGCCTGGTGCTGCTTTGCATTGGCCCACTGAAGGTCTTTATGCATGAGGATTATGTAAAGGTTTTTATTAAAAAAAAAAAAAAAAAAAAAAAAAAAAACAACAACAAAAAATATAAATAAATGATCTAGATTATTTTCCTGTCTTTTTGAAAACAATAAATAAAATGTTTATAGTATTCCCACGGTTTCCTTTGCTTTTTAAGTAAGATTTTGGTTTCGTAGGCACGTGTCCCTTGGCTTGTCCCACTTGGGTGGCTTGGGCTGGCTCATAGGACCAGAGGGGGCAGGGGAAAGCTGCACCCTTCTGGAGCTGAATCTGTTGAGGGTTGTGAGGAGCAACAGGGAAGGTGTTTTCAGGTACGCTTGGTGTGGAACAGGAATGGGGACCTGGTCACAAAGGATGTGGAAAAGGTACTGGATGTCATCTTCATCTTGGTCTTTACTGGTAGGACTGGTCTTCAGCAGCCTCAGGTCCCTGAGACCGGTGGGAAAGGTTGGAGTGAGGAAGACTTGCCTTGATGGAGAGGGGTGAGGCTAGGGAGCACTTAGACCAGGCGTCCCAGGTCTCTGGGACCTGGCAGGGTACACCTGTAAGGGCTGAGGGAGCTGCAAGGCCGCTCCAATACATGTGAAAGGTCGTGGTGACTGGGGGAGGTTCCTTGGAAGCAAGCAGGAACAGCTGGAATAAAAAAAGTCACCTGTCAAGATGTGGTAAGCTACGGCCTGGTGAGCCTCACCTCGGTCTCTGCGGGGGTGATGGAGCTCGTCCTCCTGGGAACCATTTGCAGAGATGGGAAGGAGAGGGGGGCTGGAGGAGGCTGGGGTAGTGCTGAGGGGGGGAAATGTCCTTTCTTGGAAGGGGGATTTCTGGAAAGAGGTGAGGGACGGGCCAGGTTACAGCCTCATGGCAAAGGGAGGGAAGTGCTTTTCTGTGCAGCACAGAACAGGTTTGTTCAAGCTGAAAACTGTGAGGGTGTTCAAAAAGGGGTTAAATAAACCACAGATAAATATCCTCAGCTGGGCACAAATCCAGACCTCTGCTTCCTGAGGCGGCGTGATGCTGGGTGTCTGGTGGTCTCTCCTCCTGGACTTGGGGCTGGGGGGGACCCACTGCCCAGTGCCAGCTCTTGGGCACGGAACACCATAAAAGCAGCGGCGATTAGTGTGTCCTCGCCCACGCAGGGCGGCTGTCCTGCTGTGCTGGCATTGCTGTGTGTTAAATGTGACACCAGGTTGCTCCGGCTTCGCCTCCTTCCATTATCGTAATTGCCTCTCTGCAACCCCAGCTGCTGCCCTGGGCGGAGGAGCAGCAGAGCTGGGACACTGGGCTGGCTGTGAATAATTCACTGCCTGGAAACAAAACCTCCAGCCTTAAAACTGATCAGCGCACTGCTTGGCATCTGCTGCCGGGGATCAGCGTAGGAAAGGTGCCAGGGAGGGGCTGGGGGAGCGGGAGTTGCTGGCCTCCCGCATGGCCGGAGCTGCGGAGATGCTCCAGCATCCCTGTGGCAGGGACTTCTCTGCCACTTTTCTGCTTTGTCTCCTGGGTCATGTCCCTTAACCTCCTGGGATTCTGTTCTCACCAAATGGGAATAATCTTCCTCTTCCCTGTCCTCGCTCTTTCACTGAGACCAGAGAACGGGATGTCCCTTGCTGTGCACAGTGATCCCTCCATGCTGGGGTCCGCAGCATCTGCCCTCAGCTCTTCCCACCACCCACTGCCACAGCCTCGGTGGGCTTCAGTACCCTGACAGTCTCCCTCTCAGCCCTGGGGTTCCCTTTTCCAGCTTGCTCTGGGCCAGGATTGTGCGGAGCGACCCCCTCTGCCCCCAGCCCCCTGGGCCAGAGAAGCCTCGAGAGGGTGGTTTTCAGCACATGAAGCTGCCGGCAGCTCCAGACAACACGGTGAGGAGCAACCTCGTCCCTGCCCGCTCCAGCCCACCGCATGGTCCTTGTCACAGTGGTCCTGGCCCCGAGCTGCCTGGAGCAGGCAGAGAAGGGGCTGCCTGCCACCAGTGGGGCCAGGAGGGTCTCGTGGGAGTGATGGTTCAGGGGGCTGGTGGGCAAAGCCTTCCCTGGGCTTGGGGAGCTGGTGGGCAGCCAGCAGGCAGCGTGTCAGCACCCAGACCCGTCCCAAAGGGGCTCAGCTGCACCCAAACCCTGTCCCAGCCAGGGACCCTCCGGGGTCGCTCGCCGTTACCCCCTGCCACAGGGGTCGCCGCACAGAGACTATCAGTCCCTGGGGGGGCCATGCCCCCCCCCCTGCCCTGCCCCAGCCTTGACGTCACCCCGGCGCTTGCAGGCAGCACATCCCCCCCCCCCCGCCGTGTCCCCTGGGACCTGCGCGCGTCGGGATGGAGCCCGGAGCTCGCCCGCTGCTCGCCCTCTGCCTCGCCAGCTGCCTCCTGGCCCCAGGTAAGCGGCAGAGGGGGCGGCGAGGGGCACTGACCCCCACCCCGCCAGGGGCGTGGGGAGAGGGTCCCTGGCCCCTGTGAGCAGCAGCATCCCCACGCATCGGGCATCCCCGGGTGGGGGACGGGGTCGGTGGGCTGGGGGGCTCAGGCTGGTGGCGAGGAGGGGTGGGGGTCCCGGCATGCTTCTCCACCTCGCTCAGCTGCCAGTGGCCCCCCATGGCCGGGTCCTGGGGGTCCCTTGGGAGGGGTCCGGCTGCATTCGCTGCCGTGGCCCCTCCAGCCCCGGTCTGGGTCCCCTCAGGCTGCCGGGGGGCACAGGGCAGGTTCGCCTACAAGCTGCTCCACGACCTCTTCGCCAACTACTCCAGTGCCCTGCGCCCCGTGGAGGACACGGACCGGGCGCTCAACGTCACCCTCCAGATCACCCTCTCCCAGATTATTGACATGGTGAGCGGCCGGGCACGGCACCGGCACCGGCAGCCCAGCCCGGCCAAAACGGGACCTTCCCCTGTCACGCTCCTGGTCACCGCTTAGCCGGGCTCTGCTCTCCCCCAGCGGGACCTGCTTGACCCAGAGCTGATGCTCATCCCTCAAAACCAGTCCAAGCCTTTCAAAACCAGCCCAGCTGCCCCCAAGTCAGCTCAGAACCCCCAAAACCAGCACTGTCCCCCTCCCCAAAAGGAGCTTGGACCGCTTGAAACCAGCTCAGACCTCTCCAACCCCCCCCAAAACCAGTACCATCCCCTTGAAAGCAGCTCAGCCCCTCGGGACCCTTACAGAAGCTGCCGAGCTGGATGGTCGAGGGGGGTGCTGGTGGCACTGGTGTCTGTCCCCCCACGCCCACCCTCTCCCCTCGGCAGGACGAGAGGAACCAGGTCCTCACCTCCTACCTGTGGGTCCGCCAGGCCTGGCTGGACGCCCACCTCACCTGGGACAAGGATGCCTACGATGGCATCGACAGCATCCGCATCCCCAGCAGCTACGTCTGGCGGCCGGACATCATCCTCTACAACAAGTGGGTTGTGCTCGGGACCCCCCCCCACGCCGCTCTCGGAGCTGGGGGGGGGGAGCAGAGGCGTCCCGGTGTGGGTGACGCAGGGGGATGGATGGTCACCCCAACTGGGCGACAAGGTGGGGGCAGGGGGGGCTGGCACCAGCCTGGTGTGCCTGGCACCGACCTGCCGGCTGGGACATGTCACCGCGGGGGCGGTCAGGGGCACCGAGCCCCCTCTTTGGCGGGCAGGGTGACACGGGGAAGGGACACGGCGCTGGGGGCAGGCGCTCGGCCCCAGCCCCGCAGACCCGTGCCCCACCTGGGGCTCGGGGCCATCCCGGCCCCACAGCCGTCCCTCCCCCAGTGCCGATGACCACTTTGGCGGCTCGATGGAGACCAACGTGGTGCTGCGCTCCGATGGGCACATCATGTGGGACTCGCCCGCCATCACCAAGAGCTCCTGCAAGGTGGACGTCTCCTACTTCCCCTTCGACGGGCAGCGGTGCCGCCTCACCTTCGGCTCCTGGACCTACAACGGGAACCAGATCGACCTCCGCAACCGGCTGGACACCGGGGACCTGACGGACTTTGTGGAGAACGTGGAGTGGGAAGTGCTGGGCATGCCGGCCACGAGGAACGTCATCACCTACGGCTGCTGCTCCGAGCCCTACCCCGACGTCACCTACACCCTGCTCCTCCGCCGCCGCGCCTCCTTCTACATCTTCAACCTGCTCCTGCCCTGCATCATGGTCTCCTTCCTGGCGCCCCTCGGCTTCTACCTGCCGGCCGACTCGGGGGAGAAGGTCTCGCTGGGGGTGACGGTGCTGCTGGCCCTCACCGTCTTCCAGCTGCTGGTGGCAGAGAGCATGCCCCCCGCGGAGAGCGTCCCCCTCATCGGTGAGCCTCCACGGTGCCCGGGACCCTCCCATGGGACCGGAGCGACTGCACCGGGGTGATGGGCAGCACCCGTGCCGGGGCGGCTGCGGTGCGGGGAGCGGGGGGGGGGTGTGAGCCTCTACCCCCTCCGCCGCAGCGTCGCCGCTCGTTGCCCACGCAGGGAAGTACTACATCGCCACCATGACCATGATCACGGCCTCCACTGCGCTGACCATCTTCATCATGAATGTCCACCACTGCGGCCCGGGGGCCCGACCCGTGCCCCCCTGGGCCAGGCGGCTCATCCTCCACCACATGGCCCGGCTCTGCTGCGTCTACGAGGTGGGCGAGAGCTGCAAGAGCCCTCCGCGGGCGCCGGGCGGGCGGGCGGGCAGGGGGGACGCCGGGGGGCCGGGGGAGAGCCCCGGGGAGGGGGAGGTGGGCACCGAGGCAGGGGGCTGCCCCCGGGACCGCTGCCCGTGCCACCACGACGGCCTGCTGAGGAACGTCGGCTACATCGCCAGCTGCTTGCGGCGCCACCGAGCCGCCCAGCGCCGGACCAGCGAGTGGAAGAAGGTGGCCAAGGTGATGGACCGATTCTTCATGTGGGTCTTCTTCCTCATGGTCTTCCTCATGAGCGTGCTGGTCCTGGGCAAAGCTGCCTGACGGCCCCGCGCACCCACCGCCCCGATGCACCCCCTGCCCACGACCGCCCCTGGGGACGGTGGTGGCCGTAGGTGCCCCGTGAAGGTGGCTCGTCCCGAGCACCCCCTGGCCACCCACGGAGCTGCGGGTGGGAGATCCACCAGAATCAGGGGAGAGGAGCCCGACAGCGGGACCCCCGTCCCGGCCGGGGCCGCCCCGGCTGCAGGGCTGAGGGGTCCCAGCCCCCCAGGTGGCTGCGCCAGGGCATGCACCCGCATCCTCCCATTGCACCCTGCACCCAAAAAATCCAACACAATGGAAATAAACCCTGGAGCGTGTGTCTTCCCTCCCCTGCCTGGTGGCTGTGGGGGGGGTCCCGGGGCCTCAATGCCCCGGGGAGGGCTGCAGCACCGGCACCGGCACCAGCTGGTGTGGGCTGGGGCTGTGCGTGGAGTGGGCAGCAAAGAGGTGTGGGACCCTCGGGGACCCTTCTCTCCATGGGGCCGTGCCTGGTCCTCGCAGCCTCATCCCGAGCGCCACAGTGGAGGGAGGGCTGGGCAGAGCCTTTCCCTGCATGGATGTGTATGTATAGATAGATATACAGACATAAAGTTGTGTACAGACACACATACATACCCCTACGTTGGCACCGCTGTCTGGCAGGGCCCTGGTCCCTGAGCCACCCCAGTCCCCCAGTTATCGGTGCTGCTTGGGGGTCTCACATCACCCCAAAACCGCCCACGAAACCCCACAGTGCCCTGAGCTGCAGCCACTGCTCCCGGCCATGCCGGCCAACTCCCATGTGCCCACTGGCATCTGCCGCCCTGCCCAGCCAGGGCTGGGTCCACCGCAGCCCCCCGAGATGCTGCTCCAGCCTCCGGCAGCCCCGGTGAGGGTCCCGAGGGAGCGGGAAAGCCCCTGCCCCGTCCCCTCTGGGCGCTGGCTGGGGCGAGGATGGTGCCTGGCAGGGATGGAAGGATCTGGCCGTCGACACCTTCGATGACAAACTCACGGGGCTCCCCGTGGGAAGGGGTGCAGCGCCCGGCAGGAGCTCTGGAGCTGCTGCCCACCCCAGGCAGGGCAGGTGGGTCCCGGGGTCCATCGGTGTCCGCTCAGCCCAGCCCGTGGCGGCCAACATCCCGCGGTGGAGACCCTGCAGTGGCGTCCCTCCCCGGGGACCCATGCAGCAGCATGGCACGGCACGCTTTGAAGTTCAGAGCCAAAGCGGGTAGGACCACGGGGCCAACGCAGCAGCTGGTGGCGCCAGGGGGGGCAGCCCGCAGACAGGCCCCCAGCCTCACTGCCGAGCAGAGGTGAAACCCCAAAACCTCATCACAGTGGCGCAGGATCCCAAACCAGGCAGGTACAGCACCCGCTCCCACCCTGAGCAGCACTGGTGCCGCCGTTCTCCCGGCACCCTTCGCTCCCCGGCTGCTCCTTGGAGGACCCAGGGGGTCTGGGGGGGGGAGCACGCTCCGTGAGCAGGGACACCTCTTGATGCTGAGAGACCCCGTACCTGACACCAGGCACCGACGGCTTGGTACGTGGCATTGTTTGCGTGCAGGTAACATTTAAGATACGTGTAGGAAGCTTACGCGATGAGCTTTGTATGCTGCCCTAACGTTGAGTAGAGCACTGACTGCTGATCCATCTGTGCTTATTAAATATTTTACATCCCTACACTGACTGATAAGAACTCGATCAACTAACGACTAGATGAGCTCCGGCCGAGTGACCTCTGACTCTTCTCCTGACCGAGACCCTGTGCCAGGGGGCCGGCCCCCGGCCCCCGTCGCTGCTGCCACGCACCCCACGTAGCGGCCATCGGGGCTGGCCTGGGTGGCACCGAGGTCTCTCCCGGCTCCGTTACAGCCAGCGTCACCCAGGCGGGAGTTGCAGCGCACCGGAGCACGGCGTGCCCGGCCATCCGGCACGGCGACGAAGCGACCGCTATGTCCCTGCAGCCCTCCCTCGGGGACCTGGGAGGGAACCCCCCCCCAGGGGGCAAAATCCCGGGGGGGGGGCTGCAGACCCCCAAATCCCGGCAGGAGCCCGGGGCCGTGCCTGGCCCCAGCAGGGAGCGGAGAAGCCGGGGGCAGGTGGGTCGCGGCATCTAAACCCAGGGCAGCCACGGCACCCCAGGTTCTCCTCCATGGGGGGGGTCCTGCTGCCTCTCCTGTGCCCCCCACCAGCGGGCTGGGGGGCACGGCTGACCCCGGCTGGCCAAGGGGACGCTGCAGCCCGCCTGGCATCGCGCTGCCGCTCAGATCAGGGGGGGCTTTTCCCACACAGCCATCAGTCGGGCCCTGGCTGAGCATCGCCCGGCTGGGCTGCTGGCACTGACCACTCGGGCGCCTCTTGGCGATTTGGTGCTTTATTTCCCTTCACTAATTAAACCGGCTTTGTCGCTAGCCAGAGTTTCCGCTACTTCTGCATTTGCCCTCCCAATTGTCCCCCCCATCCTGCTGGGGGGGGGGAGCGAGCGGCTGGGGGGGTCAGCTGATGGCTGGGGTCGAGCAGCCACGGCCTGGGCTCATCATCCAGGGGAATCCTCTTTAATTTCTCCTCCTTCCCCTTTCCCTTCCCCTTCTTTCCCCCCTTCTCCTTCTCTCTCTCTCCTTCTCCTTCTCCTTCTCCTTCCCCTTCCCCTTCTCCTTCCCCTTCTCCTTCCCCTTCTCCTTCCCCTTCTCCTTCTCCCTCCCCTCTGAAGCCCCCCCAGGGTCCCCCTTCCTGCAGACTGCGGGCTTCCCCCAGCTGCCACCCCTGATTTCCAGGGGGACATCCCAGCCCCTCCTGAGCCCCTTGCATCTGCCCATACCAGGCTGGGGAGGGCACGGGGGGCCACCAGGTGTCACAAAGGGGGGCTCTGCCTGTCCTGCGATGTCACAAAGGGGGGGTCTGCCTGCTGCCATACTGTAAAAGTGGGGTGCGGAGCCCCGCGGGAGCAGGCAGTGGGTACCGCAGTCTGGCATCGTCTTGGCAGACTGCAGCCTCCGCCTCTGCCGCACCAGCAGCAGCGTTGGGAGCCCGTCACTGGGAACCCATGCAGTCCCTGGGGATCCGCACCGTGGACCCACGCCGGTGACTCGGAGCGCCGTGGCCGCACCGGAGCCGGTGCCATGGGGCGCTCCAACAACCTCAGCCTGGCTGAGCTGTTCCAGCTCCTCATGCTGGTGCTGCAGCTCAGCCTGGTCTCCGCCGTCCTGCAGGTCAAGCGGCTCTGGGTAGGTGGCTGTCGTGCTGCACCGCGCTATGGCGTGCCGTGGCTGTGGCGTGGGGTACGGCGTTGTGTGGAGTGGCGTGGGGGGCTGCGGCGTGGGGCCGGGAGCTGCTCCGGTCTCACCCAGCTCCTGGGGAATCCTACAGAGTTTGTGGAAGGAGTTGAAGCGTCAGATGAAAGCGGCGAGAGCCCATCCGGAGAAGCAGAGCGGTGAGCGGCCCCAGCACCGAGCACCCCACCATCGGCCGAACCCCAGGGCAGCCCTGACCCCGGGGCTGTGCCGGGGGCTGCTGGCCGCTCACTGTATCCTCTCCCTCGGCAGCTTCTCTGCAGCAGACACGTAGAGATGTGGAGAAGGTCACACAGACCCTGGAGATGTGAGTGCTGGGGGAGACCCCCAGATCCTGCCCCCAGACCCTCGCCTGTCTGTCAGGGAGGAGGTGCTGCCCTCGAGTCCCGCTGGAGGGGCTGGGGTGCAGCGGGGGTCTCTTCCCTCTCCTCTCTGCAGGGCCATCACGCAGGCGTCGAGCCAGGAGTGCCTGTCCCCGGGGGCCCCGCTGGTCTCCCTGTCCTCCATCCTGGGGAGCAGCTCCTCTTCCCTGTGCTCCCTCTACTCCTTCCCGGAGCCCTGGCCCGGAGCGATGGCGGACCTGGCGGCGCTCACCGGCTCGGGACCCCCCCAGACCCCCAAGGCTGTCAAGAGGTCGATGGACAGACTGCTGGAGTTGCCAGTGGGGGCCAAGCAAGAGCGGGTCCCCGGGGATGGTGGGGACAGGGCGCAAAGCGCCGTGGACATGGAGCCACCCCCCGGCAGCCCCCCAGCCGTGGCCACGGACGAGGGGGAGCTCGTCCTCCAGCTCATTAGTACCATTCAGGCCGCCCAAGCAGTGACCGAGCAGCAATGTGAGCTGCTGCAGACGGTGCTGGCCCAGCGGCAAGGGACGGCAGCGGGCTGCCGTGGGACCCCCCCCCAGGGAGCCCTCCCTCCCCTCTGCCAGGGTAGAGGTGCAGGTGCAACTGGGGTTGCTGGGGGACAGAGTCTGGCCCCAGTGCTTTGGGGCTGAGCTGCCAGAGGCAGACGCAGATGTGGACAAGGCTGCGGGTGGGGACACAGACGCGGGAAAAGAGCGAAGCAGCCTCATGGAGTGGGAAAGGAGCATCCCCACGGAGTTGGGCAGGAGCAGCCCCGTGGAACTGGACAGGAGCAGCCCTGTGGAGCTGGGCAGGAGCATCCCCATGGATGTGAAGAGGAGCAGCCCTGTAGAACTGGACAGGAGCAGCCCCGTGGAACTGGACAGGAGCAGCCCTGTGGAACTGGACAGGAGCAGCCCCATGGATGTGAAGAGGAGCAGCCCTGTAGAACTGGACAGGAGCAGCCCTGTGGAACTGGACAGGAGCAGCCCCATGGATGTGAAGAGGAGCAGCCCTGTGGAACCAGACAAGAGCAGCCCCATGGAGCCGGAAAGGAGCAGCTCCATGGGCTCGTGCAGCACCATCCCCGCTGCTGCAGGCACGAGCATCCTGGCAGAGCGCAGTCCCCGGCGGCGGGTGCCCGTGGGCAGGACACGCGGCCGGACGGCCCCGGGTCCGTGCAGGGCTGGACGGTGCCTGCGGGAGGGCTGCGCCCGGCTCTGGCGCTGCCTGAAGGCTTGGTGGAGACGCCACTGGCGGCCCTGCCGCGTCCTCTTCCGCAAGCCCCCGTGCTGGCAGCGCTGGTCCCAGAAGAAAAATGGGTTCCCCTACTACCGAGCTGCCGGGGAGCGTGGGGCTGGGAATGCCCGGGGCGCTCCCCCTTCTGAAATGTCAAAAAATTAAATGTTGTCTTGTCTGCATCCCTGGTGTCGTGGTTCATCCTTCCATCCCGCGGCTGGGGGTGCGACTCCCCCAGTGCCCGACCCAACGGGGATGGGCTGGCAGCGCCGGCACCCACAAAACTGGGGTTGGGGGTGGCTGGTCCCCCAGTGGGTGTGCTGGCGTCTGGGGACCCCAGTGGGCTGGAGAAATGGGCCAGCAGGAACCTCATCAAGTCCAACAGGGTGGCCAAAGGGTGTCCGGGGCTGCGTCAGGAGGAGCGGGTCGAGGGAGGGGATCCTCAACTGGGAGGGCTGGGGCTGTTCAGCCCGGAGAAGAGACGACGCGGGGGGATCTCCTCCATATACATCAATACCTGCAGGGAGGGTGCCAAGAGGAGGGGGGCTGGAGGTGGCGGGCCCCGACGTGAGCACTGGCAGCATTTTGGGGCGCTGCTGGGTTTCATGCATGGGTTTGGGGTGGCATGAGACCCCCGAAGGGGAAATTCTAATTGTGACTGCTCAGCGCTGGTAATTTGAGACTGAGGAATGAGCTGGGATGCAGGGCCTGGAGGTCTGTTAGGGAGGCTCTCACAATCAAATCCAACGGGTGTTAAAAGCCAGATTTATTCTTAGGTAAAAAGTTAGTTAGAACTCCGATAACATTAGTGAGCCACAGGCTCAATGATGTAAGGGGAATTGGTACTACACAGACGCCTTAAGAATCCTTAAGATTTAAAAGTGATGACTCAAAATGCACCTATCACTCACCAAAAAGATGAGGGCTTTCAACCTCGAGGAGTTACCTGGGGCGGCATCCCGACCCAAGGGGAGAGTCCCGGACTGCAGACCCACTGCTCCGAGGAGAACCGACTCAGGGTGTCCTCCGGCGGGACCCCCTTTATACCCTTGTCGAGTCTGACGGAGAGCTGGTCCTTATTTTTGCCCCTTCCCAGACTGTTGTCCCCCCCTGGGGCTGGATGCTGGATCCCGGTGGGGGCTGGATGCTGGACCCCATGCGGTGTGGCCGTCCGTGCACGCCCGTGGTTCACGCATGTCCGTGTGAGTGTCTGCTGGGACTGCGTGCGCAGCCTGGCTCCTGCTTGGTCCCGGGGTGGGCAGCGGTGGCAGCCGGGTGGTGGAGGAACCGGCAAACCCCCCAGGGAAATGCCGGCGGGCGGTGCTCGCGGTCGCTCCCGCCGGTGGGCTAAGAGCCGCGCTGAGAGCGATGCCCTGTTTCCCCGGTGTCTGCGGCCGAGCCCCGGGTCAGGTCTTGGTGCCAGCCCAGGGAGGCGATGGCCGTGTTGCGGTGGGCAGCGGTGACCGTGTCACCATGACGTCACCTCGCGCCTGTGACACGGGTGCCCCGGCGCCTATAAAAGGGGCTGCTCCCGGAGGCGGAGGAACATTCCGGGGAGAACCTCGGTGCTGTTGGGCAGGAGTTTCGAGGAGAGTCGCCAATGACCTGTCCTGTGTCCGCAATGCAGCAGAACGTCTCTGGCGGTGGAGAGGAGGGTGAGGGCAGAGCATCCCCACGGTCCCCGCAGCCGGCTGCCGGGCGAGGGGGGCCGTGCGCGGCACCCCCAGCCTCGCTCATGTGCCGAGTAGAGGCAGGCACGCCTGAGTGCGGATGCCCTGAGCGTTCACGTGTCCTGCGTGTGCGAGAGCTTGGGGACCGTCCCCGTGAGCGTCCGTGCCCGCGTCCATGCCCCTCACACCCCGCTCGCTCCCGGCTCGCAGGTATAACCACCCAGGCAGAAGCGGTGAAAGAAGACCTCCGCGTGGTCTGGGTGCACCTGGCCCGGTGTTCCGCGGCATCCCAAAGCCACAGGGCGCTGCTGCGGTGTCTGGTAGGTGCGGAGCGGTCCCCTTGTCCCCGGGGACTGGGGCTGCGAGACCGGAGCCCCTGACCCCTCCTTTCGCCACGCAGGGGCAGAAGCAGCAGGAGCTGCAGAAAACCGTGGAGCGGCTCACCTTGGAGGTCAGTGTCCCCTCCTGTACCCACGTCCCCCAGCTGCGGCGGCTGGGGCTGTGTCAGGGGCTCAGTGCCTGCGTGCGGCTCCTTTTCCCAGAACTGTCTCGTGGCGCGCTCTTTCGAAGAGAACGGCCAGGAGCTCCAGCAGCTGGAGGTGCAGGTGGCCCAGATGAAGGTGAGTTCACAAAACCACGGTCTGGTTGAGGTTGGAAGGGACCGCTGGAGATGACCTGGTCTTGTCCAATGCCCCTGCTGAAGTGGGGTCCCCTAGAGCCAGTTGCTCAGGACCGTGTCCGGACGTGGACCGCATCCAGAGCTGGGCCTGGGGGGGTCCCTCTGTCCGCCTGCAGGGCTGGGAAGGAGAGGGGACGCAGGGGCAAAGGCAGTGCCCGAGGGGAACCAGGAAGGGATAATGCGGAGGGGAGGGCACTTGTGGTAATGTCCAGTGCCCTGATAGCTTCTCCTCCTCCTCTCTCGCAGAAGCGCTTTCAAATAGCAAAGAGAGAGGCAGCCGCAAGCCTGGAAGAGGCACGGAAGGTACAGGGAAGGAGGACGCCCGTCCTGGCAGGGTCAGGGAGGGGGGTGCCAGTGCTGGGTCCGCGCACCCCAGCATCCACGGGCAGGGTCTTTGGGATGTGGTATCCGCGATGGAGGGATTGGGCCCCTGCCCCTCCTGCAGACGTTCCCATTCCCTCTTCTCTCCCAGGAAGACTGCTTTTGGGAAAAGGCAGAGGGAGGGACAGCAGTGCAGGTCCCTGGTGCCCCCCCCCCATCTCCTGCCAACTCCTGGGCAGCCAGCTAGCGCAGGCTGAGCCGGGCATGGGGCGAGGGGGCACGCAGGACCGCTGGCCCGGTGCGGGTGTGCAAGTGGCTGACGGGCACTGAGAGATGGGAAGCAGGGGCAGCGCCGTGTGCGAGGGGGTGTACGTCCGTGAGAGGGCACCTGACGGTTCCCCGTTCCCGCAGGCAGCAAAGGCTGAGGCGACCGGTCAAGGAGCCGGCAGAGATGCTGAGCAGAGCTCCGCACTGACGGCAAGCAGCAAGGAGCTGCTGCAGCCTATGGTAGGTGTGGAGGGGCTCCCGGTCCGCAGGGGCTGGGGCTGCAGACCCTGAGCCCCTGCTCTCCTTTCCGCACGCAGAAGGGGAACCATCAGGAGCCGCACGACGTCGTACAGCAGCTCAGCACTGAGGTTGGTGTCCTCTCCTCTGCCCATGACCCAGAGCTGCGTCGGCTGGGGCTGAGAGGCTGGAAGGGACCGCTGGAGGTCATCTTGTCGTCTCCAACCCCCCTGCTCAGAGAGGGTCACCGAGCGCCGGTTGCCCAGCGGCGTGACTGGGGAGGACGATTTCCCCAGGCTATGGGGGGGGTCCATCACTTCCCCACGCCTGTCCTTGCGAGTCACCCAGTTTCCCAGTAGTGCCCTGGGGCAGTGGGGGAGCGAGTGGGAACGGCCCTGGGGCTGGAGAGGGGCGAGGGTGCCAAGGTCCCAGCCCAGCCGCCCGCACGACGCACCCGTGGTTTTGCAGGAGGAAAAGTTCCGTGCCCTGATAGCATCCTGGCTCAAGGAGGACAAGCAGGAGAACGAGGTAGTGCCGAAGGGGCCGGGGGAAAATGGGTGGGTGCCCACGGTCCCTGGGGCCACAGCAGGCTCAGGGGCTCAGACCCTTCCCTCTCCCAGGTGCTGCGTCAGGAAATAAGAAATCTGGAAGAGACACTGGAGGAGGAAGAGGGCTGGTAAGCGGGGTCCCTCGCCCCACACGGGTGTCCAGGGGGGGTCCCTGCAGCACCCGGTGCCATGGGACTGCCAATGCTGGTGCCAGGGGACCCCCATCCCTGCCGGGGGAGGGGGGGTGGAAGGGGACCCCCAGCATGGCCACGGAGGTCTGTAACTTGTCCAACCAAGCCCTGTTGCCTGCAGCCAGTATCAGAGGAAGAAGGAGGCAGAGATGCCGGAGACTGTGCTGCCGAAGGTGGTGGAAGCACAGCTGGTAAGGGGGAAGAGCCTGTGGGTCTCCCTGGGGAGAGGGGTCCACGGAGGTGCCAGCCACACGTGGGCTACGCTCCCGCGCAAGGCAACTCCGTGCAACTCCAGCTGTCCCGGCCGTGCGGCGGTGCTTGACAAGTGTCCTTGCTCTGTGTTGACCTGCAGGAGAGGGACGTGCTGGCGAGGAGACGCGGTTTCAGTTACTGGCTGCAGTGAGTGTCCCCACCGGGTGATGGGCTGGACGCCTGCTCCAGCCGGAGGGGCCCCTCCATCTCTCTTGGGGCTGGGATGCATCCACCCTGCCCTGTCTCCCATACTTCTTCTGCCCCACAGGACACTCCTCCTGCTCTTTGTCAGCCTGGAGCTGGCCATCATCTTTGCAGTGGCTGCTGCCATGCTTTACGCATCCTGGTACAACCCCGAGGTCTTCCACCGCCTGCTGCCCGAGGAAGCCTACGCCAACCTGACATGTGTGCTGGAAGCCTACGCCAACCTGGCATGCGTGCTGGGAAAGGCCCTCCGAGCAGCCAGTGAGGGGCTGCTGCCTTTTTGACCACCCCTCCCAATAAAGCCTTATTTAGCATTGTGGACAAGCTGGGAGGATTGCTTGACAGGTATTCATAGGCACTGGCCAACCCCGGGATTGGCATTCGTAATAAAGATCGGCTTTCCCTGAGTGGCCTCGCGTGATATGCAACCATTCAGCTCGTCGGTCCCAATCGTCCTTCTCACTGGTGACCATCCTGATTTGGGCCAGGCAGTCTACCCGTTGGTTCCATTTCGCAGCTGGGCTTCCATCCCGAGCATGGCCCTTCACCCATCCCACCTTTAACGGTCAGGACCTCCCTATTGCCAGGAGATGTTGCCAGTCCTCTGTCCTCCACGCTTTCGCACGACCTACCTCCCACTTTTGTCTGTTGTTTCAATCATAGTGTTATACAGTATAACCCCTACATGGGGTGCGTGGCAGCGGCGACGGGGGCCGGCCCCCCGGCACAGGGTCTCGGTCAGGAGAAGAGTCAGAGGTCACTCGGCCGGAGCTCATCTAGTCGTTAGTTGATCGAGTTCTTATCAGTCAGTGTAGGGATCTAAAATATTTAATAAGCACAGATGGATCGGCGGTCGGTGCTCTACTCCACTTAACGTTAGGGTGGGATACAAAGCTCATCGCGTAAGCTTCCTACACGTATCTTAAATGTTACCTGCATGCAGACAACGTCACGTACCAAGCCGTCGGTGCCTGGTGTCAGGTACGGGGTCTCTCAGCCTCGAGAGGGGTCCCTGCTCAAGGGGTGATCCCTGCCCCACATCCAGCTGCTATGGAGGGGGAGCTCTGTGGACCCCGATGGCTGCAGATACTTACAGCATCCAGGGGTTGACTCAGTCAGGTTTTGTGCTGCATTCATGCTGTTTCGGCCACTTATCAGCCCAGTCTCCAGCCAAAACATGGGGGTTTTGTGATTTTGACGCTCGGTTCTCACTGACAGCCTCACACCAGAGGATAACCTTCGGTGAGGCTTACTTGCTGAGCACCTGCCTGGACCCAAGTCCCGTTATCTCACACAGGAGGAGTGCACCCCTCACAATCCCCTACACAGCAACCTGCACCCGGCGCTGAACGTGGCGGCTTCCCCTTGCGCAGCTGCAACGGCCGCTTCCCCTTCAAATCCCCCACTGCCACCCGGCGAGAGCCCTGCCGCTGCTGCGGGACCCTGCCAGCCGCCCGCAGCCCCCCCGGCACCGTGGCATCGCCCACCGCCAGCCGCCGGCTCCAGCCCCTCCAGAGTGGGTCGCTTCTCCTCCACGTCCTTCAGCCGGGAGCAGGACCGCGATCCTCAGCATCCGCAGCTGCACCGGGGTCCCCGTCGCAGCCGTCTCCCTCTGCCCGGGGGTGCAGGAGGTGCTGAGCCCTGGCACGAGATACTCGGGGTCTTCCCAGACGGGGGGAGTCACCGCTTCCTCCTGCGAAGCACCGAAGGTGATACAAGGAAAGAACACAGTGGCTTTGTTATACTGACTAGTGGTGGATAAGAAATCCTGTATGTTGCAAAATGTGTAAGAGACAAGAGAAAATTACTTCTGGCCGACCTTGCAAATTCCCTGAGAAGATAAAAACCTTAGGCCCTTTTAGGTAACTTAGCTTAGAGTGTCAATATGGTTTGTGACAAAAGAATGTAAATCAAGAAAAGATAGATAGTAGAGTTACTAACGAACATTCTTTAGGATAAGTTGTATCAAACATGTAAAGTGTCCCACTGCGCAGAATCACTAGAAAAGGGTTAACTAGCGGACAAGTGAGGAAGACTATCAAAGACCACCAGAGGACCCCTGAAGACCACCAACAATCTCGAGTGCACCTGCGACAAGGACATTTACACATATTAATGATTTCCCAGAATTCAGGTGATTATGTTAATTATTTCCAGGAAAAATCATGACTATGTATTATATACAAAATAATCTCAACTGTTGAAAGTGTTGGTGTGCACGATAGGCAGAACGATCCCCCGGTGCATCCAGCGCTGCAATAAAGAATGCCCGCTTTCTAAAACTCCAAAATTGAGTCTTAGAGAGTTTCTGAAGTGCCGATTTACGGTAACAACGGGACCTGTGCCTACCTGGGATGGGTGCAGGGGGGACCCCCAGGGATGCAGGTGGCCGGGCATCCCAGGGGAGGGCTGCCAGTCCAGGGCTGTCCCAGGGCGGATGATGCTGACCCCAGCCCCTCCGCCTGCTTTCCAGACGAGGAGAACCAGGAATGCCGGAACAGCCCAGGTAGGAGCTGTCTTGCCCCCCCAAGGGCCGTGGGAACAGGGTGCTGTCCCCCCCAAACCACCCTGGGTCCTCCAAACAGCAGCTGGGGAGCGCTCAGTGCCATGCTGACACGGGGGGGACGCTGCTGCTGTGCCTGGGGAGGGCAGCGTCCAGCCGGAGCTGCTCCGGAGGGTCCTGCTTGTCTCACCCCGGTTTTCCCCAGGTGGCCTGCCCCCAGGTTAAAGCAAAGGCAATTCATCCCACGGGGGTTTCCCGACCGTCCCCCACAGCCACGCTGCAAGGCAGGAGGGGCAGCGGCTGCACTGGGCGCTCGGGGCAGGGGGACGGTAAAAATAACTGGGAGGACAGAGGTGGGGGCTGGACCTGGGCCCGAGCAATCCCGGCCAGGACTGCTATAAAAAGAAAGAGCGTTTGCTTCTGACTTCTTCTCCTGCCGGCAGCGGGTGGGTGCCAAGGGGCTGGGTGCCGTGGGAGCCGGGGAGCAGCACCCCAACCCCGCGCCTGCCGCGGGGTGCAGGTAACGCTTCTCGCTGGGGCTCCTGGGGGGTCTGCTCCCCGTGGGTGATGCCGCAGACCTGCGGGCTGCCCGGGCCGTGCTGCCGGGCACCGGGGACGCCCGCCTGCTGGCAGGGTTTAACGCAAGGAATGGGGTCGGGGTCTCGGCCGGTGCTGGGAGGTGTGCCGAGCAGGGTGCCCCTGGCCAGGGGTGCAACTGGGGCTGCTTTCCCCCGGCCCGCCCCGCTTCTCTCCACAGCCCCCTCCCAGGCCCCGCCGCCCTCCCCAAGCTGACCCTGCTCTCGCTCCCCCACCTCCCCAGCCGCTTGCGGAGGAACCGGCTGCTTCCCTGCCTGCAGCACCGCGGCAGCTGGGGGCTTCCCCCCGGGCGGCTCTGCCCGCCATGGAGCATCTGACGCTGGGCTTGGTGCTGCTGGCCGGGACCCTGGCCGCCGGCACCCCCCCACGCCGACGAGACCTCAACGCCGTCAAGGAAGTGGCACTGGACATGGCCCCCACCTCCTTCGACGACCAGTACCAGGGCTGCAGCCGCATGATGGAGGAGTTGCTGGAGGAACTCAACCGCACCGAGTTCGCCAACAACAGCGTCTACGCCAACACCTGGACCCTCGCCGCTGCCGAATGGCGGAGCCGACAGGGCCGCGTCCCCCGGCTGCCGGCGCTGCGGCCGGAGCAGGCGGTCGCCCTCCTGGCGTACACGCTGCCGGAATCCCTGTACGAGGCGTTCAACAATGCCGTGCGTAAGGCCGGGCGCTCCCGCGAGGAATACCTGGGTGCTTTCCACTTCAAGGTGCTGCATTTCCTCATGAGCGAGGCCCTGCGCACCCTGCGGGATGCCCAGCCCCGCCGCTGCCACCACGTCTACCGGGGCGTCCGGGACATCCGCTTCACCGCCCAGCACCACCAGCGTGTCCGCTTCGGCCACTTCACCTCCACCTCCCTCCGGAACGAGAGCACCCAGCCCTTCGGCCAGGACACCTTCTTCTCGGTGGACACCTGCTACGGCGCCTCCATCAGGAACTTCTCCTTCTTCCCCACGGAGGAGGAGGTCCTCATCCCGCCCTTCGAGATCTTCGAGGTCACCAACGTCACCCGCGACAAGCACAGAGCCTTCATCCATCTCCGCTCCCAGGGCACACGCAGCACCTACAACTGCGAGTTGGTGAAAGGTGATGTCCCTGCCGGACGGTCCCTCCCCGCTCCGGGGTGCAGGGGACGGGGGTGGCCCCATCCCACCAGCTCTGCTGGGAAAGGGGGGGGGGGTCTCGATCGCGGGGAGGGTGATGCGGGGCGCTTGCTTTCGGGCGCGCATCTTCGCACGTCTCCCAGCCGCCCTCCCCCGGGGTTTGCAATGGGGGCCCTCGGCAGCGATGCATGGCACAGCGCGGAACAGCGTGGCACGGCGCAGGACGGCACGGCGCGGGGGGGTCGGGGCGAGGAGCCGTGCGGTGCAGAGCGTGCAGCAGCCACGTAGACAGAGTTGGTTTCTTTGGCAGAGAAGAGATGCAAGAGCCAGCCGTGCGTCTTCAGCGCAGGTGAGCTGAGAGCCCCCGTGGCGGCCGGGGAGGGTGGCCCCCGGCTGGGCCCCCCCATGCCCCCCCATCTGCCCCTGACTCCCCCTCTCCGGCACCCCCAGGCAGGAGTGTCCCCAGGGACCCCCCACGCCTCTGGGGGCTCCTCCTGGCAGCCACAGCCCTGGCAGTCATCGGGGGCCCCTGAGCCACGACGCCACCGCTGCCACCGCACCCCAGCAAGGAAAAGGGATCGGGAATGGGAGCCGCCAGCTTCACGGAGACGGCGGGATGGGTCGGAGCAGCAGGAGGGGCCGGGGGCATGGGGACAGCCCCGCTGCAGGGTCCCGCACGGCGGCCACCTGTGCCCAGCTCAGCCCTGCCACAGTGCCACCGGCTCCGGGACCCGCCGGCAGCCCCGGGACACCAGCGGAGCCTGGATGAGGCCTTTCGCAGAGCCACGGCTGGGGCTTTTGGATACAGCTGAGCGTGGGGTCTGCAAGGGGCTGCTCCAGGGAGGGGGGGCTGGCGCTGACAGGGACCGGGGGGACGCAGCAGGGCTGCTTTTGGGGATTCCCCTGCCCAGCCTGTTGCTCCGCCACTCGCCTTTGCCTGGCTCCCAGAAGAATAAAGATTTGCTGTGGGACCAGGGTGTCTCCGGGGGTTTCCTGCAGCTCCCTGGGCTGGGGGCAGCTCGTGAGGGCAGCAGCCGGGGTCTTCTCCAGCTGTCCCCCCATCCCCATCCCTCCTGCATCCAGAGCATCCCACGGAGTGATGACCGTGCCCTGGGTCCTGCTCGAGGGGTCCAGGGGGGGTTCTCCTGCTGGGGTCTGTTCCCCTGCCTGTCCCCAGCTGCCTGCAGCCCAGGGGGGATCGCAGCCCCCACCAGCACCCGAGGGAGCAGGGAGGGGGCTGGCACCGGCCACCCCAGCCCCAGCGCCCAGAGCCCTGTCAGGACAAGACGGGTGGGGGGCTGCCCCATGGAGCAGCACGTGGGGCTCAGCAGTGCCGTGCCAAGGGACAGCTCTGAGCCCCGCCGGGTGCAGAGGGGGACATGATGGGCCCAGCTCCCCGGGGGTCCCTGCACCCCTGGGCTCCCCACCCTCCTCCTCCTCCTCCAGGGCAGGGTGCAGCCACGAGGCCAGGCACCCCCAGGGCAGAACCAGGGCTGTCCGTGGTTCTCCAGCCCCCCCTCGCCGGGCAGGGAGGGGATCAGGGATGGATCCTGCCCTCTGCGGTCACCAGAGCCACCTCCTCTCCCTCCCTCCTCACCCCATGGGTGCCCTCTGCACCCAGGGGTGGCCCCGTCCCCAGGACATGGGTGACACCAGGCAGCCTTCACGTGCTTTATTAAACGCTGGGGTCCCACAGCCGGCTGTGGGCAGGTCCCAGGGTCGGCCTGGGCAGTGCTCCCGGCTCAGCGAGGGGCGCCGGGAACCCCACGCGCAGCAGGGCCGGCAGACGCGGGGCCGTGCGGACCCCACGGCGGGGCACGGAGACAGACCTCCATGGAGGCGTCACGTCCCCACGCAGCAGTGCAGGGCCGTGGGAGCGGGGACCTGCGCTGCAGGGCGCTCACCCGTCACGAGTTGCTCCCCGGTCTCAGCCCAGTCCCCCGCTCTCGACAGGGGCCGGGGCTGGTGCTGGGGGCGGCCACCGCACCTCCCTGGTGTCGACGCCGAGGGGACTGAGCACCACGCAGGTGAAGTTAGTGTAGAGGTGCTGGGCACCGAAGGAGCTGAAGTGCAGGTCACGGCGCAGCACTACCCCTGAGCACCGCGGCTCCTCTCTGCGGACCCAGCGAGACCCGTTAGCGCCCGTCCCCGGCTCCATGACACCCACCCTGGGCTGGGGGACCTGGCGCCCCTGCCCCGACTGAGGCGGCCCCTCTTTGCCAACCGCAGGCAGCCCCACTGCCGCTGTCCCCCCCCGGGAGTCCCCGACCCCATACTCACAGCACCGTTCCCTCGCTCACGGCCCCGTCCGGGTGCAGCTTCTCCACGAAGGAGCCGTTCCCCAGCCAGTAGAGCAGCGTGAGCTCGGGGAGGCTGCTCACTGCCTCGCACGAGACCATCACGCTCTTGCCTGGAGCCAGAGGGGACGCAGGGTCAGAGGGGCTGCGAGGGTCCCCGGTGCCCCCTGGGGCAGTTTGCCCCTGACCACAGGTGCAGCCTGCCCCCCCCCCAAAGGGGAATATCCCCCCACCTCACCAGCACCCCAAAATTTTGGCACCTCGTGTGTCTGCTGGGGCTGGTGCAGGAGCTGACACCCCCCCCCCCCGTGCCTCCTCTCGGCTGGGGGGTCTCACTGCAGCCCCCCCATCCCCAGGTCACCCCTGCTATGGCCCCGGGGGTCACTCACCTGGGTGGGGGGGCTCTGCCGGCGTCCGCAGGCCGGTGATGCTGGGGGGCTTCAGGGCCATGGCACCTGGGGGAGCAGAGCGGGGTGAGGCGGGAGGACAAGAGCTGCCCCCCCCGAGACCCCACATCTCTGGGGTGTGTGGGAGCACAGGGTCCCGCAGAGAAAAACGGGAGCACGGCTCAGCCCCAGCCCCCCGCACAGGCCCCTTGGGGGGGGGCACAGAGCCCAGAATTGGCCCTGTCCACCCCCCCCCAGCAGCCCCCACTTACCCGTGCAGCGGGCGGCCAGGGCGCAGCAGAGCAGGGGCAGGAGGAGCCGGGCAGGGGGTCCCGAGATCCCTGCGGGCAGAGACGGGGCTCAGCACCGGGCACACCGGCATGCTCCCCCCGAGCCCCGGCACGGTTCCCCCCCAGCATCCCACAAACCCCGGAACGGTCCCGGTGTCCCTCCCCCCACTCCCAGGCATCGGTCTGGGTCCCCCTCCCGGGGTTGGGGGGGGGTCCCGGCTGGTGTCCCGCCCCTCCGCGGCGGCCGTACCGGCGGGTCGCAGCCGGTCCATGGTGCGGCGGCGTTCGGGGCGGCGGCGCTTTATGGGGCGGCCCGAGGGGGCGGCGGGCGGGAGCGCCGTGACTCACCGGGAGCCGCCCTCGGACCCGCACCCGGCCCCGGCTCCGCCGGCGGGTCACGACCGCCACCCGCACCGGCCCCTGCGTGTCCCCCCAGCCCCCCGTGCCGTGCCCCACGTCCCGCCTTTCCCCCGCGCCCCCCCCCTCCGCCCCGGTCCTACAGCCCACGGGATGCGCCCCACAGCCCCGCGTGTGCGCCGCGTCCCTCTGTCCTTTGCCCCACTCGGGGACAGTCCCGCGGGCTGACGGCAGCACCGTGCCCGCAGCCCCACGCCGTGCCTCGACCGTAGCGGCGAGCCGGGCCGCGCCACGGCCGGCATTTCCCACGGCAAGGGACGGTTTGCCTCCCCGTGCCCCCCACGTTTCGAGGGCAGCCGGGGAGGGGGGGGCTGGGGGCAAGGCAGGGTCTGGGCAGAGCTGCACAGGGGGAGAAGGAGGTGGGTGAAGCCCCCCTGGGGAATGAGCACCCGTGCTGGGCGGGGGGAGACCTGGGTGCTCAGGGGTGGCCCTGGCATGTCCCAGCTGGGGCAGGACCGCAGCTCAGCACCGGCCCCCCAGCTCCAGGGGATGAAGGAGAGAAGCCCCCAGGGACCCACCGAGGGCTTTGCTCCGGCGCTCGACCGCAGGGGAGCCAGCACCCAGCCAGCCCCGGGGGCCCGGCGAGGAGCCTGAGCCAGGGCAGCGGGACCCCGGGCCAGGAGCTGGCCCCTCTCTGCCTTCCCATGGCAGAGCCCCCCTGGAGCCAGCCCAGGGCGGCGGGGGCCCAGCGGGAAAGCTGCAGACATAAGGATTTCAGTAACTCGCCGAGATCAGGCTGCTAAACCAGGGGAAGCCCTTGGGCCTCCTCCTTCCCCAGCACGGCCAAGGCAGGGAGCCAGCACAGGCACGGCCACAGGGCAGGACCAGCCGCCCCAGCCCTCACACCCTGGCAGCTCCTGCGGCGTAGGCACAGCACCAACGCACCGCATGGAAAAAAGCCCCTAAAACCCCGGTGAGTTTCCCGGCAATCGTTACCGGCAGTTCCCAGAAGGGCAGGTCCGCGACTGGGAGAGGGGTTATCTCGGAGACCTCTCCGAGCCTGCCAAGTGCAACACGTCCCCTTCCTCCGGCCAGGATGAGGACAGCGGCCGTGGGCACCGTGGCTGGGGCTGCGACAAGCGCTGGCCCAGGGGTCCCGTGGGCAGCGAGGGGCCGGAGGCCGCTACGGTGGGAGGATGGCCCAGCACCCTCCGCTCCTCCACCACGTCTCCGCTCCCCACAAAAGCCCAACACAGCTGAGCTCAGGGTACCACGAGGTGAAATACGTGGGCAGGGGCCATGGGCCATGGAAAGAGTGCTTCATCCCCAGCACCTCGTGGCATCCAGCCCCCCCCCCCCCCCCCCCCCCCGCGACAGCACGAAGGCAGGACGAACCATGGCCTCACCCCGGGGCAGGGAAGACGATCAAGAAAAACCCTGGACCACATCTCCATTTCCAGGACTCTATTTGTGTTTGGCACAACATTGCAACGTGGTTTCACCCGAAAGAAAACCAAAAAGGACTCGGCAGGGCACGTGGTGCAGCCACGCCGCGTCTCACCCGGGTGACGCAGCCCATGCTACACCCGCAGCCCAGCCACCGCTGCGGCCACTTCCCAAATCTCCTGCGCGACGTGGTGCAGCCCCTCGCACCAAGAGCGGGGGTGATGTTGCCTCGTGTCTCCCCGCCAGACCCCAGCCCCCTCAGGGGACACAGCTCGAGCCCCCGCACTGCTGGGAGAGCCAACTCTCTGCCAAGCCCCAAAACACCCTGGCTTCCCCCCCGCCCCGCGTGCTGGCTGGCCCGGGGTCAGGGACCTTGCCCCGGCACTCTGCTGTCACGGGCCATACCCACCCATTCCAAAAAATGAGCTTGCAGACCCTTGCGCAAGATGGCACGTGCACCGGCACGGCGAGGAGCGGAGCAATGCAAGGGCAGGAAAACGCCGGCACCAGCCCAGCCCAGCCCATGCCCTTTGCTCCATCCCTTTTATTACAGTGTCAAAAAAACCAAACCCCAGTGAGGCATCCCCTGAGCCCTGGGGCAAGGGCAACCCGCTCTCAGGCCACTCTCAGCGTACCATCACTGTCACAGAAAGGGGAACCAGGGAGAGAAATGGCACGGCACCGCTCCGTGCACCTGGCTGGCCCCCAAGCCACAGCAGCCGGGCACTGCCGCCAGCCCCCGGGGAGGGACATAGAAAAGACGTGAGCGTACAAAAGGGTTACCCGAGGCAGGGCATGGGCAAAGCGCACCGTCACAGCGCAGGAGAGCGGCTCTGTTCCTTCCCCGCGCGCCCACGGCACCACGAAGGGAGACCTGGCAGCCAAGAGTCCGGCCCGCGGCACTCGGTGCCGGGGCAGCCGAGCGTCCCTCTGTCCCCTCTTCCAGGGTCCTGGGCTCCAGCCGCACCGGGCAGCCTCTCCCTCACAGCCCCACGCAGCAGAGGGGCCCAACCCTGACCCCGCTTCCCCGTGTCCCATCCTCGCTGCTGGCAGGGCTGCTCCGGGGAGCCGGCGTCGGAGCCGGCAAAGCCTCGGCCCTCTCCCCGTCACCTACCCCAGCAGAGTGGCAGGAGAGGGAGATGGAGAACAAGCCCCCAGCCAAAAGCTCGGCAAGCCGGCACCGTGCAAAGGGCCGGAGAGGGGCTGGGGGAGGGAAACGGGACAAGCGTCTCTTTTCGTCTGCAATAGAAAGTTTTAAATATGCTCATTAAAATAATTGCTTTTAAAAAAACAGACTCCCCCAGCCCTAGCGGGAGGGGCCCCAGGGCAGAGTCCTCCCTCAGCCCCCGACGCCGCGGTCCTCGGGGACGGCCGAGCTCCTGAGAGGTGACGGAGGAAAGGCCAGCGTCCCCGGCCGGCTGCTGTCCCCTGCCCTGGGCACGCGTCCTCTCGTGGCTCCATGGCTCCCCACCGCCTGCCCTTACTCCAGCCCCAGGATGTAGTTGATGCCTTGGACCAGTCCGATGATCACCGGCTGCCAGGCCACCAGGTAGCGCAGCCAGTCCAGCAGCTGCCCGTACATGACGTGAGGCCTCTCCCAGCTGGGCAGGAAGGAGTTAAAGAGCCACGGGGAGAGAGGAGCGCAGCCCACCGAAGAGACACCCAAACCTGCCATGAAGAGACACCCAAACCTGCCACGCAGGGACCGGGGGACGCAGCCCCGACCCTCTGCAGCAGTGGGTGCCAGGGGAGGGATGGCTCTGGCCAGGGTCACCTTGGCCGTGCCTCGACAAGGAGGGTCTGGGGTGCAGCCAGGCGTCCCGTGGGATGAGGGGGGACCCGGCTTCACCATCTCCTCTTCCCGTGGGATGGACAGGACCTGCCTTTGAGCCGGGGCACCCACGTGCTGCGCAGGCAGCAAACCCAGCAGCTGACTCTGCGGGGACTTGTGCTCCTTATGGGAACATCCAGAGATAGAAAAGCAAAACCTGGGGCTCAAGTCATCCCCTGCAGCGGTGCGGAGAGGGGGACGAGGGGGGGCACAGCACAGGAGCGGCTGAGCACTCCCACCAGCGGGCAGGGACTGTGGGGGTCAGCCATGAAGGGCTTCATGAACATTTTCATCTCTCACCTGAGAGCCTCGGTGGCACCCGCAGCCTCCCAGCTCCCCCGATGTGCCTGCTGCTCTGTGCCAGGTGATGTGCCCAGCTCAGGGACAGATTTTGCGGGGTCTCTGCCACCACTGTGGGCTGGCAGCAACCTGCTTGGGGTGCCAGGCAAGCCCAAATGAGCAGCCAGCAGCTCCTGGACACAGCCCCGAGCCCCTCATGCGCTCTACCCACTGCTCCCCTTCACAAGGCGCTGGCTCCCACGAGGAGAAAGGATACGGGTTACTGAACATCCTCTTGAGATCCACCTTCTCTTTGCAGTATGGACACGTCTGCTTCTTCCCGACGATGCACCAGCCACGGATGCAGAACTCGTGAAACCTGGAGAGTGGCACGTTAAGGGGAACTGCCTCAGGCTGGAGGAGGGGGGGACATGACCGAGCATGGAGGAAACCATCAAGCTTAAAAAAAAGTCAGCTCCACGCCACTGTGCAGATGATGGGAAACATCCATGCTATGCAAGGGTGGCTGCGTCACACAACTGCAGCCCTTTCCTAGAAGGCGCAGCACCTTCCAGGCACAGAGGAAAGGGCTCACAGGGCAGTGGGTCGGGGCTATGATCAACGCATCAGGCACTGATGAGACACAAATCCTTCACCGACGGTGCCCGGCGCACGCGTAGCCCAGCACACGCTCACACTGGGACTGGGTTAGACCGACATGGGCGGCCAGGGCAGAGGCTGCAGGGAAGCTCCTCGATACAAGGATGAGAGCCGGCAGCAGAGGACTGGTAGGGATGTGTCTGGCTGTGAAATGCCGGGGCTTTGAGCACCAGGAAGGTTCGTACAGCCCAGGAGAGCTCTGCAAACTTGACTGCGTGCGTTACACAAAGCTCCTGCAAAGGCTTCTTGAGGATTAACAACGTATTTAGGGAATTTCTCCCAGGGTCTGACTTCCAGGTGTCAGCTATGCTCCATCACAGCAGACGGGTAATGAGGATTCACCCAACCTGAGCACAACCTGGAGATGTCACGGGGAAACATGAGGTAGCGGCAGCCGGGGCCCTGCAGCACAACCCTGGGGTGAGGCAAGGCTGCTTGCCGTGACGGGGGACTCTGCCACGCAGGAGGGTGTCACTGAGCAAACAGAAACTCCCCCAGGTAATGCCTCTGCTTCTCAAACCAAGGGTTAATGCCAGAGAGCAGCAGCAAGAGCCGCTCCCTCCTCCGCACTGGAGCAGAGGGCTGCCACGGTGCCAATGATCCAGGGCTGCCAGCCAGCCCTCGCCCCTGGGGACCACCACGAGCACCGACTCCTCCGACAGCCACAGACCCCCCCGAGCTGCTGCAGGGTGAGTGACGCGCAGGCCCAGGCCCCATGCGGGGTTGGTTGCCAGGGCCACACCAGTGTAAACCTTGCCAAACAGTTTATAGCGGTTAAATTTAGGCAGCAAGTTTTGCCGGCGTGACCTTTCCTCAGGCCCAGCTTGGAAACCACCTCACAGCCAGAAACGCAAGTGGTGCCAGAGGACATCCCATCTCCACCGCTGAGTCACCACTGGAAAAACCCCAGATCCGTCCCCAGCTGGGGCTGAGCAACGACCAGGACTTCCAGTTTCAAAACTGACTGCACCTCAATCAGCTGACGGGGAGGGCTGAGTGATTCCAGGGTGCTGGAAACCCCAAGCACAGCCGGAGTCACCGTAGGAGTTTTGCGGAAGAAGGAAGCTGCCACGTTGCGGCTGGAGCAACAGGGCAGGCAGTGACTGGCAGCACTAGAGCAGGGGGGCTGTTTTCTGAGGGATGCCGCGCAGGGCAGGCAGTGTTTTCCCCCCTGACTCTTCCCTTCAGAGGCTCTCAGCCAGGACCCACAGCACTGGCTCTCCGACAAGGGGCCAGAGTGATGCAGGCAGCCCAGCTCGGCTGGATCGGGGATACTTCACGCCCTTACCTCACACCGCTGGAGCTGGCACAGCGGCAAGCGCCGGGCGGACAGGTTCCAGCAGATTTGGCAAAGGCAGCTGGAAAGCAAGGTGCAGCTCCATGGCAGCACTGCCAGAGCCGGGGGAGCTGGGGAGGGGAAAGAAGAGGAAACAACTACCTGTAACACACACAGAGGTGTCGAGGAAGCGATTTCAGGGACACACAGGACTTCGCCACTTTCCATGCCAAGTCTGCTATGACAGAGGCACGGATCATGTGCAAAATCAGCAGAATGGCCCCGCGTCCCAAGACAGGCGTTTCTTCACCCCAGGTTGCGGAAGCCGGGGGCAGGAGCTCTCTGCTGCCAGCCCCGGTGGGGAGCCGGCAAGGCGAGGGGCTGGCTCCTGAGGAGAAGGATACACGTGGTTGCAGGAGAGGCGGTAGGTGTTCTCGATGATCCCTTCCTCGTTGACATCCACGAAGATCTGCTGACCACAGACGGCGCAGACGCTGTCGGAGAGGTGCTTGGTGGGCATCCCCGAGGCGCTGTAGAACTGAGCGAGGGCAGAGCAGAGGGAGAGCGGTGACAGCGGGAGGGCACGCATCCCACACCCGCGTCGGCACGGCTAAGCTTTAAGGAGGGCTGGGGTCAGCACCCGAGGAGTCCAGCCTCGGCCTTTTGGCCTTAAAAACCTTGTTACAGGTCCAGCTGCAGGAAACAACTACAACAGGACAGGGAGCTGCTCAGTGACATGGCGGCCCATCACACCCCAGCCCCACAAGCCCCCTCCCCATGCCAGGGACCACCCCGCTTCGCTCCCCGACGGCCGTGTGAGTTGTCAGCTGCCTGCCAGGGCTGGTGCACCCACGCCGGGCCGTGAGGGCAGAGGCTGGATGTGACAGCAGGACAAGCTGGAGGTCACAGCTTTGACCCAAGATGACAACCTTGGGCTGGCAGTCAAATATGGCCCGAGCCATTGAATACAGCCCGAGCCTCCAGCTCTGCAGGACCCCGAAGCTCGGACGGCCAAGGAGCGAAGGTCAGGGCAGCCACCCCCCACCATTTCCAAGCCTGTTGGCTCAGCATCAGCCTGACACAGCACGCAGGAGGGTGCGGGCACCCAACCGGGTCTCCCTGTGCGCAGCTCTGGATCCACAAGCTCCTGGGATGGCTGCAAGCCCCAGGTCACTCATGCTGCGTCCCGGCTCCCAGGGCCAGGCTGGGAGACACAGAGTCATAGAAAATCTCAAGTTGGAAGGGACCCATAAGGATCACTGAGTCCAACTCCCTGCTCCTTGCAGGACTACCTAACACTAAACTGTATGGCTAAGAGCGTCGTCCAGACACTCCTTGAACTCTGACAGGCTTGGTGCCGTGACCACTTCCCTGAGTAACCTGTTCCAGGGACTGCTTGGTGCCGTAACCACTTCCCTGAGTAACCTGTTCCAGGGACTGCTTGGTGCCGTGACCACTTCCCTGAGTAACCTGTTGCAGGGACTGATCGCCCTCTCAGTGAAGAACCTTTTCCTAATGTCCAATCTGAATTTCCCCTGACACAGCTTCATTCCATTTCCTTGCATCCTATCACTGGTCATGAGGGAGGAGATCAGCACCTCCCCCTCCACTGCCCCCCTTGAGGAAGGTGTAGACTGTGATGAGGTCACCCCTCAGTGATGAGGTCACCCCTCAGCCTTCTCTTCTCCAAGCTGAACAAACCAAGTGACCTCAGCTGCCCCTCATACACCTTGCCCTCGAGGCCTTTCACCATCTTGGTCGCCCTCCTCTGGACACACTCTGATAGTTTGATGTCCTTCTTATATTGAGGCACCCAAAACTGCACACAGTACTTGAGGTGGGGCTGCACCAGGGCAGTGCAGAGTGGGACAATCACCTCCTTCGACCAGCTAGAGATGCTGTACTTGATGCACCCCAGGACACAGTTGGCCCTTTGGGCTGCCAGGTCACACTGTTGACTCATGTTCAATTTGCCGTCAACCCAAAACCCCAGATCTCTTTCCGCAGGACTGCTCTCCAGCCTCTCATCCTCCAGTTTGTACGTATTACCAGGATTACCCCATCCCAGGTGGTGAATCTGGGACTTGCTCTTGTAAAATGTCATACAGTCAGTGATTGCCCAGCTCTCTAGTCTATCCAGATCTCTCTGTAAGGCCTCTCTACCCTTGAAGGAGCCCACAGCTCCTCCTAGTTTAGTATCATTGGCAAAACATGCCTCTGGCAGAGACCTGGCACAGCTTCGCTCCGAGCATCCCGTGGAGCCCTTGGGCTGCAGTGCCAGCATCCTCCCGGCAGCCCTGCAGCCAGGCCAGACCCTCAGGGAGCACCTGGGCTGCTGCAGGCCTGTCCTGGGCACCCACCACCTACATGAGGGGAGACCCGAGCTCTGTCAAGGTGTCCCAGTGCAAGTGGAAGGCAGCTGGTGAGGGGCTGGGGCTCCCCAGTCCTGCCAGGCAGAACCTCAAAGAACCAGCAGCAGAAAGCTTAGAGAGGAGGAAGAGGAAACACAAAGTCCAAGACCCTAAAGAGCTGCTGCAAAGAAGCAACATGACCTACTCCACCAGTGTCTTAGGTCATGCATTTTTTGGTGGAGTCGTTTTTTTTGGTAACAGGTGAGTGAGCTACAGATTTTAGGCCACCACTGCAGGCATGCAGGAACACGCCCTCTGTCCCCAGGGACAGCACAGGCTGCAGTGGGTACCAGCAGCAGAAGGAAGCCCATGGTGTGAATCCTTCCCTGATGGCTGCAGGTCATGAGTTAATGTACCCGCAGTGTGGTCCCAGAAACAGGAGTGCTCTTTGGCACTGGAGATTTTAAAGGCCCAGGTAGAGAAATATTTGTCAGGAGTTTAGAGGGGCTGTACAGATCCTTCCACTCCCTCATTTCTTGTGCTTCTGAGGATGAGGAGACACCCACAGAGGCTTTGCTCTTAAGGAAGGATCTTGGAGCCACTCTGTTACATCAGAAACCTTCCAGCCCAGATACCCCCCGTGGTAGTGGGCCCAGAGAGAGCACAGCAAGAATGGCAGCAGCCTCAGGGAGCCCTTCCTCAAGGGGGGAGCTTGATGCACTTTCCCATTTAAGGGAGGCAAAAAGCTACTGGTGCAACTGACCATTTCAGGCCCCCCCCATAACGGGGAGGACTCTTGCCTGGGGGACGGCACAGCATTAACTCACCCCGATGGTCGAAGCCATGTAATCTGCACACATCTCGGCAAAGTCCCGCTCCAACACCCCGTAGTAAAGACCGTAGAAGAGGAGGGAAATGCCAAAGTCCATCGCGTCTTCTGGTTTGATTCTACAACAGAAGAGCCCAAATGACATCAAGAGCTTTTTTTGGGGGGCTGCAGGGGTGCAAAAGCCAGCATTCCGACACAGCCCACAGCACTAACTCCATTGCAAAAGTGGTCCACCAAGGCAGTGGACACACATCACTGGGAAGTATCACCCACAGAGGTCTTCTAGGCACCTGCCCAGCACAACCCCGGTCCCTGCTTCTGGGACACTTCACCTTGGTTGTCAACAAGCAGCATTTGAATGGAGATGTGGGTGTGACACCCCAGCTTTCTAATACCTGGTGCCCATCGCCCTCACCAGCCTCTGGAATGAGCCACTGCAGTGATCTCCAGCTATTTCGTGCACCAGATCAGCACCCAGTAAGCCCCCAGTTAACACTTTCATGTTTCTGCAGGCAGTTGCCAGGTCTGCTCATATTCCAGAGAAGGAATCAATGTCTCTAAACATGAAGCTGGCTTAGGCTAAGGTCCTCTGCTACCACACCTGGGCTGGCTGCTTGTTGCAGGTACCTCTTTATCAGGGTAGCAAAGAAAATCCCACTGCTGCCTCCAGGCTGGACATGCGCAGAGCTGGAGGAGCTGCTGACACAGCTGAACTGGAAGCAGGGCTCTCCAGTGACCTTGACCAGTTCAGGTACCAGCATCTCACCCGTGAACCTCCCAGCAGGGAGAAGACACCCCAAGAGTCTCTTTGGCCCCATTAATCAGATTGCTAAGACAACTATTTTTCCAGAGTTACATCCCCCGCCCCAGGAGTAGGACCCAAAAGATTCACTCACCTGAATAATAAGTTAAGACCAAAAAGTGTAAACATCACAGCCATGTACCCTACGATTCCAGTGGCATAGCTGATCTTGTATATTAGTAGAAACCATTTATAAACCAGCCTGTAAAGAATTAAAACAAGAATTTAACTACCTCATTTTTCCTGAAAGAAACTGCACCAAGCACCTAAAGAGTTTTACTTTTTAAACCTGGATGGTGTTGTTTGCAGACACTTCACCTCCCCATACACATGGGCAACAGAGCTTTAAATTTCTAATTCAAGCTACAGATCCGCCGCTGCCATGGGCCGCTCACAGTCTTGACTTCCAAACTAGAATCCTCGGGATCTCCAAAGGCTGTAAGCAAGTGTGCTTCACACCGGGAATGCCCTCAGTGAGGCTGCCAGCCCACACGGTTATCTGCCTTACCACCACCCACTGGGGTACCAGGTGCATCGGGCTGGCTGCCAGCAGCCTGTTAGTGCTTCACACTGACCCACACGGGCAGCACGGGCAGGGGTTTGCACACCCCCGGGGTGCAAAGTTTAAGACAATGATGTGGCAGCAAAACTGGAAAGAGCTGCTTGTAATGGTTACCCTGGGGCTGAGGAGTTTTCCCAGGAACATGTACTAACCTGGGCGTTGTCTGTACCAGAGGTTTTCGAGTTGCCCTGAAGGTGACAAAAGCTGTGACTGCTGAGAAGAGCACCCAGATTACCAGGAACCGCCACCAGTACAGCTTGATCGTGAAATACAGAGGCACTACCCACATCTGGAAGAGGGTCACCATCTGCAGGAACAGAGGAAAGGCATTTTGAGCTGGCTCTCTGCTCATCTAACATCGGAAACACCCTGCCAGTCCTGGCAGCCGTTCTCCCGCCTGCATCAAAGGGCCCTGAACAGCACCAGGAAACGCGGGAGGTTCGGTCTGTGGCACCCAGCACCCAGAGAACACGCTCAGAGCCTAACTGAGGGAGTCGGATGCAGCAGTCAGGCAATCTTTGGTAGCAAAGGACTACCTGGAGCGTAGAGCTGGAGGGAAAACACACAGGAAACATCTCCAGAGGAAGGTACAGGAGATGATCCACCTAAGTAGTTGTCGTAAGGTGGCTATATAAACCTTCACCTCTCCAGGGTCCCGAACACTGCAACCACAGACACCTCAGGCAAGTATTAAACAAGGAGACAGGCACAGCGGAAGGTTTCAGACTTGTCTCTGCCCTACAGCCTATTCCCAAAAGGGATCTATGGCCATGCAGCTGAGCTTCTGTGGTGCTGCTGGAGGGGAAGAGGCAAACAGGTTTGGTTTAAAGTTCATAGAGGATTACAGGTATTGCCTGGAAACATTAATTACGATAAGGAAGTCAGGGTGAGGTTGGTTCAGGTGAAATAACAGTCCCTGACAAGCCAGTGGCATCAGCAAGTGGCAGGTCTGCTCAGCAGAGCCCAGTGGTGCTGCAGGAACCGTCAAACCCAGGGTCCTGGCAGCAAGAAGTCCCCAACACTTCTGAGGAAGTGCTCACAAAACGCAGCTTCCCTTTGCGTTACCCTCAGGCCAATACCTGAGCTCTGCTTGTCCCATCACCTGGTGTCAAAGCACTATGTAAAACCGAGTTATTGGCATCACTTATAACAGAAACTTGAGGCCTCCAGGAACATCCATTCTCATCCCTAGCTAGAATCCCCAAAGGCTGCTGGGAAGACAAGGGTATCTCAACACCAGACAAGAGGAGAAAAACAGGAACATACTTCTCAGCAGCTAAAGGATGGCATCGCTCAGCACTCGCATCCAGCCTCAAGACAAAACAGCTGTGTGGGAGACACTTACGTTGTAGGAGCGAGGGTGCCTCTGTTTCCACTGAACCAACAGGAGCTGTGCCACCACTAGCGTGGCGATAAGGATGAGGACCATTTCGGCATGCATAGCCTCGTGACCACGGTGCTTGGCATGCATCCGTGCATGCTCCACCCTGCAACAACAGGGAAAAGGCGGCTGAGGAGCATGCGGGCACAGACCGCATGCTAACAGCACAGCGGGGCTGACAAACACCTCGGCACGGGGGAGGCAGGAAGACCAGACTGAGAGACACCACGAAGGAATGTTGTGGAGATGGGTGCTACGTTGCAATCCAGAGGAGAAAGGACAAAAGCCTTCTCTAAGACTAGCTCATTTTTAAACTGTGAAAGCCAAGACTGCTATCCAGCCCATCCTGGCGTGAATGAGGCAGAGATAACTCACGCTGACGTAGCTGAACTAACGAACGTGGAGTGCACGTTTCACGTAACTCACCCAGCAGCTCACCGGTGCAACAGCATCAGCCGAGAGGCTGTTTGACACCACGAGCGTGCAGTAACTCTCAATACCAAATCCTCAGCCCAGTTGCAGAGCCACCAGCACCATGCCCCCTCTCGCCCAGCAAGGGAAAGGCTTGATGGGCAGGATGGGCATGGTCTACAGCCGGCAAAACCCACAAACCCCAACAAATCGCTTCTCTCTGCCCTGGGCAACCCCATTTGCATCCTGGAACAAGTGATTTCCAGACTGATGATCTACAGACACCTGGGGTTTCTTTGCAGCTTGTGCTGTTTGACCAAAAACCAAGGCAGAATTAAGACCTGTAACATCCTTACATCTCAGTCTTAAGCTGCCAAGACAGTTCAAGTTAAGGGAAAAAACATCCAAACCCAACAAATATGCCAAATTCTCTGATCTTAAGTCATCCTCTATAAATTAATACTGAGAGAAGACCAGTCTTACTGTGCTTTTCAACAAGTGTCTAGCTGAAATTGGTTTGACTAAGGGAAAAGGAGGAATATCTAGTAAGCAGTTTAAAAGAAAAAATATTTGTATTGCCTTTTAAGACAGTTCATACTTCCCCCTAACAAATAACGCTGCGCGGGGAAGGCTGACCCTGTCCTCTCCTGCCATGAATACAGGCTGTGCTGCTGGTAGCTCCAGTCAGGAGGAGGAGCTCGCTCAAGCTGTAAGCATCAGTTCACCTCCCAACACAGACTCACCTCCATCTCTCCTCTGGGGACAAGTGCGAAAGATCGACCTAGGGAGAAAAAAAAAACAAACAAAGAAATCAGCCACTGTAGTTCGGGAGCAGCGGTACCAGCCTAGAAAGGATAACTTATTTACTTCACCTCCTCAAACAGCACAGGTGCTGGTTTATGACCCACACGAGCAAGGTTGTGCTGTGTGTCTACACTGCCTGTTCACCATGAGTAACCCTGACATAGCACCTGGCTCCTTTATCTCCTGGTGAGACCCGATCAGTGCCGACAGCAGCGGCAGAGTCAGCTGCAAAGCCACCCTGTGAGACCCCCGGGATTGCTCTTTGCTAACTTTAAGAAGGGAAGCCCTGGATTCAGAAGCTTTAAACAACAAATCCTCAACATGCCAATCGTGACACCACAGCCCAAAGCTGTCTTTTGACCCTCCAGACTGCATGGGGAGAGCTGCAGAGTCCCCCTGCTCCTCCATCACCTGCAAGTACCTTTCCCCTTTTCCTCACGTATTTTAGTGCAGCCAAGGCTCTGCCCACCGTCCCATGCTACGTGTACCAGAGGAATTGGTTTAAGTCCCAAGTTCACAACCCAGCCAGGTGTCTCTGGGCACAGAGGGGCGATCCCAGTGCACATCAGAAACAGAACAGAGAAGGGAGTCCAAAACACCACCAGTCTGCAGGACAGGGGATGGCGTCTGCACACGAGCAACAAACCACTGCCAAAACAATTTTCAGAAAGAATCACAGAATATTTAGGACTTGCTTTGCTGACACAGCTGGAAGTTTCTCCCAAGCGTTACGGGCAGCAAAGTTTTTGCCCAACACGAGCAACCGAGAGTGACAGGAGTTGTTGTTATTAGTGATGAGAGATGATGGGCTGGCATAATCTGTGCTTAACGCAAGCTGAAACTGCCAGGCTGGACACAGGGTGTTAAGGACATCCTCCATCTGACAGGTTTAGGGGACAGAAGGAACATACTAAGTGATTTAAAAGCCCCCCTCCGCAGAACTGCGACTCTGTGCTAACCTTCTCAGCTTGCAAGCAAGCAGCACCCAAACCTCACCCAGAGGCCAAGCCTCACAGAATCCCCTATTTCCCCCAGTGAGATTTGGTGTGAATACTCTCACCATGAGGCATTTGGACTGGGGAGGAGTGGGGGGACCTTTGACATTGCATTTCAGCTTTCTCTTGGAGCTTTGTATCTTTACATAAGAGCTGAAGAGGCCTCCAGCACCGGTCATGTCCCTGCACAGGCTCACTGGCCAGGCAGCACTCATCCCAGCGCCAGCACAAACCCCGACACACAGTGCTGGGGATGCAGCAAACGAAATCCCACAGCTCTGACTTCATCTCGCCTTTTCTTGGTGAGGCACAAACACAAATAAAACCTACAGTGGCTCACCTGGGGTTAGGCGTATAAACGCAAGGTTTTCAAAACACCATCTGGCTGGAGACGCTCCAGCATGGCCGAGGGGATGGGGACGGCACTTGCCCTGGCTGCCAGCTCTCCCCCCCGGCACAGCCACAGCCGAGCACACGGCTGGCCAGCCCTGAATGACCCATGCTCGATGTTTACCAGCAAGCAGGCGTGGAGCCATAAGAAGAGTGATCGAAAACAAGTCACAGCAAGGACTTTGTTATCGCACTTTCCTGCACAGCCTGGATTTGTGTACGCAGGAACGGGCTCCACCTCACTCCGGCCTCCAATGACCAGGTACGGAGCTGTTGGCTCGGCTTCAACCTTTACCCCAGGGCTCTGCCAGGGACAGCGCGGCAGCCAGCCTCGCCTGCCCATGTGCAGGGTGCTGTGCCACCGCTGCCAGCGACGCACGGCAGATCCCTCGGGACTGTTCCCCAAATAAGTGTCTCGCAGCCAGCACCTCCGATCGCACCCGGGCTCGGCCGAGGACACGCACAGCCGCCTTGCTTCCTCTGTGACGCCTAATTATACCCTGGGGTGAGGAGGCAGGGAAACATATGCATGGCAGCAATCTCTCTGTGTGCTGTTACACATCTGCTGTGCTTCACCCCAGAGCAACACCTGTGGGAGATTTGGTCCCCAAGGCCTTCGAGAAGCACTTCAGTACTTAGATAGATACAAAATATAGAGCTATGAAAATCCCTGTTTGAGCTCACTGGCTTGCGTAGGAAACTGCGTGTAGGTGGTGACGATCTGACACCGGCTCCGAGAAGCGCGCTTGTATCGCCCAAATTCCCCAAGCTCTTCGGTTCCTAAAGCAGCCACATCCAGATTAATCAGTTCAGTCGCTGCTTTCCCTTAAAAAAGTCAGCTACTCAATTCATAGTTAGAACAACTGCTCTGATAAACAGTAAAAAAACAAATTTTAAAAATCTTCTCAAGTCACTGCAAGCAGGAGAAGCTGAGAAACCCTACGTGCTCGTTGGCCCAGCTCAGCTCCAGCGTAGGTCAGTCCCCCCGCAAGCCCTGGGAAGTCCCTGGGGGCTCCCGCTGCCACCCCCTAGGAGATCGCTGCTGCCCCCAGGCTCTACCCCAGTCCTCACTGGATGAGGACATTTTACAGGCACAGACAGTCCAGCACCTTCAAAACACATCAATTATTTTTTTCCCCTTACAGTGGCTTCTGGTCACTCCTCTGCACTGCGCCAGCAGCCACCCCATCCACGCTGGTCTGTCCCACATGTAGGGAACAATTCTCAGCCTCTTTCCTTCAGCACCTTCCCCAAATCTACAAACTCTTCAAACAAATGAGCTAAAGCCTTCTCAGCCCCAAACCCTACGGAAATCCTGCTGGCATTTCACAGAGAAGAGGGCTTCCTACCTAGCTGTCCTCCAAAGCCAACTGCAACTGCCACATAAGCTGTCCTCGCAAGTGCAAGAATCCACAGCATTGGACACAATTTTCCCTCAATTACAGGGAGTGAGCTTCAACAGATTCCCCAGAGCTTAAAGCTCCTGAAATAACTTTATTAAGGGGAGCTAGGACGTGACAGACAGGACGTTCAGGCAGAGACAGATCGATGTGATGACTGTCAGACATGACTTGGCAGAGCAGCCACCCCAAACTGGACCTTCCAGTTAACCCCTTCTTGATCTGCATGCTCTCTTACCAAAGAAATCCAGTCTTGGTTCTAAAAATGAACAGCAATGGTGAACCCAAAGGCGAGGCACGGTGCCAGGAAGCACCTGCTCTCTCTGTTAAGCGTTTGCTCTATTTCTAGTTTGGGTTTGTCTCAATTTGACACCCCGGGTTTGAGTCCCTTTCTAACCCCATCAGCTAGGCTGAAGAGCCTCTGCTCTTAAATCTCCCTTTACCAGCCCAGAGAGGCGAGGGGTTAGACAAGAACCATGAGGATGACAGAATTATCTGAAGATATGCTCTACCAAGCCTTGAGCACCATCCCACTCCCACTGCAGTCTCCTCCAGCTGGTGATACCTGCACAGGACTCGCTGTGTGCAACCAACTAGAGCTCTTAGAACAACTTTTTTTTTTTTTTTTTTAAATAAGGAATTAAAAATTATATATTCTGCCCTCTGTCTCCTCCATAACTCATGAACCACTCAAAAACCCCAGGCCCCTCTGGGTGACGACAGGGACATACTGGGTATCTATGACTAAAGTCTAATTCTCTCCTCAGACACAGTATCATGGTCTTTGGAAGAAACTCATGCCGCTCCCCAGTTTTCAGCAGGGACTAATGCCCCAAAGCCACCACAAAGCTGTGATCCCCATCACCAGGATGGTCAGGAGAATTACCTCCCTCTAGGAAAATGCAAAGACTGCTGCTACCTGTAATATTAAACCCGTAACTGCCTGTTTCTTGCAGTCCAGAAGCAGGGAGACAGGAGGATCTCCAGGCACGCGTACCAACCACCCTGCTGCAAGCCAGTTGTAATCTCCTTATGCTCTAATTCTGGGAAGGAGGTAAGGAGAACATCTAGAGGATGGAGAATAAGCAGCTGCTGATTTCAGTTCCAAGCTACAGACCAGCCTACAGCTCATGTTGTGCAGCTCCGCAGTATTTTGGCCATCAAAACCAACAGCGTCCAGCATCTGCTACGCACAGCCCTGGGCAGAGGCAGAAGAGCTGAGGATGTGGGACACCGGGGACCTGATCTCACCTTTCCCAACCTCAGTATTTGTTTCACATCACCCACTAGGAACAACCTGAAATAACTGGAAGATAAATCTCTGAGAGTCTGGCCATTCACCCAAGGCAGATTTTGAAGAGACAGGCTCTTTAGTGAAAGTCTCAGGAAATTTTGGAATCTCAATTCCTCATTTCTTCTGCTCATAAAAGAGCGTGGTAACAACCAGCAGGGAGTAGAAAGGCCCTGACTGATCAAACGCTTTGATAATTGTAAATGAAACCTTTGACAACAGCCTGAGTTGCAAACAGGCAGAGCCAAAGCCACATGACACTCAGCATTTATCCCACATGGGTGCACCAAGTGAAACGTTAAACTGCTTTCAGATCTGCACCGTGCACTGGCCCCACCGTTAATGGTTCGTCAGTGACATGCTCAGCCCAAAGAGCTGCCAAGATCTCAGGACAACACAAGCATACAGATTTTGTCCCGAGAGACATGGATTTTGTGGAATCACAGCACAGGGATAAGCACAGCCCTGGTACCCCTCCTTATCAGCTGCCTCCTCGCGATGCCCTCTCTGTCCCCCTCAGCCAGCCCCAAAAGCGGTTTCCTGCCGGACTGAAAAACAGGAATTTCACTTTTGAGGGTCAGAGACTTCAGATCTTCCACATTTATAAAGGGAAGAGGTTTCCCATCTGCTGCTGGCACTAAACTAAGGAGCTCACAAGTGCAACAGTTTACTGTTTGCTTACTAGCTTGCCTTAAGTGTCACTTATCACGATGGAAGAGATTCACAGGAGGATGCCAGGCTCGCTTGTTCAGAGCCAGGCTCGGAGAGGCTTGTTCCAGCGTGCACAGCTACACCTTGGTGTATTTCAAAGCCTGGCTGGAAAAACACCTCTCTGGCATAAAAAGCCACCAGCCAGTATCTTTAAATATAACAAGCAGCAACTGAAGAGCAACTGATTTGTGCTTTAAGATGTTCAGTCACTGGATTTGAGGTTGAATCCTCCTGTCACCCCACCGTACCCGCTCCTCAGCAGCAACACACGGTGCAGGGAGGATGCACAAGCGCTTCCCGGGCTTCAGGCAGACGGCTTCACCTCGCTCGCACAGCTCAGCCGTACACGAGGGAAGCTCCACAACTTGACCCTGCCAGTAAATTTCCCAAATACAACCTTCAGCACCTGAGAATTTTTAAGCCAAACTACCAATTCTTGAGGAAAAGCATCGAAACCCACCCTGACTGCACCAGCTGACCATCTTGTCTGCCCCGTGCCACTGCTCCCAGGGCACAGGCAGCACTGCCGGCTGCACACACACAGAACCGCTCTACAAGCAGAAGGAAAGCTCTTGAGCACGAAGCACAGGTGATGGCAAAGAGCTGCGGCAAAGCCCGGGACAGCAGTGCCGTTACAGCGCTGCGGTACGGCAGCAGATACACACGCCGCATTCCAGCTGCGCAGAAGCAGGCAAGCCCCTGCTCCCAATTCCAGCTTTCCGAGTGGATTTTTTTTTTTTTCCTCCAGCTTTGCAATTTTTCATCTCTGCAATTTTTCACCTCCAGGAACACCTGAACGCCAGCACGGAAACTTCGATTAAAGCCCTCTATTTCCCAAGAGCAACAAGGGCTACTAATTATCTCGGTGTGGAAGTTTGCATGGCGCAGCACCAAGGTGACAGGCCGAACATTACCCGTGCCACCGGCGGCCGAGGGCACCTGGAGGAGCCCCACGTGCTCCCGTATTCTCTGAAATGCAAATCCCACCCTGGTCCTGCGTGCCTTTTCCAGTAACGAGTTTTACAGTCAGGGAATGAATTAAGAGCAGAGGTGCTGAAGGGCCCAACTGGTGTTTCCAGGGCGCCTCTTCACCCACATCAGCTTTGGGGACCCTATCTGGAAACAGGCGCTTTGGCTACTTCAGGGATGCAAAGTCCTTCCGTGGGGTTTGTCCTCGAGTGCCTTGGTGTGCAAATACCTGCCATGTCCCCAACCGCCCTTTCCTCACGCAACTCAAAGGCTGTTCCTGAGCCCCCCTCCAACACTGCCTTCCTCTCCCCTGCTCCCCACAGCCTCCTCTGGCCACCTCCAGCCAATTCCTCCATCCACACCCAGCCCCTACCCCTGCCTCAGGCCCCCCACCCCAGTAGCCCATTCTCACTGCTCTCACCCTTCCCCGGTGCCTCCGACACCCATGGGGACCCCAGAGCCCCCCAAAGCCCTGCAGACACACTGCAGCTCACCACCCAGAGCCCAAAGGCCCCCTAACCCACAGCCCCCCCGACGTCCCCCTGCTCCAGGGACCCCCCAGGAGCTCCCAGCGTCCCCCTGCCCCAGGGACCCCCAATGTCCCCCTGCCCCAGGGGCCCCCGGAGCCCCCCCAGCCCTAGCAGACCCCGGACCCACCTGCCCCAAAGCCCTGCAAGCTCCCAGTGACCCAGAATCCCCTCTTCCCTGCCCCAGGGACCCCCAGTAGCCTCAGAGCCCCTCGGTGCACACCCTTACCCCCCCCCCACCTCCACCTCCCCCCGACCCCGAGCCCCCCCCCAGCCCCCGCGCCAGAGCCCCCAACCCTCCCTCCGGCACCCCCCTCCCCTCCAGACCCCCCTTCCCTTCCCTTCCCCTCCCCGGGGTCCCCAGCCTGCACCGACCCTCGGAGCCCCCAGCCGCCCGCTACCTCCTCCACATCCCGCTCGACGGGGCCTCCAACCTCCACTTCCAGCACCGCCGCCATCTTGCTTCCCCCCCCCCCCCCGTCCCCAGCGGCCAGCTCCTTCCGCCGCCGTCCGCCAATCACCGGCCAGGCCACCGTACCTTCGGCCAATCGCTTGGCGAGGTGCTGCCGGAGCGACCAGTCAGAAGAGAGGAGGGGTGGGACAGCCGCCAGAAGCGCCGCTTCAGGCCGGAGGAAGGGGCGAGCTGTCACGGCTAGGGATCATCTGCCATTTCCAGTCCCGTAGCGGGACGGAGGATCCCCGCCGGCGGGCCCGGTTACACTGGCCGCCTCGCCCCGCCGAGCCGCCGGTGCCAACGCCGGCGGGACGCCGCTTCCCCTCCTGCTCCGCCCCGCCCCTTCCGTTTGCCTCTCACGCAGTTTCGGAGGGAGCGCACATGGCAGACGGTCCCTTAGCTCCCTTTGCGCGGGGCGGTGACGCGGCGCTGCCGGAGGACTACGTATCCCGTCAGGCACCGCGGCGGAGCCCCCGGGCCTGGGACCGGGACCGGGACCGGGACCGGGGGTCGGGGGTCGGGAGCGGGGTGGGGGGGCTGAAGCGAGGAGGGAGCGTCGGGCCGGCGGGGAGCGGCGGTGAGAGGGCCGCGGGGTCAGGGGTCGGAGGTCAGGGGTCACGCGGATTGGGCGGGAGATTCAGGCGGCGGCTTCGGGATCGGGGCTGAGGGGTGAATGGGGCTGGGGGGGCTGTGGGGCAGGACCGGGGGGGGTCAATGGGCTGGGGGGGGCTATGGGGCAGGACTGGGGGGGGTGAATGGGGCTGTGGGGGGCTGTGGGGCAGGACTGGGGGGGTGAATGGGGCTGTGGGGGGCTGTGGGGCAGGACTGGGGGCTATTGGGATGGCAGAACGGGTCTGGGGGGGTTGTGTGTGGGTCTGGGAGCACCGTGGGGTGGAACGGGAGGGGCTGAGGGGAGTTGTGGGGAAGGGCTGGGGGGGCACTGGGGCGGTGGGATGGGGCTGGGGGGCTCTGGGGTGAGTGAGTGGGACTGCTGAGGGGTTGTGGGATGAGGCTACAGGGCTGGGGGGGTGAGGTTGGACTCAATGGGGACTAATGGAGTGGCTGCTCCAGTGCCCCCCACTTTGCACAGTTTGAAAGTGGGGTGAGCTGTGCCATGGCAGGTGGGAGGGGGCAGAGGCTTGGCCGGAGCCGGAGCGCTGGCCCTTCCCTGCCGGGAGATGCTGGATCCCGTTGCAGACCTGCCCTCTCTCCCCACCAGGTGCTGGAGGGATCCGAAAGGAAGCTCAGTCCGTGCAGAGGGTTGTCTGCGGGGGATCCCGGATGGCTCCGGTTAAAATCAGCTACATCGTGTCCTTCTCCTCGCAGGTCTCCGGGGTGTTTCCTCAAGGGAGGCTGGGTGGGAGGTTTGTAAAGGTCAGGTTTCCCTCTGAGCTGCTGAAGGAGGGGGGGGGCTCAGTATGGGGTATGGGGGGGTGCAGCTCCACAGCTGTCCTTGTTAGGCACCGCCTGAAGGGCACTAATTAGTGCTGAAGGGCATGAATTACGCGCGATTCTTCCCCTCTCAAAAAGCAGAGTGCTGTTTCTGGGTTGCCAGAGTCTCCCCCGCTTCTCCCCTGCGCCTGGACCAAGATGGGAGGTGAAGGGGAAGGCAGCTGGGGAGGGAGCTGGCGTGTGACGCGGCATCTCTGCTGTCTTGTGCAGGATCCCAAGTATCCGGTGGAGAACTTGCTGCGTGAGGACGGCCTTCGTCCCTGGCTCGGCTGCCCCCAGGACCGCAGCAGGCAGCTGAGAGTGGAGCTGCAGCTGGAGAGAGCCAGTCCCATTGGCTACGTGGACGTCGGTACGTGCCCCCCCACCAGCTCAGGCAGGGCTGTGCCCTGGACGGGGTCGGCAGACCTGAACCTCACATCCCTTGTGCCTTAACACAGGCAACTGCGGCTGCGCCTTTCTCCAGATCGAGGTGGGACGTTCCTCGTGGCCGCTCGACCAGCCCTACCTCACCTTGGTGCCCAGCGTCGCGCTGATGACGCCAGCTGACTCGAAGCTGGATCAGAACCGCTGCGGGGTCCGGATGTTTAAAGAAGGTAAAGATCACCTGATACGAAGGGAAAGAGGCCCAAGGCAGAGCAGAGAGGCTGGGGGGGGGGGTTGAAGGGGACGGGGAGACCAGGGAATGACAAGTAGTGCTGGAGACCAGGGGTCACAGCCGTCCTGTTTGCTGTAGAGGATTGTACTAGCACTGCTCCCCTGCCCTGGCCTCTCCCGTGCCCGTAATCCCCCAGTTGTCACTGTGTCCTGGTCCTGGAGGGAGAACAGTGGCACAGGGTGACGAGCAGAGGTGGGCACGGTGCCGGGACGGCAGTCGCCGGTGTGCCCCCTCCACCCCAACTGCTGCCCCCTTGCAGCAGACTTCCTGGCACTGGCGGTGGGGCAGAAGTGGGACCGCCTGCGGCTCACCTGCAGCCAGCCCTTCAGCAAGCACAGTCAGTTCGGGCTGTCCTTCATCCGCGTGCGCACGCCGCTGGACCCCGAGCACCCCCAGCCGCCCCCACCCTCGCAGCAAGGCCTGGTAGGTGCCTCTTACACCTCTGCGTGCTCCTCACCGTGGGAATCCGCCAGGAGGTAGTAGTGATGGGGCTTCTCTTCTGCTGCTGCCACTCTGTACCCTGTGGAGAGTGCGTGAGGGTGCTCGCCTGGCTGAACCGGGGGCTGTGGCCGGGGTGGGGGGCACGGAGTGCTGGCTCCATTCCCCAAGGCATTCCCTCATCCCGCAGGAGGATGCCGAGCCTGCGGACAGCCCCTGGCACTCGAGCCCTGCCTTTTGCCGGACTTTCTTTCCAGAACCGCGCTCGTAAGTAGCCTGGTCTGGTCCATCTCCATCCTCTCCCTGCGTAGCCAGGCCTGGAGCCACCTCAAGGTGTTGCCTCCAAGCCCCTGGACGCCTGGAGCCCCGGCTCCCGCCAGCCTGCCTGCTCGCACCTCCCTGTGGGGCTGACGGTCTCTCTGTCTCCAGGAGCTCGAGGGAGGAGGAGCAGCTGAAGAGCCGCCTGCAGCAGCTGGAACCAACCGCCTGGAGCCCAGCCCGCCTCAGCCGCCCGGCCCAGATGGTGCTGTCGGCAGTGCGGAGCCGGGCATTGAGGCCCAGAGCCAGCACGGGCGTCCCGGGGGGTGACCCAGAGCTGCCGACTGAGGACCCGGGAGGCCCTGTGGTGCCAGGTGAGCCAGAGCTGCCCGCAGCCGGCGTAGGGCATATTGTGGTGCAGAGAGCCTTTATGTAGTTGATACATGCCCCCTAAAGGGATCTTGTCCTGCTGAGGGCTCTGCCTATGGCTGGAGGGATCCCACCTGGGGCAGGCTGGGGTGAATCCACAGCTGCCGGGGTGCTCCCCATGCCCGGAGGGATCCTGTTTCCCCTGCCCCGCTGGCAGCAGGCCATGTCCTGGCCAGGGTGGCCTTCCTCTGGGCAAGTCACCCTCCTTGCTGGTGTGAAAGAAGCATGATAGTAAATCCCACGGCTCACCCAGAAATCTCCTGTGATCCATTTACTGTCCGCAGTGGGGCAGCTGGAGGATGCGATCATTATTTCATGTCACGCAGATGTTTTCCCACCTGTGAACCTCGCTGGTTCAGTTCTCACCCGCCCCCTTCCACCAGGAGATCTGGCGCTGCTGGCCGGAGGGTAGGGTTACTGCTTGTCCATTGTTCCCCAGGGTCTGCGCAGGATGTCCCCGCAGCCCCCACAAGAGCTCGCAGGCAGCCGGAGAGCAGGCAAAGAGCTCCCAGCCCTGTGGGCAGGTAATCCCTCGGGTCACCGTGTTTCTCCTGCTCTCACCCCAATGATTCCTCTGCTCTGAGTCCCAGCTGGCTCCTTGCCTGCGCCCATGGGGCAGCCCGGGCACAGCTCCCCTCTCCCTTTTGGTGTGTTGCCGGGATCTGGTCCCTGTCTGGGGCTGGTCTTTGGCAACTTTGGGTGTGCAGGACGCAGTGGAGCAAGCCCTAAGCTTATAACTCCTCTTGCAACGCCTCTGCAGGTCTCTGCCAGCCGCCTTGAGGCAGTCCAGGTCAGGAGGAAGAGCCAGAGCCCGCAGCCACCGAGACAGACGGGCCAGGAGGGGTGACAGTGGAGGGGACAGCAATCACGGGGAGAGGGGCGTCTGCCCCATTTGCTCAGGTGGGTACTTGGCGGGGGTCTCCTCTGGCCTGAAGCGGCCTCCCTGTAAACACAGAGTCTGCACGGCCAACCTGAGTGGGGAGTGGGACACACTTCTGGGGCAGAGCACAGTGCGTCTGTCCGTCCATCCACCCACCCGTCGGCTGAGACCCCTTAGCTCAGCAGCCCTCCCTCCCTTCAGCCGGTGGGCTCAAACCGGAGGCGGTTGGGTTTGAAGGGCTGTGAGGGACGAGGGGACAGCGGCAGACGGGGACAGCAGTGGCTGCCGCTGGCTCCGCTGTCCCTGCCTGTGTGTTGAACCTCAGCTTTTTGGGGAGAAGCGGCAGCGGCTCCGTGGCTGGGACACTTCACTCCCACTCGTGCAGGGTGCCGCGGCACCAGCCCTGTGACGGGCAGAGGATGGACGTCACAGCGTGTCACGGGGTGCCAGGATGCCACAGGAATCTTCAGGGAGGGTGTTGAGCTGAAACCCCATGCTCACCCCAACACCAGAGAGCCTGGAACAACCGTGTCATCTCCCCTTTCCGCAGGCCGCTTCAGCCTGGATCTACTCCCCCTACACGCCTCCCGCTGCGGGGAGGAAGACCCCGACACAGCCTGGCCTTCCTCCCCGCTGGCAGAGACGTCCCCCGATGCCTGGGTGTCCTGCCCCATCTGCGAGCTGCCCTTCAGCGTGGCGGAGGTGGAGTGGCACGCCAGCACTTGCGGGGAGCAGGCAGGGACGCCGGGGACCCCGTCCTCGTCCTACCGCGTGAGGTAGGGCTGCGAGGACAGCGGAGGGCGGGGGAAGGACAAACCCCCCGTCGCAGCACTCGGACTGAAGCCGCTTTGCTGCGGCTGTTGGAGACGCCAGACCAGAGCCCTCCCTGCCCCGTCGAGCGAGCTGCTGGACCTGGTTGTACCACAGCAAGGCGCATGGGCAGGATTTGGGCAGGGAATGAGCCTGCGCAGGAGTGCTGGCCATGCTGTGGTAGAGGCGTAGCGGCACTGGTAAATTTGTGGCAAGGCTGGTGTGGGGATGGAGAGGCCACTTCTATCCCCACAGCCAGGCCTGGGGGAGCGTGGGGATGGTGCCGGGGCTTGGGGTGGGGGGCATGGGTGGAGAAATGCTGTAATGATGGCAGTTGCTGCTGGAGAAGGATAAATTAAAGGAGAGAAAGAGGAAAGAGAGAGAAAAACTCCCTTGCAGCTGCCTGGTGTCACAGTGAGCTCCCCAGATGAGGGTCCTGCCTTGGGGCACCCTGCGCAGCAGTGGGGACAGCAAGGAGGAGGAGGTGGTCACGCTTTTCCTCCCTTCGGGACCCCCACTGCCAAGCTGGCCCTGCAGCTGGCGTAGGCGATGCCACAGCAGCAGTGCGTCTCCCACTCCAGCAAAGCCAGCGTGTGTGGCCCTTGGGCACAGAAACAGCTCCTGGGAGGAACAAACCAGGAACATCCAGAGCAGGAGAAAAATACAATTTATTTACAAGTAGAAACACTTTAAAAATGCCACCTCACCCCACCCCTGCTGAGGGCAGGAACAGGCAGGGGGGAGCTGGGGTCCTGCCTGGGGCTGCGACAGCAGGTAGGGTGGGTATCAGTCCCTGCCCTGCTGGGGCTTGCCCCCCCCCCCATCCGCAGGGGCTCCCCAAACACAGGGAGGAGTGTGGTGGCCCTGGGGACGCTCCATCCCGCCTCTGTCCCAGTCCCTGCGGCTGCAGGATCCCCCCGCCCCAAGGAGGGCTCAGCCCCAGCCTGGAATAACCGCACAGCAAGGGCTGGTGCTGTGCACAAATATTGGGGTCACCCTCTGCACCCCACTGCCTGCACCCACGGGTGTTTCCAGCCCACAGGCAGCCCCCGGGGGAACAACCCCCTCCTGGCCTCCTCCCCTGCGCATCCCCCCTGCCCTGGGCTAGGTCCTAGGCGGGTGCAGGAGCGGGGCGATGCTGGGTGCGGCAGGAAGGGTGCTGGGGCCCTGCCACACTCAGGGGAGCCCCAGGGGCAGCGGTGGGACGTGCGGGGCAGTGTCGCGAGGGGAAGGTGGCCCCATCTATTCCCCCCCGGTGGTGCTGGGCCCTGGGGACGTGCCTGCAGCACTGGGGGGCAGGCAGGGAGAGGCGAGGGGGCAGAGCGGGGGACGGGGGGAACCTCAGAATTTCGTGTCCTTGAGCGATCGGCGACTGGCCTGGAAGGGACAGAGCAGAAAGGGGACGTTAGCGACTGTGACCAACCCACCGCCAGAGCCCTGGGGGTGGCTGTGCCTGCTCTGGGACCCGCTGCCTCCACGGCACTGCCACCCCGTGACAGCAGGTCCCCCTGTTGCCCCCATGAGCCCAAGGCACCGGGGTGAGCACATGCTTCCCTCCCCTCCCGTCCCCCCCCCCACACCACGGGGGGCTGCCGGTACCTACCTTGCCCTTGGGGGACTTGGCGGTGGCGATGCGGGGTGAGCGGCGGGCGCTGCCGCGGGGCGAGTTCTTGGTGGTGGTTTTCCGGCCGGCTGCCCGGCGCAGCAGGCTGTTCCCCAGCTTCTTCGGGGTGTTGAGGATGCTGAACGCCATCGACTGGCGTCTCTCAGCCTGCGGAGGAGGGCACGGGACCGTGAGCTCAGGGCAGGGCGGGGGGGGGGGTCCCTGGTCCCCCCTACTTTTTCCTTTCTGGAGCTCGCTGCTCCAGGCCCTGCTGCCCGGCGCGAGCCCCTCACCTGCTTGCTGGGGGCTTGCTGCTCGCTCCTCCGGCTGACCTGGGAGCTGCGCCGCTCACTGCGGTCCCGGGGGGTCTGGGGACGTGGGAAGCAGCTGGTCGGCTTCTTGGACTAGAAAAGAGGGGACAAGCCGGGACTGTCACCTGGGGAACAAGAGCCCTAGGGCCACCCTTCCCGGGGAGCTGATGGCAAGGAGGGGAACTGAGGGGCTGCGGGGAGGGGACGGGGATCGAGGGCAGCAGAGCCTGGGGAGTGGCACAGGGAAGGCAGAAGGCTCAGACCTTCGCCGCTTGAGCTGCCTCCTGCCAGCTCTACCCCAGGAGGAGGCATTCCAGGGGCCCAGCAGCCCCCTCCACATCTGGAGAACATCTGCAGCTGTCCACCACTCCCCTTTGTCCCCAGCCTGGCTCCTGTGGAAGCTGGGGACCAGCCAGGGTGCTTGCGGCAGGCTCAGCTCACCTCGGGGGTGTCGGGGCCCTGGTGGGACTCGTCCGAGAGGCGCTTCCTTTGCTGCCGGGTGGTGATGCCGCCGGCCCAGACCGTGCCCAGGGTGTTGCGCCGGGCGGCCGTGCCGGCGGCGATCTGCGAGGGCTGCATGCTGGCACGCCGCAGCGTCTCCTTCGGGTCGCCCGTCTTCATCTCCTCGTCCGTGATGGTCCCCAGGGAGTTGGAAGGCTGGGGAGGTGATGCAGAGGTGTTGCCAAGGGGTGACCATCAACGTTCCCCCCGGGCCCCGTGTGCCCCCAGGGCTGCCCGCCAGCCCCTCTCCGTCCCCCTCACCCCCTCCTGCGGGCAGCGGAGGCCGGGAAGGGGCAGCCCCTTTGTCCCCGCTCCCCTTACCCTGCTCTCCAGGGGGTAGCAGGTCTTCAGGTGGGGTGGGCAGACTCGGTTACGCTGCTGTAGCTCCGCAATGCGGTTCCAGTCGTCCAGCTGCTCTGGCTCATCCTGGCACGTGCCCAGGTAGATGCTGCTCCGGCCTAAACCCAAAGCAGGGAGGGCTGAGGGGGGTCCCAGGCAAGAAATGCCCCCTCCCGCCTCCCCAAGCCGGGACAGAGTCTCCCATCCAGCAGCCCAGCCATCCAACCTGCCCCCACGTACCGAGGCTGGAGCTGCTCCCCCCCTGCAAGAGTCTCAGGGAGCTGCGGGTGACCGGCCGGTAGCCGGGGAGGCCCAGCAGCGCCGAATTGCCGGGGGTCTCCTGCGGGGAGGAGGTTTCCAGCTTGATGAGGGAGTCCTGGGAGGGGAAGCTGGTGAGGGAGCGGGTGGAGGCGGCTGAGCGCAGCCGGCCTTTGCCGGGGGCAGCGTGCGGGGGCCGTGCCGCCGGGATGCTGCAGAAGGAGACGTCGGCGCTGTCCGGTTCCTCAGTCTTGGCCTGTTTCTGGGAGGAGGAAATCCAGAGATCATAGAACCCTGGAACGGTTTGGGTTGGAAGGGACCTTTCAAGGTCATCTAATCCAACTCCCCTGCCATGGGCAGCGACATCTTCAACCAGATCAGGTTGCTCAGAGCCCCGTCCCACCTGACCTGGAATGTGTCCAGGGATGGGGCATCGACCACCGCTCTGGGCAACCTGGGCCAGGGTTTCACCACCCTCAGCGTAAAACATTTCTTCCTTATTTCTAGTCTGAATCTACGCTTCTTTAGTTTAAAGCTACTACCCCTTGTCCTATTGCTACAGGCACTGCTAAGAAATCTGTCCCCATCTTTCTTATAAGCCCCCTTGAAGTACTGGAAGGCCGCAGTAAGGTCTCCCCGGACCCTTCTCTTCTCCAGGCTGAACAATCCCAACTCCCTCAGCCTGTCCTCACAGCAGAGGTGTTCCAGCCCCCTGATCATTTTTGTGTCCCTCCTCTGGACCCGCTCCAACAGGTCCAAGTCTTTCCTGTGCTGAGGACCCCAGAGCTGGACGCAGTGCTCTGGCGGGGGTCTCAGCAGAGCAGAGGGGCAGAATCCCCTCCCTCGACCTGCTGGCCGCACTGCTTTTGATGCAGCCCAGGACACGGTTGGCTTTCTGGGCTGCGAGCGCACACTGCTGGGTCATGTCCAGCTTTTCATCCACCAGTAGCCCCAAGTCCTTCTCCGCAGGGCTGCTCTCCATCCCCTCATCCCCCAACCTGTAGGGATACCGGGGATTACCCCCACCCAGGTATCAAACCCCCCAGCCTGTACCAGGGTGACCCTCGGCAGGGGCTGGAGCAGCCCATGGGGTGCTGTGACCTGCAGCTGCCCGGCTGCTGTCCCACGGGGTAAGAGGCAAAGAGCAGGGGAGGAAGCAGATTAAAAGCCATCCCTGTCTTCGCCTCTGGTCCCCAGAGAGCCCCCAGGCTGCAGGGCTCAGCAAACCGCATATCCCTGTCCTCGGCATGGAGATCCTCCCTGCCCCACGGATCCCTCCCTGCCCCGCACCCAGGGGCCGCTCACTTTCGTCATGGTGATGTTGATGGTGGTGCGGCGCCGGGCCGAGCGGGTCTTGCACCCGGAGTCAAGCGAGAGGTCGCCCAGGGAGCCGGCGCTGCTCTCCAGCTGGGACCGCGTGCGGCTGGGGATGGGGGTGAAGTAGAGGCTCTCCAGGGACTCCACCTTGCGCGGCAGCCGCCGGGACACCGGCGACTCTTCGCTGCCTGGCGGCACCGCCGAGGCCTCCGACTGCGAGCGGCCAGGCTTCCTGCAGAGACGGGGCACGAGGGCAGCGCTGACCGGCTTACCGGGCCATCGGGGAACAGAGAGGACCGGGGACACCGGGGTTTTGTGGCGCCGACGGCAGGACGGGCTGCGCCGAGCCGCGGCGTGTCGGTACCTGGTGGAGTTGAGCGGCTGCGCTTCGTCGAGGCTGAGGTCGAGGCTGTCGGCGCTGAGATCGGCAGGGTTCTGGCGGAAAGTCTCCCGGCCCTTCAGCGTGTCCGTTGCCACCTGGAACTTGCCGAGCTCCCGTAGCTGCCGATCGGCAAACTCCACCTGGGTGGGAAGCAGGGAGGGTTGGATCCTCCAAGCGAGCCGGCAACGGAGGCGAAGAGGAGGAGGAGGAGGAGGGTGAAGCCCCGCTGCACCGTGCCCACCTGAGCCTCCAGGCTGCGGACCTGGCTGGTGAGGTTCCTGCAGCTCAGCTCCGACTCCTTGGCCTGCAGGATGCTCTGCTGCAGCTCCTTGGCCAACCTCTCCGATTCGGTCCGGAGCTCTGCGTTCTCCTTCTGCAGCTGCTCCATGGCCTTCAGCTTCTCCGTCAGGTCCTGGTTCTGCTGCTTCTTTGCGTCGTAGTAAGTTTTTGCCTTCTCCATCTAGGAGTCAAGGAGAGAAACCCGTTGATCTTCCCCGTGGCGTGCTGCCCGGGGAGATGGGGACGGCGGGGCCGTGCCAGCCCCCGGCATACCTGGCCCTTGTAGTGCTCGGCTGCCTGCTCCTTCTGGGTGAGCTGCGCCTGCAGCTCTGCCACCTTCTCCTGCTGACGGGTGGTCTCTGCCTGCAGCTCCCCTTCCAGCACCTGCGGGCAGGGAAGAGACCGGCTCAGAGGCACCCTGCACCCCCACCTTGCCTGACCGAGCCCGCAGGGCAGCCACCAACAGCTCCAGGGCTGTCCAAGAGCTCAGCCCCCAGGTTTTTGATCCCTGTTTACCTTAACTCTCTGCTGCTGGGTTCGGGTGGTCTTCTCATGCTGGGTCAGCTTTTTATTCAGCTCCTCCACCTGGAAGAGCACAGCTCAGTGAGACCAGCTCCAGGCACAACACTCCCGTCTACAACCCTCCCGTGGAGAACCACGTCCCTCCTCTCTGGCCAGCGCCAGGGGCAGGACCAGGAGGAGGTTTCCTGGCCCGGGGGAGCTGTTCAGCAGTGCCCACCGCCGAGGAAGCTCCAGGCTGCGCTCCCCAGCCAGCAGCACAGCCAGCCACCTCACGTTAGTCTCTGCGGGGAGGAGGTTTGAGCTACCCAAGCGTAAGGAGCAGCTGGAAGTGGAGCCGAGACCCCTTTAGGCGGGTGGGTGAGGGAAGATGGTGCAGTTACACAGTGCCCCGTCTCCGGAGCAGGCATCTCCGCTGCCAGCTGTTTGTTGTTGGGGTAGGAGCAGGATGCCCAGCCTGCCACGGGCATCCTCCATACCAAACCTCAAGCCACGCAGCTCGAGGGGGGCCCATGCCCGCTCGGGGGGGGAGGCATCCCACCCCCAAGGGGATGCTGCTGCAGTTCGAGAGTGGAGGGCGGCTGCTTGCAGCTCGCTTAACGCGCCTGCGGGACATGACACCATGGAAGGGCCGAGGACCAAGGAACCCCACGAGGACCCCGGCCATGGCGGGAGCCCCAGGCGTGGGCAGGCGGCTCGTAAATCCTTCGGTAGCAAGTGCGCTCGCTGCCCGGGTGCCTGCGAGCTGCGGTCCCGTGGGTCGGCTGTCACTCTCGGCAAGGGGAGATGGCTGCCAGACCCCGGCTGCTGCAAGCTCCTGCCCGGCCCGGGTGGGCTCTCCCGGCTCCAGGGGACACTCAGGGGAGACCCCAGCCCCACCAGTCACAGCTATGAGGCCTCTGTGGGGTCCCTGAGCAGCTCAGGCTGGGACTGGGGGTGCAAACTAAGCTGGGCAGAGGAAACGGGGCTTTTCCAGCGTCGTTTCCCAAGTGCTAATCCACACCACGACTGTGATTGATGCTGCTGCAAAGCATCCCACCTCTGGCCACATCTGGACTGCACAGCCCTCTCCTCCCGGCACCAGCCATTCCTGCCGGCTGGGCGAGGAGCTGAACCTCAGTTAAAGAGGGTGGGAAAAAGGGATGGACAGAAGGAATGGGGTATCCAAGCTCCCCCCAGATCCCCTCTCTCTGAGGGCAAGGTGTCACTGGAGGTCCTGTGTCAAGGAGCCCTGGATGCTCTCAGCAGCCGGTCACTGCCAGCGTGCCGCCTGCAGCGTGCCCCAGGGCCACACTGGGAAGGCGAGAGCGAGAAGCCATGCAGAGCCACGGGCACCACTGAGTGGGCAGGCGGCAGGACTGGACCCCAGTTCCTACTCCATGGAGGGAAAGGCGCAAGCGCAAAGACCCGGAACCAAGCACCCCATGGCTGGGTCCCCACCGCAAACAGTTCAGGAGAGGAGAAGGTGGCTCCGGTGGGAAGCGGCAGCAGCTAGGGCCATGCACCGTCACCTTTTAAGCAGCCAGCACTTCGCATGCGTTACCTGCTTAGCTTGTTCTTTCCGAAATACTTCTAGCTGCTCCACCTGCGAGCACAAAAGGCAGAAGTGAATACGCGGCCGGCACAGACTGGGCTGCCTTTCCCAGGAACGCCTGTCCCCTTCACGCCCGAGCATCGCTTGGGGAGCGCGTCCCAGACCCCCAACTCCTGGGCTGAGCAGGAGGACGAGGATTCAGGGGTGCGCAGGAGACCAAACGCGCCCCTTTTCCCGGGGGGCTCCCCCCCACCCGCAGCCCACCCGGCAGGGAGGTCGCGGGAACCCCTACCTGAGCCGTCAGCCTCTGCCTCTCCTCCAGCAGCTTCCTCCTCTCTTCCAGCGCCGCCGCCTTGCTGCTCTCGTACTCGTTACTCATCGCCTCCAGCTTCCGCGCCGCCTCCTCCGCCTCCTGCCGACTGCCGGCCACCAGCTCCTCCGACGCCGACCGCAGCCGCTCCAGCTCCCGCGCGTGCCGCTCCATGGCCTGGCCAAGCTCTGCCTCGAGCCGCTGCTGCCCGCGGCTCCGGCTCTCGCCGAGCCCACGGTTCTCCTCGGCCAGCCGAGCGTTGGCCTGCTGCAGCCCCGCCAGCCGCGCCGCCTGCTCCGCCGTCTCCGCCTGCAGCCGCTGGATGGCCCGATCCTGCTCTGCCGACCGCTCCCGCAGGGAGGGCACCTCGGCCGCTTCCAGCTTGGCCCGCGCCAGCTCTGCTTGCAAAGCGGCCAGGGCTTTCGCCCTCTGCTCCAGGTCCTGGCGGTGCTGGCTCTCCAGGGAGGCACGCTCGGCCTGAAGCTGCTGGCAAAGGTGTTTCAGCGCCGGCAGCTCCCCGGCGAGCGCCTGGGCGCTGCCGAGCTCCTGCTGCAGGGCGGCGAGGAGCTGCTCCTTCTGGAGGCACTTGTCCTGGCAGACCTTCACCTCTTGACGCAGCTCGTCCTCCCGCTCGCTCTGGCAGTGGCGGTCCCTCTTCAGGGCCTCGATGGCCAACCGCTGCTTCTCCATCTCCTCCTGGCACCGCTGCACCTCCACCTTCATGAGCGAGCACCTCTCGGCCGCCCGGGAGGCGGCGGTGGCCATCTCCGTCTGCAGCACCCGCAGCCTCTCCTCCAGCTTCTTGCTCTTCTCCGACTCGGCGACGATCAGGCGCTTCAGCTCTTTGCTCTCCCCCTCCTTCTCCGTCACCTGCCGATGGAGGATGGAGACCTCGTGCTCCAGGCTGCCGATCAGGCTGTTCTTCCTCTCCATCTCCTGGACGCACTGGGACACTTGCTCCTTCCAGCTCTCCTCCGACCGGCCCTTCTCCTGTGCCGCGGAGCGGAGGGATGCCAGCTCCTTCTCAGCAGCGGCGATGGCGGTTTTGCTCTGGATCAGCTCCCTGCCCTTCTCCTGCAGCTCCTTCTGCAGGGCCTCCACGGTGCCGTCGTGCAGAGCCTGCGCCGACCTCGAGGCCTCCAGCAACTTCTGCAGCTCCGACGCCTTCTCCTTCTGCTGGGCCACTTCCCTCCTCAAGGCCTCCAGCTCCGCTTGCTCCGCTATCGCCGCCTCGGCCGCCGCTCGCTCCAGGGTGGCCATAGCCTCCTGCTGCTCCCTGCACTTCTGCTCCAGCTCCTCCACTTGTGAACGAAGCGCCTGGGTCTCCTTCAGCTTCTCCTGGTAAAGGTCTTGGCTCGAGCTGGATTCCTGCTCCCTGTGACGGGTCTTCTCTTCCAAGCTTTTGAGGGACATCTCCTTTGAGCAGGTGGCCTTGACGCTGTCCCCCTCCGTGTCCCTGCTGCGGGTGCCCTCCGAGAAGCCCTGCAGCTCGTTGTCCGCCTTGGGCGCCCGCTCCTTGGCCGCCTCTGCCGAGGCGAGCTCTCCTTTCAGCTTGCTGACCGTCTTCTGCAGGTCCCTCAACTCCTCGCCCCGCAAGACGTTTTTCCGGCGGAGCTCATCCAGCTCCCCCTCCTTCTCCTCCATCAGCTCCCGGGACCGGGCCAGCTCCTCCCGGTGCACCGACCGCTCCACCCTCTGCTCGTTGAGGGAGTTTTGCAGCTGCACCTCCAGCTCTGCCTTGCGGGCTCGCTCAGCGGCGCAGTCCGCCTTGGCCCGTTCCGCCTCCTGCCGCAGGCGTTCGGCTTCCTCCTCCCGGTGCGCCAGGTCCCGACGGTGCTCCCGCAGCATCTCCTCCAGCCTGGCGCCCAGCATGGTCAACTCTCCGGACAGCTTCTTCACCTCCACCTCCAGCTCCAGCTCCCGCTGCCTGCCGGCAGCGGCCACCCGGGACAGCTCTGCCTCCGCGCTCCGCAGCCGCTCCACGGCAGCTTCCAGCTCCTTGGATTTGAGCTTCTCCTGGGAGAGCTGCTGGGAGACCCCCTCCAGCGCCTCGGCAGCTCGCCGGGCATCTGCCTCCAGCCCGGCCACACGCTGGGCTGTGGCTTGCTCCGTGACGGCTATCTTCTCCCGCAGGGAGGAGACCTCGGCCCTCAGCTTCTGCTCCTCGCCCTCCTTCTCCTTCGCCCGCGCCCGGGCACTGGACAGGTCGGCCTGGAGGACGGCCAGCCTCTCCTGGTGCTCGGCAGCCAGGCGCTCTGCCCGGGCCTCCAGAGCGGCTGCCTTCTCCTGCTCAGCCTGCAGCCGCTGGCAGGCCCGGCCGTGCTCCCGGCTCAGCGCCCGCATCTCCTCCTCCAGCCGCCCGCGCTCTCCATCTTCCCCTTTGGCAGCAGGGGAGGCTCCCATCGGCTTCTCCCGGCTCTCCTCCAGCGCCCGGCGCTTGGCAGGCTCCTCGCCCCGCTCCTGCGGAGCCGGTTCCCGGCCCTGCACCAGCTGCTGCCTCTCCGCCTCCAGCTCGGCGATCCTGGCCAGGCTGCCCTCCAGGCTCTCGGCCGCCCGCCTCTTCTCGTCCTCCAGGATGCCCTCGGTGTTCCGCAGGGATTCCTCCAGGAAGAGCAGCCGCTCCTGCAGGCGGGTGTTCTCCCGGGCCAGCCTCTCCCTCTCGGCCAGCCTCTGCTGGCTCTCCTTCAGCCTGCCCTCCAGCTCCCGCAGCTGGGCTTTCAGCCCCTCCGCCGCTCCCTGCTGCCGCTGGGCGCCGAGCTCGAGGATCCTGGCTTCCAGCTCACCGACCTTGCGGCTCAGCTCAGCCTTCTCTTCCGCCGAGGCGGCCTGGCTGGCATCCTGAGCCTGCGCCATGGCCTGCAGCTGGCTGCTCAGGGACGCGTTGGCCTCCTGCAGGTGCTGGAGCTGCTGCAGGGCAGAGTCCCTCTCCCGCAGGGTCTTCTCGTGCTGGGCGCTGAGGGCAGCCAGCCGCCCGGCCTCCCCCTCGCTCCTTGCCTCTGCCTCGGCCCCCCGGCCCCGCAGCGGGGTGCCCTGGGGCTCGCCGGCCTCTCGTGCCCGCAGGTCCTGCTCCAGCCTCTCCCTGGCCCGGTGGCTCTCGGAGAGGGAGTTCTGGAGGCTGGCGACGAGGCCGCCCAGCTGCTGCTTCTCCTCTTCGAAGCGGCCGCGTTCGGACTGCAGGGCTGCCTCCCGCAGCTGCTTCTCCTCCTCCAGCCGCAGGACGGTGGCCTGGAGCTCGGCCCCTTTAGCAGCAAGGCTGGAGACCTCCTGCTTCAGCTCTTCCAGCTGGCAGAGAGAAGCGGGGAGCGGGGGGAACAAAACACAGACACCCCCAGGCGTTACTCAAGCTGTATCCAACAGTCTCACCAGAGACCCAGGTGCTGCATCCCAGCGGGAGCTGCCCGGCTGCTGCCTTCCCTCCCAGCAACCCCGGTGCACCCCAGCACACCCCGCTTTCCCCTTAGCCTTGTGCCCCGCTGCTCTCTCGGACCAAATGCCTTTTCTTACCATGCAGGAGCCTCTCCCTCCACAACCGACCTGTGCTACGGGAGGCTGGGGGAGCCAGCAGCTACCTGGGAGTGGTATTCCCAAATTCGGCACAAAAGGGGCTCCCACAGAGTGCTCAGCCCCACAACCCCCACCCAACAGCAGAAAGCAGCCAGCTCTGCCCCACACAGCTTTGCCGTGCATCCCCCCAGCACCCGCTGCTCTCCCCAGCTAGAGGAGTTTTCCATCCAAGCGCTGCCTGCCCTCGCTGCAGGAGCCAGAGGCTCGCTCGAGACACAGCCGTACCTTCAGGATGTCCCCCATGACCTCTCCCTTCTCCTGGGCGCTGCAGTCCCCCAGCTTGGCCAGCTGGTCCTCCAGCAGAGAAATCTTCCCCTGGAGAATCTCGATCTTCTCTTCCGAGCATTTCTGGGGACAGAGACGCAAGTCTGAGCATGATGGGAGGCGAGGGAACCAAGCGAGAGGAGGAGCAGTCACCCAGCTTTCCGGCAGCTTTGTCTCAGCAGGCTCAGGGCTTCTCTCCTCGCTGCGAGGACAGCAGCCTGTCCCACCATGGAGAACCCTTCCCAGGAGCAGGGAGAGACTCCCCACGGGAGCCGGCGGTTGCACAGCCTCTCCCCGTGTGCCGGCATAGATGGGCAGGAGGCTCCTGCCCACTCCACCCTGCCTGCAGCCGTCAGGGCATGAGCCAGCCCCAGGAGACATCCCCCAGCCGGGGGGGCTATGGGTGCAGCAGAGCAGGGGACACCCACTGCCCAGGTGGGACCCCAGGGCCCCCTCACCTTCTCCTGCAGGGCAGCACGCAGCTCGCTCTCCAGCTGTCCCTGCTTTTCCTGCGACTGCGCCAGGGCCGCGTTGTGCTCCTCCGAGAGCTCGTTCAGGGCTTCCTGCAGCTGGACCAAGTGGCTGGCGATCTCCCGCAGCTGTGGAGGGAAAAATCCCCCATCCCAGCGGAGGGTCAGAGAGTGCCCACGCTGCCCAGGGCTCGGCTCAGCTCCGCTCTCCTAAGTGCTGGGCACCGCAGCATCCACGGACATCCCAAGTCCTGGGTGCCCGTGCCCTGCACCTGCAGCACTGCATGCGGGCAACTCTACCCGACTACTATTTCCTCCACCACGGTTCCCCTTTGGATCAGGATCTGGAGCCCAAAGCAGGCTCAGTCACGGGGTCAAGGTCACACAAGGCCAGTGGCAGAGCCATAACCAGCCGTCACTGCCATCAAATCCTTCCCTCCTGGGCCCCAACACAAACGACTGGGCTGTGGGGACATGGAGAGGACACAGTGCCCCGTACCTTGAAGGAAAGATCCCCGTTCTCCTCAGAGAGCTGGTTGATTTTTCGGTCCATCTGGCCTTTTTCAGTCTTCAGGTCCTGGCACTGCTTGAGGGCCTCGTGCAAGCGCACCATCAGGCTGCGGGAGAGGAGGTCGTTATGCTGCGGCTTAGCAGGGCACAAACAAGGCAGGTGAGGACATCACTGGGGACAGATGCTGCTGGCTATTGCTGAGGAAGCTAAGGTACCAAGGTATCTCTGTGCCGTGGTGAGAAACTACCACAAATTCAGCTCTAAACTGGGTCCCAATACATCACAAAGCGGAGCAGGGATAAGCGGCGTTTGTGCTTTGCGTGAGCACAATTGCTCAGAACTGAGGGCAGAGGCAGCTGCAGGACTCCAGCCACCCCTCTGCAAAGTGAAATAAGTGAGGAAAGGACAAAAAAAGGCATGGCACCTGCCAGCGGAGGCTGGGCGTCCTTCCCAAGTAAATACGTCACTGCACAGGGACAGGGCAAAGACTGGGACGCAGAGTGGCAGGCAACGGAATTCAAGTGCATGACGCAGCCCAGTTCAGATCCGATCAAATTGGATCAAACTGGAGGGCTGGCAGCTGGAGAAGGGGCTGGGGTCGGGAGCTGCAATATCACCCTGACAGCTTTCAGTGACACAGAGTCTATCCCAGGCAGGCAAGACCCACACAGGCAGCATACCCTTTTCCCACAACAGGGATGGCAGTTCCCATGCTGGCTTTAGAGTAAGGAGCAGGCTGTCAGAACACACTGCGTGGTTTGGGACTGGCTCCCTGCCCGCTGTGATAAAAACGGGCTACGAGCCGTAATCGCCCCAACCATGAGGTGCAGCATGCTGGCTGGCACAACCGTGTCCTGGGCTGCATCAAAAGCAGTGCGGCCAGCAGGTCAAGGGAGGGGATTCTGCCCCTCTGCTCTGCTGAGACCCCCGCCAGAGCACTGCGTCCAGCTCTGGGGTCCTCAGCACAGGAAAGACTTGGACCTGTTGGAGCAGGTCCAGAGGAGGGACACAAAAACGATCAGGGGGCTGGAACACCTCTGCTGTGAGGACAGGCTGAGGGAGTTGGGATTGTTCAGCCTGGAGAAGAGAAGGCTCTGGGGAGACCTTATAGCAGCCTTCCAGTACTTCAAGGGGGCTTATAAGAAAGATGGGGACAGATTTCTTAGCAGTGCCTGTAGCAATAGGACAAGGGGTAGTAGCTTTAAACTAAAGAAGCATAGATTCAGACTAGAAATAAGGAAGAAATGTTTTACGCTGAGGGTGGTGAAACCCTGGCCCAGGTTGCCCAGAGCGGTGGTCGATGCCCCATCCCTGGACACATTCCAGGTCAGGTTGGACGGGGCTCTGAGCAACCTGATCTGGTTGAAGATGTCCCTGCCCATGGCAGGGGGGTTGGACTAGATGACCTTGAAAGGTCTCTTCCAACCCAAACTATTCTACGATTCTGTGACTGCCGAAGCCATCTCCTCCTTGGGGCGCAGCTGCAGAGGAGGTAGCAGAGAACAAGAGGAGGTTTGCCCTCACCCCTGTTTAGTGCGTTGCTGGGAAAGAGACAAACGACACGGAGTCCAGGGATGTGGGAATGACAAGGACCAGCCTAGCAGGAGGGAGCAGACATCCCCGGAAGATTACCTCTCGTTCTTTTCCCTCAGCTCCTCCATTTCCTTGGGCTCCAGCTGGTCTGCAGCTTGCTTCTCATTGAGCAGAGCCAAGCGATCAATCCGCTGCTGCATCATGGTGATCTGAGCCTCTGGGGAGGGAGCGAGAAAGGGCCCGTTACCATCTTTTTATGTCACCTGAACCACCCCAACAGCAGAGTGGAGGATGCCTGTCCTTCTCCCAAGCTGGTGAGGAGCCACTGCACAGAAACCCTTTGCAGCAGAAGACAGAAGAGCCAGGCTGCGAGCACTGCTGCTCAGCACGGGTGTTGCTTCAGTCATGGCTTCTGTTGCCCAGGATATGTAAGGGAATACAAGAGGGAAGAAGGAACCTGCAGTCTCCGCATGCGCCTGGGGAAATCCCCAGTGCAGAGAGTGTTTTAGATGTGGATGCCGAGACTCCTACGCCTGCCAGCCTGCTCCAAATCATTTGGCAGGGGGACAACCAGCCATCTCCAAGAGGTGCTCAGAGTTGTTACAACAGCATCAGAGCTGTCTTGGCTCCCGTCAGCAAGGCTTTCTGCATCACCCTTTGTTCCAGACTAACAGGCAAGGGTCCCCTTGGCCCACTATGGAGCAAGGCACAGCAAACCCCAAGCTACCCTGTCTGCTCTGGGAAGCAGAAAAGCTCCAAAGCCACAAGCTGTGCTCACTTGGGGTCTGGCAGGATGGACTGTGCATGAGCACAGTCATGGTGGGGTCAAAGCTGTAACAGAGTCACAGAAACCAGGCGAGGTGCCAGCCCTCGAGAGCCCTCCCCGCGCCCCAGGACATCCCGCTAGCGACTGACCCTTCTCTGTGATGAGCTTGCGATTCTCTGCCAGCTCCACCTCCAGCTCATCCCGGTTCTCTCTCTCAACAGCCAGCTGCTTCTTCAGCCGTCGCAGCTGAAACTGGGGGGTCTGCATGACATCCCCCATGGGTGAGGATGGAGAGCCAGAAAGCGTGCTGCAGAGAGGCACACCACATAACTCAGTTATCCGGAGCCAACAACGGGGCACAGTCCCTCCCCACGCAGCCAGACCCGCTCTGGTTCCCCCATCTCAGAGGCAGGTTCAGAGCAATAACTCTGATCCTCGTCGCCTGAGCAGAAAGGTCACTCTCCTCATCTTGATTACAGTAACACCAGCCTCTAAATGTCTGGCATACACGTACAAAACCAGTTCCAGGGCAAAGCATCCATCTCCCTTCGCACCATAGCTGGAGCCCCACCGCAGAGCATTCACAGCTTGCTAGAGAGAAACTCCTTTAGCACATCCAGCAGTGACACAAGCCTGGTCCTCCCAAACCCACCCCAGGGCAGGAGAGGACCACAAGCTGCTCTGGGAAGTGTCTGTGCTCATTAGGCTGAAACGAGCAAGGCTAAGAGGCATTAATTACAGCCCAACCTCACCCCACCGCCATACATCCCCATATCAAGCCTGAGGAGTTTGCAACAGGACAGCACCGCAGCAGAAAGGGGGTCTCTGTCAAGTCAGCATGCACCCTGGCTACATCTCTGGGTCCCAGCAGCTGCCTTGTCCGTTCCCCCCCTTCCCTCACCCCCCCAGCAGCCAAGAGGCTGGGGACATACTTGTTGGCGCCGGAGGAGGAGGAAGAGGAGGAGGATGCAATCTTCTGCAGTTCCAGGAAACGCACCTCTCGCTTGTGCGGGAGGGAGAGCAGCGGGGAGTGCTCCTCAGAGCTGCTGCTGGATGCGCTGGATGAGGATGGCGGTGCTGGAAATCACAAGGGAGAAGCAAGTTGTGATCTTCACGTTAATACCAGAAGGGAGGGTTTAGCAGCTGAAATCCCAGGTGCGCAGGGACCACAAATTCCAGCAATCAGCCCAGCTGAGAAAGCCATAAACCTGCCTTACATCCCTGTCCTGCCAGTTCCACGGTCCTGCCCTGGCACTCCACTCCCACCACAAAGCTGTGGGCATCCCACCTGCCTCACTCCTCCACGGAAAGCAGCATGCACCGCAAAGGCTGGGATGCTGCCAAGTGGGAAGAGCCCAGCAGGTATAAGGCAGCCCTACTCTTAAAGTTGAAGAGCTTACAAGGAACCATGTCGTAGTGCTCACTCCTGGGGTGCGGGGATCTGGATGGTGTTGCTGCTCTTATGGCTTGGCAGCTATAGCAGCACAAACGGGGAAAAAAGCCCAATGTTTTTATGCTCTAGAAAAGGCTCATCCTTGCCAGTTAGGTGCTGCCGGCATGGGAGCTGTACGGAAAGATGCCAGCAGTGCTCAGCACTCGCAACATCCCACTGCTGCTCTCTGCAAGGTTATGGACTGTTTCTGTCCCACTCTGAGCTGGCACTTGGACATCACTAGAGCAAACACGTTAACCTGTCGGTCTTACCAGGGCGCTGCATTGGTGCCAGCTAGGAGAAAAACGTGCCCAATGCCTGCTCTGCCTGCACAAGGCTTGGCCCGTTACTCCAAGCTGGTGCCACAGCAGAGGCAGCCAGGGCCTGGCTCTCACCTTTCCTCTGCAGAAACGTCTCCAGATTCTCATTCAGGCTCTCCTCATTGTCCAGCACAAATTTGAGGATCGATGCCAGCTCAACCTGTGTCAGAGGAGCCACAGGGTCAGCAACTCTGCTGCAGCAGCTGTGGTTCGCAAGCAGAATGGTGCCAGCCAGGCAACGACCACAGCAGGCTCGGGGCAGCGGGCAGCTCCCTGCCTGCCCGTGCCTGCACTGGCAGGTAGCCACACTCACAGTCACAAGCCTTTGATTGCCCAGAGCACTGCAGCACCCACCCCATCTTTCAAGGGCACCCAAACACGAGGGCAGGTCTCAGAGCACCCCCAAAAGGCACCTCCGCTCCCCCCCACACCCCTGGTCCGGAGGGGGAACCCAGAATGAATTACCTGAGTCTTGTAGTCAAACTCATACCACTCCCTGGGGCTCTTGCAGCTCATGGAGGTGTGATACAGGAGCAGCACGGCCACCTGGAACGAGGCAGGTAAGCGTTACCGACCCCAGGTTGGTTACCAGCACATCGGTGCCGGCTAGGAATAAAGCGTGCCCGGCAGTTACCTTGGCCAATGCCAGTTCCTCTCCCTCCAGCAGTTTCTGTGCCGAGACCAGGTTCTCCGTGGCCGATTTGTGCTTGCAGTGCTCTGCAACGTGAAGCAGGATTCCCAGTCACGCAGGAGTCCCTGCCGCTGGGCACGCTGCCTGCCAGCCCGTGGCATGTGTCCATCCCCCGTGGTGACGCGCTTGGGCTGAGAGGCACCGTGATGCATCCCCAAGGAGAAGGGGCACAGGCGGGGAGGCACAGGGCAGGCTGGGCTCCAGAGCTGAGCCCCCAGTGCTCAGCCTCTGCCATTAACTGTGATGGGGGCTTTTTTCCCCTCTCTGACAACTTGCCCCTCAGTCCCAACCTCCCCACCTTGCCCTCGGTATCTCTCTGCACCTTTTGCTCCTCCACCACCAGCCCAAACCGAGTCCCATCTATGGAGGGTGGGATATAGTGTCTCCGTCTTCCCTTCTAAGGGAGGCCAAGCAAAAGTGCAAGAGACTTCCCATATCTCCTCCCAGGGTTCCTGCTCAGATAAGGGTTTTCCAGCAGGATTTGAGCAGCTTGAGGCCAGGCACTGGGTGAGGAATGCTGCCCCAAAGCAGCATCACCAGAGCAGCCACCAGCACGCTGCCCTTCACCCCCTGGACTTCCTTTGCACCAAGCCCGGGCTCCGGCAAGGATTTCCATCGGGAAGCTTTCCTTCCCGCACGCTGCCACAGGGTCACGGCAGCTCTGCCTGCACCTCGTGAAGCTGCTGATGCAGCGGGGGGGTCACTTGGGGGGAAGGGGAAGCCTGCAGACACAAGACCAGACCCCCGCAGGGGTGGGGGGCACCGAGCAGGGGCGACCGCTTCCCCCGGCAGAGGCTCTTACTCTGCAGGAAGCCACGGATGAAGGAGATCCTCTCCGGCAGCGGCTGCTCCAGCACAGACTCCCCCTCCTCGCTCCTGTGGCTAGAAGAGTGCACGGGTTGCGTTAATGTTTTGCTGAGGGATTTAAACAAACAGTGCTTTTTTTTTTTTTTTTTTTTTTTTTGCAACAGAGCTTGCCGAGCGAGGGGCTGGCTCTCGGGCAACGCGACGCCAGCCTGCCCTACGCCCTCATGCCAGGGCGGGTGGTGAAGCAAAAGCCAACCACGCCATGCCCGGGAGCAGGCGCAGACGCTCCCCGCAGCCCCAACAAACATGGCTGCGTTTGGTGAGCAGCCGGAGACGGGCAGCTGGCCCCCCCCGGAGCGTGTGCCGGAGCGCTGCCGACCTCCGCCGCTTCCTCCTCTGCCTGCCAGCCCCGGCATCCGGCGCGGCAGAAGGAGCCGGCGGCATCCCCGCCAGCCGGGGAGGCACCGCGGGGGCCGGGGGTCGCACGTGGAACTGGGTGTTTTTCTTGCTGTCGCAAAGCGTCACCATTTTGGAGACACATGCGGACCCCGCTCCCCTCTGGGTTGCTGCCCTGGAGCCCACGTTGGATTTTGGAGCAGGGGAGCTGAAGCTGTCTTTTCTGGCTCTTATTCGAGACCATGCTTTTCCTCAACGGCTGCCAGCTCAAACAGAGACCGTGTGCCTAAAACCCGTGCCAGCTGTGCTCAACCGGCGTTGCTTCGGTACCTTCGGTTACTCCCGGGGTGCCGAAAGCAGGGACTTGGCCCTGGGAAGGGGCTGGCACGAGGATTTTCTCATCCTCACGGATTTCCCAGCCTGCCTCCTGGTGCTGCAGGGAGCTCCTCAGCTCAGCTGGCTGCCATGGCGGCCGCCCCACTTATCAAGCTACGGTCAGGCCTGTTTAGTGAGCACACGCCGCTGGTGATCCCAGCTAATCTGAGCTGGAGCACAGACCCAGGAGATTAACCAGGTCTGACTAAATATATCCCCGGTGCAGGCGGCTCCTTCCTCCCCACCCACCACAGGCAGATCCCTGCTCCGAGCAGGCTCTCGTTACACCGTGCAGGAGGTAATTATAGCAGACAGGCTCCCACAGAGCCTCCCGCCGGAAGGGTTTGAAAGCAAAGCCGCGCTCGGCGCTGAGCGGCAGCCTCACGCCCTCCCAATTTGCCTCACCAGCTCGTTAACGACGCACAGCCGGAGCGGAGCGTGCTCGGTCCTAGCTCCAATGCCCATTACGGCTTGCAGGTTTTAATCACCCTTGCTCACAGGCAACGAATGCGGCTCCTGATGGAGGCTTTTCTTCCACCCCTGCCCAGCCACCCTGGCTCCCGGGACAGAGCAAACAGGCTCCATCCTGCCTGTATCATACTCGGAAGCAGCCTGATGTCCCCAGAGAACAGGAGCACTTCATGGGGCAGGAGCTGTCATTCTTTAAGCTGCTTTACAGACCCAAGGCTTCCTCAGGATCCCGAGGCTGCAGCTCAGGAAAACTTGCTGGGCTGTTTCCTCACCCAAGCAGCATTTATAGAAATAAAGCATCTCCCACGCAGCTCCAGGAGCCCCCACACTGCTGGTATCAGCCCTCAGCTCTTGGCTTTGACGCCAGGAGTAAGCCCAGACATCAGTGCCAGATGTGATAGCAAGCCTCAAATGACAGAAACTCTGGCCAAAATCCTACCTGGGTAGCTCCACAGGCAGACCCTGGCCACACAATGGGCAGCCCCTGCCTGCAGGGCAGGCAGGGGAGCAGACCCTCTCCCAGCTACCTCAAGTGGGTTTGTTCTCGAGCCTGAGCTGCAGGCAGAGCCCCGGTACATAATCTACATACGGAGGCTTCCAAGGAAGGCAGCCCAAAAGGTTCATCGTCCCACACGCAGGGGGTTTACATGCAAAGGAGCCACACTGTGAAGACACAAGCCCTGTGTTTCATTGCAGTGGGTTTCAGAGCACACCCGGCGGCAAGTGCTGCTTACGCAGGTGCTGTTGCTTTACCGGAGCCTCATATGGAGGAGCCAGAGATCCAGCATCAGGTCTGCCAGGACCCCTGCTCCCACCCTGCCCGGAGAGGGACCACACTTGCAGCTGGAGGAGACTCCTGGGAGCCGAGGCCGTGGCTCCGGGAGGCAGCCCAGCACATGCTCGGTGCCGCCTTCCAGCCAGCCGGGTGCTTCAGAGAGCACATCCCGGCTCCCTGTACTCACATTTTGTTGATGATCCTGATGAAGATGCTGCAGTCCTGGAGCTGTGACAGATCATCAAGGGGATCAGTACAAACTTTTGTGCTGTTCACCTAGAAATGGGGTGAGATGGTCAGAAGGCAGAAGCCAACACCACGCCATGCTGTGCCACCCACCACCTCCCAGTCCTGGCAGGGGACAGCGAGACCGGTCTGGGTGTGAGAGCAAAGCCAGCCCTTCTGACTGCCCCTGCCCCATCCAGGCAAAAGCTGGACGCAATCCCCACAGCTCCACCGCCAGACAGGCCGGCATGGGTCTCGATTATCACGCTGCGATGCTTTGCTCAGACATGGCACTACTTCTTGAGGCAGATCCAACAGTCCCTTTATCGTCCAGCTGCTGCTCACTTCCCAAGCCTGCTGCCTGCTCCAGGCTCAGCTCTGGATCCCGGGCAGTTTCCACAGCCAGACCAAGCTGTTCCGGCATTTCTGGTTACTCAACAGGAACAGTGAGCAAGGCTTCTCCTGCAAACACCCACCTGCCCGGGAATGGCAGGGACTCAGCCGCCCCGGGACCTGCCCCAGCCACAATCCCTCCCTTGACCAGCCCCAGCATCGTGCCCCTGAGGAGCTGCCGGTGCCGGCAGCAGCTGGGACCCACCCGGGCAGCATGTCCCACCTACGGAGCAAGCTATGGCAGAGGAGAGGGAGGCTTTACCCAAGTGAGGAGAGCTGCGGCTCTCGCGCTGTGAAGAGGCATCTTTGCGAGGCTGCCAGGTGACTGCCCGGACCTAGGAATGCCAGCAAAGGGGAAAAAAAAAAAAGCAATTAAGGCCAAACACAGTAATTACATTAATATACAGCTTGCATACAGCACCAGGCATTCATGTCTGTCAAGGGAGGATCTATCCACTGTGCCTGGTCGGCTGTGGGTTGTACGGAGGTGAGCAGCTGACATCCTCCTGCTTTTCAGCAGGCACCGAGCGGGGAGCAGCACTGCCGAGCAGCAGCCAGGTCCTCTCCCACAGCCTCCCAGGATTTACCCCCGGAGATCGGGATCCTGACGAACAAGGCTCAAGGGAAAACCGCTGCTCAGGCTCCTTGTAGCCAGCACCTCCTGCTGTGCCTCCTTCCCTCCCCCTCACCCCCAAACTTCTCCGAAATTTCTTTTAAGAGAAATTTAAAGGCCTGGCACCCCGGGAGCCCGCTCCGACCCCGTGCCCAGGCAGGTCCCCCTCGCCACTGGTTTCAGCCCTGGCCCCCCGAGGATGAGGGCAGCGTCCCATCAGGCCCGTCTTTCAGGTCACACCATGGCGGCACAAAACAACCATTCGTGGCTTGGGCCAGCTGGCACTGGCGGCTGCCATCACCCCGAGGGATCCTGCCCACCAGCCTCACCGTGGGGCACCGCGCATGGCCGAGGCCTTCTCCATGGCTGTGCCGAACCACCGGGCTCCCCTGCCTGCGGCAGGCTGGAGGCAGGGAGCCTGACCTGGGCATCCAGCGGGCTCCTGGCACACGGGCTGGCAGCTCGTCGGCACTTGCTGCCCACCCAGGGATGGCATTCCCCCTGCCGCCGGTCACAGCTGAGAAGCGGTACCACTGCCGGGAAGCCCCGGCATGCCAGGAAAATTCACCTCCCTCTAGAAAACATGAGCACCAGCTTTAGAGAGAAAGGCAGCGTGGTTCAAAGCACAAAAATCTGGCATGTGTAGGGATGCCATGCCAAGAGCCACGGTGGTCCTGCGGGATGGGCAAGAGCAGGAAAAAATCCCCCAGCACTGTGCCAAGAGGCAGCCAGCCCCAGCAGGATGAAGCAGCTACAGATCACGGCATGGCCCTCGGGGAGCAGAGGGGGACTGGGGAGCAGTGGCAAACAAGCACCCAAACCAGGCAGGTCAACCGGCTCTGGCCGAGAGCATGGTGGGAGCCATGGAGAATGCAGCAGGCTGCCAGGCCTTGGCAGGGGGAGGGATCTCCCGCGGACCTCATGGTGGAAGGAAATTTAAAAAGAGAAAGAAAAAGGAGGGAACCCAGGCTGCTGGGGGGCCAGAGCCAGCCCTGCCTGCCCGGCAAGGGGCTAAGATCCCACCGTGGTACTGCCCACAGCAGCTCTGGCTTCCTCCCAGCTGTGTGGCCACCAGCCCCCAAAACACTGGCAGCGTGGGAACCGGGATTCCCTGGTCGCCCACCTCCCCAGCTGCCATGACCCCCAGCTGCTGCGACCCTTGGGGCCAGGCAGGCTGCCCACTCTGCCCCCGGCCGGGCACCGCCGCGGGGGCTGGAAGGAGCCTGCAAAGGTCACTTGGCCCCAAACAAGCCCGGCGAGGCAGCAGCCAAGCTGTCGGAGCGCTGCCAGCTTCCCTGCCCGCTGCCGACGGTGCTAAGGAGAACCACCTGCCGGGGCGGGGAGGTGGGGGGGGGGGCAGGATCCGCAGCCGTTCCCGGGAGCGCCCAGCACACCACGGCCACTGGCCGCAATGGCTTTGGGGGGACATGGAGCTCCCACCGCCTCTGTGAGCTCAGCTGGGAAGCGCAGGATCCTTGGCAGGATGCATCCTCCCTCCAATTTGGCTAAAAACCCACTCCTCTGCCCCGCAGCTGCAGCACACAGCCTCTCAGCACCCACCACCCCTCCAGCCCCACGGCCAGGGGTGCAGCGTGCCTGAGCCAGGATCTGTCCCCAGAAATCCACCTGAAGCCTCCGGGCAAAACACGCGTGCCAGCACTGAACGTAGTCTTCTACCACAGAGGGCCACATTCCACCGAGCACACCCCACCGGGACAGAGCTGGGTTTTACCGGAGCCTGTCTGCAGAAGTGCCGGTGCCCAGCTCTTGCCCTGCTCACAGCCCGGCTCATCGCCGGCAATGTCGCCTTCCCCGAGCCATGCTCGCCGGAGACAACAACACGACCCTCCGTGGGGACATGCCGCTCGCACTATGCCTGGATCCGTGCGATGGCAGACGGGAAGCGGCTGGGGAGCCCGGCGTGTCAGCACAAAGCACGGCAGCAGCCATGAACGCTTTCCAACCGCATCCCCGGGGAGGGGAGCTGCGGGGGGGGTCAGTGGGGAAGGGTGCCGATAGACGAGGGGGGGGACACGAGCCCCGGCGGCGGTGACGGCCACGGCGGCATTGTCCTTCGCCTCTTTCCCCCAGCGCCCGCTCCGGTCAAAACACGGCGTTACGCAAGCCCGCGCCTCCGGAGCTCCCGAAGCGCCAACCTGCCGGAGGGACGTGCCCGCGGCCCCCCCAGCTATCCCGGGGCAGGGGGTCCCGCTGCAGGAAGCGCCCAGCGGCTCACCCAGGCAGGGTGGGCGACCCACGGCAGCCCCCTCCCCGGCCCAAGGCCGGCGTGGGGAGGAGGCGGTGAAAGGCGGGGGGGGGTGTCACAGCCGCCACCCCGGAGCCTGAGCTCCCGGATGTTGGCGAACCCAACTGGGCCGCCCGCGTCCTGACGCGAGTCGGGGATTCGCACCTTGGGAGCTCGCGAGGCGCCGGGGAGGGAACCGCACGCTGCGGCGAGGCGGCGGGGTTGGGAGATGGCGAGCTTCGCCTCCCCCGCCTCCCTCCTCCTCCTCCTCCTCCTCCTCCTCCCCGGCCCTCTTGAAAACAAACAAGGAAGACGGATAAAGTCTTTGTTCAGGCCTTACCGGGGGCGCGCAGCGGCTGCCGTCGGCGCGCGGGGTTTAATCCGCCATGAGCGCTGGCAGCCGGGGAGGGCCGGAGAGCCAGCGGCCACGCACAAAAGAAAAGTTGTTGGGCTTCTCTTCGGCAGGGCTGGCAGGCGACGGTTCCCCTTCCTGGCCCTGGGCCACCCCACGTCACCACGCCGAGGCCGCGCTCGTTAAAGGCGCACGGCACAGAAAGCTGCTGCCGCTGCTGCTGGAGCAGCCGTGGGGAAGCGACAACGTCCGACCCCGGCCATGGGTACGCTCGCTGCCGTCACCCTGGGTGACAGAGGGCTGCCAGGGCTGGCTCAGACCCATTCCCAGCCCCAGCGTGACAGCAGCACCGGCCACCAGCATCGGGTGCTGGCGGGGAGCGGGGGGGCTTAGCAGGAAAAGGCACTGGGAGTCCCCGCTGCCAGCCCCTGTCTCCCGCTAACCCAGCTGGAGCCATGTGCTGACTGGATCCCGAAAAATTCCCTCTTGACGCGCCCCCCCCCCCGCAGCGGCCACGGATTTGACAGGGACCGGAGCAATGCCGCAACCCACCGCCGGCAGAGATGCCAGCGAAGGCAGCTGGCTGAAGGGGCTGCGGGACCCCTGCCTTCCGTCGGGAACGGCAGCTGCCAGAGCCCTGCCTGCACCCAGGGACCCAGCTGCCTCCTGGGGCTGGCAGGCAGTGGGCAAGGAAGGGACGCTCGTCCCTCGCTGCTGATCCGGAGACCCTCGGGAACCGTCCCTGGGGCGTTTGGGCTGCCCCGAGCACGGCGCTCACCGCGCCAGCCAGGAAGGGGCCGAGGAGCACGGTGTGCCGCAGAAAAAGTTCTTTTAAACCGGCCCTGGGGCGGGGGGCAGCAGAAGAGCCGGCGGCGGGGACATGACTGCTGAACGCCACTGGCAAAAGCTCGGGCTTCCCAAAACAGCCGGGAACCAAAGGGAGACACTCACAAGCCCCCGCGCTCCGGCTGAGACCCCCCCCCGGGGAGGGGATGCTGCTGAGCTTGGCCAGAGACCGATGGGAGCTGGTGGTGGGAGCTTTTCCTACTGGATTGGGAGGTGAGGAGGCACCCAGCCAGCGGACGTCGTGCGGACGAGGCGCAGCCGGCTCAGCACACGGTGATGGGCAGCGTGAGGCGATCCCGGCAAACCGAGGCGGGACGGCAGCCGGCGGGTACCGGTGGGTACCGGCAGCACACGCAGGCCTTTCTCCAGCAAGGCACCGATCCGGTGCCCGGTGCTGGGCCCGGTGAGGACCTACTTCTCGGGGGTTCCTCCGCCGAGCCCCACGGACGGCGTGAAGGACGGGGAAGGAGGGGGAGGCTCAGCCCCGCCGACTGGCACAGCCAGGCCGTGGCGAGCACCGGGCCCGGGATGGCGACACCGGGGGACGGGTACCGGGGCCCAGGCCCCCGCTGTAGGCTGCGGGAAACACCGGGCCCGCTGGGGACGGACATCCCAATCCCAATCCCATTCCCATTCCTCCCCAGTGCCCCCGCCGTACCGTGCCGGGGCCGTCGCCACCTCCTCCCGGATTCAAACGGCGGCTCCCCCCCCCGCCGCCTTCCTATTGGCCGCCGGCGGGGCGGGGCGCGTCACGTGTGAGGGGTGGGCGGTGCCGGGGGAGGAGGACTACGAATCCCGGCGGCCCCCTCCCGGGGAGGGGCGGGGCGGTCCGGGATCTCGCGAGAGCCGCGGGGAAGGACGGGAACGGGTTGCCGTGGCGACGGCGGCGCGCGGGGGGGACGGGGGGCGGCGGAAGGTACGGGGACACGCGTGGGGACGGGGGTGTCCGTGGGCGGGGAACCCCCGGGGGGTGCAGGGACACGGGGGGGGTCTCCCGGGGGGGGGGATGGGGGAGCGCAGGCCGCAGGCCCCCACTCGGGGTGGGGACACGCGAGGGACCGTGGCGGGGGGGGAGGTCCCGGGCAGGGGTAGATGGAGGCCCACGGTAGGGCAGGGGACACGTGTGGGGCGGCACTGGGGGCAGTGAGGGCCCGCTCTGCCCCACAGCACCAGCCGGGCTGGGGTCCTGCCCCACGGCGGGGATTGCCGTCCCGGGGGGGGGGGAGCGACCCGAGCTCACCCCCCGCCCCCGACTTCTCCTTTTGCCGTATCAGCTCCACCCGGGGTGGGTACGGCCCCACGGGACACCCCCCCAGCCCCACTGGGGGACCCTCACCCTCTCCCCAACCCCCCCCACCCCAAGAGCTGCCGACAGTGCAGCCCCACACCAGCCCCCCCTGCCCGGGAACCCCACGGAGGAGCAGAGGGGTTACAGGCACCCCTGGGGGGGCCACCCTCACCCCGCCGGGAGCAGGGGGAGAGCCCCCCTCCCCTTCAGCCTACCCCAGCTTCGGAGTGAAATAGGTGGGGGGGGGGCAGGGTGGTACCCCAGGGAGAGGGAGCTGGGGCAGGGGGAAGGGACCCGAAAGCCCCCAGGTACCACCAGCCCCCAAACCTGCCCTGACCCACAAGCTGGACCTCACCCTGCTTGGGTGCTCCCAGGTTTGGGTGCTCCTGGGGGTCTCTGGCAGTCCCACGGAGTGGGGGGGGGGGGGGGGCACAGCCCCGTGTCACCCCCTGCCCAGGGGGCTGTGATGGAAGAGGGGGCAGGGGATGAGGGTCAACACCTGCCCTGAAACCTGCAGAGCAGCACCCAGAGACCCCTCGCAGGCTCACCCCAGTCTTGGCTGCCTACTGGGTGACACTGGAGGTCTGGGGGGGGGGGGCAGCTGCCTCCTATGGACACCCCCTCCTCCATCACCAGCCCCCCATGACTCCCTGCTGCCCCTCCTACTCCATCCAGCCCCGGCTGGGGTGGCAGCAGTCGTGGCTGGAGGCAGAAGGCAGCTCGTGGGCTGGTTTTCTACAACGTGGGCCAAAAGGGGACCGGCCCCCAGAGCCTTTGCCAGGAGCAGATCCCGTGGGTCTCAGTAACCAGCTTGGAGACTGGAATGGGGCTCCAGGGATGCATTTCCCAACACCACCCCCCCCCAATACACAACACCATGGCTCCCCCAGGGCTCTCCCACCACATCCACGCTATGGCTGGCGCAGAACAGAGACGGGCACTGGATGAATGTTGTTTTATCTACTGTGGCCAAAAATAATAATTAAAAAAACCAAAATAAAGGTCCAAACATGTAAAAATGAGTGGGGATGGTGTCAGAAGCCACCGGGTCCCACGTAGAGAGTCACATCCGCTGCAGCCCGACTCCAGCACCACCTGGTTCCAGCCTACCCTTCCCGGTGACCCGGCACACACTGGGGCCTCCCTGTGCCGGCGTTCCCTTTGTGGTCATCCCTGTGCAAGGCAGCGTCCGGCAAAACGCAGCCCCCTCCCCACGCACACCCACCCAGCAGGAGGAGAAAGCCTCCGAGCAGCGCCAGCAGCTACCGCAGCGGGGTCGAAGCGCCGGCGACGGGCATCTTGGCGATTAGTAGGAAACTGGGTGTCTGTACAAGTTCTGTCGCGGCGCCGTGGGGAGGGAGGGGAGGAGAAATAAAGACCAAAAAAAGGGGGGAGGGGTAGGAAAAAAACAAAACAAAACAAAAACAACCCAAAACCGGTGAAGCTGTGGTGCCGCAGGGCGGGCTCAGGGGATGCCAAACTGTACAACCAGTTCTTCTTTGGCATCGACGCGGATCTGTGAGAGCGCGCTGAAGGCGTAGGCAGCTATCCGGGACACCTGTGGGCACAAGCACAGCAGCTGGCATCAGCGGCAGCTCCAGCAAACCCAGTTATCCCAAAGAAAATGCCACACGGAGCAGCGGGGCTGGCAGCCCCGGCACAAGCCCGCCCGTAGGATGGGGAACAACACTTGTACCCCCCCAAAGAAGGTCCCCATCCCCGAGGATGTACTGGGGCAGGGCTGTGTCCTGGGGAGATGCCACAGCAGCAGAGCAGGGCGGGAGGCCCCTGGACAGCGCAGGTCTCTTTGGGTCAAAAAAAAAACCCAACCTTCAATGGGCTTTTGTTCTCAGAGTGGAGGCTGTGCCGCCAGGGCCAGCCCCATCCCTGCATCAGCCCAGGCCTTGGGAAAAACCATGACACCTTGGCCACCCTGCAGCCGGTGGGAAAGCCAGGCTACCCGGGCAGCTCCCGGCATGGCAGCAGTGCCGCAGCTGCTCACTGCAGGCAGGTACAGGCAGGTGAGCTCACCACAGCGGGCAAACCTGCCCTCCGAGCAGAGCCTGTGGCCGTTCCCGAGATCCAGCCCAGCAGAGAGGGCAAGGCAGAACCTGGCTGGCAAAAGCCTGCCCGCCGGCGGCTCCTCCCTGCCTGCACAAGCTCAGGCCTGGCTGTGCCCCCCCCCAGCAGGGGATGAACCTCCACGGTCCCCAGAGGGGAGCGATGCGGTGGGCTGGGCAGAGCCGCTCTGCTTGCCGGGACGTGCCCAGATACCGGCCCGTCTCTGTTTGGGAAGAGGTTTCTGGCAGCCCAGGGACAGTCTCCTCTCCTTGCACACTTCAGTATTCAAACGCCCCGGCTGGGGAGGAAGCGCTATGAGCAGGACAAGCCATGGCGAGCCCATGGGCTTTGTGCTGGGCTGCACCAGCCCTCCCACAGCTCCGCAGACCGGCCGGTGGGCTGGGAACCAGCCCTTGCTGGGGCTGGAACAGGGAGACCCACCCTGCAAACCAGCTGGGAGCAAACCTGGGCCTTATCAGTGCGCTTAATGGGCAAGGCAGCAGCTCCTGCCTGCGAGGAAGAGTTGTTTCCCCAGCAGCTCCTTCCTCAAAGCGGCAGCAGGACTCCCCGGGAGCTGCAAAACACCCTGCTGCCGCGAAGGATCCTCTGAATGGACTGGAAGAAGTACAGAGCCACTGCCTGCATGCAGTTACTGCACTAGAAACCTGTGACTGGGCTTTGCCTTCAGCGCTCATGAGTCCTTACAGGGTTGCCCAAGACTTGGGATGTTTCTGCATCGACCACAACGTCACCCATCAGCACCGTGACTCCCACCTCTGTGCTCACAGGAGCCCCGGCACGGCCTGTGCTCAAGCCTGTGGTGCCCATGCTCCTCTGGCGAGGCAGCACTGAGCTAAAGACAGCACAAGCACCCACCAGAACCTGCCCGGGGCCCTCCGGCACAGCCAGGCTGCTGCGGACAAGCTGGACCACTCACTGCCACAGCTGCCAGGGCTCCGGGCAAGCAGGGAACAGCACCGCTGCTCCTCCGGGACGAGGACGCTTCAGTCCCCGCATCTCCGTGGAGCACCGAGGGAGGCCCAGGGGCTGGCTGCAGGGCAGAGCTCGCCCCCAGCCCCTCTCACCTGCTGCAGGTCTGCGAAGGGGACGGGGTCACTGGCGAGCACTTGGTGCGGTTGGTTGGTCAGAGACGGCAGCAGCGGGAGCTTCTTCCAGTGCGTCAGGTTGTTGCTCAGCATGGCCAGGCGCGTGCTGCGGAGGGGAGAGCGGCGAGGGTCGGCACCGGGGAGGAGCGTGCCCGCCCACCCCGGGGAGCAACGGGACGCAGGGAGACCCAGGCTCGGCAGAAGACAGGTGCTGCACCTCCAGGCACCAGCACCACCGAGGGGCATCCGGGCAAAGCCACGCTGCACCGCTCCCGGCATCCACCCCTCTTCGCTTCCCGAGGCAGGAGAATGAGGGAGCTTCCAGCTCTCCAACACAGGCGCCTTTCAAGCGGCAGCAATCGCATCCAGCCACCCGCCGTCTGCCCCGAGTGCTGGCGGGGGGGAAACACAGGAGCCCTTTGTGCGCGGCCGCCCTCGCCGAGCCTGTAGCCAGGACGAGGACTCTGCCACTGGCACTGCCATGGGCCTCACCCAGCAGTGCCAGGAGGGCGGAGGAGAGGAGCGGGGCTAAGCACGACCTCCCTGGATGCGGGGAGCCCTGCTCCACGCTGAGTTGACTCTCCCAAAGGCAAAACCCCAAGGCCCTGCCCAGGGACGCGGCTTTGAGGGGGTGCAAGCATCCCAGGGGAGCAGGGCAGGTCCCACCTGTACTGCCTGGCTCTGTCCATGTACTCGTGCTGCTCCATGCCCTGGGAATCCGCTGCCGACACGTCGATGATGTTGCTGTGGAGACACAAAACAGCAGGTCCTGCTGCGGGCTTGTCACTCTCCCTGAGCCCTCTCCCCCTCTCAGGCAGACCCAGCACCCTCTGATGAGGCCGGCCAGGACTTCGGCACCCTCCAGCAACCCAAAATTAACAGCTCGGGGCTGTTACGAGGCCAAACTTGCAGCACGGATGCAGCCAGCTGGACACGAGCGTGCCAGGCTGGACAGCTGCTTGCTGGGAGGGAAGTGCCAAGGACCGTTTGCATGCAACTGCCCCGGGGCAGATGCAGACGGAGGGACAGAGGCTGCGCAGAGAGCTGGGGGCTTTGGCCCGCAGCCTCCTGCAGCACGGCCTGGCCCATACCCTGGGGACCCGGGCACGCAGCCACTCGGGGAAGGAGGCTCCATCGTGCCGCAAGGGCTGTGAGGATTAAGCGCTTGGCAGACATCCCGAGAGCCCCGGTACCGGGCCCCGGGCTCAGAGAGGAGCTGGGCACTCACCCAGGTCCATGCCACAGCCCGGCCACGTGCCCCCTGCCTCCCCCCACAAGCAGAGTGGTGCTCGGGGCTGCTCTGACACCACGTGTGGGACACACACCGGTTGCCACCGGCCCCTCCGTGCCAGGCAGGGGAGCAGGAGGGCCCACGAGCAACCCAAAACTCCCCCCAGCCAGGCTGGGCAAGCCCCCACCCCACATTGCTCCTGTACGTACAGGGGGGCAACCTCCCCAGGGAGGACAGAGCCTCCCTGGAACGGGACACAGTGCTGGTGCCCCCCAGTCCCCCTCTCCACCTCCCCAAGGACTCACTTGCTCGCCCCAATTTGGAGCAGGGGGGCTCCTCAGCCCCTGCCCCTATTCCCAGCCCAGCAGCCAAGGGATCACCTCACACATTGAGGTGTCTTGTCTCTGCATCCCCATGGGGCTCAAACCAGAGGGAGGGGGCTGACCACAGGCAGCCCACCCCCAACACAGGCTGCCGGAGGGACGAGGGGGGCACTGCCCCAGCTCCCCCCTTCCCCTCGGCACCCACTGCCTGGCAGACCCCCGGTGAGGCTGCCATGACATGTCCGACAGCACGCCGTGTCCTGCGGTCATCGCCGGTCCCCCAGACGCCCTGCCGTGCCACGGCACTGAGGCGGTTACGGCACGAGGCTTACATGGCCGTTTTGGCGAGGATGGAGGACAGCATGGCCTGCTCGTCAGTGCGTGCCGATGGGAGGTTGTGGTAGCTCTGCTCTGCTCCGTTCAGCACCTTGTTGGGAGGGCTGGCTGCCGGCTCCAGCAGCCGCTTTGTCTCTTCTTCCTGGGGGGGAAAGGCAAGAGGAGGATCAGTCCTGGCTCCACTGTGCCAGCAGCTTTTGCCCCATGGGACGGGGCGAGTCTCACCCTCCGCCTACCAGGCGCTGCCGGGAGGGCTCCCCGCGCTTCCCAGTGTAACCCTGGCACAGCCGAGGCAGCGGCTGGGCTCCTCTTCCCCAATTCCTTTGCTTTTTCACACTCGAAGCCCCCACCACCACGAAGGGAGCAAGCACGGCTGAAATCAGGCAGCGCGCGGCAGCACGTCTGGAGCAGCTAACCCTGCAGGCAGGAGCCCACAGCCCTGCCTGCTCCCACAGGCAAGCCGACGCAGCCAGCACCCCACGGCCAGGCAGCAGGTGTCACCGCAGAGGATCCCAACCTGCCCAAAACCCGGCAGCTAATGAGGACGCGCCCATCGCGTCCTGAACCTGCCTACGCAGAACCTACCACGGCCTCACCCACCGACTGGGGGCCGGAGAGACCCCTGCCAGCCTTTCGCATCCACACCGGCACACCACGGGGTTCATTTGGGCCAGGTGAACCCCGCCCCTAGCCACAGCCCAGGGGGTGCAGAGCCCCCAGCCGTGGCTCAGGCCTTAATCCTCCAGCTCGGTGACACAGGGGCCAGAAGAGCCTGGCAGGAACCGACGGGCACAAGCACCCTGGCAGAGCAGGACACACAGCCTGTGACCCAGGAGAGCGGTCACTCCTCCGCGCTCCCCATCGGTGACATCTTCGGCTCCTCCCCAGCCAGCAGCTTCCCTCTCCTTCCCTTCCCCACAGCACCCATGGGAGCACCACGCCTCGGCCGAGCTCCCTGGCAGGGCGCAGGCAGGGGCTGCCCACACTGCAGCTGCCGATTAAATTTCCGTGGGACAGGTGACAGCGCTGATTTTGCACTGCCACCCCCCCCGCCCCCGAGCTGAAGCTGCTCAGCAAGACGCAGCAGCGGGGACGGTCATGCTGTCCCAAGAAGGAAAACCTGGCACCACTCCTGCCGGCCACGACCGTTTGGAGCCCTGGGCTTACACCTGCACCGGGACGGGGTCCACAGGGCTGTGGGGTGCTACGGGGCGGGGGGGGGGGGTGTCTTCCACGATCCACCAAGCCCCCTCCTCCTCCCACGCAGCACCAGGGAGGCTGTGCGCAGCCGGCAGCACCGGGAGAAACGCGAGGGCAAAAAAAAAAAAAAAACCAACCAAAAACCCCAGACATTAAGGTGATGAGGGGCAGGAGCAGCTCTCGGGGGCTGTTGGAGGAGAGAAGCCGGGCCCGGCTCTGCGGGAATAACGACACCGGGAGAGGGGCCACGCCGGTGAGGGGGGGGGAGCCGGGCCGGGAGGCGGAGGCACGGCGGCTGTCACGCTGCAGCCGGCATTCCGCAAGCCAGCGCCGGTTCCCGGGAAGGCGACGAGGTCCCCAGGCGTTGCCCGCAGCTCCCCGACCCGTAACCGGAGGGAGGGGGCGGGCGGGGAGACCCGCCGCTCGGCCCCCGCCCCCCCGCCAGGCCAGGCCGCCCCCGGGGAGAGGTGGGGGGAGCCCGCCGCGCCGGCAGAAGGGCTCGGGCCCCGGGGCGGGGGCGGAGAGGCCTCCCCCGGAGCGGGGCAGCCGGCAGGCCGCTTCCCCCCCCCGCCCCGCCTCGCCCCTCCTCCGCCACGGCGGGGCCGGGCCGGCCCCCTCCCTAACCCCGCAGAGCCCCGGGCTTCCCCCGCCGGCCCCGGGGCCCACCTGGTCGGAGGCCTCGGCCTCGCTGCTGTAGCAGCAGCCCATGGCGAGGCGCAGCAGGGCCGGGCCGGGCGCGGCGCCGCTACGGTGTCCGGCAGGGGCCCCGCCGCCCCGGTCACGTGAGGGTGGGGAGGGCGGAGCCGCGTCCCTGCTGCCGCCGCCGCCTGCCACGTGACTCGCCATCCCCGTCACGTGGGCGGAGAGAGCCAACGGGAAAGGCAAGCCCCCTCCCCGTAGCTCCCCGCCCCGCCTAAAGGCGCCTCCGTCACGTGAAGGGGAGCCAATCAGCGGGGCGGAGGGGGAAGGGGGAGGGAGAGGACGCGACGCGCCCTCCGCCGGGGGCGCGCGCCGCCTCCGTCACGTGAACGGGCGCCGCGCGGCGGGGTCGCGCGCGGAGCCCTCGCGGGGCGGGGCGGCGGCGGGGGCGGGGCTCGCGCGTAGGCGGTGTCACGCGGCCCTGGGCGACGCGCGCGTGAGTCTGCGGTCACGTGTCCGCCCGCACCGACCCCCCCCCCCCCCCCCCCCCCCCCGGTCACGGCGGTCACGTGGCGCGGCCGCGGGCTGCGCGCGCCTGCGCAGGGACACGCGGTGACACCAGTGACACCAGTGATACCTGTGCTCCCGGTGCCTCCCAGTGCTCCCGGTGACCCCAATGCTCCCAGTGCCTCCCAATGCTCCCAGTGCTCCCCGGTGTGCCCAGTGCCCCCAGTGCTTCCTAGAGCCCCTACTGCCCCCCAGTACTCCCAGAACCCCAGTGCTTCCCAGTGCTCCCAGGTCCCCAGAGCCCCCCAGTGCCCCTGGTGCTCCCAGTGCCCCCCCCATGCTCCCAGTTCCCCCCAGTGTTCCCAGTGACCCCAGTGCTTCCAGTGACCCCATACTCCCAGCGCTTCCCAGTGCTCCCAGTTCCCCCAGTGCCCCCATACTCCCAGTGCCCACAGTGCTCCCAGTGTCCCCTAAGTCCCTCCGAGCCCCCCTGACCCCCTCAGGCCGGCGTTCCTCCCTGCAGCCCCCCTGCAGCCCCCCCTGCAGATTTGGGCATCCCCGCCCCGGGGGGCCAAGCTGAGCCCCCCCCCCTTCCTCCCAGCACTGCCGGTCCCGAGGGGACCCCACTCGCCGGCACCCCCTGCCCACCCCCGCCATGGGGACCCCCGCCAGCTCCGTGCACCCACGCGTGTCCCTGTGTCTGTCTGCCGCTCCGTGCACGGAAAATGTGGGGTGCGGAGCGGGTGCCCACCCCGTGCCCTGCACCCGGGGGGGGGGGTGTCCCGCCTGCCCCCCTCCCTGTCCCATCCCTGCGACGAGTGCGTCGGTGCTCAGCCCAGCGGGACATCACCCCCTGGCTCCGGCTGTGCCGGAGGCAGCAGGGAGAGGGGCTGAGGCCTCGCGGTGCTGGGGAGGACGTGCCGGGGGGGGGTGGTGTCTGTGGGGACCCCCCACCCCAGAGCCCAGCGAGAGGCTGGGGAGGAGCCCCCGGCCTTGGAGCAGAGCCGGGCACCCTCCCTGGAGCGGCCGGGGCTCCCCGAGGGGCACTGCCCAGAGCCCCCCAGTCCAGCACCACCCCCCCCAGTATGGCATCCAGCCCCCCAAACCCTGCATCCCTCCCCCCAATCCAGCGTCCAGCCCCCCAAATCCTGCACCCAGCCACCCCAAGCCCAGCACCCAGCCCCCCCCATCCAGCCTCCAACCCCTGGCTCTGGTGTGTACTCCCCCAGACCCAGTATCAGCACCCCAGCTCCAGTGATGGGGCCCTAGTGATGAGACCCCAGCCCCCGTATCAGGACCCCAGCCCCAGTGATGGGACCCCAGCCCCAGGGTCACCCTCCAGCCCCAGCCTGGCCCCATTCCCGTCCCTAGCTCCACTCAGCCCGGTAACTGGAGCCAGTGCCGGCTGCGGCTGAGGTGACACCATCAATAATTGAGTGGGCACCAGAGCTCAGCGCCGCTCGGGGCCACGCAGCCCTGCCTGCCTGCTGCCTGAAGTGTGGGGACAGGTAGGTGCCACCCCCGCAGCCCCGGCCCCTCGCTGCAGCTGGGGACCCCCAACAGCTCAGGGTGCGGGGTGTGGGGTGCAGGATATGGGGTGCGGGGACAGCAAAGTTGTGCCGAGGGGGGTGTGAGGGGCTGTGCCGGACAGTGCCCCCCCAGAGCAGCCCCACAGCCTGACCCCCCGGCACCCCTCAGCCCCGGCGCAGGGACCCCCAAGAGCACCCCGGCCCGGCTCCGGTCACAGCCCTGCAGCCCCACGGCCGGGCAAACCGTCTGGGCAGCACCGGAGCCCCGGGATAGGTGATTCCCGGGGGCTGCAGAGCACTGCCAGCTCACGGCACGAGTGGGAGCTACGGGCTGGCACCGTGGCATCTCCCGTAGGGGGGCCCTTTCCACAGCCACCCCGCCTCCACGATGGTGTCGCCGGCGATCGCCCTGGCCTTCCTCCCCTTCCTCGTCACCCTGCTGATCCGCTACCGGCACTACTTGGTGCTGCTGTACCGGGCGGTGCTGGTGAGCTGGCTGCGGGACCGGCTCACCGGCGTCCCGCGGGAGCAGCGCGCCTTCCAGTACCTGCTGGCGCACGCCATCCCCGGGGACCCCCGGCACGTGCTGCAGACCTTCGACCAGTGGTGCTACCACTGCGAGCACCTCAGCAGCGTGGGGCCCGTCAAAGGTGAGCGCGACCCTCGCCCGCCCGCGCCGGGCATGGCGCCGGGCATGGCCACGGCACCGTTAGCATGGCCACAGCACCAATGACACGGCTGTGGCACCACCAGTGCAGCCATGGCACTGTTGGTGCAGCCTTGGCATCGTTGGCAGAGCTGTGACATCATTGGAATGGCCGTGGCACCACTGGCATGGCCACAGCACCGCTGGCACAGCCACGGCACCATCAGCACAGCCATGGCATTGTTGGCATGGCCGTAACACCATCCGCACGGCTGTGGCACTGTTGACATGGCCGTGGCATCACTGGCATGGCCACAACACCACAGATGTGGCCGTGACGCTGTTGGTGTGGCCGTGGCACCATCAGCATGCCTGTAGCACCATCTGCATGGCTGCGGCATTGTTGGTGTGGCCGTGGCACCAGTGGCACGCCTGTGGCATTGTCGGCATGGCTGTGGCATTGTCGGTGCGGCGATGGCGCCATTGGCATAGCTGTGGTATTGTTGGTATAGCCATGGCACCATCGGCGCGGCCATGGCTTCATTGTGATAGCCATGGCACTGTTGGTACAGCCATGGCACTGTCGGTACAGCCATGGCACCACCAGCACGGCTGTGGCGCTGTTGGTATGGCCGTGGCATCATTGGCATAGCTGTGGCACCACCGGTGTGGCCATGGCACCGTTAGTATGGCCCACGGTATATTGGCACGGCTGTGGCACCATTGACATGGCCATGGCACCATTGATACGTGGCCATGGCATTATCGGCACACCTGTGGCACTGTTGATATAGGCCACGGCATTGTTGGCACAGCCGTGGCACCGCCACCATGGTCACGGCACCACTGTCGGAGCTTTGCACCCCCAGCGCAGCCACGGCCCCACCAGCGCGGTTGGGGACACGGGGCCGGCGTCTTGGGAAGGGCTGGCCGGGGACACGGGGAGCTTCGGCACGGCCGTTCGCCTCCCTCCTGCCGTGCCGTATCCCCTGCCCCTCTCGGCGCTGGGGAACCGGTTGGCACCGTCCCCCCTGCCCAGGGAAGGGGGGACACGGGGTGGGGGGTGTGTGCAGCCCCCTGGGCACCCCCCGGGGTGCTGAGGGGTCCGGGCCGCGGCAGGGAGGATCGTGGAGCGGCTGCTGTACGAGCGGGCGCCGCGGCGAGTGCTGGAGCTGGGCACCTACTGTGGCTACGGCACGGTGCTGCTGGCCCAGGGGCTGCCCCCCGGCGCCCGCCTCTACACTGTGGAGGTGGACCCCCGGCACGCCGCCGTGGCCGAGAAGGTCATCCGCCTGGCCGGCTTCGACGAGCAGACGGTGAGCGCCGCGCCCGGGAGGGGGAAAACCCGGCTCTTACCCCCGCTGCTGCCAGGGGAAGGGGTGGGGGGGGGGTACGCCTGCACCTTGCCCCCTCTCCCATCCCACAGCCGCTGCTGGGTGGGATAGCCGGGAAGGGAAAGGCCGGATCCTTTCCCCGGCGGGTCCCTCACCGCCGCTTGCTCCCAGACACCCCATGGAGCAAGGTGGTGGTGAGGGAGGGGTTGAATGCTGCGGGCAGCGGGGTCAGCCCCCCCCCAGTACCCCAGCCCAGGGGCTGAGGGGTCTCCGGCACAGGTGGAGCTGATCGTGGGCCCCTCGGAGGAGGTGATCCCCCGGCTGAGGGAGAAGCACGGCCTGCTGAAGGCCGACTTCGTCTTCATGGACCACTGGAAGCGCTGCTACCTGCGGGACCTGCAGCTGCTGGAGACCCACCAGCTGCTGGCCGAGGGGGCCACCGTCCTGGCCGACAACGTCCTCTTCCCCGGGGCGCCCCACTTCCTGCAGTACGCCAAAACCTGCGGCAAATACCGCTGCAAGGTACACCGCGCCAGCCTGGAGTACTTCCGCGCCATCCCCGACGGCGTCGCCGAGCTCTGCTACACCGGTAACCGCTGAGGTGGGCGGGAGCTCTCACCCAGTGACCGCGGTCACCACCGTCTCCCCGGCTAACCGCGCTCTGCCATAAATACGGGCTCCGGAGGAAAGGCGGTGGCTGCTGTGGTCTGTGGTGGGGTGCGGCGGTGGGAAGAGGGGGGGCTCGCACCACGTCGTACGGCTCCTGCCCAAACTGCTTCACCCCGTGGCCCGGCTCTCCCCGGCAGGCGCAGCCCCCCACGGCTCCCAGCACACCTCAGAGCCCCCAAATCTGGAGCATTTTCTTGAAAACTGAGTTTATTAGAAAAGACAACGCACTGCCGCAGTGTCGGGCAGAGCCAGCGCTGCCCTGGCAGCCGCTGCAACTCTCTGGCCCCCCAGGCAGCTTCACCTTGAAGCCCCCCTGCCCCATGCAGCCCCCCCCTGCCGGAAAGGCCACGGCAGAAGCAGCTTCACGAAACCACACCCCAGGGCCCCAGAGCCATGGTGGGCGAGGGCTCTTCCCCAGTCTCCTCCCAGTTCCTCAGGCTCTGGTTTGCTGTGGCCACGGCGGAATCAGATCATCCACTGGTCCTGATCCTGCTCAGCCCCCTCCATGTCCACCTGGGAAGGGGGAAGGTTTAAGACACCCCTGCACCACCACCAGGGCAGGGGCCAGGTTGTTCCCAACAGCCAGCCCTTCCCTCTCCTCCCAAAGGCAGGGAGACCCGGACAGGGACCCGCTGGGGGCAGAGGGAGGAGACAACCCCCTGGGGTTCACCCTCGACCCCCCCACTTCAGGGTCCCAGTGGGGCAGGGACATGGGCTGGCACCCCCAGCCCCGTTATTTACCTCATTGATCTCCCCGTCATCGGGAGACTCGTTATAATCGTTCATCTCGTCCATATCCTGCATGTCCTCGTCGTCCTCCGAGTCCTCTTCGCTATCTTCGTCGTCCTCGTCGTCCTCCTCCTCCTCCTCGTCGTAATGCTGCGGATATGACAGCTCCAGCACCCCCGCCAGCCCCCCCGCCCCGTGCCCAACCCCTGCAGCTTCCCCCCCATCCTCATGCAGGGGTGGGGGACCCCTGACCCACCCGCAGCACCGCACCCACCTCGGACGCCGGCTTTCCTATGGGCACCAGGTTGTTGTCCTTCTCGGCTATGCTCTGGAGCTGGGGAGGGAAGAGAGAGGGAGGGAGGGGGGAGGCAGGTGAGCACCCTGACAGCTCCGTGACACCCTGGCACGGCTCCCCGGCGGCAAACCAGCCCTTCCCGCTTGGCTGCCGGCCCCTCGAGCACTTGCACCGCTTCCTAATAGCAGCTAATCCCAGCTGGCAGCTGCCGGAGTTTTTCTGCCCCCATCCCGTCCCCAGGCGGGGGCAGGCAGGGAAGAGCAGCTGCAGGCAGCTGCCTGCGCTCTCTGGCACAAGGCAGGGTGGTCCCAACGACGCAGCACCTGCCCTGGGGCGAAGGGGTGTCCCCGCGCTCGGCCTGAGAAGCATTAAGCAGAGCTCAAACACAAAGTTTTTCTGCTTTCTTTATAAAAAAAGAACGCAAACGTGAGGTGTCTGCTCAGGCAGACGAGCGCAACCCCTGCAGGTAATTAAAGCTCAATTAAAGCACTCCGGTACCTCCCACCCAGAGGGACTCGGAACTTCTCCCAGGTGCTGACGTTTTAATTATGGATCGAAATGATTTTATTTAATTAGAAGAATTTAATCACTGAGCTATTTTCTTTTTTTAAACTTTAATCAAAGACATGTTGTTTTCCCCCACACTCAGGAGTGGCCGTAGGGCCGTGGCACCGAGCCACGCTCACAGTGTGGGGCAGAGAAATCCCCACCTGCCTTCCTCTGGAAAAGGTTAATTTATTAATTGGGTGCTGCTGAGGGAGCCTTGGTTCAGCCCCAGCTCTTTAATCAACCCCCACCACACACAACAGGGAGCTCCGGGCTGCGGTGGGAAACGAGGGAAGGGCCCACGCGGAGCCAGTGCGGCAGAGGGATTGCGGCAACGAGACCAGCGGCTGGCTGCGAGGCCGGCGGTGCCTGAGACGGCAGCACCGGCTTAGGGGTCCTACAAAAAACCTTCAAAGAAAAGGCAGAAACGGTGAAAACGGCTGGGGGAACGGTGTGCAGGACTTGCCCTGCGCCCCGGGAGGGCCGCAGCGAGCACGGCGGTCATCTCCGGTGTGCCGCAGGACACCGGGCAGTGGGGCCGAGACACACCCCCCCCCCCCCCCCCCCGGCCTGGAGACCCCGGTGTTCCCCTCCACCCAGCCAGGCCTGGTGCAGCCGGGGGGCTGAAGCGCAGTCAGCACCTCTGCTTCCGTCAGCGGGGACACCGCACCCCCGCCAATCCCACCTCACGGGGTCACGGACCCCAGAGACCCCCCCCACAGCCCCTCACCCACAGCCCCCTCATCCCCCCCAGCCCCCCATAACCCCCCCCAGCTCCTGACGCCCGGTGCCCCGCTCCCCCCGGCCCCACAGACACCCCCCCTCCCCGGGCCCTACAGCCCCACCGGGGCCCACCCAGGCCTGGTGCTGCTGCTCCTGCTGCTGCAGCTCGGTCTCGTCCACGCAGGGCCGGTCGAGGTTGAACCACAGAGACTCGGTAACGCGGGGCAGCAGCGAGGGGAACAGCGTGGACATGGTGGGGGGGGGGGGACGGGACGGGGGACACGGACACCGGGAACTGGGCAGGCCGCTACCGGCCGCCGACCCGGAAGTATAACCCAGTCCGCGTCCCACCGGAAGCAGTTGGGGGGTGTGTGGTGGCAGTCCCGCACGGAGCATGCGCGGTGGGGATGGCGAGGCTACGCCCACAATATCCACAGGGGGCGGGGCAGGGGGCGGGGTCAGCGCCGCGCCGTGCGGCGTGATTGACAGCTCGGGGTGTCTGGCCCCCCCCCCCCCCCCCGGGGCATCTGCGACCCATGGCGGGTATGTGACCCCCCCCCCCCGCGGTATCTGTGACCCCCCCACGGGGCATCTGTGACCCCAACCGAGGGGTATCTGCCCCCTCCCCACCCCCGGGCAATTGTGACCCCCAGAGGCATGTCTGCCCCCCCACCTTGTGTCACCCCCGAAGTATCTGCCCCCCCCCAGGGTATCGGTCTGCCCCCGGTATCTACCCCAGGGGTATCTGCCCCCCCCCCCCGCGGGGCACGTTTGATACTTGGGGGGGGCTTCTGCCCCCCCCCCCCGCCATGGGTGACCCACGAAGGCTATCTGCCCCCCCCCCCGGGCAGGGGTACCTGCCCCCCCCCGGCGGCATCTGTGACCCTACAGCGGTAGCAGCCCCCCCCCCGGGGGTATCTCTTACCTGCTGGGGTACCGTCCCCCCCCCCAGGGCATCCATGGTGACCCTGCAGTGCTGGGAAAGGCGGGGGGGGGGGGGTGTCGGGGCATGTGGCTACCTGCCCACCCTGCCCGCCCCCCCCTCCCCGCAGGGGAGGGAAAGGGAAAAACCCAGCCACGAGTGGATTTTGGCTGACGCTGGCCCCAGCCCGGCGCCGAAAGGACGGATTCTGCCTCCACGTGGGACCGGGGAGGGGGGCCGGGGGGGGGGGATGTGTCGGGGGGGGGGGTGTCAATCCAGAGCAGAGTGGGGCGGCGGAGCCCAGCACCCCGTCCCATTCGTGCCCCACAGACGTTGCCCGCCCCACCGTGCCCCACGCCGGCGGTGGGTAACGTCCCGTGATTGGCGGCCAAGGGTTGCGCCGCACGGCGACCTTTGAGATAAGCCGCGCTCGCCCGGCGGCACGTGGCACCCAGCACCCCTCCAGGTAAGAGCCCCGACCCCCCCCACCCCCCCCCCTCACCCCCCACCCCCCCCCACCGGTGGTCCCGGTCGAGGGTTGCGGGTGATGGCGTGCCGCCAGGCTCCCACGTGGGGCACGGGGGGGGTACTTTATCCCCGCCGGCACCCTGTTCCCTCGGTGTTCCGCCGTCCTCACCCCTCCGTTGCCACCAGCAGGACGATGGTGGCCGCCTGGGTGCTGCTGGCCCTCCTGGCCTGGCCGGTTCCCGCCACGGCCGCCACGGTACGAGACTCGCTGCTCAACGTCTGCATGGACGCCAAGCACCATAAAACGGCACCCGGCCCCGAGGGGCAGCTCTACGGGCAGGTAGGGTCCTCACCCCCCACCCCGGCACCCGCCGGCGTCACCCGGTGTGGGGTCACCGGACCGGATCGTGGCGGTGCCGGGGTGGGGGGGTGGGGGGTGCCATCTGCCCCGCCGTGGTCTCCATCACCCGCTGCCACTTCCCCACGTGTACCGCCGGTGCTCTGCCCGGCGTGTCTACCCCCCGTCTCCCCCCCTCACCCCACACCCGGGGAAGCACCGGCAGGTTCCGGCTGAGCCCCGGCTGTCCCGGCACAGTGTACTCCCTGGAAGGATAACGCCTGCTGCACCGCCAACACCAGCGTGCAAGCCCACCAGGACCAGTCCTACCTGTACAACTTCAACTGGGACCACTGCGGGATCATGCCGGAGAAGTGCAAACGGCACTTCATCCAGGACACGTGTCTCTACGAGTGCTCCCCCAACCTGGGACCCTGGATCAAGCCGGTGGGTGCAGACCCCCGCCTCCGCCCCCCCCCACCAGCGTCCCCTCCACCTTCACCCACCTGCCGGAAGGCTGGGAGGTCCCCGGAGTGAACTGGGATGAACTGGGGTACCCCCGCAGGCGGACAGCAGCTGGCGTAAGGAGCGGATCCTGTACGTGCCGCTGTGCCTGGAGGACTGCGAGCAGTGGTGGGAGGACTGCCAGAACGCTGCCACCTGCAAGGTCAACTGGCACAAGGGCTGGAACTGGACCACAGGTCAGTGGGGGGGCGCGGGACCCCCCCCCCCCCATCTCACCGCAGGGGAATCGGCTGCGTCCCCCCGCCTCGGTGGCTGCGAGCGGGTCTGGGGGTGCCTGAGGGTTCCCCATGGAGGTGGGGGGGGTGCTGGCAGCCGGGTGGGGGTCCGCCAGGGTCAACCCCAAAGGCAGCAGGACCCCAATACCCCTCCGCGCGCAGGGGAACGACCCCCCCCCCGCACGCACTTCTCACCGCAAACCCCCCCCCCCCAACCCCCAGGCATCAACCAGTGTCCCCGAGGCACCTCGTGCCAGAAATTCCGGTACGTCTTCCCGACGCCGGCCGACCTCTGCCAGCAGATCTGGTCCCACTCCTACCGGTACACCTCCTACCGCCGCGGCAGCGGCCGCTGCATCCAGATGTGGTTCAACCCCTCGCAGGGGAACCCCAACGTCGCCGTGGCGCGGTATTACGCCCAAGCCAACACGGCCACCGCCGCCGTCGCCGCAGCCCCCACCGGCTCCCCGCTTTCCCGCCTGCTGGCCCTGCTGCCCCCCGCTCTCCTGGCCCTGCTCTGAGCTGCAGCCAGGAGCACGTTGGGGGGGGGGGGGGGGGGGTGTCCGTCTGCCCCCTGGCCCCCTCCCCACCATGGGACACCCCCAAGCTGTCCAGGCTGCTTCCCCCTGCTTTCCCCCCCCCCAGCATGTGGCTGGTGAATAAATGCTTCTGCCCCACTCGGTGTCGGGGTGCTGTGGGGATGGGGGGGGGGGCAGCGGGATGGGATGGGGGAGGCTTGGGAGGGGAGGGGGGTCTGGTCCTGCTCCTCTTGGGGGGGTGAAACCGCGTTTAACTGGACCGACCCCCTGGGCTGTGTGGTGTCACCCCCCCAAACCGCCCCGCCTGGCAAAGCGGGGGGCACGGGGCTCCCCGCTGCTGGGACACACGTGGGGGGACACACGACATGGGACCCCCCCCCCCCCCGATAGGCGTCCCAGGCGCCCACCGCAGCTCTCGGAGCCGGGGGGGGTCACCGGCACCCCGGGGTGTGCAGGGTGGGACCGGGGCAATGAGGGGGAAAATGGGGGGGGTCCCGGGGACCCCCAGCGCCAGCTCTGCTTGTCCTGAGGTGGGGGGGGGAGGACCGGGACAACACACGGCTGTCGCGGGGGTCCTGCCGGCCGGCAGCCCACCCGGCTGCCGGGGGGGTGTGTGTGGGGGGGGGGGGCTCGCCCACGTCCCCACGGACTCCCACGCCATGGGGTGCCCCTCCGCGGGCTGGGGGGGGGGGGTGCGGAGCCGCAGACAAACCGGGGTGCAGCCATCCCGGCGACCACGGAGTGGGGGGGGGTGGTGGTGTGTGTGTGTGTGTGTCCCGATCCCGGGTGCAGCCGTTCCCGCGCCAAACCGCGCACCCCCCCTCCTTCTTTCTTTGAGCCCCCCCCCCCAGGCTCCACGTTCCCGCTCCGCCCCCCCACACCCCCCCCGCTTCTCCCCGCCCCCTCCCTCCCTCCCTCCCTCCCTCCCTGCCTGCCGGCGCTGCCCCCGCCCGCCCAGCGCGGAGCGCGGTCCCCGGTGATCGGAGCATGGCGGGTGCGGGGGGGTCGCCGCCGCCGCCTCCTCTTCCTCCTCCTCCTCCTCCTCCGCCGTGGTACCACCGGGACCTGAGCCGGGCCGCCGCCGAGGAGCAGCTGGCCCGGGCCGGGCGGGACGGCAGCTTCCTGGTGCGGGACAGCGAGAGCGTGGCGGGGGCCTACGCGCTGTGTCTGCTGTGAGTGGGGGGGGACACCAACGGGACGGGGGGGGGATTTTGGGGGGATGCGGGGGAGCGCCGAGTGGGGTGCTGGGGGACACGGGTGGGGTGTCCGCGGAGGGCGGGGGGGGGCACACACACAGATCGGGTGTGGGGGTCACCGGCGCTATGGAGGGGGGAGTGGGTATGGGGGGGGGGGAGCGCTGGGAGTGGGGAGGGGTCTGCGGGGGTGCGGGGGGGGTACTGGCACTGCTGGGGGATGGGGCGTCCGCTCCGGGCTGGGGGTCCTGGGGGGCCGGGCACTGACAGATAGGCTGGGGGGGGGCTCCGGGGGAGGAGGGGGAGAGTGGGCTGGGGGTCCCCCGGGCACTGGGGGGGGATGCTGGGCACTGGCAGGGGACAGGCACTGTGGGGAGCAGGGCTGGCTCCGACGGGGGGGGGGGGGGGCTGGGGCACCCACCCTGCCACCGTGGGGGTCTGCGAGGACAGGGGGGCTCGGCCCGCGCCCTGCACTCTTGGGGTCCGGGAGGCACCCCGTGGGGTTGGGGGGCACCAGCCCCTGCCCTCATCTCTGGCAGGGTCCCCAGCCCAGGGGGGCTGTCGGGGGGGGGGGGGGCAGATGACACGGCTCTGTGCCCGCGGGTCACGCTGGGGGGCTCGGCGGCTGGTGCTGGTCCACGGGCGAGTGCCGACAGCCCCGCTGCGTTGCCACCCCCTGCCCGGTGGCCGCGCCGGCCCTGGTGCTGAGCGTGCGGTGGCACCGGGGCAGCAGCCCAGCCGTCACCGAGCAGCGGATCCCGGCCGCCCCACCGTCCCCGGGGGCCTTGCCGGCACCTCGGCGCGTTGGCAGCGCGGCTCAGCACCGTGCTGGGGTGATCCCGGGGCGCGCCGCCGGCTCTGCTCGGGGCCGGCAGCTTGCACCAGCGCCGGGACCTTGATGTGGTTGTGGGGCAGGCAGTGCGGCACGGCGGCGAGGGCACCTCGAAATGAGGCTTTTCCGCTCCCCGAGAGCCCGTGGGCGCCGACAGCCGCTGGCTCCTCGTGGCAAATGAGGGAGAACCGGGAGTCCGCCGCGAGCCGGCCTGCCCTGGCCTGGGGCTGTGCCGTGTGCCGTGCCGGCGCAGGGCATGCGGCCTCCGTGGTGGCCCTGTCCTCCTTCCCCGTGGCCAGTGGCTCCTGCAAATTTGGTTTCCCGGCCACGTGGGCGCAGCGTGGCCGTGGCCGCCGGATCCCCGCCACGAAGCCAGGGTGGCGAGCGGCACCGGGGACACGGCGCCGGCGGCACGACGCAGGGATGGCACGCCTCGCCCCTGCAAATACTGGTGACTGGTGGTGCCACGGGGCTGGGGGACACGTCGGGGGTACCTGGGTGGGCGTCAGGGGGCCGCAGCGGGGTCTTGGCGCAGGCGCTGGGGTAAGAGGGGTGCCGGCCCCGGCATCTCCCCTCTCCTGGGGATGCCACGGCGGGCGGCTGCGCCGGACCCTGCCGTGGCGATGACCGGTGGGGGTCCCTGCCCGGGCGGTGGGCAGGAGCGTGCCGCGGTCCCACCGAGCAGCCCTCTTGCCGGCGCGGGGGCGGCCGGGGCTGCTGAGCCCGTCGGCAGCGGCCGCCGCCGGGGCCTAAAAATAACTGCGGGGGCAGGAGGAGGAAAGGGAACTGCGCCGGGATCCCGGCAGCGCCGTCTTCCTTTAACCCTCCTGCCGACGCGCCGCGGCCTCCGCCGAGCCAGCCACGGCACAACCGGGCTTCGCCGGAGCAGGCGGTGCCAGCACGCGGCGGTGGCACCCCGGGGAGCGCTGGCATCGCCGTTTGGCGGCCGGTGGGCGATGCCGGCGGGGACGGTCCCCGTGGGGTGTCCCAGGAGAGGGTGGGGGGCCGGAGCCCCCATCCTGGCTCTCCGCTGGTTTGTGGGGACGGCGGTGCCGGGGTGGTGCCGGCGGGCGCGTGGTGCCCCCCTCGCCGGGGTGCCTGCACCCCACTCCTGGTGGAGGAGGGTGGTGGGTGCCCTCCTCTCCGGGGGGGGGCAGGTGGTGGTGGGTGCGCGGGTGGTCCCCGCTGTGCCGGCCGGGCCGTGGCGGGATGCCGGCTGGCGCGGCAGAGGCGGCGGGGAGCCCTGGCGCTCGCCGGCAGCCGCGCTCCCACATAATGGCTCTTTGTGCCGGCAGCCCCGGCATGAGCCCGGCGCTCCCCGGCCTCCTGGCATTACTCACCAAAATAGCAGCCGCGAGCGGTGCGGGGCTGGGCATCTGGGGGGGGTAACCCCCCCCAGGACGGCGCCTGTGGGGGTCACCCCCCAGCTGGGGTCCCCCATACTGACCCCCGTGCTGGCGGTCCCTATAGGCCCCCTGCCCAAGGTTACCCATAGAGACCCCCCTGTGCTTCCCCCCCGGCTGGGGTTCTTCCTATGGGCTCCCCTTTGCCCCCCCAATTTGGGGTTCCCCATATTGACCCTGTGCTGGGGTTCCCCATATGGCCCCCCGTCACCCCCCCATTGGGGTTTCTGCTGTGGAGACCCTGACTGTGCTTTAGGGCTTCCCACAGAGACCCCTTGTGCCCCCCTCCCCAGCTGGGGGGTCTCTGTGTGCACCCCCCAATCCCACCAACTGGGGGTCCCCATACAGAGCCCCCTGACACCAGTTGGGGGTCTCCCATGTTAACCCCCCCCAGGACTCGTTTGAGTTGGGAACCCCCCAGATCCCTCAGCAGCGGTTTCCCATATGGACCCCCTTACCTCCCCCCAGCAGGGTTTTCTATACAGGGCCCCCCTAGCAGGTTCCCATTCAGCCCCCCCTCAGTTGGGGGGTTCCCCATGGCCCCCCCATGACCCCTGGCTGACCATTGGGGCACCCAGGAGCAGCCCCAGTGCTGGGGGAGCCGGTGCTGCACCCCTGGGGTGCTGGGGGAGGATGAGGACCGGGTGCCACGGGGAGTGGGCTGGCACCAGGGGACCCAGCACCGTCACAAGTGGGGTGACACCGGGGGACCCGGTGCTGCAGGGCACGGCACCCGCTGCGGGGGCACGGCACGGTGGCAGTGGGACGCGTCCTGGTCCCCCAGCCCTGCGATGGGGTGCCACCGGAGCAGGGGACACGGCAGCCGAGCTGACAGGTGGCCCTGGCGCGGTGACAGCCGCCTCCGTGTTCACGGTGACCTCCGCGAGCGCCGTGGCCGGGGGCCAGCCCGGGAGCCACCGTCCCTGCCGCTGGCACTGGTGTCGGGGGGGAGTATGGCCGTGCCGGTGGTCCCCGGCTCCTGGCGTCACCCTGCTGCGGAGGGGACGCGCCCGGGGTCCCGGTCCTGCTCCCCGTGCCCGCTGGCGTCGGCACCCCGTCTCTCAGCGCCGCCCGTCACCCCCTGCCCCGGGATCGCGTCCCCGGTTCCTGTGAGCTTCCATTGAAAAATAAATTGCTTCCTGGCCTCCCAGCTGCCAGCGGCTGCCTGCTCCTGCCTGCGGTGCGGGCAGGGGACGCCCGCTCCGGCACACCGACGGGCAGCGGAGCTGGGACCGTGGCGTGGCATGGGGCAGGCTGCGGCACTGCCTGGGGACATGGGGGTGTTGGATGTGGGGGGCTCCCTTGGAGCAAGCGGGGGGTCACTCTGGGACCCCCAGCACCCATATGGGACCCCCAGCACCCATCCCGCAGGCATTTTCCCGTGGGAGCTGGGCTGAGACCTGGCAGCTCGTTGCATGCCATAGGTAATGGTGGTACCGGAGCTCCTTCCCGCTGTGGATGCTCATGCCCAGCCGGTGGCATGAGGGTCCCACGGGACGGCTGCCTGGCGTCCCCCCCGGCTCTAGGGGGGGCCGTGCAGGCAGATGGGGGGATGCCATGTGTGTCCCCCCGGCATCCTCTGCCTGACACCCCCCCCCCCGTCCCGGCTGCCTGCAGGTTCCAGAAGCATGTCCACACCTACCGCATCCTGCCCGACGAGGAGGATTTCCTGGCCGTGCAGGTGGGCATTGCCCCCCCGCGCCATGACACGGACCACCCCCTGGCTCTTTGGGAGCAGGGGCACCCCCTTACGGGAAGCAGTGTGGGGGGGGATGGCCCTGGCGTGGGCTGCGGGAGGTCTGGGTGCTGGGACCCCCGACCCGCACCCAGCTCCTTGCTGGGGGTGCTGGTTGGGGGGGTGGGCTGGTGCTGGGTGGGCACAGCACCCCATTGAGAGCTCCCTGCCCCCCGCCTCTCCCGTGGGGCTGGGTGCGGGGAGCGGGGCTCGGCCTCGGCCCTGTGCCACGAGCGTGCCCGGCTCTCCGGCACGGCCGGGCGATTCGGCAGCACCCATTTTGGCCGGCCGGCGTCGCCGGGTATTTTTAGAGCAACAGAAACCCCTTTGTGCCGTCCGGGCAGGCAGGAAAAAGCCGCCCCCGGGAGGGAGGAGGCCGAGGGATGGCTGCTGCCTGTTGCCTGCTGCCTGCACCCTGCCAGCCCTGCCGGCACGCAGCCACGGCACTGCAGCGGGGTGCCATGTGCACCGGACCCCGCTCCCCACGGGGCTCAGCTCTGGGGCTCCTGGGGTCAGCCCCCCCCCCCCAATCTTGTATGGGGGGGGTGGTGTCCCTGCATGGGGTGGGGGTCCGGGTGACCCCGCCGGCAGGCGCTGAGGGTCCCCGTGTCCCCGCAGACGTCGCAGGGGGTGCAGGTGAGACGCTTCAAGACGCTGAGCGAGCTGATCGCCCTGTACCTGCAGCCCAACCAGGGGCTGGTCTGCACACTCCTCTTCCCCGTCGAGAGGGAGAAGGAGAAGGAGAACGCGGAGGAGAGGGACTACTCGGGTACGGCAGGGTGACCCGGGTGAGCGGACGGGGTCCCGGGACCCCCGGTCCCCATCGGGGCTGTGACCGACCCCCTCCGCCATCGCCCCGTTGCAGATGGAGAGGATGAAAAGCCGCCCTTACCGCCGCGCTCCGGCTCCACCAGCTTCTCCAGCAGCTCGGCAGGGCTCAGCCCCACCGGCCTGGGGCCGACTGTGGCGGAGGGGACAGCGGAGAGGTGAGGGGCTTCACCCCTGCCCGTCCCCTGCCCGTCCCTGCCGGCTCTTCACCCTCGGGGCTCCCTCCCTGCAGCACCAACGGCCTGAGCAGCATCTCCCACGAGTACCTGAAGGGCAGCTACTCGCTGGACCTGGAGGCGGTGAAGGGGGGGGCCAGCAGCCTCCCCCACCTCAACAAGACCCTCGTCACCTCCTGCAAACGGCTGCACAGGTGGGTGCCGGGCACCGGGATGGACGGACGGACAGACGACCGGCCGTGCCGCCTGCTGAGCCCGTTCCTCTCTCCCTCCCCAGCGAGGTGGACAAGGTGCTGGCGGGGCTGGAGATCCTCTCCAAGGTGTTTGACCAGCAGAGCTCCCCCATGGTCTCCAAAATCCTGCAGCAGGTGAGGGGCTGCCATCCCCCCCACCCACGGAGGCCGTGCCCACGGACACGCCACGGCACCGTCCACGGGGACGCGTGGGTGGTGGGAAAGCCAGCGGAGAAACACCCACCCGTCCTGCCCTGTCCCACAGTGCCGGGGGGGTCCTGCCCTTCTGGGGGGCTGGGGTGGATCCGGGGGTCCCATCCTGCCCCATCCCACAGTGCCGGGGGGGTCCTGCCCTTCTGGGGGGCTGGGGTGGATCCGGGGGTCCCATCCTGCCCCGTCCCACAGTGCCGGGGGGGTCCTGCCCTTCTGGGGGGCTGGGGTGGATCTTGGGGGTGCCGTCCTGGTGCCGTGGCGGTGCCGGGGCTGGCTGTGACGTGCCGGGGGGTTTCAGACGGCGGGGCAGAGCGGGGAGCAGGAGCTGGAGAGCCTGGTGCTGAAGCTCTCGGTGCTGAAGGATTTCCTCTCCAGCATCGAGAAGAAGGTGAGGCTGGGGGTGCCGGGGTGGGGGTCCCGCCGTGGGGGTCTGTGCCGGGTCCTGCGCCAGGGTATGGTCAGGGCGCAATCCGGTTGGTGCCGGGGCCAAAACGAGCCGCTTGGGTGGCACGGAGGGGACCCCGTGGGCGGGAGGGGTTGGGGGGCTGGGGTTCTGATGGGGCTGGGGGGGAGGCTGGGGGTCGCGGTGCCCGGCGCTCAGCTGACGCTGCCGCCGGCTCTGCCAGGCGCTGAAAGCCCTGCAGGAGATGAGCTCGGCCACCCCCGCCCCCCCCCCCCCAGCCCCTTTCCCGCAAGGCCAAGAGCATCCCGGTGCAGACCTTCGAGGTGAGTCCCGACCCCCCCTCCCCGCGCTTGAAGGTTCCCCCGGGGGGGGCTTCGGCATCGACCGAACATACCCGGTGTCCCGCCACAGGTGAAGCTGGACGTCACCCTGGGGGACCTGACCAAGATCGGCAAGTCGCAGAAGTACACGCTGAGCGTGGACGTGGAGGGGGGGAAGCTGGTGGTGCTGAAGAAGCAGAAGGACTCCCAGGAGGATTGGAACACCTTCACCCACGACAAGAGTGAGGGGGGGGGCGTGCGGCGGTGGGGACAGGGTGGGGGTCCCTGCACCTCAGGCTGGCGGCTGGGGCTGACTTTGCGCTGGAGCGGAGGGGGAGCGTCCCGACGGGGCTCGGTGGTGGGGTGGGAGCAGCTGGTTGTCCCCATCCTGGGTGTCCCTCCACCCTGGGTGTCCCCCAGAGCCTGGGCACTGGGGGGGGGGGTGGCACGGTGCCCAGCTGGAGCCCAGCACTCCCCCCCCCACCCCACCGCCTCTCCCCGCTCTCCCCCAGTCCGGCAGCTGATCAAGTCACAGCGGGTGCAGAACAAACTGGGCATCGTTTTCGAGAAAGAAAAGGATAAAACGCAACGGAAAGACTTCGTTTTCGTCAGCGCCCGGGTGGGTCGCGCTCGGCCGGGATGGGGGGGTGAAGAAGGAGGGTCTCTCATAGGGATGGGGGGGTGCAGGATTTAACCCCTGGCCCTCATGGGGGCTTGGGGATGGGTGCTGGGTGCCCGGTGGTTGGGGGACGTCCCCAGGGTGGTCCCTGCCCAGTCCCCTGTGCCCAAGAGGTGCCGAGTTTGGCCGAACTGAATCACGGGGGCTGGAGGTGGCTGGGGGGGGGCCCCATCCCGGCCATGGGAAGCCCCTTGCCCCTGCTCACTGCCTCCCCCCCTGCAGAAGCGGGAGGCTTTCTGCCAGCTCCTGCAGCTGATGAAGAACAAGCATTCCCACCAGGACGAGCCTGACATGATCTCCATCTTCATCGGCACCTGGAACATGGGTGAGCGGGGCCGGGGGGGGGGCCCGCTGCGGGGGGCCGAGCCCCTGGGGTCCCCCCCTGACCATGCTGCTCCCCCCTGTCCCACCTGCACCGCAGGCAGCGTGCCCCCACCCAAGAGCATCACGTCGTGGTTCACCTCCAAGGGCTTGGGAAAGACGCTGGACGAGGTGACGGTCGCCATCCCCCACGACATCTACGTCTTCGGCACCCAGGAGAATTCCCTGGGGGACAAGGAGTGGGTGGATTTCCTCCGCGCCGTGCTGAAGGACTTCACGGAGGTCGAGTACCGCCCGGTAAGAACCCGGGGGTCCTGGGGGCCACGGGATGCAGACACAGGTGGGTGGTGGAGATGAGTGATGCTCGGTGTCCCTCTGGCTCCTGGGGAGGCTGTGGATGCTCCGGCTCTGCCGACGCCGGGAGTTTCGGGCTGGTCTCGTGGTGCTGGGGTGCTGGTGATGGTGGGTATCGCAGGGGAACAGCCCTTGGTGGGAGACACCGGGGTGAAGGAGGGGGCTTCTGCAACGGTCCGCACCCGAGGGGCACCTTGCACCCGGCTCCCTGGCACCCACGGCATGGGGGGACAGGGACCCGCTCCTCAGTGTGTCCCGGCAGAAGCGGGGGTCTGACGGTGGCCGTGGGCCCACAGGTGGCCATGCAGTCCCTGTGGAACATCAAGGTGGTGGTACTGGTGAAGCCGGAGCACGAGAACCGCATCAGCCACGTCAGCACCTCCAGCGTCAAGACGGGGATTGCCAACACCCTGGGTAGGGGCCGGAGCTGCTGGGCACATGGCAGGGGGACGTGGGGATGGGGGCACACAGGGTCAGGGTGGGGGTGCGCTGCACGAGGAGGGGTCCTGGTATGTCTGCGTTGCACGGGGGGAGGTCCTGATCTTGCACGTGTTGCACAAAGAGGGGTCCTGCAGCACGTGTGTTGCACGAGGAGGAGTCTGGGCAGGCGGGTGTTGCACGGGGAGGGGTTCTGGTGTTGCATGCATTGCACAGGGAGGGGTCCGGGTGTGTGCATTGCACGGGGAGGGGTCCCAGAGCACATGTGTTGCATGAGGAGGGGTCCAGGCACCTGTGCATTGCACGGCGGGGGGGGGGCTGGCATTGCATGTGTTGCACAAGGAGAGGTCCCGGAGCACGTGTTGCATGAGGAGGAGCCTGGGTGTGCGTGTGTTGCACAAGGAGGGGTCTGACTGTGCATGTATTGCATGGGGAGGGGTCCCAGCATGTGTGCATTGCACAAGGAGGGGTCCTGGCGTGTGTGTGTTGCGCGGAGGGAGGTCCTGGTGTTGCGTGTGTTGCACAGGGAGGGGTCCTGGAGCATGTGCGTTGCATGATGAGGAGTCTGGATGCGTGTGCATTGCATGAGGAGGGGTCTGGCCATGTGTGCGTTGCATGAGGAGGCATCTGGCCGTGTGTGCATTGCACGAGGAGGGGCCTGGGGGTGTGTGCGTTGCATGAGGAGGCATCTGGCCGTGTGTGCATTGCACGAGGAGGGGCCTGGGGGTGTGTGTGTTGCATGAGGAGGGGGCTTGGAGCATGTGCATTGCACACGGAGGGGTCTGGGTGCATGTGTGTTGCACAGGGAGGGGACCTGGCGTTGCATGTGTTGCACAAGGAGGGGTCCTGGAGCACGCACGTTGCACGAGGAGGGTCTGGGTGCGTGCCGGGAGCCGTGGCACAGCGCGGGCTGTGGGTGCCGGTGCCGGCAGTCTGGGTGGTGGCTGTGCCCCATCACTGGGACTTGGGGACAGCTGGGTCCCCGTCCCCCCAGGGTGGGCAGCCTGTGGTTCCTGGGGCAGCTGCCCACCCCGGCCTGATCCTGCCCCCGTCCCCGTGTCCCTGCAGGGAACAAGGGAGCCGTGGGCGTCTCCTTCATGTTCAATGGCACCTCCTTCGGCTTCGTCAACTGCCACCTCACCTCCGGCAATGAGAAGACGGCACGGTGAGCACCCACGCACCGGGATGGGTCTCATCCTGCCCCGGGGCTGTGCAACCCCCGTCCCGGTGACACCCCCGTGTCCCCCACCCCGGGCAGGAGGAACCAGAACTACCTGGACATCCTGCGCCTGCTCTCGCTGGGGGACAAGCAGCTGAGCTCCTTCGACATCTCCCTCCGCTTCACCCACCTCTTCTGGTTCGGGGACCTCAATTATCGCCTGGACATGGACATCCAGGTGCTGGGGAGAGCGGCATGGTCGGGGGGGGGGGGCGGTGGGCTGTTGCTGTGTCCCCCCCTCGACCCCGTGCCAGCCCCTCTGTCCCACAGGAGATCCTCAACTACATCAGCCGCAAGGAGCTGGAGCCGCTGCTCAAGGTGGATCAGCTCAACCTGGAGAAGGAGAAGCACAAGGTCTTCCTGCGCTTTGGTGAGGGCTGGGGGAGCTTGGGGGTGGATCCGGGGGGGTCAAGCCCCCACTGCTGGGACTGTCCTGACCCCCCCCTGCTGTCGGTGCAGGCGAGGAGGAGATCACCTTCCCCCCCACCTACCGCTACGAGCGGGGCTCCCGGGACACCTACGTCTGGCACAAGCAGAAGCCCACGGGGGTAGGTGCTAGGGTGGGGTGGGGGGGTTAGGGTCGGGGGGGCAACAGGGACCCCAGCCTGACACCCCCAACACACACACACACACACACTCCCTGTCCCTGCCAGGTCCGCACCAACGTGCCGTCCTGGTGCGACCGCATCCTCTGGAAGTCCTACCCCGAGACTCACGTCAACTGCAACGCCTACGGTGAGCTGCGTGTCCCCCTCCTTGGGACGCTGTCCCCCCCCCCCCCCCGGGGACAGGCCCCCCCCCCACCCCAGCCTGACACCCCCCCCATCCCGACTGGCCGCAGGGTGCACGGACGACATCGTCACCAGCGACCACTCGCCTGTCTTCGGCTCCTTTGAGGTGGGGGTGACGTCCCAGTTCGTCTCCAAAAAAGGTGCCCGTGCCCAAGGAGACACCCCGTTCCCCTCCCTGTGGGTCCCATCTCTCCCTCAAGGCAGGGGGGGCTCCCGGGGGGGGTCGGTCCTGACACCTCGCCTCTCCCTGGAGGGCTCTCCAAGTCTTCCGAGCAGGCGTACATCGAGTTCGAGAGCATCGAGGCTATCGTGAAGACGGCCAGTCGCACCAAGTTCTTCATCGAGTTTTATTCCACCTGCCTGGAAGGTGAGGGACGGCACCGTGGCGGGGGGGGTCCTGGGGGGCGGCTCAGAGGGCTGATGGGGGCTGTGCTGTGTCCCTCCACCCCTCCCCAGAGTTCAAGAAGAGCTTCGAGAACGACAGCCAGAGCAGCGACAACATCAACTTCCTCAAGGTGCAATGGTCGTCCCGGCAGCTGCCCACGGTGAGGAAGGGCCGGGGGCGGGCAAGGCTGGTGCTGGGGCAGGGGGGGGGCTGCAGGCAGGGAGACACCCCCCCCTGCTCCCAGTGCCAGCATCCCGTCCCCTCGCCTGCAGCTGAAGCCCATCCTCTCTGAGATCGAGTACCTGCAGGACCAGCACCTCCTGCTCACCGTCAAATCCCTCGACGGCTACGAGTCCTACGGTGAGTACCCACACCGGCTCCCCCCGGCACCGCACCGCCCTCCCGGGGGGCTTCCTTGGGGATGCGGACCCCCGACCCCCCCCCAACCCCGCTGCCGCCCCCAGGGGAATGCGTCATCGCCCTGAAGTCGATGATCGGAAGCACGGCGCAGCAGTTCCTCACCTACCTGTCGCACCGCGGCGAGGAGACGGGCAACATCCGCGGCTCCATGAAGGTCCGGGTGCCCGCCGAGCGCTTGGGCACCCGCGAGAGGCTCTACGGTGAGGACCCCCCCACACCCTGGGGGAACAGCGGGGACGGGACTCCCCCCGCTGAGCCCCCATCCCCTGGCAGAGTGGATCAGCATCGATAAGGATGAGACGGCGGCCGGCAAAGGGAAGGTGCCGCTGGGTGCCAGAGCCAACCAGGACTATGCCAAGTACGGGGGACTGGGCTCGGTGGGGCGGGGGAGAACCAATGGCCCCCAGCTGGGGGTCCTGGGGGGGGGCCGGGGGGGCTGAAGCGTGCCCCAGTGCCGCGGGAGCGCAGGCATCGCTCAGAGCATCCCTCTGGGATGGCGTACGTGACGTGGTTGGGGACAGTCCCGGTGCTGGCTCTTATGCCACGTGGGTCAGGGATGGGGGGGCTCGGTGCGTCCGAGAGCGGTGCTGGCCCCGTCCCGGGGGTCTGAGCCCCATCCTGGGGGTCTGAGCCCTGTCCTGGAGGCGGCCGAGCTCCACGGGGCACCCGACACTTCTTGTCACCCAGGTCGGTGGGGCGGAAGCCCGCCGGTGCCGAGCCGCCCGCCGCCGCCGTCCCGGCGAAGCTCCCGGAGGAGCCCGAGAAGGGCAACGCCGCGCCGGCCCCCCGGCCCCCCGCACCGCACCGCGGCACCGCCAGGGACGAGGCCGCCCCGAGCCGGTGAGGGGGGACGGGCAGGGCTGGGGGGGGGGGGGAGACACCCGCCGTCTCCCCCCGCGCCCGGGGGTGCCACGCTCACCCCTGTGCCCGCAGGTCCAAGGCGGAGGCGACGCCGGAGCCGGCGGGGGGGGCCGCTGAAGAACAGCTTCAACAACCCGGCGTACTACGTGCTGGAGGGGGTCCCGCACCAGCTGCTGGCACCCGGGGACCCCGGCAAACCCCCGGCCCCCAAGGCCAAGGTGCAGCTGGCGGTGCCCGAGCGGCGACGGCACCCCTCGGCCGGGCAGCCGCCGGCGTGCCGCGGCGAGGAGAGCTCCTCGGATGAGGACGCCGGCACCCTCAACTTGCCGCCGCCGGATTTCCCGCCGCCGCCGCTGCCGCGGGAGCTGGAGCTGCCCCCGAACCCCTTCTACGGCGGCGCCAAGGAGCTGCCGGTGCCCGTCGGGCGCGAGGAGCCCAAACCGCGGCCGGCCGTCGGCGGTGCCGCCTTCGGCGAGTCCCCCCCGCCCAAGCTGCACCCCCGGCCCCCGCCGTCTGCCAGCGCCGGATTCGGGCTCGAGGGGCCTGGCGGGACTCCCGCTGCTGGGGGGCTGCACGGTGCCGGGGGGCTGCCCGCGGCAGGGGGGCTACTGGACGACCGCTCCTGCTCGGTGCTGCAGATGGCCAAGACGCTGAGCGAGGTGGACTACGCCGGCGGGAAGGGGAGGGCGGCCCCCCCCCCCGCCCCTGCTGGCCAAGGGGGGGCGGTTGGAGCTGCCCCCCCGCTGCCTGCACCCCGACTACGGCCGCCCCCTCGCCTTCCCCCCCCCACTCCATCCGGGAGAGCATCCAGGAGGACCTGGCTGAGGAGGTGGGTGTTTGTGGGGGGGGGGCGGTCAGGGTGCTGGGACCCCCCCCCCGGCACCCTCCATCGGGGTTCCCTTTGGGGGGGGGGGACGCCGGGGGTGCGCTGAGGGCGTTAGGGTCTGGGACCTTCCACGGCACAGGGTGGTCCCGTCCTGGGGGTCCCATCCTGGGGGGTCCCCTGGGGTGCGGGGCTGGGGCGACGCAGGGCTGACGGTGCGGGTGCTGCGGCGCAGGCGCTGTGCCAGGCGGGCCGTGGCGTGGGCGCCGTGCCCGGCGTGGGCGAGTGGCTGCGGGCGCTGGGGCTGGAGCGGTACGAGGAGGGGCTGGTGCGCAACGGCTGGGACGACCTGGAGTTCCTCAGGTGAGCAGCCCCCCCACCCCCCGGGACGGCATGGGGGGGGGACCCCCACCCACCTCGCCAGCCCCGGTGGGTCCGCGTTCTCCCCAGGGGGTCACAGCGATGCCTGGGTGGGAGCACCCTGCCCTGGGGAGACCCCCTGCCCTGGGGAGACCCCCGTGGGGTGCTGGCCTGGGGGGGGGTCCCTGCTGCCCCTGGGGGTCCCCGCCGCCCCCCAGGGCTGCGTAGCCCCGCGGGGTGGGTGGGGGGAGGCTGCCTGGGCACCCAGCAATCCGAGTGGGGGCTCCTGCGCCCACAGAGGGGGTACCCCCCAGGGGCTGGGGTGCCCCCCAGGGGCTGAGGTACCCCCCCCCCGGGGGCGGCGAGCCCCACGCCTGTGCCCCCCTCCCCAGCGACATCACAGAGGAGGACCTGGAGGAGGCCGGCGTGCTGGACCCCGGCCACAAGCGCGTCCTCCTGGAGAGCCTCCAGCTCCGCAAATAGCCGCGGCCGCGCATCCGAGCATCCGCGCGTCCCGTGGCTGCGCATCCCGGATCCCGTGGCCGAGCATCCCGGATCCCACGGCCGAGCATCCCGCATCCGCACATCCCGCCATCACCAGCAGCAGCCATCACCAGCAGCCGGCGTGAGCACCGGGACCCCCGCGGCCGCCCCCCTCCCCGGGTGCTGGGTAGCGGCGGGGTGGGGGGGGATTGGGGGGGCAGGGGGGGCGGCGGGTCCTGGTCAGACAATTTCAGGGGGGTGGGGTCCCCACCGATGGGGCCTCCCCTCGCTTAAGTTATTTCTTATTTATTGAGAGAAGGGACGAGCGTTTGTCTTGTGGGTGGGGGGGGGTCCTGCGGGCAGAGGGAGGTTTTTGGGGTGAACCCTGGGGACCTCTGGCTCCCACCGCGGCCCCTCACAGCCGGGGAGGAGGAAGAGGAGGAGGAGGAGGCTCTGAGCAAAGTCGTGTCACAACCCAAGTGCCTTTGTGATGCCCGGCTGGGGCCAAGCTGGGATGTGGGATGGGATGGGATGGGATGGGATGGGATGGGATGGGATGGGATGGGATGGGATGGGGGGGCTCTGCCAGCCCCCACAGACAACACCAGGCAGAGCTCAGGGTGCCCATCCCCACCCTGGGGGTCCCATCCCCACCCAGGGGGTCCCGCTGCAGCAGAGCTGGATCAGTGCCTTCGCCCAAATCCCCCCCCAACTCGCCACCACCAGTGCCTCCGGGGCATCCCCCCCCGTCCGTCCCCCCCTGTCCCCACTCCCAGTTTGCCCATTAGGTACTTGCTGGATCCATCCCCTCCCAGGGGCTGCGACACCCTCGGTGGCAGCGGGGCTGGCACCCGGGTCCCCGGTGGGTGCTCACCTGGGTCCCCCGCCGTGGGTGCTGACCCAGGTTCCCCCACGGGTGCTCAGCCCCCAGCCTCACCAAGTGCCCTTCCAGGGGGGGTCCCCGGGGTGGGGATCCCCCAGCTGTGCCTTCCCCCCTCCCCTTCCTCGCCGGGGTGAACCCCCCCAGGCTCTCCCTGTCCCCGGACCTCGGCACCTCGGACCCCTAGCCCTCCCCATCCCCCTGTCCGGCCCCCGCTGCCACCGCTCCGGCTGAGATGAAGGATGGTCCGGACCCCCCACCTGCAGCCCCCCCCCCCCCCCGCCCCAGTCCTCCCCTTGTTAGTTAATGGGGCATTTGGTGTGAACTTAATCCTACTAAAAATACTGTCATGTTGTACTCTGTGTTTTGGTGGTTTTTGTTAAATCATGAGCTATTTTTTTTTTAATCTTTAATGCAATGGTCATTGTCAACCTCTTGTCGTGTGCCGGGGGGGTGGAGGGGGGCTTCCCAGGGGAATCACGGGAAGGGGCGGGATGAGGAACCGGGGCCCAGTACAGTCTAGGCTGGCTGTACTGGTCCCACCATGGTCTGCGACCCTCCAGGCTGGCCGTACTGGTCCCAGCGCGGTGGGGACCCGGCAGGGGACACTTCTGCTGCCCCATTTGGAAGACCCCCATTCCCCAGCTGTCCCCCCTGCACAGACACCCCCCCCATCCCTGACACCCCCTGCAGACCCCGACCCCGGACCCCATCGGCACATCCCGGCACTCCCTTGGACGGAGCATGCTGTGCCGGCACCCTGCAACCCCCTGCCCCCTCCCTGCCCATCCTGGGGGGGGTGCAGGACCCTGCCCCCCCCCCCCCGGTCCCCTTACCCCAGACCACCCCCCCCTCACTACTCCACACCCCAGGATCCTCCTTGCTGCCATCCCGGTGCCCTCCAGGACCTTCTCCATCAACACCCCCCCCATGGCCCCCCGAGGGGGGCTGCGTGGGGCAACCCTCTCTCCCTAGACTCGGGGGGGGCTACTTGTGAGGTGCTACCCCAGGTCCCTGCAGCTGCTTGGGGTCTTTTGGTGGGGGAGGACACACCTGAAACATCCCTAAGGTGCTGGGGGTCTGTGGCACCCCCGGGATCGCCTGGGGGTCCCCTGCTGGCACAGGGGGGGTCTCGGGGGGCTGAGGGAGGGGTGGCCATGCAGACCCCCACCACCTGCAGCCTTGGCGGGTGGGGGGGGTTGCAGCAAGGGCAGGGGGCCGGTGGCGTCTTCAATAAATTAAGTTTTATTTGGATTAGTGTCATTTGCAAATGGGGTCAATAAATTACAGAACGGTTAAAAAAAAAAACAAACAAAAAAAAAGAAAGAAAAAAGGTGAAACCCAAACCCACCTCAGCTGGGACGGGGGGGGGGGGGGACACCCTCGGCAGGGAGGGGACGGGGATGGGGTCCGACCGCTGCGCAGACACACGGACAGGGACGCCGGCGCAGCCATGCCGGTGCTCGCCGTGCTGCAAAGCCCACCGGCAAGGCCAGCACCGGCGCGGTGGGTGCAAGGGGCCGAGCTGCACCCTGGGCTCCCCCGGGACCCTTGGCAAGGTCCCTGCCCAGCGGTGATGTGCCGGGGGGGGGGGTCCCGGCTGCATCCGTGCCAGCTCCGGTGAGAGCACCCATCCTGCTCCTGGCGCGGTGGTGACGGCCGGCGAGGGGTCGCGGCTCGTCCGAGGGTCCCACCGGCTGCTCCGGGTGGGTCCGTCCCGTGCCAGCCCCTCTCCGGAGGAGCTGCGGCACCCCCGGAGCAGCTCAGCCCCGGCACAGCGGGACGGTGACAGTTCCCGATGCCTCGTCCCCATTGGCAGCATCCATGGCATTGCCGGCGAGCGGAAAGCCCCACTCCTGCGTTTGCCCCCCAAAATCTCGTTGCACCCCGGGGGGTGTGGGGGTGTTTCCTCCCCTTCAATTCCGCCGGGCTGGGGTGCTGCTGGGGGGGGGGCACGGAGGCAAATCCGTGTCCGCAGGATTTCGGGGGAGGGTGCATCACCCCCCCCCCATGCCAAAGGGGGCTCTTGCTGCCAAATTCCCGGGCACTGCTCACCCTGTGACCCCCAAAACCCCCAGCCCTAAAGTGCTTCCTCGCCCTCAGCCCAGCGGCACGGCCCGTGGGGGGGGGGGGGCTTCCCGGGGTCCACCATGATGCCAGAGCACCCGCAGTGCCGTGGGGAGCCCCATAGCTGCCCCCACCCCTGGGGTGCACCGGGAGCCCCCAAAAGCATGCTGGAGCGATGGCTCTGCCCAGGCATGCCGGCTGGGCCAGGGGCTGCTGCCCCCCCCCACATTTGCACGCCCGTGGTCCCACAGCACCCATGGGTGGGTGGTGCCGGTGGGGAGCCATCGGCGGGGGCTGCCCCCAGCTCCCGGTCCGTCCTGTCGGCACAGGGTCCGGGAGAGGGTGGGGGGTCCCGTGGCCCCCTCGGGGAGCAGCCTTGGGTGCCGGCAGCTGGGCAGGGCTGGGGGGGGGTCCCCGGTTCATCTCCCCGCTGGCAGCCGTTTGCCGGAGCATCATCGCTGGGTCCACGGTGGGAGCATCGGCGCGGTGGGCAGGGGCCGGCGGTGGGGGGCCGGGGGGGGTTCGGGGCAGCCGGATCCGGTGACCGGCACATCAGAAGAGGTTTGTCTTGAGGGCGTTGGGCTTCCGATGGAAGGAGGAGAGAACGCCGGAGAAAGGTCCCGGCACGGCTTCGGCGGGCTGCCAGGCCTTCAGCAGGTCGGTGGCGTTGGCGGTGCCGCTGCTGGTGCTCACGCCGGGCCAGATGGGCGCCTTGAGGGGCTGGGGGGGATGGCCGGGTCCCATGGGTGGCCCCGCACCGGGGCTGGGGCTCAGGCTGCTGCCGGGGCTGCCGAGGCTGCCGGCGGCGGGCAGGGATGCCGTGCTGTCCGGCGTCGGGCTGCAGTTGGACTCCTTGGACTCGTCGTCCTCTGAGGAAGAGCGCGGCTCTGACTTCTTGCCGGCGGTGCCGGCGGTGGCACCGGCACCCTTGGCGTTGGCCGCCCGCTCCTGCTTGCGGAATTTGGCTCGGCGGTTCTGGAACCAGACCTGGAGGGGACGGGAGGACCCCGTGCTGCCATCCGTAGGAGTTTGGGGAACCCATGGGGTGCAGATGGCTCCGCAGTCCCCCCCATGCCAGGGTGCTCACCCCGGGGTGCCCCTTGCAACACCCCCACTCCCACGGGTGAAACGTTTTCCACTGCACTGGGGAGGGGTCAATACATCTAAAACCAGCTACAGGCTTTGTGGCGCTGATGCTGGGCGCTGGCACTGCTGCGGTGCTGCGGCACAAGCACCGGCGATGCCGGGGGGCTCTGCAGGGGCTCCTGGACAGACAGTGAGGGGCACTGCCGGGGCCCACGATGCCCCCCTGCCTGCACCTCGTGGGGTCAGAGCCCCCCCCATGCAGCCTGTGCCCCCCCAGGGTCCGCAGCACGCACCTTCCCCACGGTGCCGACCGCAGCATCGGCCCCGCTCACCATCCCCACCTGGGAGGGAGGTGACCCCAAAGACGGGACCCCCCTCCCCGGCAAGGACTCGGTAGCACACAGTCCCGCAAGGTGCTGGCAGGATGGGGGGGGTCCATGGACACCACCACCTCATCGCCAGCGGTTTTCCCCCAGGACCATGTCCATCACATCCCATTCCAAACCACAGCAGAGCTCTGTCCCCGCAGCTGCTGGGGATGTCAGCAGCCTCGCCTGGGAATGGCCGGACCTGGAACCACCGCCTGGTCCCCCCACCCTTGGGGACCAGGACCCCCCAGCACTGAGGGACTGCAGCGTCCATCCTGCCTGGAGGATGCTGAAGGCCAAGGGCAGGTTGTGCCGCTGCTGCGGAGGGGCGGCTGCCAGGGCCGAGCTGTGCCGTCCCGGTTAGCGACAGCCGCCAGCCCGGCCGTATCCCCTGGCTGCTCCATGGCACTGCGGAGTGCTTTGGGGGGACGGGGGGAGCAGGGTCCCATGGGACCCTTCACCCACAGAGCATCCCTGGTGCTCGGTGCAAGGAGATGCTGGGGGGTGGCCCAGGGACCGAGACGTTCCCTGGGGTGTCAGGGACACGGACGCTGGCTCTGCCATGCCGGCGTCTCCCACTGCTGCCCCGATCGTGGCGCTGCCGGAGACGGATCTCGCTGCTGGGACCCATTGGGCAGCCCGGGACCCCCTGGCCGAGGGGGGCCAGGGTTGGGGTGCAGCAGGACCCACTGAGGACACCCAGGGCGATCCCTCCTGAGCTGTCCCCACGTCACTGAGCTGTGGGTTACCACGGCTCGGGGTGCAGCGGGCACACTGCCCCCCCCCCCCCCCCAAAGAACAACCCCGGAGTGTCCCGCACCATTCCTCAGGCTGTGCCTGCTGTGCCGGTCCCACCCAGACCCTCTCATCCCTGCCTGGCCCCCAATAACCCAGCACAGTCCTGTCCGCCCCCCCCCCAGCACCCACCGAGCACCTGCCCTGCACCCGTGGAAACGGGGGAACCTTATTTTTCCCCTGTGTGCTGACAAAGCAACTCCCTCCACGGTGCCATGCTGGGAGGGGGGCAGGAGCTGCCCCAAACCACCCCATTTTCACCCAAAACCAGAGGGGAGCCGGAGCTGGGGCTGGAGGGGGACACCTGCCCCAAACCCCACGCACTCCACAGCTGGGCTGGGGGCTACTGGACGGGTCCTCTCCTGCTGTGGGATGTCACCCTCCCCATTGACCACCCCCCCCCAGCAGTGTCCCCCTCTCCGGAGGGGTCACACTGGCCGTGTCCCTCCAAGGGACATTGTCTGGCTGGGACCCTCTCCCTGCCGTGACTTCTGGTGCCCCATGAGGACCGCAGTGCCAACGAAGCAGGGGCTGCACCCATGAAGGGGGGGGCTGCATGGACAAAGCGGGGTCTGCATCGCCGCAGGGCCAATCTCCACCCCCCACGGCCTTTACCAAATCCACCCGACCTCAATGCGTTTGGGACTGTAACAAGTCATTGCTGAGGGGTGCCAGCGCAGCGGTGATGTGGCATGAGCCAACCCCCCCCCCACTTCTGCCAGCAGCCGGGCTGGGCCCCGGGGGATTCCTCTGAGCCCCCCGGCAGAGCAGGGCTGCGCCGCATTCCGTCCCCTCGCCACTGCGGTGACAAAGCCGGGTCCCAGCCCCGCTCCCTGTCCCCCGTCCCAGCCGATCGCTGGGGAACGACCTGGTGGAAACGCTCCGGTCCCGGCCAGGGCACGCGGCACCGGGAAAACACACGGACGCGTCGATTCGTGGGGGGTGGGTCCCCACGTTGGGACCCTGCGGTGGGTCCCCATTGCTTCCCCGACACGACCCCAATGCGAGCAGCAGGATCCCAAAGTCGGGGTGCAGCCGCCTGGACCCCGGCTCTCTGGTGGGACCAGAGACCCCCCCCATCCCCAGGCCCCTCACCTGCACCCGGGCTTCGGTGAGGTCGATTTTGAGGGCCAACTCCTCGCGGGTGTAGATGTCGGGGTAGTGCGTCTCGGCGAAGACCCTCTCCAGCTCCTTCAGCTGGGAGCTGGTGAACGTCGTCCGGATCCTCCGCTGCTTCCGCTTCTCGTTGATCCCCGACGGGTCCGAGAAGAATTTGTAGGGCACTGGGGAGGGAGAGGAGGGGGTGAGAGGGGCTGGCACAGCGGGCAGGGCCGGCAGGGACACAGTAGGCAGGGGAACAGGGGTTCACTGGGCAGGGTGGGCAGGAGACACCGGGTGAGATGCAGGGAGCTGGGATGCACCGGGCGGGATGCACCAGGCAGGGATGCAGCGGGCAGGGATGCAGCGGGCAGGGATGCACCGGGCAGGGATGCAGCGGGCAGGGATGCACCGGGCAGGGTGGGCAGGACACGGCGGGCAGGGCAGGCAGGGCGGCCGCGGAGCTCGGGCGCTGCCTCCCCGCGCCCCCCGGTCCCGTTCGTTCGTTGCCGCCGCCCCCTCGGCGGGGTCCCCGGGCGGCGGGAGCGGGGCCGGTGCGGGGCCGGGAACCGGGGCCGGGGCTGGGGGGGGGGGGCCGGTCCCGTCCGGCGGCTCCTTCGTTGTCGGCGCCTCCGCGGGCAGCGCGTCCGCGGCGGCAACGAAAACGGAGCGGGGAAGGGGAGCCCGGCGGCGGTGACCCCCCCCCAGCCCCGCTACGGGGCCGCAGACGCCCCGGGGACCTCGGGGGCTCCGCGGCCGCGCACGGGGCGCCCGCCCGGCAACGGGGTCGGGGGCGGCGGGGACCGGGGTCGGGGGCGGCCGTGGCGGGGCCAGCCTGGGCTGCGGGCACCGGCGGCACCGGGCACCGGCGAGACCGGGAACCGACGGGACCGGGAATCGATGGCAGCGAGCACCGGCGGGACCGGCAACGGACGGGACCGGGAATCGATGGCAGCGGGCACCGGCGGGACCGGGAACGGAGGGCAGCGAGCACCGGAGGTAGCGGGAATCGACGGGACCGGGAACCGATCGCACCGAGCACCGACGGTACCGGGTACCAACGGCAGCGGTCACCAGCGGCACCGGGCACCGCCGGCAGCTGGTACCGACGGTACTGGGAGCCCACGGCACCGAGCACGGACGGTAGCGAACACCGACGGTAGCGAGGAGTTACCGATGGCATCGAGCCCTGACGGTACCGAGCACCGGCGGCACCGGCGGCAGCGAGCACCGACGGTACCGAGCACCGGCGGCACCGAGCACCGACGGCAGCTGTCAACGACGGCACAGAGCACCCGCAGCACCGGGCACCGGCGGCCCCGGGAACCGACAGCGCCGGGCACCGGCGGCGGGGGATGCTCCCGCACGCCCGGCCAGCGGGTGCTGGGGCTCGGGGACGGGGGGGCGGTGGGAGGCAAGCGGGGCTGCGGGGGGGGTGGTGGTGGCGGCGTCCCTCGGTGGGCGCGGGGGGGGTCCGGGGGTCCCGGCTCCGTTACCTGCCGAGTAGGGCGAGGGCTGGTGGTCGCGCAGCGCGCCGAGGGCGCAGTTGGCGGAGGCGAGGGGGGGGCAGGCGGGCCCGGTCCCGAAGCCCCCCCGCATGGGGCTGTACTGGAAGGAGCCGGCCTGGCTGCAGGGGCTGAACTCGTAGGCGGACGCCTCCATGGCGGCCACGCAGGAGTCGTAGGAGTTGAGGTAGGAGTAGTCCATGGCGAACATGGAGCGGCCCCGGCTGCCGCCCGCCCGTTACCGCCGCCGCCTGCCCGCCGGCCCCCGGCCCGCCCCCGCCATCCGCCGCCCCAGCCCGCCCCGGGCCGCCGCGCCCCGTAAATATACCGGCGGGGGGAGCGGCGGACAAAGGCTGCGCTCGCCGGGGGCTTTTGCATGACAATATCTCCCGGGGACGGCGGGCGCAGCAGGAGCGGGCGGAGCCGCCGGCCCCCCCCCCCCGCCGCCGCCCCCCGCCCTTAACCCTTCGTGGGCGCCCGCCGAGATCCGCACAGCCCCCCCCCAACTCAGCCCCCACCCGCCTCCCCCGGCTCCCGCCCCGGTCCGGCCCCGGCAGCCGCGCACGTCGGGGCGGGCGGTGGGCAGCGGCCCCGGGGCGGGCGGGCGGCCCCGCCGTCCCTGCCGGTGTGCCGGGTCCTTGGCAGGGCCCCCCCCGCACTCCCCCCCACCCCCCGGTCCCGGGGAACCAGCAGCAGCGGCCCCTGTACCGGTCCCAGCCCCCCCGCCACGGCCCCATCCCTGCCACGGCCCCATGCCCACCGTCCCTCCCGTCCCTGTCCCCAGCCCCTTCCCGTCCCCTGCCCCGTCCCCAGCCCTGCCCCATCCCCTTCCCCATCCCCATCCCACCCCAATCCCATCCTCATCCCAGTCCCATTCCCAAACCCCATCCCCACTCCATCCCACTTCCATCCCCATCCCAATCCCCATCCCACCCCCACTCCAGCCCATCCCAATCCCATCCTCTTCCCAATCCCCAAATCAGTCCCATTCCCAATCCCCTTCCCCACTCCATCCCAATTCCAGCCCCATCCCAATCCCTATCCCCACTCAATCCCATCCTCATCCCAAACCCCAGCCCAGCCCCATTCCCAATCCCCAAATCAGTCCCATTCCCAATCCCCTTCCCCACTCCATCCCAATTCCAGCCCCATCCCAATCCCTATCCCCACTCAATCCCATCCTCATCCCAAACCCCAGCCCAGCCCCATTCCCAATCCCCATCCCCACTCCATCCCAATTCCATCCCCATCCCACTGTGCCCCCACGGATCCACCCCCACCTGATCCCCAGCCCTTCCCCCCCCCCCCCCCCGGCACCGCTCCCCACCCCCCCTCCACCCACAGACACCCCATGGCAGCACAGGGGGGCCCCAGGGCACCCACCCATGGGGTCAGCCCCTCCCTGCCCCGTGGCACAGCTGGGGTGAGGGGTGCCCCCCAGCCAGCGCAGCCCCTGTGCCCCAGTGCTGGGGGTCCCGCAGGGACAGGGAGCAGGGCTGGGGGCTCCTTCGTGCCCCCCAGCTCTGACAGGGCTCCTGCCCAGCCCCAGCCCCGGCTGTCCCGGGGGGGGTCACAGGATGATCCTGCGGTCGGGGGGGGGTCTGGGCACCCCAAGCCCTGCAGTCCCCCACGGGGGTGGCCGCCTCCATCCTGCACCCAGGGGCCCCCTGGCCTCAGGGACAGATGACTTCTCGGGGGGGCCCGGCTGCAGCTTTGCCATCCGAGTGCAGGCGATGCTCTGCCAGCACCAGGGAGCGAGGCGCCGCGGCCCCCGGCGGGGGGGACGACAGGCAGCAGATTGTGCCTGTCCCTGATCGGTCAACCCCCCCCCCCCCCCCCCCCCCCCCAGCCCCTCCATCCATCCACCCCGACCCCAGTGGCTGCCGGGTCCCCAATGTCCTGGAGCACCGGCTGCCCTCGCAGGTCGCATCCCGGGAAGGTTCCGGGGCATGTGCTGCGGGAAGGGCCCACCGTCCCCTGGGACCACTGTCCGGGGTGGGGGACGGGACACGGGGGTCCCCTTCACCGGGGAGGGGGGCGGCTCTGGGGCTGAGCATCCCAGGAGCAGGAGGGCAGCAGGGGCACCGCCACCACCCACGGGTGCATGGGGAGGAGCAGGGGGCTGCAAGGGGGTGTCAGCCCCCTCTTCCTCTCCTCTCCCTGCGCCCTTTGCCCCCCCCCCCCAGTTTGCAGCTCGGTTGCATTTCAAAGCGCCTCATCCCTGCCCTGCTGGGCCCCCCCCCGCCCGGCTGAGGGCAAGGTAAAAGCTTTGCCCCTTTTCAGCGGCACTGGGGGGGGTGCAGGGCAGGGATTTGGGGAGGATTTGGGGACATTTTCAAGACAAACACTTTCACTAAAGAGGATTTAAAAGTCTAATTACGCCCAGCTAAGGGCTTTGTGCCCACAGCCCGGGGAGGAAGGGGGTCCCTGCCCTCTCAGCGGGCATTGGCCCCCCCCCCGGGTTGGGGGGAAAGGCCAGACCCTGCCCAGGGCCTGCGGGATCAGCTCTGCCCATGGGGCTCGTCTCCGCTTGGGCACAGGGATGGGGCTGGGGAGCTTGGCACCGGCCCCCGCTGTCCTCGGGGGCTGCCCAGGACCTGTCCTGCCCCATCTCCTGCCCCGTGTCCTCCCCCATCTCCTGCTCTGTATCCAGCCCCATGTCCTGCCCCACATCCTGCCCCATGCCCTGTCCTGTGTCCTGCCCCATCTCCTGCCCCATGCCCTGCCCTGCATCTGGCCCCAATGCCCTGACCCATGTCTTGTCCTGCATTCTGCCCCACATCCTGCCCCGTGTTTCCCCCCATGTCCCGCAGGGCAGAGCTGATGCCCCCGCTCCCGGCCGGGCTCCCCTCACCGGGAACTGCCACCGCTGCCACCCGGGTCCGGGTCCGGTCCCTCGCCATGGGACCCTCGGGACACCCGTGAGCGCGGGCAGGGACTGATGGGTGCTCCCCACCCGCGCCCACCCCAGCTGCGCCGGCCGAGCGGGCAGGTTGCTAAACAAGTTAATTAGATCATGGAGCTGGAGGCTGGCGGCTGAGTGAGAGCCCCGACTGTCAGGCTGCTGGAGTTGTGAAAAAGTTAATTCAATTAAGTTTTCCCTCTAAACTAATTAGGTAGCAATCTGCCACGCAAGGAGCTGCTGCTATTGCTACCCAGAGCCAGGGGCAGAACGGGGAAAGGGGGGGGGGGGGGAGGAGGATGAGGGGGATGAAGGAGGAGAGGAGAGGGAGGGGGACAAGGGGGGGATATGGCAGGGGGGAGCCGGATGGTGGGTGAGCTGGGGCACCCCGTCCCTGCCAGGCTGGGGGTGAGGGGCAGTGCCAGGGAGACCCCCTGCATCCCTGCGGCTCCCGTGGGAGCTGGGATGCAGATGTGGGTGAAACCTCCTGATTTCGGTGGGTGAAGGAAGATGGGTGCCGGCAGCAGGGGCACCTGGTTGTCCCCAGCATGGCCTGATGGGGTGGGGGCACAGGCTGACACCCCTCCCCATGAAACAGGTGCCAATGGCAGCGGGAAGGACTGGGCATGGTGCAGGAGCTGGGGACAGGGACGCCCCGTCCCTCCATCCCGCCAGGCTCTGGGGACCGTCCGTGACCCGAGGGCCCTGTCCATGTGTCCAGATGGGCTGGGGCCCCTCTGGAGCTGGGGGGGCTGACGGGACCCTCTCTGATGGGACCCCCTTTGGGCACAACCCAGGTACCCTGCACAGCTCAAGTCCCAGCTTTGTCGGGGTCTTTGACCAGGCGCAGCCCATGCCCTGTAGCAGCACACGATGGCAGCACCCATGGCATCCTCCCACGTCCCATCCAGGCCGTGTCACCCCACAGGGACACCCATGCTGCGGCGCAGACCCCCAGCAGGTCCCTGCCCCGCTGCCGCCGGGGCAGTTGGTCCCGTACCGTGCACGGCCCAGTGGTGCCGGAGGCCTCCGGCCGCCACCGCCGCTTTGTTCCCGGTGACAAAGCCCCAAGCCGGGGCCGCACCGAGGCCCCTCCACTCGCTGGAGCTCGCCTGCCCCTAATCGAATTAGGAGCCCGGCACGGGGCTGAAGGCTGGCGGTAATTGAATTTCCCCCGTCACAGCCTGATGTTTCTCCCCTCCGGATCCTGCCTCCCGTTTATTGTTCCCGGCCCGGCTGCGGTGGCACATTTATTTGATCTGTCAGAGGGAGCCCTTTCACCCGCTGCTGTTTGCTCAGAGGACGCCGGCGCCGCGCCTCCAGCACAATTAAAAACAAATAAGACGATCAGGGAGGGCCCCATGTGCCCCCCAAGTGCCGTCCCGGCCGGGATGCTCCTGCTGATGGGGCCCTCGTGGCTGTACTCCCTTGGGGGCACGGCATGGCACGGCACGGCATGGAATGGTACGGTATGGCATGACACAGCATGGCACAGTAAAGCATGGCAGAGATTGGCATAGCATGGAACAGAATGGCATGGCACTGCAGAGTGTGGCACGGCACAGCACAGCACAACCTGACATGGCACGGCACAGCATGGCACAGCACAGCGTGGTGTGGCACAGAATGACATAGTGTGATGGCATGGCACAGCACAGTGTGACCCAGCACAGCATGGCATGGCATGACATGGCACGGCACGGCACGGCATGGCATGATATGCCACAGCATGACATTTCCTAGCATGGCACGGCACAGCGTGGCGCAGCATGGCAGGACATGGCACAGCATGCCTGGCCGTGGGCTCCCCGCTCTCCTTGCGTCCCAGCCAGCAGCTCCAGGCAGGGATGGGGCCCGTTCCCGCTGCCGTGCAGGAGCACCCGCGAGAGCCCCGGCACCGGGTGCCCCGAGCCCGGCGGTGCCGGCGTGGGGGTGCTGGTGTCGTGGCACATGGGTGCTGGGGAGGGGGCTGCTCCCTGGGGCTGCATGGAGGGAATCTGCCTTCATCCCTGGGGTCAGCCTCAGCGTCACGCAGCACTGCCCGGCACAGCACGCTCAGCTCTGCCCCCCCTGCCCCATCACACACTTTACCACTGCTGCAGGACCCGTTTTCAGCCCCATTTCTCCTTGCAGCCCCCCAGGTTTGGGGCCTGGCTGGCACCTGGGGAGTTCCCGGGGATCCCGGCTTTGCCCTGCGGTGCCACCCCGGGGCTGCGCGTCCTGCACCGGGCCGGTGCGGTGCTGGACGTCGGCTGGAGGCAGCCTAGCCCCTGTGTCCGTGCAGAGCGTGGGGCTGGCGTTCGCCAGCGTCTTGTCGCTGCGGGAGGTGACAGCAGGTTTGGGGACGCTGCTTGCTGCCCTGCGAGGCACCCTGGTGTTTTCGGGGACCCCCTCCCCAAGCCCTGGCCCCTCTGCAGCCTTCCCCGCCTGGGGCAAGGACGCGAAGGGGTGGTTGATTCCCTGGCTGTGGCACAGGGGAAGAAGCAGGGACCGAGCCAGCAAACTCCCCTTCCCACCCCTCCGGTTGGAGTCAGCCATGCCCACCACGGCAGCGGCTGAATCTCTTCCTGGTCCTCCCGTGAAAATCTGAATTTGGGAGGGTCCAGAGAAGCCCAGCGAAGCTCCAAAACCCTTTCAGGGAAAGAGAAACCTGCTTTGGCTGTCCCGCTGTCCTCTTGCTGGTCACCCTGAGTGGCTCGTAAAGTCAAATCCTGCTGCTGGAGACCCCGTTCCCCATCCAGCTGATCCCTGGGCATTGCCAGCCCCCACATCCCAGCGCCTGGCTGGGAACAGGCTCATCCTCTCCTGCTCCATCACTCACCCGCTGCCAGCCTGAAGCTGCCCGGGCAGTGGACGGGGGTTGAGAGGAGCAGGGCACCCATGGACCACCAGCACGGGCGATGCCCAAGATGGGGCAGCTCCATTTGCCATCCCAGCAGCTCCGTTTAGGCAGAGCTTTTCCCCTTTTCCAGCCTTCCTTCCCCGTTTGCAGCCCTGCCCAAAGGCAGCGCTCAGGTCCCCAGCAGCATTACTGAATTAAGACCCATGACAGGAAAAGGTGACCAGGGTGAAAAGGTGGGTCAAGGCAGCCTCCCCCCAAACCTTCATGTATCCCCTGGAAAATTAGTGCCAGTGCTAAAACTAAAGCCACGCCATGGCCTGGCAGCACCAGCGGGGATGCTCGGGCAGGGGGACTTCACATAGTGGCTTTGCCGTGTCGGATGGGGCCGTCACCTCCGATCCGTCCCTATCCCCACGCCGGAGGGACTGTGACTTAAGGCTTATTGATTCGGGAAGGCTATTTGGTTTGATTTCCTTTTGTATTTAATTTCTTACTCTTCATAATCCGCCTCTGCGACACGTCACCGGCCGGAGGAGCGGGTGCTGTGTCAGTGAAGCGCTGCTGTCTCGGTGGCAGAGAGGGCTCCCCTCCTGGTGGGGTGACGGTGGTGACCGCGCACCTCGAACCCAGCCGGTACCCACCACGGGACACCTCATCCCACGCACCCAGGACCGACAGGCGTGACCCCTCACCGGGACCCTCGCCAAGGAAGGCAAACCCCTGAATCGCTCACACTGCTGGGCCACGCTTTCCCCCAAACCCCGGCAAGGCTCGGAGCTGGATGCTCAGAGGAAGTTGGAGAAATCTGGAGGATTTTCCCTCAACAACTCCCCCCATCTGCCCCATCAGCCCTGCGGCGCTGCCCTTGGCACGGGAACCCTCCTCCACCCTGGAGGAGATGCACCCCAAAATGGCTCACAGGGGAGACCCTCACCCCTGTGTCCCTCCAACCCTGTCCCACTGCTGGCACGTCCCCGGAGGAGTGACCATGGGGGGCCAGGGTCAGCCCCCAGCCAGCCCTGGGGACCCGCAAATGCGGCTGCTGGCAGGATCAGTCCCTGCAGAGCTCACGGCTTGGGAGAGCAAAACCTCCCGCATACAAACACGCAGGAAAAATCCAATTCTGCCCAGTGACAGCCACTGTAATTGGTCTGGGCTGGGGACCTTTGCTCCAGCTCTGACACTGGGGACAGCTTGGGCAGCTAGGTTAAGCCCGAGATATTAAATATTTCCCTGAATCGGGTCAGAAGCAAAGCAGCCGGGAGGATTTAGCAAGGGGTTTGCACTGGGATGTTGCCTGGCCAGGACGGGGAGATGTGTCGGTGTTGTTCATGGCTCCCATGGAGGAGCAGGAGATGCAGGAGCCCCCCGGGGACGTGTCCTGCCCACAGGCAATCCCCACCTCTGCTCTACCCGTCCTCTCCGCGCCCGCGCCAGACACAGGTCGTATGTGCACGCCGTGTTTATTGCCAATAAATAAAGAGAAGCGGGCAAAATACAGAGTCAGAGTGCTTGCTGGCTTTTAAAATGAAGCTGTCGCACACTCGATCCCTGTCCTACCCCTTTCCAGCCGCAGTCCAACCCAGCAAACCCAGCCTCCGCAGCAAGCCTCCTCTTTAAGGAATGACAAATCCTACCAGAGCCGGACACCCCAGCTCCCATATGGTCTGAAATCTGCTTTCCCCTTTCTTAAAAAGCTTCGATGCTTTCTCTTGTGCCAAGTGAAACCCCAGGACCCTCCACCTATATGTCCCCGAATGGCAGCATGGCACCTCACCACCCATAGCTACAGCTCCAGAGCCCTCTGCGCCCACCCCAGAGTAAGCAGGCGCAGGCTGATCGGGCAGCTCCTGCCTGCCCGTGCCTGGCTCCAGGCAGCGGAGGTAGCAGGAGCACAGCTTTGCCCCTGCCCTACCTGCTGCCTGCACTCACTGATGTGGCCACATTGCACACTTCCGAGTCTCGCGGTATTTTATTGTCAGCCCGCGCTGCCCGCAGGCAGCTGCTGGGGCAGAGTGTGCTGCAGGAGTGCTCGTTGCTGCCTACAAGAAGTAAGTAATGTTTTCTGGGTTCAGAGGTGCTTGGATGTCCAGTTTTCGGGATTTGCTGTCTTTCTCCACTATCTCCAACCGCAGGGTGGGCATCTTTGTTTTTTCCGCTCCAGGGGAAGAGCTGTCCTTGGTTTTCAGCAGATGCTTGTCCGAGTCCTCCACTGTGATCCTCAAGGTGCAGCCCCTCGGCAGCAGGTCCTGCTCGTAGGCAGCTGCCAGCTGGTTCACAACGCGCCGCTCAACCTGAAGAAATAAAACCAGCTCCCATCAGAAAACGCCTGTGAGCAGCCTCCCAGGGAGCCGGGCAGCTCTCCTTCCCACCTCCGGGCAGCGCAGGGTCCCAGAATCTCCTGCTCACCCTACTTATTCCCTGTCTCTTTCTGGAGTGTACTGGCTGTGCCGTTTCCTCCCACAGACCATGAACGTCTGCCCTTGGGAGCCGTGGGGACCCTCTTCTGCAGGGCAGACCCGAGCAATAATCCCCTCCTGACTCCCCCTGTGCAGAGCAGGGCTGGAGGTGATGCCATGGGCTTCACCCGTGCTCTGTCCTTGGCTTTACCTCATGTTTGATAGACCGGGCACCGTAGTGCAAGTTGTAGCCATCAGCCAGCACGTCCATGACCTCCCTGTCCCAGAGCAGGGTGATGTTGTGCCTCGCCTTGGCCTGTTGGGTGAGGAAGAAGAGGAAGAGTTACTGATGCCTTCAAGAAACCCTGGCACCCCATTCCTTGAGCAGTGGGGACACCACGGGCAGCACAGTGGGGTGTGAGCAGTCCTGGGCCAAGGAAGAAAGGGCACCAAGAGCTCCACCGGGCCAGACCCACCAAAGCAAGCGGTTCCCTAATTCCTATTTAGGCCCCCTGGAGAGCTCAGATGTGCAAGGACCAATTAGACAAATAATGTCTCTGAATGTGCCCCGAAGCTCACTGCTGCCCCAACACAGGAGGAACCATCCCCCACCGTCCCAAGAGGTCCCTACCCTCCCGAGTAGGGTCCCCTCATGTTGAACAGCATGTGAGACTATGGTAAAGATATACATTCACTCTGCGTCCACATCAGGAGGATGAAGGCTTGGGCAGGGATTTCCTCCTGCTCATGCATTGCTTGAGAAGTTACCTCTAAAGCCATGGATGGTTTTTACCTTCTTGGCCCAAAAATTCAGCTCCTTGTTGACAAGCTGGATGAGCTCCGAGTGGCAAAAAGGGAGAAAATAGACAATCTCATTGATCCTCCCCAGGAACTCATCTCGTCTGAAGTGAGCCTGCAGGGACAAGGGGCGAAGGTCAGCGGAGACAGGGTTGGTGACCCCGATAGGGACAGTAGTGACAGTGACGCTGCAGAAGGAGCTCCCCAGGGATCACCTCCATCTCCGACAGCTCACGCATCCATGTGGCGAGGCCCTGAAGCCATCCCACCCCATGCCATGGAGCTGGAAATCCATGGTGCCAGATCTCGGGACACCAGGAGTACCTCTCAGCATGGCTTATAGGAGGAATTAATTCTTCTGGAGATGGCAAGAGGAACTAGAAACAAATGTCTCCTGCAGTGTAAGCCCAGCTCCAGCCTCTTCTGCTGTTTGCTCCTGCCCGAGCCACTTACAGTAACACCCCTCGCTCCTCTCACGGTCTCCCAGTTCTGAGGCTCCAATCTGAGCCTTCTGCTGGGAGGTCAAATCCTTGGTCTCTGTAGGAGCTGCCAGGCGAGCAGCGCCATGAAGTGCTTCAGAAACATCTTAAAGAAACTTAATGTCATCAGGATGTGTTGCTGTGGTCAGGTTTTCCTGGCCCCTCTGCAGCAGTGCAGGAGCTGAGCAGATGGTGACCCTGGGAGAGCAGCGAGCCCCCAAAATCCCAGTGTAGCACTTCCCACCCCATGTTCCCCTTCTTGTCTCATGTTGTTGCTCTAATACAAGGGGACAGGGAGTGAGTAAGCAGCTGTTATTTGTTTCTACTGGACTCTGACCTTACTTCTTTGTGGGTGAAAATTAAAAAACGACGTCATGTCACTTATCTCACAGCTGGGTGAGGAACATGGATATTGCATCGAATGACTGAGTGACCAAAGCTCAGGACACCTGAAACATAAGCCATGAAAAAAATCATTCATACCTTCAAGATGGGGCGAATAACCTTTTCCTTGAACTGCTTGGAAATGGTTATCTTGTCGGTCATCTGGACATCCTCTGGAAGACAGGAGGACACAGGGTGTTGGTGGGTAAGGTGGGACATGGGCTTCCCATCTGCCCAGCTCCCGGAGGATGGACGAACAAAGCAGCGTGACAAGGAGCCAGAGGCTGAGCAGGGGGGTGAGGTGGGGGTCTGGAGGGGACCTCAGAACAGACCTGGAACCTCCACACCCACCACCATCCACGCTTGTTCAGTAGTGGGGTGTCCCTGCGCTTGACACTCTGGACAGCAGGTCTGGGTCTCCCGTGGCTGCCCCTGCACGTGTCGGGTGCCCGAGGAGAGCACCCTACACTGAGGTGTTTCACTTGCATGGCAAAAGAGCTCCGGCTCTGCCTCCGCTCTCTGCCCTACACCCCAGGAGCTGCCGCCTGGAGGCTTTGGATAGCAGGAGTCCTCACTCGGCCTCCACAGACCCCGGCTGGTGGCTGGGTTCTGGGAGCCGGTGGTAATTACATTACACACAGGGCACATCGTCACCCGTGGCTGCTCTGTGTAGGCTCCCGCAGCTCTGTCAGGCACAGAGGAACAGTCCTCGGTCACTTCAGCAAACTGCAAAACCCCTGTTCTGACCGTTTGTGGCACAACTTTGCCTCTGGCCGGAGTCTACTTCCCTCAGCTGACTGCAGATGGAGCCAGGGTCTGGCTGGCTCCCGAATCCCAGCTCAGAACAGACGGCTCAAATGCAAGGTTTACCTGTCTGCCGCCCAAATTTGCTTTTCCCTTTGTCTTTACCGCCTCATTCCTTCCTACATCTTCATGCATTTAACTCCACATGCTATTTTAGTGCAAGGATGCTCATTGGGAGATCCCTTGCATCCAAGGTGCTCTGGATAGGATCCTGACACGCAGGGCGGTGGAGAAAGACCCACGCTGGGTGCTGGGAGCCCTTCCCAGCTCGCAGCCTTGGTGCAGATCGTTGCAGCCCCAGCAGCGGCAGAAGGAGCTCTTTTCCACCGGACCCACACTGGCGCCAGCATGCAACGAAGTGGTGCTGTGTGCTCTGAAATCACCTCTTCTCCTTCTTCCCCATGGCAGACACAAGCACGCTCGTGGTTCTCGTTTGCATCCTGGGTGGGGAGTTTGCTGCACAGCATGGGGGAGATAGACAGTATGCCCCATCCGTGCGGTCTAAATGGAGCAGGGGGGGGTCTTTGGTTATAAGGATTTGGCCCATTTCACTTCTCTGTTTTCTGCTAAAAGACACCAAGGGGTTTTTCACTAAGTCACAGGAACTCGGCATGGCATTCTGGAAGAGGAGAGCTGGAGAAGGCAGAAGAGACAGAGCTGCCCCCCATATTCAGGTTTGCCACCAGTAATATCTGCTGCTTCCACTCGCAGATGCAGAGATGCTGCAGAAGCAGCTCCTTCCCTCTATCTTTCCATTTATCTGCCCACCCAGGCACTTACGTTGACCTGGCCACTGCCTTCAAGAGCATCTCCAAGCCAAGAACTCAGTAAATTGCAATGAGCTCCACGAAACTCAATTGAGGGCAGGCTTCTGAGCCGAAATGCATTTTCCGGCTATGCTCTCTCACTGCCATTCGCTCACTGCAGCTGTCTGCTGTACAGTTCTAGAAATTAAAATTCAATGCTTTCCTCATTTAGGAGAAAAGTGCTTGGCATTTTAAAATGTTATTCTTGAAAGTTCAGTTGCAGGCATGCTTTGTCCTTTACCTAGTTTGATTGAAGTTTAAAGATTCTGAATTAAGCCAGCTTTGGCATCCACTTCTCAAAATAAAAAGGAAGAGACAGTGAGAAAGAAGCTGGAAAATACATTTGACACCAAAACCAAACATTTTTTCCTGCTCCCGTGGAGCTGATGCAGAGGGCTGTGGTTGTTTCCCGGGCACAGCCACAGCACACACTGCACACCACAGCTTCTCCGGGCATTTCCACTGGTGAGCAGAACTCTCAAGACTGACCTTTAGGAAATATGGTGTATCTGTGACAGCACATACTGTGACGTACCCTATGGAAGATGCATGTCCAGACATTTAGGGTCTTAAAAAAAAACCAAAACTGACGAGTTTTTTAAAACTGATGAGAAAACAAGGGATGCAGCCATCATTCGTGGCTGCCTGGTTATCCACAGGCACAGCAGCACGCGATGGAGATGATGTTTCCCTGTGCCAGTGCCTGTGCTCACAAACTGCCATGGATTTTAGAGCTAGAAGGGACCGTCCCTGGTGCAGGCATCGCCGACTACCGTCCGTCCATCCCTCCTTGGCTCAGCAGAGACCTACCAGTCCCTGGGGTCTCCTGGTGCCACTGCAGTTATCACCAACCGGCTGGTGAAGGGTCGCGCATAAATTGGGACTCTGCTGCCTTCAGCGGAGTTGTGTAGTTCAAATCTTAGAGGCTGCCCTTGCTCTACTCAATTCTCCTTTTATTACCTAAATCACATTTTTGGAAAATTTTCTACAAGACCCTGATATGTGGGTCCAGGGCTCCATTCCAAGGTGAAGTAAAATTGATTAAGCTCAGTCCTTTTTGGAAGGACTGTGAGGAAACAAAACTCTTCCTCTTTAATATGAGCACCTGTACCAGCCCCAGTCTTTTCTAGAAAGCATTTGGAAGGGTCCTGAAAGGATGAAAAGGGTGAGGAGATAAAGGAAGAGCGCACAGGATGAGGAAGACTGAGAGGTGGAACAGAAAGCCTCCTCCAAAGATGTGATCTCCCTCTGAAGGATGTGATCTCAAATAATGAGGATTTCAAAACAGGGCAAGCCCAAAGCAGAGGTATCACAGGAGGGAGAACGGTGGAGATAGGGGTGTGGGACTTCTCAGCAACAGGTCATCCTAGAAGGCAACAGCATGACTTCCTAGACACACACACAAAAGATCAGGCAGCTGCCTTCCCTTCTGGCAGAGGAGCATCCCTGAGGCTCGCCCTAAAGCTGCAGTGCCTGGAGGACGTGTCAGTGCGGACCAGCTGCAGGGGCGAGCAGTGGAGAGGCAACCGAAGGGTCTGGGTGCTCCCCCCTGGCAGAAGGATGGCTGAGCTGGTGTCAAATTAATGTTAGGAAGGAGGTGGATTCTTTAGTGATTTGGAGTATGACATCAAAAGACCAGTACCTAAGTTTTCTGCGATCCTTTTCTTGCTCATCTCCATGGCCTCTTGTCGGAGCTGCAGAGCGTGCTGCGCAATCTCATCGCTTGCCACGTTGGAGGTCATGATAAAGATGGCATCCTTGCAGTCAATGGTTTTCCCCTTCCCATCCGTCAGCCTGCCCTGCAACAACACCGAGTCAACACAAGCAGCGTGAGCAGGTGCCACAGGACATTGCCAAAACATGAGGTAAAACGACATGGACCCCATTTTTCCCCCTAGCAGATTTATTTTTGAAGGGATGCCCAAGGATACAGGCAGGAAGGAGGCAGGGCTGAGCTGCAGAGGCTGAAGAAGCCCCCACCTCTCCGAGGAATGGCAGTAATTTGTCCTGCACGTGGTCCCAGCCTGCCCCATCCAGGACACACTCGATGGAAGCCCTGGGAGATACCTCGCAGGGGAGGTGGGCTGGGGCAGCCCATATGGCTGCCCATACATAACTCAACCGCCTTTGATGCTCTGCCTACCCTCCTGCTGTGGTTTTGGGTCTGACGCATGAGCTCTGGTGAACCCCACCGGTGCAGGTGAAGTTGTTGTCACCTCATGCCGCTGTCCCAGCCCTCTAACAGAGGCTGTTGCCCCTCAGGTAGGTTTGAAGGACTCTCAGAGGCAGTCCAGGCTCTTGGCTCAGCCCTGCCCATGGTTCTGGTTTAGGCTGGGACACTGGGCTTGGTGCTGGAGTGGCTGAGACGTGAGTCATTCCCCCATACAGGCTCTTTTGGGGGGCAAAACGGGCAGCAGCAGGCATCGGTGCCTTGAACAGCTCCAGCAACATTGCCCAGATGTTCACCAAAGCCTTCCAGATGAGTCAGTTCAAAGCTCTCCGTGGCACCGTGGCTGCCTGGGAGGGCAGGGAGGGCTCAGAGGGGGCTTTGTAGTGGTCTGAAAGCACCACGGGGATGCACAGGCTGCTAGTAGCCTGACTGAAAATAAGCAAAGCTGAAATAACCTTGCAGAAATAACTGGGTTATGGCTATAATGGAGTGAACTAAGCAACGGAGAGGCCGTGACAGCAAGAGGCAATAGAGACCATCCCTCATGCCTGCGGGATTGCCCAGCAAACCAAACCAGGGCAGCCCAGCACTGCGCTCAGTGGTGGGGGCGACCGCCACAGCAGCCAACTGGTGTGGCATCAACCTTCCTCCTACCAAACCAACGCAGGAACCCTTCAAAAGTACTAGTTCTCTTGATTAATAAAATAAAAAAAGAGAGAAAAATAAGGAAAAAATAAGCAGCTCCCCAGGCAGTTTCTTTCCTCGATATGTCTCCAGCAGCAGATATCCAGCACAATGACACAAATCCTTGTTGGGTGCTTGAGATTAACATTTGGGTTATTGCCCTGTCAAGTGCGTGGTACAGGAATTGATTTCACATTTAGCTGCTGCTGCGATGATCTATGCAAGAAAAAATTGTGTTATTAATCCCTAAAACAAAAAAACCCCAAACCTTCCAGCGCATTGCTCAGGAGCTTGGTTGTCTCCGAGGAGAGACTGGGACCTTAAAAATAAACCAAAAAGCTTGCATGCAACAGGCTGAGGGCTCAGCAGAAGGTGCAGAGCCTGGAGACACGCATTTGTCCCTGGCTCCCACCAGCTCGTACAAGAGAGCTGCAGCTGCCCAAGACAGGTCATATGCCAAGCGTCCCCCAGAGACCAGCAGACAGCAAAGGACTCCAAAGTCACAGACTTTGTGCTGCCTTCCTCAGACAGCAGGTATCTGCTCTCCTTCCCACTGCCAGCAGGATCAGGTAGTGTCATGCGTGGAGATGCCTGGGAGGAGTATCAGGGAGCTAACAGGCACGGACCTGCCTCTAACATCGACAAAATTCCTTGGGTAGCTACCTTGGAGGAGTCTAGGGCTTCTATCTGGGACTTCAGCTGCCTCCAGAGGAGAACACCACACTCCTGGAGATGCCTGGGAGTTTTCCTGGAGAGCTACCAGGCATGGACCTTCCCCCAGCATATACAGTGCTTTCGGGAGCCTGACTCCTCCAAGGTAGCTACCTGAGGAGTTTTGTGTATGTTAACGCAGGTCCATGCCGGTAGCTCTTCAGGATTCCTCCCAGGCATCTCCAAGAATCTTCTGGCTTCCTCTGGAGTCAGCTGAAGTCCTGGGAAGCAGCCCCAGACTCCTCCTAGGTAGTCAGCTGAATGGTTTTGCAGGGGGGCTGGAACTAGGGTCTTTAAGGTCCCTTCCAACCCAAACCATTCTATGATTCTATGTTTGGGGGAGGAAGGGTGTGAGACAAATCACATGCCAACTGAAAAGTCATAAATTAACCAACCTGAACTAAAACCCAGCAATTAACAAGACATGACTCATTAGGATACCAATGGACTATGAAGTCCCCCGACCACCCTGCTTTTCTGATGTTGTGACAACACCCTGACCTGAGCCTGGGACCTAGGAGACGATTTCCTCCATGCCATGGAAGTGTACATGGGGGGCGGGCACAGGGCACCCACGGGAACAGGACTGCTGTCCTCCTGCCTCCTCTTGTTGCTCCTCGACCAGCAGCCCACCTATTCCCACACCGAGCTGTCACTGGGGCGTTTTCTTTAGCAGTATCCTCATGACAGTCTTCACCGTCACACCTTCCCGGTGACATGGGACAATCCGATTCCCAAGCTTCTTCCTCAAATTTCCAACCCTCCCATCATTGGCTTTTTCTTTGCCTGAAGATGTCATTTATTCCACCAGGAGACCTCAGCATCATCCTGCTTCCTGATGTTAAAATGCAGAAGAGGCTGACTGGCTGGGTCACATTTTTCAGAAGGGACTATTGATCTAGAGCATTTCAGCTCTGCTCCAGGACATCTCCTGCAGCCATCGTCCCTTGCATCACTCACTGTCACCTTCCGAACGGTCCCTGTGCAAACCCTGACCCTGAAATGTGGATCTACCTCATCAAACAGCTGCAGCATGATGGTGAGGACATCTGGGTGGGCTTTGTCAACCTCGTCAAAGAGCACCACAGCATTTGGACACTGCCTCAGCTTTTTGGTGAGCTGCCCGCCCTCTTCATGGCCGACGTAGCCAGGCGGAGAGCCGATAAACTTGGCGACCTAGGAGGAAGCAACAGGACACGTGAAAGCTGATCCATGGGTGCCAGGAACGCTATTGGTAGCTCAGCAGGCAGCCATGACTCTTTGCTGCAGACAAATCAAGCTCTATATTCTTTGTGACATCTATCGCACCCTGGGTATCCCCAAATCAGCTTAATAAGCAACAATTTGGCAAAATGCAGATTGGTGGCTGCTGCAAGCAATTACCTTGCCCAGAGCTTTAACCAGTAGAATCTGCAGGAGCAGCCACGAACAGGCGAAAAGGCATCATCCCTGCTTTTCTAAGCAGTGTCTGAGCGACCTATCCCAGCTGTCCAAGACCTATTTTCATCTCCTTTAGCCTTTTTAAGAGCAAGAATTCAAAGGATTATGAGTGGCAGGTGGCTCTGGTGGGGAATCAAAGCTTGGGAAGAGGCCACGATGGAAATATTTTTCCTGTGTCAATAACCAACTTCACTACTTGACATCATGATTTTTTTGGTTAAAAAATTTAGAAGATTATTTAGAAGAATATTTCTGACAATAGAAATGTTTTGGCAAAAATGACAAGTGATTTTTGATGTACAGCTTGGAGCATTTTCAAGTGACCAGGGTCTGTGTATGCATCTTTAGGTGTATAAAAGTTGAAAAGAACAAAATTATCAGTCAGTTTGCTAATCCTGCGTTGTTCTCTGGGACGTTGGACATGCAGAGTCAGTGGCTGGCTGGTTGTATGGGCAGCAGAAGCCATTCGTGGAGCAAAATCCCAAATCCTCATAAACCAAAGAAATTTCCTCTCCTTAATCCAGGACAAGGAAGCAGCACAGCTCAAGGGTGAGTGTGTCGTGGTCTCAGTGCTGGTGAATGACAAAAGCTTCATGCGCCATGGCACGGCCGTGCTGGTGTGTCCCCTTTCGGTGAGCCTGGCTCCGTGGGGCTGGCAGAGGAGAGAAGCCACGGCAGCTTCTAACTAAGCACCTAACTTGTATAGGGAAGACACGGACCTGTTGGAGTGGGTCTGGAGGAGGCCACAAAAATGATCAGAGGGCTGGAAGACCTCTGCTGTGAGGACAGGCTGAGAGAGAGTTGGGATTGTTCAGCCTGGAGAAGAGAAGGCTCCAGGGAGACCTTATAGCAGTACTTAAAGTACTACAGTACCTAAAGGGGGCTTGTAAGAAAGATGGGGACAGGCTTTTTAGTAGGGCCTGTAGCAATAGGACAAGGGGTAATGGTTTTAAACTAAAAGAGGGCGGATTCAGACTAGATATAAGGAAGAAATGTTTTACGCTGAGGGAGGTGAAGCCCTCGCCCAGGTTGCCCAGAGAGGTGGTCGATGCCCCATCCCTGGACACATTCAAGGCCAGGCTGGACGGGGCTCTGAGCAACCTGATCTGGTTGAAGATGTCCCCAGTCATGGCAGGGGGGTTGGACGAGATGACCTTGAAAGGTCCCTTTCAACCTGTCCTAGTTTCAGCTGGGATAGAGTTAACTGTCTTCCTAGTAGCTGGTAAGGTGCTATGTTTTGAGTTCAGTATGTGAAGAATGTTGATAACACTGATGTTTTCAGTTGTAGCTAGTAGTGTTTAGACTAATGCCAAGGATTTTTCAGCTTCTCATGCCCAGCCAGCGAGAAAGCTGGAGGGGCACAAGGAGTTGGCACAGGACACAGCCAGGGCACCTGACCCAAACTGGCCAACAGGGTATTCCATACCATCTGACATCCCATCTAATATAGGAACTGGGAAGTGGGGTGGGCAATCGCCTCTGGGGGACTAGCTGGGTGCCGGTCGGTGGGTGGTGAGCAATTGCACTGCGTATCATTTGTACATTCCAATCCTTTCATTATTGCTGTTGTCATTTTATTAGTGTTATCATTATCATTATTCGTTTCTTCTTCTCTGTTCTATTAAACTGTTCTTATCTCAACCCGTGGGTTTTGCTTCTTTTTCCCGATTTTCTCCCCCATCCCACTGGGTGGGGGGGCAGTGAGTGAGCGGCTGTGTGGTGCTTAGTTGCTGGCTGGGGTTAAACCACGACACAACCCAAACCATTCTGTGGTTCTATGGTTCTCCCATTCAAGTGGCTCCTTTTTGCCAAGCGATATGGGCAGGCTGCCCGGGGAGAGCTGCGATCCCCCTTCCCCGAGCATCGCCGCCCTGCACCGCCGCTGCCGCCCCTGCCCGCTCCCACGGACACGGAGGTGAGGGGGGTCCCGCTGACTCGGGAACAGCGGAGAAGAAATTAGCCGATGGCAGCTAATTCGTTGCATTCGTTTCACAGTGCCTGGGGCTACGTGAGGCTCCCCTGGCTCCTTCAAAGGATGCCGTCTCCTGGGCTGACCTCCTGATCCTTGTTTGCTTGAAAAATTTATATTGCTTTCCCTGCAATTCTCTACTTTATTCATTCCCTTTGCTCTGCCTCTTGTCTTTGTCAGGGCACAGTATTTTATATCTTACATTTATACTGCTACTCCTAACTCCTCTTTCTTTGTACTGAATCATCAACATGGCTTTATTTTTATCTATTTTTGACTCCTACAGTGTAGGAACCTATCATAACCAATCTATCAGGCCAGCAGCAAGCACGTCTTTATTTTCTCTTCCCACACCTCTTCACCTCACTGCTTTGGACAAAATAACATATTTTCTGGACCTTTTCTAGCCTTGGCCATCTGCAGTTCCTGACGATGGTGCTGAGGCTCCCACTGCCTCGTGCCAGGTCAAAACTCGAATCAGCCCTTGTCAGCGTGGCATGCTGAGTGTGAGGGTCTGCCTGACCCCTGCCCACTTGCAGCCTGGTGTGTATGGGCCGGAGGCTGGCTGCAGACCTCAGCAGCAAGAAATGCAAAAAAATAGTACTCCCATCTTGGACCGGTCCTTCTGAGCTCCTCCCCAGCAGCCTCCTCCTCCTCCTCCAAGACACCATCTTCCCAGGTCCCAGCCAGCAAGTCCTCCTCCTCCTCCTTCTTCCCTGTCTCCGTACAACAATGCAGCAGCTCCAATGGGAATGATCCTCAGATCCTTCATGGAATTTTTCTCATCCCATGCTTTCTGGATTTGGGTGCACTTCCCCATTGGCATCAATAAAAAATACAAGGCTCCTGCACAGCCATCAAAAGAAAAATATTATGAACGTATCTCAGCTAGGACCTTGCTGCTTTTTGGGGAGACAGAGCCCTCCAAAGGGATTTAGGGCCCCCCCCCAGCCCCAGGGGTGACCCTGGTGAGATGTCCCACCTCTCCTGCGGCACCAGAATTGGGCAGAAGGTGTGACGGGAGGCGTGGACTCTGCACCACAATCCTGTCTTCTGCTGGATTTTCCTCCTTTCCCTGGTGGGAGGTACTCTGAGGCGATGATCCCGCACCAGACTTGGCAATGTGTCGGAGGTAAGGAAGGGAATGGGGCTTTGGGCTGAGCCCTGCCTGCCTGGGCAGGAGTGCACAAACAGCCCTGGCACGGGTGGGTGACGTACAGCACGTGGCTTGTGCCCAGGCTGCAGATTTTCATGCACAATATGATTTCTTCTCAGTCACTCTTCCCCCAAGGGTCGACACTGTGTACAGGAGCCACAGCATCAGATACAAATTATTGGAGCTTTTCTTGCTCCTTGGTCTCTGTTTCTAATTTTTTTGAGTTAAACTTGCTTTTTTGGCTGGTATTTCCCATATTGCAATTTATTGCACAGCCCAAAGCAACTGCTATTGCTCTGTCTTTGACACATCAAACTGCCCATTTTCTGGAGAACGTGGAAGTAATTCGGGAAGGCCACTGCCAGGATGAGACAGGAGATGCTCGTCACATTCAGCGGCAGCAGGGAGATGCTCAGCACTGCTGAGGACAGGGACCAAATGCAGGGGAACGAGGGCATTGACAGGATTTGTTTAAATTACCCATTAAACTTGAAGCTGCACCCCTTGGAAGCAGAGACAGCCCATTTACTAACCTCGTGCCTCTCCTGGAACTCCGACATGTCCAGTCTGATGAAACCCTGCAAGAGAAAGAAACTCTTAACGTGATTTTTGATGAATGTGCTCCAAGTTTCATTACATTTAAAAGGCTCCTCCAGAACCAGGCAGGTGGCTGCACAGATGAACACAACAAGGTTTTGTGGTTCCCCAGCACAGCCAGCACTGGAGTGGCCAGATCCACCACAAAGTGCTGAGGGTTATTCTGAGGAAGAGGAAGATGATTGTAGTTTCTCAAAGAGAGACAGGAACAGTTCCCACTGTTGGCTCATAGCCCCTGGCCGAGATTCACTTCAGACACTGCTTGTTGCTAGAGCTGGAGCGATACAGATGGGACTGAAACAGCAACTCACAATTTGCTAAATAAAATGGATATTCTTGCAGTTCAGCTTTTTAGAAATAAATCACAAGAAGAATGCAATGCCTCTCTGCAAAAATAAAATAAAAATCAAAATCATAAAGCCAAGGTAAACTAGGTTTGTGGGTGATCACCTTAAATAGATAATATTGTTAGAGAATTTACAGCTACTACCCAAGGTTCCTTTTTGCATTTGAAAAGCTGATGATTCACTGCAGACACTGAATTTCCTGGGCTTGCAGCTATAATCTAGCTCCTAGAGGTACAAGAATAGAATAGAATAGAATAGAATAGAGTATTTCAGCTGGAAAGAACCTACAATGATCATCCAGTCCAACCGCCTAAGAAGAAGGCAAGCCTGAATATTCAGCTTCAGAGCTAAAGGGCAGGACATTTGGCAGCACACAGGGAGCCTAGAGCTTTTCTGGTCCCGGGTGATGCTTTGGGGCACCAAACCAAGACAGTGCTGCCATGAACTTCCAAGGGACAGAGTGCCTGGTTTGCCATTCTCCTGTGAAATACCAGTATTTGCAGGGAGGTGGTAGTGGTGGTAAGAGTTCAGGCCAGTTTAGGACAGATTTCAATTCAAAACAGCCACATTTCCCTGCAAAATATTAAAATACCAACAAAATGCCCAGGGCAGAGTGAGGTGTACAAAACTGGGGCCTGATCCTGGCGGCATGCATGCTGAGGAGTGTCCCACCAACATCCTGGCAAACAGCTGGCACAAGCAAAGCAGAGCTGGGCTCTGCAGGACCTGCTTTGCTTTGGTCTGATCCTGCTCCCAGTCCTCCTGCCGCCGTGGTCATACCACGCAGGCTGGACAAAGAAGTTAGCATGTGTCATTACCTTGCAGCCTCTCTAGCAGTATGAAAATGGGACAGTTACGGGTTTTCCTTTCATAATCCATCAGTTCCTGCGAGTTGCTGCACCCCCATAACTGCACATGGGGTTTATGACCCCCCATCACACCGCTCGTTACAGCACTGATGGCTAAGCTGATTCATTACCAATAAAACTCCGATTTGTGCATGCTATTGAATTAACACAACATTCAGTGTTTAACTGATTTCTCCATTTGATGTTTGGCCGGGCTTTGACCAGTTCCAGGTGTGGGAGTCAGGGATGAAGGTGCTTGGGACGCAGGAGCCAGGATTTATTGCTTCTGGAAGGCAATTATAGAAGGATGAGGAAAAGAAACCAGAACAGCCGTTTTTTATAGCGTTGTTTTACTTTTGATCTTCTTTCTACACATGTCATTTTATCTTGCGTCCGTTCTCTGCCGGAGGATGTGGGGGAGAGGAATTAATCTATTGTCGGTGCAGGGGGCAGCTCTGTTTGTGTTTCCTCCTCTTCCCCGGCTCCAACCTCCGCACGTTCTCCGGTCCTCCACGCGAGAGAGCTGGGCATGTCCCAAAGGTAGGCAGAGACTTAAATGTGAATTGGGGAGCCTGTCTTTAAAAGCTTGGTGTTTTAAAATCTCAGACATCCCTGAACTATCCCCCTACTAAGCCACCACCACCTAGAAATAATTCTAACCCATCTTCACTAAACACTGCCAAGTGGATAACAAACTAAACTACACAAACAGCTTCTGCTATTTGAAACATTTCAGCACTAAGAACCCGAGCGCAAAATCAATGCCACCACCTCTACCGCTGTACTGGTATGATGCGACAAGTGGTGCAGCTAGGGACATGTAAAACGGATTTTCAGTATTTTATCCTTCTAACAATTTACAGTGTTATTAGTAACAGAGGCAAAAAAATACGTTCACAACACAGGATGTCAAAATGACAGCAACCTCAAATGGGGAACACAAGATATTGTTAAATCCATTTAGATTTTTACAATTCAAATATACTGGTAACATAGACAGGAACCTTCACAGGTTCATTTTAACGCAGCTGAAGCCCTTTCTCAGTGCGCACAGACAGACCTCACGTTTCTCTTCTATGGATGAATTAAGCGTGCTGCAAGGCAGCCGGGCTGGCCAGTGAGCTGGACTCCCAGCCTAGCAAAGCCAGACAATGACCCTGCCACCAAGAAACCAAACCCACCCCGTTACTAAAAGCACTTGGACGGCAAAAAGCGAAGAGGCATTACCTTTTTGACATCCTTATGAATGTACTTGGCTGTCTGCTTGGCAAGCTCGGTTTTACCTGTTCCAAAGACAGGAAGAAAAGACTCGTGTTAAACCACGTTTGTCCACTGTCTGTCTGTCCGTCAGCTGTGCTAACACCAGGGCTAGCACCTCCTGTAACCGATACACATATTTTTTTCTGCAAAATGCACTCATGGGAAGAGGGTATCACTGTCAGATCCCTGGGATAATACCCTGATGAGAGCCCTGGGCAGGACACAGCCAGGCAGCAGTTAAGGGGTTGATTAGGAGAGCAGTATCACAGCGCCAGCTGCTTCATTTTTAGTAGTTGATTCTTACATGATGGGCAGACAGATCTTTATTTTTTTCCACAAAAAGGTGTGGTTAGATCAGGCTTTTGCTACACTTACTATCACTATTCTCGGTTTCATAAGCAATGTCTTTTACTCTCTAGATAAAGAATTTCAGGGAAATGGGATATTCTTTCCTTCTTTGATTTATATAAGGCAACTGTCATAAAATTCTAGGATTAGGAACAATCAGTAATGGAGCAAATCCACACTGACACGGATGAATACACACACCAGCTCACAAAAGGCCAGATCCTGTCCTCCCAACCCATCCATTCAGGGAAAAACTTCATTAAACAGGCAGGCACTACTCCGTGTCGGAAACATCCCCCACTCTGCCAGCAAACCCCTCTTCCCTGCTGCCACCCACTGGCACGTAATTGCTGAGTTTATTGGGTTTATCAGGTGGAGGATTTGGCTATTTCGGTTCCTGGGATTATGAGCAAAGGTGAGGTGCAGCCTTTCACAGCCACGGAGGATGCTCTGTGGGTTTACAACAGTACCTCGCGTACCGTCTGAAGCCCATGTGCTATCTGCACTCCACATATATCCATTTTAGATTTAACTGCACACTGAAAAATAAACACTCTGACATGTTAGGGCAGAGAGCAGGCACATAGACATGCTATAAACAACTACACCAAATAAAAAAATTGTGTCTTAAAAACCAAACTAGCTAAAAAAAGTCCAGTATTACTGGAGTATTACACATCTGCCCCAGTCCCACCCTGACACAGCTGTATTTTGGTGACGATAGATTGGGTGGGTCAGATCTGCAGGATCACTTAACCAGATCACCACAAAAGGGCTGCAAAAATAGGAATTCATCACTGTGCTCGGAAGCCTGCTCTGGCAGGTGAAATCTCTGCCAAAATTTAGCATCTTACTTCAGTTCAAGCTTTGTTGGCTTCGTATGTTGCTATATTGTAGATCCCAATGTGTAAGCATATAGGTATATATGTGTACTTATACATATTGTATGTACATATATACAAATGGATCTTTAAAGTGCTTAACTGCTGTGGGAATCTACTGAAATGTGAAGACATATTAGATATGAATTTGCACATATTTGGACTTTCAGGCTGCTGTTACTTCAAGCCCTATTTAAAATATCCATTTGAGACAATAAAATTCTCAGCTGTTTTGCTTTCTTATTTCAATATTCATTTTTATGGCAGTAAAAGAAAGAAAAAAAACCCCACGGAAATACATGGGAGTTGAAGAGCTGACAATTTACATTACTGAGCCTTCAGACCTGCTATAAGCTGGGCAATGAAGTCTCAAAAACATTTCTTACTGTTTTTATACAGCTTTATAGCAAGTCATTTAGAGTTAATACTTGGCCTGCCACTGCTCTTAGGCAGGAGCCTGGTCAGGCAGCAATCCTTGTGTGTGTCCCGTTGCCTTAACCCCTCCAGCACCGGCATCTTCCCAAGGACCACGGGAGTCAGTGGATGCAGGAGAAGCACTGAGGTTGGCTGTTTCAAATGTCACAGTTCGGTTACTTTAAAGCTGCTTTTTTTTTTTTCCCTCCCTAAAAGTCATTTTGTCCATTTCATGAACTGATCAGCTGTCATGTTGCATTTTATTGTGCTTGAGGACAAATATTATCAGTGTCAATAAAATCCTGTCATTACAAAGCAATCCTTGCCCTTAGGAGCAAGATGAGCAGAGATTCAGTTTGCAAGCAGCAAATTTCTACTATTACCCCACCCATGGAGGCATTCCTGCTGGAAAGCACAGGGCTGTTAAAATAACACTTTTATTGTGAAAACCGCCCCTTCTTGAGACTTGGAGGGCAGACAGTCCCCTGGGATCATTCAGTGTGAGGCTGCTCGTGCCCCAGCGTGGGATGTGGCTGTGTGTGCTGGAGTCTGGCGTGGTTGCCCTGTGGGACGATGGACTGGGTAACCAGTTGGAAGGACGACAGCATCTTTAGCTGGTATTTTATGCAGAGCCTGCGAAAAGTGCTGCGGGCCTGTGCTGAGCCTGAGGAGCCACCCTGCCGCAGCCCCCTCTCCCAGCCCAGCTGCGACATGGGGCTCTCCGTCCCTCTCACTGCAACCCAGACATTACCTATTCCAGATGATCCCAAGAAAAGAAAGACCAGTGGGTGCTCCTCATCATACCAGCCATTTTCTTTCCTCCGAATAGCTGCATTTAAAGACAATGAAAACAAAAAAGGGGGGGGGAAAGGCATATAAATCAATGACACAAAAGCAAGTATAATTATCACTAAGTATACACTATGTTTTACTGCTCTCTACCCACTCAAAGTCCTCACTACCATTAGTGCTATCTAATTTGATTAGCCAGCCAAGGCCCCAGAGACACCTAATCAGGTTAGCATGGATTTGGAAAGCTGCCCAGAGCAGATTTCGGATAAAGTTTTCCAGGATGTGCACTCAGCGTTGCCAGGGAGACGGCGAGGAGGGGGGACAGGGATGGATGGATGGAGCAACGGGGCTGGCGAGGGGAGGATGCGAGAGGCACGCCGCGTTGCCAGCTCGCAAGTGCGACCTTTCTGCAAAAAAGCGGGTTTGAAGAGGTTTATGCATTCTTTCTCACATGCGAATGGAAAGAGGGAGGTGACTGACGGTCACAAAAGCTCTGAACTGGTGCAAGTCTAGAAGGACTGGGAAAGGAGAGCCGGCTATCTCTGTGCCTCACTGGACAGCAATATCCTAGGGCATCCTGGTTAAGATACCAATGGAAAATTTTACAAAAGGCAAGAAGGGTTTGGAAACTGCAACACCCTATTACCTCCCAAACTCCTAGTCCTAACAGCACGCCCCTTCTTCAGGACAGACACTGGTCTGCCTTGCAGAGCCGATGATGCCTCCTACCCTCCATGGGTCTCCACAGCCACCCAAGGTGTGATTCAGTCCCTCAGCCCCACTGAACAGCCTCAGACTCTGTGAGCATGTTTACCAAACCAGTAACATCACTGCACTAGGCTTATCTGGAAGATAAGTAACAGCTTTTGAGGCCAAGAGGATCAAACATCGTCACCTACAGGCTGGATCTCGCCTGTGGAGCACAAAAGCAACTGCCCTGGTTCAGACCAAGGGTCCATTGCTGCTTGGCCTTTTGGCTAAGTAAATAATTCTTAGCATTTTAATATTAGATAGTCTTTGGTTGGACTGGACTTGATATCTGGTGGTTGGTTGACACCGGGAGATGGACTAGGTGTTTCCTCCATCTGCTGCTGGCATCAGCTCGGTGCAGTGATGCTCCCTGCAGTGGCATCAGAAGCAGCAGCTGCAGGAGGAGGCTCAGGGACGAGTAAGTCCCATCAGTGGGACTTTCCTCCCTATATTGTGCTGACCCCCACCTATCTTCAGCTCTGGGGATCTCCTGTGCCTGCCGTGATGTGTATCCTCCACGAGTGTCACTTCCAAGTACCCATCCAGCCTCCCCTGGAGTCCAAGCAAGTGTCACAAACCTTTGAGCAAAGCCCGTGCTGAGCACAGCCTATGGAAAACAGACTCCCAGGGTATTTGTACCCTGAAAGACTCTGAAGTGACCACTAGTAAATGTGAAATACCAGTGCAGGAGCGTAGGGTGGCTTCAGTTCAGGCAGTGACTAAAGGGGACAGGGAGAGGAGGAGGTATTTTGTGGGTTCTGTTCTGAATTTTCATCTGCAGGGGCTTCAGATCTCACCCAGATCTTGTAAGGGATGAACCAAGCTCTTAATTCAGGAGGTTCATAAGGATATATGCCAATGGGACGCAGGGACGTGTAAGGAAAGCACTACTGAGATTTGCCTCCCAGCTTGCCTTAAACAGGCTCTTCGCCATGAGACCAGAACAAGTGCTCACGGGGGACGGTAGTGCAGTTATCCTCATGCCCGGACTGCTGACTCTGCCCCTGAACCAAACCTGAGCCCCAGGAAACCAAAACCATCCGAGCTTGCTCTGCTCCACCAGCCCTCTGGGTGCACCACGATCTGCTGCTTCCCACCGAGCACCAGGGACGGACTCGGACTGAGCTGGAGCCAGGAAGGGACCACGGGACACGAAATGCTCCAGACCATAGCTTGGACACAATTTAGCAGCTGGCTCTAGCAAAACGACGTGGTGCAAGGCTCCAGAGCAGAGCACAGAGCTCACCAGATCATGGTTTGTGCCCTGGGAGTTAATCACAGAGGCACTGCAATATACTGAATTTCCAGCTCCTAGTTCAGAGGGAGAGAGAAAGACTCACATCTCAGTCTTCCTGATTTATCTGCATTATTTAAACAGAGCCTGTATTACAGCTCTTAAAAAGAATTATGCTTGCCATATGAATTGGTGCACATTTTAAAGTGTTTTGTGGTATTTTGTAAGAAGCGACATAAACCCAAACTGTACGGTGTTACAAATGATGGGGAGGCTGCGTTGAACAAGGTACCTGCAAGCATGCTTTTCGAACGGCGCACGGCAGCTGCCAGACGTCAGCGAGACTAAAGATGTGGCATGGTTTTTTTTGATAGAAGTAGGGCATGAAACGGGCAAGATGCCCAAGAATGATAACCTACGTTATTTTTAAGGTAGCAGAGGAAAATAGCAGCATCAGAGGTAGAATGAAGAAGAGGGAAACCACTCAGAGATCCACAGCTCGACTGCACTTTTAAAATAAAGTTCTTTAAACGCTGCTGCACAAGTGGCACTGCAGAGCTCTGTGTTTGCTGCCTTTCAGTGTCATCCACAGCAAACACAAGAATAAAACCGCATCTCTCTTTGTGACTGCCATCCTCAACACCGCATCTCCTCTCTTTCTGACTGCTTGGGACCGAGACTCTGTCCTTGTCCCTCAGACCTGGGCTCGCAGCTGCCCCTGTCTCCCGTGAACGGGGCACCAGCCGGCACTGTGGGGAGCTGTGGATTTGTTTTCTCCCTGGAGCTGGCAGGAGAGCATGACAGTAACCTTTAAAATTGGGGAATTCTGAAATTCAACCTCAAAAAGTCAGTCTACAAAACCCTCTGCTTGATGGGGTATGGGAAAATAAAGGATCTCTGAGAAAAGGCATCCTAGCCGTGGCACGCAAAGAGGTCTTCCTGCAGGAACAGGGAGAGTAAACTGACATGGGAAATATTTAATAAATATTTCCATTTTGCATGTAAAAAGATTTGCATGTAAATATATTTAACAAATATTTCCATTTTGCATGTAAAAAGCAGCTGAATATCATAGCCTACAGAAAGACAGTGAAATGCTGCCTCTGCCAGCAGGAGACATGGTGGGGAGATGTTACATAGCAGCAGCTCAAGAGAAATATTCCAGCAGCTGGATTGTACCAAGGAGTCTCACATGAATTTGCCACAAAGCTCTTGGAGTTGCTCCTGTTGCTGAGAAGACCTGCATGCAGCCGAGCTCCTCTGAGCCCACGTCTGTATTTGAGGAGACCCAGATAGGTCTGGTGAGGATTAGGACAACAAGTGCAGAGCCTCAAGTGAGCCTGAAAACTGCAAGAAAAAATCAATCTACTGAGGTTAACAATGAGAGGTTTGAGGATTGACTTGACCACAGTCATTAAGTATCTCCACAAGAAAGCAGAGAACTCGCTCATCTAGCAGACAAAATTAACATGCTCCAGGGGCTGGAGCTAGACGAATTCAAACTAGAAAAAAGGCAGAACATTTTTTAATAATGAGGGTGATTAACCATTGCAGCAAATTAGAAAGAGAAGTGCGACTGAATCCCTAATCCCTGCAGAGTCTGCAGGGAAAGACAGAGAGTCTTCCTGAAAGGTGGTGGTCTTTCCGTCTGAAGGTAAATGTTTGCATCACTGTGCTACGCAGGTGGTCAGCCCAGACAGCTGAAAAAGCCCAATTTAACCTTAAAGTCCAGGGCACATCACCCAGTGAAACTGGACTGAGTGCAGGGATCGTGAAATTGGTGGGAACTCGAGCCCCAGCGCCATGAGGACTTGCTGGTTTATGCCTGGACGCAATTGAGATGCATTACCCAGTGCCTTAGCCACGCTAATAAGTTCTGACTCCTGTCAAGGCTTCATTAGCTCGGGCGTAGAGCCAGGCTGCAGGACTGGTCTGCGTCCGGCTCCGTCTCACCCTGCCCGGGTGTCTCTGCTCGGCCCCACGGACCAGCTCGGGCTGCAGCCGGCAATGCGACTCTGTTCTCTCGGAAATCACGGCCAAAGCCCAGTGGGCATCCAGTCCTGCCCTCCAGCTGCTCGCGGGCCACGTCACCCCCACAAAACAGCCACTGCAGGAGGAGGAAGAGGAGGAAACGGTTGTGCTGTTGACACGGAGGTGCAGAGGAGGGTCTGGGTGAGCCCAAGGCGTGCTGCAGCCGTCCCAGCCCCTGCACGCCTCTGAGTGCATCCCACCACGTGCCCTTCCCGGTGCTGCACGTGCTCCTTCCCTGCCCTTTATTGCAGCAAACGTGAGGTCAAACAGCCGGGGTGGATATATTTTATAAAAATTGATGGGGAATAACATGACCGCCGACAATTTCTGCAGCTATCTCAGCTAAGATAATCAAGGTAATAAACTTTTGCTTCAGGGCACGGAGTGACCACTTGCAGGGGTCAGCACGTTCAATGGTCCGAAGGCAGCGAGGTTAAGTGCAGTCTTTTTTCACTCCCCTCTGCAGCACGATACCAGACTTTATGGGTAAATGCTCGTCTCACTCATAGCAACTCCAGGGATATAAAGCACCCCATAAAAAACTACCATAAAGTTAGTGCTTGTGATTCAGTGTGAGATTATCATTAGTTACTGGATTAGTTAGATCAACAGAGTGATGAGGTGTAAAACCTTTTCTACAAGCAGCCTTAAAATGATGAGGTATTCTAGCACACAGCCTAGCCTCAGTCCTCTTGAGGTTTGGAAAACCTGAAAAATTCTGGATGTCACCAGAGAGTGACCATCGCACCCCCAGGTATTGCAGCCACGGCTGCAGGAGGGTCTCCAGGTTGGCCACTGCACAGTTCATCTTCAGCAGGAGGAACAAAGATGCCATCCTAGGACAGAGCAGGACACCAGCGCCAGTTTGAAGGATGAAAACCTCAGCTAGAAAAGCCCACAGGAGCACTCCTCTCCTTGGGATTTGTACCCACAAAGCAGGTGCCAGCCACATTGACTGCTCTTCGTTGATAGCCACACAAGAAATCCATGCTATGCCTCTCAGAAAGCTGTCCCCTTCCTCCTGTAACTTCAGGGATGGCAGAAATAAATAAATAAAAGGAGGTAGGTCACACTACTTTGCTGAAATTTCATTAAGACATTCAGACCCAATGTCCAAGCAAAGAGGCTGATGATGACGCCTGGGCCTTCTTCTTTGGAGCCATTTCCAGCGTTGCTGCAGTGCTCTCACTTTATTTTGTACATCTGTAACAGCGTAACTGTAGCGCTGTGTCTCTGAGAGGCCCTTCAGCTTGCTATTGAACTGATAAATTCACTGTATTACTTTACACAAATCAATACCCTAGCAGTTATCAGGGGTTGATGTGACCAAAATTGGTTTCAGCCAATTTGTGAGTGTAATAAATGTCCATTTATCAAATCAATTCATTCAGCGGTGCTTCTCAGACCGCCCGGGCTCAGGGTACCACGGGGTGATGTCTCCAGGTCCATACCCACCGTGGGATCACTCTCCTCTGTCCAGGCTCTGCATCTACAGTCCAGGGTCTACCGCATCCCCGAAGAACTGCTCATCCAGCCCCACTGTCAGTGGCTCCGGGATGTGGAAGAAGACAAACCTCAAACTAGACCAAAGCTGTTTCCTTGCAAAGTCTGACCTGACTTGCAGGCAACAAGTGCTACACACACTGAAATATAGAACTTGTAAGGATCCTATCTTGTCCAAAATAAAACCAATTTCCTTTGGACCAGAGCAGGATGATATTCCTGCTTACCCATTCTCCTTCAGCTTTGAAACGCCAACTGATTTCAACATCATAACTGCTCAGCATGTTCGAAATTTGTAATTTTACAATTAAAAAGCAGAATTTCTGCACTACCCTTTATTCAAAACCTCTACACTAAAAAATACACAACACTTTTCCTTCCTCCCTTCTTATTCAACTTCAGGAAGAGTTGTAACAGATTAGTTCAATCCAAAAAGTTCAGGAAATCAGCACTGGGAAGTGGTGTTTTTGAGCCCCCCACCCCTAAGTGACCACTGCCTGGCAAACGCTATGTATCTTTATAAAAGATGTATTCTTTCTCTGGCATGATATTTAGGATATGAGATCACAAAACAAAAAAAATTATATAGTTTCAAAAAATGCCCTCCTTTGGTTTATAACCTCAGACAGGAGATGCTTTCTTTCTGTTGATCCCCAAGAAGCATGCACTGCTTCACCCTGGTGCCTCTGCACCTTCAAGTGAAAAGCCAAATAAGACCTAACCAGATTCAGAGTATAATCATTTATGAAAGTGCCCTGGAAACACAATCATAAGCCTTTTAGCTCTTCATTTGCATGAACCAGTTGTAGCATCCAGGCTGTCATTAGTGCCTGGGATCACAGGAATGACCTGCCTGTTTCTTTCTGACACATTATGAGATGGAATATTTAATTTGGATTTTGTTAAAATGAATCAAACATTTACACCCGCAGAGGGGAAAGCATCATTCAGCCATGGCCAAGCTGCCTCCCACCATTGCCGTCCCCAGTCAGGGCACTGGGAGGAATCCTGCACTCTCGGAGATGCCCTGTTATGATCGGTTAACCATCATCCACCTTCTCACGGTCCTGCCATTGTTTGTCCTGCTTCATGTAGCAGAAAAGAGAGCAGCAGGGCTCACATATATCCCGTGGAAATGACAGAGAAGGGTTTCCTCCCTCTGCGGTAAAGATGTCAAGCTGTTGGTGCTGCGACTGCGGCAAGCTCCATGCAAGCATCCCGGCAGTTGGAGCCCCTGTGCATCCCCACCACCCCGGACCTGCGTGGCAAACACCAGAGCACACATTCCCTTTGTATTCTCAGCTGAGCCCCTCTGGAGACTGTTTGGATCATGCACCGAGTGACGGATTAAATCAGATTATTCAATTAAGGCAGCAGTTATAAATTAAACATATCAGCTAGGCTCGGTAAATCTCGAGACGTGGTGTGCGGCAAGTCTCCTAGCCAACAAACTGCATCGGCGAGTGCAAAACAGGAGGCACGTGGAGTCCACGAAGTGGCAGCAAAACCAGCTGGGAATAAAATAAATAACAAAAATAGACGGGAAGTGCTTGAAAGAAAAAGTCATGTCTCTAAATTCACTCTTCCTGAAAGAAAACAACAAAAATGGGGCAGAAGGGAAGAGGGGGAGGAGGGGACGGAGACTCTCCTGCTACCTTTTGGTCTGATATCCCGAGGCTGCAGGGGTATCAAGCACATTCCCTATAATTCAATAAGAGAAACCTCCATAAAGGCAGCCACTTTAATGTGCAGAAACACCACCTGTGTCAGAAACAGGCACTACCCATTAATCAAAGCTTCCCAATTAGCCCGTACTGCTGCCCCCAGGCGCAGCCACTCTCCAAACACAGAGGGTGTCTGTTGTGTTTGCAGGGGGAGAGCTGGCTCTTTCCAGGGCTTCCAGATCACGCAGGACTCGTCTTTGTTAACTAGACTGCTATGGTTTTTGTATTTATGACAGCACGTTGCTCGCAGTTCTGCCCTGACCTCAGCCTGGTCTTACCTCGCTGTCCCATTTTCAGGCACTGAACTAGGATGCACGGATGGTTCAAGGAATTATTAACAGGATCCAGAGGCTTTCAGGCTTTAGACTGGCAAATTGAACCCAGCCCAGCTTGCTGGAGCCTTGATTTCCTTACAGTCTTTTAGTGTCCAGCATGAAAAAAACTGCTCCTGAGTTTTGAGTGGCTGCCCCAAGCTTGTGACACCAAGGAAAAACCACCTCGCACAAACAACCGGGACCCCTCTTTTCTTTTCCCTGCAGGTGCTCTGGTCGGGGCTGTGTGCTCCATCACGTGCAATGGATGGAGTCTGGCTGGTGCCTCCAGCGAGAGACAAAGCGTAGTGCTCCCTGGGAGGGTAGCGGGTGGCTCGGAGCTGGTGGAGCTTCAGCTCCAGGCTCTCTGCAGGGTCAGGCTGATGCCCCAGGCTCACGCTTTGCAGGGATGCTGCTGCTGGAGCAGTGGTGGTATAAGCAAAGCAAGGTTTACAGTGACAGATAATAGCATTTACTAGGCTAACTGATACAGTCAGAAATCATCCCCCTCTGCTCCACAGATGCCCAGCACCCTTTCATCTCAAAGTGCCTAATTGATTAACGAAGTTATGCTCAGAGCAACTGTCTGCACTCATCTGAAATTCATGGTTTCTGTTTGGGCCAGTGTGCCTAAAAGCTGGTCTGTTTTTTCCCCCAACTCCAGCCACTGGTCTGATGAAAACCGTAACCTTTTCCTCCAACCCTCGCTGCACACTTGTATGGTTCCACCACAGCCACAAGAGGCCAAACTCCTCATTTATTCCCTGCATTTATTTAACTTTTTTTTTAAGCAGTGAAAAGTTAGAATTTGAAGTGCAGGAGAAACACCTCCAGAAAAAGGCACCAGCACCCTCATTTGAGCAGGGCTTTCAGCAGACCCAGACGAGGCAACACTAGCTAAGGGCTTGCACTGTTTGCAATGGATTCACAGACACGTGTGACCACGTGTTTTACCAAATCTATAGCACAGACAACTAACACGGCTTGCAAGACAGAAAACAACAGAAGCAGACTTGTAAAGGCAACGTGCTTTAAAGTTGAGTCTCTTAAGGAGGTGCCTCGTGCGTCATTCCTCTCTCAGCAGTGTATATAGCAAGAGAAGATGGTGTCCCCTTGTATCTGTAAGGGCTCGCGGATACAGCAGGGAAAGCCACAGGGAAATGCTGCTGCAAAAGGTTTTGCTTTAATGTTATCTTTGGTATTTACTGGCAACACCTCCAGAAAGGTAGGGATGGAAAGGGCTCAGGAGGCAAATAACCCTTCCATCAGCTATCATCCATCCCATCCTCCCCAAAGCCTGGGTATCTTACGACTAACCACAACCAAACACACTCTGAGAGCTCAGGATCACAACCCCCACTGATCAAAGTGGGGCCAGGCTCTGCACTCCAACTGGAATCAGTCTGTTATGAGGCAAGAAGAGCTTTGTGCCATAAACTGCAGCTGCTTTGGCTGAGCAACCGTTTCCTCAGCAGCAAATGCTTCGTTTGACACAAGAACTAGAGGGCACCAGGCGAAACTATCAGGAGGCAGATTTAAAATGAATAAAAGGGTCTATTTTTTCCCTAGCTATGCAACTGTCTGCCAAAGGACGCTGCAGAGGCTGGATGTTTACAAGAGATCCAAGGGAAACTTGGACAAATTCATGGAAGAAAACTCTCTTGAGGGCTGCTACACACAAAATTGTAACTTCTGGTTCAGGGTACTCCTGGCTTGCAAATCGATGGACATTGGGGGAGTAGAGTAAGGAAATACCACTCTGTATTTGTCTTGCTAAAGCTCTCCGTGCTCTGGTAACAGTGACAGGACACTGGCCTTTGATCTGACGTAGCACATATGGCCCAGAAAGTGTGGCTGAAGTATGTGCTTGTATTTTATGTGGAATGAAGCCCCAAATCTGTAACGGATACAGGAAAATTCCCCAAAGCAGCCCGTGTGTGAGGGGCTTCTGTACATAAAGCTGTACAAAACTGCTCGCAAATTATTAGTGAGTGATATTCGTAAGACAAATGATCTTGTAAAAAGATAGCTCAATGTTCAAGTGTCATCATGTTCAGCCACTGTGTTTAGCTGACAACTGCCTGCGTGCTCAAAGGTGTGAGGTGGGCATGTCGGTGACCAGCTTTGACCTTTGAGACACTAGGCTTAATCTGGGGAGAAAGCATCCCAAATGAAAGGGCTTTTAGGCACCTCACTCCAGTGCCTGGGAAGAAAGCATCCAATGGTCCTCTCTGCTGCTGCACCTGAAACGGCCCCTCTTGTGATAAAGAGCAAGCGTTCTCTCTCACAGCCAAGAAATACCTGCTGGACCTCACGGTGAGTCCCCGACCAACCTTGGTGACCTGCTCAGAGGCAGCCTCAGATCAGGGCTTGAGGGAATGGCTTGCTTTCCCTGCAGAGCAGAAGATGTGGGAGGGCAGAGCGGGCGGTGGGCGAGAGGTCCTACCTGCTCCCACCGTTGCTATTGCACTCTCCTGACCGATGATGTGCTCTTTTAGCCGTTGCTCCAGTGGAAACCTCCGGCGTTCCTCCACCTCCCTCCTGCGCTGCTCCTCCTGGAACTGTGGGAGGGAAGAAAACGTTGGGACCAGAGGCTTTTTGGAGCAACAACATAAGCATCTGGTAGGTACATAGAGTTTCCCCCTCCCCAGGACTGCAAAGCCCTGCACGGGTATCTCTCTGACATCCAGACAGAGCACTGCTCCCTGGCACTGGGAAGTAGCCAGGGCAGATGCAGCTTGGTCTGGAAGCACCAGCTCAAGCAAGATGAAATTTCTGGATCTGCTGGGGATGGAGGCTGGGGTGCATGGGAATGGAGAGAAGTGGGTGAGCTGCCACACCATGGGCAGCACTCAGGAACCGGCTTTGCAGCTGATGGGAAAACCAGACACTGCACTGCTTCTGTAACAGTGACACAGAGGGAACACTGACACTGCTCAAATTTCCTAATGAACCCTTAACCTGTTATGAGCTTGCTTATTTTGAAAAACAAAGCCTTGACTATTCTACCTATATTTGTTTTCTCACCCTTTACACATCTCCTGTTCAAAGACTCCAACAACATCCCGTAGGGATGGAAGAGCATCACTGTGTCCTGTTGTGTACACTGGGGAAGTCGGACACCATTGCTTTGCAGACAAACCCACAGCAGCACACAGGACGGCACTGGAAAATGCTCTTTACTCTGAACATTTGCCTTCTTCCACCTCCAGCTCACAAGGAAGCAGGGCCTTTGAGAGCCAGTGACTTACGCATTGCTTCCACCCAGATCATTTTCTGGAGCTGAAGGCTGAGATAGCACACAGAGTAGTTTACAGAGACGTCCGACACAAGCACATCTCCGAGATGATTGGGGACGGGATGCAGGCAGAGTGGGAGCAGGTCTTATGGGGCGGTGAACTTCTAGAGGAAAGAGGACAAATCTAGCCCCTGCTCATCTTTAGAAAATGCTGCAAAACTTCCTGCTGAGCACCTTTCCCCACACAAGCAGAGGTTGGCCATCTCACCAGTGAAACACTGCTCTGGAAACAACCATCCCACAACGCCAGACTTAGCTAAGGACAGAACATAAAGAGCCCACAGGGTTTGCGAGTGAGTAACTTAACACACATAACTGGCCCCATCATTTAACCCACCTTCCTGAAGGGGAAACACCTCTAACAAAACCAGAAAGCAGTCGCAGAAGCTGCAGCAGGATCCTGCTGCCAGAGCCAGAGCGGATAAAACCCCCCAGGCCAAGTTGCCAGTGTTTCCTGGGCCAGTAGTGGCTCTGACAGAAGTTAAAAAAAAATAAATAGCAAACAATCCAATTTTGGCTGGTGCTATCAGTCTCGTGTGTAACGGAGAGATGCCATCAGCCCTGATGCCTCATGTGGAGCAATAACTTCCCTGCGGATCCCAGCGGAACAGCACTGCGGGACAGACACCGGCATGTCTGCGGTGATCTCCCCCAGGCTCCGTGTACACCACAAGGCTCAAAGCACTGCTCTTGCCATATATCTGTGTCTTTCTATATATCTTGACAAATCTTTTCTTCCTCCCTCCTCTTCTGCCTTTCTTAAGGTACAGAGAATGTGATCTGTGTTGTCAGGATACTGAACGATTCGCATGGATTTATAGAGAAGCAGGAAGACGCGCACGAAGAGCAGGAGGGGATGCCCTTCTTCTGCAACACCCTTTCCCTCCCTCCTTGGAAAACCAACGTTATAGAAGTCCTTGGGTAGGAAGACAGTCCCTTTCATGGGTAAAAAACTGCACCAGTTACAGTGCTTTTTCCAAGCTGTCCCACTATGGTTTTCTGCTCAGGCTCTGTTCTGGAAAGACCTGCCCTCCCATGTGCCATCACCTCGGCAGAGCTGCAGTACCACCAGGCATCTCGCAGTCAGGTCACGCTGCCAGCCCGGAGCATCCTGAGCAGCAGCCACAACCCACACTGAGCAGGGTTCACCAGGACGAGAAAAGTCCACCGAGAAAAACATATTTTAGATCAGTCTGGGATACAACCTGCAACAAAAAGCCCCTTGGGTTTTACACGAGACATAAGCTTGCACTCCTTTCTCCTCCATTCCCCCCCCACCTCCTACAGAGGTATGCACCCAGCTTCTCCCACCTTCTCCCTGCTATCTTGACACCAGGGGCAGCTGGAGCACCACATCTGACCCAGGTCTCGCTCTTGCCAGACATTTCTGCTGGACATTTTGACCTCGTCTGCATCTGACTTCAGTCCTCAGTGTTGGTGGTGAGGAAACCAGCAGCTGGAGAAAGCAATGCCCGTTCCAGGTTTGCACTGTGAAACAGTGTCAGTGGGGACCGTGTCCTCACCCTCTGACAACTGATCTTCAGTTCTGCTGATTAGACTTCTACGGCACATCACTGGCACTTAAGCGGATTACAGCGGTGTTATGTGCTCTGAAAGAAATGCAAGGAGCGGTACCCTGCTCTTGCATTGAAGGCAACTGAACTCCTGCGCTCACCTGGGCTAAGAGGTTCTCCTGATGCAATGCCAAAAGCACAAGAGATGTTCATTTTTAATAAGATATTCACTCTGTCTGTGCTTTGGCAGACCTCACTTTGAGATAATAACAGCTGGCTGCCTGTCACCAAGATGGGTACGGCAATTGTGTTCACTGGCTTTCGTTATTCTTTACCCAGCATGGCATCCCTCCCAAGCATGACTGCATTTACGGGAAAATATTCAGAGGAAAGAGGTTCAAAAGCACAGCACCAGCAGAAGCAAACCTTTGCAGAAAACCTACAGATGTGGAGGGGGCAGTGTCTTTCACCTTACAGGGGTAAGAGTTTAAAAAATTAAAGGAAAGCAAGATGATAAACCTCTGGTCATCTGCAGAACATGTCGGGGACGTGAACTAAGCTATGACAGCCTTTGGAGATCTGGACAGTAATTCTTCCGCGGGAAGGGCAAACACCATCTTGAAGTAATTCTTGTGGGTTTACAGAAAGCATAAAATCAGCTTTCACTGCAAGGCTGCTCTGCCCCTGACAGTACATTTAAGATTGTGTGCGGCTTAATGAACAGACACTTTGCAAACAACCAAAAGAGAAATTTTTCTCATAAAATATGCTTAAACCAACAACCCGAGGATGTTCTGGATGGAAAAAGCAAGCCACAGCTGGATGTTTGTTTTCTTTAAAAGGTCCATCAAAGGCAATTCGGTATGATGAAGGGGACACAAGCTCCAGTTCAGGAGGTCCTCACACCACTGCTTGCCAGAAGGGAGCCCAGAGAAAGGGCAACTGTGTGCTCATCCTGGCTGAAACATTCCTTAAAAATCCGTTAGCAGCCACTGATGGGACACAGGAGAGACCACTGGATGGATCTGACTGGGCCCAGTACACCAGGGGAAAGAGGACTTGAATGGCAAAGAAAGACTTGGAAGAGCTGAAATCAGTCCCGGGGCTGCTTTCCTTCCAGTTACACACAGAAGACACTAGTTTCGAGGGCTACTCCCTTCCTTTCTGCCCTAGATACATGACAGCTTATTTAAATTTCACTGGACTGTTTAGCAATGTGAACTAGCTCAAGAGTCCTAAACACCAGGCAAGTGTGGTCTAGCATAGCGAAAGCACACATAGAATTCTTTTTTTTTTTTTAAAGAATAAAGGAAATCAAAATAAATTAAAAATACATATGAAAACTCCTTGTTATTCTGTCACAAGGATATGTAAATAAAATCTATGGGATGTGCCTATCCAGTAATAGTTCTGCCAATTCATTCTCTAGCAGTGATTAAAATGAGCAATAAATTCTCAAAGACTCTCAGTGGAATGCAGATACTGGGGTGGATGCAACCCCTGGAGCACCATATCCCCCCCAGCTGAATATTCATCACGAGCTGGCTTGACTGCCTTACGTTTTATATACAAGTACAATCATTTTCATCAGGAACATCTCTATAGATATATTTCCTTTCTCTCCTCCATCTATTAGTTAAGCATAAAAACCAATGCAGCTTTTCAAACTGTTAGGGGCAGATTTCCTTGCCAATGCTGGACTCCAGAGACCATTTACCCGGCAGATAATTCCCCCCACCTCCTTCTCGTAAAGATTTCAAGTATTTTATTCTCAACTTTTCTTCCTTAAAACTTGCTTGGAGAGCTGTCCAAGCGACCAAGCGGTGCTTCTGGCTAACACAAGAAGCTGTCAGCTCTGCAGAGAAGCGCCACGGTCAGGGTTTCCTTTGCCGTGATGGAGCATGGAGAGCCCAAGAGGAAAGATCCCTGTCTCCCTGCTTAGGACAGACGTTTAGCATTCAGGGAACATGGTTCTGAACTCCTGCTTGAGCAAGGATTTTCCTAGGTGAGTGCAGGCAGTACAGCAGTTTTGACTGCCTGGCACATTTAACTCATAGTAATGTCCACTAAATGTAGTAATTGACACAGTTTTAATTACTTCCTCTTCCACTTGTGGGCAAGTTCTTAACTTCTGGTTTTCCAAAACACAAGTTCTAATTCCAAACCTGTAGACTAACCTCTGAGGAGCACAACATCAGAGGATAAGTCTGCAACCACGAGCAAACCTGGCCTCCTCGTGCCTCAGTTTCTGCTTTTGCAGTCTGGTGGCATTGGTACCCCCACTTCATCGGGCAGCGGGGGGAGTTTCACACCCCTGCTGACCTAAGATTCTTGGAGCCACGATGCTCAAGAGGCGTTGCTCATGGCTGCTGTGGTGGCCTCTCATACCAATTGATAATTAGTTGCTTCTACTCGAATAAGGCCTCATATCCAGGAATTTTAAATCCTTGACATCAGGCTGCACACCTCTGTCCATCTACTTACTCCTGGGATTTTTATTGGAACTACTATGGCAAATGTGGTTCTTTTCCCTCTTTAAAATACCTTATAACAGCAACTCACGAACAGTACACGGTGTGCTCCAGCCCACTCAAGGAGACAGTGAGGCTGAAGGGATGAGATGGCCATTTCACAACCAGACAGCAGAAATGGGGGTCTTTTGCCTTAGACTGGTGCTCATGAATGCATGGATACCAGGCCCACAACTGGACTCTGGGTTCTCAGACCTGGTTCTTTTACCAGGAATTTCAGAAAATACAGTAAAAACAACCCCCTGATTTTACTGTTTTTTTGCCATGGGCTTACAGAACAGTATTACTGGTCCTGTGCAGGTCACTGCTGAGGAAGAAATGTTAACATGGAAGAGGAGGACACATAGCCACGAACACAGCTAAGAAGACTTCAGAAGAGGGTTTTTTTCCCCTTATGCATCATGTCATTAACTTATACAGACCTCTTTTGAAAAAGCATGGAGGTGTAGGTGTGCTAAGGCGCTCCTCCATTGCTTGTGCCAGGTCTTCTTTAAAACTGTTCTTGTAGTGGGAAAGGAAGCACAAAGTCACCTGAATCTCAGGCTCACCTTTGTCTCCGACGCTTTCAGAAGGTTCATGACCTCCCCTTCACGGGCATAATCCAGGGGTGTATGTCCCATTTCGTTCTTCTGCAGGGGGTTGGCACCTGATGGCAGGAAGAAATTGATAAGATCAGGGGATCAGAGTTCAGTCTTGGGGCAGAATGAGCAGGAAGCACATCTTGTGCCTCCCGTCCTAGTCAGCATCCCCTCCTAACCTTTGCTCCAAAGGCTATCTGGATCAGAAAGGGACAATGTACAACCAGCGGTTACATGCACGGGTGTCCAGGGAACAAGAAAAGGAATTGTCACTGCTAACAATTGGCTTGGCAGGGAAGAGCTGCTGTGGGGGATGAGAGCACATGGTCACCAGAAGAAAATACAGCTTCACAAAAGCACCCGCTCCCGATCCTGTGGGAGCCACATGGGACCATTACGACTTCAATTGGACACGCTACCCTTCCTCTCTGTTACTCCAAGCTGGAGCTGGAGATGGCTGTAGTCTGCTAAACAGCTGCCACCCTAAGCCACAGGAGTGGCTTCTGGGGGAAAATCACACTCTTCTTTAGAATGTAATTAAAAAAAAAAAGTCAACAAACCCCAAAGACTGAACTGGAGGGAGTCAGATGGGCACCCTCACAGAAACAAGCTCACACAGAGATTGCTCCCCGTCCTCTGTCCCCGTCCCATACACGCTGGACTGCGGAAGAATGTGCAAAGGTAAACTGCTCCCAGTTGCAGTGATGGGAAGTATACAAAGGGAATCTTGGACAGGGCAGTCCAAGATCAGGAGAGAGGGGTACTGGGGAATAGCCAGTGAGGCAGGCAAGGTCTCAGGATTAATCTCTGGCTCTCAGCATCTCAGGAGGTATGTCTAAGGCAGAGAGACTCAGCACTAATGTTGGTGCACTCTGTGACTCCACGACAGCTTGCTGTCACCAACCAGACACCAAGGGTTAGGAGAATGAGCCTTCAAATCGGCCTGAAACCCCTCAGGTTGGTGCTTGAGCTGACCATCCCACCAGTTTCAAAGCTACAGCACTTATCGAGCCTTGAGAAGCAACCTGGCGAGGGAAGAGCCTATAGTAGGTCTGGCTGATTTGCCTGTAAAACGGAGGGGACAGTGGTGACAAGCTGCTGGGAAGGGCAGGCTGACGGTGCCTGTGCACGACTGCGAAAAACGGGAGCCTGGGCACTGCTGCAGCATCCCCACTTTGCAAGGGGCTCGACAAACATCTTCCATCCTGCTGGAAACACAGGAGCAAACTGGGTACCTTGGCACATGCAAAGCAGGCTGCAGCTTCTGCTTCTATAATGCAGGAGAGTGCAGAGCACCAGGAGTGCTCAATAAAAGCGAGCAGCAATCATAATATATGAAAGAAGCGAGAGGACTCTCTGCGAGCAGGAGCCAGAGAGATTAGCTATTTCTAAGCATTGGCATCAGGGATCTATATTTGCTTACAGAATGAAAAATGTGCTCCATAAACATTCGACACAGAGTAATTTCTATTGCAAGCCTTGTCATTGCAAATAAAGAATATGATCGAGACAGGTGAGATTATATACTGCTGAGGCCGGCCACTCAATATCTTTTAAAGAGACAGTGCTCCCACGGCCCCCCCCTGCTGCCAAAACCCACCCCGGGTTTGTGCAGCAAGGAGGGGGGCAAGTTTTCTGGCTTCTCCAAATGATGACATCCTCGAGGCTAGGCCTGCACTCATTTTAGATGGAGGTTGAGGGTTTGTTTGGCTTTTCCCTTTCCCTGGATCTATCAATAATGGCTATCCAATATTGGCCTAATCCCCCTGTTAATGGCTTTGACGACTTGACTAATTGCTGCAATAATTGATAGAACCCGACTCCTACAACTGGTCGATTCCAACCTCGAGTACCGGCAGCAATAAAATATTACGCCGCAATAAATAACAGTGTCACTTTGCTTGCTAATAGAAGGTAAAAGTGGCGACCGGTTTGTCAGCGCCCCGGCCTGACCCCCTTCCCCATCTCCACCTCCTCCCCTGCCCTCTCCCACCCCGGCAGCTGGCTGGAGCGGCGGCGGAGGGGACGTCAACCTTTGGAGACTTAATAGAAGGCAATTTGTCACCTCCCACTAGCTGTCTGTAGCTGGAGATCGACACCTGGGCAACACCTCGGGCTGTGCGAGTCCATCGCCTCCTCCCACACCTCCCTGCTCATATTAGGAGGCCCCGGCTTATAATATTTGATAAATAGCACGCTGGTTCACTCGCAGCATCCGCACAGCATCGCGTCGCTGGAGCAGCTGCGTAAGGTCACTCATTGGGGAAATATGTTTCTGTCAGCGGTATCGAAAAAAGTTTAGTAGAGTGACAGGCCTCAATTTTTCAAATTTTATTAACTCCATCCTCTTAACAATTTGTCTTGAATTCCTTCAGATTCTGGATAACTGTCAATAGAGCTCACGACACAGCAGGTGCTGGTACCCGGGTCCTCCGCTGCCGTCAGGGAGGAGATGGGGATGGCAGGGAGAGGGCGAGATGGCAGAGAGGAGGAGGTGATGGCAGGAGAGAGAGGAGGATGCCAGGGGCTCGCAGGGCTCGCACAGGGCTTGGAGGAGCATCCCAGCAATGCTCCGTGGGCAGCCCTGTGTCCTCCGCAGCTCGGCAGCCCTGGGACCCTGCCGCAGCTCGGACCTTGCTCTCCGTCCTCCACCAGTCTGTCCTGACAGGGCAGAGGAGCGGAGATCTGGCTCAGGGCACATAGCCAAATAGGTCCCTGATGAAGCAAGAATAAGCCTCACACCTCAGGCAGACAGAATGGGGCTCAAAGCATTATCAATGACCCATATGGACACCCACAGAGCTACATTTCTCCGAAGACTGGACACAGAAAGCCTGGGAAACTTGGGAAAGCCCGAGGCACTGAGACAAGGAAAGGAGTAAGTGTGAGGACCTCATTTCATAGTGCAACCAGATGCTGTGAAAGCTCCTTCGCGGACTGCTGCTCTCGGGCATCCTCAGAGGTAACCTCCAACCTCAGCGTTTGGGTCCTGAGCCTCTCCTGCAGACTGCTCAACAGGAGCTGCTTTGGGGACAGAGGACGCAGCTGCTATGAACTAGCACGAGACGGTCTATGTCCTGGTGCCATTCTGAATGTCCTGTCTGCAAAAAGTCTTTTCTGGTGAAGCAGACTAAATCCCAGAAAGAAGAGCCTGGAAATCCCCACGCCCACAGTGGGTATGCTGCTGAGGGTGCTGGAGATGGGCACAGAGAGCGGCTGTTGTCCTGAACCAGGGAGGCTCTGAGCGGCAGACAAGCGCTGGGATGAACTGCACAACTCTGGTGCACTGAATGCAATTTGCCACTGCAGTTACACCTTTTCGTGGCCCTGTTCAAACACCAACATAGTCTGGGATTCACCAGGAGGAAGCAGCCCACACTACCTGCTGGGGATTACACAATGTCATCAGCCATCAGCTTTGACAAGGAATGACATTATTATTGCTCCACATGGCTAGTTAAAGTAATATAAAAAGACTTCTCTCCTCCTGAGTCTTCAGTGATTGAATTAGCATGATCACCCCTTTTTCCAGTAACGTAAACCTGTTTTTAAATCAATAAGGCACGTATTTCACAAGCAGCTTTTAACATACAACATTAGTATGAAAGTAGCCACCCCGGCCTATGATCCTACCATCCTTTTCTTGCCTGATGTTTCACCAAATACAAGAGTCGCATTACAGGGTACTGCTCCACTCGCTGGGCTTTAACCTTTAGCTCTTGCCAAGGACCTGCCCCTGCTACTACCTCGAATGAATCTTCCCAAGCACTTGAATTTAAATGTGAACATACACTCCCCTGGGAATATCCTCAAATCTCATCAAGGGAAGACCCAGAGCAAAATTTTCAGAGGTACTGGGTGGAAGTAGAAGCTGCGGGCACACTTGAGGACAATACTCCAGATGATTCAGTATCCAGACCCACCCCTCTTCCTTGGTGGCATTGCTAATTACCCTGGGTATGACAATATATGAGATCAAACCATCTCAGTGCATTGACACACTGAGGCTAATACTGCCTGTGGTCCCTCCAGTGAAAACGTTGGTCTCCATAGGAGTAAATGCTCAGCATACTTAAGAGCAACATATGGCTCAAAGATCTAATAATTCTTCTGGGCCACACTTGGCTGTACCACCTTGACCGGTGATGTGGGCTTGAGGCTGAGGCTCCGGGTCAGCCCCCACCACGGTGAGCAGTTGCAAGCTCCCAAGACTCTGACTTCTCCCATGCCCACAGACATCTACATACAAGTCCATGTGTGCATACGTGTAGTCCCTCTTTGAGGGGACTACAAATATAGCTGAGAAGGTAACTGAAAGTACATTGCACCGAACAATAAGAATCACTCATTAGTGATTCATAACATCATCATTAAAAATGTTAGTACTGTACAATGCAATGATACCACAAACACTGACCACAAGGTGCAAAAAAGATTCAGAAAATGTTTCCCAAGTGTGCTGCTGTGCCTGAATGTGGTGATATCACACCATTCAGCAGGATTTTCAATATTTGCTTCTACACAGTTCCTCAAATCCTTTCCTTCTGTCACCAAATGAAGTATCACTTCAATGAGAACACATATGAAACAACTTTCTTTTAGCCTGACAGCTCAACCCATAAACACTCCATCAGGAGAACCACACATGCAGATGAAGATGGCTGTGAAACGCCGTTCTCACCCTGAATGAACTCCTCGTGGTTTCCCGGTGGCCAAGGCCAGCAGGCACCATGAGTGCGATATCCCAGGCAGTGCAGAACATTGCGTTACCTGAACGAGGTTCAGTGCCATCACATCGAGCGCTGGCTAATGCACAGCTCTGGGATGGCAGCAGCCCACCTGGAGCTCTTAGGGGACAGAATCTGTGCTCCCTTGGTCCACCCTCACCCTTAAAGCATAGGAAGCCTTTCCAGTATGAGTTTGTCCAGCATCATGCATTAGTTCTTGTCCTGCCTCTCCTTCCTAAAATTCCCCTCACCCTCTGACTGCTCCCCTGTTAATACAGCCTAGGACCAGCTCATTTTGGTGTGGCTCAGCTCTCAGTGCTTCCTCCTGCTCCTGCTCACCTGGGTGTGAGTCTGCATCCTTTCCAGAGACTCCACCTTCCAAAGGTCGATACCACCCTAATCCTCCCCCAATACGCGGAACTTTGCATCTGACAGCATTAAAAATACATTTCGTCCTAACCGACCAAGCTGGCAACTCATCCATCTCTTGAGGATTTGTTCTCACTGTATTGACCTCGTCACTACTATGACTGTGCATGGTTTTTAATAAATTTTAACACATACATGACCAAACAGAGAGATGGTGCCTCGATACACAGTTGAAAAAGTGATGTAGGAAGGAAGGGTTGAGACTCAATTAAGAACTAGATGTTTCTGGAGTAGAGAGAGTCTACAAGGAAAGGAGAGATCCTCTAAACCAGAAATATCCAGAGCTCCCAAGATGAAGCTCAGATGCTGACAAGGGCAGGTAAGAAACAGCAAGGAGAGGTCCTCGCAGAGGTGCAGCTCAACCGGTGCTCACAAATCTCGGGAACCACGCTGAGAACAAATCTGTGTGTGCTTCTGACAGACGGCAGCGGCAAAGTCCAAAACTAGGATGTGCAAGCTGGAATGGAGGCATCAGAGGAGACTGGTAATAGCACGCAGGAAGGTAATAGCAGGATGCCTTAATGCCAGCGTATAAACAGCATATTGCAGTGAAGGAATAAGTCCCACTGGTGGAGCACTGATGTTAGGTATTAAAGACTGGAAACAAAAATAAGATAAGTAAGTTGATTGCATGAGCCAATAACACAGAATTTGTACAAAATGAAATGTCCTGACTGAGTAGGGAAAATACAGTACTAGGATCACACCTCTGAGAGACTGAAGGGCATCATAACACACTAAAAAAAGTGCAGGGCCTGCAAGGGTAAAAAGCATGATACTGATAAATTGATAAATTGGTAAGAACCAGAGACTAAGAGGTGCTTCCTGAAGCAACTAGTCAGAAAGCTCACAAGACAAGAAGCAAGCCTTAATTCACGCTTGGACAGAGTAAAAGACTTTCTCCAAAACTTCAGCTCCTAAGCACCATGCTGCAGCAGGACACGTGCTCGTGCTTAACATCATTACAAGCAAAACCCGACAAAGAATCCATTGCCAAGGAGCTTTGTTCTGAAAGAGAACCACATGAATCTTGCTAGAAATAAAGCTGCAGCCCACCAGCAGATAACTTTCAGAAACATGGATGTTAAAGACTAAAGAAACGCATGCTATTTATTAAAAATATATATAATATTATAATGAGAAGAGTTAGGATCTTCAAAGCCTGGAAGCTCTGTCCAGATGAGAAAAACAGAACGGAGCATTTGCTCTGGCAAGTTAAAATGGAAAAAACATGGGTCAAAAAGTATTTAAAAGAAGCCCTTGCTTCAGGAATGAAAACTAGAACATCTTTTTAACTGTATCAGAAGCTGGAAGTCAGCCTGAGGAGGTGAGTTTCCATAGGTGACCAAGGTGAAGCAGGAGGGCTCGAGATGATGTGAGGAACGGCTAACTGCACTCTGCATCCGCGGTTACCACGGAAAGGGTCTAATGCCAAACCTCTTACAGGGACACGCTGCAGGAACTGCCTCAAGTTGAAGCATCAGCAGAAACAGTTTTAAAACATTACTGAGCATTAATAAATTGCCAGGCCCAGAGACTTTTCACTGAGGAGTTCAGAAGGAGCTCAAACACCAAATTATCCACCAGCGCTAACGACTCACGACTTACCACGTCCACTACAGGGTGACAGTGGAAGGCAGCAAATGTGACACCAATCTGTAAAAAACACTTATACAAGGAAACACAGTAGCAGACGTGGAAAAAAAATGTAAGAGGAAAAGTCAGCACAACTTTTTTGGCAGAAAGCCTTGCCTTCCCGAGCTGGGGGCCATGCCATCACTGGTCAGTTGGAAACCGGGATCTACTCCATGCAGATGCATCTCTGATGCCTGAGAACTTCAGAGTTCCACACCTAAGAAGCAAGCTGTTACAAGAAAAAGGCTCCTCATGGATAAATAATGACTTAAACATTGAAAACAAAGGATTTAAAGGTCAGTGTCCACAGAGGAAGAAAGTTGTCCAAGGGCATCCAAGGGATTTCTGCTAATGCCTGTGTGGTCAGACCATCTGCGAGTGGCTGGAGTGAGGGCTAATACTGACATGACAAAGATGACTACCAATACTAAGTTTTTCAGAGCCATTTGAGTGACAGCGATGAGCTGGCAAGCGAAACTCAACTTAGATAATAAATGTAAACCAATGCACGTGTGGAAAAATCGATCTGAGTTACATACAAGCATTGACAGGCACTGAGCCACCTTTCACCGGGAAATCGGGCACGAGGCGTTGGAGTTGCTGTCAACAGTTCTATGAAAACATTAACTTGCTGCTGAATCAAAGCGGGAATTAGTTCAGAAGGAAGAAAGCGCCAGACATTTGTCCTACTCTGAGTTTTCCTCCTCAGTGCTGTTCCCGGCTGCTCTCAGGGGTGCAGGGACGTGGTCGGGTGCGGTGTGCTCCCAGCCATGCTAAGTCCTGCATTGCCGCATCGTTAGGCACCAGCAGCGAGCGACCTGCCTAGAGGAGCTGTCTGTGCAGATGGACACGATAAAGGATGGAAGAAAGAGAGGAATATCTAGAACAGTGAGCCGCTGGCAGGGCTGAGAAGCACCTCAGATCTCCTGAAACTCAGCCCAATGCTTGTTTATTCAGGCACATTGCGTCCTGAAGGCCTTTTGGTGTCCTCAGCACCATAAAACGCAGCATTATACACTTCAGGGTATGAACTACAGAACACTCTTTCAAACTCAGAACAAGCCCTTCACATTTACTTGATCTCTTTTATGCTGTTCAGTGCTGGGATAAGGGCTGTTTACAGGTGGAATGTTGCACATAGATTTTTCACCCCAGTATAAAATTACAAAATACAATAAAATGACCAAATTTGCTTTCAGTGACCTCAGTGGAACTCTGGAAAATAAAGAGCTCTGTAGAGGTATGCCCAGTGCACAGGTACAATCCCAACCAGAACCTGCCCTCCAGAAAAATAACAGTAGAGGACTGCATTTCTCTTTGAATACACAGAACAGTTCACACGCATGGCAAATGGAAGGTTGCAACGGAAGAAGACAGAGAAAAAAAATATTAACGTGTGTGTTAAATATAAACACGTTATTTTGGATCTGCCTTTTGAGAGCTCCAGGAGAGAAGTGTGCCCTCCAGCAGTGCTTCTTTGAGCAAGGGTACTGCTGCTGGTGCACCCCTGGCATGACACGACACGACACGACACGGCACGGCACGACACGACACGACATGACATGGCACAGCAGCCTCCCTCCTGCAGCTCTTTTGCCCAGGGCAGCTGTTAAGGGGATCACCGCGGTCGCTGCTGGTCCCCTGTGCCTGACACACAGCACTGCATGTATCACTCAGACACAGACCTCATGAAGAGGATGAAGTAGGGGAGCCAGGTTTGCAAGTTCTTGCACTCCGTGCACAAGACTTGACATATCTGAGGAAAAAACAGGCTTCCCTCAAGACGTTACGAGTATTAGCTAATCTTACCTCAAACTGCTTTCAACTTGCATAAGTGGTTAAATTCAAACTGCCTTCAAACACAATCTTCTCCAGCAATGCACAGGAAGGACCAGAGCATGGAAAGGCTTGGGCAATTTGGACTTTGTATTTTGGGCTCAGAAAACCTTTATTCTTTGCCATGCCTTTTAAAACAAGTTGACCTACCCACTCCTTTCAGTCTTGCTTTATTGTAATGTGAGTGTAAGTTGTTTTATGCCTACTTGATACTTGGGTGTGAAGACAATCCACCTTATTCTTGTTTGTAAGGTAACAGTATGAGAGGGGAAACTAAAGAATCATCATCTCTCTCTATATCTACACATGTGTGCAGAGCTATTAACTTAATGACAAACATTATGTCACTGCAGAATTTTGTACCCAGAAACACTTAGAGAGGGATCTATTTGCTCCCCTGCCCTATGGGGAAACTATTCTTAAGCACTCCGACATGGACATAAATGTGCTTGCACTTATACGCTTATTGCTCTCGCCACGGTGGGATGTTAGACACTTCGATGCTGTGATATGATTGGTTTCTAAATCCCAGTCTCACAGGATTTTAATTACTGGTCTGGTGCGGCTGGGAGTGGAACTTGCTGCCGTTGGACGGAGGGGGTCGATACGCCGGCCCAGAACATATTGAGCCACGGCGCTTGCAGACTCTATTGCACTATTTAATCATCTTTTGCAAAATTTACAGTGCAACAGAAGGAATCAATACTGAATTTATCACATTCCGTTGTAAATATGAGCATGGAGAGGGAGAGAGGATTTCAGGCACTCTTGCACAACGGCTGGCCTGGGATGGATGCATTATAGCAGGTGCCAGACCTGGAGGAAACCTCCAGGACAGAGCACCCAGGGGCAGCTACGAGGCGTGTGGCTCCCCAGAAACACTGACCCTGACACCCCGCTGCCGCCTCGGGCTGAGGAAGGGCTCAGTGTCCTCTGAGGCACTGGCAGGAGCTCAGGGGAGGACTCAGCCGCACTCCCTCCGACACCGTAGCCTGGGCAATAAGGGATCTGCGAGCGCATGGCTCTGCGGGAGCAGGGATGCTCCCCTGGCATGAGCACTTACCACTTCCATGCATGCCTGCAGGATCCCGGACAGCAAAGGCAGAGTTATTATTTCACACTGGCCTGGTTTTGCTCACAAGGACTGAGTTACAGCCTTGTTCTTCACAAGACAAACAGTTCCTAACTCTAGCTAATGTGGGGCAAAAAAAACCCCAGTGAAGACAGAGCAGCCTGTGGTTTTCACTTCCCCAAACCAAGTTGCAACAACACTGGCTTTCAAGACAAGCACACACATTCTCCCAGCCCCCTGCAGACACGCTGTGCATTCATAACGAGTGCTACGGACCAAAGGGACTGCTGGTTCCTGTCTTGCTCTGTCCTGTTAGCTGGCACCACCATACCTGCACCACTGCTCCTTCCAAAGACCTGGCTGATGTCAAGGCACAGAGGCAGAGCCAGCAGAGATCAAGGGTGGGACAGGAAAAGCTGCCAAGGTAGCTTTAGAATAAATGAAATGATTTTCGAAGGGAACCAGCTCATGTGGGAACTTTTTGAGCGTACCATCTACTGTCCTGGGCCCTGGGGCAGTGCTTTTCAACCTGATCAATCTCCAGGGCTCAATGAAGAACCGAGCAAAGCAAAATAATTCAGTAGGTTTAAACTCACTGTACAGTTGCATCTGAACCTTGGCTGGAAATTTTTGGGGATCCACTCGTTAGAAAAGACCTCTTGTTCAGAGACCGTCAGCCTAGCAGACCTACGGCAGCATGACTTCCTCAGTTTCTCATGTAGTTTCCCCAGTTTTGCTCTTTCTTACGCTAGTGACCTCACCAAGTGCAGTGAAACAATGATGTCACCTTCTGAGGATGTGATCAGGCCCAAGGTATCTCCTCTTCATCATCACAGCTGTCTAGTGATGTCCTTCACCCTCTCTATATAAGAACAGAGCCCTTTCCATCTGGGACGCAACTGAAAATGCTCCAAGACATATTATGCAGAATTCAAACACAAGAAAGCCAGCTATAATTACAACCTCATTTTTCTTGAGAATACCACAAGCACTTTCACTTTCTGATGTCAAAAGAGCACCCCTTGTAATGCTGGCTCTGTAATTAATTTACCCATCAGTCATCCTATTCACAATATCTGCAATTATACTGTACCAAATAGGTTAGTGTGGTGCATTACCAACAAATGTACTGTGCTAAATTTACCGGCAAATCGAGTTTAGAAGTCTGGGTTATTGCAGCTTCAGCTAAAATGTTTTCATAAATGTATGTTCTTTCCTTCCTCTCTTTCCTTCTCTCTCTCCCCCCTCTAATTAGAGATGTGTGCACTGAGCTGACTTGATCGCTCACGTTTTACAAGAGAGACTCGAGTGCCAGACCTAGGCATGCATGCTCAAGTTTCTCAAGGCGGCAGGGGCAGTGAGGCTGCTCCAGTGAGATGTGGCTCCGCTCCCAGCTTCCCCAGCTACGTGCTGCATGACCTCAGTTACTCAGCCTCTCTGCACTTCCGAGACCATCAATCCCAGTCCAAGAGATTTTAAGCGCTGGTATGAAAACTGGGAGCAGTGCCGGAGTCACACCGAGGGTCCCACGCAGGGAGAAGAAGGCAAAGGGTGTTTTGGCGCAGGCATTTCCCACGCAGGAACAGCTTGGTCAGCCTGCATGCCGGCTCTAGGAGGAGCTGGAAGCAAAGGGGATTTCTGAAGATGGGAAGTAGAAAGCAAGGTGGTCAGTGATTAGGAGAGTGCTGGGGAGAATGAGACACATAATGAGGCTGCTCAGGTTTGGCAGGAGGAGATGTGTCTGTGCCTGCGATGGGGATGGAGAGAGGCGAGGTCCTGACAAGGGGCAAGGGGTCAGTCTCTGGAGGAGGGAACTGCTCTGCTTTTAAGCAAAGATATGAAATGTAAGCCACTATCTACCTATGTGCATCAGCAAAGTAGTGCACTTCCACACAACAGCAGCTGCCAGTTCAGCCAACCCCTCGCTATGTGGATATGCACACAAAACACACCTTGGAAAAGCACGTGGAAAAGCAATTCAATATCCAAGAAACATGACAGCTGAGCTGTTAAGTGCCAGGGAAACGTTGCTTCTACACTTCTTTCTGTGCCCAAGTTTCTCAGGTGTGTATTGGGGGGAAGAAGTCACAATATTCTGATTTTGCATTTCATAAGCTCTAGCCCAAGAAAAAGACAGTTCTCTGCAGCATTTTCTTCTGTGCTTTGTTTAGTGTAACTTTAATTTATTACAAGGATACCACAGCTATCACAACTCTTCCCAGCACAAGGCTGTGAAAGGTAACGTGTCCCATGCTGGGAGACGGATATCTCCCTGCAGGGAAGATCTCTCAGCAGCAGTGCTGCCCCTCGGTTTGAAGCCCACGGGGTTTCCCCAGGCTGTCCCCCCTTTCCACTCCCACTCAACCTTGCTAAGCCTCACCCAGGTCAACCTGCTCCAGGTGACCCTGCTTTGAACAGGGGTCGGACTAGATGGTCTCCAGAGGTCCCTGCCAACCTCAGCAATTTCATGGCTCTGGGATTCTACAATGCCCCAGCACCCTGACGGGGAAACACAACTCTCCTCTCAGCTCCCTCTTTGTCCCTCGTGACTATTAGAGAGCATCTTTGGACCTAGATGCTTTAGTCAGGGGCAAAGATACCTTTCTTCAGTGAGTGCAAAGTATGAGACAGCAGCTGGATATGGTCAGAGGAACACATGCCAGCAATAAAACACTGTTGAGCAACAGACAAGGCATCAGCAAACCACTTGCAATGTCTCCTGCAGACAACTGAGCACTGGTGAGAGCACTAGGGGAGAGAAAACAGCAGCTCTGCAGCATCCAGGTGAGCTCCTTCCAAGCAAACATGCTTGTTCGACAGTCTGTCCACAAGGCAGTGGCAGCTGACGTTCTGGCTGTCAGCAGCGTGATCTCTCAATAGCAAATGACAGCGTGATGCACAGGGCTGGGACAGGCTGCAAAGGGCCTTTACAACGAAGGCAAGCAGACTGTGCTTGGTTTATTAAAGGAGGGGCCACTCAAGAGATGCAGAGGGACAAACAACTTCTGGTGAACCTCTCCAGCCTGGTCAGGTTTCTAAGCTCCTTCAAGTCTTCTGTAGAGACTTGCTGGAGGGCAAGAGGGCTGGTAGCAACGTGAGCCATCAGGAAGGTTTAGTTTGACTATCAGCAAATGTCCAGAGCTAAGAGGAGGATGGAGGGCAGGAATACACCCACTGTGCTTCCAGGCACTGGGGGTCACAGGAGCTGAGATTCGGTCCCGGTTCCCCACGGATCAGTGCCTGCCTGGGCTCCTCCGGCTACCTGCCTTTCAGCAGCAAGTTCTGGAGCAGAATCAGACTTAGAAGGGTGCTAGAAGGCATCTGAGCTCTATGGTAAGGCTACCCTATTGCCTGCAGAAAGCTGAACCTTTTAATACCGGCGATTTCATGCAGCGGATTTAAATACTGACATAATAAAAGCTCCCTCTAAAACGAAGAGACTTCCATCGTCAATGAGCTGGAGACCCTGCCTTCCTTCCTCCAAGCCAAACACAAAGCCCTCTGCATCGATCGTGCCTGCAGTAGCAACTGGTGCACTCTGTGGATGTGAGCTCCCACCCACTCCTTCCCATAAACACCGATATTTATGGTGTCAGCTCAGGTCAGGAGACTGTGAAATGTCACCAACAACTGTCCCGAAAGGACAACAGAGCAGTGACTTTGTCTCGCGGTCTGCTGGGCACACACATGCTGACCACAAGGCGATAAGGTCCTGGAGGGGTCAAGCGAGTCACTGAATGGGCCACAAAAGGCCAGGGATGTGGGGTGAGGGGCAAGTGCACGGGAGCTTCCCTTAAAAAAAAAACCAGTGCTGCACAACGGGGTAGTTGTTTTAGCAGAGAGGGGCCTTGGCAGTTAATGGCTTTGGCCCCGAGGGCAGGGCACCAAGCGAAGGAAGTGTTTGGGAGAGTAAATGGACAGTTAGTAAAAAGGCAGGTGTAGGGAAGGGTAAGGGAGGGAGCGAGGGGAGCCTGTTCCATGTCAGCAAACAGGAGACATCCTACGCGCAGATATCAATGGCAGACCGCATGGGGAAATTATCCTCACAAAGGGCCTGGGGCAGGCACACTTTGAAAGGTGTTCGATCTCCACTTCTGAGACCTTCAGCCATGTATTCATCACAGATTATACTAACAAGGATGCAGGGACCAACGCTTTGTTATCGCGCAGAACTGGGAGGAGGGGAACACCCCCAGTCAATGCAATGAAAACCTCGTGTCAGGCACCAATCGTGAAATCGAACTCCAGCATGCAAAACTCACTGAAAGGAAAGGGAAGGGTCTGCTGTAGCACTACCAGCTCAGAAGAATTCACCTGACAAAAAGCGGAGATGTATTTGATCTAGCAAGTAAATTGTGATAAATTTTCATCATAACTATGACCGCAAAGGGTAAGAGGATGTTGTGGATGGGCTGGCGAATACAGATTAATCTGAAGAACATTGCAAACTCAGCCCCGGGATCCTACAAGGACTTCTGCATCATGCACCAAGTGGAGATTCATGTTGGTGGACTGCTGTTCCCAGGGTCTAAACACTGGGACATGCTCATACCTTCACAAGACAAAAAATTTCACTTGGAAATGCATTCTTAGTGTGGACTCTCTTGAATCTGTATCCAGAAGGATTTCTATGGGGCTGGATTAAGAACAGAATGGTGATGAGCGATCATCACATTTTAGTGCTATGGCTGACTAAATTCAGACTTTTCACTTTGATTTGGTACACAATCCCTTCAGTTGTGCTCAAACAAACACAGTCCTACAGATTGTTATACGCTTTTTTCTGAGATCCAAGTGAGTTCTTCTGAGCTGAGACACTTTGCCACGAACAAAGAACTCTCTATGAGCATCGAGCAGCAGAAGTGGTCATTCACAAAGACAGCAGTGGCTCCAGGACAGATACAGAAACGGCTTTTGAACAAAAAGAACAGTACTCTCTATTAAAAGAGGCCTGTATTGTAACAGCACTCAGATAGCTGACCAGGGGACAGATGTAGAAATGAGCTGGACTTGCTACTTGCAATTATTTATTCAGTACAGTGAAATTCTTTAGTACCAACTTCATTTATTTGCATACATATCTTACCTGTACTTAGGATAACCAAGCAGCTGCCTCGGTACTTTCAATCAGCTAATAATACACACGTCTTGCAAGGAGACTTTCAAAGGCGAAAATGAGAAGCAGGTATCTTTGTAAAAAATGTTATTCCAGAGGGTACGGGGGGCGGCTGCCAGCCCAAACTCAACAGACTGAGAAAGAGCTCTCAGCCTCTTGCTGGCAGCTCTGCCATCACCTTCTCTCATGACTACAGCGTATGTACGTCCCTGCTGACGCTGGCTGTGCCTCTGTACCATCTTCACAGAGGACTGCCCCTTTGCCCTCGCAGCTATTCCATACCAGCATTTTAGGCATTTTTAAAGAGCAAACACTGCTGTTGACATTCACACCATCCCACACATGAAATACTCCCCAGCCTCAAGAGCCACACACTCACCCTGCTCAGATCTGTTCACAACCCTGCTGTGACGAGGACTTCTCCATGCCAGCACTTCGACCACGTTGCCTCTCTCCCTAACACCACAGAGGCTCTCTTGCTCATTGCACTCACCATCAAAGCCCTTCCTGGTCTGTGCATTCATAACTCATCGCTCAAGAGGGTGAAGCCCACTCCACTCCTCCCACAGGCATCCCTGTCCACAACTGTGTGATCTCAGAAGTCCTGTTGGAGCAGTTTCTTCTGACCACCAGAGCCCCTGGACAAGCAACCTCTGAAGACGTGCAGTTGGGACTGTGCAGCAGATGTGCAGCAAGTCAGATGCACTGAGAAAGTGCCAGGTTCAGTGTTCATGCAGTGTTTACATATGCTGCAAACATGAAGCAGGTCTGCCACACCAGACAAATGCGTTGGACCACACATGGGGCAATATTTTTGTCTGAGGACTTCCCAGTCACCACACGCACATACTGCCACAACCTACAGAGCAGCTGTCTGCTTTTTCAGCTCCCTTCTCTGCAAGCATTCCCAAGGAACCTTGGCTAAATCCATTTGCAATATGTTTTCTTTCAGTGGCTTATTTTTTGGGGGGGTTAAATTTATGGCCAAGGGATAGGGTTCTGGTATCTGGCAGGCTCCCAGAGAAATCCTGACTCACAGTTAACTGTGGAATTCAGTGGTACTGAATCTCAACCTTCCACTCTTATTTTTCTATTTGTGAAAGATAACAAGCATATGGTATAGATGAGTATCAAGGTTCAATGTTCCTACAATTATTTTTCTTCATCTCTTCTGGGGAGGTTTAGCCTTCATGGACGCTACTTTTCGTTATCTTTTAGTTGCTTTCTTAAGGAATGAGCCTTATGTGAGCCCTTTGTACAACTATCTGCCTGCCTGCTTCCCTAGAATTAACTCCTGAACTCCTGAGATGCCCACCCCATGAAGATTATGACATTCCTAAAATTTCTGCAGAAATTGGCATCTGGCTAGAGAGACGCTAGAGAGTCTCTCCACTGCAGGGACAGGCTGACAGCCTTCAGCTGCTATAGGCTGCATTTGGCAGAAGGCTGCTGCCAAGCACACACTTGAAAGCAGGTGCAACATCGCTGCTTCTTGCTCATTCAAAGGTGCCCTAGGTGACCCTGTGGCAAGGAAAGGAGTTCAAATTGTTGTAGTAGGAGGAATGCTAGGGACAAAGGACACAAATCTGGAGGAAAGCAGAACTTTACTGACTAGCTCTGTGGTTTGCAGAACAATTTGCATCGTGGGCAGATGCAGCTATTTTAACAGCACCATGCAGATGTAGATACACATTCAGCAGACTCCGGTTCTGGGTAACAGCATAACACAGATGCAAATGTCATCCTGGTAAACATCAGCAGGACGATAAAAATAAAAAACTGTTGTCATGGTAGTACATGTCTATTCTGTTAGCTAAATGCATCTTCTTCTCCTCCACTAGTGCTGATGAGCTTTTTCCCCACAAAGATAGTCAAGCATTGCAGCAGGTTGCCCAGAGAGGTTGGGCAGTGTCCATCCTTGGACATTTTCAGGACCCAGATGGCTAAAGCCCTGAATAACCTGGTTTGGCCTCACAGCTGACTCTGCTTTGAACAGGAGGTTGGACTAGAGACCTCCTGAAGTCTCTTCCAACCTGAACTATGCAATAATTCTACAATTTTTCACCTCTTTAGTATCATAGAATCATTTAAGTTGGAAAAGACCCTTAAGAGCATCGAGTCCAACCGTAAGTATCTCTATGGATCTGTAATCTGGAGCCATGAGTACATAAGAGATGACAGTAAAGCAGGATCCATGAGAAAAAGGGGTCTGTGATTTATCCAGGAGGACCAATAACTGCACAAGCTCATTTCTACCAATTCTCACAAGAGCTGCATTGCCAAGGTACCAACAATACCTGAGCCTCAACCATTTAATGTGGGTACCAGTACCTATCCAGTGCCTTGTCTACAGAGCAGATCCATTCCCAGTAAAGCAGGGGCTCTTCGATTCCACACCACACAGGTACATAAGGGATATGACAGATGAGTAGAGTGCAAACTGCAGAAGGGAAATGTTCAAAATACTGAACAGAGAGACCAGGGGATGCATCTCCGCTGAACTGCAGAAAACACTAAATGACTGAGAACAGCCACCAGAAGTACATGAGAAAAACCATTGGAGATGAATGGGAACACAGAAACTTAAAAATAAAGAGATTAAAGCAAACAGTAAATCACATCTAATCTTGACAATGAAAGAGTGTGGTCCTTGTCTGAGCCTGACAGTTCTGTGGAACAGGCCTACTCAGAAAAAGTGCTCCTGGCCCAAGAGCCGGTTGGAGCTACGAAACTCACCTCCATCCAGCAGCAATTTGACCGTCAGGTAGTCATCAGCCAGTACTGCGTAGTGTAGAGCTGTGCAGCCCTTGAAATTGGCTCGGATGTTCAAGCGGTTGTTGAAGTCGTCCTCCCGGGTTACAAGGACTACAGGGGAAGAAGAATGAAAGCTCAGCTCACTGAGACAAAGTGAAGAACTGCTTGTCTGAATGTGCACCAGCAGCATGGACCACCACCACTGGTCTGGAAGCTTGTTAAGGGCCTAATGGCCTTTTCCAGGAGACAGCTGGGACCCCGGTGGGGGTTTCTGCTGCTTAATCTCCCCACTCCTCTGAGCAGCAGTAGAGATGAAGACAACATGGTTTCCACGAATCCCAGTGACTGCCTTCACAGTGCCCAGGCAGGGGAGGAGGTGGTTGGAGAAAGCCCGAGAGAAGACCTCTCAGCCTTGTTCCAACCACAGCCTCTTTGCACCTTCAAAGTGAAATCAGGATTCAATGCAAGCAAGCAACACAGAGACTTCTGCCTTTTTTTCCCCCTTTTACTGTCCAAAAGGGCCACAGAACAACCATTCAATGCTTCCTCCACACCACCTTCCTCCCCCAGCCAAAACACGATCCCAGCAGGCTGCGCTTACTTCAGGCGGGAAGCACAGAGCACCAAAACCTACAAGCCATAACCAAGAGAAAAGAGCCAGAGAGGCTGAGGGACGACAGCGCTACCGGCCCTCGGGACAGCAGTCAGCTGGGAATGCCCACTGGAACTCCTCAGAGACATGCTAAGCTTCCCGTATCCCACTGCTCCGATTGCTCATGTGCTCATCTCCACTAGGAGCTGCCTCCTCTACTCCACACTTCCCAGAAATGTCAAGAAGTAGCCATTTAAAAGCAGGAACTCTTCTAAAAATACTTCCTTTGTTAACTGAAAAGTAATACGGGTTAAAGTGCTGCAGAGCACAATACTTAACTCATTACTGCTCCTGTCCATATCTACCTGCTTGCTGTCTTCAGTTCTGTGTCAAAACCAGCTGTTCTTTGGGACTTTTGAGATTTTATCCTGTGTTTGCCTAGCCACCAGCACAGTGTGCTCCATGAGGTGTATTCCTCGATGCTACCGGGATGGGAATAATTCATAATAACGCATCTTACAACTCACTAGAAATCCTGGAATCCCCTGAGCAAATGCAATTACACCGAGCCTCGGCAGGTTTTGTGAAATCAGACCTAGAAATTGTGATGTTTCTTTGAACAGAAACTGATGCTTGCTAAAGCTGATTAACTATAGTATTTTCTTCCTTTGAGCTCTGTTCTACTGAATGCCAACGTGCATGGATACCCTGCAAAAGGAAAAGCCCAATGACTTGTGTTTCCAGGCCAGAGCAAAGCTGGGCCAAGGCATTCCCGGGAGGACAGGAGAAGGACTGTGTGGTGAGACAGACACACGGAAACACTTAAATCTTCCAGAGCAGGTGGAAAATCAGAGTTTGGACTGCAAAGCTGGAAGATCCATGGCTAGCAGACGTGGCTGGGCTGTTACCGCACTGGCACAGGACCCCTGTAAGGCGGCACTGAAAGGCATTGCTCCTCTCTGCTAAGCGCAGGTCCGACCTGTCCCCAAGCACAGACTTAACAACACCTGCAACATTTACATGCAAGCTTAGACTCAGACACGCAGTGGGAGAGGCGAAAGTGCCTCCACTGCTGATGCTCTGGTGCTAATCGAAGACCTATTTTTAGATGCTGTTTCTACAATGGGAAGAAATATTCTCCCAAGCCAGGAGAAACTCCCTCCTGATACTCAGAGTGATTACTACAAGGCAGTGGTGATTTCGGCAAACAGAAGAGAAGCTGTGCAGGAGAGGATGCTGCCCCACCACCGCCTGGCCTTCAAGCAAATTCCTAATTCTGGGACTCTCCAGCAGACCAGCCCGTGTGTCTGGGCAAGGCTCCAGCACCCATGGGCCCAGAATCCTACCCGGGTCCACAGGAAGGGTCTGCAGCAGCAGTACTCTTCTGCAGCTGGTCTAAGGGTCAGGCTTTAGAAAACCTCCTGGTTTTTAAGCCCTTTGCTCTGGTCATCAGCAAAAATTAACAGTGGAAAAAAGAGTGGTTCTTCTTAGGTATTGAAGGAAATACCAGGCTGCTGATTAGGCAGGAAGGGACACCTATGGGAGCAGAGACAGCATCTTCACAACATCAGCCCTGCAAGCGTTCAGCACACCAGAGAGAAGCCTGATCTAAAGCCTGGCCAGATGGACAATCACAGCCACCAAAGAGGTCACGTATTCCATAGTCAAGAATCTGACATGAGCACCACCCTCATGTCTGCAGGGAGGGCAGATCCCTCTCTCATTTCAGCATTCACCATCTTCACTGGCTCTTTTATCAACAAGCAGATGCTATCACTCAGGGCTGTGGGTTTTGACAGGCACTGCACTTTATATCTGATTTTTGAGGAAAGTGAGGCTGTCGCACCCATTCCAGAGTTAATGGAGACTAATCCACCTCTCACTCAGCTGGTGGAGGTGGGGGGCAGGCAATAGGGCCAGGCCTGGCCACAACCCTTCTCCCCAGCTTTGGGAGATGAGGAAGCCCCATAAGCACACAGCCCCACCACGGAGCCTAAGTGATGGTGGGGCTGGCATGTGCTGTCTCCTGTTGAATGAACATCACCCAGTTGGTGAGCTAAATTCTGCTCCTGGAGGTGCATTCAGCTACTTGGTGAATGGGTATATCACCAAAATTCAAGGACTTTGCCATCGAGAACTTGAAAGGGCTCTGAGCACCTAATACTTTCTCACAGCAAAGCAAGCAGACCCGGATTGTGGATCCCCTGCAGGGCAGTCTCCACGTTCCCTCCTGAGAGCTACCGACAGATTTCCAAAAGATTTGAAAAGTTCAGAAGAGAAAAACACTGTAATGAATACCTGATGCCATCCTAGCCCAGCATCTCTGCTAATGAACCGCAGTACCTCCAGGAAGATCAATTAATGCCCTGGCTCCTTTCCTTTCCTGGGTCTTTTCTCCAAGCATACAGGGTGAGTATGTATATTTATTTATTTGTCGTCATTTCCTACCCAGGGAGGAGCAGGATAATGAACTGCGTGCGTCAGGGAAGATGAATCTGAGATACTAGGGAGCAGTGCAGTAAAGAGATTAAAGTGTTATTATTGTTGGGTTTTTTCCCCCATGGTCCACTGTGACAGCTCGGCCGTCATCTGTAAAAAATGTCTCAGAGAGAGATAATCATCGGAAACTCAATAAAGCGTCAGGGGAAGCCTCGTCTACCATCAATCACTGGGTGCCTGGAAATTTTCAGCCCTCTGTCTCCCTTCCTGCCATCCATATAAATGTCTGTAATATATTTTGTGCAGTGTTTGTGGAGCATACCCTCTCGATTTGGATGTTTTTATGAAAAAATATTTATACACAAAATATGTAAATGCTTAAAAAAAAGTAAAAAACAAAGGCAGTTTCTCTCTCCCCCTCTCTTTTTAAAAATGCAACTGAATTTATTCTTTTTAATAAAACATGTCAACCAAAGAATTAATGCAACTTCTTCCTGAGTGGCCTTATCTTTTCTTCACCCCAAAAATATATAACGTTATAGAGGGATGAATGCAGACAAAAACAATTAACTTTATTGGTTGATATACTTTGTCTTAAATAAAGTCTATGTACATGCATTATGTATTGGCATTCCATTGTTCATTTTTTAATGTTGTTTCATACATTTTGCATTCACTGCTACAGCAATCTGATATATGTGTGTTCTCACTTCCATCAAGGAGCAGGTCTATTGCACGGGTGGGTTAAAGTGAGGGATGAGAGCGGAGAGCTTTTAAAAATAAAATAACGCCCTGTCAAAACTGTCCCCTCACTGATTCATCTTCTTAACTCAACCTGTGTTTTATGAAAGGTTCAAATATTACACCTTCATTAGACTTTATATAGGTCTTAGCGGTGAGGTAAAAAGCACAGACAGACCAATGGATAATATCACAGTCTGATTTAGGCTCTGCAAACCATGCAGGGCAAAGAGAGGCTCTGGACAACCTGTGTGGCTTCCTCCAATTTTCTCCTTACAGCAGCTAGGAAAAGGTTTAACTTCAAAGGAGAAGGTCAGAGCACACAAATGTGGTCACTGTGGATGCAGCAGTCCCTGGGAACGCAAGTCCTGGCAGCTGGCTGGGCTCTGGCAGGTTGTTGGGGATGGCTGGGACACGTTCCATGGTCTGCCAGCTCAGAGCTGAGGCCAGCAGGTCAGCGAGGCGCTCGCATGGGGAAAAGGCTTCTGGAACAGGGAAAGCAACAGCCAGGGACATTTTAGCAGAGTCAGGTCCTGCCAGCGTTCCTGCCAGCCTGGGAGCTGTAAGCCTGGGGACCAGAAGCATCCTTGAAACGTGCAGCTGGCCTCTTCGAAGCACAGCCAGGCAGCCGGAATCCTGACATCACCCCCCAAGATTCCATTGCTAATCACAAAACCAAGAAAATTTAACCACCATTTATCGTCATAAAAAGTGGAAACAGTTTGGGAAACTTAAATTGGTCTGAATAGACAGAACAGGTCTCTGCTCACTGCAGGGGGGGTGGACTAAATGACCTTTAAAGGTCCCTTCCAACCCAAACTGTTGTATGATTCTAAGTCTGCATCAACATCCCAGCAATGGGGATAGCTGCAAGCAGGATCTTCACCACACAAATTGGAACAAAAATAAGGCAGAGGTAGAAAATGAGTAACTGAAGTCCTTCAAAGACTGAGAAGGGAGACAGTGCTCAGAAACTTGAGACGAGACATGGGCCATGGAAAAGCATAACAAGATGAAATGATGCTGCAGAAAATTTCCTTGTTTTCATGTAGACTTCAAGGGCTGAAAGCTAGCGTTAATGCCTGCCTGAAAACCAGCAGCAGTAACAGCAACCAGTTATGTCATTCAGCTTTATTTCAATTGGACAAGTCTTTCTTCATTTTATATCTACTTATAAGATCTGGAGTAAGGCTACTGGTGGAATACACTGCCTTGAACCCTTCTGCTTCCCCAGCAAGTGGCTGCATGTGGGTCAATGGGATGATGCTCCTATCTACAACTTTGTGTTATGTTCTGGCTATATAAAAACAGGTTATCTCTAGGACATTGAAGGATTGCTTCTCATAAACATCTACATAATGTTTTTGCTCATCTTCAGACATATGCTCACCCACATACCATCAGTTACTCTGCATTTAATGGAAGCTGAAGCTAGCTCTAAAAAAAAACAAACGAGGTCAAATTTCCATTTCAAAGCCAGGAAGCAAAATTTTGGGACCTGAAAAGCAAATGCAGGTAACTGCACACAATCAATACTACCTTCTAAAGAATGGAGGCCTTTTTCCTTGGCAGTCTCATACACGCTGCTGAAATCATCTCCAAGGTTTGGATCTGCATTAGCTGCGAGCAGGATCTTCACCACACTGTTACAAATTAGAACAAAAATAAGGCAGAGGTAGAACATGAGTAACTGAAGTCCTTCAGAGACTGAGAAGGGAGACAGTGCTCAGAAAGCCCTCCTCAAACATTGCCAGCTAGCAAAGGAAAGTTAAACCAACAACCATAATTGAACATTTCAACAAATACAACCACACCAGCATATTCTCAAACCAATTAGATGTGGGAGGCACTTGAGGCAGGGGTGACACTGTAGGGAAACACAGCCCTCCCAAGAAGACCTGCACAGAACAGGCTTTTAGCAAGAGTCATATTCCCAGTCCACTATGGGAATCAGTTATGTCCCCATAACTTTGTGGGTCTGCATCAGTGGTGGAAACTGTCCCCAGCCACAGTAAAGGCACAGTCAGAGCCAGATCTTGGCTCCAAGGCCATCCCTGCCCCTGCAAAAAGGAAGATTCTTGTAATACTCTTCAGGTTAAGGGACGCAAAACTAGGTTATGCTGTTACTTCTGCTTTTGGGAAGCCTCCTTTAATAAAGGTGCCATCCTACCAAGACAAGAAGCACATAGCATTTCAGTATGAAGCACGACAAAAGGCAGGGGGCTGGAAGGGCCCTGTTCACTCCGGAGGTTTCTGCCCTACAATTTATAGCATTCACTTGAGTGGTCCCTCTACATCGATGCAGCTAATGGAAGCCACCCTTGAAAAGGCATCTCTTGCGCCCACATTGGCTATGAGAGACAGCTAGTCTTTCTTCGCCTCTTTCTGCCCTTACAAGATGAAACACCGACCTCAGCATTTAAAAATAAATTTCAATTGCATTAATTATGTGGGGTTCTGGAAGAAAAGCATTTGACTGCTGCGTGAAGTTCAGGCAAACCTCCATTCCTGAGAACCAGACAATTCGTATGAGATCACCACTGAAGACAGCCTGATCATCTGCAACCAGCCCAGCAGCTGCCAGGACTTCTGAAAGAGATTTAACCTCTGAATTTGTAGAGAACTTCCCCATTTTTTTATATTGTAGCTGCAGGGCCCACTGGAGAGGCAGGTCCTCCCAGGGCTGACCAGCATGGCAACACAGGCAGGACATACCAGACTACAACTCTCCTATGCGTTGGGACTGAGGCTTTCAGTCTCCAGACCTGTAAAGTTATCAATACACTGCAGCAGGACAGATCAACACAAGACATACAGGCCAGGCAATTTTGGTGTGGAAGTCCTCCATCTCTGCTCCCAAACGCAAACAATCATCAGGCAAGAATTAGATTTCTCACCACTTCTGAAAGCAGCTTGAAGCCAGTTAATTCTTAATTTTTTTCCAGGGTTCAAGCTTTCCATGACAACTAGACAGTAACTCGTTAGTTAGCATTCATCACTGATGACATGGCTCACGGGCTGACAGCGACATGCACCGCAGACTGACTGACATGTATCTGCAGGCTGTGTCTTGTCAAGTCACATTTAGAATTTAACTTAAGCTCCTCTCCCATTTACCCCATAAAAGCATTAGCAGAATAAAAGGTAGTTATTTTATTCTTTGAATATGGTACAATAGAGCCAGCTCCTTACTGGCACTGGTACACTCTTCACCACGTACAAAGTTACTTCTAGTGAGCAAAGTACCAGGCTGGAAGCCAGGAGAACCTCCCGCCATCTCCCGTGTGAGCAAATAGAGTTCATTTATATCTGTATTTTAACAACACCCTTAGTTCTAAAATATTTAGGTTGAGATGCACTAGATCGTATTCTTCAAACAGCAACTATGATCTCTCACCATTTCAATGTAGTCAGGAGCACGTTGCACTAAAGATTTTCTCAAATGGTTTGAGTTGCACACCCATGATCAAATTAGGTACCTGACGGTTTAGGACTGGCACTAAGGATGGGGATCATCTCACCTACTTTCAGACATCAGCAATGGAGGACATGAAGCCCTAAGTAGCCTCCCATCACAGACGTGCTCCCTCTTTACCACTCAAATCCCTCCAACTAGCCTGAATTTTCTTTCATTTCCTTCTGCCGTTTTGGTCTTGGTGCAAGGATCACTGTGTGAGATCATCTACTATCTTCAGCATAGTTCCAGTGGGATATAACCTTACTGTCTCATCCTCAGTCCTCTCAGAACAGACAATTTGCTGCCAGGGCAAAGCCACTGATACAAGTATCCCCCTCCATGTTCAGTGTCTACGCTGTCCTGCTACACTGCTCCTGAAGGCCACATTAGTGAGGACACCTTAGGTAGGGCTGCCATCTCTCCAGCCACACAAGAAGCCCGTAGGTCCTTCTGGACCACCACAGGAGCATCAATAAGGCACAGGGCACAAAACCTATCCTAAAAGTCTTTCAGCACCTCTAGCAAGGGCTTTTCAGAACATGGCTAGATGCAGACTCACCTCTACTTCACAGGTCCAACATGTTGCCTCATAAAAAGGGACACTGCATGACCTTTACCACTGACCTCTACGGCCACAGCAAAATGGAAAGCAAGAGAGAGGTTTGGCCGCAAGTAAAGCCACATGAGCCCAAGTGCATAGCCTTGGCTGTCCAGAACAGCTGTAGTCAAAGCCTGCCAGCCCAGGCTCTTCCACCTCTGGTCATTAGGTAGGTCATCAGGTAGGTTTTGGCCTGTCAATCCTACTTCTGGTGCCTGGCTGGCAGTGCTGGGCAGGAGGTGTGCCATCTGCCCAAGTCAATGAAACAGGAGAAGTAAAGGTGCCACAGCCAGGCTTTCTACCCGGGAAAGCTCTAGCACAGGTCATTGATCTATGCAAAGTTCTTCTGGGAGATCCAGTGCTGGATTCCTCTCGAGACATCCTGCATCTCCAGTACTTGGTACTGCTGTGGTCAGCCCAGTCATCGAGAGAACTGCAGCAAAGATCTGGAAGAGGCAGTCCCTATGGAAAACAGGAGGTACACGATGGAAGATGGTAGGGCAGATACTGCCCTGTTGCCCTATGGGATCTTTGTTGATGACCTCCATGATCCTAGAGATGGACATCTAGCTACTGAACAGAAGCCAACATTAGTGCATTGTGCCTCAATTAAGCCTTTGATGATCTTGCCCCAGCAGCTGACTTACTGTGATTCTTGCATCAGGGCTTCCAGCATCTACACCAGAAAGCCAGGCCTTTCTGATCATTCAAATCCTTAGTAGTATAGGTTCTGATATGCTCAAACCACCCTTCTTGGACCCCGTCGTCATGGCTGTCAAGACCAAAGAGATCCCTCTACTCCAATTTTAGCTGACAGGCTACGATATATTTTAAGGTCCATGCATCTTTCTCATTTTAAGAGAAATGATCCCAAGTCCCAGTGTAGGACTTTAATCCACAACCTTGCAGGCCAGGGGTGAGCTATGGGTACTGAATGAGTCATATGATAACACACAATGACTTGTAATTTCCTTGGTAACTCCATCCATCTTCCTTTCCTGTTCTTAGTGACTACGTTGAAATGAATGATCTTCCCAGGCACTTCATCAGATAACACCTTCGTGGGCTCTCAGTGACTCTCAGGAAGCCCTTTCCTCTTCATTCATTGCCTACACCTTCAGTGTTTCTCACTGGGCAATGTCCTTTCATGAAAAGTTTAGCAGAGGACCACAAACGCTAGATGCAAGGTGGGCTAAGAGTGAAAGCGGGAAGTGAGGATGTCAGAACTGCTCCACTCTCTCTGTTAACGACCCTCTACGCCATTTACCCCCCAGCGATAAGAAACATTTCCTTAGCTCTTAAGATAGCTGGGAGGCTCAAGTTTAATACGCACAGATATAATCTCTTACTGGCAAAATCTGGTGTTCCAAAAGCCTGGCCCCATATCGGGCTGTGATCCAGCTCCATACACAGGAAGGACTCACTGGTCTAATAACAACACGTGGCACATTCAGCCTCCCTCTCCCATCATCTTTCAATCTCACCTCCTGCTTTTGGGACGTGCTGTCCCCTCCAGGCACTTCTGCACCAGCCAGACGTTCCTGGAATCACAAATATTGATCGTACCTATCCAATTTGCAGGTAATGGGACATTCAAGGAAATTAGCCTTTAGGAAAGGTAACGGCACCATCAAAATACAGAGTAACTGTGCTCATCAGTGTAAAGCGTGTGAATGTCATTGGAATAAGCAAGGGACTTTCAAAAATGAGATGACAGTCACAAAGTATGATCTAGCAATGCAGTCTCTGGGTAAAAATCTCAGGTTTCCCAGGGAGAAAAGGTGTAACTACTTCCCAATTCATAAGGCAGTTGTGGGGGTCAATTAAGGAAGCTCTGGCGAATGTGCTAGAGAAGGCAGAAGGCATCTTTCTCTTCTGCACCAGCTCAGCTATTAGTTATTAATAAAGAGGTGACTTTTAAATAGAGGATTCTCGGGCCCATATACCTCCTGTTTTCCTCCTCTTGCTGCCAGGTGTTGGGGCAGAACAACACTCCGTGCAGATACCTAGAGGGAGCGGGATGCCAACGGCAGGCAGAGCTGGTCCGGGAAGGCAGGCTTCCCTCCATAACTCACCTGTGCTCAACAGCCTCAACAAGCTGAGTTTTAATTTGCTGATCAAGTTTTCATTAGATTAGAGGCACAGCCTATTCATCAGCATGAATATAAATCTAAATTGACCCTGGTGATGACTCAGAGGGCAACGCTTAACTGAAGTTCGCTGGGCAGTTCAATCGATTGGAGAAAGTGCTTTCTGTTTTTAATGGCTGGACCAACATATTGTTAAATAAATAAATACATACATACAATACAGGGGGTGGGGAAATCAATGACGAGATGGCTGGATGTGACTGGGGCTGCGTCAGGCAAGACGTTGTGCCGGGACCAACGCGCCGGCAGCTGGGGTTGGTGAACCAAGAAGTCCAGTGATCCCCATGACCGTGAGTTATCAGCACAATGCAAAAGCCTTGACGGGTTTCAATACGCGGCTGCCCTGAGCTCTGGCAGAAGCCACAGGTCCTGCCTGGACACAAAGAAGATCCCTTGTATGGCTATACCTTAACTCTCTGTAAAACTCAGCAGGGGCAGGAGGGCCGGGGGGAGCTGCTGTTTACACTCCAGCCCCTGTTCTCTCCTTTTTTTCTCAGATGAGGTCTAAATGTGGATGTGTGCCTTCCCAGGAATATGTTTACGCCTACCTGTGGCACAGAAAGCAGGGCAGCTGTGGCATTCCCTCACTCTGTGGCGGTTTGTTATTGACCCAGATAAAAATGATCCTGCCCCCAAAAAGGAATCCAAAAAGAAAAAAAGAAATCTTGAAGGGTAGAATTGTTACGTTGTTCACAACAGTTTTCTCTTAAGATTGTGACTCAGGTGAATTGTGCTTCAGAGACATGGTCAAGGTACAGCACTGCTGCTGCATGCCCCCAGCCATCCACAAAGGACCGTTAAAAGAAGTCTTGCTACCTGCGTGCAGTGGTAAGAAAATGTGCACAGAGGCAGTTTCTGTGGCTTGGAGAGGTGCAGGAACCTGCTAAACTGACGATACCTCATTGTGCCTGACCTGCAGGACACCGAATGCCATTCATCCCTGGAAAGAGGGGTGCTCATGCACAGGGATCTCAGATGGGGACACTGCCGAAGCAGTGGAGGAGCAGCGTGGGCAACAGCTGCCACTGGCCTGTCCTCAGGTGGGCAGGTACAATGCAGGAATGGCTAAGTGGACACTGGCCCTCAAAGACATCCAGAAGGGGAGTAGTTGAAAGACAATGCCCCAGTTTGTCGGATCAAGCCCTCAAAATGTGCTGTCATCACAGCTGAAAACCATGTTCGACTCCTCAGCTCTTTGACAGGCAACACTATGGGCCATACGTCCTTCCAAAGGCATCCAGATATTTCTCCAGCTCTGCTGCAGACAGTTCTGAATGAGTTGCCTGAAGTGAAAGGAGTGAAAAAAACCACACGAACAGATGTATGTACCTAATATAGGTAATAAGACTGCACCAGTTAATCATGTCATTGCCTATAGACAGAAAATGGCTCCAGATAGGTCACCCTTCACTATAAGTCTTAGAACATACCCACCAGAATATTACTATGCATGATGTACTGTTATTACCAATATAAAACAGCTATACAGCACCTTCAACACACAAAGTCTAGGTACGCATGGAAGGGGCACAAGTCCCAGCAACCTGCACCGAGGCAGAGAGTGAGCTGCTTCCCGACTCCTCTCCCTAAGGAGGGATGGAGGAGGGCAGGCTGCAGGAGGAGGGCAAGGGAAAGAACAGGAAGGACCACACTGGGCCAAGCACTGCTGGTCCTGGTTCCATGTACGAGCCTCTGACCCACAGCTCTTTTGATCTACATAGAAAGACAGAGAAGGAAAAGGAGAGCCAAGGCACAGGGAGGAGTCACTTGTCATTGGTCATTCCCAGCAGGAAGGTGTTGAGAAGCAAAGGTGAGGAAAGGCAAAGAGAACCAGATCTGAAGATGGAGGGAGAAGGAGAAAGGGTGTGCAAGAAGGCAAAGACGTGAAAAGAAAATGGAGGAGAGCAGATGATGTTGGGAACAGCTGAGAGGAATCACAGGCTAAAGCCCTTGACAGAACAAGAATAGGTATGCCTGGGAGGTGCTTATACCATGAGCTGGATGAACAAGCAGGACTCATTTAAAAGCACACGGAATGAATGGTTCACCAGCACAGACCATTAAGGTTGTCCCCTCCTGCTCGAAGAGAACGTGAAACAGTCCATACAGAAGAATGCCCATGGGCAAGGGGAGACGGGGACAAGCTTCCAAGAGAAAGCACCTGTTCAAATAAAGAAATGCTCTTTAGGTGGAGCTGTGCTCTGCTCTTGTCCCCCCCTCCCACCCTCCTCGCACTCACTGAGGGTATCACCCTAAGATCCATGCACAGCTGCGCACGGCATTTGGGGTGAGAACGAAGAGCTCATTTATGTGTAAAACAAGATGGGTGTGTGAAACAAGGGGTATGTGAAAAAAGGGGGGAGGAACATGGACAGAAGTACTGTAGCTATGTATTAGTAAAGAAGAAAAAGGGAAGCTGGAAAGAAGAGGATTGACTGTTAAACCTGAGAAAACACGCACAAACTTACTTAATGCAAGCAGCCATGTGCCTGTCACTCTCACCCACATCTCCCTCCCCAGAGCCGCACGTGTCTCTGTCCCAGCAAACAAAGACCTCGCTGTGACACAGAGACCCAGCTGCGGCCAAGTCATTTTTTCTTTATCTTCTCTCTCCACCTGTAAAACGTGGGTATTGCCGCTGCTGAGAAAGCTGTTACCCAGCCTTGCAGAGGCCTGAACCACTCTGAGAAGGTCATCCCTCCGAGTACAGCTGGGCACTCCTCCCCACCACCTGAGCTATGCATATAACTTTGGAAACCCTAAAATCATGCTCTGACCCCCTCCCTCCTTGCTGGACTGGGGCACAGGTCCATTGCATTGACAGTAAGAATGGAAGCAGAACCGGGTGCCAGTGTTTTATAACTGCCCAAACTCATCCCGCTGGGGCTTAGCAGCACATGCTGCTCTGTGCCTTAGTTTCCCCTTCCACGGGATTCTGGAGAATCAGTTCTCCACCTTGTAAGGGGATGAGAGGATGACTCAGTATTTCACTATCATTTTATTTCTGCCAGAACAATGTAAAACAGAGTAGCTGTATGCAGAAAAGGTCACTATGCTACAAATGCATAGACACTTAGCCTGCTAAGGTCCTAATTGCTTTGGTTTTTAACTTACTATAGCTTTGTTGCTTATTTTAACAAAGGCACAAATCCAACAAAGCTTTAAATAAGCATTTAATTAAAGCTTAATTACTATAAATATGTTAAACGTGCAAATCTAGCAGGTGCAGCCAAGGGAAAGAAGCCCCTAGCAGTGTTTTTCACATAGACTGTAAATCCTCCCCTTTAAAACTGATGTAGTTCCAGGAGAATTAAGAAACCAGTTTAAAATAGTTCTAGAAATCCAAAAGAGCAATAGGACAAAGACTAAAAATAAAACAGAGTAGGAGTCACTCCAACTGAAAAATGTAAATGAAAAGTAAGGTGGAAGGTGTGTGCGTGTACATGCACACCCACTTGCCTGCGTTACTCTTCAGGCCTCAACAGAAGTGCACAGTTATGACACAGCATTGCAGACTACATAAAGTGACAGTTATATGTTGTTATGCTTAGACTAAAACCAGCATCATTGCCTCATCAGCTATGTTAAAGCTATGGTAAATTCCCCCAGCTATGAGAATTACAGTGTAAAACCTTCCTTTGCTCATGTAAACATGGTCACAGCTGATCTGTCTTTAGTCCACAACCTGGTTACAACCTGTATTATCACAGAGCTAAGGAATTTGGACCTGGACTCTCACTCACATAAAAAAAAGAGCCATAAATGAATCTATCCACACTTCAGAAAGGGTCTGAAACAAGGTAATAAGCTAATTAAAAGAATAATTAAAAAAAAAAAGGAACACAATTCTCACAACAATTTTTTTATATCATCTATGTTACCTTAGCGAAGTGTTTTTAAAACACAAACACCAAAATTAGACACCAGACTGAATATTTTGCCACTTCCCTTTACTTTTATAACACTAGAAAAAAGAAATAGCTCCTCCAAGCCGCTGAGCAGGGACCAGAGCGGATCCCAGGCGTCCCAGTAGCCCAGTCCCTCTCCACTAGACCACAAACTATGCCAGGCTGAGAGGTGCCAAAGCTAAGCTGCAATCACGCTGCATGCCGTGCATCTGCATTTCAGAACAGAATGCTCTACAGAGGAAGATGCCAGCTAGGACTAGAAACACTCCCTGCCTGCAGAAGAGTGATCCCCTGAGCACGGGCAATGGGAAAGAAAGCCCTGCCTGGACCTGGAGCTGCTGGAAGTGCCAGTGCCTCTCCCAGTTCAGAGGGCACTATGAGGCTAAATTCACCTGGATAGGAGCCTTTGGGAGCCCATGAGAAAGGCTCTGCTTCAGCATGACATGAAGCCCTGACCCCACTCCTGCCCAGCTATGCACCCGTATCCCCTCTGAAACCTATCAGTAGGAATGTACCCAAACACTTCTTAATGCCCTGCCACGTTTTAGATACAGGACATTTTCAAGAGGATGAGAATGATCATTGTTTTGTTGCAAAAAGGAAAGACAGACCCCAAACTTCCCTGCCGGCACACGGGATTTCATCTTGTAGCTGATGGCAACTGACAGAAATCATTAATGCAGTGCCTCTGAAATTAAATTAAACATATGGACTGTAGCTGTCTAATTGGAAGAGTGAGGGCCATGAAAATTAGGAGACATTACAAAGCTAAAGGACAGGTCACAGAAATCTCCAGCAGCACAGCAGAGACTGAAAACATAGTTCTCTGAAAAATGACTTTGGAAAGACAGCAATTTGGGGCTGAAGGCTTACTTTTTCTTAGCGGTTCTAAGCTGAAGACACTCATTCCAGCTACCAACATCACAGGCCCCTAAATCCACACTGAATAACTTGCACAGGTATTGGCAACCTTAAAAAAAGAAGTGGTGACCAAGCAAGCAGGTTAAACAAAACCAAACAACCCTGTTCTTGTTGCAGGCTAACAATACGTGCAGATCCTTGCTCAGCTGGCTGCATCTTGACCATCTCTGAGCCACTCGTTACCTCTCCTCTGAAGTGCAAGACAGAGAGAGACCCAGCTCACCGCCCCCGGAGGCTGTTTGACTGATGGGTTAAGAATCAAAAGTCGTAACAACTTATAATCCAGCAAATCAGCTGCTGTGGCTGGATAAACCAATTTTAGATCATCACTCTTTACAGAGGGACCACATTCTAAAAAAAAATATAATCCTGCATCCTACTACAAAGCAGAGTAAGTCATATTTAGACTAATTCCCACCTAATGTATGCAAAAGGATTGCAAGAGATCCAGAACACCAGCAGGCATTCTGCATTTGGAAGGGAAAAGCTACTAACATTTAAAATTCTGCAGGCTAAACCCATGCTCCTGAGTCAAAGCCATCAGCTCCCCAGGCTCTGCCTTCTCCACTTCCACAGCTGACCACACACACAACACCCAGTTCTGCTAGGTTTGGGTTAAAAGGGTTACCCTGTGGGGTACATCTGCGAGCAAACGATTTGTAGGGAATTTCAAACACTCCATGTGTCATGTTCCAGCTCAATACATTTTCCAGCCAGCAGCGAGACCCCACTGTGGACGTTACAAAGCTAGAAATGGTACAGAGGGCCAAAAACATGTCTGGCACAACCCCAGTGGTATCAACAGAGTTGTTACACCAGGAGTAAGTCTGGCTTGCATTTATGCTTGCCTCCATGAAGTATCTAATTACTCTTCCACCACATTGTTGGAGACAAGTCCTACCAAGCTTCAGATATTCAAGGACTTAATTTTCAATTAAAGTCAGTATTCATCCAAAATGTGGGAAAAATAAACACCATTTGCCCAACACAGCCAAAAGTGCTTTTTTTTGCCAGGTACCCAAATAAGACACACCGCCGTTATCGCTCTGCCAGTCTGTAACAAGGGACCAGCCTGGGTGCTGAGAGCTTTTTACTGCCTAGATGTTTTCATTAGCATTTCTACCTGATTTTAGGCAATTATTGTACCATGAACAGCCTTTCTCCCTGTCTCCTCTTAGACTTTGCAACTCGGGAAGCCCTGTTCTGGTCCACCGGTCACTTGGAATGGTCAACAGTCGTCACACTCCATTGCTGACCATTGTCTACTGGCAAAGGTGGGAGGCTCCAAAGCCTGTCCCTCTGCGGACGGGCAAACAACAGGGCCCGTTGCTGCTCGGACATCAAAGTTAAACAAACAGTCCCAAGCCCCCGCCTCTGTGCCCATCTTAAGGAGCTCCCCAAGGAGGTCACGACTTTCAGCTTGTCATAGCACACATCAAAGTTTGCACCACACACGAACTCGGCACATGGATTCGAATCGTGTCGCCCGAGAGCGGATATTCAGCTTTTGTGCACTGCTTTAATCCTGTGTTTTCCCAAGTAATTAGGCTTTTTTGCTTATGAACTTGTGACTAAGTAAAGCATCCCTGAGAGGTTGTAACATCAAAGCTCATTCTCCCGTCTGTCCCACGTTTTCCAAAATTGGATTTCTTTTTCTCTTTTTTCCTTAAATAAAAAAACTAATTGAATTTAGTTGTAGACTGAATATATTTAAGAGTGTCTTTAAAAGGTTACAAGAAGCCACAGCGATCATCATGGGAACTAAGGAGGGAGGGCACAGCATTCAGCCTTTTTGCTTCATAAAGGCCTAGCATGAAAGACCCAGCAATGGCCCCACAAGCTAGGAGGGATGCAGCAGCTCTTAGGGGAGCTATTTCTGGTGGTGGGGTGTTAAGACTACCTACCACAATGACATCCCAAGGGTATGGACTCATCAGAGGCCAAAATCTATTGCCAATTCAGCAGTCACCTCTCTGGGATTGCAGAGCAGCCTACCTCGATCTGTCACACAATGTATCGGGCAAAGGAAGAGTGAAAAGCTCCCTCGGGTTTAGCTTGACAACACATCCCAAACCAGCCCAAACTTTCTGGAAACCCTCTGTGGAGCTCAGTATGACTTTAGGAAAAGGTGAGGCAGCTGTGAAGTGACTTACTCACTACGTAATGGTGAATGCCGAGACAAACGTACCTGGAGTTTCTGCTGATAGCTGCCACCATGAGAGCAGTCCAGCCAAGCTTGTGCCTCGCATTCACGTCTGTGCCTTCCAGCAATAACCTGGACAGAAGAGACACACATTCAGGAAAAAGACGCAGAGAAAGCATCCCGAGCAGACTGGAGCTAATGACAGAAAACAGAATATTTTACTTCACAGGCACCTGTTCCAGTGCAGCCTAGAAGACCCAACATGAAAAGCTGATTCAATCCAGCTTCTCATCAGCTACCAAACTGAAATGAACTGGTAGGTGATAACAAGCACAGTCCTTTCAAATGGTGCAGTGTCAACCATCTTTATTTTTTATTTCTTTCTTCTATTCAGTCTAATACCTGAAGAACCAACCAGCAACATGATGGAGAGCAAAGCTGATTAACCTACAATCTGATGACAGGTTTGGATCATCAGGGTGCAATGCAACCATTAGGGTTTTGGAAAAAGCTCAGCAGATCTCCAAAGCCCATGTCAACAGGAGATATTTTGCAGATTTTGTGCACGACATGAGAACAAATGAGACAAACGCAAAAAATACAAGGCATCAAACGACACTTGGTGCTTTTTCTGCGAAATTTTCTCAGCCTTTGCACTGTTTCCCTAATCCCACCCTGGCACCTTTTAGCAACTTTGTTCCTACACGGCTTCTGCTGGCTTCTATATTCTTCAGATTCTAAAGCACCAGAAGGCTTCTCTACCCTTTCTGCATTCTCTGACCCTGCAGCAACAACACTATTAATCTTAGTGCCAGATTCCAAGCAGTACTTAAGAACAGCGATATTTCATAGAGACAAACTTACCCAACCTTCTCTCTTTCATGGCCAACCATGGGATCCAAATAACCTCCTCTAGCCAAACGCATGTGAATGCTGGGAGTCCAGCCTACCCCAGCTGCCTACGCTTCTCCACAGCTAATGGCAAGGGACAGGTCCTTGCAGAAGCTAATTCAGCTCATCCTAAAACAAGTGCCAAACCCAGATGGTATGAAATGACAGTCTGGAAGTGCCATTCTCTCTGTAGACCACAAGGAAAGAGGGAAGTTCAGACTTCAGACACAAATCCTCCTTCCTTTTTCCAAACTGAGGATTTCCATCTTCCTTTCTGGGTGAGGCCGTTACTGCACAGCACATCCTCCACACAGATGCAACAGGGAAGAGCTACCATTAAACTCCATGCTGTGAGAGACACAAGTGAAAACACAAGCCACGTTCCACACATGCAAGCACCACACTTCAAAATCCCCCCAGATCCACAGATAAGGAAGTTGATGGCAGCTGTGGCTGCTCACATGCACTGAAAAAGTCAGACCACTTCTTTAAGGACTTAGAGAGGTACGTGCCTGAACTTGGCCACCCTTTTCAAATTAATTGCTCTCAGCCTGCTGTGGTGGTAAATCTGTCAGGTGGTTAATAAAGAGTGCTGGGATGGAATTAGCGAAAAGGAGCTAAATGCACCATATTCCTCTTCTTACAGTTGGAACAAAGATAAAGGAAAGCACAAACGCTAGCCCAGCAAACACCCACAGCTGTACACAAAGTCTCTGCAAACCCTCCTCCACCTGGTCAAAAATCCTTACAGCAGTTTCACTAAAAACTTATCCCAAGGAACAAATATATAATCCTGAAGTTATTTCTGACCAGCAATACCAATGCCTAAGCTTTGCCTCCTGTCTTGAACATAGTTGAACACAGTTCTCCCTGCTGACCTGAGAAACTAGCCAGATAACTGTCATCCAAGTTAGATGCCTAAAATCATCCATATCCCCCTCCAGTTGAACTTTTTGCCCTGTTAGACTGAGACTGGGGGGCCATGAGAGACAACAGGCAGATGACTTCAGCCAAGTAGGATAACTAGCAGGTCGGATAACTCTTCTGACTCAAGTGGAGGTATGATATGTAGGTAACGGGTACAGGTGGGTAATTTGACCATCCTTTTTTGACAGGAGGGGTAGCCAGTGCTGGTGCCCTGGTACCAGGTGCTCTGAACTGCTCATTAGGCACTTGGACTGAGATCCAATAGCTAATAAAATAGAACAGTAACTGGTAGCCTTTATTCATAGCTCCCAACTGTGGTTCAGGAGGCCATGACCTCTGTAAATGATCCACAGCACTAACAGAAGATTTATGTTCTCTTTACCAGGGTTACAATTAAAAGTTTAATGATAATGAACTATTTGGCAGGTAAACAACAGGTCCTTGCTCCAAAAAAGTTTGGTACTTGATACTACACGGTAGCAGAGGAACAAATTTTCATGCAGAATCCTTACCAGATCCATGCTACACAGATCTGCACGTCACTAACTTCAGGCAGGTCGCAGCTCCTGTATTATCAAATGGTCCTGCAAACTACAGTGTGAGGTACTGCACACGACCAGCCTTGGCTCTCCCCAGGATACGTCCTTATGCTTTCTCCTTCTTCCAGCAACTAATCTCTGAAAGCAAACGATAAGAGCGTGCTGCCAGCTCTGTTGCCTGAAGACCACTCCCAGACAGCAGACTGCTTAAAGGAGAAATATCCATGTGCAGCCACAAGGCTCTCCTGTCCCTGTAACATAGGACGTGCCTAGATACACAGATGATGGCAGCCTGTACGCCAGGCAGATTGCTATCTTTAGAGATCAGCTCTCATTGCAGCTATGCATATGGAGGGTGTTTGCACTCACAACAGGGAGATAAGCAAGCCTGACTCAGATCCACAGCCACTGCTCGTCACAGCAATCACCTGCTCTTGCTTGGAGGGACACTGCCTGCAGCAGCAATCCACACCGCAGCTCCATCTGTGCCACCATGTGCACCGCGTCCTCCACACAGGCACAGAAAGCTGCTCCTTCAGAAGAAAAACTGCTTGGTTGCTGCCACTGCAGGGACCAGCTTCAGCCCCAGCTCCCCCAGAAACCACAAGGAGCTGTAGCCAAGCACAGCAAGAGACGGGGGAAACCTACACTGAGATCTTACCGTCTCCCCTCCGACTCACCCCAGGTGCTTTGGAAAATCCTTTCACAGTCATCGCGGTGCCCAGTCATCTTCCATTCTTCTCTTAGAACGGCATGGAAGGATGTGTACAAGTTATTTCTGAATTTCACTTTATTTACCTGGCCATTTGAAAGTACTCTGAACACAGTAACTTCCACCTCACCCCCTTTCTACAGTGTGTCAATCTGACAGTCTAATAGCCACATAAAATCCAGCAAATAAAAGAAAGGAAAATACTACTGCATCGGAGACGAAGCCTGACAGGGGAACCCAGGAGAAGCAAGGGGAAGCCAGACACGAAGCCTCTCGAGGTACGAAGGCATCGGCTAAGCAGGGATTAAGGCAGCCATACCCCTTCAGGCTGGGAACTTTTGTGTGACAGCTAAAACCTCACAGCCCAACACCTACCACTTATTAACATCTTTAACGGGGGTTAATTAATGTAATTCACAAAGTATTAGGCCCATTTGCACTTGACCACAGTATTAATATGATTTAACATTAAAGCCACAAACAGACTGTCCTGGTCACCTTCCATCAGCCACTGGGTCGCTCTGCTGCAAAACCTTGGTCTTACCTCCATATGTCGTGAACTTTAACATTTGTTTTCTCATGAATGGGAACCGCAGCTAAACACTTCAGCATCTCCCTGTGAGACAGAGGACAGGACTGCAACCTTCACTTAAAGCACTTTGGAGCCACTAAAAACTACATTTTTAACTCACTGGAAGGCTTTTTTCCTCTACAGACGTACTGGAAGGGCTTATTGAACAATGAATTATCTTCACTCTTAGGTAAAAAAATAATGAAAAAAGATCCTAGTCCAGCAGCCAAACCTGTTAGAACATAGTGCATCCAACAGGAAGGATGCTGGAGACTCTGCTGCAGGATTTGATTACAGGCTCGGAGCTAAGATACTAGAATTAATCAAGTAGTTTTCCATTCAGGAATCTAGATAATCGTAAGCATCTGGAATGCCACATGACCGAGCCCAGTGAGAGAATTACTAGCATCACATCACCTAGCGTAATATGCATTGACATTTCCTTTAGGAGCTGGATTTTTTTTTTTTTAAATCATTGCAAGATGCTCAGCAACTTAACAGATTTTCTAGACAACTGAACTTTATGTTCAGGGTCTTCAAGCCTATCATTAATTTTTTCCCTGCCTGATTTAATGATATGACAATCGATAAAGTGATGACCACTGCTCAGATCCTAGACAGCCAAATGTATTTACCAGCAGGAGTATTTTTTTTTAATTAAATAAAATCCTCTGATCAATGTTTAGGATGTTTATCCACATTTTAACCAAATAAGATCCAGGACACTCACTCCTACCTCCTAAGAGTTTCTCAGGCGTATATAGCCCTATTAGCACCATTTTCAGTGTTTCTCAAATGACAAACTGGTCCTCGGCTGCAGCAGTACCACCAAGACCCAGTCACTAGAAGAATAACGAGCGGGTGCTTTTTCTGTTTGGTGGTGTGTTTGTATTTTAAGGATTTCAGAAAAACCTTTTTTTTTAGGGTTTTAGGGCAGAAAGCTTGTCCGCTTCTCCAGACAGATGGGGTATTCTGTGTGAACAGATTTTCCTGACAGTTTTTTAACGGTTAGAGAGCCTGCAAGCAAGCAGTGATGGTTCCCGGTCCCAGTCTTCAACGAACGTCCCCTCTCCCTCCAGAGCCTCACCTCCGAGGGCAGCAATGGGGGCCCTTTGCAGAACTGAAGACTTCTCTGGAAACGAGCAGAGGCTCTGGACCAGCCCGGGGCCTGGCCAGCAGAATGTCACTGGCTGCTCTGGAATTTGCCGGAGGAGCCCAGGCAGAGCGGCACCCACCGCTTTGTGCGTACACCCTATTTTACCTCGAGACAGCAGCTCCCAAAGCTTCAGCACTTTGATCCACCCAAAAGAGAAAAAGAGCCCAAGTCGGCTGCAGCGACGAGCCTTCTCCCCCCGCTGCCCCCGGACAGATGTGCCTCCTATTCACCCCGCTGCCGGGGTTCTGGGTGACTAACTCGGTGACACCGCGCTCACAACCGAGCCCAGAGGGCATGTTTGAGTTTGTGCTCAGTGCCGGGAGCATGCCCAGCGCTCCCTCCTGACAGGTGGAGGAAGAGGAAGCTGGAAACTTGAACTTTTGCAACAACAATAGCTTCTGTTTCTCTTGGCCACTTAAACATTTCCCCCACCCCTTCCCCAATATGTCACTGTTTAACTGCAGGGATGGGGGACACCCTCAGACCTGCTCATCCTCTTGGGACTTGCCCTCCGCTTTGCAGAAGAGGAAGGGAAGAAAAACATCCAAACCCAACAATATCTCCGAACATGAAAGCACAATCCCTGTTAGAGGCCAGGGAAAGGATCTGTCCACTCAGGAGAACATGGCAAGCTGCTGAAAAGCCTTTGATCTTGCTGCTGTCTTCCCTGAGATAGCTCGCATCTGCTTCTCAAGCCTTCATGATTGTCTTGGGGCCAGTAACGCACCACGGTGCTTTGTGAAAACACACGAACCCACAAAGCATTGGGCAGGGTCAGTGCAGATGGTTCAAGCAAGGCTCGGGAAGGGAAGGGACAAGGAGACGAGCAGCATTTTCTCCACAGCTCCCAAGGCAGGCAGGCTGCTCCGAGGACACAGGGGTCCCGGAGAGGACAGTGTCCCTAACCCAGACAGCACAAACAGGGCATGTGGAGAGGCAAGTGGCCAAGGAGAAACTCCCGGAAATAAATGTCCAAAATCAAAGGGAAGCTCTTATAAATCTGAATTTCAGAAGGCAAACCAAGCTCCCAGATGAGAGCGGGGTTGTCTGAGGGCACAGAGGGTGGGCAAAAGCACTGCAGGCGAGAACACACACGATGGGAAAGCCAAAGTGGCACAACGCAAACATGAAGAGACTGATACAGACAGGGCGAGATGCTCGTCTCTGCCCCATGCCTACACGGCCTGTGAGATGCTACAACACTGCAAGTAGATTTTGTTTTTCAAAACAGGCTGAAAGAGGGAGAAAAGGACTGGAATGTACACACCCTGTCTCCTGCCTCTGCCCAGGGAACAGGGGAGGGCAGGAGTTTAGAAGTACTGGCTTCACTACTGGCTAAGGTATGCTACGGTTGGCATCACCAGGTTTGGGAAGAAGAGAAAATGTAGCCTCACCTGAAGGAGCCTTGATTCATTGCTGACTTCCCAAGTCACTGCAATGCAACAGCTAAGTTGTGCGTTGGAAAAAGACTACACCAGCCTGACAGTCTGTCTCTGGCAATGGCCACTGGCAGATAGTTGGGGAAAGAACATGAGTAATCACTGTTTGCAGAGGGATTTGAGGATAATACACTAACTTCTGGCAATCTACAACACACTGGTTTCTGAGCTGGAGGTGACATGTGGTTACCTGCTAGGCTTACTCTGCACGAATCTGAACTTGAGTTTCAGACTCCCTAGCACCCACTGAGTTTCACAGTTTAAGTAAGTGCTGCATTAAGGCAGCACTTTGCATTTGTTTCAAACCTGCTGCCTGACATCTCCCTGGGGGCTCCTTGGCTCCCGAGCTGTGAGGGAAGTGGAATAATTGCTCCCGTTCGTCACCATCGCTCGTGGTTGTACAGGCCACTTCCACGCTGGCTGACTGCCCTTCCCAGTGCTGCTGCTGCTTCTCCTCCAAACCCAGAGCTGCTCGGCCGTCTCCCTCGCATGGAGACTATCCTGCACTCAGCCCCGCTGCTGCCAGAGTGATAAACACCTACATTAATTGGAATTAACCCTGTGACGGTTACCAGATGTATTCCACACATACAGAAACTACCATGCATCCAGCCATGCCAGATAAGTTGGTCTCTGCTTCCAGAGAGAGGGATTTTGGCACAGTAAAAGGTTTAAAGCTGTTTTGGAAAGAGGCATGAGTTCTTCTGTCTCTTGTGGCTGGCTGTCTGGCTGGCCACCAGCTGCAAAGAGATTGGTCTTATGACTCAGTGTGCAAACACCATCAGTCCTGGAAGGACAAAATACAACAAGAAGCATGAAAAAAGGTCACTACAGAGGAAGTGTTAAAGCAAAATGCTCCTGCAAAACCAATGAGAAACTGAGCAGCACCAGCAGAAGCTACCACTATTTCCCATCTTTCCTCCTCAGTCCTTGCTGCCCTGTTTGGGAAACCTGTGCTGCGGTGCTGCTGGTAAAGGCTGTCCCCTTTCGGTTTCTCCCAATACGGGAAGGCACAGCGCACGCAAGTCTCCTCCAGTATTTCATAACCAAGATGAAGAAATCTGGGCTGTTGTATCTGCTCCAAGTCCCCAAGGCCACGTGCCAAATCAAACTCAATAACCAGTCAAAAACTTCCAATGAAACAGAGTACTGTGTAATTTGGTCCACATGTTAGGAGAAAAGATTAAAGGGGTCGCTTACAGGAAAAAGATCTGTTTATCCTAAAAAGCCCAGGTGTCCATTAACTCAGATATATACTAACAAATACAGGCCCGGTAAGTGTAAACAGACAGCATAATATAAAGCGTGTAGCGATGGAAATAAATGTAATTATAAATAATCTTCGAATCCTGTCTCTAACCCTCCCTCACTGATACTGCTGAAGATGTTTCACAGCTGTTTGGGACAGAAGATAAGGTACACGTCTGGCTGGTGGCCAGAGGCAGTCATGCTTCAGTAGCCGTTGACATAACTCCTACATTTACCCTACAAAGCATTCAAGTGTCCCTCGAGCATAAGGCCGCATGCATGATATTCACAGTACTGCTAATTATTCTGAGACGGGAAGATGCTCTGATGGGTACGGGACGGGATATCACCTCCCGTAAAGGCCCACACCCTCCCCACAGTTCCTCCCTATGATCTGATGGTTTCCCAGCTGCAGGCACGACTTTCTGCTCAGACAGTGGCATGGGCAGCACAACCCCACCTGAACTGCCAGTTTGTGCTTGGTGGGGGCAGAAATGGGGCTGCCAGGAGAGAAAAGCCACCAACGGGACTGAGCTCCAGGAAGCTCTGATGCAAATGGCTCATGTTCAGCTCTGATTTGGGCTCATTTCAGACAAGGGACTTTCAAAACTCCGTTCCAGGACTGAGGAGGGTGTTGTTCCAAGTTGGTAACCAAAGCCTGATTCGCTACAGAGGGATTTTTTGCCCAGTCTGTGATTTCACATGCAGTTTCTGAATTCTTTAACAAACCCTTGAAATGGGAAGCAAACAGAAGGTGCTGCTGAACCCCTACTCCACCCCTGCGCTGGAGAGAACTGATAGGGAGACAAATGCAACGTCCAGGAGCACAATGTTTTACCCAGAAACAGACGTGTCTTCACGGATCTACTGTGGTACTGGCAGCTTACCTCAGCTCCTCCTAACCATTTAAACATAAAAAGATACAAAAGGCATAAAAGACAAGAACAAATACTGCTCTGGTCTAGCTGAGAGGACTGTCCAGGTCCTGCCATGTCACACATGCCCCAGAGCAGAAAGCGCCTGCAGCTTTCTAGAAGAGCAGCCTTGTTTTCCAGCACATCTGACCATCATGCCAGGTATAGATTAGAAGGCAAATCACCACCATGACTACACAGTTCAGCCAGTGCAGCAACTAACACAGCCCTGGATCCTTCAGCTCAGTCTCCTGCAGCTGACCACAGCCTCAGGTTTAATCTTTTCCCACTAGCAGGCCAACACAGCATGACAGTGTATGCCCTGGGCCAGAGGTATTTTCATGGTGGGGAAAGAAGCCTGGCCCTGCCACCACACACCCCGTGTACGCCATACATGCCGGAGTACATCCCACATCAGCATTTCTGCTACTGATCTGAATTAGAACTATGTGGGGACTGAACATCCCTGGAGCACCATGCTGGTGGGCAGCAAACCTCTCTGTGACAGCAAGGGGAGATGTCATGCTCTCAGAGGACTGGAAGCAGGGGATAGCAAGGCTGGTAACAGACCAGGACCACCCTCCTCCCAACTGGGCAGAGCAGGGTGTTCTTGCCGTTGGGATCAGGACCATTTATTGGGTGTAACCCTGTCATTGCCAGCAGCCGAGGCTGGGCCAAATCCCATCTTGCTGCAGAAGGGATCTCTTGCTCAACGAGCTTTGTTGCCTACAAAACAAGGGAGAAGAGACAGACACAGTCTGGCAGAAGGCAGCGCAACGATGAGTCAGAGACAACAAGATGAGCGATTCTCGGCTGCTTGACCAAAAGGGAGACATCACCATTTGGGGCGATCAAGCTTGACTTATCTGTTTCTGCAACCCTCCACCTAAAAATCAGCCTGGAGAGAACAAAACCAGCTGCAGGAGCTGACATGGAGCTTCCAGCCCCAGCACCATGTCTGACTGGATCCCTCCGAGAGGAGGAGAGCGCCTGGTCATCTCCACATCTCATTAACATGCAGATTTGGGTTGCTGCCTGCTGTTATGAATGAGCCTGATAACAGCCAACTGACATATGCACCGTGTTTCCATGAGTCACAGTTGTACAGTGCTTATGAGAATACTGTTCCATCATATTTATCTGGCAAGGAAACTCCGCTGTAAGCCTGCACTTTTGTGGGTGGCTTATTAAGAAACAAAGCTGGAACACAGAGAATCAATATAAATACTGAATATAAACACAAGGGGGATTGAGGCAGTAATTCTTTATGGCTTTGCTTCTTGCTTTCCCTCCAAATGCGTGGAACAACTGAGGTTGAGGGAAATTAAACTATCCACATTAATTAGGTGTTATCTTCTGCATTGCCTAACAGCATGAAGGGCTTGAAGAGAATAGCTGGTTTGCCACACACTCCCAAAAGGAATGGTCTCAGAAGTTAACACGTTCCTTGATCTTGATCAAGATTTCAGCCTGGTTTCTTGCATTTAACAAGTGGGTAAAGATGAGAAAACCTGTCTGGGAGCTAAGAGGAAACAGGGAAGAGGAGAGCCTATGGCTCAGGGGCTGGATCCAACCTTTAGACAAGTGATCCTTCCTGCAGCAGTACTAACGTGTGTGTTAATGTGAGGTCTGCCTGGTCTGTTTGAAAGGCCTGTTCATCCTTAACCAAGGAAAAAGTTGCTGGTCAGAATAACGTGAAATTCCCCTGACCAAAAGCCTCCCATTCATTTCCGATATTCATAACCTTAGTCTTTCCAAGCCCAATTGAGAAATTTCCAGTTACCGGCTGAATTAACACTCATTATGTCTCATCACTTTCCCTATCTAGCAGCAAAAAAGGACCCAGAGAAAGCCTTTCAGAGTAAGGTGCTCTGTACGCTGTTTGTGAGTAGAGCTTGGCTGGCTTGTGTAAGTATCCTAGCCCAAACTCAGAGAGACACTAGTGCAGAAGCACTGCTGCTAACCAGCCCGAGGCAAATTCACATGCTGCCCAAGTGTCCCTGACACAAACCCTCCTTTCAGTCCCTTCAGCCCAATTTTCACCTGTGCATGTGCTTCTTGGGTTCCCAGACAGAAGATCTGGACAGGCATAGGACAGCTTGGCTTCCAAGATCAAATGCTTTTAATTTTGTATAACTGTATCACTTATTTTCTGACTCCATTCACATCCTGACGGCTGGAACAAAGCAGCGTGTTTGCCTGCAGCTTTGTGAAACGTGAGCTCTTTAGTACAGCATAATCTGAGTAGTGTCATCCACTTCCTTACGCACGTGGAAGCACTTATACAACAGCACCCTGCTATCTGTTGCTTCTCCATACATCGTTTAGGAGTTCTGTAGCTGCCTGATGTTGTGCTCCTCTAACCATTGCCACTACCCCATCTTCTGACCTTCCTACTCAACTGATGTGATTGACTTTAATTTGAGGAATATGATGATGAGATGTAAATACTCAGAAAGAGGCAGTGAGAAGACCCGCACTGGAAGATTTACACTTGACAACGGGGAGGCTGAGGTCTTCTGGAAGGGTGACCTGCTCTGAAGAGCCAGGCTCCAAAAAGCCAGCATCTTCTCTGGTTGATGATTCTGATGCTACTGCTCCTGCCCCTCCATCTTTAACATCATGCACCCTGTTCCTGTGTATTTAAGGTGTATTTCTGAAGTCCCCACATAAAATCCCTCCTTACAGTAATTCCTACAGGAAAAATTGTTTCACTCTTCATTGCACCATCACACTTTTCAGGAACACAACCTCAAAAGAGGCAGTAGGTTATGGACACACACGCCAGGGCCTCTACACCTCCCGTTCTTTGACTATCATTCATTTTAGGAAACAGATACCAGTTATCCTTGCTGGCATTCAAATCCTCTATGGGGATTTTCCACAAGGATGATAGCCTTGACTCCATCATCCTACAGGTGGCTGTTAGGGTGATGGAGGCACTCTCTTCCAAGAGAGAACACACAACTCTTTTGGGATAAGGGACACAGTTATCCTAAAAGCTCTTCAGTTCTTTGCTTATAGCACAGCCTCTGCTCCAAACTGCCTTGGAGCCTCTCTCTACCCTGTTTTCCCGCTGCAGTTAAGCACAACTATGACTTAACTCATGGTTTTAAAAATATCTTCTTTGCACCTCACACCACCCTCTCTCACACGTCCATTTTCTACACTTCAGACCAAAAGACTGCATTTCCTAGTCATTGTATTACAATGTTTTAATGCGTAAAGGGCCACAACAAGCCATCAGCTGAACAAGGCACTTGAAAAAGGCCAGCTCCCCAGTTTGCACAGCAAGGGAAAACAAGTCCCCAGCAGCAGATGAAGAGAGCGTGTAGCAGAGGACGTGGTCTGGAGAATTATAAACATCTGGCTGCTTCTTCTAATAGTCTTTGAGCCAAAAGGCTGGAAAACTGAACAACATCAGCAACTGCTCCACAACACGAGCAGCAACATGTCTCTGCTCAGCTTTCCTGGCACGGCCTAATGAGACAGGTTGCTGAACAGCAGAGAACATGTGTCTTGAATCGCTCTGTGAAGCCTGAGCAAGACAGCGTGCAGGAGTTCAGCCCTATCGCACCACCAGCTTTTCACTGCCTTTAAGTTATTATACCAAGACACTAGGCCATGGGAGAGAGTTTAAATGAGTCTAAAGCTGTATTAGAAAACTCTGTCACACCAGCCTCCCCTCTCCTAACTCACCACCAGCGAGTTGTGTGGATCAGAGGGGAGAGCAGGCAGGGGACAGCACTGTCCGGGGAGGCCAGGACGAGTCACCAACAGTGTTACGTGGACGGCGCTGCCCTCTCCCGGGTGCAGCCCACACTGCTCAGCTGAATGTCAGACTCCTGCCCTGCTAAGACTGAATTTGGGCTTTACCCCTTGCAGGTGGCAAGAGCAAGAGCCCTGTTCCTGCCTCCTCTGTCAGCTCTGCAGCAGCCGTGGGGTTCCTGGGTTGTGGAAGCTTGTTGTAAAGCAGAGGCCGAAGCTGCCTGCAGCAGGGAGAGAGTCAGTAGTTTTCACAGTCCCCTGCCCATGCCTGGCAGCAAAGGCATGTGCCAGACACAGGTAGGCAGGGAGCTCCAAACACAGGGGGTGCTGCAGGGGGAAGGCAGCTTCCCAGGAAGCGGGACTGGAAGGAAAGAGCACAGAAACAAAGGGAGAGGCCATGGATGAACAGCACAGCTGGACTGTGTACAGCTGCCAGCCCTTCCCTAATCAGGGGGAGCACAGAGCATCCCTCTCACTGCTCTGCCTGACCAGGCTCACAAATCACCCAGACATCCCTAAGCAGCAGTTTCCTGCAATTACAAACAGCAGAACACATGTGCCAATTAGCTGCACACCAATATCCTCTTCAGTCCTTGATCTAGGCCAGATCTCAGCCCCGGGGTGCAGCAGAGTCAGGCTGCTTCCTCTTGAGATCCCGGAGACTGGAAGGAGCATCCCCTGGCTGCAGGCCAGGAGGGCTCTCCTCCCCTGCCGCAGGAGGACGCAAGGAGAGCAGTTGGCAGCACCGAGCTCCCTGGATGCCTGCACTGGGTGGGAGATCTCAGCCAAAGAGAAACATCAGGTGTGGTGAACACAGGAGAGCAGCAATGTCCACTCCTGTCCTATGCAAGCTGCCAGGCTACCAAAAAAAAAAATCTTAATTCTGTACTGGTTGAGGGTGGCACTTGGGGCATGGGAGACCTCATCACCACTGGGTTACTGAGAGAAAGCAGGCAGGATGGCCGAGCTCTGCTGGACAAGCAGCTCCGCCTGGTTCTCAGACACTTCTCTTCACCCTGCGTTTTCAGGACATTTGTTTCCCCCACACAGCTCCAGACTGAGTCCCTGGCACTCGCTGCAGATGAGGTCAGTGCTGGCCTGCCAGCAGACATATTTCGTTAATGCAGCACTGCTGCTCACAAACCATCCTGGGAACCACTCGAGCCAATCCACGTCCCTCCCCAGAGCTACAGCTGCAGGAGGATTTGGTGGGCAGAGAGCAAACGTGCCTCTCGGGGACTGGTCACACGTTGGGCCTGAGAAACGCGCTCATTCATTAACACCCCAGGAAATTTAACACTGCTAGACAAGCTCCCCAATGATGCCATGGCGGAACCCCAACAGAGGCAGGCGAGGCCAACAGCAACAAGAGCGCTTGAGGCCCATTGCCTGTGGGACAGGAGCACACGGACAGCTCAACGCCCTAACAGGCACGTGCTTGGCCACCCAACCAGCCACTTCCCTGACAGGTCGGCTTGGGCAGCACAGGCAGACCCGAGCTCTCTCCTGTGCTCCTTGTGGGACACAAGCCCCTGTGCGGGCTGGAGAGCTGCTGGCTCTGGCTGAGGAGCCCACAAGGGTTGCTCGTTCACAGAGAGACCCCGACAAACGAGGCTCTGCGGCTTCTGGCCTGGAGGGGTACATCCGCACCACGCTGCACTGCACGGCCTCAGGCTTTGTCCTCTCCCAGCACAGGGATCTGTGATCCATCTTCCACTTCACAGGTAACTGCGCTCACCGTCCCTTCTGACCCACTCAGGATCCGAGATGGCAAGGTGAACACCCCAAAGGCGGTGGAAGCAGCCAGCCCCCGCTGCTCTATCCCAGGAGCTCTGCCTTGGGATGCCTACCCACACATGAAAAAATGCCGAGTCACAGCGAGAAACGAGGATGAGCCCACCCCTTCGCCAAGTGCTGACAGAGCTTTCCTGCCTTCCCACCCCCTCGGCAGCGCTGTTCTCTCACACCTCTGTAAAGCCTGCTCACCTGTTGACTTCCGAAACGTTGTTGATCCTCGCAGCTTCCAGCAGAGCATCTTCTGAAAGCAGAAAAAGACGGGAAAGTGAGTTAGCAGTGAAACACACACACACACACACACACACATAATAACCTGGAGGTGGCACAGGCCACTCCAGCAGAGAAGGCAGGGCCTGTGCTTACAGCTGTTATCAAACACCACAGGTTAGGAAGGATCTATTTCTGCGAGCAGGTTACTCCAAAATCCCTTGCTTGCTGACTTCCCACAGCCTCCCTGCAAGCCCCGGTGCTAGGCTCTGGGGAAGGCAGGACTGAACAGCAGTTCTCAAAAGGCAGTCATGAGCAGACACATGGGAACCTGTGTGCAAGCTGAATCCCTGGCCTGGCTGCACAAGTCCCTTCCTCGCCTCTCCTAGCCCAAACGCGGATGCTCAGCCAGCTGAAACAGCAGCTCCCTGCATGCCGCATCATAACACGAGAGATCCCCCGGGCAGCACCTCAGCAGACACAGCCAGGGCTGTAAATTGCTCCTCCCTGGGAGACCAGTCTCTCCCAGCCTGCCAGAGATCACCCATGTCTGCAGGAAACTACCTCAGCTCACGACTGTGGGTGCTGCCAGTCTCTGGCTTGGAAGGTGCCATGGGATGGGCCCAGCAAAAGGCTGGAGCAGAGGGGAAAGGTCCTGCTCGGCCACCCGGGGCTGAGGGCAAGCCAGCAGCGGCTCCAGCAAGGAACCAACTGCATCAACAACTGGAGAAACAAAGACTTCTCCTGTGTTTGCAAAGCAAACCCCACAAATGGTGGGCTCCAAGCTGCAGCAGGCATTATGGGGCAGCTGGCACAGTCAGCCCAGGCAGGCACTGCGTCAGCCAGAGGTTTCCAGACATCACAGCAAGGCCAGTGAGTTCCTACCACAGGCTTAGAATGACATCTCCTGGCTAGAGGGGGTAAGGACAGCACCCCAGCTCTGACTCCAAGATGCACAGAGCTGCTGGAGCAGGAGTTGTTCAAAAACAGTGCAGCCAGCACAGCTGCACCGGGGTATTTGGGAAGCTGGGACAATTCTCCCCAATTCTTACCAGCCTTCAGGTGCTTCCTGCTCTCTCCCCAACATTTTCTGCCTCCTTTCCCTTTTCCAAGTCATTTGTGCCTGTGGCTCAGTCTTCTGCCTTGCATTGTCAACCTGCCTCCCTGGAGAGCAGCCCCAGCAGACAGGGCTGTGTCCTGCACGCCCCATCCCCTGGTCCTGGGGTGAGGGTCCCTCTCTCCTGAGAGAACATACAGCCACAAATGGACAGAGGCAACAATTACAGTTCAGCCCAGCAGCCAGCTTTCTGCAGAGGTTCGAGCTGCACCACAAACCTCAACGTTTCCTCTGCTGCCCTGAAAGTAACGGCAGTCAACGTGCTGCAGGGAGCTATTTTGGCTGTCATCGGTGCATCCAAACTAAGAGCTTTCCAGCACAGACTGCTTGTGGCCTTATTAGGAAAGCCGAGATCAGTGGGCACTGGGGGTTTACCTGGGCAGTGTGCTGTCTCAAGGACAATTCACCAGGCTGAGCATGTCAGAGGGGAGCAGCGGGTGTGTTTATGTGTGTGTCCCCGCCCCGGGGTGATGATGGCTGCTTGCTGGCCTGGATACCACAGCAGAGCACCGGCAGCACGGGGCACTCAGGCCTGCCCAAGACACGGGGTAAACTCCAGGCAGTTGGGGCCAAACAACCCTTGGTGTCTGAGTTACCGAGCGTTCAGCCACCGCAACCTGGACTTCGGCCCAGCACAGTGTCCTCCTCCCAGTCATAGAATCACAGAACAGTTTGGGTTGGAAGGAACCTCTCAAGGTCATCTAGTCCAACCCCCCTGCCATGGGCAGCGACATCTTCAACCAGATCAAGGTGCTCAGAGCCCCGTCCAACCTGACCTTGAATGTGTCCAGGGATGGGGCATCGACCACCTCTCTGGGCAACCTGGGCCAGTGTTTCACCACCCTCAACGTAAAACATTTCTTCCTTATATCTAGTCTGAATCTGCCCTCTTTTAGTTTAAAACAATTACCCCTTGTCCTATCACTACAGGCCCTACTAAAAAGTCTGTCCCCATCTTTCTTATAAGTCCCCTTTAAGTACTGAAAGGCTGCAATAAGGTCTTCCCAGTGCCTTCTCTTCTCCAGGCTGAACAATCCCAACTCTCTCAGACTTTCCTCACAGCAGAGGTGTTCCAGCCCTCTGATCATTTTTGTGGCCTCCTCCCTCTGGATTCACTCCAACAGGTCCATGTCTCTCCTGTGCTGAGGACACCAGAGCTGCACGCAGTACCTAGTAAAAAACAACATGGGGCTTTCCCAAATCCACCCACAAAGCGAGAGTGAGGGGAAAGCTCTCCAACACGTGGCCTGGCTCAGCAAGCTCTGCAGGGACCCTTGAGCTCTCTGGCCCTGACCTTCCGCAACCGTGTCCCTGCATCCCTGCCCTCTCCGGGAAAACGTCTCGCCTGCTTGCTTCCTGCACTCTCCCTGCCTCCCTGGCTGCAGGGTTTGGGGCACTCGTGGCTCTGTCCCCTCTGCCCGCAGCCAAAGCCACGTGGCTTCCTGGCTCTAAACACTAACCAGTCCACAAACCGGCTCCTGCAACAAAGCCAGACCTTGATCTCACAGACCTTTCCTAAGCACTAATTACACAATGATGGTGAAACCTCCTGGGTAACCAACCCAGCAGCCCAGCGCAGCAGTTGGCACATTACTCACAGGGAAACCAACCTCTGACGTGCCTGAAACCACTGAGTAAAGCGTCCTGCTCTGAAGTCACAGCCCCCCCCGTCCCAGGCCTCTGTCACAGCAGCGGATGAGCTCATTGCCCACAAGCCCAAGCCCGTGAGCAGTGAGCGCTGGTTCATGACGAAGGGACCGCAGCGAAGGCCCCCCTTGTGCGCACACCATCTCTTCTGGAGCTTGTACCGACCCTGGATCCTGACCTTGCTCAGCTGAAGGTCTGAAGGTTGATGCCCTGTGTGCCTGGCACACAGCAAGAGCAGCAAAGATGTCTCTGCTCCACCACCACCTTGACCAGTAACACCAACGAGGCCACTCCATCTCCTGTCCTGCAGCAGGAAAGCAGGGTGACAACAACCTGGGGCAGAGAGGCCAAGCGTAGGACTGCACCCCAAATACTCCCAAACACAAAACGCTGCATGAGTGCCGAGAATGGGACTTGCTGTGGCGCAAACCTACAGTCATGCATCAACCTATAAGCATGCAATTTGCCCCAACAGATTACTAGGACTATCCTGTGCGCTTCAGCTCAGACACACGTCAGCCTTCCTAGATCCAAAGCTAATGCTGGGGCAACAAGGGCTTGTGGCCACCCACCAACTGCTTATTTCCCACAGCGGGGTGGACATAAGCCACTCTGTGAGAAACCTTGGGCTTATCAGGGTAGTAACTTAATCCCTTCCCAACTCCAAAACCTTTGTACTTGCCCAAAATATCCTATGTTCAAAGCAGAGCACTGGGGACAGCCGGCCCTGTGGAGAACATGCACCCTGACAGTTCAAACCCTCCCCTGCCAGCCTTGTCACCCACAGGGTCTTGGAGCCAGGTCCTCTCCCAACACACATCACAAAACCGTCCGCAGAGACGGGCTGGGGTGCAGCCAACAAGAGCGCTGGCTATTCTATTTTGGTGGCAAGCGTGAGGAGCATTATCTTCACACTACAGAAGAGCTTGGGTATCTGTCACAGACCAGCACACCTCTGGGCTAGGGATCAAGGACAACACTTTCCCTGGAGGGTTTCCCAGGCCAGCGCCAGCAGGCAGGCTCCATCTCCAAGGAGGGACCCCCACGCCCCCCTCCCCGAGGGGCACAAGCTCCTCTGCTCCGCATCAAGCCCTCTCCCACCCCGGGGCCAGCGAAGCGGCGATAGTCACCCTTGGACAGGTGGTCCCTGATGTAGCAGTACGCCAGCACAGCGACGAGGGCAGGCACCGCAGCTCCTGGGGGGCAGCTCCCACCTCCGCTCCGACTCCCGCCGGGGTCTCCTCCGTGACGACAGCACCGCTCAGCACCCGAGGGCCACAGCACCGGCTCTCCAAGGGACATCGCCAGGCCCGACCGCCCCGGCACGGGGCAGCCTGCTCCAGCCAGGCCGGTGGTGCTCGGTCTGGGGGTCCGCAGCAGGGCCAGGCTTGGGATCTGCAGCCCCGGTCCCTCCGCCGTGGGGCTCCGCTTTGGGCCTGGCCCCATTTCTATGGGGGTGTCCCCCGGGCCCGGCCCCACTGCTAAGGGGGAGCCCCCCGGGCCCGGCCCCGTTACGAGGGGTCTCACCCCCGGGCCCGGCCCCGTTACCAGGGGTCTGCCCCCGGGGCCCGGCCCCGTTACCGGGGGTCTCTCCCCCGGGCCCCGCTGTCGCCCCCCGCAGGCCGCGGCCCGCCATGACAGCCTCGCGCTGGGCGTCAGCGTGGTTTCGCGGCGCCCCCTGGCGGCCGAAGGCGGGAACAACCGCGGCCCACCGGTCCCGGTTCCCTCAGCCACTACCGGAAACCCGAAGGCAACCCGTGAGGGCCACGACCGCCTCCGGAGGAGCCGCGCCAGACCCGGCGGCGGCGGGCGGGACACCAGGGAGGCCAGCATCGTCCCCGCGCTCCGCCGCTGGTACCTTCCCCCACACCCCCCCCCCCCCCCGGCACCGCCGCTGAAGACCGGCGAATCAAGATGGCGGCCGCCGGCTGCCCGGCGAGAGCAGGGCGTCGGCGCGGGGTCGCGCGCAAAGCCTGCTGGGAGCTGTAGTCCTCGCCGCGCCCTGACCCCGCGCTGTCCCCGTCGCCGCGGACTACAACCCCCAGGGTGCGCCGCGGCAAGGCCCGCCCACGCGCGGGGCAGGCCGGGAAACGGCAGAGCGGGGGAAGTGCCGCTGAGGGACCCAGGTTCAAGACCCGGGTGGGCCTGAACGCTTGTGCTCACACACACACACCCCCCCCCCCCTGCGCACACGCGTGTGTGGACACACGGGTGCGCGTGCACACACGCCGCCACGCGCGCACGCGCGGTGCACAAGCACGTGCGCCGGCAGGGAGGCGCCCGCACGCCTGCGCCCCGTTGTGGGGGGACGGGACACGGGCTCGCACACGCGTGTGCATGGGCTTGCACACACGCGTGCACGCCCCTCGGCGCTTGCGCACGCTCGCGTGCACAGGCCGGCGCGTGCGCGCGGGAGCTCGTACACACCCGCGTCCGCACACACGCGCTCTCTCACGGGTACGCACACGCGCGGCCCTGCACGCGCACGTACGCACGCGTGTGTGCGCACACGCCGCGGGCCCTGCCGGAGCCCTTCGCACACCCGTGCGGGGCTCGCACACCCACAGGCGCTCCCGTCTCCTGCGGCGGCCCTGCCGTCCCCTGGGAAATCCCGGGTGGGCACCCCGGGATGAGCGGCATCGGGGCGGGAAATCGGGGAGCAAAGACCTCCGGCAGCCTCGGCTGGGGGGGGGGGGGATTTGCACACCCGGGTGGGCTCGGTCCTGCTGATGTGGGAGTCGCACGCGGGGCCTCTCCCTGCCTTGCACCGCTGCTCCCGCGTGTCCCGCTCCTGCTCCGTGCCACCGTCCCTGCGGACCCTGCCCCGCGCCGTGGCCTCGGAGGGGAGCAGCCGGCTCTGTCCCGCCTCACGCCGCAGTAGAGGACAGGCAGCACCCTGGGTCTGCCCGGCCCGGCCCGGAGCCCCCCAGGCAGCGTGCGGGAAGGGAGCGGAGCGGGGATCACCGTAGGGTGGGAGCAGCCCGGAGAGGCAGCCCGTACCCCGGCCCCCGAGCTGGCCGGGCACCGTCTGCCCCTGGGAGAGCCCACCCGCTGCTCTGCACGGCCGGCAGAGCCGGCCCTGCGTGGGGTGTGAAGGGGTCCCGCCGGGCCTGCCCCAGCGTGCGTGCACACGTGTGTGCGACCTGTGTGTGCACGCCTGCGTCTGAGCGCACCTGTGCGTGTGTGCGTGCGAGGTGCGTGAGCGCACCTGTGCGCGCGCGCGCGTGTCTCTGTGGGCGTGCGTGTGTGCGGGAGTGCACGTGTCTGTGCATGCACGCGAACTGTGTGTGTGCATGCACACGTGTGAATCACGTGTGTGCATGCACGTACGTGCCTGTGAGTGTGTGTGCCTGCCTGTCTGTATGAGTGCACATGCGTGTGCATGCGTGTACGTGACTGAGTGTGTGTGCACACGAGGGCATGTGTGTGCACGTGTGCGTGTCCTGGCAGGAGGCACTGAGCACCGGCGGTGCAGCCGCACAGACATCCCACCCCCGTGGCACCACCGGCTCCATCCCCCCTGCCGGCCTGATGCTGGTTTAATTACCCATGCGTGGCCAGGGCTTTGCTTTCTCACTGACACGAGGGACCCAGGGATGGATCCAGCAAACACCTCTGCTCCTCTCCGCCCTTGGACGCCTCCGTTCCCCCAAAAGGCATTGAGAAGCCTCAAAAAGCCCCCCAGGCCCCTCGGCTGCTCGCCGGCAGCGGTCCAGGACCCTCCCCACCGTCCCCAGAGCCACTACACAACACAGTACATCACTGCCCTGTGCGAGAAAAGCTTCTTGGTAGATGCTAAAAATGCGTGTAACTGGGTGCTTAAGAGAAGGAAAACATAAAATTGCATATTTAAGGGACAACATGAAAGGCAAGCGGCGTGTGGGGTTTCACTGGGAGAAGGGCTCGCCGCAAAGGCAAAAGAAATGGTCGCTTAAATTATCGTGCACTGGTCGGGAATGCTTTTTGCTCAACCCTCGTATATCTGGCAGCTAAAGGAGCGCGAAGACGGCAGGCAGGCTGTTAGCAGGCTGCGTCTCCTGTTTCTCTCCTCCAGGTCCATCAATATTTCAGAACCGGAGGAATTCGCCCCGTCTCTCACATGCACTTACAGCTCCAGGAGGAAAACAGGCATTTCTGCTTCATTATTTGGTGAAGAAAACAATATTAAACCATGCCACGTGCAGAGGAAGCTGCAGCTGCCCAGAGCCCTTTTCCACACTGGGATTTGCTGGGGGGCGGCAGCCGCCAGCACTCCCCGCTTCTTCGTTATTCCAGCAGCTGCTTGCACGGTTTGACATTATGCACCGTCACTTCAGTGCTTTAATGGGCTCTAACGAGCTTGGTGCCTGACACGGCTTCTGGGTGTTTAAACTGGGTTGCTAATAAGTTGCATTTTAGCAAGCAAAATAAAAGTTGATGAAAAAAATCAGGTTTATTGAGAAGAATTGGTTTTATTCCATGCATTATTAAATATCTGCTTTCTGCCCACCAGCCCCCAGAGAAGAGCTGAATGTGGGGCTCACGCTGGACGCTGCTGGGACCACGAGGAAGCACCAAGCCATGCCAAGCTATGCCAAGCCACGCCGACCCATGCCAAGCTGTGCCGGAAAGCTCCGGGAAGATCGTGGGAGCTCGACGGTGATCGCAGCGGTGCAGCCTCCTGCAGGAAACCCATTTTCTTCGACTCGGCGATGAGCCTTTATAACCCAGTATTTGCATCTCCCCACCGGCTCCCAGCAGCCGCCCCCCCACGCCCGCAGCCCTCGGTGGAGCCTGGCAGTGTGGGCCACATTTGCACGGCTAATTTAGCTGGGCACTCTGCTAATTATAGCCTGTCAGGGGGATGGAGAATGGAGGAGCAGGGTTAAGGCTGGCCCTGGTGCAAGCTCAGCACCGTGCAGCCTGGCCGTGCCACAATCTCTCCCGCGAGCTGCCGGGGTGCACGAGGGGATGGCGGGGTGAAAGGACTGGGTTTGGGGAGAGCACGGGGCAAATGCAAACGAGATGGAAACGGCCCTGGAGAGGAGGAGAGGGAGCTGGTCCCCTCGGTCCCTGTTCCCAGCACCGGGTACTGGGAGCAGCCAGAAATTGGCATTTCTGCCCCAAGTGTGGGGCTTCAGCTGGGCTGCGAGTTGTCTCGCAGGAGCTGTCAGCACTGCAAGCAGCCCAGTTCTGCAGCCCAGCTCCCCCAGTTCCCCAGCCCAGCTCCCCCAGTTCCCCAGTTAGCTCCCCCAGCCCAGCTCCCCCAGCCCCAGTTCCCCCAGCTCCCCCAGCCCAGTTTCCCCAGCTCCCCAGCCCAGCTCCCCCAGCCCAGCTCCCCCAACTCCCCAGCCCAGCTCCCCCAGTTCCCCAGTTAGCTCCCCCAGCCCAGTTCCCCCAGCTCCCCAGCCCAGCTCCCCCAGCCCAGTTCCCCCAGTTCCCCCAGCTCCCCCCGCCCAGCTCCAGCAGGCAGCTGGCCCCCTCGCACCGTGCCCCGCACGCAGGCAGGATTTCTAGGCCTGCAGATGACGTCTGTCCTATTTTGGGCTCGGGTTCTGCACACCGCGGTGTGCACGGCAGGCCCTGTCTGGGGACGTGGGTGTTCCTGCTCCCCAGTGAGAGCTGGAATTGCCCGGCCGGGGGGGGGGGGACCGGGCTGGGAAAGGCTGCGGGATGCTGGCACCCGCTCCGCTTGCCTGGGGACAGGGTGGGAAAAACCCCCAGGTTTCAACAGCGGAGCAGACACAGGGCTGTCTGGAAGGGCTGCGCAGCGGGGGACGAGGGGAGAGGGTCCCCCCCGCACCCACCACAGCAAAGCCCAGGCGCCCAGCCTTGTCCCCAGCCCTGCCTCGTCACCAGCCCTGCTGTCACCCACGGGTGACGGCAGCGGGGTTCCCGCTCGTGGCTTCTCCGTGTTGGGCTGGGACGGGGTGATCAAAGCCTCCTTTGGCTCTTTTTCCTGGGTCAGGTTTTTCCCGGGAGCAGCAGTGCGGCACGTCCAGCCCAGCGATGCAAGGTCCCCGTGCCACACGCGCTGAGGGCAGTGACACCCCCCGACACCCTCCTTCTCCTCCGGTTACCACATCCCAGGAAGGGCCCCATCCTCGGGCACGCAGCTCGGGAAGGGGCTCTGTGCCCCCCCCCCCCCCCCCCCCCCCCCCCCCCCCGCTGCAGGTCCCAGGCTGCCGAGAAGGACCTTGCTTTGCTGGGTTAAGGAAACGCCGCGCTGCTTCGTCCTCCTTTAAGTGGTTATTCACGGCAGCGGGAGCTGGAAGATGCTTCCTTCGCATTTCTGAGCAGAGAGAAAGAAATCCTGAGTCTGCAGCATTTCCAGAGCCAGCTGGGGAGCCCCAGCTCTTCCAAAAAATTGCCTCCTAGTCATCACCAACGATGGCAGCGTGCCTTCCTGCTCCCGGCCAGCTGCACCGCGGTGCTGCCGCAGCAGGGCCTGGCACCGGCACGGTGGGGGGGACACGCTTGCCAGGCACCGGCCCCCCGTGTCCCCGGTTGGGGAGAGATGATGCTCGGGGAGACGGTGGCGGTGCTGCCATGGGGCACCGAGTCGGGGAGAGGGTCCCAGTCCTGCACTGTCGGCACCCGTGGCCCCTTCGTCCCGCTGCCAGAGGAAATCCTTCAAAACCGGGGAGGACGGGGTGCGGAGGGGGGAACACAGCTTGGCTGGGGCCCTCTCCCGCAGCACCGGGGGCCCTGGGGCGAGAGGCAGGGGTTGTGGTGCAGGATGGTGTGAGTGTGCCTGGGTGAGCGCGTGTGCGCCCCTGAGCGTGCACCCATGTCTGTGTGCAAGTGAGGGACGTGTGTGTGCACCTGCGTGTGTGCACCCCCGTCCGTGTGCAGGTGAGGGATGTTTGTGTGCACCCCTGGGTGTGCAGGCGGGGGGGGGGGGTGTGTGTGTGTGTGCACCCCTGGGTGTGCAGGCAGGGTGTGGGTGTGTGTGTGTGTGTGTGTGCACCCCCGTGCGTGCACCCACGTCCGTGTGCAGGCGAGGGACGCGTGTGTGCACCCCTGGGTGTGCAGGCAGGGGGTGTGTGTGTGTGTGTGTGTTTGCACCCCTGGGTGTGCAGGCAGGGGGTGTGTGTGTGTGTGTGTGTGTGTGCGCACCCCTGGGTGTGCAGGCAGGGGGTGTGTGTGTGTGTGTGTGTGTGCACCCCCGTGCGTGCACCCACGTCCGTGTGCAGGCGAGGGACGCGTGTGTGCACCCCTGGGTGTGCAGGCAGGGGGTGTGTGTGCGTGTGCATCCCCGTGCGTGCACCCCCGCGTGTGTGCAGGCGGGGGGTGTGTGCGTGCGTGTGTAAAGGCACGGGGCTCGTGTGCGTGTGCAGGCACCGGTACGCGCGCACGGGCAGGCTGGGCGTGCGGGGGGGTTGCACGGGGGGGTGTGTGCGTGCGTGCACAGCGCGGGGGTCCGTGCAACTGCCACACCTCTGTGCACCCCCCTCACCCCCCCGGTGCTGCCGGGGCCGCCCCCGGCCTCCCCCCCCTCCCCTCCCGGTGCTCCCCCGGCCTCCCCCCCCCCCCCCCGGCGCTGTCCCCGGAGCTCCGCCCCCTCCCGGTGCTCCCGGTGCCGCCCCCGCCCCGCCCCCGCGGCCCCGCCCCGGCCCATCGCGCACCGCGCACCGGGGATGCCGCCGCCGCCGCCGCCGCCGCCGCCGTCCCCGTCGTCCCCGTCCCCGCCCCCGCCGTAGGGGCCGCCGCGACCCGCGGCACCGGCACCGGCAACGGTGGAGGGTTGGGGTGGGGGTGGGGGGGGAAGGAAGGGGGAGAAAGGGAGCGTCACGACACCATGTCGGGTCGCGACAGCGCGTCGGGTCGCGACAGCGTGCAGATCCCCGACGACCGGGATTTCGGGGCGTTCCGGGCGGAGTGCGAGTCGGAGCGGGGCTGGAGCCTCACCTACAGCAAGGCGGGGGTGGCCGTCTGGGTCCAGCTGCTGGAGCCCGAGCGCTCCCTCCATAAGATCAAGGTGAGACCCCACCGGCACCGGGCACCGGGCACCGGGTACCGGGCACCGGGGGGGGGGAACCCAGCGCCCGGGGGCGGGCGGCGGCCCGGCAGCACGGAGGGAGCGAGGACCCCGGGGGGTAGGGGAGACCCTGGGGCGGCGGGGAGGATGCTGGGGGCCAGCGAGGATCCCCGGGGGGAGAACCTGGAGGCAAGCGGGGACCCTGGGGTGGTGCGGCACCCTGGGGTGAGCGGGGACCCCCCCCAGCAAGCGGGGACGCGGGGGGGTGAGCCAGTATCCCCGGGTGAGCAGGGGCTATGGGTGCAAGCAGGAATCTTGTGGCAAGTGGGGACCCCAAGGGTTAGCGGGGACCCTGAGGCAAGTGGGGACCCCAAGGGTTAGCGGGGACCCTGAGGCAAGTGGGGACTTGGGGGTGAACCAGCACCCTGGGGTGAAGAGGGACCCTGAGGGTGAGTGAGGACCCCAGAAGTTAACAGGGACCCTGGGGCAAACAGGGACCTGGGGTGAGCCAGCACCCTGGGGGACAGCAAGGACACTGGGGTGAGAGCCAGCACCCCAGGGTGAGCAGGGACCATGGGTGCAGGCACGAATCCTGTGGCAAGTGGGGACCCTGGGGCGATGTGGCACCCTGGGGTGAGCAGGAACCCCAGGGGTTAGCGGGGACCCTGTGGCAAGTGGGGACCCTCAAGTGATTACAGCACCCTGGGCGAGTGGGGACTTGGCCGAGCTGGCACCCTATTGCAAAAAACGGGACCCCAGGACAAGTGGGGACCCAGGGCTGAGCTGGCACCCCAGGACCAATGGGGACTCTGGGAGTGAGTGGGGACCCCAGGACAAACAAGACCCCGGGGCTGAGCGGGGACAAGTAGGGACCCCTGGGACAAGGGGGGTGCACAGGGGTGACCGGGGACTCACCCAGGGACAAACAGGGACCCTCGGGCATGTGGGACCGTGAGGCCTCGGTGCTGCCTGCCCCCCCACCCCACCACTGGGAACCTCCCCAGCACCCGGAGCCGGGACCGGAGCGGGGCTGTAGGGTTCCTCGGGGCCTGCCGGGCACCAGCCCGCTCTCACCGGGGCTGTCCCCATCTGGGCTGTCCCCTCGCCCTGTGGCACCCGCTGCAGCCCTGCAACCCCCTCTCCTCCGACACAGAGCGGAGCTCCTGGGGCTCTCCGGGTCCCTGCTGCGTCCTCCGGCGGGTCCCTTCCCTCCCCGGTGCCGGTTTGCCGGGCTGGCGCAGGCGGGTGCATGCTCATCCCTCCGGCAAAGTGGGCACACAGGCAGCGTTAGGGCCGACCGGGCACCAGGAATCCAAGGGAAAACTTAGGACAGGAGCGGCGTCAGGCTGGCGTTGCCGGTGGCCACGGGCCACCGTGCCGCGCTGGAACCCCTGCCTGGCTCTCCGCAGGGCTGTCCGGCGTCCCCGTCCCTGCCGGCACCCCCACAAAGCTTTCCCTGGTGCAACGGGTTATATTGCCCTCGCCGGCATGCCGAGGGACGGCGGCGGAGCGGAGGCGGCGGCGGCGGCCGCGGCCTGCTCGCATGCCGCTCTGCAGCAGCTGCGCAAACAAGCGGCGCCGGCAGCACCGGAGAAACCTGTCCCTGGGGTGGTGGCGGTGGCAGGAGCACCGGCTGTGCCTGGCTCCCACCGCGCCTGCGCCCGCCGGGGAATCGCCTCTGTTTGCTCCCCGGCGTCGGCCGGCCGCCGGCGTGGCAGAGCCACGGCTGCGTGTTTGGGCTGCGGTGACCCGGGGACGGGTCCCCACCGTGCACCGGTGGCAGCAGCCTGCGGTGCCGTAGCAGTGAAGTCCTGGGGGGGACGGACGGGGACAGTCCCTGGGGTGTGGGGTGCTGCCCCCCCCCCCCCGCAGAGGTGTGAGCCCGACCCCACGCCAGCACACGTGGCCAGCAGGACACGGAGCGCCCGTCTCCGTGGGGTCTGCGCATCCCCGGGCACGCTGGCGTAGGCACAGCTCCGCGGGGCAGCGCGTCCCAGCCCCCACGCCAAGCCCCCCGTGCCCCCCAGCCTTGCCGCTCGCTCTTGGGGTGTTGCTGCATCCCAAAACGTCTCCGGTGGGATTGAGGTGCCGCTCTCTGTAGAGCTGCTTGGGTGCAAGCACGCAGCAGGGAGGACATGGGGGGGGGGGGTGTGCATCCCTGCCCGCCCCAACAATCCCGGTGTGCCACGTCGGCGTGGCAGGGAACCAGCCCCAGGTGTGTACCAGGATGTCCTGGCCCCGGTTGGCACGGCACGCTCCTGCCACGGGGCGGTCGGTACCCAAAGCCCTCCCTCGCCCCCACGGGGGTCCCCGAGCCCTGGCAGCACCCCAGGGGTGCCCGGTCCTTGACTCTCCGTGCCAGGGGAGCCCGGGCTTGGGGTGCTGCTCAGTTAAACCCCATCGAGGAGTCTTCATCCCCGAAAGGCTGAGGTCCCTGTTTGCCCCGGGGGCGGTCACCTTCCCTCCGGCCACCTTTGCTCCCCGCGCCTGCTCCTCTCCCTGCTTCCCTCCCCAAAGCCTTTCCCCCCCCCGGCAGCCCGTCTACCACCCCCATGGGGCTCTCCAAGCCCCCTCCAGCATCCAGCCTTGCTCCCCCAAGAGCCCGCTGCATCCCGCAGCCACGTCAGGTCCTGGACCCCCCCAGTGCCCTCCTGGCCATATCCTGCTTGGAAAGATCCTGCTGGGTGTTTATATGTTGATGCTGTGCGTGTGCTGAGCAGCGCCGGGCTGCCCCGGCCAGGTATTGGGGACCGTGGGGGGACCAACAGTCCCTGTGCCACCCCCGTGGTCCCCAGCAGCACCCAGACCCAGCACCTCCCACCCAGGATGGGATGCTCCCACTGGATTTCATGCCGGCCGGTGGGACGGTGAGCTGCCCCGGCACACGTGGCATGGCTGACGTGGCACGGCGGGGCCGAGCCGGGGTGTTTGCCCCCAACGCCGCAGCTCCCAGGGGACGGGGCTGGGGGCTGCCCGCTGTGCCTGGCACCGGCAGCCTCCAAAGAGCTGTTTTCCTCCCTGTTTGCTCGCTGGCTTTCTTGCTCCTGCTGCTGCTGCTTTGTAATTAAATGAAACCCGAAGGTCTCGCTCCGCTTTGAAGCGGCAGCCGTCCCCCCCCCTCGCCTTCTCTCCTGCCATTAGGGATGCAGCTCTCGTCTAACCTGTTTTCTGGAGTCTGGAAACAAGTTTGTGCCACCAGGACCTGACAAAACCCAGGGCTGATTCATCGGCAGGACACGGGATTCTTCTGGGATTGTTTGGTGGCCTTGGGGCTGCCCGTTAACCGTCGTGGTGCGCGAGATGGCTGTGGGATGGGGGACCCCGGCTGGGAACCCCCTGCCCACCCCAGTGGAGCAGCGAGCTGGTGCTTGGGGACCTGAGTCCCCCAGGGGAGACTCTGCCCCTGGGAGTGGACTGCTCCAAAAGGACAGCCAGGAGCCATCCCATGGGAAGCATCGGGAGGGGGCTGGAGCTTCGCCGGGCTTTGCCGGAGCTGTCGGGCTCTGGGAAGCCACCTGGGATGCACACGCTGACCGTTCCTGCCCAGACCCTGGCTCCCGCTCATTACTTTATTCATCGGGTCACCTTGAGACGTGGCACCCGGTCGTTAATGATTGCGTCGAACATCCGGGCCACGGGGGAGATCTTCTCTTTAATTAATGACCCACGTGGCCGTGGCCGCCGGCGCTGCCTGCACCAGGTGCCGTGCACCCCCAGGGCCAGGGAAGCCCGCTCCGGACAGGAGGGGATGCTGCCGGTGAAGCCAGGGCTTTGTGGCAGTGTTGGCCCCCCGACGATGTGGGGCTGGGGGTTGAGCTGACCCCCAGGGCAGTTTTTCTCCCATGTCAGGGGTCCCCTCAGTCCCCAACCACCCGGGTGGCCGCAGGGAGCCCCTTGTCCTGCTGCCCAGAGCTGTCCCCGCGAGCCCCTTCCCTCCAAAATCTCTGGGGCAGGGAGGGTGTCGGGGCACGGTCGGCCGCTTGCACCCATTGCATTCAACCTCCCTCCTTTTGGTCTTCCTTCCTTCCTCCTCCTCCTCCTCCTCCTCGCCCGGTAGACGTCAGAGTCAATATTGACTCAGGGCCGCTCTGGGCGCTTCCCGGGTGGCACCGTCCCCTCTCCCGGCGAGACCCCCCCCGGCACTGCCGGGGACATGAGTCACCCACGGGCTGCAGGCAGCTGGTGGCACGCAGGCAGCGCGGGCAGGTCCTGAGTCACCCGGCTGGTCCTGCCCGCGTGGGCACGGCTCGGCCGACCTGCCTCGCCGCTTTAGGAATATACGGGAGAAGCGGTGGCACCCGCTCCCGCATCCAGCCTAGCCAGCGCGGGCACGGTGCCGGGGTTTTCTGGGTGCGGGTGGGGAGCAGGGGGTCCCCAAGGATGTCACCCGGGGGTGTGCTCCCTGAAACCGCCTTGCAAGGCTGTCCCCGTCCGAGTTTTCGGCCGAAGGGAGGCTCACGTGGCAGGGTTGCAATGCAAGGTGCAGGGGGATGAGCAGCGGTGCCATGGGGCTGGGGACGGGCTCCATGGGGTTGGGGATGGGGGCAATGGGCTTGAGAACAGGGTCCGTGGGCTTGAGGACAGGCTCCGTGGGGTTGAGACAGGCTCCATGGGGTTGGGGACAGGCTCCGTGGGGTTGAGGATGGGCTCTGTGAGCTTGGGGACGGGCTCCGTGGGATTGAGGATGGGCTCCGTGGGGTTGAGGATGGGCTCCGTGGGGTTGAGTACGGGCTCCGTGGGGTTGAGGATGGGCTCCGTGGGGTTGAGTACGGGCTCCGTGGGGTTGAGGATGGGCTCCGTGGGGTTGAGTACGGGCTCCGTGGGGTTGAGGACAGGGTCTGTGTGTGGAGGCTTTGGCTCTGCGAACAGCAGCCGTGCCGCACTCAAGGGTCCGGGTGCGGGGCCGTGCCCCGGTGCTGGGTGCTGCCATTCCTCTTGCCGGGGTCGGGGGTCTCCAGCACCGCATGCTTGGGCGAGGACGGTGGCTGTGGCTCCTCTGCCCCTAATTCCCTAAATCTGCTCCTAAAGGAAGGGCCCAAGAGCCGCTCCCCCCAGGTGTTGGGTGCCCGGGGTCTGGGGGTCCAGGAGGGGCCGGAGCCGTCCTTGGGGATGGACCAGGAGCCGGCGGCATTTGGCGGGGGGCAGGATGCCGGTACCCACCTCAGAGGCACTTGGGGCCACGTGTGTTTGCCGGGGTGCCGGAGCAGCATCCCCAGGGATCACGGCGGGGTTGCCTGCGCTGCCCGCCGCTGCCCGTGCTGGCCGCCCTCTCTGCCGGCTCCTGCCCGCGCTCTGCCCCGCGGCACGGCTCCAGCGGCCCTTGGCCTTGGCCAGATGGCATCCGCGCTGCCGGGGGAGGACGGCAGCTTCTCCTTTCTTCTTCTCCTTGTCTTCCCAAGGATTTGGCTGCCATGGTTACCGGAGCTGCTCTTGACCCTGGGGTGGGGGGGCTGCTCCCCACTCCAGCCAGCCCCCCCCCCCTACCATGCACACTGCGCCACGGCACCGGGCATGGCCCCGTGCACCAGACCCCCGTGGCACCACTGGTGCCCCGTGCAGGGATGCTTGCTTTGGGGGGAGACCAGTGATGGCGGGGAAGAGAGGAGGTGGGAAGATGCCCCCCCATGAAGGTCCCCCCGGCATCCGGGGCTCAGCTCCGCGCTGCCTTGGGGTGTAGTTGGCTCTGAGTGCCAAACTGGACCAGACTGGGCTGAGCTGCAGGTTGGGATCCAGCTCCTCTCGGGGGGTTTTGTGTTGGTTTTTGGGGAACCTGAGAGGACACCCCCCACCCGCGGGTCCCCACGGCCGCTCTCCCCCCACCCCGGGGCGGTTTCTCAGCTGCCCACCCCTGCAGTGCAGGATGGAGTGCAAGGACGTGCCGGCGGAGACGCTCTACGACGTGCTGCATGACATCGAGTATCGGAAAAAGTGGGACACCAACGTCATCGAGACCTTTGACATCGGGAAGCTGACCGTCAACTCCGACGTGGGCTACTACGCCTGTGAGGAGGGGGCTGGGGGGTCCCGGGGAGGGGGGAGCTGAGCCCCGGGGCTGTCACGGCAGCGTTCCTGGGTTCAGCATCCGTGGGTTCGGTGGTGCCCGGGCATCGCTGGGAGGAGGCCGGGTACCAGTTTGGGAGGGATTTGGGGAGCAGGCTTGGACCCCCAGCGGGGATGCCTGTGCTGGGTGGGGTGGGGGTGTCTCACCCTGGTCTCCCACCGCTGCTGTCCCCAGGGAAGTGCCCCAAGCCCCTGAAGAACCGGGACGTCATCACGCTCCGCTCCTGGCTGCCCATGGGCACCGACTACATCATCATGAACTACTCCGTCAAGCACCCCGTGAGTCCCCGGGGGGACTGGGGGGGCAGCCGGGGGTGCTGCCCGCACCAGGACGGGGCTGGGTTTGCCCCGTGGTCGGTGGGAGGTCAGGCTGGAGGCATTGGGGGGCTGTTGGGGGGGTCAGGGCAGCCCTGCCTGCAGTTGGTGCTTGCCTGAACCCCATCCTGCCCCTGCCATCGACGCGTCCCTGTCCCCCCCCCGATCCTCACTGTCCCCCCTGCAGAATTACCCCCCTCGGAAGGACATGGTGCGAGCGGTCTCCATCCAGACGGGCTACCTGATCGAGGGGACGGGAGCCAAGAGCTGCACCATCACCTACCTGGCACAGGTGGACCCCAAAGGTAAGGGGGGGACCCCCACGCCGATGCCTCGGGGCTCAGCCCACCCCAGTCCTGCCCTCATGTCCCTCGGGGACGGTTGCCCTCCGGTTAGGGGTCTGTCGTAACGGATCAGCTGAGGTTAATAAATCGGGCTGGAAGTTTTTCTGGAGCTGGGAGGGGTGGGTGGGCTCGGGGTGGGCTCAGAGACAGGCAGCAGCAGGCAGGGAGGCAACCGGGAGCATCTCGGGACACGGCCGGAGCCAGACCAGGAGCACTGGAGCAATGCCAGGAGAAAACATTTTGGGCCCGTTCTCTTGAAATATTTCTTTTTTGGGGTAGAAGAGGTGGCCAACATGCTGAAGTGGCTTTTTTTGAACTCGGCAAGAAGCTGAGGCAGCAGTTTGGGTTGAATCCTGATTTCTCTGGACTGTCCCCTCGCTGCCGCTCGCCTTGTCCCCTCTCCAGACGGGTGTCCCCGAGCCCTCCTGTCCCTGAGGAGGGTGACCCGGGGGGGACTGGCGGTGCCGTGCCTGGGGGTCCCGGCTGTCCCACGGCTGGGGGGGTGCCAGGGTGCCGGTCCCAGCCCGGCTCCTCTTCTCTCGGCAGGTTCCCTGCCGAAATGGGTGGTGAACAAATCCTCGCAGTTCCTGGCCCCCAAGGTGAGTCGGTCGCACCGGGGGGTCCCATGGTGCGGTGGGGTGGAGGGCGAGGTGTGTGTCCCCCCCCGACCCAGCTCAGCTCCAACCCAGCCTTCATCCCAGGCGATGAAGAAGATGTACAAAGCTTGCCTGAAGTACCCGGAGTGGAAGCTGAAGCACAACCCGCACTTCAAGCCCTGGCTGTTCCCCGAGCAGAGCCGGCTGCCGGCCCTGCCGCTCTCCGAGCTCTCCCTCCAGCACGCCGACTCCCTGGAGAACATCGACGAGAGCTCCCTGGCCGAGACCAAAGATGACCGCGGCGAGGCCAGCGATGAGGACAGCGTTAACTGAGCCCCCCAACTCCCCCCCCCCCCCCCCCGGGGCTGTTTTGTCCCTGTCGTCCCCCCCAAAGCAGTTTGTGTCTCTCTCTTGCACGCACCTACACGTGCACCCATGCTTCTGGCTTGGGAGGGGGGGGGGGTCTGCTGCCCCCCTGCCCGGGGACAGGGGGGGCCGTGCTGGGCTCCCCACCTGGGTGATGGCTGCCATCCTCCCCCCCATCCCAGGGTGGGAAGCCGGGGGGCATCTGGTCCCTTCGCAGCCACCGTGGGACACCGATGTCGTCCCCATCGGTGGCAAACCCAAAGTGCCCTTCCGTTCTCGCCCCTGGGGGGGGGGGCAGAGGAGAGTGGGGGGCCCTGCCCCTGCCCCCCAGCCCTGGGGGCACCCCCTCACCCCTTCCCCGTGCTCCCCCCCACTCCCCTGTCCCTCCTCCCTGTCTTCCTCTGTTATCGTTTAACAGAACTGCCTTCCTCCCATGGGACCCCCGCCCAGAGCGAACCCCCAGAAGTGGGGGGGGGGCTTGGGGGTCTTCCCACACCTCCGGGTGTGCAAAGGGGTCTTCAGGGGCTCCTGGCATCTCCAGGCATGCAGGTGGGGGCTTGGGGGGCTCCTGGCTTGTCCAAGCATGCAGGGGAGGCTTGGGGGGGTCCCAGCACCTCCAGGCATGCGGGGGGGGGGGGTGGCTTTGGGGTCTTACAGAACCTCCAGGCATGCAGGGGGGGTTGGGGGGGCTCCTGGTACCTCCACATGTGCTGGGGGGGGTGGGCTTCTGGCACCTCCATGCATGTTGGGGACTTGGGGGGCTCCCGGCACCTCCATGCATGTTGGAGGGACTTGGGGGGCTCTTGGCACCTCCAGGTGTGCTGGGGGGTCTTGGGGGCTCCCAGCATCTTCAGGCATGTTGGGGGGACTTGGGAGGGCTCCCAGCACCTCCAGATATTCTGGGGGTCTCTGGGGGCTCCAAGCATCTTCGGATATCTCCAGATGTTCTGGGGGCTCCTGGCACCTCCAGGAATGTTGGGGGGACTTGGGGGTCTGCTGGCACCTCCAGGCGTGCTGGGGGTCTCGGGGGGCTCCTGCCCCGCCCCCCTTTTCCAGGCAAGGAGCCCCAAGCTCGGTGTTTGAACACTTTCTACGCTAGAATTAGAGGCCTTGAATCGGGATTTTGGAGCTGTTCCTTGGCTGCCCTCCCGCCCCCCTCCTTTGCTTGGGGCGGCGAGGGGAGGAGGGAGATTTTGTACCTTGTACCGGAGCTGATTATTTAGGAATAAAAGAAATAAATCCAGCGCAGGGGGTGACTCAGCCTCTCTGTCCTGCCTCGGTCCCCTGGGAGCCCTCCCTGTCCCCGGCTCCGCAGTGAGCTCTGGTGGGGGGGGTCCCTGGGGGTCCCCGGTCATGGTGGGTGCTGCCGGGTCCTGCTCACCCTTGGGGTCCCCCATGCTGATCCCCGGGAACCACTGCGGGCTTTGGCCCAGGGGGGACCCCCGGGGGGGGGCCCTCGGGGGTGGCAATGCTACCAAAGGGTGCCAGAGAAACCCCTAAACCCAATTAGTGCCGGGCACTAATTAGGGACACAGCTGTTTGTCCCTGTGGTGGGTTTTGCCCCAGCCAGACCAGTAACACCAGTACTGCCTGTCAAACACCCCAAGTGGGGCACAACTCCCCCCAAAACACCTCTGGCATAGGACGCCCCAGGCACTGGGCTCGGGGGGCTTTGGGGGGGCACGATTTGGGGGCATCTCCAGTTTTTCTCCATCACTATAAGGAGGCTTGAAAAGCCTTAAAATGGGAATAAAAGGTGGAAATGGCGAGTGGCCCATAATTGCTCAGAGCTGGGGGGGGCTGTGAGATGGGTCCCAGTGGCTCCTCCCGAGGTGGGGATGGGGGACATCAGGTTATCTGCCCCCCCCAGGTGACAGCAAGAGGAGAAATCCCCCCGGCCCTGCAGGGACAGGGGCTGCTCCGGCTGTGGCCGTCAACGGCGCCTTGTTCTCCAGGGCGGTGGGTGTCACGGGGGGATTCGCCATCACGGGGGGATTTGCTGGCATCCAACGGGACCCATGCGCTGCTGCAGCAGGGAAGATGGAGCTCGGCAAGATGTGACGTCCCCGAGGCCTTCATCCTCTTTTTTCCAATCCTGCTGATATTTGCCAAGAAACCTAAAAACGGCGTCCCCCGAGGAGGGGACCCCCCGGGGCTGCGGGGACCCCCGGAGCCAGGGGGCCTGAGCCAGGGCGGTGGGATGCACAGTGTGGGGGCTGCGCTGGGGAGCGACGAAGAGGAGGATGAGGATGGCCGGGTGCCTGGGGGGGGACCCTGAGCAGGCAGCAGGCAGCCGGCCGGTGTCGGCCTTTGCAAGGGCCGCTCTTTATTTATTTAATTCTGGGAAGGGTTTTTCCCTCCCCCCCTCCACTTCCCCTACCCCCCCCCCCCCCCCCCGTACCCGCAGCCGCCGGCGGAGCCCGCGGCCGCCCGGCCAGGTCAGTCCGGGGATGCTCCGGGGGGCCGGGGGGGGGGGACACGGACACACACGACACATGGCGGAGACCCCTCGCTGCCCGGGGGGGGCCCTGCCCCCCCCCCAGCCTCCCCCCCGCTGCTTCTCCGCAAACTTTGGGCAGCGGCCGGAGCGGGGGGGGGGGAGCGGCGGGTCCCGGGCGGCCAGCCAGCCCCGGCGCTGTCGGGGGGGCGGCGACTGCAGGTCCCCGTCCCGTGTTCCCCCCCCTCCCCGGGGCGGTGGGGGCTGCAAAGCTCAGCGGGGACCGGGAGGGGATGTGCCGCGCTGCGGTGTGGGGTTTGGGGTGCAGGGAGGGGTTGGGGGCTGCGAGGTGTTGGGGTGCCTGGTGCACGGGGGGGGCAGAGGGGATGCTCCGTCCTGGGGGGACAGGCAGCCCCCACCCCCAGGGGACCGGGGTTCTGTGAGGTGTTGGGGTGCCTGGAGCACCGGGGGGGGGGGGGTCAGAGGGGATGCTCTGTCCTGGGGGGACAGGCTAGCACCCCCCGGGGACCAGGGGTCTGCGAGGTGTTGGGGTGCCTGGAGCACCAGGGGGGCATCAGAGGGGATGCTCCGTTCTGGGGGGACAGGCTGGGACCCCCAGGGGACCAGGGGTCTGCGAGGTGTTGGGGTGTTGGGGGTGCCTGGAGCACCGGGGGGGGGTCAGAGGAGATGCTCCGTCCTGGGGTGACAGGCTGGGACCCCCAGGGGAATGGGGGTCTGCGAGGTGTTGGGGTGCCTGGAGCACTGGGGGGGGGTCAGAGGAGATGCTCTGTCCTGGGGGGACAGGCTGGCACCCCCCGGGGAGCATGGCCCTGCGCGGAGCCCGGCTGCAGTGGGCTCAGCCCTGGGACCTCCTGGTCCTCGTGGGGTGCAGCCCTGGCGCATGCGGTTACGGCCAGCGCAGCCCCCCCTTTGCCCCGGCACGCCGGCCGGCGGGGTCTTGCTCGACGGCTGCGTGCCAGGGTCTGGCTTGTGGCCGGTCGACGTGACATACCCGGAGTGCAGCCGGTGCACCCCAGCACCAGGCGTGATCCCGTGTTGCCGTCACATGTGGGACCGGGCTGGACACCGGGGACTCGCTTCCGATTTCGCCTGTTAATTTATATCTGCTGCATCCTCCCCATCCTCCCCCGCACCTCTCGAAAACCAACATTAAAAATAGGACCCAATTAAAAAGGGAGCCGGCCTCCGCTCCACCCCTGTGCGGGGCAATACCGGAGCAAAACCAGAGTCAGGGCCGGCTCCAGCAATGTGGGGGACACGCGGTGGGGGCCGATCATGGGGCAAAGCCCCTCGCAGGGGTTTTTTTTAGGTCTTTTGCCTGTTGGAGGTACTGCCGGAGACTCGGTGGCGGGGGGGGCTGCGAGAAGAAATGGCTCCGTAGGGGAGCTAAGGATGCTCCAGAGCGTGGCCAAGTGTCGGAGGAGCTGCGTGCCGGGGGGCTTCGGGCAGAGCCGGGGGCTCAGGTAGGCTGCGGGCGATCGGCAGCGCAGGTGGAGGATATGGATCTGCTGGGCACCCGAGGGCCGGGCTGGGGGGCTTTCTTGCGGCGCCGTGTTGGTTCTGTCCCACCGCTGGCCGGGGAGGACGTGAGTGATCCCCTAAATGCTGCGGGGAAGGTCTGCCAGGCTTCGGCTCCGCAGGGATGACCCTCCGGCATTGCTGCCGGTCCCCTGGGGCCTCGGGATATGCAACCCCGTGACCTGGATAAGGCCGTGGCGCCCACGGCACCGTCATCATCTTCGGCTGAAGGCTTTGGCAGGGGATCCCATAGGGATGGCTCCGAGCGCCCGGCGAGCGGGGATGCTGCGAGCGGAGGGGGATGCAAGCAGCAGGGGCTTTTTTTTTTTTTTGGTGGGGGGGGGTCAGACACTGGCCCCGCAGGCTGAACCCCCGCAGAGCATCGTCCCCTAAACGTGGGGCCGAGCCTGGCGCATCGCCCAGTGGGTGCTGCTGAGCCCGGCCCCTCCTTGCACGGGGCACGGCCTCGCGTGGGCGAGGGGCCGAGACCGTGGGGACCGACCCCCCCCCCCCGCCCCCCCCCCCCCCCGGGAGCAGGCAGCCAGCGTGTCCCTGTCCCCGAGCCGCTCTGCGGCATGAAAGGAGCATTGTCCGGCCAGCACAAGTGCAATCCGCCGGGACCGGCTCGCAGCCCCCCCTTGGCTTGGGGAGCGATGTGGGGCAGCCGTGGGATCCTCACGTCTCCCCCCGCGTCCCCAAACCACCCGGCTTCATTTTTTCCCTTCACCAAGGCCTCGGGAACTGGGTGGGGAGGAAAAAAAAAAAAAACCAAACCCCTTTTTATTTTTTTTTGCGGGGGGAAAGTCCCTACGGTTTTCCCCTCGGCTCCCGTTTCCATGAGGCAGCCAAACCTCCATGCGGGAACAAGCCCAGGCCTGGCAGGGCTGCCGCCGTGCCTGGCTGGGGGGGCCCTGCCAGCCCCCGCCCCGGGAAGCGCCTCGGCATCCTCGGCGCCGCCGAACAGAGGTACTCGGTGCTCCTCTCACCGCGCTTTCCTCGCTGCCCGGTGGGGTGGGCAATGCCCGGGGTGGGGGGGCTGGGGGTGCAAACCCAGCCTGGGGGGGACGAACGATGGGACACACACACACACAATCTCCTCGGCTGTGGTTTCTTTCCCGGGGGGGGGGTCATGCTTCTCCTGCGCTTCCCCACGTGCTGCTGGGGCATCGGCTTGCCTGGAGCGTGCGGTGCTGTGGGGGCACCGGGGGGGGCACGGTGAGCTGCGGTGGGTGCAGAGGAGCCGGGGGGGGCAGGTTGCACCCGTGCTCCAAAAGTGCTCGGCTATGACATGGCTGTGCCCCCCCCGCCCCGGCTGGATGCGCCCGCACCCCCAGCACATCCCAGATTAACCCCAGTGTTCCCCAGCTCAACCCCAGTATACCCCAGCTCATCCCCAGCAGACCCCAGCTCACCCCCAGCACATCCCAGCTCAATCCCAGTACTCCCCAGCTCAATTCCAGTATACCCCAGCTCATCCCCAGCATAACCCAGCTCAACCCCGGTCTCCTGGGACCCCCGGCTGTGCCGAAACCCCCTGTCCCCGGGCCACCCCGGGGAGTCGAGGTGCAGCAATAGCCGTGCCTGGTGGGGTGAGGGACATGACCAGGGACACCGGGGCGGCATCGGCAGGGCTGGGGCCGGTGACGGAGGGGTGAAGCCCAGGAGAGCGGAACCCCGAGGGCCCGGCTGGCAGATTTGTTTTCTGTTTGAGAACCAGCTCGGCGCGTCCCAATTCACGGCCAAACAACGCCGGCAGCTGCGGCTCTGCCGGGGCAGCCGGGATCCCTGCCAGGATCCCTGCCAGCAGCGCCCGTGCAGTGCCGATCGCCGCCAACAGCGCCCAAACGCCGGGCAATGCCGCCGGCGGGTTTCTCTCGCCTTCCTCCTCCTCCTCCTCCTCCTCACCGCGTCGTGGTACGTCTGGCAAGGCCTGAAGAATTGCTCCGGCACAGGCTGCCGGCGCTGCGCGGCGAGAACCGGGACGGTCGCTGCTTCGTCCTCTGGTAACGTCGAGCTGGCTTCTCGCGTCGCCTTGCTGCGGCTGCCGCGTCCCCGGGGCCATCGGGACGATGCTCGGGGGTGTGGGGTTGGGGGCCGTGCCTGCCCGGGGGGGGTCCCTCGCTCCGGGGGGAGGTCTGCAGGGCTTCGGCACCGCTGTAGAGGCTGCAATTTTAATTTGTGGCGTTCACCCCTAAAAAAACAGCCTTTGGAGGCGCGGGCTGGTGCCATGCAGCAGACCCGGGTGCTGCGGGTGGGTGGCCGTGCCAGGGCTCGCCGGCAGCTCCCTCCGGGCTGTCCCGGGGTGCCAGGACCGTGTCGGGAGGAAGGCCATGTCTGCGCCGGGGAAAGCCCCTACGAAAGCTGCCGGTTGTTTTCTGGGGGTGCCCCCCACCGCGGCGGTGGCTACCGGGGCCGAGCTGTTATGGGAAGCAGCCAGGACATCAGGGATGGGGATATTTATAGCAATATTGGACTTTTGCATCCCTCCATACCCCACGTCCCCTGTCCCCCCACCCCGAAGGCGGGTCGTTTGCCACCAGAACCTAGAAAACCCACCAAGGGGGTGAGCCCTGGGTATTTTGGGGGTGTCTGGGAGGAGGCAGGGAGCGATGCTCCCCCATGCCGGCATCTCGCAGCTCTTCTTCTTGGACAGGGCAGCATGGTTGCCCCATCCCTATTTTTACCACCCCGTGCCACACATCTGGCATGTCCCCCCCCAGCAAATCAAGTCCTGTTCCATCAGCCTGGGAGGGTTGCAGGCACTGTCACCGTGTGCCGGGGGCTTCGGGTGGCTCCGGCGAGTGTCCTGCGGTAGGGACCCCGTGGCCGTCGGGGTGTTAGTGCTCCGGAGAGTTTTGCAGATGGATGCGAGCTGTTAAATCGTTAAAACGCAGAGCCAGAACCCGCCGTAGCAGCAGGTGGAATCTGGCAGGGGGTGGCCCAAGTCGGTGTCTCCCTGCCTGCTCTTCTGCCTGCGGCACGGCACAAACGTCACGCTTCAAGGGAAAAAAAATTGTCTAAAAATAATTTGGGGCTTCCCGCCTGGCTGGGACAGGTTAGAAAGTGCTGCTGTGCCCCCCCCATCCCCGGCATGGCCTTCCTCCTCCTCCTGCCCATGCTGCCAGCCCAGGGTGCAGGCGGGCGATGCTGCCCTAGTTCGGGGCACCCAGGGAGTGACCGGGACGGCACTTGGACACCCCAAAACTGCAGGTGATGGGGGGGGCTGGTTGTGCGGAAAGGCTTTTGCAAAAAGGGTGCATGTGGTTGGGGGGATCCCCACCGGTCCCCACCGGTAGCATCTACGCGCCGCGGCTTGGCTCTGCCCTTGCCGAAGAGCTGCCGGGCGGTGTTGCGGTGGCCAGGGGTGCACGGGAGGTGGCCCCGGCACGGTGGAGGGGGTCTGTGTGTCGGGTCGGGGTGCTGCTGCACCCCCGTGAGCTGGCTCTTTCCAGGCAGAGGTTTTTGGGTGGCCCCGGGGGTGAGCTGGGTCTGTGCCACGGGTGCCCGCTGCACCCCGAGGAGGAAGAAGAGGAGGCGGGAGGGCAGCGGGGCCTGCAAAGGGCCCCCCCACCGGCCACAGCCGGAGCGGTCAAGCCCGACACCAAGAGACTCTCACTTCCCACTTACGGGAAGGCGAAACAGGGACTGACCTGGTTTTGGTGCTGTGCGCCGGGTGCCGTGGATGATCCCCACGGAGGACGCTGGTGCCATGCCCCTCTCCGGGACTGGTGCTCCATGGAGGCATCCTCGGCTTGCAGCCGGTGTTTCGGCACCGTCCCCCCATGGCATCGCTGGACCCCGGGAGGTGGGGGACGGCCCCGTGCCCAGCGGGGCTGCTGGGGGGGGGGCGTGCATGCGGGGTAGTTTCCTGACCTATTTTGCAGGCGGCTGCCAGAAAGTGTGTCAGGAGCTGAGAGCATCCCGGTCGGGGCTCAGTGGGCAGGGACATCAGTTGCTGGATGGTTTTGCCCCCTTTTTGCTGGTTTTGCCCCTTTTTTTTTGCTGGATTTGGCCCTTTTTCTTGCTGGATTTGCCCCCTTTTCTGGCTAGCTTTGCAAGGCAGGCAGCAATGCCCTGGGAGGGGATGCCGGGAGCTCGGGTGCCCTCGTTCATGCCGCAGCCCAGGGCACACTTCACCTTCCTTGGTTTTACTTCCAGGGGGAGAAGGGAAACACGGGCAGGACCTTGGGGAAATGAGGAACCCCTCGTTTCCCTGCCCCCTTGTCCCCGACACCCTCCTCATCGCCTTCCTCATTGCCTTCCTCCCGCTGTGTGTCGGAGCAGGGGGAAGCGGCCCACGAGCTGCCCCATCCCGAGGAGCGGGGACGGCGTTGTCTGGCTCTCGGCTTTCTCTCCTGCTGCCCTCTCCTCTCGGTGCCGCTGCCTTCCCTCCAGCACGGCCCAGCTGCTGCACCGCTCCTGGGTACCAGGCGTGCCCCCTCTCAGCTGCCGTGTGCTCCCCACGCTACTGTGCACACCCCGATCAGCCGTGCACACCCCGATCCACCGTGCACACCCCGCACTGCCATGCACACCCCACATCTCCACGCACACCCCACATCTCCATGCACACCCCTCACCTCCATGCACACCCCTCACCTCCATGCACACCCCTCACCTCCATGCACATCCCACATCTCCGTGCACACCCCACATCTCCATGCACACCCCTCACCTCCATGCACACCCCTCACCTCCATGCACACCCCTCACCTCCATGCACATCCCACATCTCCGTGCACATCCCACATCTCCGTGCACACCCCTCACCTCCATGCACACCCCTCACCTCCATGCACACCCCTCACCTCCATGCACATCCCACATCTCCATGCACACCCCTCACCTCCATGCACATCCCACATCTCCATGCACATCCCTCACCTCCATGCACATCCCACATCTCCATGCACATCCCACATCTCCATGCACACCCCTCACCTCCATGCACATCCCACATCTCCGTGCACACCCCTCACCTCCATGCACATCCTTCACCTCCATGCACATCCCACATCTCTGTGCATAGCCCGCACCTCCGCGCACACCCCTCACCTCCGTGCACACCCCTCACCTCCGTGCACACCCCACATCTCCACGCACACCCCACATCTCTGTGCACACCCCACATCTCTGTGCACACCCCTCACCTCCGTGCACACCCCGCACCTCCGTGCACAGCCGCCTTCGGGCAGTTCCCACCACGGGGAGCTTGGCAGCTGGTGGCACCCTTGGAGGAAGGCACGGTGTGTAGGAGCTGTAAAGCAAGCTGAGCAGCCTGCAGCGAGGCTGGGGTACCGTCTCGGCTGCTTAAACATGAAGCACTTTGAGATTTGAATCACTGGCAGCAGGAAGAGGCTCTGAAGAACCTTTTCCACCCCTAGATTTTGATGACTTTGCAAGATTTAACTTGATTTCTGAATGCTGCCTGAGGCCTGGTGTGTTTGAATATTATTTGCATGTTGTATTTACTGGCCTGTGCTCCACAGTGAGATCTTGAAAATGAAACAGCTTCATCTTCCCAAAGTGAGACCTTTGCAGCTGCTGAACTGATGGGACTCTGCCGAGGTGAAGCACTGGAGTAGTTTCGGTGGGAGGTCTGTGGGGTGCGGTGCTGCTGGGAGCCAAGGCTCGGTACGATCCCCGGCCCCTGCTTCTGCTTTTGGGCATTCTCTGCTCGCCGAGGATTCGCGTCGGCAAGTTTCGGTGCGAGGATGTGGCGCTTTCGATTCCCGGCCGAGAGCGGTGGTGGCTGCGGCTGGGCCCAGGCGAGTCAGTCCTGGGCTCCTCGCCCAGGCTGGGTCTGTCCCCGGCTCCTGCAGGGACGCTGGGGACATCGGCCCCGTCCTGGATGGCCACGGTCCCGGCTGAGGATCCTTTCTTAATTTAGGCAGAAAGGGGTAAAAATCACCTTGGTGCGAGGCTGGTTGCCCAATGCAGCCAGGGATATGGTGGCTGGGTAACCCCCTTCCCACTGATGGCCATTCCCATTCCCACAGGTCCCCCCACAGCCTGGCTCCGTGTCCCCGGTGTCCACCGGGACCCCCGTGGGTGAGGGCTCGCTGCCCTCCCGGGGGGTCTGTGGGGCTCCTGGGGTGGTGGGGACGCAGCAGCCACCCGGCCACTCGTCCCTTCCTTGCTGGTGGCCGGGGCTCGGCTTGTCCTGCTGGCCCCAGGACACCCCATCCTCGGTGCCCCGGTCCCCGCCGCAGTGCCGGGGAGCCGTGCCATGCCGCGCGGCTTTCCGGGGACCACCCTCCCCGTTTCTTCCTTCCTCTCTTGCTGAAGGCCCTGCCCCGTCTTGCCGTCAGCCAGGGCTCGTCTGGTACCAGGGTCCGGCTTCCTCCTCCCCCGTGGCGGCTGCCGTCGGCGTTTCTCGGCCGTGCTGAGATACCGCAGGTTTTGCCGGGGCCGGAGAGCTCTTGCAGCGCGGTGGCGAGCTGCGAGCGAGGGGCCGTTATTGCAACACGTCCCCCCGCGCACTGGGCTCGTAACGCCCGGCTCCGCTTTTCGGCAAGTTCCCGATTGCCGAGGCGGCGTTTGAGGAAGTCCTTGGGCGGGCAGAGACCCCTCCGCAAGCCTCCGCCGCGCCGGCCGGGGAGCTGGGCATGGGCTGCTGGTACATCGGCCACCTCGCCCATCCACCTCCCGCAGCTGAGCCAAGGTACCATGCTTCGCCCGCTTTAATTAGCTTTCTTTGATTAACGAGCCCAAAAGCCTGGGAAAGGGAACACCAGGGTGTAGGCAGGGTTTGCCTCCCCCGCCTGCCGGGTTGCCGGTGCTGGAGGAGGAATTGGGGTGGGAATGAGACCCATCAAGCGGGTGCTGCACGCCTGACGGGCTCCTGTGCCGGTTTTCCTCCAGCTCGTGGCCACTAGCCCAGGTGCCCTCGAAGGGATGGGCAGGGAAGAGCCGTGGGGCAGCCACGGTTCGGCTGCCGGTGCGCAGGGACGGTGCTGCCGCAAGCGCAGCTCTGCCACTGATGCACCGACCGGCCCTGGTCAAACCGCTTGATTCCCCGGCGCCTCATTAGGGGTAATGATGATTTAGCCGGGTGCTGCAGGGCTGCGAGGGTGCAGGGGGCTGCGCGCAGTCACGTCTGCGGTGGTCAAGGCTTTGCCGGAGCCGGTGAAGGCAGCGTGCTCGCCTGCCACCCCCCAATCAGAGACCGCTGCCCTTCTCATCCCATACACAGCTCGTTAATCTAATGAGCCTGGCCTTCATTACTGCTGTGCGTGCTCCCGCTGCCCGTAGCTGTTTGCCTCCAGTTTGTAGGATGGGAAACCCACGGCCCCGACAGCAGCAGTGGGATAAGGACGGGCATATCCCTGTGGCACGGAGGGCTCGGGGTCTCCTGCCTGTGCCCGCGTGTGGCCCCCAGGGGTGGGTAACCCTGGAGCAGACCCTTGGGCAGGAAAGCTGTGGTGTATGGCATTGGGCGAACCTGAAATGGAGCGGCTGGTTTGCTGTGGTGCGTGCCGGGGCCGCTTGTGCACGCTGGCGGTGCTGCTCGGCAGCCGATGCACTGCCCGGCACCGCCGGCAAGCAAAGCCAGGGCAAGGCTTTGGCGTGGGCTGGGATCCCAGGTGGGGTGGCTGCGAAGGGGAGGCCACGGCCGTTTTCTTGCTTAACTCCGCTTCGGAAAAGGAGCTGGGGGCACAGGATGTCCCCCGGGGCTGGGGACGCGGGTGCAGGGATGGGGGAGGATGGGGAGAGGGTCCCTGGTGCCTCGGTGGAGGCTGAGCCCCAGGAGCCCGGCACGACGCTCGGCTCTCCTGGGGCTCACGTGCAGGTGGCCAGGGAAAAAGAGCATCCAAGCCCCTCTGCTAGGTTGGGGACATCTGAATGGGGCTGGTGAGGACGTGGCGGCTGTGGGAGCCCCCCCAGAAAAGCTGCCAGCACCCCTGTTTGAGAGCAGAGGGGATGGCTGAGCCCCTCGGTCCGGACTATGGGGACGATGGGGACCATCCCCGGTCACCCCCAGGTCCTCCATCCCCAGAACGGGGAGACCGAGGGCAGTGTGGGATTGGGATGGAGCTGGCAGGGTCTGTCCCCGGCTGCTACAAGCCCGCGGTGTGTTTCGGCATCCCAGCTCATCCTCCCGGTTTGCAGGCAGCTGCCCATCCCTGCCCCGGTCCTGGGGGTGGTTTACAGCCCTTGCCTGCCCCTCGTCACGCCGTTCTTACAGCCTTTAAGTCTCTTACAAAACAGCTTCGTCGGCATTGCCTAATCCCGAGGAGGAATGTGGTGGGTAAGCACGGCGAGGATTTGAGAGCCGAAAGGGATGGCGGGCACGAGGGCTGGGGTGATTCCCCCCCCGCCCCGGTCCCCGACACCCGGCTGGGTTACGGCGGCTCTCCGGGTTGATTTTGTTTCTGGAATTTCCTCGTCTCTTTTTGGACAGAGGTTATAAATGACCAATGACCGGAGGAAGGAACCCAGCGAGGTCCTGGTGAATGATTTACTGGGCGAGGGTGAAGGGCGATGGTGAGCTGCCAGCCTGGTGCACCGGGGACCCGGTGGGTCCCTCGCTGGAGCTTCGTCCCCGTCCCCGGCGAGCAGCGCCGAGGCCCCACGGCCGCCCTGGCACTCCGCCGGCACGTGCCTGGTGCCGGGGCTGTGCCGGTGGCGAGCGGAGGTGAGCGCCCGGCGGGTGCAGCTCTCGCCTCGCCGCGGCACAGGGTCTGTCCCGGGGTGGGGGGGGGACGGGGAGAGGCGTCCCACATCGGCTGCGTGGCACAAACCCATCCGCTTCCCACTTGGTGCAAAAGCAGAACCGGTGGTGAAACTGGTGCCACTGGTGCCACCGCTGCGTACTCTCCTCCTCCCGGCAAGGCTGCACGCTGTGCCCGGGGTGGGGGGGGGCTCATGGGTGTGCGCCCACCCCCATGCCACCCCAAATTCCTGGCTGCCGGAGATGGGTCTGTCCCACCGCAGCTTCGATGGCCATCACCCGTGGCTACATGCGACGCCCGCAGTGACTCCTTGGCTCCTGCCGGGAGGGGACAGGCATGGGACCCCCCCACCGGTGCCACCGCGTTTCCCTCAGCTCCTCCGTGGGGTTTTGCCTCCGCGAGAAGCGTGTTGCAGGCAGTGACCGGCTGGGGAAGGAGCCTGCCTGCGCAGGCAGCACCAGACGTCCTGTGACAGCGATGTCACCCAGCACCGTCACTTGTCTATTTTTAAGAGTAAATGTGTTTTTGTTTTTTTTTTTTTTTAAGCTGCGCGGGTGGGAGAGGAAAAGGGCTGGTCTGCGTGTGCGTGGCCCCTCGGGTTTTATGCTGCTTCAGGGATTTTTGTGCTGCTGGTTGGGTTGGCTGAAACCAGTGGGAAGGTCCTGGGTGCTGCTGGTTTCTCTGGTGCAGCCGGCAAGGAGCCCTGGGTGACAGCTAGCCCCGGCGTCCCCATTGCTCCTTCCTCGGCAGGAGATGGACGCACGGCTTTTGCAGCCTGAAGCAGAGCCAAGCTGCGCCGGGAGGTGCCGGGGAAGAGGCACCGTGGCCGGACCACTATGGCAACGCCGGGATGCCGGTGTCTGGAGGCGTGGGGGCCGCCGGGTGAGCCCTGCTGCCAGCCAGGGCCTCACCCCGCTGCGGGGGTCTGCCGGATTCGGCTGTGCCCGGTTAGTGCCGGGAAGACGACGAGCCTTGCCCTGCCGTACACTTTGCTCGCGTTAGGCAGGAGTGGCAGCCGCTCGACCGTCTTCGCTGCCGAAACCACAAGTGCTGGCTGGAGGGGTCAGAGCTGCCTGAGTCAGAGAAAATGTGACTCTGACGGGCAGATTTCATGATTGGCGTATTTACAGCACCAGGAAATCCTCTGCCTCTTATTTAGCAGGTCTAAAAAAGCCTCTGGCAAACCCCAAATAAGATGTGCGCCCGGGTCACCGGCAGTGCCGGGAGGAGCGCAGCCTGTGTGCCAGCACGGCTGGGGTCTGCCTCCCACCCGGGGCTCGTGTGCCTGCCCGGACCCCAGGACCAGGCTGGGAACTGGGGAGTGATGCCGTGGGGGGGGCCCGTGGGGTTCGGTGGGCGTTTGGGTCAGGGTCTCCAGCAGCAGCACCCTGCCACCGCCCGGGCCAGGACCAGCGGGCAGCGAGGACCGTGTTTGCATGACGAGATCAGGATCCGGCCCCTCTCCTGAAGCCCTGAGCTCGCCCCCAAACCAGATTTAAGACCGACCGAGGACCAGGCAGGCTGCGAGCCAGCGCGAGCTTGCGCTTGCTCTCGTGGGGCTTCGGGAGACAACATTTTGGGACCTGTGGGTTTGATGGGGCTGGGGACGGCCCGGGAGAGGGGACGGGGGCTCCTCTCAGCATCCCATTGCCATGCAAAGGCTTTGTCTGGCATTGGTGAGCTGCAGCCTTCTGGATCCATCCGTCTGTCTCTGTCCCTCCATCCGGGCTCGCTCGGGCAGAGGCTGAGAGCAGGGAGAGCGGGGGGCTCTGGGGGGGGGGTGGCTGTGTGCCCATCTGCAGGAGCTCTGCAGCTATTGATGCATCGCCTCCGCTCCCCATCGATTAGCCCATAATTACCCGAGCATCCTCTGGGAGACCGCATGCCCTCCTGCGCAGGGTTGGATCCTGACGCTGGTGTAAATGGAGGCTGTGGGAGGGAGCTGCGTCTGGTGGGGGGTGACAGCTCTTGGGGGGACAGCCAGCAGTTCCCGGTGTGATGCTGCGGCCGGGGAGCATGCTGGCACCGCACGATGCCGTCATCTGGCAAGCCTCGGTGGGGATGGCATCTACATTTAGACGCCTAAACCGGGACCCCCCCGGCGTTCCCGGATCCCTGCAGCCCCCTCGGTTCAGGGGAGGTGCCGGTGCCCGAGTGCCGGATCCTGCTGGGGACACAGCGGGGTCGGAGGCAAGGAGGCCCCTCTGAAAACCACACTGCTGAACTGGGAAATCGTAGTTCTGGGACCCTGGGCTTCAGCTGGTGCATAGTTTGGGACTGATCCTGACCCCCCACTCATCCCCGCTTCTCTCCGTCCCCAGGTTCTGATGCCGTCCTGAGCCTCGCCGGGCGCAGGACATGCACTGAGCGGCGTGGGGTCTCTGCGGCCAGGCCCCCACCATGGAGGAGGGGGGGTCTCTGCCCGTGGCCGCCTGGCTGGCGGCCCTCCACCTCGACCAGTACGTGGAGAGCTTCCAGCAGAGCGAGATGTGGACGGTGTGGGACTGCCGGGCGCTGACGGACGAGGCGCTTACCCGCCTCGGCGTGGTGCTGCCCGGCCACCGCCGCCGCATCCTCCTGGGACTCCAGAAAGCCTTTGCCGAGACCACCCTGCCCGCCGGGACCCCTCAACCCCCCGTCAGAAAACCCGTGCCCATGAAACGCCATATCTTCCGCTTGAGCACCGCGGCGGTGCCGGGGCAGCCGGAGCAGCCGGATCCCCTGTGCCCGGTGGTGCCCAGTGGGTCCCCGGTCCTAGAGCCGGAGGGGGGTGCGAACTTCACCCAGCTGCCCCCACCCATCCCACCCAGGGTGGGCTGCCGCCCCCCCGTCAAATTCTCCCCATCGCTAACGAGCGGCAGCCCCGAGCCCCCCCTCGTACCCCGCAGCCGCCCCCTGGCCCCGGAGCTGCCCTCGCCACCAACCGTGGCTGAGAAGCCCCCGGCCGAAAGCAGGGCGAGACCCCCCCTGCCACCGCTGCCGGCCAAGCGTCACCAGCTGGAAGGCAAGTGCCAGTCCCTGAAGACCCCCCCGCCGCCCAGCCGCCCGCCGGTGCTGCCCCCAAGGGCCGTGTCCCAGAGGAGGTAAGGGGGCTGTAGGAGTTGGGGGGGGGGGCTGAGCCTGGGGGTGCCCCGAGGTGGCACGGTCCCCTTGGGGGGCTGCTGTGATGTGAGTGGGACCCTCAGGTGGGTGCACGTGGTGATGGCGTGGGTTGCCTGGGAGTACCCCCCCCGAGACCCCAGCACATCCCCCTGGGGTACCTGTCCCCCATCCCCAGCACATCTCCTGGGGGGCCCAAGCAGGCTGGGGGGGGGGGGGTCATGAGAGGAGCTGTGGCTGCTCTTGTCCAGGACAGCGGTGCCCTCTAGTGTCACATTGTCTCGGGGGGGGGGTGTCACCCCCAGGGACACCCCAGTTTTGTCCCCATCCCCTTTCCGGGGGGATGCGTGGGGGGATGCGTGGCCACCGTACAGTGGCCAAATCCTGACCATGGGCCCCGTGAGTGCCGGGGTCTGCGGCTTGTTTCTCTCCCGGGTTCAGCGCGCCTCTCGGGCTGATATATCGGCTGGATGAGGCCCCCCCCTCCCCGGTCACCCCAGCCTGTCCTGGGATTGGGCTTCTCCCCCCCCCCCCCGCCCAGTGCCTGGCAGTGAGTGGGCATGCAGAGCCCCGTCATAGCCCTGCCTGCAGCGCGGGCAGCGCTGAGGCCCGAGGAACTCGTCACACCTTGTGGGGGCAGACAGCAAACCGCAGCGCGGTGGTGGAGGCGGGGGGGGGGGGGGGGGCAGGCAGCTGCCGGCTGGTGCGGCCGGATGACACGAGAGAGCAGGCTGGGGTTTGGCGAGAGCAGCGCTCGCAGCCCTCCCTTGATGTCCCCCCACCCTGGTGCTCCCCCCCCCCGGCCCCCCCGCGCACTAAGCCGCAGCACCTCCCTGCAAAAACAGGGTTTGCTGCACCGAGGCTGGGCTGCTTTTGCTGCAGCTTCCACGGCATGACCCCCCCTAACCCAGCCCCCCCACCCCGTGCCCCCTCACCGTGCCACAGCCGCTGCACCCCAAAATCCTGCAGAAGAGCAGGCAGGAATGGAATCAGGGGTGGGAGCGGGGTTCTGGCAGTCTGGGGAGGGGGGAGAGTAGCCCCTGGGTGCGAGCACTTGCCCCCCTGCCTCCCCAGGACCCCCCAAACCCGAGGGACGTGCTGCTGGAGCTGGGGGGGGGGGTCTGGCTGGTCCCCAAGGGGAGACAGAGCCCTGATCCCGGGGGGGGGGGGGGGGTTTGCCCCATCTCTGCAGCCCTGGGTGATGGTACTGGATGAGACCCCCCTGCCCCGAGGTGTCTGTGCGGTCAGGATGGGAACGGGGGGGTCACAGTGGCTGTACCCCCCCCAGCTGCCCATCCCTGTGCCCCAGCAGGCTTTTTGGGGGCAGAACCCCTGCCCTTGCCTGGCTGAGGCAGGCAGAGATGACCCCCCCCAGCCCGTGCTTTGCCCCCTGCCTGGCGCCGACGCAGCCCGGGAGCAGGCTGGGCTGCCAAGCTGGGGAGGGGGCTCAGCTGGCGGGGGGGGGGGGGGGGGGGCTGGCACCCCATGGGGTGGGCAAGCGCCTGTTCCCGGGGCTCCGGACCACCGCCGAAGCGGCGTCCCTCCTGTCAGCCCCGGGGACCGTCCCCATCACTGCCTTTCCGCACCGAGGCGGTCCCCAAAAATCCCCGCGGAGCCACTCTCCATCCTGCCCCGGCCGGGGGAACGCCGGAGCCCGGCAGGGCCGGTGACCACCGGTTCGGAGCCGGCCGTGCCGCCGCTTTGGCCGGCTCAGGAAGTTTTGCGAGCGCGGTGCAGGAAGTGCTCGGGGTGACGAGCTCCGCTCCCCAGCCGGCACCGCCGGCACCATCGCCGGCCGGCCTCGCCGCACCTTCCCAGCGGCGCCGGATCCGGCCCTGCCGGGGGTGCCCGCTGCCTTCCCAGGTAGGGCTGTCGCCGCGGGGTGCGGCGCGGCGGAGCGGGGCCGGCGGGAGTTTTGCACGGGGAGCGAGCGCTGCCCGTGCTGCGAGGCGTGAGTCTCGCCTCCTTTCGCTCGTTCGAGCGTTTCCTGCCCCTGCCTGCGCTTCGGGGCCGGTGGATCGAGGGGGGGGGGGGGGGGGCCGGGGGGGGAGAGCTGCTCCCCCGTAAGGCGGTGCGGGGCTGGGGGTCGCCGGCTGCGGTGGCACGGCACGGCACGGTGGCTTTGCTGGGAAAAGAGTGGTTTGCAGGGCAGGTCCCCGGCAGCCCCGGCTTCCCCAAAGAGAGAAGAGATGGTGTCACGGCACTTTCCGCATGCCATCGTGGCTGGTCCGGGGTGTGTGGGGGGGGGCTGGAGCTGCTTGGGCTCCCCTGGGGGCAGCTGGGCCGGGGAGCACCTTGCCGCAGGATTTTGCAGATGCTGAAAGTTTGGGTGGCTCAAAAAGCAGCTGGATTGTGCTGTGGGCAACATTCCCCCCCCCCCCCCCCGCCCCAGCAGTTCCTGCTCCCCCGGGGGACGTGGGCATCTGCCCCGGGGCTCAGCGGGGAGCAGGCGGTGCCCAGCTCCGGCGTGGCACTGGGAAGGTTTTGCAAGCTCTGGGGCTGGGATTTGCCACCCGGGGATTTCGGTGATGGCACAGCCGTGCCCACCGGCTGCGGGGTCCGCACAGGTCCCCTGTGAGCTGCGTGCCAGGGCCGACGGGCGCCCGGCCAGGCTCTGACTCAGCTCGGCTCAAGCTGGCAGCGACGTGCCCAGCGCCGGAGGGGACGGGTGTCCTCCTCGCCGGGTGCTGGCGGATGAGCAGCACCCACCAGGACAGAGGGATGGCTGCTCCGGCGGCTTGGGCTGTGTTTCTGAGCAGTTTGCGGTCATCAGGCTCCGCTGAGGCTCCTGGGGACAGGGGGGCCCCAGCGCTCTGCGTGCACTGATGCACGTGTAGTGTATACATTACAGGTATAAATGATGCATAAATATATCCTCGAGTACATGTGCTGGTGCTTGGTTACTGCAGTGGGTACGTATAGCAGGGTATGTATGCACTGGTGCTTGGTAACTGCAGTGGGTGTATACGGTAGCATATATACCTTGCTGCTACAGTGGATATATACAGTAGGGTATGTATGTGCTGATGCTTGATTGCTGTTGTGGGTATATACAGTAGGGTATGGATAAGTTAATTGGCTACTCTAGCATATATATCTAGTACGCTGGTGCTTGGTTGCTATAGCAGGCACATACTTGGTTCCTATAGTGGATGTATAGAGCAGGGTATGTACAAGCTGGTGCTTGGTTCCTGTAGCGGATGTATACAGCAGGGTATGGCCTTGTGCTGGGCCTCAGTGATGGGTGCGTGCGCAGGCACCGGGTCTGTTTGTGGATGGTGTCGGTGCCGGTGTCGGTGCCGGTGCCCAGCCAGGCCCGGCCATGGAGGAGGTGCGGCGGTGCAGGAGTGCCAGCCCAGACAAGGGGTGCATTCAGGCGGGCGCAGGCGTGAGCCAGCCCACGGCGGCTGTTTGGTGCAGGCTCAGCCACCGGCAAGCCGCGGTCCCGGCTCCGCGTGCGGGGCGGCACGTGCTGGGATGCTCCGCGAGCCGCCTGCGCTGCGGCTCCCTGGGCTCCCCCGGGGGTAACGGCGTGCCCAGCTTTGGTGACGTGCACCGGGGTGCCCGCTGGCTGGGACCGAAGGAACCCCACGGCCGCAGGGGTGTTGCCGCCGGCCCCAAAACACCTTCCCCTGCCCTGTTGGTCGGGGACCTGCCCCGGGCTGCCTGCGGTTGGTGAGCATGGAGGTCCCTGGGGCTGTGGGGGACGCTGCCGGCCTGCCCAGGGACCTAAAGCAGCGGGGTGATGCTTGCCCGCATCTGGGATGATGCTTGCCCACATCTGGGATGATGCTTGCCCGTGTCTGGATGATGCTTGCCCAAATTGGTGTGGTGCTTGCCCACCTGGATGATGCGTGCCCACATAGGGGTGGTGCTTGCCCATGTCTGGATGATGCTTGCCCATGTCTGGATGATGCTTGCCCACACTGGGGTGGTGCTTGCCCACGTCAGGGTGATGCTTGCCCATGTTGGGGGTGATGCCTGCTGCATCCAGGCTGATGCCGGCATTTCTGGCTCCTGCCCGGCTGCTTTGCCAGCAGGCACCGAGGCTGCTGCGTGGGTCTGGCCCTGGCAGCCCTGGCTCTGTGGTGGGATGAGCCCCTCACCATAAACCCCCCCGGGAGGCAGGGATGCGCCCAAGGGAGGGATGTCGGAGGACGAGGTCCAGGAAAGAGCTGAGGCATCCCTGCCTGCGCAGGCAGCAGGCAGCCTGGGGCATAATGAGGGACCCCGGGGGTGCCGCGGGGGCCTTTGCAGCAGCCCGGCGTTTTTGGGGTGATGCCACCCACCCGGCTCCCCTCGCTTCCGGCTGCACCGCCGTGGTCCCCGGCGCTTCCTCCTGGCCCCTCGCTCGCGGCGTGGGGTTCGGCTGCTGCGGTGGCCGCCCCGCGGGGGCCCCGTGCCCGCGCCCTCCTGCCCACCCCCCCCAGGGGAAACGGCCCGGGGTGGGGGGGCGGTTGGCATTTTGCAAGAGCGGCTTGGGGCCAGGCTGGGGGGGGGTCTGAGCTGCCGAGGGCGAGTGTCGTGTCGTGGTTTCCTCCATGCTGCGTTCACCTCTGGGGTCCCACCGTGCCCCCCCCCACAAGCCCCCCAGGGTCCCACTGCGCTGGTGCACCCCGGGCATCCCTGTGCCAGGGAACGGGAGGTGACGGGGACATCTCAGCCCTGCGGGGTGCGGGATGTCCGGCGACAACGCCCGCGGTGCCACCTCCCACGAGGTGACGACGGCCACCGCGTTCGATGCCGAGCGCTTCTCACCAGCTCCCAAAAGCAGCCGGATTTGATGCCCCCCCCCCCCCCCCCCCCCCGCCGATTTTGGCCGCTGATGGTTCCAACCTACAGCAGCGGTGGATGCTCGCGTCTGCACCCCGATCACGGGGTGAGGCTCTCGACGAGGGCACCCCCTCCCCGTGCCTGGGGGACGGTCTGGGGTGCAAAGCAGCCCCCCCCCAAGCAGCTGGGGGGGGGGGGTTGATCCCCGGGGTGGGGTGTAGGAGGGCAGTGAGCGATGTCCAAGAAGGTGATGGCAGAAGGCTCCTTCTCCGTGTTTGCCCAGGGCTGGGCGCAGCCCGGCGAGCCCGGTGCGGGGGTGGCGGTGGCCCCGGCAGTGGTTTGGCTTTGGGGTGGCATTGCCTACGGGAGAGCAGCCCCCCCCGCTGCCCCAAGCTTGGGCATGGTTGGGGGGGGGCCAGCCGAGCCGTTGCTGGTGGGGAGGACAGCAGATAAAGCGCCGGTTGGCACTTCTCTAATGGCAGACATTGCACCAGCCTGACCATGCCCGGAGCAGGATCGGCATCGGTTTTGGGCACGGCTGCAGTGTGGGGGGGGGGTCAGGGGGTGCAGGAGGCGATGGGGCACCCACGCTGCCCCACGGAGCCGTGGGGGGACACGCGGCCCAGGGATGCTCCGGCAGCTGGGGCTGACCTGGAGAGCGGCCAGAGCATCGGGGAGGGTGTTTTGGGGAACTGGGGTGTTATCTGCGCCTGGGTTCTGTGGCTGCCTGTCCTGCCAGCCCCCGGCGGGGGGGGCGGGTGGGCAGGACTGGGGCAGGGGTGGAAACAATTTCCTCCTAAACCCTCCTGAGATATCCCCAACGAGAAGACAGAGGTTGTCCTTGGCCATCGCGCCGTGCCTGCGGAAAACGAGACAGCCGGGGAACCGTCGGCTCGCCGCTGGCCTTGGGGCTGGCACTGCAGCCCCCCACCCCCGGTCCGGGGCGGGGGGCAAACACCATCCTGGGTGGCCGTGGAGATGCATACCCCAGCCGGGCTCTTGCCCGGGGTGGGGGGGGGCTCTGTGGCTTGCACACTGTCACCTCCCCGTCCCTGTGTCCCCGCACCCCTGGGTGGCAGCCCCCCCACCCCGGCAAGCCCCTGCCTGGGGCTGCTGGGAGCAATGCTGCTGCCCTGGGCTGCGGGACAGCTCGCTGCCCACGCTCCCCTGCCTGCACTCCCCTGCCCTCCCTGCCAGCATTCCCTAATGTATGGATGGTTGTGGCTGGTTCCCATGGAAATGGCTGCTGAGAAATGAGGTCAGCCTGACCCAGAGGAGAGCCAACGCTCGCTTGCCATCCTCCCCCTGCTCCGGTGCGGGCAGCCGAGGGAGAAGTTTTCTCTCCGCAGCTCACCCCCGAGCTGGGGGAAAGCTCTCGTGCACCGGCCGTGGGGCTGGGGGTCACCAGGGTTGGACGTCCCCAGGGACCGCCGGGTGCTGGTGGCAGCCTTGGCCGCGCTGAGCCTTCTCCAGCGCGGCCGTGGGGCGATGCCGATAGCCGTGCCGGGGTTTGGTGCTCGGTGGGATGCGTCATGGACCGGCTGCTCCGGCTCGGGGCTGCGGTGGGAGGTAGCGGGGTCAGGGATGGGGACGGTGGCTTCGGTGCCAGCGTGTGGGTCCCCTGGGGCTCGCTGTGGGGCTGCGGGGGGTTCGGGGTGGGAGCAGGCAGAGCTGCCCGCTCTCTGCCTGCCTCCTCTGCCCTCTCCCTGACTTCAGGGCTGGTCAATCAGGTGCCTCATATTTTTATACCCCGAATAAACTTCCTCTTAATTTCCTGCCCTTAAAAATACCATAACCCCAGAGGTTTCTATTTATTGCCCGTCTGCCTGCGATTGTCGGGAAGGCAGGAAGCAAACGGAGAACGGGAGGCAGGAGCGGTCAAGCCTGGCTTCCCAGGGGCTCTGCAGGCAGGAGGAGAGTCCCCGGGGTCCCTCTCCTCCCCTGGCCAAGGTTTTGGGGCTGGGGGAACGGTGTGCTGCTCACTGACCCAGGAGAAGCCCAAGGCTCCATTTCCAGAGGGCTTCTCGCTGCCCCAGATCTCCTGTGCCCACCCCACCGCGGGGACCCTGGTAGGAAGGGAACATCCCTGGGACCCCCGTCCCGCTCGGGGGACCCCATGGCCACCTGCAAACCAGTCGAGGAAGCGGCACCGCCGTTGTTTAGACTGGAGGAGAAAAAAAAAACAAAATAACAACCTGATCCGTGACGTGGGCTTCAAGGCTGTAGGCGGCTTCTGGTGTCCTTGAGAGCCAGAGAAGGAACCTGAGCCGCGGTGGCAGCGACGGGCAAGCGAGGTTGGATGCCAGAAAATATTTTCAGGCTGGTAAAGCACCGGTATAACCTGAGCAAGGCGAAGCCTTTGCCGTGGGAGGCTGTTAGGAATTGTTCTGTGGGCTTGGGTCTGCTGGGGTTTGGGGTGTTTGATCCCTTTTGGGGGAGTTTCAAGCTGGCTGTGCCGGGGGTCCTCTTCACCCCGGGACCCCGCGCCGACGGCCGTGGGTGCGTTGGGGTTTGGAAGGCAGGGCAGGGGAGGTCCGGGGCCGGTGTAAGGCAGCGCTTGCTCCTCTCTCCCGCAGCATCCCTGACAAAGAGAAGGTCCCCGTCCCCGACAGAGCACCCCTGACAGTCCCCCCGTCCCCGCCGGCCCTCCTTCCCCGCACGAAGCCGCCGGTCCCGCTGCCGCCGGAGCTGCCCTCCAAGGCCAACCTCCCCTTCGTGCCCGAGTTCGGTGAGTGTGAGGGGGGCCAAGCCTGGGCCCCTCAAATCTTCCCCTGTCCCAAATCTTCCCTTGGGATGTCTGGCTGGGTCTGTCTCCCCATCCACCACCACCCATCCCATGGGTGCTGTGCCTTCCTCCCCCATCAGTTGGTCCGTCTGTCCTGCCCAGCCTTGCCCGGGTCTCTCCCTCCTCCATCCCCTTCTTTGCCTTCTGCGCTGGGGTTTCTCACGGGGTGCAAGATCCAGTTGGGGGATTTGGGTGCACCCTCTCTCCAGAGAGCGGGAGCAAAGAGTTTGCACAGACTCGGAAAGCAACCGCACCAATTCATGGAGGAAAAGTAAACCCATCAGGGATGTTAAATGCGTACGCTTTCAGATGACCCTGAGCTGCGGCCGGTGGGGGCTGTAGGCTGCTGGGGGAGCACGGCAGGAGCAGGACACGGCTCTCGGCCCTGCTGCTGGGACCCCCGACCCCCTGTGCAGCCTTCAGAAGCTCTCTGTGCCCGCCAGCCCCCTCCTCGGGGCGGTCACCAGGGCTCAAGCAGCTGCAGGGAGGGATGCTGAGTTGGGGACCCCCGTGGAGGGGCACAGCTCCGGTCCCAGGGCATCACCTGGGGAGCAGCCCTGGTTGGGGGCTGTAACAGCAATAACTCAGTTTTATCTGCCTCTTTATTTAATAGCTCCAATCCAGCTTGAATAGCTCTGCTGAAAGGAAGAGGAAGGGCAGGGCTCTGCGGGGCGCTGGGTGCCTGCCCGGGGTCCAGCCTGGCCAGCAGCCGTGCACGAAGCGGCACTGGTTTAACTGGGAGCTGGGGTGTATTTCAAAAGCTAGGAGAAGGCATGGGCAGAAAGGTTATCCTTCTGTTGGGGGGTGCAGGGAGGAAAACTGCTCCTGCCCCGTGCCCCCGTGGTCGGCTGCTCCTCTGCACCAAAAGCCTGCGAGCTTTGGGTGCTGCAAAATCTGCAGGGGGGGGGTCCCCTGTAGGGACATGCCCAGGGAGAGCATCTGCCCGCACCCCTCATCCCCATGCAGCCTGGGAGCATCCTTGCCCTGCCGCCAGCACCAGGGCTCCCTGGCCATTAACAGCATCCTCTGGATTAGGATTTTTGGGAGAAATCTGGTCGAGGTTATCACCAGGGTTTGGGAGAGGGTGTCTGTGAGGGACAGGCTGTCTGGGGCCACTTGTCCCCTGTGGGATGGGTGCTTGCTGGCCTGGATTTCTGCTGCCATGGGTGCTGGGTGAGGAGGAACCAGCTCCTCGCTCCTTTCCTTCTCCGGGATCTTATTTCCCGTGGGTGCACAGGCTCGAGAGCCACTCGCTGCTCCAGTCTCTCCAACAGCTGATAAGGAATGGAGGGGGAGGGAGGGAAATCCACCCTGAAAAACAAGTTGTAGGAAAAGCTCCTGGGACCCCCCAGCAGCAGGGGGTCCCAGGCAGAGGCACCAGAGCCTGGATGAAGCTGTGGTGCTGGGGCTGGTGGCACCCAAGTCCCCTCTCGGCAGTGCCAGGAGGGTCGTGACGGTGCTGGGAGCTGCCACCAGCAGGACTTTGCCCTTCCCTGCTCTTCTCCAGACTCCTTGATAAAACCCTTGTTGTCGCACCGAAGGAACGGTTGTTTGCCAAGGGCAGAGCAAGGGGGGGAAACCTGCCGTGCCGGCGTCCTCCCTGCCAGGCTCCAGTGCTGACACGTCCCCGTGCTGGTGGGGACAGGCAGGGGGGTGGCAGGAGGTGATGGGACCCTTCAAACTCCACCCCAGCTGATTCCCAGCATCTTCCCTCCACTTTTGCAGATGACTCGGACTACGAGGACTCCACCTGGGAGGAGGAATTAGCCGGACCCGTGGGGGAGATGGTCGACAAGGTTGGTCCCACCACGGGGCTTGGCAGTGGACAGGAGCGGGCAGGACCCCTTGGGGTCACCGTCCCCGAGGGAGAGGCGCTGGCATTGGGCTGCTTTGGAGATACCGGTTAGGGTTGGAGGAGCACCCGCTGGGTCTCCCACGGGGGCTGGAACCTGCCCACGGGCAACCCCGGGGTCCCTGGGGAGCAGGGCAGCCTCTCTGCAAACTTGCATGCACAGAGTGCGTGCTAGTGGACATCTGCAGCATCGCAGCCCGGTTTTAATCCCTGGATCTGGGATTTATATCTGCCCTGCGCTCCCGAGGCTGAATTTGGGTGGGTCTGGATGGATTTGAGGGGTTGCAGCAGCCGGAGAGACCCCTGAGCGCCTGGACCCCCCCCGCCATCTGCCTTCGCCTGGCAACAGGCTGATGGGGAGAGATGTGCCTTGGCTGCCTCTAACCCCTGCCCAGCCACCACCCCCTGCCCCGGGGGGCTGCAGCGTGGGGCAAGGGCTTGGGGATAAACACCCGCGGCAGCTTGCTGGCAGAGGCTCCCCTCTGCCCCGTCCTGCCTTCACCCCCAAACCTGCAGCTCCTGCCACCCCCCCGACAGCTCTCAGCCACGTGTGTACGTCCGCCCTTGGCCAACGAAGGGGAAATGCCGGGTTTCTCAGCAAGCACGGACATTTTTGGTTGCTATAAATAACCAGCCTGGCACTCAGCTCCTCCCTACAGCCGTGCTTCTGTCCTGCTGCGGGCAGGAGCGTGTCCCTTTCCCCGGGGCCGGCAGCGCCCGGGCACCTCCCGGCACCGCGGGCATCTGCAGAGCCGGGAAACGTGGATGGTGACTTTGCATCTCGTCCCCTCTTTCTCAGCCTGTCCCCTGCCCATCCCTCATGGTGCAGGCAGGTGGGGAAGGGGGTCAGCGAGGGGACCCCGCCACGAGCTGCCCGCTTTGGGCAGCGGGGAGGGCAGGGGGCTGCCCCCGTCAACCACCTCTGTCCCCGCAGGAGGATGCTGAGCCCGTGACGGGGCGGCCGCGGTCCCTGCGCGTCAACAGCCTCTTCAGCGAGGACGAGCTCGTCGAGGATTACTACGATGCTCCCCCCGCCAAGTAGGAGCTCGTCTGCCCCGCGTGTGTATGTGTGTGCGCGCACAAGCAGGGGACACGCGTGAGCGCACGAGGGCAGGAGCGCTTGTGTGCGTGCACGTGCAGGCGGGGAATCTGTACGCCTGCACGTGGGCAGGGGTTGTCCGTGTGCGTGTGTGTGTGTGCACAGTTGGGGATGCTTGTGCAGGGGGGTGTGTGCACGCGTGCGTGGATAGGATGCAAATGCCTGGGTGGGGGTACTTGTGTGTGTGTGTGCATGCACAGCGGGTGATGCATGCGTGTGCGTGGGTGCACGTATAGGCAAGGGATATGTGTGCGTGTGCCAGGGGGTGCTTGTGCATGGCGGGGGGGTGTGTGTGTGCATGTAAGCACAGGCAGAGAGCGCTTGTGCATGGGGTGGGGGGTGTGTGTGCACAGGTCAGGACTTCTCGTGTCTGCACGGCTTCCCGGGATGCGTGCGCGTGTGCACACACTGTCAGTACTCGGCGGCGGGGGGGGTAGCGTGTGTGTGCGTGCACGAGCAGAGAGCAACTCTGCACATCTCTGAATTTGGGGTTGTGGCCCTGGGGGTGCCCCCGTCCCCCTTCCCAGGGCTGGGATCCGGGTGTCTGCTGTCCCAGGAGCTGGGGGACGTGCCGGGACCCCCACCAAGGGGACTGCCACCAGGGTCCTTGCTCGCAAACAGCCGGAGCTTGCGTTGCCCGTGCCTCGGGGAAGGGCAAGGGGAGGCCGAAGCGTGTGGCGGGGGCCGTGCCTGCCCCCCACCCCCGGCGAACCGCCAGCTCTTAACCCCCTCCCTCGGCTCCTCGTCCCCAGCAGTGGCAGCAGCTGGAGTGACAACGGCCCCAGCCCGCGCCTGCCCGCTCCCGCTTTCTCCGGCAGCAGCCCCGGCACGCTCGGTGACGGCATGGAAGGCACCGCCACCACCGCCCCGCTCTCGCCCACCATCAAAGCGGGGTGGCTGGACAAGAACCCGCCGCAGGGGTGAGTGACGTGCTGGGGGGCCGTGGACCCCCCCTCCGGTGCCCCTCCCCGGAGGGGAGATGCTCCCTGCTTTTTCCACCTGTAATTCCTGCTCACGGGGGGGGCTGTAATTTTGCTTTGGTGAGAAGCCACCCCAAGGGGTTCCTTCAGCTCCCTCCTACCCCCTGATTTAGGTTAAAAACGCTCATTTTTGGTGACAAGGCCTTCCTCAGAGCGGTAGCACTGAGCCGGCTGAGGAGGAGGAGGAGGGAAGGCTGCAGCTCGAACTTCCCCCCAGCCCCATGCCATGGGCTGGGCTCACTGGGAAACGAGCTGCCTTTGCTCTGGGGAAGCCCTGAAATAGCAGCGACCCAGGAAAGCAGCTGATGGGGGAGAAGTGGGGCGTTTTGGGCTGGTTTCCTACCGACGGTGCTGCCACCCCGGTTCCTCTGCCGGAGGCCGGCGGGTTTGGCGTTCGCTGTGTTTGCCACGGGAGGAGACGTTGCTGGCAGCGCCTGCGGGATGCCAGCCCCAACCCCGGCGGCTCACGATGCAGAACCGCTGCGTTGCAGAGCTCCCGGTTGCAGAAATAAAACTATGGGAGCTGTTGGGTGTGTGTCCGTGTGCTCGAGGGCGAGCGAGCCCAGCGAGCCCAGTAAGCCCAGTAAGCCCAGCGAGCTCAGTGAGCACAGCGAACGTAGTGAGCCCAGTAAGCACAAGTAGCCCAGCGAGCCCAGTGAACACAGTGAGCCCAGCACACGCAGGGAGCACGCTTGCCCCCATCCCGGCACAGAACCAGGTCAGCGAGCCACCGTGCCAGCTGGGGGGGCAAAAATCAAGCAGGAGACATGAGGGATATTTGGGGGCTGCTTAATCTGGGCTACGAGGAAGCCCCGAGGCTGCAGTCCTGCCGAGGAGGAGGAAGCTCCGGCTGTTCGCAGCAGAGCAGCCCGGCTGCTGGGGAAGTGAGAGCAGCTGGAAGGTCCCTGGGAAGCTGGGGAAGCTGCTCCGGCGGCTGCTTGGAGGGGAGCCGAAGCCTGGGGAAGGCAATGGAAGAAAACCCAGAAACCCCAACCCCTCAGAAGCTAAAAGCAGCTGGAGGTCAGAGCAGGGTTGGGGGTCTCTGCACCCCATGGGACAGGGACGAGCTCCTGACGGGGAGCGGGAGAGCCGAGCGCTTTTAATCCTGGTTGCTATTGCTGGTTACGTAAAGGCCGAGCGCCGGGGTCACGTGCGGCGATGGCGAAATCCTTCCCGAGCAAACAAACCCTTAAGCAACAGCCGCTGGGGCTGGCACGGCGGCGGGGGGGCCCTGGGGGTGCAGCATTGGTGGGGGGCTGCATCGCAGGGCTTGTCGGAGCGGGGGCTGACGGTGGGAAGTGGCTTGGGGTTTCCTGCAGCCCTGACGCCGGGGTGGATGGGCCGCAGGGTTTAATGCCTTGCCCCGTGCTGTGTGGCCGGTCTGCTTGCTGGGGAGGGCGAAGGGGTCCCTGGTGGGCTCTGCCCCAGCCTTGGGGCCCCCCCTCTCCCATTCGTCCCCATCCCTCTGCCACGCAAGAGGCCGGGGTGCCACCAGCCCTGCCTGGCACGTGTCCCCTGGATTGAACCCTCACCAAGCTCGTAGGTCCTGAGCAGTAATTGCGAATAGGGATTTGGGGGGGCTTTTAGGGGCAGGCCCCTTTCCCAGCTCCATGTTTTAATTGGTGCCCGGAGGAAAGCACGAAGTCCCCATCACTGTCCCCATCAGTGACACCAGGGCTGGGGACACGGCGCAGGATCGATGGCGAGGTGGCCCCAGGCTTTTGGCAACTGGGGCGTGAACACGCAAGCAGAGTCGCCCCGAGTTCAAGGGCGCACGGCGCAGCCCGGAGCTGCCGGGGCTGGGGCCGGTGAGGGGTGAGCGGGGAGGGGGCTGCTCCAGCCCCGGGGGGCTCACAGCACCCTTCCTGCACCCCAGTCCCCTCAGGACCAGCACTGGGCTCGGGTGGGCTGCAGCACCCGCTGCCTCCCGGCTGCCTGCCCCAACGTGGAGGGTGCAGCTGGGTCACCCCATCCCCTCCAACGGGTCCCTCTGGTCCCTTCCCAGGTCCTACATCTACCAGAAGCGCTGGGTGAAGCTCGACGCTGACTACCTCCGCTATTTTGACAGCGAAAAGGCGAGTAGGGAGAGAGGATTTGGGGGCTCACGGCGAGAAGGTGGCGGAGGAGCTGCCGCAGTGGGACCACATCCCTCCGGGCATCCCGGCCGGGAGACGTGGCCGTGCCAAAGGGCAGCATTCCGGGGAGCAGCAACGGATGGGTGCTGGGGTGATGATGGGTGCCGGCACTGGGGTGGGATGTGGGATGCTCGGAGCCTCCCGGACACGGATGCTGTCGGCATCGTGAGCCCGGGGTGGTACCCATCCCATCTCCCCGAGGCCGCGGTGGTGAGCAGTGTGTCTCTCCCCTCCCCTGCCCTGCCCCAGGATGCTTACTCCAAGCGGTTCATCCCCGTCTCCTCCATCTCCCGCGTCACCAGCGTCGGGGACCAGAAATTCGAGGTCATCACCAACAACCGCAACTTCGTGTTTCGGGCCGAGAGTGACGGTGAGCGACAGGGCCGGGGGGGGGGTCCCTGCTCCTGGGTGGCCCCAGCTGCTCCCCCTCCCCTGACCCAAGGGAAGAGCCCCGGAGGCTCCTGGCCCCGGGCTGATCCTGACCCGTCTCCCCTCCGGCCCCGCAGCGGACCGTAACGAGTGGATACGGACCCTGCAGCAGATCGCGGAGGAGCGGAAGAGCAAAGCTCTGGAGAGGACGTTGATGTCCCCGACCACCAACGGTGCCGCCGACCCGGCCGACAAGAGCGGCTTCCTGGAGCTGCGAGGGTTTAAGCACAAGCTGTTCGTGGCGGTGGCCGGGGACAAAGTTTTCCTCTACAAGAACGCGGAGGTGGGTGGCTGGCGGGGGGGGGGCTGTGGCACCACGGGGGACCCCGATGCCATTTCGAGGGGGACCCCTTCCCTTCGCATCCACAGCCTGAGCAGAGCGGCAGTGAGCTGGGACACCCCGGAGCTGCCACCCCCCAAACGGGGACGGCTCAGACCCCGCAGTCTGGTGACCCCCAGGCTGCAGTCCCCCTCCCCGCTGGCTCCGAGCCTCGGGGTCCCCCACGAGCATCGCACCGACTGCAGCTGCCCCAGAGCCCCTGGCTCCCCGTGCACCCCCGGGGCTGGGAGCTGGGCTGGCAAGGGGCACGGGGACCTGCAGCCACCAGCACCGGTGTGGTGTGCGGGCGGCAGCGCCGACACCAGCTCCTGCAGGCAGTGCATCATCCGTACCCCCCATCCACTGCCCTCCCTCCCCCCCCCCCCCCGCCCTCCCCCACCAGGACTATCGGCTGGGGATCGGCATCACCTACATCGAGATGAATGTGGGGAACGTCAAGGAGGTGGACCGCCGGGGCTTCGATCTCACAACGCCGTACAGGATCTTCAGGTGAGACGAGGGAGGGGAGGGGGTGCCGGCGGTGCTGCCCCTCCCCGCGGCCATGCCGTCCCTCATCCCTGTCCCCGCCGGCAGCTTCTCCGCCGACTCGGACCAGGAGAAGGAGGAGTGGGTGGAAGCCATGCAGCAGTCCATCGCCGAGGCTCTCTCCAACTCGGAGGTGGCGGAGAGGATCTGGGCGGTGGAGTCCAACCGCTTCTGCGCCGACTGCGGCTCGCCCAAGCCCGACTGGGCCTCCATCAACCTCTGCGTCGTCATCTGCAAGAGATGCGCAGGTACCTGCATCCCGGGGGGGGTGAGAAGGGGCCGGGCATCCCCTGCCCTGGGTAGGGATGCAGGGCAGCGAGGCTTGGGGGACCCCGGCGGCTCGGCCTCTCCCACCCCAAAACGGGTCCCTAATGGCTCGTCTCGCTGGCAGGGGAGCACCGGGGCTTGGGCCCCAGCATCACCAAAGTCCGGAGCCTGAAGATGGACAGGAAGGTGTGGACGGAGGAGCTGATCGAGGTATTGGTACAGACCAACCCCAAAAGACCTTCCTGGGGGGAGACACCCCATCCCCGACCCCATAATAGACCCACTGGTTACAGGCCAGGGACTGCAGGAGCACCGCAGGTTTTTTCCAGCCTGATCCAAGCCCCTTGGGGGTGAGACGGTGGTGTGGCTTGGTTGGGGAGGGGACCCCCAGCAGCCCTCCATCCCCATCCCTGCTGTCTGCGGCCGGCCGGCACCCACCCGGGCACGCTGGCGAGGACAAGCGGCTCTTGCGTGTCCGTGCTGCAGACAGACGACGTCTGTCCATCCGTGGGGAGATGGCTGCGGAGCCGTGGGGCCAGGGTTTGGGGCCAAGCAGCAGAGCAGCCCCCCGAAGTGGTGCGGCCGCCGGCGCGGAGGAATGCGTCGGCACAGCCAGCGCCGGGGCGGGCTGGGGAGGGGGGGAGCCGGGATTTGTTACCAGACCCAACCCGGCCGCCATTTCCAGCCGGCAGACCTTGGCTGGCCCCGTTCTTCCCAGCCGTCCCGGTTGGATCCTGCATTCCTGCCTGGCGTCCCACCCGCGCAGCCCCCGCCTCCGGCATCGCCTGCTCCCCGAGCCCCCAAACGCTTCCAGCTGCTGCCTGCGGCTGCTCCCTTTCCCCTCCCCTCTCCGGGAAGGCTGCCCTGAACCCCGCCGGGCTGGCGGGGAGCTGCTGCCAGCATCCCCTGGCCCCCTGCCTGCTCCAGCCCCTCCCCGACCCCCGGCCCCGCTTGCACCCGTGCCACCCCAAAAAGCTCAGGGGTGCTGGCAGAGCACCCCGTGGGCTTGCTGGAGCAACATGGAGCTCCCTGAGACAGGGCTAAACCTCTTAATGGTGGGCTGAGCATCGCTCGGTGCCGGGCAGCAGGATGGTGAGGGGCCACGGAAAGCCCTTTAAATCCACCCCGATGGATGCTGAGCATTCCCCCCCCTCCTCGCCCACAGCTGGGTGCTGCTTTCCAGATGAGATTTTCCAGGGCAGGAAGGGGGGTCGGAGGCTGTGGGGGCTGCCAGACGCCGGGGCTGAGCCGCTGCTGTTGCCGGAACACGGGGCTGGGCAGGGAGCAGCCCTGCGTGCCTGCAGTGGGTGGGTGCTCCTGCACCCTGCCCACCCGTGGTCCCCGCGAACCACCCGTCATCCCCTCCACGTTCTGCCTGCACCCCGCTGCTCTCCCGGGCAGCAGTAACGCAGCAACTTTGGGCTGTGAACGTCCACTGCTGTGCTCATCCCCCCCCCGCCGCCCCAGCAAAGACCCCCGGAGAATCCCCACAAAGCCCCCCCTCCCATGCCCAGCCACGCTCCATCCCCCAGCAGCACCGTCCCGTCGGCCTCTCCTTGTCCCCGCAGCTCTTCCACCAGATCGGCAATGCCGTGGCCAACCAGTTCTGGGCTGCCAACGTGCCCCCCAGCGAGGCCATCACCCCTGCCAGCGGCAGCCAGGACAGGAGGCGCTTCCTCATCGCCAAATACCGGGAGGGCAAGTACCGCCGCTACCACCCGCTCTTCGGCAACCAGGAGGAACTCGACAGGGTCAGTGGCCCCCGGGGCCGGGCACCGTCTCGGGGGTCCCACCTGGGTGCTGAGTGGTGCTGAGCTGGGGTCCCGAGGCTGTTTTGGGGAGCAAGGTCTCTGCCTGAGCAGGCTGCTTGGCCCCGTACATGGGGTGGATGGTTTCCCACCCTCCCTCCCTGCCTGTACCCCTGCCTGTATCACCCCAGCCCTCATTGCACACCCTATGTCCCCACCGTGCACCCCCAGCCAAAGCCTGGGGTCTCCAGGAGGGACGAGCTGGCTGCGGGGACAGGGTGAACGTCTCTGGGATGGGGCACAACCAGCTTCATTTCCAGGCTGGAGACCCCGGTCCGAGGTGGGATCCCCCCTTCCGCAGCCAGACATCCCCGCGGTTCATCTCTCCCTGGCTTGGGAACGGCGTTGGGGTCCAGCATTGGGCCAGAGTGGGGTTCGGGGAGGGCTGGTGCTGGGGGGATGCCCTGGTTGCAGCAGCTCGAAGCCCCTCCTGCTCCCCGGAGCACCCCACGGCGGTGGGGGGCAGAGGTGCCCGGCCAGCACCCCCCCCAAAACCCTGGCCAGGGCACCCATTCCCAGTCCCGGCCGTGGGCAGAGTGCCAGACTGGGGCTTCATGCCGCTCTGCGCGACCGGCACAGGGAACGCCATCCCGGCGCTCCGGCCGCCGGCCCTTCGTCTCCGTGCTCCGCCATGGCTGCGCCGGCTGCCTTCGGCGCTGCCGTGTTTGCACAAGAGCCGGGGGCGCGCCGGGGGCCCGGGTGGCCGCGGGAATTCGCATGTGGGCTTGTTTGTTTTTCTACTCCGGCTAGCCTGTCCCGCCCCGTTGCCGTTATGACTTCACCCCGGCTCCTTAAGGGAGGGATTCGCCGCCCGCTCCAAACTTTTTCTCCCAGTTCCAGCCTCCTTTGTCCTGCCGAGGCGGCCGGGAGGCGGCGGGGGTCCGGTTGCTCGCCGCGCTGCCACCCGGCTCCTTTCGCCGGCGTGGCTCCTCGCCGGGGGTCTCCTCCTTCTCCTCGGGAGCCTTCGGCCTCACCCGCCGCCCTCCCGGCTTTGCCGCAGGCTCTGTGCGCGGCCGTCACCACCAGTGACCTGGCGGAGACGCAGGCTCTGCTCTTCTGCGGGGCGGCGGTGACCTGTGCCACCGGAGACCCCCAGTGCCCGACGCCCCTGGCCCTGGCCGAGAAGAGCGGGCAGAGGCTGCAGATGGAGTTCCTGCTCCACAACAAAAACTCCGGTAAGGGCTGACCCCTTGAAACCCCCATGGGTTTAAACCCACCGCTGGCATTCCCGGAGCCGGGGGAGAGAGCTGCTGGGGTGTCCCGGGGGACGCAGGGATGTTTTGAGCCGGACTCGGCTCTGTGTCCTGCCCGGCAGATTCCCGGCATGGGGTTCTCCGGCTGCTTGGCGCTGCTGGGCTCTGTGCACCCCGGGAGAGGGGCTTTGGGAAGACCCCGCACCCTTGGGTCAGGGCTGGGTGGGGGCCAGGGAGGGAGGCTCTATCCCAGCCGGGGACGCAGGTCCAGAGCCCCAGTGGGGATGCAGGCTGGTGCTCTGGGCACTGGGAGGGACTGGGCCAGCTCTGCCGCACCGTCCCGGCACGCTGCAGCCTCGGGGAGATGTGCCCCTACCAGCCAGGCAGCCCCCACCTTCAGCATCCCCAAAAGGACCAAGGGGGGTCCGACCGTTTTGCAGAGCATCCCCCTAAACCCCCCCCTCCGCCCCCGTGCCGCTAAATGTGTCCATGCCACCGAGCCCTGCTCTGGGTGGGCTGACGGCTCCCACGGGACTGATCCACGCTCTGACATGGAGTGAGCCTCCGGCCCTGGAAAGCTCGGGCAGCTGGAATGGAGGTGTGCCGGGGCCGGCCAGCGCCTGCCGTAGCCGTCACCTCCCTCGCTGCCTCGGTGGCCAAGTCCGTCCCGCGGAAGCTGGAGTTTGCCCAGGATTGGGGCTGGCCCTGCTGTTCCAGACATGTCAGCACAAAAGGGGTCTGGGAGAGCGGCGAGGCCTCCCGGCTGCCCCGGTGAGCCGAAGAAAACCAAATCCCTGAGCTCATCCTGCCGGGGCCGGCTCTGGCAGCCATCTCCGCAGTCCTGGGATTGCTGGGCTCGATGAGCCCAGCGCCGTGCCTGGAGCAGGGCTCTGCATCCTCCCGGGTTTCCCCGTCTCTAGAGCTCTGGGCAGCCCTGTGGTCCACCCTGGGGGTGCTTTAGGGGTGTCCCTGCACCCCATCTCTGCCTGGTCCCCGGAGGAAATAGGGGGGTGCCTCTCACTGGCAGGCAAGGTGGGGAAACTGAGGCAGGGGGGACATGCCCGTAGTCACACGGGGAGGCTGTGGCAGAGCCCTGGGCCGTTATTTCAGCCACAGGACTGCGGTGCTCTGCCCTTCTCCTCCCGCAGAGCAGCGGGGACCTGGGACAGCCTGGGAGAGACCTCGGCGGAGGGGGAGTCCGGTCCCCACCTTCCCATAACGTCCTCATCCCGTCACAGCTCAGTGCTCGGGGCTAGTCTGCAGGGGGGGATGCAGGATGTGGGATGGGGGATGCAGGATGCGGGATGCAGGATGCCCTCCCGGCGGATAAGCCAGACCCCGCTGACCCACAGGCAGCCCCAGATTTGGGAGCCGGAGCTGCTCCTTGCACCCCAGCCGTGGCGTGGTGGGGGCTGGCGGTGCGCCCTGTGGGATGCTTTTGGGCTCCTGCTTCTTGTGCTGAGCGGGGGACACACCCAGCTGTTTTGGGGGGCTGGCAGGGGGCAATGTGGCCGGTGTCACCACTGTCACCCTGTCCAGCTGGCTCCTTCACGTCACATCAGCAAAGCACCCGGGGAATGACATGGACCACTGTCACCCCATCCCTGACCCAGTGGGGTCCTGCCGCATCCTGCTGGGTCCCCACCAGCAGCAGTCTGGGGGGCTTCTAAAGGGGGGGGGTGCACCCCCCGTGACAGGCTGTCACCCCGTTTGCAGAGACGCCGCGCCTGGAGGTGGGGGGCAGCGAGGAGAAGCCCTACTCGGTGCCCCTGCCCTCTGTCACCCACAACGGCTTCCTCTACAAGACCCCCTCCATGGCCAAACCCATCGGTGAGCGGAAAGGCCAGGAAGGTATGTGGGGGCCCATGGGGCAGGGAAATAGGGGTGCAGGGGGGTGGGGGGCTCAGAGCCAGCCCCAAAAGGGGTGCTGCTGGGGGGTTGCACCATCCCCTGCTCCCCAGGGCACTGCAAAGGCATCAGGGAGGTGCAGCATCACCTGGCCAGCCAGGTTGGAGCGGGGGGGGTCACAGTGGGTGGGCACCCAGTGGGTGCTGCAGGGCCACCCAGGCTGGGCTGGTGGGCGATCTTGGGCTGGCCGGAGCATGCGAGGCTGCCCAGTACCATCCTGTGCCGCGCAGAGTTCAGCCGGCGGTGGTGCACGCTGCAGGACGGCGTCCTCAGCTACTACGAGAACGACCGCAACGCCATGCCCAACGGCGAGATCAAGGTGGAGGAGATCGTGTGCCTTGTGAACAACCCACCGAACGCCCACGGGTAAGGCTGTACCCCTACATGCAGCCCTATAGCACCCCAACATCCCCTCTGCTCCTGCAGGGCTGGGCATGGCTGCTGCCACAGGTGGTGGCATGGGGGGCTGCTGTCCCCAAGCCCACCGCTGGCCCCTCCAGCACTTGTGGCATGCCTGACCCAGCTGTCTTTGCAAGGAATCTGTGTAAGCCCCTTTGTAACCACTTTGTAACCCCTTTGCACCCCTTTGCAATCGCTTTGCAGCCCCTTTGCAGCCATCACTTTGCAACCCCTTTGCGATCCCTTTGCAGCTCCTTTGCAACCCCTTTGCGGACCCTTTGCAATCCCTTTGCGGCCCCTTTGCAGCTCCTGTGCTCCCCGTCGGAGCATGCACGGCAGCACGGGGATGGTGGAGGACCCAGGGGTGTGGGAGTGGGGATCCCAAACCGGATCAGCCGGTGGCAGAGCCGGCAGCAGACATGCCGCAGGATACTCTCACCCCCGGGATGGGATGCCCCTGGTACCCAACCAGCTCCATCCCACCGCCCGCGGGCGGCCAGGCTCCCCTTTCCCTCCCTCCCGCAGGATCGAGAGCACGTTTGAGGTCTACATCGAGTCAGAGAGGCTCTACCTCTTTGGGCTGGAGAGCCCCGATTCCGCTCGGGAATGGCTCAAGTCCATTGCCAAGGTAGGATGCGGTGGGCTGGGGGTGGCCGGGGGTGCCGGAGGGAGCCGGGTCCCGCGGCGCTGACGGGTCCCTCTTCTCCCCCGGCTCAGTCCTTCGTCCATCCCCGCGCCGAGGAGCTGCTGGCTCTCGACTTCGAGCGGATCGGCCGGCTGCACTACAAGGGTGGCCTCAACCTGGAGCGAGCCAAGGAGGGCTGGTTCGCCCTGGCCGGCTCCACGCTCCACGTCTGCTTCGAGGACAGCGAGCGGCAGGAGCCTCTCCAGCTGCGCAAGCTGCAGGAGCTCTGTGCGTGCCCCTGCCCCGCTGCGGGGTCCCCCCCAGGCTGGGAGGGACCTTGGGGATGGGGGGTATCCCCCAAATTCTGCCCCGAGCAGCTGGGTTGCACGCCAGCTTTTGGTGGGAGGCCGGTGGATGCTGCTCCGATGGAGCGTGGGGTCCCTTCACTGGGTGGGATGCAGCCTGTCTTCCTCCTCTCCATCCTCTTCCTCATCCCTGGAAAGTCACTGCTTGTCCCATTTGGGCTGGAGCTGGACCCGTTGGCACAGCCCCCCATGGTGCGTGGGGCTGGGGGGGCCGGGGACCCCACGTTCCCGCAGGTGATGGGCTCTCTGCCTTCCCTTCCAGCCATCCAGGGAGACAGCGAGGTGCTGGTGCTGGTGGAGAGGCGGAGGTAAGAACCGAGGCGGGGGGGGTTAGACCCCTCCAGCAAATTATCACGCCCTGCCCAAGCACCCCCCCCCCCATCCTGGGGTGCCTTCGCTCTCCCCACGGTGACTGGGGACCCCCAAAAGAGAGTGGGGACCATGCCCAGGCCCCCAGGGCCAGCCTTCCCAGGGGTCCTGGCCACGCAGTGGGTTTGGGGGGGGGCAGCTGCCCCCCCCCCCCCCACTGAGGCCAGGCTTGCCGGCAGGACGCTGTACATCCAGGGGGAGAGGAAGCTGGATTTCCTGGGCTGGGTCCACGCCATCCAGAAGGCTGCGGGCAGCGCAGGGGACACGTTGTCGGAGCAGCAGCTGACGGAGTCGGACGTCCCGCTGCTGGTGGACCGCTGCATCGACTACATCACCCAGTGCGGTACGTGCCACCGCTTATCGCCGGATGCGGGCGGGGACCAGAGCGCATCGTTTGGGTCACCCCATCGGTGTGGCGCGGCAGGCTGAGACCCGACACGCTGGCGACACGTGTTTCCCTCCCTGAGCATCCGCTCCAGCTCCGTGGGAGGGCTCCGGCTGGAGCAGGAATTTGGCTCCAGCCCGCAGCTCCTCGGCGGTCGTGGCAGCACCTGCGGGGTGGGAAGTGCCGCGGTACCGGCTCATCCCCACCGGCTCTGCCGCAGGGCTGACGTCCGAGGGCATCTACCGCAAGAGTGGGCAGAACTCGAAGACCACCAGCCTGCTGGAGATGCTGCGCCGGGACGCCCGCAGCGTCCGCCTGAAGGAGGGCGAGCACCAGGTGGACGACGTCGCCAACACCCTCAAACGCTTTTTCCGCGACCTCGGGGACGGGCTCTTCACCGGGCGATGGGGCCAGGACTGGCTGCGGGCAACGGGTGAGCCCTGGGGGGGCTGCTGGGAGATGGTGGGAGGAGGGGGGTTGGGCTCCCCGGATCTGCTTGCAGCCCCCTTTGTCCTCTCCTCTGGGCTATGCGGTGGGGGGAACACATCTGGGCCCCACATGTTCTGGGGGCTTGAGCGGTGGGTGGGGAGCGGAGTGCATCCTCGCTGACCCCGTGCAGCCCCGTGCTCCGGCACGGCTGGGGCTGAGACAGGGCAGAGAGCCAGACCCCCCCACCCTTCGCTTCTGGATCCGGCCCCTAAATACCAGGGTCGGCTGCACCCAGCAGCTAAACAGCCATGAGCCACGCTGCTGTGCAGCTGGGATGTTCCAGCTCCATGGAGCTGGGATGTTCCAGCCTCGCAGAGCTGGGATGCTCCGTTCCCATGGAGCTGGGATGCTCCGTTCCCATGGAGCTGGGACGATCCAGCCTCACAGAGCTGGGATGCTCTGGGCCCCACAGAGCTGGGATGCTCCGTTCCCATGGAGCTGGGGTGCTCTGGCCCCATGGAGCTGGGGTGCTCCACTCCTGTGGAGCTGGGATGCTCTATCCCCAGAGTGGGGCAGGAGGGTCCCAGGTGGGGTCTAGAGAGGGGATGGTGGGGCTGTGGGTCTTAATCTCACCTTCATGCCCCTCCGTGCTCATCTCCTCCCTCGTGCTCCTCTCGCAGCGCTGGAGGACGAGGAGGCAAAGATCAGCGAGTACCGGAGGCTCCTGGGCACCCTCCCCACGGTGAACCGGGCCACGTTGAAGGCGCTCATCAACCACCTCTTTCGGTACGGCATGGGCGGCAGGTCCGCGGGACGGTGGAGCCCGAGCTCCCCGAGCCCCTGTGGGGCATCACCTCGTCCGCTGCGGGGTCCTGGAGAGGATGTGGGGCGGAGGAGAGCCCTCATCCCTTGGCTCACATCCCAAGCAAGGAAGGGAGGGGGATTTGGGGTCAAGCTGTGCCCAAAGCTGAGCATCACGTCCCGGCGTGGGGGGCATTCCCCTTGGCAAGGCTGAAGGGGGGGTCCCAGGAGAGGAATCTTAATGGAGTTCCCTGTAGGGTTCAGCGCTTCTCTGGGGAGAACCAGATGAACACGCACAACCTGGCCATCGTTTTTGGGCCCACGCTCTTCCAGACAGACGGGAAGGACTACAAGGCAGGACGCGTGGTGGAAGACCTCATCAGCCATTATGTGAAGATCTTTAATGTAGGTTCACCCCACCTCTGGCACTGCTCTGGATCAGGCTGACGTGTGGACATTCCCAGGGGATGGGGAGGTGGAAGGAGGAGGAAGCTGTCTGCAGACATCTTGCTTCGGAGACAAGGGGAGGGGGGCCCATGTCCCTGCAAACCCTGGAGACACCTGAGCCTGGAGGTGCCAGCACCGCTGGGCAGGGTAGCAGATTCCCCTGAGGATCTGCATCTGCTTCTGCAGTGGAACTTAAGGGTGGTCTGGTCAGCCCTGATGGCTCCCTGGGCTCCTCGTCCTTGGCAGGTCAACGACCAAGAGATGAAGAAGCAGCAGGACGAGATCATGGCCATCATGAAGATGCGGGAGGCAGCATCCAGTGGGACGCAGGTGGGTCCTGGACATGGGGACCTTCCTGGGGCACCTTCTTTGCATGGAGACCTCAGCGCCTGCTCCAGCATCTCCTGGAGATGCCCTAGGCAGGGAGTGTCTGTGCTGGGTGGGGGGGATCTAGCCCACGTGTGGGAAGCTGCAGGTTGAAGTGCTTTGCCATTGCCCTCCAGCAAGCCGGGGACTTCATCTGCACTGTCTACCTGGAGGAGAAGAAGACGGAGGCAGAGCAGCACGTCAAGGTGAGCCCTGGGGAGCTCACAGAGGGGACAGGGACCCCCTGTTGGGTGCCCAAATGTCTGTGGTGGCATGGGGAGATGCTTTGAGCTAGCACGAGGGTGGCACAGCCCTGGGCACTGGGTGATGGAGACCTGTCCCTTCCCTCCCTCCCAGATCCCGGCCACAATGACAGCTGAGGAGCTCACCTTTGAGATCCTAGACCGGAGGAAAATCGTCATGAAGGAGAAGGACTATTGGAGCTGCTTCGAAGTGAACGAGAGGGAGGAGGCAGGTTGGTGCAGGGGCATGAGGGTGGTGGGGATGGGGATGAGGACAGGGATGGGGATGGAGATTGGAATGGGAATGGGGATGAGGATGGAGATGGTGATGGGGATGGGAATGGTGACGGAGATGGAGATAGGGATGGGGATGCAGGTAGGGATGGGGTTGGGGACGAGAAGGCTCCCATGGGGACTGCACCATGCAGCAATGCCGGGACGGGCTCCAGGCGCTCAGGAGAGGACGGCTGCAGTGCCGCAGCTTTGCTCGCCACATCCAGGTTGCAGGTGGCCGAGCGCTGCAGATGAGCGTGTGGTTTGGGCCAGGACCCACAGAGCATCTGTCTGCATCCTTAGGGGTTCAAATGCCTTAGAAGTTTGATGGGGGTGTCTGGGCTCTCTGGCCACCCAAGGGAGCAGGCCTGGGGTGCCCGTAGGCAGCAGCAAGTGAGAGCTTGGTGTGAGCAGGATGAGCCCCTGGTCCTGCCAGCTGGTGCTTCGAGCTCCTGCCACCAACTCTCATGGGCTGAGCGTGCCCAGGGACTGTGCCTGTCAGGGAGACAGGCAGGGTGCTGAGCCCAGCAGCACTGAAAGCCTCTGCTGAGATGTTTTGGTCCTTGCCAACCCCAAACCATCAAGCTCAGGCTCCTCTCTGCAAAGGGTGGGTGCTGCTCCCCCCCCCTCTGCTCGGGGAAGCACCGTGCTCAGCCGAGCACCATCCAGCCCTTAAAAATAAAAAGGATCCTCAGGCTGTGCAGGGGCAATGATTAGCCGATTAGCCTTAAATTGAATATTCATCTATGAACTTCTATGAAATCCTTGACTCGCCCTTTGCTTGCGTGGAAATGTGCATGTTTGAAATACCTCTGTGCATATTTTTGCAAGCACGTGTGTAGATTACATACTGCCTACAGCAGCCTATGTTTTCAAAACATACATGTGTTGCAATTGCAGTATCTGTTGGCAATTGCTCCTTAGCCACCTTCCAGTCCCCGCTGCTCACGTACCAGGGCCAAAAGTCACCTCCCCAGGGGACAATTAGTAAGCAGCAGCACCATGAAATGAATCCAATTAAAAGGCGATAGTGCTGCGAGGGAGGTCTGCCCAGAGACAGGCAGGACCTTGGCAGACCCTCGGGACACATGTGTGACCCCCCCGCCTTGGTGGGTGCCAGCCCCCGGGGATGCTGCCTGACCCCTGCCTGTCTCCCTGCCCGACAGAACGGCCCTTGCACTACTCGGAAAAAGTCCTGCCCATTTTGCACTGCCTGGGAATGGAGAGCTACCTGGTGGTGAAGAAGCAGATGTCTATGGAGAACATGCTCATCTACCTCGGTGAGGAGCCGGGGGGGCCAGGGCCCGGGCAGGGAGAGCAGGGAGGGGACGGGGATAGGGATGGGAATGGGGAAGGGGATGGGGATGGGGATGGGATGGGGATGGGGATGAGGATAAGGATGGGGACAGGGATGGGAATTGGAATGGGAATGGGGATGGGGATGAGGACGGGGACGGGGATGGGGACAGCTCCCTGTCCTGCCGGCTGCAACCCTGCGGAGAATCTCCATGGGATCAACCATCCCAAGGCCGCATCCTGCCTGGCCGCGCAAGCGGAGCGGGCACCAGCCCAGTTAGCACGTGGCTGGGAGCCCCCCAGTATGGGGTCAGGGCTGGATGCCATGCACAGTGCACCGGAGGAGATGGTCCTGCCTGCCCTGCCTGGGCTGGGAGCAGGCAGCAGCCGGTGGGCTGCGCTGCTGGGGGCAAAGGGGGGGTTTCCCTTGCTATTGCCCTGCGGGACCGGGTCTAGCTGCACCCCGCGCCCTTCCTGGGGGGGCCTGACCCCCCCTGGGGGGCCGGAGCCGCTCAGGCATGTGCCCCCAGCCAGCAGAGTGGGCGACTGCAAGCACGGCATGATGAAGTTTCGGGAGGAGAGGAACCTGCTGGGGCTCGGCCTGAGCACCGGCTTCCACGACCGCTACTTCATCCTCAACCACAGCTGCCTGCGCCTCTACAAGGAAGTGCGGGTGAGCCCTGCCTGCTGCCTGCCTGCGAGGCGACGCTCCCTTCCCCTGCCTGCCCTTCCCTTCCCCTGCCTTCACTTTCCTTCCCAGCTGTGCCGTCTTGTGACCCAGTGCCGGGAGTCCCTGAGGAGGTGGGACCCATGTGGGCTGGAATCCCATGGGCATTGCAGGCAGCGATGGGGCTGGCATCGCATAGGCATTGCAGGCAGCGATGGGGCTGGAATCCCACGGGCGTTGCAGGCAGCGATGGGGCTGGAATCCCACGGGCATTGCAGGCAGCGATGGGGCTGGCATCGCACGGGTGTTGCAGGCAGCAATGGGGCTGGAATCCCACAGGCATGGCAAGCAGCGATGGGGCTGATCCCAGAAGTGCTGTTGCTCTCCCAGACCCGGAGCTTTCCCGGAGCAGGTCTGGAGCTGGCTCTGAGTCAATGCAAGGGCTCAGGAGGGGGATGCTGGCATCCCAGCTGTGCTGGCACATCTGCTCCCCACTCTTCTGTCCCTGGTCCCCCTGCCCTGGCTCCCTGGTGAGACATCCACTGCACCCTGGCACATCGTTGCCTCCGTCCCCCGTCCCCTGCCCGTAGGCAGTGTAGGGTCTGCAGGGAGGTCGTCCCCTCTCCTCCCACTGCGGCTCGTCCTCCGCGTCTGCTTTAACCCCCGTCCTCTGTTGAACAGAGCCTGAAGCAGCGGACCCCCCCCCTTGGAGAACGTGAGTAGAGGAGCCCGGGGGGCTCAGCCGGGGCGCGCAGGGGGTCCCGCGCCCTCTGCCCTTACAAGGCTGCCCGGGGTCAATCCCAAATCCAATCCCGCAGCACGCGTGTGCCGATCACCGCGTGCTCGTGGATGCGGCAGCCCCAAGTGATGGGGTGCTGCCTGTGCCGGAGCTGCCCCCGGTGCTGCCATCCCTCCCCGTTAGCCCCCGGCATTGGGGGTGCATCAGCTTGCACCCCTGTAATCCGGGCTCCTCCGGTTTGGGGGTACCGCTGCCCTTTGCTCCAGGCAGCTGGAGATGGGGATGGGGACGGGGCTGATGCTGTACGGAGGGGACGGGCTGAGCTGGCTCCCCCGTCCCGCGGGCATTGGATTGGGCTCTTGTAAGTCATGCTGCTTGCACGCGAATGCAGGTGGGCAGCTGTACGGGGTGGGGGGGTCCCCATCATGTCACCCGCTGCCAGGGCATGGCTTGCGTGGCATGGCGAGGCGCAGCCGGCATCAGGGAGGTCCCGGGTGAGAGGGGAGGGAGCTGCGGGGCTTTGGCCCTTCAAAACGTCTGCCAGCAAAGGGTGATGTCTGCGCCGGCTGGCTGCCGTGGCACAGACCACGGGGAAGGAGCTTGCTGGCACCGGTGGTGCCCTGGCTTTGCCGGGACATCCCGTTTTCCCCCCATCCCTCCCCTTGGGAGGCTGTTTGGTGAGGCAGGGTGCGGCTCGCAGCCAGCACCCCAAAGGGATGCTCCGATGCAGGGGGGAGCCCAGCACAGCCTAAGTGGGACCAGGGAGTCAGGGCACCCATCTTCATCCACTGCAGAGAGGTGCCCACCTGCCGTGCTGTGCCGTGCCGGTCGTGGGACATTTGGGGATGTGGTCGGGGCAGAGAGCCGCCGGCAGAGCGGGGCTGCGGCTACTGCTGCCGTGGCCGTGATGCTGAGGAGGGACGTGATGTGGGCGTCCCCACGGGGGACATCTAGTGCCAGGCTCTCGAGACCCCATCACAATGTGCCAGTGCTGGTCCCCGCTCCGAAGGCAACCGGCACCATCTCTGAGGGACCCCGCCGCAGGGACAGGCCTCCTGTGTCCCCTCCCTTCTACCCGTGGCCTCTGCCGTGGGCGATGGGCACCCACTCTGCCCTCATCCTTGGCAAGCCCAGACCTGGGTTGAGCCCCTTCCCCTTCCCCGTCACCGCATCCCTATGGCTTCTCCTCCCTGCCTGCTGGGGGGACAAACCCCATCCCGGCATCGGTGTGGGCTAGAGTGGGGGGTAATGGGTGGCGAAGGGTCCGGCAGCCCCCAACCCGGTGCTGGGTCGCCCTTCTCCCCCAGAGCCACAAGCCGGAGAAGGAGTGGCCCGTCAGGAACCTGAAGGTCTACCTGGGCATGAAGAAAAAACTTCGGCCCCCGACATGGTGAGCAGCAACGCGGTGCCCTGCTGGGCTGGGGACAGGGATGAGGATGGGGACAGGGATGGGGATGGACGTGGGGATGGGGATCAGGATAGGGACAGGGATGGGGACAGGGACAGTTTTGGCTGCTGGGACACATCTCCTGCTGGCCGTGCCTTTTGCCACCAGATGTCAGAGCAGCCTCGGAGGACGCTTCTGCAGCCTGCGTGTGTGCATATGGGTGCGTGCATGTCAGCGAGCTGTGTACATGTGTGTGTGCATGCATATCAGTGTGCATGTGTGTGCATATGAGTGCATGGGCATATGTGTGTGTGCATGTATGTGTGTGTATGCATGTCAGCAAGTTGTGTGTGTGCAAGTGCGTGCATGCATGGTGGCATCTGTGTGCATCTGAGTGCACACACATGCATGTGTGTGTGTGTGGGTGTGTGCATGTGAGTGTGTGCATGCAATGCATGCACATGCATACATGTGAGCGTGTGCATATGTGTGCACATGAGTGCGAGCGCATGTCTGTGTGTGCATGTGAGCACATGTGACAAGCCACGCAGGCTTGCTGGGAGGCTTCCAGTCCCCATGCTCCAGGGGCACTCTGCACTGTGGGGGCAGGAAACCTGTGTGTACTCGCACGTGTACATGTGTGTATGCATGTGAGCGTGCAAGGCCGTGACCCTGACCCCCCCCCCAGGGGTTTGGGTGTGTGCCACGGTGTCAGGCAGCATTGCTGCAGGTCTTGGGGTGGGCTAGCAGTGGCTGGGGCTCTGGGTCAGGGCTGGGGCCAGGGGGGGCTCCCCCCGGCACTGCGGGGAGGCTGGTGCCCTGGCCAGGCATTGCAGGGGCGTTTGGGCATAGCTGAGGCCAGGTGGGAGCTGAAAGGTGGCAGAGCATGACCACGAAAGAAATACCACCAGCAAAAGGACCGGCTCAGATAGCTGCACCTGCGCCTGGCCTGCTGGACTGCAAACTGGTGCAAACTGGGAAGGACTCAGGGCCATTGCCCGCTGCTTTACTGGCCCTGAATCGCTGTGCAGCATTGCGTCGAGCTGATAAATCCGATGGGAACCTGTCCTGCGCGCCCAGCAGTGCAGGGCTGCGGGGGCTTGCAGGGCTGGAGGCAGCTTGCGAGGATGCAGGTGGCTCGCAGAGGTGCAGGTGGCTTGCAAGGAGGAGGGTGGCATGCAGGGACGTGGGTGGCTGTAGGGATGCAGGTGGTCGTAGGATTGGGGGTTGTTTGCAGGGACGGGGGGTTTGCTGGGGTACTTTGGCAACTGGAGTGCTGGAGCCGAGGGTGACGTTCGCCTTCATGGTTTCACTTCTCCCCTTCCAGCTGGGGCTTTACGGTCTTCTACGAGAACGAGAAGCATGAGAAGCAGCAATGGTAAGGGAAGGGGTGGACACAGGGACACTAAACTCATCCCCCAGGACTGACGGACACGCTGCCGGGGCAGCTGCTCTCCGGAGCCGGCGTGCCTTCGCTGCGGAGGGTGTAGATGGGGATTTCTGTGGGCAGAGCCTGTCTGGGCGCCCGTGGACCTGCTCAGGGTAGCACTGGTGTCTGTGGCTGTCACCCTTGTCCCCTTTGGTCCCCTGGGGTCTGCAAGACCTCATGCAAAGCAGCGGCTGGGGTCCCAGCTCCATCCCCAACAGAACCTGGAGCAGCCGGGTGTCCCTCCCCGCCGTCCCCTCGCTGACGCTGTGTCCCCGCAGGTACCTGTGCTGTGACACCCAGGCCGATCTGCGGGAGTGGTTTGCCACCTTCCTCCACGTGCAGGTAGGGAGCGGGCAGGCTGCCCGCAGGCAGGCAGCGGGCACGGGGCAGTGCACGCCGTCCTCCAAGAGCTGGGCTGCAGAGGGATGCTTGGCTAGCAGAAACCCTTCGGGGTATCCAAGCATCCCTAAATATCAGCATCCCAGGGCGGAGGAGAGATCCCTGGCTGGCTGAGGACCAAAAAGCCGGTCTCCAGCCCTCCTTCACCCCCTGTCCCCTCTGTCCCCAGAACGGCGGGGCCCTGTGGCCCTCGGAGACCTCCAAGGTGCGGGCGTCGCGGTCGCAGCAGGACTCCAGGTTGGGTAACATCTCCCTCATCCCGCTGCGGGGCAATGAGAGTGAGATGAGGAACAGTGTGGCTGCTTTTGCTACTGACCCGCTAACCGTGAGTGAGACGGGGGTGCCGGGGGGGGGGTCCCTCTGCGTGGGGGCTGCATCTCCCCTGCATCACACGCCGGGGGGGGTCCTGGTCCCCAAACTTGGGGGGGGGGAGAGTGGTGTCCCTGCTCCCATTCCTTATGTACCAGCATCAGCCTCTGGTCACCCCAGAGAGAGTTTGGGGGGGAGACTGATCCTTGGGGTGCTCTGTCCAGCATCGGGGCCCGTGGGTGGTCTCCTGGGTGCAGGGGTGTCCCAAACCGTGTGATGCAAGAAGAGGGGATGCTGCCAGGCTTCTGATTTTTCCTATAACAGGGGTGGGTTTCTCTGAAATGCCACCCCGGTCACAAATCAATTCCCCCCCTCCTGTTGTCCTTCTGTCTGTCTCTGCAACAGCCGTCCTCCCTGGGGGCTGTCGCACACCGGGCATCCCCCCGCCACCCCGGTGCTGGCCGCGGGTGTCGGAGCCTTGCTCAGCCACAGGGCCCGCCGGTGCGGCCGGCCGGCGGTGGGACAGAGCTGCTCCGGTCCCACCGTGCCCGAGCCGATCCCTCGGGCCCTCGTTGCTGTTATAAACCTGAGGATGCTGCTGTGCCGGGGCGGGGGGGGGAAGATCCCACCGCCGGCATCGGTTGTGCGTTGCCCAACGGGTGTCCAAGGGTGCCCCAAGGGCCGGGAGCAGCACCGTCACTGCTCCGGTGGCCCCTGCCTTGTGCCTGTCCCCTGGGGTCAGGTCTGCCGGGGAGCCCTGCCCCAGGACCCCCACCCAGGCTCAGGTTTATAACGAGGTGGGGGGGTCAGCAGTGGGGAAGCTCCTCCGGGGCTTTGCGGTGGGCTGTGCTTCGTGGTGTGCGTGTGCCAGCGTGCGAGGCACGGACGTCCCTGCCCGCTCCTCCGGTCCGAGCTCAGACCCCCACCCCTGGCAGGGGGGGTCTCTGCACCCCAAGGGCCATGGAGCAGCGGCTGGCGTGGTCCAGGGCAAGGGACCAGCACCCCGGGGCTCCCAGGGGACGGTGACGTGGGCGTCCCCCCACCGCGGTCCCAGCGTGGGATGGGGTGGCTGGCGCCGCAGCTGGGAGGACGTGCTGGGGGTCGCGGTTCCCCTTCCTCTGGGTTTTCTCCCCCGTCCCCTGGTGCCTCCCCCCGCCGGGGCACGGCGCTGCCGGTGATGCCCAGACACGGAGGAGGCTGAGGACTAACGAGGACCTGTCTGCTCTCTGTCCCCAGCTCCTGCGAAACGTCTGAGCTGGAGGCCTGACGCGCTGGGTGAGTGTCCCTCCCTGCCCGCAGCCCCTGCCCCAGCCCCGGCGCGCAGGCAGGGGAGGCAGCGGGAGGTGGGAGCCGATGGCTCTGGCTGTCCCATTGCCACCCCGGCTTGGGGACCCGGGCACACGCGTGCGCGCACGGTTGTGCCCCGACCCCCACGCATATCCCCCCGCAAGGTGGGAGGGGGACAGACGTGGCAGCCCCCTCCCCTTCACCGACCCTTTGCTCTCCGCTTGTGCCGCAGGTTCGTCCGCAAGCGGGGCAGCCCTGGGGGAGCCGTGCCAGCCCTGCACCCCGGCACCTGCCGGGGGTCCCGCCGGCTCCGGAGCCTCCGCCAGGCCCTCTCGCCTCCCCCCGCGGTGACCCACGGGCAGCCAGGAGGGGAAACGGCAGCGAGGCCACCCACCCGCCGGCGGAACGGGTCTCGGGAGCCACGGCCAGGCAGCCCACGGGGACCGGGCAGTGCCAGCCCATCCGACCCCGCATCCCGCACCCCACGCCCCGGCTGCTTTCGGCTGCCGCTTCTGCTCCGAGCTCCAGGTGGAGAGGCAGAGCCCGGCCAGGCACCCCGGCACAGCCACGGGATGAGGGCTGCGGCCGGAGGCTCTTGCTTTTCCTCCTCCTCCCTCTATTTTTTAAGTCTCTCACCTTTAAAATGACAAGGCAGGCGGGAGCAGCCCTTCCCGTGGGATGCACGCCTGGCTCCGGGTACCAGCATCATGGTGCTCCCATCACTCCTGGGGGGGGGTGCCCCATCCCCGGGGTCCCCTCCATGCCGGGCAGGGCGTCAAGAGCCTCTGCATCCCCCCAAATTGGGGAGGGGGTGTATCTGGCCTCTGTCCCCGCCCCCCAGCTCCAGCCTCTACTGGAGGGGGGGGGACAGGATGGGGGGCAGCAGGAGCTGCCCCCCGCTTCCCGCCACCACCTCTCAATGATATTAAAGGTCTTGGGGAAAGGGTGTGGAGGTGTCCGTGTCTCTGCCGGCCACACGGGGTGGGTGGCTGGGGCAGGGGACAGCGGGAGCTGGTGAGCCCATGGGTGATGCCACGGAGCAGGCAGCGAGCTGCCAAGCCGCTTTTTGGGACAGCGTGGTGGCACCCCAGTCTCGACGGTCCTCTGCCGTGCCCAGCCCTGGGATCACCGAGCCCTGCCCGTGCCGCTGGGATGCTGTGCCAGTGCTGGGGTGTTGGCACACTGGGATGGAAGGTGGCTGCTGGGGTGGGTGAGCGTTTGGAGTTCCCCTGCCTGCACCCACCTTCCCGTGGCATCGCATCTGCCGCTCGCAGGACGGCTCTGCCTCCCTGGGTGCCAGCAAGGACCGGAGCATCCCTGGGGACATGCCCAGGAGTGGTGGCATGTTCCTTCACAGGGAGATGGGGAGCAGCGGAGGGGGTGGTTGGGGGCAGGAGGGCCCGGCTGGACTGCCACTGTGGGTCACTGGGGCTGGGTGGGGGGGGTCAGTGAGATGGGCACTGCCCTGGGGACTGCTGGGGGCACCCGCCGGGGGCTGCGCGGGGCTGGCGCAGGGTGCTGGGTACAGCCCAGGGTGCAGCCTGTGTGCCAGGTCCTGCTCAGCGATGCATCCCACAGCCCTGTGCTTGCTGTGGCCATGGCCACCCCATGCTACACCCAGGGCCAAATCCACCCTAAACCCATGGCCAAGCCCAGCCTAAACACACAGCCAAACCCATGTTAAACCCACGGCCACTCGGTGCTGCTCCATAACAGCTGCTGTCACGGGGAGGATGAACGTGCATGCAGGAAGGTGCGTGTGCAAGCATGTGTGTGCATGCACAAGGACACGTCTGCAGGTGTGTTTCTGGGAGCGGTGCCCTGCAGCGCGAGGCACGATGGGCATTTGAATGCCGGAGGTAAGGAGCTGCCTATTTACGCTCTGCGCAGGCAGAGCAGGCTCCTCCTCGGAGCACGGCACCCCCAGGAATTCCTCCCCGACACCCGTGTCAGCCCCACAGCACGTGGCTGATGCCACGCATGACCGCTGCCTGCTGCTGTCCACGACCTCGGTCCTTGCCGTGAAAACCTTTGGAGCTCCACCTCGCAGCTGTCCTTGCTGTGAGCATCCTTGGAGCTCAGCCTGGGTGGCAGGAGGTGGCTGTCCCTCTGCCTGGTCCACATCCCCAGGGATGCAGGGATTCAGGGGGCTGGGACCATCGCTCGCCCACTGAGCTGCCTGCGGTGTCCCTGGGTGGGGGTGTCCCACGGTCCCCTCCGCGCGATGAGCCCCCCCCGGGGGGGCCGGGCGGTGAGTCATGCGTGGGAGAAGGCTGTCAATCACCGGCAGGCGCTGGCGGGTTTGCGGCGGCGGTGCTGCAAGGGGTGGTGGAGCCGCCGAGATGGGAGATGGAGGGGAGGCACCCGCATCCCCACCGCCCCCCGACACCAGCCCCCCGCACGCCTCGGCTTCGCCTGCGTGTGGCTCGGGCCCCTCGTCGCCGTGCCTGGGTGAGGACCCGGGTGTTGGGGAGGGGGGAAGAACCTCTGCCACCCCCGGCTCCGTGACCCCTCTCCCTTTCTGCTGTGCCAGGTGGTCCCGTGGAGCTGCTGGTGCGCCGGGCTCTGCAGGCAGAGCGCCCTGCAGGCAGGGGAGCGGGTGCCTGACACCGAAGCGCAGTGATGCGCCATGAAATGCCATTAGTGCTCAGCTTTGTCCAGACACTCATCCATCCACCCATCCACCCCATTCCCCATCATCCATCCACCCATCCATCCATTCCCCCATCCATCCATCTATCCATCTCACCACCCCTCTACCCCTCCACCCATCCCTCCCTTCACCCATCCCTCCCTCCACCCACCCGTCAGCAGCCTACCTGTCCCTCCAGTCATGCCCTTGTCCATCTGTCCTCCTTCTTCTCATCCTTTCATCACCAGGACAGCCAGCCATTCTCGCCCTGCCCTGTTCCAGGAGCCAAGAAAGCTCTTCTTGGCCCTCAAACCAGCTGAGCTCCCATTAATGGCTGTTTTCACCGTGCCTGGATTTCTCTGCACCAACCCTCTGTCTGGCCATCCACAGCTGAACTCATCAGCCAGACTTGGGTCTCTCCTCTTGCTGGACACCCAAAGCCCTTTGGGTGATCAGAGCCCGCAGGTTTCTGCTGCGGCACCTTGGGTGGAGGTGCAAGCAGGTGAGATGATGGCAGCACACCAGCCCAGAGCTTCTGCTGTACGCAACGGAGAGTGTAAATCCCGTCCCAGAGCTGGGGGTTCCTTGCAGAAAGCCCAGCCGCAGCGTGCCGGGGGTGCCGACGATGGCAGGGCCGAGCCCTGATGGACGCATGCTGCTGAGCACAGGCACGGCACGGGCGCTTGGAGCCTGCATGCACGCTTGGCGACTGCAGTGCCTGTTGGTGAACATCACATGGTGCTTGCACATGTGTTTGGTGTCTGCGTGTGGGCTTGAGGTCCAGAATGTGTGCTCAGTGCATGCAATGTGTGCTCAGTGCATGCAACACGTGCTCGGTGTCTGCAACGTGCTCAGTGTCTGCAGCGTGTGCTCAGTGTACGCAATGTGTGCTCAGTGTATGCAATGTGTGCTCGGTGCATGCAACACGTGCTCAGCGCATGCAACATGTGCTCAGTGTCTGCGACGTGCCCACTGTCTGTAACATGTGCTCAGTGTCTGCGTTTTTGCACATGCCCTCGATGTCTGCAGCGGGCGCTCAGCGTTGCACGTGCGCTCAGCCTGCACACGTGCTCGTCAGCAACGTGCTCGGTGTCTGCGCGTGCTTGTGCACCCCCAGTTTGCACACACACACACACACACACTTGTCATCTGCGCACGCGTGGGGCTTTTGCGCGTGCATTTAGCGTCTGACCAGGCGCTCGCTCGCGCGCTCGGTGTCCGCACGTACGCCGGGTTCCTGCGGCGTGCCCTCGGTGTCGGCGCTGCCCTCGAGGGCTGCACACGGTGGGAGAGGCAGCGGTGCAGCCCCCAGAAAGGGGAGCGGACCCCAGCGTAGCTCCTCGGGGCTGGCCTTGTCCCCCCGAGGGCAGCTCATGCTCTGGGGCTGCGCTGCAGCCTGGCTCATGTTGCACGGAGAAGATGCTCCAAGCCACAGCCATGTCTTGGCCTGGGGCTGATGCCCCAACATCGATACCTATGGTTTCTATAGCGTCCTGGATCCCACGAGCATGAGATTTGGGGTTCGCTTCATCTCCATCCTTGGGGAAAGAATGGGCAGGGAGCTCCTGATGGACCACCCGAGGGGAGCAGGCAGGAGCCGCTGGGATGCAGCAGGGATGCTGGGGACCCCCTGCCCTAACGTCCCCGAGCCCAGGGAAGGCACGAAGGGGTCAGGGCGCTTTGGGGCAGCAGCCCCACAGCTGCACCGAGCTGGTGTGTGCTCAGCCTTGGCCCTGCCACGGGAGGAAGCCCAGCCAAGAGCCTGTCTCTCAAGAGCGGGATGGATGGAGCCTACCTACACCTCCCCTCTATATATAGAGCTGCGGAGGCGAGCGCCATGTGATACCTTGCACAGACAAGTGATTAATTGTGGAGTCATTTACAAACAACTTAATAAATTCCCGACATCGGCAGTGTTTTAGCACGTGAGGGTCATTTCTAGCCCCTCCGCAGCTGCCGGCTGGAACCCGGTGCCTCCTCCCGGGGTTGCGGAGCCCTCGGCACGTGGCCGAACCGGCGGCATCCCTGCCCTTGGCCCTTGCCCATGGTCTGGCGGTGGCAGGAGCGTCGGTGATTTTGTGTGCCAAACACACAGATTAGGTAAATGCCAGGCAAGAGACACCGCCGAGGTGGCACAGAGCACATGCCAGGAACTTGAGTGCCACCAAGGACGATGCTCGGGGGGCTTGAAGCCAGCCCCCGGCTTTCCTCTGCCCTCGGCTGGTGGAGGGCAAGTCCCCGAGGGCTTATCCCTTTGCAGAGGGGGAAACTGAGGCACAGGGCACCCCTCAGCCCTGTAGTATGCAGAGTATATAAAATACACCGCTATGGGTCTATTTTAACCAAGTGTTTGCTTTTCTGAGCAATGCTCCCCTGCTCCTCAGGGCCGTGCCGTGGCCCCGGCCCCTCCTGAAACAGCCCCAGCCAGCTCCCACGGGTCCCGGGTGGGCGAGCGGTGGGGATGCGAGGGCTGCACCAGAGAGCATGGCAGGCGTGTGCTGCCTGCCCTGGGAAATGCTTGCCCAGGATGCTGCCATTCCTGGGGTGCCTGCCCCCTCCTCATCTCGGGTACCCTGAGGGGGAGCCGGGCAATGCCGGCAGCCCGGTGCAATGCCGCAGACATCCCAAGGCACACATATGAGTTGTCCCCACGGGCCCCCCTGTACCGGGCCAGCCGTGTCCCCCACGTGTATCCCGCACTGCGTCCTGCCGAGCGGCTGCTTTTCCCCCCACTGTGGTAATGAACTCAGCAGATTATCAGCTCCCAGATTTAATAGAGGCGCAGCCACACTCCAGCAGACTTTAAAACAGTCATTATTTCATCAGCAGGCCCATTAAACTGTCACCAGCTTTTTTCAGGCTCTCTCACATTTTTTTTCCCCTTTCTTTCCCTCCCGCCTTTTCCCCATCCCTGTTTTTTTTTTATTGGAGCGTGGAGCTACCTCCCTGCTCAGGATGCTACTGAAGGGTGACCAGGGATGGAGGATCACCACCTCCCTCTGCTTTCAGTTTACCCATCCATAAAATGGGCTCAAGCTGGGGAAGGATTTGGGGAAACATGCTGAAAATGTAACCGACAGCCCTGCTTCCTGAGCCGGCCCCCACCCCCCCAGCAATTCTGCTTGTTTCAGCCCAGCCAGAGCAGTGGGAAGGGGCTCTCAATGGTGGAGAAGGGGGATAAGAGCCCCTTGGAGGGTTTTAAGAGCATAAAGTGATGGGGAAGGGGAAGAGCCCCACAGCTTGAAGCCTTTTATCCATCCCCATGCTCCCCCCCACTCCCCGTGCTCCCCTCCTCCCTCCCCAGCAGCCGCCCACTCGCCGCTCCTGGCTTAATAGGAAAAATAAAGGAAATTTCAATAACTAAATAAATGTCGAGCAGGCGCGGGGAAGAAGGGCGTGCAGTGGTGGGTTGTGCCTGGGGAAATGCCACCCGCGGGCAGAGAGCTGAGGTCCCATGGGACGGGGGGATCCGCCTCTCCCGACTCCCGTGGGGCACCGGCAGCGCCGGGGGGGCTCGGTGCCGAGTGCCGGTGATGGGCGTCGGGGACTCGGCACCTTGGAGGGATGGAGAAAGAGGGGTTTGGGGGGTGGCTGCTCTTGGCTTGGCATGACCAAAGCCAGCCAAGGAGTCATGGCCAACGCCAGCTGGTGGTGAGTGGCGGAGGCAGGAGGCAAACTGGGATTTTCCTGGGTCAGAGGGACCCCCCACCAGGCTTGCCAGGGCGGTTGGGGGGGGGCACCGGCACTGCCGCTATGCTGGGCACAGCAGCCTGATTTTGGCAAAGCCCCGGGGTGCTGGTGCGGGGCCCCGGCTCCTCGCTCCACTGGCAGCAGCAGCACGGGGCTGTTTTTCACCCGCCTTTGTCACACTTGCTGCGAGGAGGAGCTGGGCTTGTCTTTCTCCATTAAGGTGACGCCAATTGGAATTTATTTAAAAATAACAGAGCTTTCAATCTCTCTGTTAGCATCGCCTCCCACCCTGGCCACCCTGCGGTGATGCTCCTGGGTTGTCAGCCGGGAGAGATCCCCGCTCTGACCCTGTCCAGGGCTGGACACAGAGCAGGGACCAGTGCTGAGCCAGCAGGATGGGATCCCCAGAGACATGTGTGCAATGTGGGACATACAGATATATCTAATTACTGACTCAGCATGGCCCTGGGCTGCTGGGTTGATCCTGCAGCCAAACCCGGTTTGCATCCTTAGAGGAGCAGGCACAGATTTGCTTCTCCACCCATGGAGAATAAAGCCCAGGTGGCAGCTGGCTGGGGCCAGAGCTCCTGCAGCCGGGGGTGGCTGTCACCTCCTGCGGTGGATGTGGGTCACCGGGACTCAGAAATCCCCATTTCCCCTTGTACCACCCCCTGGGAGACTCCCGAGAGGACCTGGAGCTGCAGAGGAGCCCGCGCTGGGCTGTGGCAGCCCTAACACACGCACATGTGCGTGCACGAGTACCCCGGGCAGCGCACGCTGCTGCAGGGATGCTTGCACCGACACGGCGTGCACGGATCTGCACACACGCACACAATCCCATGCACAAGTGGAGCACAGGAGCAGAACGCGTGCCCATGCATCCCAATATGTGCACACACACTCAGATGCACACAAATTTATTTATCCCAGTGTGCATGGCTAAATAAATGCCCAGGTAAGAAGCAGCTCTGTGCACACACAGCCGTGCACGGCCCAGCACCCACTGAACAAACTCACCCCGCTTCCATATTTGCTGCCACCAGGATAAACCTGCTTTGTTTCATTTAACACGAAGTGTTGCGAGTCACCATCATACGGCAGCGTTCAGACGTTGAATGCAGCATAAAAGAAAAAAATAATTAAAAAAAGGAAAACCTAAAAAACCGGTGGGACTTGCTCACACACGTATATAAAAAAGCTCTTTGAGGAGAATCACTTCAAATTGGCTATTTATCGGCACAGCATCCCGCCGGGAGGTTTCCATGGCTACCTGCGAGCCCTGGCAGCCCGCTGCTGGGGCGGCAGCGTGCCAGCCCCATGTGCCATGGCGCGTGTCCCCGCGGTCCCACCGGTGACAAACCTTCGCGCCGCACCGGCACCTGTTGCTGCGGTGCGCGGCAAACTCCGTCGGCCTCAGCCCCGGCGCGGGGTGCCGACCCCGATGCCCGGACCACCAGGGTTGGTACCTGCCTGGGGAGATGCCGCTGGGCATCATCCCAAGGGATCAGAGGCTGGCAGTGGAAGGCAGTGGGGAGGCTCCGTGGGAAGGGGGTGCCCTGGAAGACCCCCCCGCCGTGCACTGGCACGGCTGCAGTGGGATGCCATGCACAGCCCTGGGGGTAGGGGATGTCCAGGGGATAGGGTTATCCCCACCGACATCCCTGTCCCTCTGGGGAGGGACCGTTACCCCATCGCTTCCCGGCCATGGGGGGAGAGCCCGGTGTGCCCGTCCCCGCGTTGCCGTTTGCTGGGTGATGTGAAACCCCGCAGCCGTGACCCCCGGCTCGGTGCGTCTGGGTGCAGAGCTGGAGATGGGGAGGACACGTTGCACATCCACGTCCCTGCTCCGAACCTTGTGGTCATTACAGCCCGGGGCTCCAGGTGACCCTGATTGCTTCCACGGGGATTTCCCTGCTGGGAAGGAATGGCTGAGAGCTCGTTTGCAGCGGGTGGAGCAGAGCCGAGCCACCACCTGGGAAGGGATGGTCCAGGGATGCTGCAGGGCTACAGGTCCCTTCTGCGACCCTTCTGCAGCACAGGTGGTCGCGAAGTCCCCCTGGAAACCTCAGCCCTGCTCTTCCCCACCCCAAGGAGCCCTGAAGCACAGCGGGGAGCAGGGCTGTCACCCAGGGGACATGCTTTCACTGCCCTGGGGGGGGCTGAGCTCTCTCCTCCCTGCTCGCGAGCCGTGGTTCGAGGAGGATGGATTGGAAAGGAGACCCTTGGAAAGAGGCTGCGGAGCCTCGTGCCTTGGGGGTGCTCCTGGTGGCTTCGGGGGGGATGATGGGCCGGAGTGAGCAGGTTCCCCAGTTCAGCGCTCGCTTGGGCTCACTTGGGCTCACTCCAGGGCAGGGGATGCTGCTGGGGGGGAGCAGGAGGCAGAGGGGACATTTCCCAGACCCCACTGAAGCAAAAGGCTGATTCCGGCTACAGATGTCCCAAACCCCAAGCAGTGAGTTTTATCCCTTCCATGGCCCCTGAGAACCATCCCAAGGGCAGCCCCTGTCCCATGGGACCCCCATCCCCGCTCCCAGGACAGGGTGTCCCTGGTGCAGAGAGTGGCCCGGCTGGGGCAGGGGACAGTGGACAAAACCATGCCCAAGCGCGTGGGTGCCACCGACCCCACGCTCCCCTGGGGCTTGTTCAACAACAAGATGATTATCTGCACAGCTCCGTGTAGCGCGTCGCCTAATCATCGCCCAACAAAAGCCCCCGCTGCCGCCTGGCATTGATTTTGTGCAATCCATTACTGCCTTCTGCATGTTTAATCCCTCTCTGCTCCCTTTTGTAGGAGCCAGCCCGCGCGTGAAGAAGGCGGGCAGTAATGCTGCTAATTTCCACGGCCTCGCGTCTGGCTGGACAAGGGGATTATTTTGTTTGATTTCCTTTTTGCTTTCCTGATTTTTCCTCAGCAGCTGCCCATTGTGCTTTTTAGCCCTTGTTTTTTGCTGGCGTGTGGATGGGGCTGTGGGGAGGGAGAAGCTCACGGTCCCATCCTGCACCCTGGGTGCACCCATGGGCCGTGCCAAGGGGACACTGAGGGTGCAGGGACACCTCCTCTCAACTGCCCCAGCACTGTTGGGGCGCAGACCACCAGGACACCCCTTCCCCCAGGAGCATGGAGCTCCATCCTGCTCCTCCTGTGTCCCCTGGGCTGCCTGGTCCCTGCCCTGTCCCCTGACCCCAGCCCTTCCCAGCCACAACTGCAACCCACCCCGGGGGGCGAGGGGGCGTTGGGTGGAGAGGAAAAGCCCCCCGCCACCCCATCACCCCCAAAACAGGGGAGGGACCCCTGCCTCTGGGTGAGGGGCAGTGGGAATTCGGGACCTCTGGGGTCAGCCCGCACCTCGGTGCCAGCCTGGGACTGGGTGCCTGGGTCCCCCCGTACACCCCTCCACAGGCAGAGATGTGAGCGCTGGGAAGGGGCCAGGGCTGGCAACAAGGATCTCCAAAACCTCAAACAGCTTCACGATGGGGAACCGGTGGAGGGGGACAGAGCTGAGGTCCATCTGACGGTGGAGGGCTATGGGGATGATGCCCAGACCGCGGTACCCGGCAGAGCCCCGGGAGGAGGCTGGGAGCACCCTGGGAGCAACCTGATGATTCCCAATGATTCCCACAGCCAGGCCGGGTCTCTCCAGGTCTGATCCTGCAGCCCTGCTTAAATTCCTGTATGATGGGTGTCACACCCCCCTGCCCCAGCACAGCCTGGGGACGGATGCCGCCGCCCGGGGAATCGGCACCGTGGGGATTTGGCTCCAGACTTCGATCTGGGGGATACATCAGACCACGGGACGTGGGAAGTGTTTGCTGGGCGATGAAAACGGAGGTTGGAAGGTGGGGGGGGGGGGGGGGGTGAGAGGGTCCCCCCCACCCCGAGCGGCTCGTCTCCCCAGGTCAGCGCTGGGCAAGGGCACCCGTGTGAAGTCCTTGGTGCGATGAAGCCAGCGGGTCCCTGTCCCCTGCCCGCACCCCGGCTGACAGATGTGACCAGGCAGGGGACGCCGGCAGTGGCTGGAGGGCAGGTTCAATGACGAGTGCTGGATGCAGCCTCAGGACCTGGGACCAGCTGCCCTTCTGTTGCCCCTGTCACGCAAGGGGAGCTGGGGGGGCTGCTGGGACCAGCCTGCAGCCTGCAATGGTGTGGAACCATCCTGGAGAAGGTGGCTGACTCAGACCCCTTCCCCTTCCCTTCCCCTTCCCCCTTCCCCTTCCCCCTCTCCCCTTCCCCATCCTTCCCTTTCCCCTTCTCCTTCCTCTTCCCTTCCCTTTCCCCTTCCCCATCCTTCTCCTTCCCCTTTCCCATCCTTCCCTTGCCCCTTCTTTCCCCTTCCCCTTCCCTCTCCTTCCCTTTCCCATTCTTTCAGCTTCCCCTTCCCTCTCCTTCCCTTTCCCCTTCCCCTTCCCCTTCCCCTTCCCCTTCCCTTCTCTTTCCCCTTCCCCTTCCCTTTCCCCTTCCCCATCCTTCCCCTTCCCCTTCCCCTTCCCCTTCCCTCTCCAACCGCTTTCTCAAAGCCAGAGAAAGTCCTTGCTCCCTCCGGGCTGCCTGAGCCCCTTCCCGGGGCTTTTGGGATGCTCCATCCCCAGCCGGGCTGGCCGGATCCTGGCACCGCAGACGTGGGCTGTCCCCAGGACCTCTACCACAGCCACAGAGCCCCGGCACCGTCCCGGCAAGTGGCACCGAACCGGGAGCTGGCCCAGGGCAGGAGGTGGATAAATGCAATGGCAATTCTGGGTGGCCAAGCCAGCATGGCCATCTGGTCTCATTTCTGCTGCTGGGGAACAGGATAACAGCAAAAAAAGGGGAAAAAAAAAAAAAAAAAAAAGAAAATGAAGGTGGGGTATTTACCGGGGGGTTGCTGGGTGGGGAAGGGGCTGCTGGCCATGACCAGAGTCCCCCACCAAGCACACCACTCCCACCAATGCCTTGGCCTTATTCAATGTGAGCCGGCGAGCAGATCGCCTCTCCCCACGACGCTGGGTTTCATTTTCCTTCCCTAATCTGGTCAGAGGATCTTTTCATCAGCTGCTTCCTCGGCTGCCGCCAGTGCTGCTCCAGTCACACCAGTGCTGACGGGGCAGGGGATGCCAAGAGCCCCCCCAAAAGCGTCCCCCACTTGTCCCTTTGCTCCCTTTCACGGAAGGCAACAGGCTTCGGCACAGGATGGGGTGGGGGGGCACTGGCGAGAGCCGGCATCGCATCCCACCTCTCCATGCAGCATCTTCCCTAGCATGAGGACTATGATGCGGTGGGATGCTGCACCCCCACAGCCCCCAAACAACCTCCAAACAGCTCCTTGGAACCCCCATCTCTGCCCCAAAATACCTGGGGGGCTTGTCCCCGCTCTGCCCACGCCATGGCAGAGCTGTTGTACCTGCAGACGTGGGAAATAATTGTCCTGATCATTGAGGATTTCTTTCGTTTTGTTTTTTTTTTTTTTTTTTTTTGAGAACAGCTTGTACCGACCTTGCGATAAAAACAAGGCTCCGGGTTCCTCTGGGTGTTGTTTTCTGTTCTTTTTCTGTTCCCAGGATAAATGTCAGTGAAAATGGAAAAGCTTTTCTCCGTTTTGTTGTTTTCTTCCCTCCCTGAAAGACTCTTCAGGTTTTCGAGCATGCTGGGGAAAACAGCAGAAAAATCAGAGAGGGGAAAAAACCCCCCAACTTGCTGAAATTGAACTTTCTGGTAGATATTTCTACAGGTGTGACAGGACCAGCGCTTCTTTTGGTGAGAATACCGACGATATTGGCCACGTCCCGCAGGGCCGCATCCATTCCAGGTGGGTGGCTGGGCTGCGCAGGGCTCGCGTGCCCGTCATGCAAAAGCACTGGGGCTTCCCCAAATTCCTCTCTTTTGCCCTGGCTGGAGGGTCAGGCCACGAAAAAGCGGACGTTGGGGCAATAGGATCTGCTGGGGGCTGTGGAGGAGGCACGTTGCAGCTAGCGCCCGCCCTGGCTTTCTCCCCAGGCTCACCTGAGCACGCTGGAGGCTTGCAGGAGCAAAAGCCGGGGCTGCAAACTGACCTGCATGCAACTCCCAAACCCGATGCTCTGCTCTCTTGCCGGCGGGGACTGTTCCTTGCCCCCAGCACCCTGCAGCAGCAGCTGCCCTGCCACCTCTGCGAGCACCCTGCATTGAGCCCCCACCTCCGTGGCTGCCCGGCATTTTTTCAGGGTACACGGGGCGGTGGATGCATGCAGAGGGATGCTTGAGAGACAGCCGTAAAGAAAACCTGGAAGTAGGAAAGCAGAATGTGGCTCGGTCCCAGGGACCATCCCGGGATGCTGGGCTGAGCTGCCGGGGTATCTCTGGAGGAAGGAACACTTGCGTGCACAGCAAGGGAGCAAATTGCTCTCTGGAAGGCTGCAGCTCTGAGCGCAGGGCGGCAGCGATGCCGAGCCCTTTTGTAGGGAAAGTATCTGCAGAGCAAATTGCTTTGTATCAGCAAATACATCTACATTAGCGGTGGAATTGGTATCCTGCACAATGAGCACTCGAGGACAATGCACGGCTATTCAGAGCTCAAAAAATTCAATCCTGTAACTAAGGAGGCTCCACAGAAGTCGAAAGGAAGGCTTGTTTCATATTCACGCCACAAATATTGGTACGAGGGCATGTAACTGTAACGATGCCTTTGAAACACTGGCAGTGCTTCGTCTTCCTGACAATAAAGATATACAACCCGTGTCAGTGCCGAGAGCGGGGACTGCCATGAACTCCATTAAAAGGGTGTTTTCTGCATCTAACACAGAATCGCGTGGAGAAACAAAGGGATTTGTAGGAGACGCTGTGTCGGACCCTCCTGGGACCCTCTCCCTCCAGCCACGAGGTCGAGGTAAGGTGCAGACTTTGGATGCACCTGGAGAAGGTTTCTTGGTAGATCTTGCTGGCCATCACCGGGGCCTCACTCCTGCACCACGGCCCAGGTCTGGCATCCCTGTCTGCCCGCAGGGTGCCCACCCCACGGAGCTCCAGCAGCCAGGCTCAGCACCAGTTCTGTGGGGGTCTGAGCCCCACGGGACCTCTGTGGACGCAGGGCAGCGCGTGGAGAAAATGGAAGTGGCCCTGGAGCTGGTTGGGCATTGGAGGGCTTGGAGGGTGCTGTGTTCCTAGTGACGGGGTCCTAACGTGGGCTGGGGGCTGTGAGCAACCCACGGAGCAGCTCAGGTGGGTGTCCACAGCGAGCGCAGCTGTTCACGCTGGGTGTATGGAGAAACCTTTCCACCGTAGAGCAGTGGAAGAGGTGGCCCTAAGAGGTCGTGTGGTCTCCATCCTTGGAGACGGATCAGATGAAGCCCTGGCCTGACCCACCTTTGAGCAGGAGGTTGGACCAGAGACCTGAAGTCCCTGCCCTGCAGCAACCCTGCTAGACTGGGGGCATCACAGGCATGGGAGAGGACGGGCGACCGCAGCCAGCACCCGCACCGCCTCACCCAGGCACGTCCCTCCTGCTCCCTGCATGGCTGAGGGTCTACCCAGTGATGCCCACCCAGTGATGCCCACCCAGCGATGCCCACCCAGCGCCTGCGCTCCTTCTGCTCGTGACACTTTGGGTTTGCTCTGGCAGGTCAGAAACCAGGGGATGCTTGCAAACACCAAGGGGGTTTGCTGTAGAAATCCTTGCCTTCTCCAAACGGCAGCTTCTTGGGGAGGTGTGGGCTGGCAGGGAATGGATCAACACTGTCTGAAGGGAGCAGGTAGGGACCGGCTGCTTTGGTGGAGAAGTATCTGCCCACAAAGTGCAGCACTTGGAGGAAGAGAAGCTTTGACAGGTGCAGAGGTGATGCTGAAGCTGGCTGGATGTCTCCATCACAATGATGGTGAGCTGCAGCAGAGGCAGAGACCTTGTTGCTTGAGGCTGGTGGAGAAACGTGCTGAGAAACCTCCTCGAGATGTGGCATGAAAGCCAAAGCTCGGCGCTTCAGGATTCTCTGCCTTCAGCATCTCTGAACCAGCCGCCTGTTTTCATGGCATCCACCAGAAGGTCGCATCCTCCTGACATCTGCGCGATGTCCCTCACCCTGGGTGGGATTCTGTAGTCCTTGGTTGCTTATGAAAGCAAGCCAGAATTCCCCTGGGTCCTCAAGGCACCAGTCCAGCCCTCCTGGGTGCTTCCAAGCAAGAGCAAGCAGGGATTTATCTGAAAAAAAAATCCCCAAACTGAGCATTTTTAATGAAATACGTCAAAATATTTCAGAAGCAGTGGAAGCGTTCCATCAGGCTATTTAAATTTCTCAGCATTTGTGAAACTCCCAGGGCTGCACACGCTGAAAGGAGGAACCATGTCTCCTAGGGAGAGAGCCCGAGCACCCATGCTGTCATTTGCAGAAGGGCTCTCAGAAGCTGCTTGGATACAGGACTGAGTTTTTTCTCTAGGAGAAAATAGTACAGAGCAACGTGGAGCAGAGAAAACCACGTCTTTTAAATACCAGGAATAACAGTTGGATAGGGGAGAGAGCCAGGCATCATGCTGGCCGCACGGAAGGGTTCACAGGGGGTTGAGAGGAGGCTGGATGCTGGGAATACGCAGACGTGGTGGTCCCTGCCTTGCATCTGGGGAGGGATGGTTCCTTCTGGTGGGCCTTGCACCCAGATCTGCTCTGATCTTCTCAGCTGCTTCTGGCTGGGGACTGTTGCCAGACAAAAACGCCTCCTGGGAATAAGAAAGGCTGGGATAAACAACCATGAGAACCAGCTTTTCCGGGAAGGAGGGGACTCCCTGTAGATGTCTTCATGCCAAGATGACGTGGAAAGGCGGCTTCGTCACACGGGGGTTAGCCGGCTCGCTGGCTGTTGCGTGGCCCGTACTCAGCACCCGCTTTGCTCCCTGCGCCCATCACTGCTGCTGCAGGGCGTAGGGACCAGTTCAGCCCCACGGCATCCGCGTGGGTCTCCGGTCACATCCCCTGCAATCGTGAACTAGAGGTCAGCCTGAGGTTTTGGGCTGTAGAAAGTCTGCAAGAAACAATAGCACAAAGCAAGGCAGTGCCAGTCCTCCTGCACGGTCCGCACCTCCGCCAGAGCCCAGAAACTGAGAAGGATTGAAAGTCGCTGCCGTCTGGATGCATTAATACCAACACTAAGTGCAACCGTGCAGCAACAGCCTGCTCAACCTGCATGGGCCAGAACGAGAACTATTGTGCAGCTGTTTTCCCCCAAGATCCAGGCTGCTGGGAGGAAATTGAAATCAAACAACAACAACATGGGGGGAAAAAAAAAGAGTGAGAGCAATAAATAAAATCACTGAGTTGAATGTTTGAGCCTTCTGAGGCTTTGCCCACCCTTGGGCTGGCACCAGCCACTTTGGTGTGAGAAGATGGGTGAGCGCTGGAATAGTTTCCAGTCCCCAGGGCATCCCATGGTGTCCCACAGCAGGTCCCCCCCAGAGGAGTGCAGGATGTGCTCCAAACCCCAGGTGAGCTCAGCCAGAGGATGAAAATGTCATCAAACCTGTGACTCGGGATGGAAATAGGGATTAGATTAAAGTGATAGTCCTTAAAATAGTCTCAAATTAGCCCTGGCTCTACTATCAGCTCTTGAGATCAAATTTGGGCAAGTCATGGCAGGTCTGGGCCTCAGTTTCCCCCTCCAGACAACGCAGGCAGGGGATCTTGTGTAATTGCTATGATACACTGCCTATTTATGTAGACCATGGGGATATTAATCCTTGTGAATTTGACAGGAACTGATGTGATTTGAGTGCTAATCTCTTAATATTTATTGCTGCTCTTAGAGTCCCAGCTGGTGGGTTCACGATGGAGCAGGGGAGTAGCAGCATATCCACGTTGATTTTACAGCACGTTCCTCCCCTCTCCCCACAAAAAGTGACCCTGGAGGGATGGAGATCTGCAAGGCTAGTGAAGAGCAACCAAAATAGCTCTTTCTGGTGCAAAATCTCATTACACGAAGCCAAGCTCCCAGTTTGGGGGTGTGGGTTGGTACCGCTGTGCAGCACCCAGCACATGGTGAGTGTGTGGAGGATGCGGGTACCCGCGGAGGGATGCTGCTAAGCCTGAGGGCTGGAGAGATGCTCCTGGGTTCACCAGACTAATACCAGGGTGGCTGTAGTGGCTCAAACCAAAGGTCCATCACCCCGCATTGCCAGTGGTCAAGAGATGCCAAGGGCGAGTGTAAGAGCGGGGCAAGTACATGCAGAACTTCCCCGACTACTCTCCTGGCCTCTGACCACGTGGTGCTCAGGGATGTCCCGAGCTACTGACGGTTGCTGTATCCTTGTTGTGTACGTGCAAATGCTACCCTTAAGCCATGTGAACTTTTAGCATCCACAACATCCTGAGGCAAGAAGTTCTGCTCCTCTCCTTCACCTGTGGGATGATCTCCTCCCACGCTTTGTTCAGGACCTGGCTCCTGTTAGCTTCACCTGTTGTCTCCAGTGCTTGCTTTGGAAGGAGCTGAAATGCTTAAATATCTTGGAAAGTCCAGGCTGCTCTCGCTCCTTCTTCATCCCCTCCCCTTGGGCCAGGAGATAGGGGGTTTCATAGCAGGCAAAGCCTGTCTGACCCTGATTCGACGTAGGATGGATGCCCTTCCCCAGAGTCCCTCCTGGGAACGCAGCTCCAGTGCACCAGGTCTTTGGCTGCGGCAGATGAGCCCTGACTGGAGACCACGGCCGGGGCTGGCACTGCAGCAACTATTGCCCTTCTCCAGCCACTCTCTGCCATCATCCCACCCTGGTGACAGCTCACCGTGACAGCCCCCAGCCCAGGGAGGCCCAGGGCAGGATATCCCGGTGTGGTTGTGGGGGACAAATGGACCCGATGTCCTGCAAGCCCGAATGGATGGTGCAGCGGCTCCTCCAACTCAGCCAAGACAAGCTCCAGTGGTGCTTGGTGCTGCGCACATGCAAATGGCTGTGTGCTCAGTAAGACTCCCAGAGGGAAGCTGTGCTAATTCAGGGGGTGACAGCATGGGCACTGGCATGGAGTGGTGCTGCAGGCACCTGGGAGTGGGCTGGAGCCCAGGTGTCTTGACACCAGGGCAGGTTCAAGCTGGGGGCTCAGCCATGTGGGCTGGCCGAGGGCTCAGCATCCCCTCCCTGCTCCTGGCCCCAGCTGAGCAGTGCAGTGGGCAGCATCCCGCAGCCAGTAGCTCCACACCGCCTGGATGGCCCGGACAGGGAGCTGTTGGGGGGCAGTGGGGGGCACAGCCAGCCCTGTATTACCTGGGCTGGGACCTGCTTGCAGGAGGGTACTGCCCCGGCAGGGACCTGCCTGTGGGCCAGTGCTGTTCGATATTGCTCGATGCCACCCAGTGCCCTTGGGAAAGGAACCTGCCTGTGGGTCCGGTGCTGCCTGGTGCTGCCCAGTACCCCTGGGGCAGGGACCCGTGGGACCAGTGCTGCCCAGTACCCCTGGGGCAGGGACTCGCCTGCGGAACCAGTGCTGCCCAGTATTGCTCCGTGCTGCCCGATGCCCCCGGGGCAGAACGGCCTTGCGGTCCCAGCAGGACCCGCTGCCCGGCGGGTCGGGGACGCCGGCGGGTCGGCTGTCGCCGCAGGGAGAGCCGGGGGGGGGATGGTGGGGGGGGGGGGGCGGGCAGGGCCAGCGTGCGCCTCGTTAGACAAAGGCGGCGGCCCCTCGGCGCGGCGCGGCGCGGCGGGCGAGGCCGGGCGCGGCCCGCGGCGGGCGGCAGGTGCGGACCCCTTCGGCCCCTCCGCGGCGAGCAGCTCGGCCCCCGCCCAGCCCCGCGGAGCCGCAGCGGCGCCGTCAATCAGCGGCTCCCCCCGCACCCCCCCTACCCCCACCCTCCGCCCTCCCCTCCCGCACGCCTCGGCGCGCTGCATCGGGCTCGGTGACAGCAGCGAGCTGGAGACACCCTCGCCGAGCGCGGCGGGAGGTTCCGCTCCCAGCCAGCACCGAGAACCGGGCGCAGCCGAGCCCCCGCCGCCCGCCTGGCAGGGCTGCCGAAGCATGCGGAGCCATGGGCCAGGGCTGTGGACACTCCATCCTCTGCCGGAGCCAGCCGTACCAGGCGGCCGCGTCTGACCTGTGAGTCCCCTCCCGCCGGCACCGGGCATGGAGGGGGGGGGGGGGGGGGGACCGCGCCGAGAGGGAGGGATGCTCCGGGGGTGATGCTGGGTGAAGGAGTGAGGGAGACATCGGGGAGAGGGGAGGCAGGAAAAAGTTCCTCCTGCCTGACAGCTGGCGGGGAGGGGGTGGCAGGGAAATGACAAGTGGCTGCGACCCCCCCCCCCCCCCCTCCTCGTTTCGCCACCTGTGTTAGCCCAGGGCAGGTCATCGCTGGCGGCTGGCTGAAGGGGTCGGTGCCGGAAGGCTGGTGTGAACAGCATCTCCCCGTTTCCCGAGCCACCCTCGCCCCGTGGTGGTTCCCCATGGGGGCAGAAGGCTCCTGGCCAGGGGGTGGGCTGGGGGGGGGGGACATGGGTGACTTTGTGAAATGCAGGTCAGGCCTCTGAATTTTGGTTTCAGCAGCTCCACGCAGGACATGAGAAGCCACCCCCGCACACCCACCCACGCAACAGGTCTGGGGGTCCCGGTGTCGCTGCGCCTGTTTGCATGCAGCGAGGTGGGGAAGGGGCTTCGGGGCTCACAGGGATCTTGTTCCACGGCGCAGGCACGAGGGGCTTTGCAAGTGAGCGTGGGGTGACCTTGCTGAGGGATGACAGTGCTCCCTGGAAGCGGTGAAGGGTGATGCTCCAGAGAGCCCACGTGGGAAGAGGGGCTGAGCTGGCTAACGGGAAGCATGCGGTGCCTGAATTCCCATCGCCCACGGGCTCGGCTAGGGATGGCGGAGACCCCCGGCTCTGCGCGCGCGTGTGTGTAGCACTCACGAGGCTCCACAGCTGCTGGGTAGCAGGCTGCGCACAGGCGATTTGCGGTACGTGGGTGCTCTGCCTCCCGGGTGCCGAGAGATCTTGGGTGCTCCCAATCCCTTGCCCCTCCCCAGCAGTTGCTGGGATCAGATCCCACATTGCCAGAGGGGTGAGCTGATCCGGCGGGGAAGGGATGCGGGTGTAAGGGGATGAGGAGGAAAGCTGCTCGGTGCTTGGATTCCTTTGTCTGGTGGTGCTGGCTCCACGTGCTCAGGCACGGGCCGAACCACCTGGCTCGGCACCCTGCACCGAGACCACCGCTCCCAGGGGCTGCCTCGCCACATGGGGATGTGCCCAGGAGCAGCCTCAGGTCTCCTGGAGCGGGTGCTTTAGGTGATTACAGGACCATCAGGGCGTGAGGGAAGCTGCCGCCCGCTCCTGCCCCAGCCCCACATGTTTCCCTCTGGCATCACCAGGTTTTTGCACCTTCACGAGGTGACCTTCAGATAAGAAGCTTGCCTTTCCCTATAGAAAATAGCCTCCAGCATCTCTCCTGCCTACACATGGTGTGGGGCTTAGACCCACCTTCCAGAGGCACCAAGAGCTGCTGATCCCCCTACACTGCCGTGGGTGCTGGGTCCAGTCTCCTCTGTGGGCAGCATCCTTCCCCCCCAGCTCTCCTGGCTCGCTCTCTGGTGCTGCGTGTGCTTTGTTCCCTGCAGAGATCCTTTCATGCTGCTGCCAGAACATGTGCCCATGTCCTTTTCTTTAAGCAAAACACACAAAGGTCTTGAAATGCCATGCTATCCCTATAGTTCTTCCGGCTGGAGTGCCTCTCCTGACTTGCAGCTGCTGTTTAATGGCTTTTAAGAAAGGTAGATGCTATAGAAACTTAGTGTAGCTGGACTGGCTGCACGCCTCGAGCCGCCCAGGGCAGGAGAGGCAGGAATGGTGAGCCAAGATGCTTCCCCCTTTTACCCAGGATATAATCTCATGTCCTTCCCAGGAGATGTTTGTCCCTGTTCCTGTACACACTGGGGGATATATAGAGGTGGAAAAGCTTCCCAAGAGCTTTCAGATGATGCCCTTGCCCGTGCAGCTGGCTGCTCCTTCAGCACTCGGCTGGAGCGGGTGTCCCCGCTGGGGCCAGCGCTTGTGGGGTGATGCTGCCGGCTCTCTGCCTCTGCTCCAGCCGTGTGTTGTTTAATGCTGGCTTGTCTTGTATGCTGCCGGCGGATCTTAGCAGTGCCACTGCCCGCCGTCTCAAAGCACTGCTGCCCGTCTGGGGATGCTGCGTGGGGCCGAGATCCGTCGGTGGGCCAGGTCTCCCACGTGCGCGGTTGATAAGCTCTGATTTATCGCAGGGGAGCGTCGGCTGGCAGCCAGTCAAGTGCCATTTTGCATTATCCAGGTCACGTTTTAACCCATTTTCTCCTTCTTTTTCCTCCGGTGGGAAGTGTGTTCCCAGGCGGGCGGCTCCTGACCCGGTTAGCGGCGGGTGGGATGCCGGGGTGCCCGGAGCTGCTGCTCTCACAGCATCCAACAGCAGCTGGGGCTGGGGGAGAAGCAGCCGAGCTCTGCAGATTGCAAACACAGAGACGACGCTCTGAGCATTCCTGCAGGGAAGGACCTGGTTCAGCGGAGGCTGGGCAGAGGTCAGGGCTTCCTTCGGGGTGCAGGCAGGGCTGCCTGCTCCTCATCCAGCTCTCCCTGCTGCCCAGTTCGCTTCTGGCAGCTGCCTGCCAGGAGCAGATGGGGGGGACGTGTGAGCTGGCCAAGAGTCACCACGCTCAGCGCTGGTCCGGTGACAGGGTCGGTGCCAGGCGCGTGATGGAAGAGGGACCGTGGCTGCGGCCGCAGCTGGGATGAGGAGCTCTGTCCTGCCCGGGGCACGGCCGGCCGAGTGGCCGGGAGCCGGTGGGCTCTGGCAGAGGGAAGGGCCCGGTGTCCCTCGAGGGGACAAAGATGGCTCTTATGCATCTTTGCAGCAGTGCAGTAGTCTCCGTGCTGGGTATTCCAGGTCAATGCCAGGACCTGGACAGTGTGTCCCCAGCTAAATGCCAGGACCCGGATGGTGTGTCCCCATCAAGGCTCATGCAAGGGCGATGTGTATTGCACCATCCCCATTTTACCTCTCTCGTGCACCCACCTGGGAGCCGCTTCCTCTGGGGTCCTGGCCCAGGGGGTGCCCAGGGGAGCAGCTGGAGGGGCTGATGGCATGAGATGACATTCGTGATGCTGCTGATGTTCCTACCTGCTGCTACCTGTGTGGCCTGGGCACACATCAGAGGGAAACCCGGTCTCTCCCCACCTCGTGCATCCTCGCCGTTACTCCCCGCTTCTCTCCCAAAGCACGGCCTGAAAGGCAGCGCTGGCAGCAGAGATGTGGCATCCACGGGGGTTGGACTAGATGACCTTTAAAGGTCCCTTCCAGCCCAGACTGTTCTATGATTCTATGGCTTGCTCCGGTGGCATTAACTCTGCAGGTAGCCAGGGAGCAACACCATCTGGGACGTGGAGGGCACGAGCTGCCTGGCGAAGTGGTTCAGCCGCCTTTTGGAGATGTCTGAGCATCTGCAAAGCCGAGGGCAGGCTGCCGAGCCCGCCAGACCCCGCTCCGAACCTCTGCCTCGTGGTTATTGCCAGCCCCTGGGTTGCATGTTTAAAGTGCCGTGGAAAACACCGACTCCATCGCCGCTTCCAGCGTGGCCAGGGCAGCTCTGCTCCTTACTGGGCACCCACTTACCAGGGCGAAGGGGTTCGGTGGGGTGAGGGCAGCCTGGTCCCCCATTGCTGGGTTCCTTGGGATCTGCAAGCGGCTGCGTGTGATGTTCTCTGGGCTTTTCCAAAACCTCAGGCTGTTTGTGCCTTTGCCTTTCTCACAGCCTGGTGCCAGTACGTTGACTGGGAGGTGTCTGGGGCACTTCAGCATCACCCACCCGCCTGGGCACCTAGCCCAGGAGCTCAGAGGTGCCTCGCGGAGAGGATGGAGGGGAAGCTCCTGGCTGTGAGTTTCCTGGCACCCTGCACATCTCCATGCCTGGGGAGGTCCCCTGGGTGGGGGGGACCCCGGCCAGGAGCTTCCCTTCCGTCACCCTGGGGCATCCCCCTGAGCATCCTCAGCTTCAGAGCAGCGAGTGGTTTTAAAGTGTTGGGGAATTAACCTCCGGTGCTTGCCGGCTGCCAGCCAGATGCTAGCGCAGATGCAGGCAATCAGGCCGGCCTCCGCTCCGCCGGGCAGACCGGCACACCGCGGGGCTGGCCGCGGCCCAGGGCAGCAGCACTGGCGGCTCTGCCGGTGAGAAGCTGCGCCGAACGTGCCCTGGCCATCATCTCCATCCGAGCCCCCCGCGCATCCCTCCGGGAGCTGCGCTGCTCTATCAGCTCCGGGAGGATGAGCATCCATCTGGGGTGGGCAGCCAGCTCGCTGGCAGCTCCTGCATGGGGGATGCAGGAATCCCTGGGGCAGAGGGGGATGCAGCAGCCCTTTCTGGGAATCCCTCCTGCCTCCTGCTCTTCCCCGACCCGGGTCCCCGCTTTCGCTTTTGTCTCTTTCCCGGCTCCCACGTGGCTCGCTGAGAGCTGCGCTGGGCTGCAGCCAGAAACGCAGGCAGGGCCCGGAGCTGCCTGGGACTTTCTGCCTGTCCAGCTTTCTCCTGCAAAGGGCTGAGCTGTCCTTGTTAATGGATGGGCCTGTCTGGAGGGGGGAGCGAGGGGGATGGAGAGCACTGGGAGATGCTTTGTCTGCTGCTGCGGCTCTATCCGCACGGCAGCGGGGGGGTTTAGGCGATGGAGATCCGGCAGAGCGCAGGCAACGGGCAGCCTGGCAGCTCGGACCCCCCTGGCTGAGGTGTCAAGGGTGGGTGGGGGTCTTGCCTGCCTTGCAGCGATGGGTGATGACCCCAAGATTTGCTGTTTTGGGGGGGTTGGAGACTGGATGGGGGGTCTCCGGCTGGTCCTCGGGTAGCCATTCCCGGTCAATGGTGGTCCACGATGCCATGGCATCCCCAGGCAGCAGGAAGGTGTCCCCAAACCTTGTCACCCACGTAGCATCCTCGAGGGATGGACTAGCACAGCAGCCTGCGGCGCTCGCCGAGTGTCGGCTCAGAAATGTCCCTGGGGCAGGTTATTTGGCAGCAGCAGCCCTTGGTCCTGCTCCTGCCCCCAAATCCTGCGCCCTGCCTGCCCTGGCACAGCCTGGCAGAGCCCTGCCTGCAATGCCAGTGTGGGGAGTCAGAGGGAAAAGGATGGCTTGAGACCTTGCAGGGAGATTTTGGGTGGGTTCAAGCCTTCTGGGTCTTTGTCAGTTTGCATCTTCTATAATAAATCAAATAGAAAAAGGAGGTGGTTTTGGGTGGGTGTATTTCCCATAGAAAATATTAAAACCTGATTTTTTTGTCTGGGGCTGGGGGGGGTTCAAGGCTTGGCCCGGGCGTTGCGGCTGGTGAGGATGGCCTCGCAGAGTGTTTCGGCATCCCCAAAGCCCTCTGCTCGCCAGATGCAGTGGAGGACTGTTGCACCCGAGGAGAGAAAAAGCAAACGGCAGCTGCCGGTGCAGCCCCGTCACAGAAATGATGACTTAGCCAGAAAGCCTCTCCTGGCTTGTAATCGCTTCCCAGCCCCTTCCCAGTTCGTTATTAACTTGCACGTTTCATCTGGGTGACTCAGAAGACACTGAGGAGCTATTTATAAGGAGCATTTGAAAGGCTAAGACCGGTGGAGGGCTTTTTCCCCCCGCCTCTTTCCTTGAGCTGTTGCCGGCCAAATGCGGCTGCACTCCCCTTGGCCGCGGGCAGACGTGGCCCTGGGACAGGCAGGTCTGGAAGGGGACCCGTCCTCGTCCCCATCCCCTGAGGTTCAGGGTCTGGCTGCTACGGGATGAAGATGCTGCTGCTCCCCTCTGCCTGGCGTGCAAAGTCTCCCTGCAAACCCCTCCTCGCTGCCGGGCACCCCGAACCTCACCCCATTGCAGCAGAAGCCCCTAATGCTCCTGCCTGCGGGGGCAAGGTACAGGCAGGGCTGCCGGAACGCGCTCCTCCCTGGGAATACAGGGAGCCGTAGCCTGGGACACGAGACCTCGCTGGTCTGGATGGCACCCAGCCTGGCTCCGAGGGTGTGAAGCCCTGCCAAGCAGTGGGATTGATCAGCCTGGTGAGGATATCACGCTGATGGAGCCGGCGTGTGTTTGGGGACGAGGCCAGCGGCTGCTGGGTGCTGGGAGGTGATGCATCATCCTTAGCCGGAGCCTCTGCTCCCCTCGGAGTGGAGCTGGGACATCCGTACGGCTTCGCAGCAGTTTGCACACTGGGGTTTATTTGCTGCAAGGGGATAACACTGGGGCTGCTCCGTGTCCCTGGTCCCGCAGCCAGGATGGGTCTGCAGCCCTGTCCTTGAGCCGATGCCCGGCTGGAAGGACACAAGCCATGGGTGCTGCTGTGTTTTTCCTTGCCCTCCAAAAAAATGGGGCCTTTCCCCATTTTTTTTTTTTACTAGTGCTAACACAGCCAGGCTGATGGCAGCATCCTTCCCGCGTGGAAAAAGCAGGGGGAAGCCGTGCAGCCTTTAAATAAGAAATCAGGGCCGAGCAAGGCGGCTCTGGCAATGGGGAGAGGTGTTGGTACCAGCAAAGTTGGTAATCTCCCAGCTCAAGCAGGGTGATGGTACATCCCCTAATGATTTTATTATCAGCTACTCGAGGCAAGAATTCTCTGCCCTGTCACTGCCTGCAAGCTGGGAGCTCCCGCTGCCGGATGGGACCCGTGGGAGGCTCTTTGGTCCTAAGCGTGATCATCCCGGGACATGGGACCCCCCCGGATCCTTCTGCAGCACCTTGGGGTTCTGGTCAGGTGGGAAATTGGGGTGCGGGGCTGCTCGGGGCTGCGGTTCTGGTGCACGGCAGATGGGCTTGGCCTCCCACCGGCTGCTGTGGGGCTAGAGCTAAGGTTAGGGTTAGGGCTAGGGCTAAGTTTATGGCTAAGGTTAGGGTTAGGGCTAGGGCTAGGGCTAGGGTTAGGGTTACGGTTAGGGTTAGGGTTAGAACTATAGCTAATTTTAGGGTTAGGGTTATGGTTCAGGCTAGAACTAGGGTTAGGGTTAAGGCTAAGGTTAGATTTAGGGTTAGGATTAGAGTTAGGGCTAAGGTTAGGACTAGAGCTAGGGCTAGGTCTAAGTTTAGGGTTAGGATTAGAACTAGGACTAGGGCTAGGACTAGGGTCAGGCTCGTTTTTCCAGGACAGGGGACCTGGGGACCTTCCCTCTGCTCGCTCAGCACAGCTGGCTCCATTCTCCCCAGCAGTGTGGCTCTGGGGCTCTCCCCATGCACGTCCTTCACCCACCGGCTGAGCTGGAGCACGGCTGGGACCTGCCGCGTGGGGCGGCTTCGTCTCCCACCCTTCCCGGCCTCATCTGGGGAGTGGGACTGATGCTGAGTCAGCAAACGCTCGTGGGTGAAACCTCCAAAACCTGAGTGTTTTGCTAAAGCCTGAGCCAGGAATGATGGTGCGAGGCTGGAGACACTCACAACAGCCTGCAGGTAAAGCAGCTTTCAAGGCGTGAGAAGTTGCAGCAAGCCCACGGGGGTTGTGTGGGGCCTTCTCGGTGTCAGACGCCAGGGTGACGGGCACCTGGGCATACTGCATTTACTCACAGAGGTTTCTGGTTGCTCCAGCCCACGCCTGCAGCCGCCAGCACCCACGGCAAAGCCCTGCGGCCGCATGCGTGCACCGGCTCCTCTCCCCATCGCCGCCCGCGGCTGCCTTTGGCCGCAGGGCATCCCGGGGGTCCCTCGGGAGGGAGAGGGTCGGGGCAGGCTCAGCCAGCGCCGCAGCTCAGCAGTGTGAGCCAGGAGCAGCGTGACCTTTGTTAATGAAATTTTTGCTCTTTTATTTCCCCTGCGTTCCCTCCAGTGCTCTGCACCGTCAGAGGCTTGGGCTCCTCCAGCAGAGCGCTGCAATGTGTTAATTAGGGGGTTTCTTCCAAGCCCGGTATTACCTGCCCGCACCTTGGGTACTGCTGCCCTGTTGTACCCCGGGGACGGTGAGTTTGGGCTTGGTCTGGACGTGCAGATGGACTTCTCGGCGCAGCTGCCCATCACAAGGAAGCCATGAGATACTAACAGAGGATTTCACAAGGGGGATGGCTTGGCGTCAACGAGGCTCCTGCCCCAAAGGAAACCCCAGCCCAGCTGCTGAGGGTTGAGCATCCCCTGAAATAAACACGAGGGCACTAAGGTGCCCTTTGGGTGCTGGTTTCCCTTGGCAAAACCTGGGATGCGAGTGGATGCAGCCGCAGAGCCGAGCAAGCGCCTGCTCCAGAGGATGCTGCGGGAAAAGGGGATGCTCACGGTGGAAGCCAGGCTTACCGCACCCCGGGGGGACTCAGGGAGAGGTTGAGGGGGGCTGCTGTTGGGGCTGGCTGTCCCCAGGTAAGTGACACTCCTGGGAATTGCTGTGGCTCCCTGCCAGGCACCCGGCTCTGATCCTGCCCCTGCCAGATGGACGGGATACCCCTGGGGCTGCCCAGCTGCCTGTGGTCCCCGAGGAGAGCCGGGGCAGGATGCGTGCCGTGCTGCAGGCTGGGTGGAAGGGGCACCGGTGCCAGCAGCTCCGCTCGTGCCCTCCCAAACCCCGGGAGCTGCATCAGGGCAATGCTGGGGGCCTGTCCTTGGGCCCCCCTCGGTCCAGCCGTGATCATCACCCCCTCTTCAAGAAGCCAGAGCAGGCTGTCCCACTGCACTGCTCCCATGGGAATGCGGGGATGGAAAGGGGGTCTCTTCCCCCAGGGAATAGCGTGGGAGCTGGCTCCCGGGGTGCGTGGGTGTGCTGCGGCCACGGCTGTTTCGGTGAGGATGGAGGGGCTCTGCGGAGGTGGGGGCTTGGCAGGGGCCTGCGGCGCTGCTGGGGACCCCCCCCTCTCCGCCGCGCTGGCAGGGAGATGGGACAGCAGGTCCGTGGGCTGGCGAGCCCGCAGCTCCGCAAGAAGTGCAAAGTCAGGCACGCCTGTGTATCGCTTGTGCACGGGAGCCGGGAGCGTGCCGGGGAGCGAGCCCCACGTTCGAGCCCAGTGTGCGGAGAGCCCAAGCTGGACACCAGTATGGGCAGGGGGGACCCCAGCCATGCCCCCCACTCCCCTCCCTCCTGCAAGCCCCAAATCTGCAGGCACAGCAGAGAGGCATGGTGCTACTGAGAGGACCGTGGGACCAAGGTGCTACCCCGGGGACCCCGTTTCATCCCTCCCTGCTCCATCCTCCCCTGTGCAGCTCGGTGGGATCCTGGCACCGTCGCTCCTGCACCACAGTCAACCAGACCCTGCGATGGGGACCCCACCGAAGGGAAGGGGATGAGGCTGGGGACCCCACCAGGACCCCTGAGGCTGGGAACTCTTGCCGGGTGGCATCTGGCTGCCAGCCCTCCCGCAGGTGCCCGGCTGGGCACGGCGTGGCAGAGAAGCCGGGGCCAGCAGTTCACCCCGCAGAAAAACCATTAATTCATAGAAAGTGCAATCCAGCATTAATAACCCGACCTGCTGCGGCACTGGTCACACCGACAGCAGGATCTGGCCACGCTGCAGAAGCTGATTGAAGTTCGTTGCCGGAGGGCTGGTGCCAAGGGAGCCGGGGGCGAGCAGCGCTGCGCGGGGGCTTTGGCAGCGCCAGGGACCATCACCAAAGGATGCGGCATCTCCGTGCCCGTCCTGGGGGAGAGCTGCCCGCCATCCTGGCGTTCCCATCAGCATCAGGACCAGTGTCCCCGCTGCCAGGGACAGCATTGGGGCTGGGGACGACTGCCTGTGCCCCACTGAAGGAGGGGTCTCTTCTGACCCTCCCGCTGTCACCTTGTCCCCGGAGAGGAGAGAGAGACGGGGGGAAGCGTTCCTTGCGTGAGAGGCTTGGTCAGACATAAAAACCGCTTCATCGCTTGATTAAGGTACAAGATGCGCTGCCATCCCCCGGGGCATATCCCTGGGTTAACGTGCCCCTGCATCTCTCTGCCAGCCCTGTCCCTCCTCCAGTGCCCCTGCCAGCCCACTCCCTCCTCTCAGGGAAAGGCAGAGCTTTGCAAATTAAAAACTAAGCTTGGCTCAGCGAAATGGGGCTTTTAAGCAAATGGGTGTCAGATGAAGCAGCTCTCACCCCGACGAGCCTCAAAGGCATGAGCGTCTTTTAGCTGTGTCCTTTCCCTTCCCTCCGCTGATGGTCCAGATCCCCAGGCTTGCTCTTGCTAATACAAATAATTTGTGTTTGCACGGTGCCTGCACTGCGTTTATTTCCCTGACATGGAGATTTGGCTCATTTTGGAGGGGAGGCTGGCCCAGTGAGCAGCTGTCGCTTGCACCATGGTCGGACACAGAGATTTTGGTGACAAATCCAGGGTGTTGCAGCCTGGGAGAGTATCCCTGCTCCCGGAGGAGCTGTGGTTCCCAGAGAGGGATGAGGCACAGACAGCAGAGGCAGGATGCTGAAGTCCTGCTCTATTCCCGTGGGATTTTGCTGATGGCAGCGGATGGAGGGGACCCCAGACCCCAAATGTGGGGTTGAGCCCAGTTTGGTGCTGGATGGGGATGCGCAGTGGGGCTGGTTGTGCATCAGGATGGGCAGGATGGAGAGGGGGCTCAGGGAAGGGAAAAAAAGCCAGGAAAAACAGCAAACAGCACTGGGAAGATAACGAACACATGCTAAAACACCACCTCCGGCTGCCTTTTTTTTTTCCTCTGGTTATCAACTAAACCTACTAATTGAAAGATGAGTTGGCAGAGTCTGTAACGCTGCATTTATCCAAGGACAATTCCCCAGAGATTCAGGGTAACCGTGTGTTTTCTCTCGCCGCCTTTGCCGCGCCGGGTGCTGTTCCTGCCTGGTTTGGTGCCGGGGCTGTGGAGTGGGCACGGCTCCCTCGGGGTGCCGGTGGCCTCGCTTGGAGGTCCCCAAGGTGGTGGCACTCCTGCTTTCCCCTCCTCCTTGCTCCGGTGCCCCCATGCAAAGCTCACATCACCCGGCATTCCCAGTGTCCCCCCTTGGGGACGGCTTGCCGGGGGGCTCGGGGATACCCTCCTGCTTCCAGCGAGCTGGGTCCTGGCGTCTTGGGGTGCAGTGCGATGGGGATGGGGATTTGCAGGGCTGCAATGGGGGTTTGCAGGCTTGCAGGGCTGCCAGGCTTTCCAGCTGCATCAGGCAGGGCCAGGCTGCATTCCTGCGTCTCCTCGAAGCCCTGGGGAGCTGCTCTTCCAGCCTGGCAGCGAAGGCAGCTGCCTGCACGGGACCCAACACTTAAGGGCCGGGCAGCAGCCGGGGAAGTGCATTTGCCATGCAAACAGAGCTCAGCCCTCCCGCAGACTTATCGAAGGCACTTAGGGCTCGATGCATTTGTTAAGCAAATAAATCGCACCCGGCAAAGCTTCGGTGACACCGTTCCCTTTCCCTCCCGCGCTCCTGGCAGCTGGTGTGTCACCGCCCGGCATCCTGCAGCACCTGCCCATTAATATGCAGGCCTGTAATTACCCAGAGCTGACAATGGCTCTAAATTAGACACAGGAGCTCAGCAGCCATCCCTGCCCGTCCTGCCCGTGGATGCCACGGCGATGCTTAACCACGGGGCACCCCCATGCCCTCGCCGTGATCCGTCCCTCAGATACACGTGGCGAAATCCTTCGGCTTCAGGCTCGGCATTTGCAGTAAACAGGCAATTTTCTGTCGCTGCTTGAGGCTGGGGAAGATGAAATCCGATTCGGCAGGTGCCAGCGTGGGAGGTTGGCTGCCTCCGGGTGCTCTTCGCCGCTGAAGGATGGAGGTCTCCTGGGAGTGCAGGGACCCCGGAGCTCCCCATCGATGCCCGCTGCTCCGCCAGCCCGAAACGCCCTGAGTTTGCTGCTCCCCCTGCCCCGGGCTGTCCCGTGCCCCCTTAGCGTCTCCCCTCAGCCCCATCCCGTCCCCCCGCCATGGTCCTCGTCCCCCCCATCACACGCTGCCCACAGCGAGGGCTTTACTGAGGCAGGGGCAGATGCGATCTCCTGCGTTGCCTTTGCCTGGAGACCGAGTTATCTGATCCCAGCCAGCCCGCGGGTCCGTCTGGCCGGTGCTTCGGCTGTCATGTTCTTCTGCTTCCCATTTATTTCTCCCTTCTTGATACGCTCTCGAGCCTCAGCCACTTCCAGAGCTGGCGCTCCGAGCCTGCTCCCCCCTCCGCCTCGCTCACACCAGCCTCTCCCTTTGCCCGGGCACTGGTGCCCACCCGGGGCTGTGCCCTGCTCGCAGCCGGGGGTGATGCCCACCCGTGCCCCCCGGGGACCCGCTTTTCCCCCTGCTCCCTCATCCCTCGGGCGCTGGCGGCATCGCCTGCCCTTTGCCTTCGCACCCGGCACAGGCAGGACCGCGGCGTGGCTGCCGGCAGATGCCTGTGCCGAAATGCGGCTGCGGGTACCGATCTGTCCTGCCATCCCTGCGTGCTCCGAGCATCCTCTGCGACGAGCCCCAGCTTGTTCCTGCCGCCAGCTCTGCAGGCATTGGGGTCACCGCTGTCACCCCATGGGGACACTGGCTCTCGCCCTGCCGAGGACCTCGCTGGCGCCGGGGCCAAGCCACCCTCCAGGTTTCCAGCTTCTCCAAAGTCACCGGAGTCACTTGTGCACTTACGGGCCACTAAGTGCTGTAATTACAGATATGCTTTAATTAGCATAATTGCGTTTCTACACAAATAAAACATTTGGCGTAGTTAATTCCTAGTCTGCAGCTCCAAACCCGAGACTCTTCACCCCCCTCGCCTCGGTGGCAGGGGAGCAGGCAGCTGCCAGCAGCGAGGGCTGGCAGGGGTAGGACAGCGGGGTTCCCACCCCCCAGCCGGTAGATTCCCCCCCGAGTCCCACAGGGGCCTGAGCCACAGACCCCCATTCCCCCCCACGCAGTACTGAGGGTAGCTGGGGTCCCCTTCTCTTTGACTTGTTAGGACATGGCACTGGGATTGCTGGGACATAGCATTGGGTTTGCTGGTACATGATACTGGGTTTTCTGGGGCACCGTATTGGGCTTGCTGGGATGCAGTACTGGGATATGGCGCTGGACTTGTTAGGACACGGCACTGGGCTTGCTGGGACATGGCACTGGGCTTGCTGGTAGACGGCTCTGGGCTTGCTGGGACACGGTACTGGGCTTGGTGGGACACGGTACTGGGCTTGGTGGGACACAACACTCGTTTTGTTGGGACTTGGCTCTGGAATTGCTGGAGCACCATACTGGGCTTGCTGGGACACAACTGGAGCCCAGGCTTGGCCCTCAGGGCTGTGCAGGTAAGCGCTTGCCCCAGCCGGGTGAGACGTGCCTGGGCTGGGCACCGTGGATCTGGCCCCCCCAAGCCCATCCTGGAGCCTCCCCGCTGCCACCGTCCCCACCGAGCCAGCCCCAGGGTGCTCTGCCCCCACCCCCAAGCACCCAGAGCCCCCCTGCACCCACAGCCACCCCCTTTAGCATCACCCTGGTGCCTGCCGGGCTCCTGAAAGGATTTCGCTGGAGGATGTGAAAGAAGCCGAGGAGCTGCTGGTGGCAGCATCCCGGCCCTTCGCCAGAAAAATACAGGGAAGAGTTGGGAAAATGGCCGATGCTCGTGTGCCTGCAGGGTTTGCTAAATGCCCTTTTCATTAAAAAAAAAAAAAAAAAAGGGAAAAAAAATTCCATTTTTCTCAAGCTGAAAATGAAAGTGATTATGTAACGAGCAATAAATTACTTAAAGAGAATGACTCATTAGAGCAAATACAGAAAAAGTCACCGTGTATTTTTAGCTCGAACACCCCGTGCTGTACCCGGCGTTAACCCTTGTGGGGCACAGCCTGGCCCCCCACCTCGCCCCACCGTGGACCAAGGCAACCCCCCCCGAGATGCCACGTTTTGTTCTGTAAGGATTTTGTCCCTGTGACATATTCCCGAAGGAGCGTGGAAGTGATGGGGCTGGTGTGGCTGAGCTGTGGGCTCCCCATCCCATGGCCCCCCCTCGGTGGGATGCTCGTGGCTGGTCCAGGGGATGCTGCTCACCCCGGATCTGGGTCCCCATCCCGGGATGAGCCCCTGCTCCGCTTCCCCTCCCGGTCATTCCCACCAGGATAATTAACCCTGATCCCTTCCTGAGCAGCGCAGACCGCGGGCGCCGCTGTTTTCTCCCTGCCAAAGAACCTGATGAATTAATTTGGAAATAGAAGTGACGAACAAATTAATTGGAGGAGAACAAGGGAGCGAGCGAGCGAGCCAGTTTTAATCCAGGTTAAATTGGTGAGTGAATGCATCGTTAACAAAAGAGAGATAACGAAGGGGAATTGGAGCAGGCAGGTGCCAGGCGAGATGGTGGCAGCAGCCGCCCGGGCGTGGGATGCCAAGGGATGAGAGTTGGCCTGAGAGGGGGAAAAAATCCTGGGGACGCCAGTGGGAACCTGCAAGAGGGAGGGGAGCGAGAGCCGGGTGTCACCCCCACGTCAGGGTCCCTGGGGACGGTCCTGCCAGGCTCCTGCCTGCGCTGCCCACAACCCAACTCATCCCTTTGTCACCCCTTTGCCGAAGCAGAGCATCCTCGTGGTCTGCTTTGTCTCCAAGGAGATTTCCACCAGGAGCAGGGTGGGAAGTGCCTGAAAGCACTCGGGAAAAGCTGGGGTCCCCTTTTGTCCCCCTTCTATCAGGTGGGTGTCACTGAGTCTAGAAGGGGAAACTGAGGCACGGCATGTTTCAAAGCATCATCATAGCGGGGTACAGCACCCGGGCATCTGTGGTGCCCTCGGGGACAGAGCTGTCCCTCCTCAGGAATACGAGGGGGTCCTACCAGCGAAGGAGCGTGTGGGGGAAACAGAGGCTGAGACGTGTGTGCTCGTGTCCCTGGGGCGAGAGGAAGGTTGAAGCGGGTGCCATTTTGAAGAAGGTGTCTGTAAATCAACCAAATCAGCCCTCCTGCCTGTGCCGGGAGGGGGTGAGCAGGTTTGGCGGGGGCATGGGCATAGAGAGCTGTGCTGGCCACACACACCCAGGCTGGGATCGCTTCAATGGGGTGCTGAGCATCCCCTGGTCGGGGCTCAGAGTATCCCTGGGGTCAGGGCTCAGAGCATCCCTTCCTTAAGTGGTGTTATCATTCAGGTCTGCTTTTGAGAATCCCATGGGATTAGGATGTGGGTGTGGGGACAGGGACCCTGTTCCCCATGCACCAAATTTCTCAGGAGTCTCAAAAGCTGATGGAAACCAGCCCCGCTTCTCCGTCCCCGAGCAGAGCCCCTGGTACTCATGGTGGCACCTCAACCTGTTGTCACCTGGAAGCAAACCCACCGCAAAACGAGGGGCCAAGGCAAGCAGAGGGGACAAGCGGGAGTCGGTGGCAGAAGTCCCCGTATCCTGCAGCTGGAGCGGGGCCAGCATGGAGCAACGCAGCCCATCGCTAATGTATATCCCCTATTATTCTTTTATTTAATCCGGCAATATATTCACATCCTCCATATGCCTGGTCTGGTCTGGGGTCTTCCTTATTGCTGCTCAGCCACCTGGAGTAGCTGGCGTGGCACAATCATTAACATGCTAACGATTTGTGTAAGTACTTCTGGAAGAACATTGCCCGCCTGGCTCGGATGCTTCATTTATTTTTTGCCTAGAATGTATCAGAAGAGGAATTTACAGTGATAAAAGGGGGGAAAAAAAAACGAGGCAAAACAAAATGAAGCTGCTAAATGAGGCTCCTGTTGCGCCTGGCTGGGTCAGTCTGCACCCCGGTGCTGTGCCTGCTGTCTGGGGCAGCCCTGGGGACTCGGGGCCGGGGGGGTGTTCAGGGCTGTTTTCTCTGGGGGAAACTGAGGCACGGGGGGGCTGGAGGCAGGTCAGGCTCTAAGCTTTGCTCTCAGGAGTCCCAGCCTGTTGTCTGCGGCTGAATAATTGGCAGCAGGGGCTGACGGGGCTGGGGGTGACCCTGCACCCCGCTGCACCCGCAGCACACGGTGCTGGGGGGCTGCGTGTCTGGAGCGTGCTGGGCCCCCGAGCGCTTGCTGTCCCCTGAGTGCGTGCTGTCCTCCCCAGTGCATGCTGTCCCCTGAATGCATGCTGTCCCCTGAGTGCATGCTGTCCCCCCCCAGTGCATGCTGTCCCCTGAGTGCATGCTGTCCCCCAGGCACCTGCTGTCCCTCCTCCTAATGCATGCTCTCTCTCCTGGCACGTGCTGTCCCCAAAATGCATCTTGTCCCTCCAGACACATGCTGTCCCTTCAGGCAACTACTGTCCCTCAAGACACGTGCTGTCCCTTGACACACATGCTGTCCCTCTGGGCATGTGCTGTCCTTTCAGGCACCTACTGTCCCTCAAGAACACGTGCTGTCCCTTAAGACACATGCTGTCCCTTAAGACACATGCTGTCCCCCAGGTGTGTGGTGTCATTCCAGATAATGCTACATGTTCTCCCAGATGCATGCGGTCCCTCCAGACCCATGCTGTCCCTCTGGACACATGCTGTCCCCTCAGATGCATGCTGTCCCCGTGGATGTCATCTGTCCCTCGTCCCTCTGAGCATGCAGCGGCTGTGTGCTCTGACCCCACGCATGCAGGATGCTCTCAGGGGGCAGGCTGTGTGTGATGAGGGTGGCTGAGCCACCCATGGTGCAAAAGCCCTTGCAAGCTAAGCCGGAGATGCCCATGGCCCATGGCTCAGCCTCAGGACTGGCTGAGCTGGCTCCATGCTGGGAAAGCGGTCGAGGAACGGAAAGAAGCTGCTGCTGGGGGGAGAGGGATGGGAACGAAGCAAACAGCCATTTAAACCCCTACCAGCCAGCCCTGCAGGGGCCCGGCCACCTTCTTGGGAAGGGAAATCGTCTGCCGGGGAGCAGAGAGGGCTCTGCCATCACGCTCATCCCCCTAATTAGCCCTGGCTCCCCGGCAGCGGCTATGGGATGCGGGGGCTGCCAGTGGCCCCCCGGCACCCGGCGCGCTCTGAGCTGTCTCCATAGAGACCCTTCGAGGGCTCCATCACTTATTCATCGCCAGCATCGCTCGCTCAGCCGGGCCCCTTCGTTATCCAGCTCAAAATCCGGCGATAGTAATGACAGCAGCAACAAAACCAGCAAAACCTTCCCTGCCTGCACCCGGGATGTGCTGCCACCAGGTCCCCGCAACTGGCATCTCCCGGGGACTGTCTCCACCAAGGGACGGGGTGCCAGGACACCTGCATCCCTGCTCGGCCCCGGGTTCGTGCCGTGCCTCGGTTCCTGCGGTCGCATCCCTTTGCCTGGCTGCTGGGTGTCTATGGGGCTGGCAGTGCTCCCGGGCCTGGCAGGGGTGCTCTCGGCTCTTGGGGTGGCAGCGATGACAAAAGTGGCCCCAGTGATGGCTGGGATGGGGACAGGGCGAGTCGGTGATCCCTTCGCGTTGCTCAGGGTAAGCTGGCTGCCCCCAGCCCGTGCTGGAAAGGGAAGGGGTGTCCCTGGCTGGGACAGAGCCCCTGCCCCACTGCAGGCAGATATGGGGGATCAGGATGGGGCTGAGCTGCCACGGGGCTGCACAGGGTGCAAACACCGAGCTGCACGGGGTGCAGACTCTGGGGCGCACAGGGTAAAAATGTGGGGCTGCAAGGAGTACAAACACTGGGGTGCACAGGGTGCAAGAGTGGGGCTGCACAGGGTGCAAACATGGGGGTGCACAGGGCAAAAATGTGGGGCTGTATGGGATGCAAACACCAGGGTGCAAATGTGGGGCTGGGGCACGGGGAGGGGGCAAACATTGGGCTGCACGGGCTGCAAATGTGGGTCTGGACAGGGTGCAAACGTGGGACCACAGGACTGTAAACACCAGGCTGCTGCCCCCTCAGCTGCTGCTCATCCCCCCGGGCATGGCGGGGGCTGCCAGGCTGAGGGACCCCCACCCAGGAGGCGGCTGGCTGACCCCGTGGGGCGGCTGTGGGGCTGAGGGGGTCCTGCTGCCCATGGGACATTTGGCACATGCCCGTGCCCGTGCTGGCTCTGGGGTTACCCTTGGGGACCGGCCATCGGCTACGGGGGGAGCGGAGGGAAAGGTGGGGAGTGCGTGTGTGCTCACACTCGCATGCATGCACGCCCCACGCACATACATCCAATGCACACAAATACACCCCCCCACACGCATTCACCAGCGTGCACGTGCCCCCCCAAGCGCACGCACACAAAACACCCCCCCGTGCATATATGCACCCCACGCTTGCGCAAACACACCCACGCATGCATCTCTCACGCGTGCACACGCTCTGCGTGCATGCACCCCCATCCTTGCCCTCTCCATGTGCACACTCACACGCACACACAAGCACACCCCCGTGCACGTCCCCTTGCGTGCACACCCCCATGCATGCATGCACACGTGCACACAGGTGACACGCAAACCGGTGCATACCCATGCAGGCACACTTGTGCACACACGCACTTGTGCACACACACACGTCCCTCCGCTCTGCCAGCCCCAGCTCTCCCAGAAACCACCCCCAGCAGCGATGCCCTCCTGCCCCGCTCTTCCTCCCTGCCCTGCTGCAGGTCTTCCTCACTCCTGCACATGCACAGGTCTCCCTGCGGACAAGGGGCCCTGCCTGCTCCTGCCCAGGAGCAGAAATGTCATCTTTAATGGGAAGGGAAGGAGCCGGCGGCTTCTCCCTGCTGCTCCGAAGCGGTTTGGCCGCGGCAGCCGGTGCTATCGACCGGCTGGGCCCACGGAGCCTCCCGGGCACCCCGAGCCTCGTCCCCAGGGCTCGGCGGCGGCTGACCCCCAGCATCGCCCCGGGGAGGGATGCTGCAGCATCCCCTGCTCCGCCCGGGCAACGCAACCCGCCCACGGTGCAGCCACGTTTTGGCCACCGCCAGCCAGGGCCGCGGCGTCGGATAGGATTTATCAGTGAAGAAACCATGGTGAGCAGCAAACAAGATATCGATCTGCAGCCGCCGCGTCCAGCCCAGTGCCGGGTTACATCCCCGCCGAGCCAGCGGCGAGGCTTGGCTGCTGTGGAGAGCCCCGGCCGGGGGGATTAGTGGCCGAGCAGGAGAACAGATGGATTTATTTCCGCCTGAATTTAGAGCTGGCAGAGTACCCCAGATTAGCAGCTCCAGAGCAATAACACCTCAATTTATCTGTAGATACAGCAGCTCGATCAGCGGCCGCGTCCCCAGAGCTCTGCTCGAGCCAGCTGAGTCCAGGTCGCCTCTGCGGCAGGGAACCGGTCCACGGGCAGGGACCCCGCAGCCTCAGTTTCCCCGGTCGCCGGTCCAATGCCACTGACCCACGAGACGTGGGGTGCAATGAGGCATTTTCAGTGCCGGAGGCTTTGCCGCAGCCCCCGGCATCCCGCCTTGCTTCGCCGTAGCCTCCCACGGCCACGTGCACGGTGTCCCCGTGCCTGGCCACCCCGCGTGTCCCCTCCCTCCTGCGAGCTGCGGGGCAGGGATGCTGCGGGGATGCTCGGGGAGGTGTCATGGTCCTCACCCCGGCGGCGCTTCACCGGAGCCGCTGTCGGAGTCAGGATCCGGCCCTGCAATCCATCCCGGCTCCGCCGCGGCGGCTTAATGAAGCTTCACTGATCTGACATGATTTACAGCAATACTGGCACAGCTGGTAACCGCGGGGCCACGCTCCCCTCCCGCCCCGGCTCCCTGGCTGCACTGTGCAAGGGGGCACCTGGTATCCCAGCGCTCCCAGTATACCCAGTATACCCAAAGATGCTGCTCTGGGGGCAGGTTTCTGCAGCTTCCCCTCCTACGTACGACCTGCAAAGGGGCCTGGGCGTGGGGAGAAAGCGTGCTGCCGGTCTTTTGGGGCTACAGGGGCTTTGAAGGCTCAGCCTGGCTTCTTAGCCCCCCCTGCCCAAATCCCTCGGCTTTGGTGCTTTGTTGCCATTTGGTGCCAGCACCTCCCAAGGAAAAGCTGAGTCTGTGAGTCTTAAAACACCAAAGGGGATTTCTCCCTGTTTCTCTTGCATGAAATAAGGGTTAATATTTACAAGCCTGCATGAACTTTGCTCCCTCCTATGCCATTAAACACCCCCAGCTGAAGCAGGGCTGGGAAGCCTGGCAGGCTGCCGCCCCGAGTCCCTGAGGAGAGGCAGGATGGGCAGCGCCGATCTATCGATCCCGGGTCGGAAACAGGGAAAAAACCACAGGCAGAATGGAAATATAGGAAGCACGGCTGGGAAACACACTCCTTTGCCTCTCCCCAGCACCCGGATTTATTCCCCAGCATCTCCCGGCGCCGTGCCAGGGCCGGGGGGCTGGTGCTGCATGTCCCCCATCCGACTGATGGTGACATTCCTCTCCGAGCGACATCGATCCCGGGGGGCTGCATGAGCCAGTGAGCTGGAGCAGCTCATAATTACACCAAATCATTAACAAGCCGGCCGGGGAGATGAGCTCTGTTGCATGCATGCAGGTTAAGAAGCAGCGCCTGCATGCAACTGCGGTGCTGCAGCCCTGCGTCCCTGCACCCCTGCGTCCCACTGCTCCGTCCCCAGGCACCCATGGGCGAGCAGTTGGGGATGGGGAAGCTGGGGACAGCCCCACACTGTGCCCTTGTGCGGGCTCAGCAATGGCTCTCTGTCCTGCGGGCAGCTGTGCCGGGCCCGTGACCTGCTCCCTGTGTGGCTCTAGTGATGATGACGTGCCGGGCTCGGCACTGATCCTGCGAGCCTGGGAGCTGATGCAGAGCACCCAGCTCTTCAGGGGCTGATTGCTGCCTACCAGCTCCATGGGGAAATCTGCTAGCCCCATGGGGAAATCTGCTTCATGCACAGGACCCACATCCAAGCCGGCAGGATCCATCCAGGCTGGGCAGAGCTGGCAGGCTGAGATGATGCTCAGGTCCCTGCAGTGGGGTGTCCCCAGAGCTGGGGACCCCAGGGCGTGATTTTGGGGACCTGGTGGGTCCCGTGGTGGCCTGGTCAGGGTGATGGCCATGGTGAGACCCTGCCCCATGGGACCTGACTCGGGGTGCAAGGCTTGAGTGTCCAGTCCTGGAGTCCCCAGGCTTTGAAGCTGGGTGCTGGTTGGCTTTGCCCTCCCCCCCGCACCCCCCACTCTGCCACACAGTGCTGAGACATCGCTCTCCTGGCCGCCCTGGTGCCCTGCTGCTGCCTGCCTCATTAAGGCCAGCGGCTGACGAAGCTCTCTGCACCTCCCCTTGCTGGCATCACTAATTATAGCCCAGCTGGAGGGTGACTCACCAGGAGCAGCACCCAGCCCCCGGTGGGGTCCTTCCCCCCCCCCCAGCCCCATGGGCATGTCAGGGTGATACACCACCACCCACTGGGGCTGGGTCCCTGTCCCTCGCCCACACCGATCCCCCCTCTCCCGTAGGGACCCGATCCCTGGGACCTGCTTGCGTACAGGGTGGGGATGGTGGGGTCCTTCCCCCACAACACAGGGGTGCTGCTCCCCAAACCCTGGCGTGGTTGGCAGCCGTGGCTCCAAACCTGTTTGCAGCATCTGCTCCCATCTGGGCGGCTCTTATCCCCATTGCCATAGAAACAGATCCTGCCGGCACCCGGATCTGGCTGATTCCCGCTCGGCGAGAGGGGAAACTGAGGCTGGAGTGGAGGAAGAACCTGTCCAAAGGGTTTTTCCTCGGCGGCTGCAAGGGCTGGTGTGTAGCCGACCTCTGCTTAGTGGGAGGAGAAGAAGGACCGGAGCCGAAGCGGCCGCTGCGGGGGATGGGAGCAGAGAGCGAAGCAGCTAACGAGGTGCAAGGTGGGCAGGGGAGCAGGCAGGGGGTGAAGGCAGGCTGCCTGCCCACGCCACGGGGCTTTGATGGCAGGGCAAGGCCCCGGGAGAGAGAAAAACTCCTCTGGCACCCAGTCCAGGGTAGGGCTGCATGGCCTCGTGCCATCGCCTGGGGTGAGGTGCCCATCTCTCTGTGCCGTCTCCCAGGGTGAGGTGCCCATCACCATGTGCCATCACCCAGGACGAGGTGCCCCTCTCCCTGCACCATCACCCAGGACGAGGTGCCCCTCTCCCTGCACCCGTGGCTGCGTCACCCTTCGGTCCCAGCACAATGCCAGTGCAGCGCCGAGGGCTGGGGACCTGCGAGCCGAGGTGGGGGCTGTGGTATCCCAGCTTGGGGCTTCTCAGCCCCCCCGGGGCAGGACCCCCCTGCCTGCGGCGGCTGCTCCCAGGGTGAAGCCAGGGGGGGGGCTGTGGGAGGGTGCCCTGGGGCACGGTGGGGGCTGGATGGGATGAGCCCCCCAAGGTGGCCGGGGTGGCTTTGGTGGCTCTGGCCACTAGATGACCTTGGAGCTCCACTGGCCGCCCTGACCCCCCCACCGGGCTCCCATGCCCTGGCCCTGGCACCATCCGGGGGCTGTGGGTGCAGGGAGTGGGGTGTGGGGTGCAGGGTGCGGGTGTGGGGGGGTGCAGGACGGTGGGTGCAGCACGCAGGGAGCTGCTGGGTGCAGGGTATGGGCTGCAGGGTGCAAATCCCAGCTTTGAGGCTGCAGCACCACGCACTTCCCTGAGCCGCTGAGGGGGGGTTAGCTGGGGGGGGGGCTGCTTCAGTAGCCCCCAAATCCTCCCCCATTTGGCCACTGCCCCGAGGTGGCCTGGCCCCTGTCATCCCGTGTCCCCATGGGATGCTCATGGGGGTGAGGGCACCCAGGAAATTCTCCCTCCAACCCTCCACCCTCCGGGGACATTTTTGCCTCCACCAGCAGCTGGGCAGCCGGGCTTTTGTGGGTTCGGCGTTCCCCCATGGGTTGCGAGATGATGCGAGAGGGGTTGAGCCCTTACGAGCCACCAGCGCATCCCAACAGCACCCTGTCTCTGGGGAGCAGCGGGACCCCTTTAGCTCCCGGCAGATGGGAGGCAAAACCAGGGATCTGCGCTTTTGCTCCGGTCAAAGCTTCTCCGGTGCGGTGGGCAGCACCTACAGCTGCCGGGGGTTGAGTGTGTGTATTCTCTGATGTCTGATAGCGTGGCTGTGCACACAGCATTAGTGCATAGGAGGGTCTTCAGGGTGTTTTGCAAAGCCTGCGGAGCAGAGGTCCTGGGGACCCGCCTCTGCAGCAAGGCTGAGCGGAGGGGAAGAGTTCAGGACGAAGGCTAATTTGGGGGTTGCTGGGGCCCTGCGAGGCAGGATGCACCCTGCAAAGGGCCCTGCACCCGATGGATTTCCCACCCCATCCAGCCTCTCCGCAAGCCTGGCTGAAGAATTGGCTTAAGATAGCAGAGGCGATAGCTGCTGAGCAGCCCCAGGGAGAGGATAAGAACATGAGCGGCCCTTAAGTGACTGTTACTGGTGGCTTAGGCCAGTTTAGCTCCGATTTAGCTGATCTGGGTGACGAGGGAAGATCTAGTGAGCTGAGGGGTTCATGGGATTTGGAGGAAGAGCAGGAGGCCTTCCTCCCCCAGCCCAAACCTTCCTCCTCTGTCCAGAGGAGATGGAGGTGGGATGCCAGCCCTGGCAGGCCCTGTGCCTTTGCGATCTTTGGCATAATATCTTCCTTGATTGCACATCTCTCTCCTGCCTCCTTTATTTCCCATTTATCTGTGTTTTTGTTTGGTCACGCTGCCTGCGTCCCTCGCGCAACGTGGCGCGTGGCTGCCATGTCGTGTCCCTGCCGGAGCTATCCTCATCGGTTCCTCGCCATGCGTGAAGAAGCCGTTAAATTGTTGATCTGTCACCCCCAAAGCCCCGTCTCTTTGGGGTGGGCTCCCCGAGCTGAGACGGTGCCCCAGGGGACGTCGGGGTGGCGGAGCACCCCTCTCCTCCGTGCATGCTGCGGCAAAGCGGTCCCCAGGGTCCCCATATGGCTCAGGCTGTGCAGGGGGAGCAGCACCCCCAAAATCCTGGTGCTTGGCCCTGGGAGAGGATGGGAGACTTGGTGTGGGGGGTGTGTCACTTCTCACCAAAGGTGATCAGGGATATATAGGAGGCTGGGGGTGAACAGCCCCTGCATCTCTACAGGGGGGGTCCCCAAGTGGGGTCTTCTCCAGCGTGTAAGATGGGGGTCCCTCCCTATCCAAGAATGGGGATGGGGTGCTCTTCCAATGAGGGGTGGGGGGTAGGACATCCCAAATATCCCCTGGGCTTGGGGGGTGTGGGGGTGTTTCTCTGTATGAAGCCCTGCAGCAGTGTTATCCCAGAGCCAAGGGATGGGCTTTGGTGGGCACCTGGCAACCAGCCAGGGTCAACCCATCACAGCATCCCTGCCCAAAAATGGGGGGAGGCTTCCAGTGTCCGACCAGGGAGGGTGGGGGGGGAATCCCCAACCTAAGCCTGGGGCACAGCCCTTAAGAGAGGGGGGTCACTTTAGCTGGAGAATAAGGGGGTGCTCTTCCAATGCAGGGTGGCGGGTGGGACATCCCCAATATCCCCTGGGGATGGGGGACGGGGGGGGTCTGTCTGTACCATGGGGGGGGGGGATTGGGGTGTGACCCCTGCCCAAGAAGGGGGAAGGTGCAGGGGACCCCTCTACCCCAAAACCCAATGAGGGGAGGGTTTAACATGGTGGGGCTGTCCCCCCGCCCTGGAGGCCAGACCCGTGGAGGCACACCTGGTACCTGCCCCATAGGAGAGCACTACCAGCCCCCTGCCCCATAGCAGGAGCACCCCAACCCCACACCGGGGAGCGGTGCCTTGACCCCCACCCCACACCAAGAGGCGATGCCCTGACCCCCTCCCCACACCAGGGACCTCCACCCTGACCCCCATGCCACACTGCCACCCCCTGCCCCGACCCCTGCCCCACACCAGGAGCCTCACGCCGACCCCCACCCCACACTGGGGATCTCCACCCCGACCCCCACCCCACACCGAGGAGCGATGCGCCGACCCCCACCCCACCCTGGGGACCTCCACCCCGACCCCCACCCCACACCGGGGAGCGATGCCCCGATGTCCAGCCCCACACCAGGGACCGATGCCCCGGCCCCCTCCCCACACCGGGGACCCTCACCCCCACCTCCCCCCACCCCGAGGACCTCCAGCCCCACCCCCCCCCTTCCCACCCCCCCTCCCCTCCCACCCCGGCCCCTTAGGACCCCGCGGAGCCGGCGCGCAGCAGGTGCGGAGCGGAGCGCGGAGCGGGGCGGAGCGGGGCGGGGAGCGGCGGGGAGCCCGGCCGGGCCGAGCCGGGAGCCGGGAGCCGGGAGCCGGGAGCCGGGAGCCGGGAGCCGGCATGGTGCTGGGGCTGCAGCATCTCCTCACCGCCCTCCTTCAATTTTTCAGACGGGGCCAGCAGGTTTTCTTGAAGGTGGAGGACGCCGTGCCCGGCTCCGAGGCGTTACAGGTAGGGACGGCGGGGACCCCCCCCCCTCCATCCCACCCCACGGGTGCCCCCCCCCTCCTCCCACCCGGGACCCCCATCCCAACCGCGTCCCCTCCCACCCCAGACCCCCGACCCACCTCCCCTCCCACCCAGGACCCGGGGAAGCGGGGACTGGGGGAGCCTTGCTGAGCCCAGTCCCCACCCGGGCCCGGGGGTGCTGGGGGTCCCCGGGTTTATGGCTGGGGTGGGGGGGGACACCGGGAGCGCTGGGCGGGGGGGGGCGGTGGGGAGCGGAGGAGCCCGGGGTCCCGGTCCGCCGTACTCGGCGCTGCACGGGGTGTGCGGTGGGACCGGGGGCTGCGGGACCCCCCCCCACCCCGCGCCTGGGGGGCCGGGGGGGGGGCTCTCCCCAGCTCGCTTGTACTCGCTTCTCTCCCCGCTCCTTGGCGGAGGGCTGCGAGTCCCCCGGGAGAGCCGGGAACGGGGTCCTGCCCGCTGGGGAAACTGAGGCACGGAGCTGCGGGACCGGCCCGGGGGGGGGGAGCTGTGTCTGTGTCGTGTCCGCCTGTCGTGTCCCTCCCCGGGGCTTGGGGACACGTTGAGCTCCGTGTCCCGTCCCCCCCCCCGCAGGCACTCAGGAAGGAGGCGGCGGGCGGGGGGTGCGGATCCCGCCGGGTCGGAGGAAATGGGCTGGACCGGGCGGGCGGTCCCGGTCCCGGTCCCCGTCCCGGTCCCGGTCCCGGTCCCGGTCCCGGTCCCGGCAGCCGAGCCGGGAGCCGGGGCCGCGCCATGGGCACCCTCCAGGACACTGTAAGCAACCCCGGGGCGGGGGGGCGGGGGGAGATTCTGCCCAGTCACCCGGGGAAATGGGGACCCCGGGGGGTCGGTGACCTCCGGGCCGGGGGTGGAGAGGGCTGGGGGTCCCTTGTGTGCTGAGGGTTTTGGGGTGCGATGCGTTTGGGCATGCTTGGGAACGCGGGTCCTGTTTGTCTGGGGGTATCGGGGTGCTGGGGTTGGGGTCCCCACTTCTCTGTGTCCCCCTGCCCTGCTCTGCTCGCCGTGGGACCCCCGAGAGCTCACCTGCGGGCAGCTCTGCCTGGTCAAGGCGGGTGCAGGCAGCCTGCCCCACTGTGGGGCCAGTCCTCGGGGGGGTTGTGCTGGGAAGGGGGGGACCCCCATCAGACCCCCCGGCAGCACCCTGCCCCGAGTCCTCCCCACCCTCTGCTAGCACCAGTTGCACATTTTTGGGGAGGGAAGGCTGCACCCCAGCATGTGCATGGGAAAACGTTTGGTCCTTTGTGCTCCTGCACCTTCACACGCACCCGAATTTTTGGGGAAGGGGCTGCTTGGAGGGATTCACCCCAGCCCGGAACATTCCCAACCGCTCTCGCCGTCCGCCTGTCCACCATGCCGGATCCCCGACCCAAGTGCCGGGCAGCGCCGATGGTTTTGGGTGCGAGAGCCGTGGTCGTGGTCCCCGCTGCGTGCCCAGAGCTGGCCGGTGGGCTCGGGCTGGGCAGGAGCGCAGTGGGTGGCTCCGGGTTCAAGGCCGGAGCGAGGCAGGGACCCGGGGCTTTGCGCTGGGAAATGAAGGGAAGGAAACGTTTTCCGGGAAACAGCCGAAAGCTGCTGACGGAGGGAAAGGAGCTGAGCTGGGCTGGCCTGTGTCTGAGGTGGGGCCGGGGCTCGCCGTGGGGTGCACTGAGCCCCCCCAGGAGGGGCAGGATGAAGCTTGGGGACATCAGAGCTGTCACCCGGCACAGGGACAGGACGCGTGACTCCTTACTGGCCAGGGCAAGTGGCCCTCTCTGCGGTGCGGGGGTCCCTGTGACCCCTCTTGGTCCCAGACCCCCAGCACCCAACTAGCCCTGTCCCAGGAGGGTGGTTACAGCACCGAGCCCCGGCTGCAGCCCCCCCGAGGGGACCCAGAGGTGTGTGGGGACCTGGAAGGGAGCCACAAGCCCCAGTCCTGGGGGAGCAAAAGCCACCCAGATGCGTGAGAGGGGGCTGGTTTTAACCTGGAACACCAGCCTGGTCTGGGGGCTGCTGGGGTGGCACCGAGGAGGAGGAGGGGGACGCGTGCTGGGGCAGAGCTGCCCCATGGCCGTCCCTGGTGTGTGAGGCCACAGCAGCATGGGGCGAAGGGACGTGACCGGGGATGTGCGAGGGATGGGTGGCAGGGGACGGATCCTGCTGGGCTGCCCTGCTCCAGTGCACACCAGCCCAGGGTGGGCGAGGAACAGCTCATCCCCCCCCCAGAAATACTCTGGGACCCCAATCCCTGTCAGTGCCCTGAGTGCTGGCTGCATTTGGGACCCCCATCCCCAAGCCTGGGGAGGTATATAGGAGGTATATAGGGCTTGGGGCTTTATTACCCCTCCCACACCGGCCCCCCCAACCACCCCGCTGTGGGGTGAGGCTGAAGATGTCTGTGCCTCCTCTCCCTCCCAGCCGCTGGCCCCAATGCAATTACCCGCTGACTAGCCCATGAATCAAACCCTAATTGATAACATGTTCGCAGCCTGGCTAAGCAGGAAGGAGCTGGGGGGGGGCCATGCCATGCCCAGGGGCTGGGGGGGACGACACTCTCGGGCACCGCTTGCCCCCGCTCCCCATCCTACCCCAGGGGATGCCTACGCTGACCTGCCGGGGCTCGGGGTGCCTCGGCCAGCGGCGTGGGGCTGCTCCTGCCTCAGTTTCCCCGTGCGTGAGGCCGGCCGGGCTCGTTGGGTGGGGGACCCGTCGAGGGCGGTGCGGGGACATGGGTGTGCAGGCGTTTGTCCCGGCGCTGCCGGCGTTTCCTCCGGCGGACACGAAACACATCAGCAGGGCAATAAAGGGGAGGAAAGGGCCGCGGCGCACAATGCGGCAGGGGCGCTTCTTTCCATGACGTGGGGCAGGGCTGGCTTCCTCCCCCACCCAGCCGCAGGGCAGAGCGGGACCCCCAGACTGGGGTGGGTGGGTGGGTGGGTGCACCCTAGTGGTCCCCAGCCTGGGGGGTCCTCACTGGCAAAAGCTCTTTCTGCACGGCCGCTCCAAGAAGCAACTGCTCAAGGGTGCAGGATCAGCCCACGCCGGCATTGCGTGTGCCCCGGCACTGCTTTTTGGGGGGGGGCTGTGGGGTTCAGGCCGTGGGTCCCGGCCCTCTCATGCCCCACGGCATCACACCGGGCTTGTGGCCACCTGCAGGCATGTGGAAACCAGGCTGGGGTGCAGAAATGACCCAGGTGGGGTGGCACAGCCCTGCGTCATCTGGGGGGGGGGCTGCGCGCTGAGCCCACAACCTGGCTGGGGTGTGGGTGCTCCTGCTGCACCCCGGGCGGGGGGGGGTCTGCCTGCAGGCATCGGCACCGGGAGATGCGGAGTCGGGTTAGGGGCAGCCGGTGCTGGGAGGGGGCAGAATTTGACCTTTGGTGTTTGCTGGAGGGGAGGAATTTCTCACGCCGGGTCCGGCAGCGTGGCATCGTCCTCTCCAGCCGCGATGGGCACTGCGGCCGACCTTGACTTTTTGGAGCCGAGCTGAGACATTTTGCAGGGAGGTGATGGCAGAGATCCCCTGCCTGCTGCCTGCAAGGCCAGGCTGGGGGTGGCTCGGGCGCCCGGGGGGGCTCGCTGTGGGGACAACGGCATCCGTGGCAGTGCAAGGCGGACAGAGGGGTGAATTCAGCAGGGTCTTCTCATCCATCCCATACCGACGTGGCAGTCGGGGTGTTACTGGGGAGGGCTGAACCCGGTTCTCACCTGAGCCCCCTCCCAAGCACCCACAGCCACGGGAGGGTTCATCCCTAAAATGGGTTCCAGGGCTGAGCAGCCAAACCAGCTCCAGGGTGACCCTCTTGGAGTTGAGTCCGTGGACTTGGGGACCAGGCTGGGATCTGGAGCTGCTGGATCTTTGCAGCCGGATCCGGTCGCATCTGTGCCCCGGCTGCCCCATGGGCATGGGGGTGAGGATGCTGGGGACTCGCCCCGAGGAGGATGCGTGGGGAGGGAGATGCTGGGGGATGCGGAGGGGAGCAGATGGGGAGCAGGGCTGGTTCCTGAGACTCCCTGTTCTTGGCGCAGGAGAGGGGATCGCTGCTCCCAGCCCAGCTCCATCGGGATGCTGCCAAACCCAGAAGCAAATCCTCCCTGGCAGCTGTGTGTCAGCCAGAGCGGGGATTTTCTCTCTGCTTTTTGGCTCAGGCAGGTCCCCGCAGGCGCATCCCTCTGCCACCCACGTGCCGGGCAGGATGGTGCCCGTGGCTGTGGCGGGCGCATGATGCCTGGCACCTTTGGGTGCCCCGGAGCTGGCTTTGGGACCAGCCATAGACAAGGGGGTTGGAGATGGGACCCCCGGCCAACTGCCCGGCTGGGTGCTGATCCATTAAAGGCCGGCACTGGAAACCTTCTGGAATGGGGAACCATTTAATGGGTGGCTTTGGGCTTCCCCTGGCCGTGCCTCACTTTCCCAATCTGAGTAGTGAGATCCCCACAATTCCCAGACCCCTCCCCGGCAGCTGAGAGCTGGATCCTGTAACCAAACCCTCTTATATACGGAAAATAAAAGAGGTCTCCAGCAAATCCCCTGAGGGAGGCGGCTCTGCCAGCCCCTGGCCGCCCAGGCCCTGCTCCGGAGTGCTGCCCCAAATTGAATTCCTCCCCAGCTGCAGATGGCTGGGAATTCAATTTTCCCAGTTCCATCAGAGGCTGATAAATAAACTCCCTAATCACTGCACAGATCCCATTAGTGCTGACTGCGCCGGGAGGGGATGCGGGAATACTGCATCTCCCCTTCCCATCCCACCGCTCGAAGTCCCCACCCATGGGACCTGGCTGTCCCCATCCCTCCAAGCCCCTCTCCGGCCGCATCCCCGGAGCGCCTGGGGAGGAGGTTTTGCCACGATGCTCCCGAGCAGAGCCAGGCCAGCGGAACCTCGGCACGGCTAATCCACCAGAAAACATCTAGGAAAGTCTTTAAAACCCAGCCAGGAGGTGCTGGTGGCCGGCGGGGACGGGAAGGGGACCGTGTGCCAGAGAAAGCCTTCCAGGAACGGCACGTCCCGGGGATGCACATGGTGCCAGCTTCCCCCCGGCACTGCCTGCAGCCGGGGCCCTGCGGCAGCGATGCTCGGCCCCGTGCCCGGCTCTGCCACCGGTGCCAGCGCCGAAGGCTCGGTACCGGCCACCCCCGGCAATTGGGTGCCCGGGTGGGCACGGCAGCTGCTATAAATGTCCGTGTCCCTCGGGACAAAGGCGGTCAGGTACCAGGGATGCTTCTAATGATGGAGCAGTTTCCCTGCGCCTGCCTTGGGAGGATGGAGACGGCTCCGGGGCTGCAGCCGTGGCACAGGGATGGTGTGCGGTGCCCGTGGGATTAGAGGAGGATTTTAGGGACTGGCGTGGCTTTGCCCTCTTTCTGCCCAGATGGCCCCTGAGCCCTGGCGGGGGGCTGGCATCGCCTGCCAGGATGCGGCTGGTGGTCCAAGCGGATGCTCAGCCAGGACCATTTTCTGGCCTGAGTTTGCAGGATGGCCCCAGCTGCATCCCCATCCCATCCATGGGATCACCCCGCCAGGTCTGGGCACCCCCTGGTCCTGTGTACCCCACAGCCGGGCCCGTTCCCCCCCCGTCCCTGCCTATTCCCATCCTCCGGTGTGTTATTTATCGGCACTGCAGCCTTGCGGGGCAGGCAGCTCCGCGTGGGAACAGAAGGGCGGCCGGGTCAGGTCCCTTCCTGGAGATGCTGGGGTGTCACTGCAGCACTGCTGCACCCCCAAAATGGGCTGGGGCAGGAGATGGTGGGCTGAGTGGGGTCCTGGTCCCCTTGTCTGCCACAGGACATGGGTTAGGGACAAGTGACATGGGGCTGAGTGGGGTCCACGTCCCCTTCCCCACCACGGGACATGGGTTAGGGACAAGTGACATGGGGCTGAGCAGGGTGCAGGCAGCATTGCAGGCAGCAGCCCTGGCTGCAAGGTGCACGGGGGGTCCGTGGTGGTCCCCGGGGTGGGGGGGTCCCCACGGGCGGGCAGGGCTGTCTGACCAACCATTTGTCTGCTCCTCGCAATTCGTTTCCCACCGAAATAACAACTTCCCTTCCCTTCCCTTCCCGGCGGGAGAGACCCCCGGCCCTTTCCAGCTCCGCTCTTATCAACAACTAATTAGCGGCAAATCGTTTGGCCAGCCCGGCCGGGGACTGCTGTTCCAAGAAGGCCGCGATGTTCTTGGGGACGGGAAATCCTTGAGGAGGACGGCCGCGGTCCCGGCCGTTTGTCCTGCCCGACAAAGGGACATCAACAGGAAGCGACCTTGACTCCGGCCCTGTTCCATCGGCCCCGGGAGGCGAGGCCGGGATGCGGGGGGACGACCTGGGGAGCATCCCTGAAGGTCTCAGGGGATGACGTTAGGTTGGAAAATTTGCTTGTGAAATTAAAAAGCCCCGCTCGGAGACTGCGGCGTCCCCAGGGAACGTCGGTCCACCTGATCCCAGTCTGCGCAAATGTCCTCTGCAAACAGCCTTTGCAAACAGGCCCATGCAAATATTCCTCGTGCGAACGGCCCCGTGCAAACTGGCCTGTGCAAATGCCCCGTGCGAATGGTTTGAACTGCCTGTGCAAACTGGCCTGTGCAAATGCCCCACGCAAACTGCGCTGTGCAAAGAATCTGTGCCAACTGCCCGTGCAAAGCACCCTGTGCAAATGGCCTGTGCAAATGCCCATGCAAACTGCATCGTGCAAACGGTCTGTGTAAACCGCCTGTGCAAATCGCCCTATGCAACTGGCCTGTGCAAATGCCGCATGCAAATGGTTTGCACTGCCTGTGCAACTCGCCCTGTGCAAACAGCCTGGGCAAACTGCCCCGTGCAAATGGTTTGCACTGCCTATGCAAACTGCCCCGTGCAAATGGCCTGTGCAAACCGCCTCGTGCAAATGGCCTTGTGCAGGTTGCCCCATAAAGACCACCCTGCACTCGCCGCCGGGGCTTGCGAGCCCGGCTGCCCGCCGTGTGCCTGGCAGGGCGATGCCGTGCCAGCCACCGCTCTCCGCCGGGCTCAACTGTGATTATGTTGCAGCCTCATCAGCTGGGACTCACTAATAGACCGAGAGCACCTGAAATGACTTTTAAAGTGCTATTTAAGGAGAAGCAAACAGCTCACGCTGGTGCAGTTAGTCAGCTCTCTCTGCCCGTTGGGTGGTGTTGAAGGCTGCGGTTAAGTGTGGCAGGCTCAAGCGAGTCCGGCGCACGGGATGCGCTGAGCTCCGGGGCCGATGCCGGGCTCAGCACAGCCCTTCCCATCCGGACCCAACCCCAGTGCCACCCGGAGCTGGTCCTGCACGGCTGCAACCCTGCACAGCTGGGGAAACTGAGGCAGGCGCGGGCGCCCAGGGCTCCTAGCATGCTTTTTTCGGGTGGCTGATCCCACAGGTTTGCATCCTCCGGCTCTGGGAAGCCTCAGCCCAGCATCGCTGGATGCCGGGGCAGCTCCGTGCCAGGCTGCTGCCCGCCGGGGCCCAGCTCCTCATCTATCTGCTGCAACAGGACCCCGGGCAAATGACCGCGGGGAGGCAAGAGATATCCCAGAAGTGTTTCCTTCCCGTTTACCTTCATTATCCTCCTATAAAAGATGAGGTAATTAAGGAGCTACCTCGGGTTACAGGTTGTTGCTGCCTGATGAGATTAAAGCAATGTAATTTGGGATCGAAAGCAGTGCTCTAATCCGGGATGGGCAGGCTCGGAGGCGATGGATGTTTTCCCGGCTGGGGTTGGGCAGAGCTGCTGGTTCTCTTTGTCTGTCTGTCTGTCCATCGCTCCATCCTCTGCTGCCCTGGACCTTGCCCCAGGGATGTTGCTGCGGGGGTTATCAGGGATGCTGCCTCCATATCCCCACCACGATGGAGAGGATTCCCTGGGGAATGGTGGCTCTGGGGCTGGGGGAAGGATCCTGGAGCAGTATGGGTACGGTGACAGGGACCTCAGCAGTGTCACTGCCCACAGCAGAGCTGGCTGGAGGTGACAGCAGAAGCTCCTGCCTACAGTGGGACCTGCTGCGTTCCGGAGTCGCTTCCCTGCTCCGTGCCTCAGTTTCCCCACTTGCACCGCAGCGTTTTAGCCCGGCGATGTTCTCTGCCTGCAACAGGGCTCCTGCCTGGCCCTGCCTGCTTGTTGTCAGCTCCGCGTTGCTAACACACAGCCAGAGCTTGGCTATATTTAACTGCCGCGGCTGGAGCATGGGGCCGTGCAGCTGGGGGGGGGGGCAGCGGGGAGCAGCCCCCCAGGGAGGGGAGCGGGGCTGGGGGGCTCAGCATTGCCAGAGGCGAGGGGGAGGCAGGAGAGGAGGATGAATCACGGCTCAGGGATATTTTTAACATCGCCAGATTGCTTGGCAAATGCTTGGGCAGGGCGGCGCGGGCGCCGGGGCTGGGTGTTTGCTTGCAGCCACCGGCTGCTGGGGCTCAGCCTGGGGGTCTGGAGCGGGGGGGGGGGTGCTTGGCTGCTCCCCTGGGATCCTGGGGCGTGAGCATGGTGTTGTCACCCTGCTGCCACGCACTGGAGAGGTGGCAAAGGAAGGGACGTCTGTCCCCGTGCCCTGGGAGACAACCCTGGGAGCGATCAGTGGGGGCAGAAGGGGGTCCTGCACCAGCATCTTCCTCTGCAGAGGGGAGGCGGGAGGGGAGAAAGTGGCCTAGAGAGGAGAAAGTGATGGGGAAAGCCAGAGCTATGGCATGGGAGAGGGCCTGGATGTCCCTGCCTGTGGGCACCGACCCGCTGCCTGCAGGTTTGGGGACAGGCAGGGAGCCCCTGGGGCTGCCCTGGCCAGGGGGGGTGACCCGAGCACCCGGGCGTCCCCAGGCTGGGGACACGGGGACCGGCGAAGGGCTGTGCCGGCGGAGGCAGGCTGCCTCCCAGATGGCAACGAGCGGCGGCAGGAATACAAATGTGATTTGCTTTTTGCCTGTCAGACGGGAGAACGCAACGAGATCCAGAGGCTGGCGGCTGCGGCCGAGCCGGCGCAGGCTAAAAATGCATCCGATGGGAAGACCCCAAGGTGGGAGGGAGCCGAGCCTCCAGCCCCGGCTCTGCGGGACCGCGATGGGGCGACCACCCCGGCCGGGCTCCCAGCCCGGGCAAGCAGCCGTGGTCATCCTCCTTGTCGAGGGCTCTGCTCTGCAGGGGATGCCCCGGCGAGCAGCAGGGTCTGGGAGATGCTCCTCGGTCTTTGACGCCTGCAAACACCCTGCGAGAGGCAACGGGGCTGGTGTGAGAGGGCCTGGGGGCTGGCGGGGGGGTCCTGGCTGCACCGGGGCTCTGCCGGCTGCAGGGCTGCCATCTCTCACCCCGTCTGCTGCCGGAGAGGGCTTAGGGCAAAGCAATAAATGGGGCAATGGGGGGACTTTTCCCTGCCCCAGACCCCCCCCTCGCTGTACGCCGTGCCCTCAAACATCCCCATCTCTTTGCACCCCGAGCCGGCAGCCCGGCAAACACATTGGGTAACGTTTGCCCATGGGTGGGGATGGTGCCTGTGGGACGTGGGTACTGGGGGGGGGCGGAATGCGATGCCCGTGGGCACAAAAATCTGCGTGCTCAGCATCTTGGATGATCTAATTTGATTTGGGTGCCCCAGCTCAGGGAGTGAAGTCGTCCAGACGGAGCGTTGTCTGGCTTCATCCCGACGGCGATCGCTCACGCAGGGGCTAACGCACTAACCCACTTACAGAATTAATTGGGATCATTTCCCTCGCGTTCCCAGGTGGATAAAGTCCCGTGGAAGGGGCAGGAGCCGGGCTCTGAGGGCTCGCAGGGAGATGGACGCCTCCAAGCTCGCAGGGTTGTGTCGGTCAAATAATTTACTTGTAGTTTTTATGGCAAAAGCTGGGCTTGAAGCTCAGCCGGGAGATGATTCATTTCCTCGAGGTTCCTTGGCCCCGCAGCAAGCAGGGGCTGCTGTCCCCACGGGGACGGCACGAGGAAGGACGCAGCAAGAGCCTGCTGCTGAAGCCTGGGCTGATGCCAGCATCCTCCCTTGGAGCCAGCACCCATGGGTGCTCCCGCAGCGATGGCAGGACCCAGCCTGGCTGCAGACCTGGCTCCCCCCAGCCCAGGACCCCTATCCTCAGCCTGGGAGCTGGGCAGGACACCCAGCCCCGGCCCCCCCTTGCAAGGCAGGGTGGGGGTCCTGCAGCCCAGCTCCACGTCCCTCCAGGAGCAGGATGCTCCCAGGCGCTGGGTATCGCTGCCTCGCTTTCTGTGCCTCAGTTTCCCTTTGGTTAAAGAGGAGCCCAGTGGGTGGCAGGTCCTGGATTTGAGCTCTTGCTGGTGCTAACTCCACTTGCCAAGTGCCCAGGTGCCCCCCCCCCTCAGAGAGGGACCCCAGCTTCTAGGTACCCCCGAGGGTGCTCAGCATCCCAGCGGGTACCTCGTTGCACTGGATCCCGCCTCTCCCCGCTCCGAGGGGGGGCTCCTCCTCACCCTGGGGGGGGGCTCTGGGCAGGGGAGCATCACCCTGAGCTCCCCCATGGGGGAAAAATCATCTCCATCCATTGCCCAGGAGCGAGGCCAGCGGAATGAGCACAAGCCCCGAGGCATGAGACCCAGCAAGCGCAGGTGCTGGTGGGGGGGATGCGGGAGCTCCCCCTCCGGTCCCTCTCCGTCCCCATGGCAGGCGTGAGAGGAGCCTTTCCGGAGAGGAAGCCGGCCAGGATGGGATTTCTCTATTCCATAAACATCCAGAGAGGCCAGGGTGGGGGGGCAGGGGGGGGGTGAACCCAGCTGCTGCTGCTGGTGGGGGTGAGCAGGGGGATGGATCTGTCCCAGAAATCTCCACTCAGCGTGTAGCCATCCCTCCCCGAAAAAAGTCACGTTTTTGCTGCTGGTGAATTCCCTCCACTGGAAAAGATGCTTTTCCATCCCAGCAGGGTCTGTTGGAGCCTGGGGTGGGACGAGTGGGACGAATGGGGGGGGCTATGCTGGGGGTTCCCACCATTGCATGCCTGGGTACGGGATGCTGCCGCTGCTCTTTGAAAGGAAAGAGGGAGAAAAAAAATAGGGGGAAAATAAAAAGGTGCCATTTTCCATCGGGAGGAAAGCAGCTCGTGCTCCGGCCAGCTGGGAGCTGAGGTTTGGCTTTGCCGAAGCCGTGGGGGTTTGTGCCGCGCGGGGCCGTGCTGTGCCCTGGCTCGTGTCGGAGCAAAGACAAATTGCTTACTCTAATGAGATGAATGGCTTCATTAATCACTCGATGGCTCCGGCGGGAAATATTGAGGCAGATAGGGCTCCGGCGTTGCGCCGCGCCGGGGGATGCTGGCGTGCCAGCCGAGCGGAGCCAGCAAAATCCCTGCCGGCACCGCGGTCCCATGGGGTACCCGGGGGGTCAGCGATGGCACGTGTCACCCAGTCAGCTCGGGTGTCTGGTAGAGCGAGACCAGCGTCCCCATCCTCCCAGGCCCGAGCAAAGCTGACACCAGTCCAGGTTGATGGTCCCACTGGGCCACGGCTGCTGTCTGTGCCGCGGGGACCCGCGCAGGGACCGGGACCGGGACCGGGACAGGGACAGGGACAGGGACAGGGTGCTGGTCCCCTGCTCTAGCCTGCTCTGCAGGAGCAGCATCCTCAGCTCCTGGGGTTGTCAGTGATGCCCAGCGCTGTGCCGTGTCCCCTGCCCGCCGGGTCTGGATGGGTACCAGAGCTGCTGCCTGCACCCTGTCCCTGGGTCTGGCCCCCAAATCCTCCCCCCCAAGCACCCATCTCCTGGCATCCCCGTCCCAGGCGGCATTTTCGGAGCTGCTGGGCATGCAGACCTCGGGATGAGGGTGTCAGGCTTTGCTCTGACAGCTGGGAAATGCAATCGCTCCACGCTTCCCCCCCACTTCAGTGAAGTTAATTAACCCTCCATGCCCTCCGGGGAAGCGTTATTATTGCTCTGCCCTCCAGGGAAGCTGGGACGCGGAGCAGGCGCTGGCAGCGGCGGATGGGGAAGCCTCTCCCGCGGAATGTTTGGGTCCCCTGCCCTGATGGGTGCAGGTCTAGGGGCTGTGGTGAGCCCAGCTCGGTGGGTCCCGGTGACATCCCCAGTGACAGCGATGGGGTGGCTGATGGCTTCATCTCCTCGCCGGGTGCTGGAGCATCCCACTACACCAGGGATGCGTGTGCCAACACGGCCTCATCCAAACACGCCGGCCCAGCCAAGTGTCCATGGAGCTGGGGACAGATCCGGAAAGCCCCCCGCTTCCGTGTCTCCCAGCTGCAGCCCCCAAACTGGGGTGGTGCCTGGCTGGGACCTGTGGGGCAGAGTGCCAGGAGCAAGATGTGGGGGACCCCATCCCCTCGCTGCCAACCCCAGCGTCCCAGGGGATGGTGAAGCAAGCTCGGCTTGCCATGCAAGTGCCTGGCTTTGGGAGGCTAATTAGCCCCTTAATTAGTTCCTTGGCAGAGATGCAACCTGGATCCCAGGCTGCGGAGAGCACACCAGTGCCCGCTGGCATTCAGGGGTGCTCCCTGCGCAGGTTGGGGATGCGGGGGGATGGATCCTGCCCCTCCATCCCGCAGCGGCAGGGTAAGGATACAGCGGGTGCATGGTGCCTGCACATTGCCTGCAGTGGGGATCCATCCGTGGGAGCCAGAGCGGGATAACCCCCTCCCCGTGTCCCCCTCTCCAGTTTGCGTGACGGCCCCAGGACGTACATCACCTCTGCGGCAAACGCAGGGACCTGGCACATCACCGCATCCCGCTGGAGGAGGGACCCCCTTCCACATCAGGAGGGGAATTGGGGAGGGGGGGTATATACAGGGAAACCTGTGCCCCCCGCCCCATTCCTGGTGTGGCTCCCAGCTCTCCCGGTGCCCTGGGTGCCTGCAGGGACTTGCTGCTTCAGCTCCCAAGTGGGGTCATTAAATAAAAGCAAGAAACAGAGCTGACAGCGGGGCCCCAGCCGGGCTGAGCCTGCGGCGGGATCGGCCCGGCCCGAGGCCATCGGGAAATACTATTTATGGCAATAAACGGGATGCGGTCGGGATGGCGGCTCCGACCGCGCGCTGGCTCCCTGCCCAGCGCGGAGCAGGGCTGCATCCTGGCAGCAAAAGGGTGCAGAGCCCTGGCCGCAGCTCGGCAGCATCCCCAGGGCTGAGCAACGTGGGGCGAGGGGCGTCCGGCAAAACCTCCCGCTGCGGGCTGGAGGAGCTGGGCTGGGAGTGGGATGAGTGGGATGAGCGGGATGAGTGGGATGAATGGGATGAGTGGGGTAAGCAAGACTAGTGGGACAAGTGGGACGAGCGGAACAAGTGGGATGAGCGAGTGGGATGAGCAGGGTGAGTGGGATGAGTGGGACGAGCAAAACGAGTGGGACAAGCCAGACGAATGGGATGAGTGCGATGAGCAGGATAAGCGGGACAAGTGGGATGAGTGGGATGAGTGGGACAGGCAGGATGAGCAGGATGAGTGGGATGAGCAAGACGAGTGGGACGAGCCAGACGAATGGGACGCGTGGGACGAGCAGCATAAGTGGGACAAGTGGGATGAGCGAAATGAGCAGGATGAGCGGGATGAGCGAAATGAGCAGGATGCCCTTCCCGGGCCAGCCCTGCTCCCCCCACCTCCTCCCCGCACAGCAAACACTCCCGCCTGGCTCCGCTGCTCTCTCTTCATCTTGGGGATGGGTTTTTTTTAGCTCCTGCAGCTTTTTCCACCCCCTCTGGGGACGGACCCGGATTCCTGGCCCTATTAAAGCCATCACCCGCGTCCAGCTGCCACCTGTCCGTCCCCGCGCCGACCGTGCCGCCGGCATTTGATGCTCCGAACAGCCCCGGGTGTCCCGCTCGGGCTCTGCCCCATCTCCCCCCCGTGCACGACGGGGATGCTGAGTCGCAGCGGAGGGACCGGAGGGACAGAGGGACGGCAGGACGGACACCCGGCCGAGGCCTGGCTGTATTCTACAGTGCATGTGTCTCCAGTGTGAGTAAGCGACTGGAGATGCAGCCCTGTTGGAATAACAGCCAGCGCCGATGTCTTCAGCTGGAAGTGCCACCGCCGCCGCCGGCCACGCTCCCGCCCGCCGTCCCCGTCCCGCCGCGGGGTCGTTAATCCTCAGACGAGCTTTCAGCGCCCGCGAGTTGTTTTATCCGACTCCTCGCCCCGTTTCTGTTCCCCGTTGGTGATTTGTGGCGGCGCTGGCAGGGGAACGGCAGGAATTTTCCTGCCTGCGGGGCTCCCTTTGGGTGCCCGGCAGGAGCCACGGTGGCCACGGCTGCGCCCCGGCACCCTCCGGCAAACCCAAGGGATGGGGGGAAGCAAAGGGGGGAGCGTGGTCCTTCCACCCCGTGCACCCTATGGGTGTCCCAGGGTGGCGTGGCATGGGGAGGGGGGGACGGATCCGGGCTGGCCCCCTGTTTATTAATGCAAAGGAACCAGCACTGCCTCAAATATTTAAGGGAAGGGCAGCCACGTGCTGCCCTGCCTGCCCTGCCGGCACCGCGGGCAGGAGCTCAGCCCGTGCGCGGAGGATTGAAGAAGTCTGAGGGTGAGGAAGGAAGCGGCAGCACCTGGAGGGAGACGAGGTGTTGACATGGCTAGTGTAGGTGTCGTTGTGGCTAGTGCAGGCATTGGCACGACTAGTGCTGGGAGTGGCTTGCCTAGTGCAGGCATTGACCTGGCTAGTACAGGCGTTGACACGGCTAGCGCAGGCGTTGGTGTGGCTAGCACTGGGGGTGGTGTGGGAAGCACTGGAGGAGGTGTGGCTAGTGCAGGCATTGACATGGCTAATGCAGGTGTTGGCATGGCTAGTGCAGGCATTGACGTGGCCAGCACTGGGGGTGGCATGGCTAGTGCAGGCACTGACATGGCTAGTGCAGGTGTTGGTGTGGCTAGTGCTGGGGGTGGCGTGGCTAGTGCTGGCATTGGTGTGGCTAGTGCTGGGGGTGGCTTGGCTAATACAGGCATAGATGTGGCTACTGCAGGCATTGGCATGGCTAGTGCAGGTATTAGTGTGGCTAGTGCAGGTGTTGGCGTGGCTAGGGCTGAGGGTGCGTGGCTAGTGCTGGCATTGGCATGGCTAGTGCTGGAGGTGGCTTGGCTAGTCCAGGCACTGGTGTGGCTAGTGCAGACATTGGTGTGGCCAGCACCGGGGGTAGCATGGCTAGTGCTGGCACTGGCATGGCTAGTGCTGGGGGTAGCGTGGCTAGTGCAGGCATTGGCGTGGCTAGCACTGGTGGTGGCATGCCTGGCACAGGCACTGGCACTGCTGGTACAGAAACTGGTTTGGCTAATGCTGACACCGATGTGGCTCGTGCTGGCGTTGGCGTGGCTCGTGCAGCCGTCGGCGTGGCTAGTGCAGGGCTGTGTGTACCCAAGTGTGGCTTCACGGCCACCATCCTGCAAACGGGGACACCCTCCCCGTGCCACCCCTGCGGGGCCGGGTCTCCAGCCCAGTGCTCCCAGTATGCTGCCACGCTGAGCCCAGTGCACCCCCCCCCCCCCGGGTGTTGCAGCCTCTCCCACTTTCCGGGGACCCCCCAGCTCCCCCGTGACGGCCATTGACCAAAAAGGGACATTCTGGCCCCAAAAAGGAGCTAGCCAGGCTGGAGGGTGCTCCGGAGGGGGGTGGCCAGCGCTCTGGGGGAAGGAGGACCCGTGCCATGGGGGTCTTGGGGACATGCGGGAGGGGGCCCGGTTCCCCGGTGCCCCTCACCGTGGCTTCAGGCCACCTTAACCCCCCCCCGCCCTGCTCTGCTCTCTCCCCAGGACGCCCTGCTGAGCCTGGGGGCCGTGCTCGACGTCTCCTGCCTGCGGGACGCCCTCCGCCATGCCCTCGTCTCCCTGCTGCCCAGAGTGGTAGGTGGGGGGGGGGGGGGAAGGGGCCCGATCCTGGGTCTCTGAGACATGCCCCCCCCCCGCCCTGGGGCTGGGGGGAGCCCTGCGGGTGGCAGATTCTCTGCTGGCTGATACTGAGGTTGAGCCTGGGGTGGGGGGTCTCCTCCTCCCCGACCCATCTCAGCGTCCTTCCCCCATACGGGCCACGTGTCGCTGGTCCCCTGGTTGCCATTTTAAGCATAAAATTGCTCACGGGTCGACTTTTGTGACTCTCAGTCCCTGGTCCTACGTGGTCCCCCCAGTAGCAGGCAGGGAGCGGCACAGACCCCCCCCCCCCCAGGAGCCGCAGAGCCCCTAACCCTCTCGTGGCCCTGGGGTGCTGGTGGCCCCGGTGCCAGTGGTGGCCCCCGGGGTGCTGGTGGTGGCCCTGGGGTGCTGGTGACCTTGGTGCTCACGGTGTCCCTGGTACTGGTGGTGGGCAGGCGTCATGCCAGCGCCGTGGCGCGGGGAGCCGCAGCCGTGGCCACGAGGCCAAGGGCAGGGCTGGGGTCCACGGGACCCCCGGAGCCGTCGGGCAGCGGGGCTGGGGCACCCTGGCCATGGGGGGTCCAAAGGAGAGGGGGGGCGTGCACGTGCGAGTGTGCACGGGCAGGTGTGCATGCATGTGCGCCTGCCAGAATGTGTGCGGGTCTGCGCGCGTGTGTGCGCAGGTGTGCATGTGCGTGTGTGTGCAGGTGAGCGTGCACGCTTGTGCACAACTGTGTGTGTGTGCAGGTTTCTGTTCGTGTGTGCGTACGTGAGTGTGTGAGTGTGCATGCGTGGGTGTGTACGTGTGTTTATGTACATGTGTGGCTGTGTGTGTTTATGTGTGGGTGTGCATGTGTGTTTATACATGTGTGCTATGTACATGTGTTTATGTACATGTGTGGGTGTGCACATGTGTTTACATACATGTGTGGGTATGCACACGTGTTTACATACATGTGTGGGTGTGTTCATGTGTTTATGTACATGTGTTTTGTGTCCATGTGTATGTGTAGGCATGTACATGTGTTTACATACAAGTGTGGGTGTGTTCGTGTGTTTATGTACATGTGTTTTGTGTCCATGTGTATGTGTAGGCATGTACATGTGTTTACATACATGTGTGGGTGTGTACGTGTGTTTTTGTGTGGGTATGTATGTGTGTTTATGCACATGTGCAGGTATGTACATGTGTTTATGTACATATGTGGGGGTGTATGTGTGGGTATGTACATGTGTTTATGTACATATGTGGGTACGTGCATGTGTTTACGTACATGTGTGGGTGTGTACGCGTGTTTATGCACACGTGCGGGTGTGCATGTGTGTTTATGCCTGGGGTGTCGTGTCTCTTGCCCTGGGAAAGCCCCATGCACCTGGGGAAACTGAGGCACGCAGTGCCGCCCCGGCCGGTCCCTGCAGAGCCGGGCTGGGGGAAGCGGCGCGGGGGCAAGGGCCCGCTGAGCCCACGGTGGGACGGGGGCGAGGGTCCGGGGGGGGGTCCCCATCCCTCAGCGCCGCCCGCCCTCCCGCCCCCCAGGAGCACGTCTACATCTACCTGCTGGATGGGGAAACCCGGCTGATCTGCGACGACCCCCCCCACGAGCTGCCGCCCGAGGGGAAGCTCAGGTGAGCCCTGCGCGCGCGCGGGGGACACGCGTGCCCACGCGTGCTGCGCGGGCCCCCCCCGAGTGTTGGGGTCCCATCGTCCCCCCCCCGGGGCGGTGGCTCAGGGTGTCCCCGTCCCTGCAGGGATGCGGTGCGGAGGCAGAAGCGGCTGGAGTGTGGGGGGCTGCCCCCCGCCGAGCTCCCTGGCCGGCAGCTGGGCCCCCTCGCAGCACCCCTGGCCCCCGGCACGCAAGGTGGGGGCTGCGGGGAACGGGGGGGCATATCGGTGGGGTGGCTGGGTGGGTGGGAGAACGGGGGGGTATAGGGGTGGATGGGTGGGTGGATGAGTAGATGGATGGGTGGATGGATGCGTGGGTGGGTGGATGGATGGATGGATGGATGGATGGATGGATGGGGCGATGGATGGATGGATGGATGAGTAGATGGATGGATGGATGGATGGGTGGATAGATGGATGGATGGATGGGGAGATGGATGGGTGGATGGGGAGATGGATGGATGGATGGATGGGGCGATGGATGGATGAGTAGATGGATGGATGGATGGATGGGTGGATAGATGGATGGATGGATGGATGGATGGGGCAATGGATGGATGGGGAGATGGATGGATGGATGGATGGGTGGATAGATGGATGGATGGATGGATGGGGCAATGGATGGGTGGATGGATGAGTAGATGGATGGATGGATGGATGGGTGGATAGATGGATGGATGGATGGGGAGATGGATGGATGGATGGATGGGGCGATGGATGGATGAGTAGATGGATGGATGGATGGATGGGTGGATAGATGGATGGATGGATGGATGGGGCGATGGATGGATGGATGAGTAGATGGATGGATGGATGGATGGGTGGATAGATGGATGGATGGGGAGATGGATGGATGGATGGGGAGATGGATGGATGGAAGAGTTGGTAGATGGGTGGGTGGATGGGTTGATGGGTGGATGGATGGGTTGATGGGTGGGAGAGTTGGTAGGTGGATGGATGGGTGGGTGGATGGATGGGTGGATGGGTGGGTGAATGTATGTATGGATAGATGGGAGGCTTGGTGGGTGGATGAGCCGGTGGATGGGTGGGTAGATGGGCAGGACAGTCAGTAGGTGGGTGGGTGGGTGGATGGATGAGTGGGAGAGGTGGTAGGTGAGTAGGTAGATGGATGGGTGGGCATAGGGGTGGTTGGATGGATGGATGGATGGATAAATGGGTGGGTGGGTAGATTGATGGGTGGGTGCATAGATGGGTGCGTGAATTGATGGGTGGTTAGATGAGGAAGTGGATGGGACAAGACGGCATGCAGATGGGTGGATGGGTGATGGGTGCACATACAGGTGGATGGAAGCGGGATGGAGGGGTGAGGGACAGGTGGGCACTGGGACTGATGGGTGCCTGGGGGACAAGTAGGCATGGAGGTGGATGGGTGAGTGGATGGATGGATGGATGGATAGGTGGGGACAGGTGGACAGATGGGTGGATGAGGAATGAGCCAGTGAAAGAGGGGCAGGTGCACAGACATGGATGGATGGGAGGACGGGTGGGTGGGTGACACGTGGGGACATGCACCCCGGGGGCTCAGTGCCACAGCCCCGGGCTGCCCCCGGTGCCCGCTCAGGACCGACCCTCTCTCGGCTTGCAGTGCTCATCATCCCGCTGGTGGACAAGGACAGCGGGGCTGTGGTGTGTGTCATCCTGGTGAGTGTGGGGACGTGGGCAGGGCTCTGGGGGACAGGGACGGGGCCCCGAAGCTTGGGTCCACATGCCACAACCCCCCTCCAGGTACACTGCGGCCAGCTGAGTGACTCTGACGAGCAGAACCTGCGTGCGCTGGAGAGACACGTGAGTGACCCCGGCTTGGCCGTGGGACCTGGCGCTTGGGGACCTGCCACCCCCTTTGCCAAGCCCCCCCGTCCCTTGTCCCTTACGCCCCTCCTTGCAGACCCTGGTGGCATACCAGCGCCTGCAAGCCCTGCAGAAGCTGCAGCCCTGGCCGCAGGTCAGCCTCTCCACCAGCTCTTCCCAGAACTCCCTGGCCAAGCCCGAGAAGGCGCCCGACAGCGGCTACAGCGATCTGGACTGCAAGATCCTGCAGCTCTGCGGTGAGGCTGGGCGGAGCACCGGGGGGGGGCAGTGAGCGGACAGGGTGAAGTTGGGGTGCTGAGCCCCTCACGGCACTCTCGCCCCTTGTGCAGGTGAGCTGTACGACCTGGATGCCGCCTCACTCCAGCTCAAGGTCATCAACTATGTGAGTAGTTTGCCCCCCCTGGCCGCCCCTTGCCCTCAGCCCCAGGACATACTGGGGAGCCCTGTTTTATTTTAAAAAAAAAAAAAAAAAAGAAAACCCCCTAAAACAAACAAACATCTCAAGCGTCAGCGATGCAGCCATCGGTAGTGACCAGAGTGAACAGCCTTGTAATAACTATCAATAGTGTCCAGAGTTAACAGTGCCACCCTAACCACAGAAACTGCAAAAGAGAATCTATGGGTCCCCCTCCTGCTCTCTAGTGTCCTGCACACAACCCTCAGCAGTGTCCAGAGTGAACAGCTTTGCCCTCACCATCAGTAGTCTCCAGAGTGAACCTGATCAGCCACAGGGAAGAGGTTCTAGGGTGGCACCTGGCTCTGTGTGGCACGTACGGGTACCCTGGGCACAGGGAGGCAGAGGAGGGGCCAGCTTCTGCCCAGGGGGGCTTAGGGCAGGCTGGGGTGCTGACCCCCGCCCTCTGCCCCCGCAGCTGAAGCAGGAGACCCAGTCGCTCTGCTGCTGCCTCCTGCTCGTCTCTGAGGATAACCACCAGCTCTTCTGCCAGGTGGGTGCCACCAGGCCGGTCCCCCCACCCTGACCCCCCCCTCCATGGGGTCAGTGGGTCCCATTGCACCCCCCCAGGCACAGCTCCATGGGGCTCGGCCACCATCCCATGGCAGCTCACCCCCCCTCCTACCCATCTCTTCCAGGTGGTGGGGGACCGGGTCCTGGAGGAGGAGATCAGCTTTTCGGTGAGCGGGATGGGGGGGGGGGGGTGGGGGGTACGGAGCTCTGGGGAGGGGGGGCAGTGGGTCCCATGGGCTCACCCATCCCCTCTACCCCACAGCTCACCTTCGGGCGCCTGGGGCAGGTGGTGGAGGACAAGAAGTCCATCACCTTGAAGGACATCAGCGAGGTGGGTCCCAGCAATCCTGCCCTGGCTCGGGGACTCTGTGTGCGTGTGTGTCCCCCTCCCCGCACCCGAGGACACGGTGTCCCCCTCGTCCCCGGTGTCCCCTGGGGTTTCCCGGGGGGGGTTGGAGGTAAAATCCTGCCGCATCTCACCTCCTCCCCGCAGGAAGAGCACAAGCAGCTGAGCAGCATGTTGGGCTGCCAGGTCACCTCCATGCTCTGCGTCCCCGTCATCAGCCGGGCCACCTCCCAGGTGGTGGCATTGGCCTGCGCCTTCAACAAGCTGAGCGGGGAGAGGTGAGCAGCAGGCTTGGCTCGGGGGGGGGGGACATACAGGATCCGACCCTCGCCCCTTCCCCTCTGCCCTGAGCTGCAGCTGCCTTTGGGGGTGGTGGAGCATCTCCATCCTGGGGGAAAGGGGGGGCCAGGCGTGGCATGGGGACCGGGGGGGATGACACACACACAGGGGACCGAGGTGAGTCTGTTGTCCCCCCCCCCAGCTACACAGAGGCAGACGAGCACAAGATCCAGCACTGCTTCTGCTACACCTCCACGGTGCTCACCAGCACGCTGGCCTTCCAGAAGGAGCAGAAACTCAAGTGCGAGTGCCAGGTGAGCCGGGGGGGGCCGCGTCACGCCGGGCACACGCGTGTCGCGTGTCCCACGTCACGCTGGTTACTGACGGCGTCCCCTCTGTGTCCCCCCCAGGCCCTGCTGCAGGTGGCAAAGAACCTCTTCACGCATTTGGGTAGGTGCACGCCGCAGGGAGCACCCACGGTGTGGGTGGCGGACGGACCCCCCCCATGCACAGCCCCGGGGGGCCTGGGGGGACTTCGTCCCCTGAGCTGCCAGCCCTGCCTCTGCGGGGCGAGGGGCGCAGCCAGGAGCTTGCACGGAGCCTTGCTGGCACTGACGCTGCACGGCTGCAGGCACGCACGTTGCGTGAGCACGGAGCGCTGCGTGCCTGTGGAAACATGCATGCACACGCACACTGCTGCACTCACATGCAGAGCTGCACACACATGTACTGATGCACACACATGTGCTGCTGGAGGCACGCACTGCTTCACGTGTGTACGTACTGCTGCACGCACACATGCACTGCTGCACGCACACATGCACTGCTGCACACGCACACATGCCGCTGCGTGCATACACGCACTGTTGCACACACACGCTGCTTCAGGCATGCATGCACTGCTGCACATGCAGTGCCGCACACACACACACACTCTGCTGCACGCGCACACACATTGCTGCATGCACACGCTGTTGCACACGCTGTTATACACGCTGCTGCTTGCACACGCACTGCTGCATGCACACATGCACTGCTGCATGTGCACAAATGCTGCTGCACACACCCCCCCCCCGCTGCACACACACACATTGCTGCACACACACACATTGCTGCATGCACACATGCACGCTGCTATGCACACACACGCTGCCACGCATGCACACACATATGCACTGCCGCGCACACACACTGCTGCAGGCAAACCTGCATTGCTGCAGGCAAACCCACGCTGCTGCGCACACACATGCACCGCTGCAGACACACGCAGCTGCATTCACACATGCGCTGCTGCACACCCACACCCCCTGCACCACTGCACGCACCCCTGCACCGCTGCAGTTCACGCTACACACGAGGACCCCGCTGCACTGCATACGCTGTGACGCTGCGACACTTGCACAGTGTGCACACACGCAGATGCACGCGTGCACAAGCACATGCACGCGCTCTGTGCGGACCCCGTTCCTCTGCGCTCCCCAGGCCTTTCTGCTGTGCCCCTGCAGTGGGGGGGGGGCTGGCACAGCCCACCCTTGGTGCAGCCTCAGCTGAGACCCCCCCCCTTTCGTTGCATGAGTGGGGAGATGAGGCGGGTGGCAGCTGCCTGGCTGGGGGTCCCTGACCCTCTCCCCCCCCCCCCACCCCTGCAGACGACGTCTCCGTCCTGCTCCAGGAGATCATCACGGAGGCACGAAACCTCAGCAACGCGGAGATGTGAGTGGGCCCTGGCGTGGGGGGGACGACACCAGGGAGGGGGGCGCCGGGTGGGGGGAGCCGGGACCCCCGCGGGTGCGAGCTTCGGCGTCTCTTGCAGATGCTCCGTGTTCCTGCTGGACCGGCTCAGCCACGAGCTGGTGGCCAAGGTGTTTGATGGCGGCGTGGTGGACGACGAGGTGAGCGCGGGGAGAAGAGGATGGAGGTTTTTTTGGGGGGGGGGGGAGAGCGTCTTGGGGTCCTGCCGCTGACCCCCTCCCTCCAACTCCCTACCCACAGAGCTACGAGATCCGCATCCCGGCGGACCAGGGCATCGCCGGGCACGTGGCCACCACCGGCAAGATCCTCAACATCAAGGACGCGTACTCCCACCCGCTCTTCTACCGGGGGGTGGACGACAGCACCGGCTTCCGCACCAGGAACATCCTCTGCTTCCCCATCAAGAACGAGAACCAGGGTGAGGGGGGGGGCGGGCACGGGCCCACCGGGTTTGGGGGGCACGGCACTGTCCCCCTGCACCCCGGCACGGTGCCGGCACCCGGCACACGGGCACGGCATCGTCCCCCAGCACGTGGACACGATTCGGTCCCCAGTCCGTGGGCACGATCCTGTCCCCCCCGCCGTGGGCACAGCACTGTCCCCAGCCCATGGGCACGATCCTGTCCCCAGCCCATGGGCCTGATCCTGCCCCTGTCCCCCCTCCGCTCCCAGAGGTCATCGGGGTGGCAGAGCTGGTCAACAAGATCAACGGCCCCTGGTTCAGCAAATTTGACGAGGACCTGGCCACTGCCTTCTCCATCTACTGCGGCATCAGCATCGCCCACGTACGTGCCCGAGGGGGGGGGGGTGTCCCCAACCCAGGGAGGGGGGCGAGGGGACCCCCACCGCTCTGCCCTAGAGCTGGCCACAGCGCGGAGGGACGGGGCTGGGGGGACGTGTGCCTGTGGTCTCCGTTCCTTGGGGACGAGCAGTGGTGGCGATGGGATGGGATGGGAAGGGCACACACGGGGAGCAGGGACGTGTTGGGGGGGCCAGGGTGGGCTGGCGGGTGCAGGGGGGTGCTGCCCACCCCCAGCGCTCCCGTACCCTCCTCCCACCCCGCAGTCGCTGCTGTACAAGAAGGTGAACGAGGCGCAGTACCGCAGCCACCTGGCCAACGAGATGATGATGTACCACATGAAGGTGAGGTGGCACGGGGACAGATGGGGACAAGGATTGGGGACACCAGCTGGGACCCCCGCTGCCAGCGTGGTGCCCCCGCACTCCACCCCGAGGTGGTGGCCCCAGGGCTTTCTGCTCTTGCTGGGGCTAATGTGGCCAAGGGGACAGCTTGGGGACACCTTGGGGACCCGGTCACTGGCAATGGCTCCCGCAGGTGTCGGACGATGAGTACACCAAGCTGCTGAGCGAGGGCATCCAGCCCGTGTCAACCATCGACCCCAACTTCGCCAGCTTCACCTACACGCCGCGGTCGCTGCCTGAGGATGACACCTCCATGGTGAGGGCCACGGGGACGGTCCCCAACTGCCACCGTCCCCTCGGTCAGGTCACGTACCCCAACCCTGGGGGGCCGGGCTGGGGGGATGCAGCTGCATCCCCAGGCATCACCCTGCCTGCCAGGCAGGGGTGGCACGGGGAGGGGGGACCCTGCCGGGTGTTGTCACCCCCTGCCACCCACCGTGTCCCCTCCGCAGGCCATCCTGAGCATGCTGCAGGACATGAACTTCATCAACAACTACAAGATGGATCGTCAGACCCTCACCAGGTGGGTCCCCATCCCTGTTCCTGTCCCCATGCCCACCTGTGGGACCCCTGGGCAAGCGGGGGGTCCCTGGGAGGGGACAACAAAGACCCCCTGTCCTCACAGCCCTGCCTCCCCCTGCCAGGTTCTGCCTGATGGTGAAGAAGGGCTACCGCGACCCCCCCTACCACAACTGGATGCACGCCTTCTCCGTCTCCCACTTCTGCTACCTGCTCTACAAGAACCTGGAGCTCGTCAACTACCTGGAGTAAGGCCAGGTGCCGTCCCTGTCCCCTGGCCCGGCCGGGGTGCTCCCTGCCCTCCCGCCTGCCTCAGTTTCCCTCCTTTCCCCCCCGCCCAGAGACATCGAGATCTTTGCCCTCTTCATCTCCTGCATGTGCCACGACCTGGACCACAGAGGCACCAATAACTCCTTCCAGGTGGCCTCGGTGAGCCGAGCCCAGCGCTGGGACGTGCACGGGTTGGGGGGACGGGGACAGAGCAGGGGGGGACCTTCACCCCCCCAGCTCCGTGACTCCGACCGCTCTGCCTTGCAGAAATCAGTCCTGGCCGCGCTGTACAGCTCAGAGGGCTCCGTCATGGAGGTAAGGTGTCGTCCCCCCCCCAAACCTCCCCCTGCCCAGCTCCCCGGGGCTCGGGCTGTGTGGCAGCATCCCTGCCCGCACCCTGCCTGCTCCCACGGCCCCGGCTTCTCCCGCAGAGGCATCACTTCGCCCAAGCCATCGCCATCCTCAACAGCCAGGGCTGCAACATCTTCGACCACTTCTCCCGCAAGGTGAGCCCCCCCGGCCTTGGCATCTCTCCCACGCCACCCCCCCCTGCCCAGGCTGAGCCCCCTCATCCCTTCTGGACCGCCAGCTCCCCATCCCTGGATCCGGCCCTTGGGATACAGGGGCTGGCAGGGAGCACGGAGCTGATCGCGCCAGCTATCTTGCCTGGCCCTGCAGGACTACCAGCGCATGCTGGACCTCATGAGGGACATCATCTTGGCCACCGACCTGGCCCACCACCTGCGCATCTTCAAGGACCTCCAGAAGATGGCAGAAGGTGAAGCTCCTGGGCTTGGGATGGGGGCTGTGGCGGGAATTCATCCCACCAAGGCTGGGAGGTGGCACGGCAGGTCCTGCCTGTCCCCAAAGTCCTTGTGCAGGGGGTTCTGGGGGCCGTGGGGCTCCTTCCTGAGCCCCCCCACCCCAACCCCTGCCCCGCTCCCTGCCCGGCAGTGGGCTACGACCCCAAGAACAAGCAGCACCGCAGCCTGCTGCTCTGCCTGCTCATGACCTCCTGCGACCTCTCCGACCAGACCAAGGGCTGGAAGACCACCAGGAAGATCGCGGTGAGTGCCTGACCCCCCGCATGCCATCCCCCCCACCCGCTGGGGGCACCCGCACATCCCCAGGCGCCGGGGACCAGCCTGGTCCTCGCAGTGGCATCATGCCCCGCGGAGGGGGTCCCTCCAAGCAGGGACCCCCTGGACCGCCCAGCAGTCCCCTGTGCCGGGAGCGTGTCCCTGCCCAACGCAGAACGGTTCCCTTGCAGCCGTGGAGAGGGGTCTGGAGGGCAGGCGGGCTTGGGGGGGTCACCCCAGGCATGCACATCCCCCCCCCCCCCCTTGCTGACAGCCTGTCCCTTGCAGGAGCTGATCTACAAGGAGTTCTTCTCCCAGGGTGACCTGGTAGGTAGCACCGGGGCTTGGTGCAGGGTTGGGCTTGGCCAACGCTCTTGGCAAGCACCAAGGGGGCTCGGATGAGGTGGGGGGGGGGTGGACAGGGAGGTCGTGGCTGGGAATGGGGAGGGGATGGCTACTGGCATTGACCCCCCCTGGCCTCACCATTGCTGCAGGAGAAGGCCATGGGCAACCGCCCGCTGGAGATGATGGACCGGGAGAAAGCCTACATCCCCGAGCTGCAGATCAGCTTCATGGAGCACATCGCCATGCCCATCTACAAGTGAGCTGGCACCAGGGTTGGGGAGGCCCTCTGTTGTCACCCCCCCCTTGCCATACCAGAATGGGATGGGGGGGTGCCGGGCGGGAGGTCTTGCAGATGTTAGGGGGGTTTCCAAGCAGCGGGGATGGGGGCAAGCGGGGTTCCACCCAACTAAGGGGGTGCAACCCCATGCTGATGGGGTGCCCCCCCACACGCAGGTTGCTGCAGGACCTCTTCCCCAAGGCGGCGGAGCTCTACGAGAGGGTGGCCAGCAACCGGGAGCAGTGGACGAAGGTCTCCCACAAATTCACCATCCGGGGTTTGCCCAGTAACAACTCCCTGGACTTTCTGGATGAGGAATATGACCCGCAGGCCCCCGACCCCCAGTTCAACGGCTGCCTGGAGCCCGAGGGGGGGCAGCCCGAGGCGGGGGCTGAGTGAGGGCGGTGACTGGGGGGGGGGCTGCGGCCGGGGCTGGGGGCCAGGAGCATCCCCAACCCTGGTTCTCCAGCCCATAGGGAGGAGGTTTGGGGGGGGGGACATCAGTGACACCGGACCACCGTGGGAGGGTCTGTGTGCTGCCAGCACCCACTGCCAGTCCTTCCCCACCGGTGGGCGACTGTCCCCTCCCTCTGGGGCAGGTATTCAGGTGTCCCCTCCGCCCGGTGGTCCCTGGACTCCTCTTTGCTGGGACTCTGCCTCGGTGGCCGGGGACACCGTGGGGCTGGGGGATGGATGTGCTTTAAACTGCCTTAAGGCTGCAGGTCCTGTCCCCACGGGGTGACAATAGGGATGAGGGGTCCTCGGTGGAAGCAAACCCGGAGAGGTCGTCCCTCTGAAATGGGGCTGTGGGTCTGCGGGGGTCTGCGGGACGGAGGGGGACGGCGTGGGGCAGGATGACGAGGGGCAGTGGGAGTGCTGGTGGGGTGGGCTGCAGGGTGGTGGGGGGGGGTGTCCCTGTGGACCCCAGAGTGGGGTATGAGGCTGTGGGAGGGGGGCTGGGAGGTCTGAGGACAGAGGAGTCAGGATCAGGCCCACGGAAGGAGGCTGGCTCTTGCTGGAGGAGGGAAGAGGCACCCGGAGCGGGATGGCCATGGGGATGCTCTACCCGCATCCCCTGCCGGGTCCTGCCAGACCGGCCCCCACCACGCTGGAGAACCAGCTCCTGCCTCTTCCCAGCAGCTGCTGAGAATCCCTTGGCTAAAAGCCCCCCTCCGGGGACCCCTGTACCCACTCACCCATGGAAGGACTCGCGTCCCTCGCCCAGCCCGGTCCCACGCAGCCACATCCCCTGCAAGGGCTACAAGCGTGCCAAGGCTGGGGGGGCTCCTGCTCCTGGTTTGCACGCACGAGGGGGGCTGTGGTCCCACAGGGACACCGCAGGGGGTCCGGTCCCCGCCGTGTCCCCACCACGTGGGTGTTTCTCTGGCTCGGCACCATGGTGCCCACCCGGGAGCCTTCTCTCTGCAAGCGGCTGCACTGGGGACCAACATATCCGTGAGCATCCCCAGCTTGCAGTGGCTTCCCAACTCCTGCCATACTGACCACCGTGCATGGACCCTGCCGGCGTGTCATGGTCCCTCTGGTCCTGCAGACCACCACACGTGGATCCTGATGGTCTCCTGTGGTCCCTCCCATCCTGTTGACTGCCATGCATGGACCCTGCCAGTGCCCATGGCCCCTCTGATCCTGCAGGCCACCATGCATGGACCTTGATGGTCTCCGGGGTCCTTCTGGTCCCATCAACTGCCATGCATGCACCCTGCCATCCTCCTGTGGTCCTTCTGGTCCCACTGACTGCCATGCATGGATGGTGATGGTCTCCTGTTGTCCCTCTGGTCTTACAGACCACCGTGCATGGACCCTGATGGTCTCTTGCGGTCCTTCTGGTCCCATCAACTGCCATGCATGCACCCTGCCATCCTCCTGTGGTCCTTCTGATCCCACTGACTGCTGCGCATGGATCTTACCATCCTCCCATGGTCCCTCTGGTCCTACAGACTGCCATGCATGGACAGTGATGGCCTCCTGTGGTCCCTCTGCTCCTACTTAGCACCGTGCATGGATCTTGCTGGCCTCCTGTGGTTCCTCTGGCCATGCACGGACCCTGCTGGTCTCCCACCATCCCTCCTGCCCCGCTGACCGCCGCGCATGGACCCTGCCATCCTCCTGTGGTCCCTCTGGTCCTACAGACCACCATGCATGGACAGTGGTGGCCTCCTGGGGTCCCTCTGGTCCTACTGACCACCAGGCACGGACCCTGCCAGCCTCCCTATGGTCCCTCCAGTCCCACAACCCAACACGTGTGGACCCCCTCAGCCCCGGGGGCTCTGCTCAACCAGCCCCACAGGGTCCCTGCAGCTGTGGACGACCCAGGTCTTTGTCACCCCAACCAAAGCCACCTGAAACACCCACGAGCAGGGGAACCAGGGCAGGGCAAGCTGTGGTGAGCAGCTCTCCTTGCCAGGGTTGAGTCAAAGGGGAGGATGGGGCTGAGGGTGGATGCTGAGCCCCGAGGTGTTGGGGTGCGCTGAGCCCCCCCCCGGCTGCATCATCTGGCTCGTGGGAGCTGGTGGGTTCACAACCACAGCAGGGGAAGGCGATGGAAGCGGCGCGGTGAAATCCCGGCGCTGCCAAGGTCGGTCCCACCGGGGTCGGTCCCACGGGAGTTGGTCCCACCAGGGTCAAGGGCAGCCCGGGTGCAGCCACAGGGCCGTTTGCCGCCCCATCCCCGCTCCTCTGCAGCATCCCACGGCACCGTCCCCGCGCCCGAGTCCCGGCGGTGCCGCGGCGGGTCCCCGCGGTGCAGCGATGCTCCTGGTGCGACGGCTGCCTCCCGGATTTGGGCTGCGGGGTGGCCGCTCCTCTCGTCGTCTCGTCTGTAAGCGACGCCTCACCTGTTTTCTCGGGGTACCCGGAGCGCGTGTGTCTGCGGGAGCAACAGGAGACCCCCAAAGCCGAGCTGCTCCCCGGGGACAAAGTGAACTGAATTCCTTTTGCCTTACCTACTCGGAGATGCCTTTAGCGAGATGCTTTGCCCAAACCCCGGTAGGACCTGCCCGGTGACCACGTCTGGCTGCTGGCCCATGGCTTCGCCTACGAGACCCCCTCAAGCCCTTCTGCCCCCTCCCCACGCCGCCGTGCAAGGACACGGGGCTGGCGGGGGCAGAGATGGTCCCCGAAGGCAGCAAACCCCCAAACCGCAAGAGGAGGAAGGCGGCTCCATCCTTGGCGTGACGCCGGCACGGCCGTACCGCCAACGTGCTGGTGGGCACAACCATTCCCAGCCCGGTGCCAGTCTGGGGGTGCCTGGCGATGCCGGGGTCTCGCCATCCTAAGCTGGTGCCGATGCGGGAAGGGGGGGTCCTGCGCTGGGGTGTTACATCCAGGGTACCACGCCGTGGAGGGGGGCACGCAGGGATGCCCGTTTCCCAGCTGTATCCCACTTTTCCAGCCCCCGCCGCTGGTGTGCGTAGGTGGTCGATGCTTTCCTGGCTCCCGCCCCTGTACATAACCCTATGGATAGTGGGGAGCGCGGCCGGCACCCAGCCCGGCTCACCCACGAGTGTGCACGGGCGTGCGCAGGCGTGCAAAACCTCCTCCGGCTTTTCTGTCCTCCCCTCTCGCGGCACTGGTTGTTCTGGGCTCCAACAGAGCCTGAGGAGGAGACAACTCTTCTCAGTCGTCTCCTTCTTCTTCTCTTCCTTCTCCTTCTTCTCCTCCTTCTTCCTCTTCTTCTTCTTCCTCTTCCTATCCTTCTCCTCCTTCTTTATTATTATTTTTTTTTGGTGGGTTTTGATTTTCCTAAATAAATTTCATACGTCGATCTCCCCGCGGCGGGTCGGTGGGTGCCTCGTGTCAGGGGTCCCAGGGGATGCTCCGGAGCAGGAGCGGGGGTGTTCTCGAGGATGTGCAGCGGCACCAGGGAGGGACAGCTTGTGTTTGGGGATGAACCCGAGTGCGTGTGAGCTGTGCGAGGTGTGCGCAGCGGGCGACGCTGTGGGCAGTGCTGGTGTGGGGACAGCATGGTTCGGGGGTGCAGGCAGGGGTTTGGGGGTGCATGCAGGGGTTCCCTTGCAAGGTGCCCCCCCCCCCCCCCGGCATGCTCCAGACCCCTCGGATGCTCCAGCCCCCCAGTGATGCTCCGATATCCTGGGATGCTCTGGACCCCTGGGATGCTCTGATCCCTCAGGATGATCCGAGCCTCCCGGGATGCACCAACCCCTCAGGATACTCTGACCCTCTGGGATGCTCCAGACCTCCAGGATGCTCTGCCCTGCCCCGGGATGCTCCAGCCCCCCTGACACTGGGTCAGGATCCAGCCCCACTTGGGACCCCTCTGTATCCAGCCTGGTCCTGGGCTGTGCCAGGATGTGATGGGGCGAGAGGACCCTGCCAGGACAGGATTCCCAGCCTGCCCCCCCACCTCAGGATCCCACTGGCACTGGGATCCACCGTCCCTCAGCCCGGAGGGCAGGATCTGGCCTGGCCAGGACCCAGCACCCATGGCCGGCCGTGGGTTGTGCTGCCGTTTGCAGTGCATGCACCCCGAGTCACCCGTGGGCACTTGCCCCCAGCGCACTGGGCTGCGGGGGTGCAGGATCCGACCCTGGGCTGCTCCTCTGGGTCCCACAGCCGTCCCTGTGTGAGACCCCCCCCCGAGCAGAGCTCGGCTCTGCCCATCACCTTCGCATCAGGGCTGTGGTTCAGCCAGCCCGCTAATGAGCAATTTATTACCTGGGATCAATGCAGCACTTTCATTCCGGCCCGATCTGATGGCTTCATCCCGGGCAGCGGCATTTAATGCCAGAGAAATCCCCGGATGCTTCACCGCTGGCATGCGCCAGCGCTGTGTGAGCTGCCAAAATTGGGGTGAAAAACTGCAAAACCTGTCAAGTGTCCCCCATTCTGCTCCTGGCCACAGTTAAACCCGGCAGCAGAGCCGAGAGCTAGTCCTGGGGTTAAATCCTTTAATGCTGAGCAAGTCCCGGAGCAGGGCTTGGGGTGTGTCGGGGGACACCAGCAGCATTTGGGGTCCCCAGCCGGGAGCAGCCCCCTCCTCCCTCTGACACCGATGGCTCCGTGCCCTCGGTGACGTCCCTTCTCCATCCTGGGTGCACTTGGGGTGCCACGGCCACCCATCTTGCCCCTCACCCCGGCCTTGGGGCTGTCCCCCCGCGTGTCTCAGCCATCGCTTTCTGTCTGTCCTTCCAACCCTGGCTGCCTGTCCAGTTGTCACCACCCCATCCCCGCTGCCTGGGGGGGGGGCCTCAGGAGGGTGTTGGGGTGGGCGGCTGTGCCCCACGCAGCATCGTCCCCACGGGGTGCAGGTATCCCCTGGGTGGGGTGCAGGTGTCCTGGAGATTTGGGTCACCCTCAGCCTGTCCGTGTCCCCCCCCAAGCACCCACCCTGGGAGCGGGGGACCTTCTCTCCCTTCTCCCTGTGTCAGGGCTCCGGGGGTCACATCCTGCCCCCGGACCCTGCCCGTGCTGTCCCTTGCACCCTGCAGATGACCCGGGGCAGCCCCAGCCCCCCCCCCAAAGTGTCTCTGTCCCTACACCCTGGCACGGTGGGTCCCCGTGGGTCTGCCCATGGGGGGGTTGTGTGTGTGTGTGGGGGGGGTCAGGGCTGTGCCCAGCCGTGGGGCTCAGTCCTCGGTCCCCTCCTCCTGCCCCACAGAGACCGGGGGAGCGGGATTTGGACTGTGCGCCGTGGGGACGCAACTGGGAGCCCCTCTTGGTCACAGGTAGGGGGGTCTGGGGGGGCACCCGGGTCCTGGTGCTGCCTTGGGGGCGGTCGGTGGGTGCTGAGCGGGGCTCAGCGCTCCAGCAACAGCCTTGCCCTGAGGTGCTGCGCACCCATGGGACCCACTGGATTGCACCCCCCAGCACCCCACCGCCAGGCCCCCGTGCCCACCCCGGTCTCCCCCGAGGTGCAGGCAGGGCGGGGGGTGTTGGCTGGGGTGTTGGGGGGGCCCGGCCCGACCCCTGGGGTGCTGCAGGCAGGGCCCCCCCCCTGCTGCCCGCCCCGCAGGCCTCGGGGGTGCGAAGCCGCAGGCGGGAAGGGCCACGGCACACCGGGGGTGGGGGGTCCTGCCTGTCCCTGCCCGCTCCTGCCCATCCCTGCCCGTCCCTGCCCGCTTCTGCCTGCTCCTGCCCGTCCTTGCCTGCTCCTGCCCGTCCCTACCCTACCCGCTCCTGCCCGTCCCTGCCTCCTCCTCCTCCTCCTGCCTGTCCCTGCCCGTCCCTGCCCATCCTTGCCTCCTCCTGCCCGTCCCTACCCCTACCCGCTCCTGCCCGTCCCTGCCTCCTCCTGCCTGTCCCTGCCCGTCCCTGCCCGCTCCTGCCCGTCCCTGCCTCCTCCTGCCTGTCCCTGCCCGCTCCTGCCCGTCCCTGCCTCCTCCTGCCTGTCCCTGCCCGCTCCTGCCCGTCCCTGCCTACTCCTCCTCCTCCTCCTCCTGCCTGTCCCTGCCCACTCCTGCCCGTCCCTACCTGCTCCTGCCGGCTCCTGCCCGTCCCTACCTGCTCCTGCCTGCTCCTGCCCGTCGCTACCCCTTCCCGCTCCTGCCCGTCCCTGCCTCCTCCTGCCTGCTCCTGCCTGTCCCTGCCCGTCCCTGCCTCCTCCTGCCTGCTCCTGCCTGTCCCTGCCCGCCCCTGCCCGTCCCTGTCTCCTCCTGCCCGCTCCTGCCCGTCCCTGTCCCTACCCCTGCCCGCCCCTGCCCGCCCCTCCAAGGCCCAGGCCCCGCCCCCACGCTGGGTGGGTGGTGGGTGGGTTCGGGCGCGCCCGTGGGAATGAACGGGGTCCCATTCCCACGGCGGCTCTGATTGGTTGCTCTGTTGCAGGAGGCGGGCGAGTGGGGGGAGGCAGCCAATCAGAAAGGGAGAGGAGGGCCTGCCGGCAGGCAGGGCTGAACTTCATTGGTGGAGGGGAGGGAAATGGGGGTGTGCCCTGTCCCCGCCCGGCACCGGGGGGGCAGCGGGCGAGGGCCGGGCAGGGGAGGACGTCCCCGTGTCCCCGTCCGTGTCCCCGTGTCCCCGTGGCTGTCCCCCCGTGTGTGTCCCGTGTTCCCATGTCCCCACGTTCCCATGTCCCCATGTATGGTCCCGCATTTGTCCCATGTTCCCATGTCCCCATATATGTTCCCACGTCCCCGTGTCCCCATGTCCCATCTATGTCCCCCCATGTGTGTCCCATGTCCCCATGTATGGCCCCGCATACGTCCCATGTTCCCATGTCCCCATGTATGTCCCCATGTATGTCCCCATGTCCCCATCTATGTTCCCATGTCCCCATGTCCCCACGTCTTCATGTCCCCATGTCCCTACATTCCCATGTCCCTGTCTATGTCCCCATGTCCCCATGTATGTCCCCATCTATGTTGCCATGTCCCCATGTCCCCATGTCCCCATCTATGTCCCCATGTCCCCACGTATGTGCCCGTGTCCCCATGTCCCTCCATTCCCATGTCCCCATGTCCCCATGTATGTCCCCATGTCCCCATCTTTGTCCCCATGTTCCCATGTTGCTATGTCCCCATGTATGTCCCCATGTCCCCATGTCCCTACATTCCCATGTCCCCGTCTATGTCCCCATGTCCCCACGTATGTCGCCATCCATGTCCCCATGTCCCTGTGTCCCCATGTCCCCATGAATGTCCCCGTGTCCCCATGTCCCCGTGTCCCCATCTATGTCCCCGTGTCCGCACGTATGTCCCCATGTATGTCGCCGTGTCCCCACGTATGTCCCCTGTCCCCAGCGGGAGAAGGCAGGTCCTGCTGCCAGCGGGGGTGACCGTCCCCAGTGTCCCCAGGGCGCCCGCTGGCCGCCCACCCGGGGCTTGGTGACCCCGTGGGAGTCCTCGCCCGGGTCCCCCCCCCGCAACGGGAGGGGGAGCGGACGTGGGGGTGGGCACACCTGGGTGTTCGTGTGGGTGTGTGTGGGTGTGTGCACGTGGGGGGGGGTGTGCACTGGGGATGTGTGTGTGCACAGGGGGGTGTGTGTGCACATGGGTGGGTGTGTGCACATGAGTGGGGTGTGTGCACATGGGTGGGTGTGTGTGTGCACATGGGGGTGTGTGCACATGGGTGTGTGTGCACATGGGGGTGTGTGTGCACATGGGTGGGTGTGTGTGTGCACATGGGTGTGTGTGCACATGGGGGTGTGTGTGCACATGGGTGGGTGTGTGCACATGGGTGGGTGTGTGTGTGCACATGGGGGTGTGTGCACATGGGTGTGTGTGCACATGGGGGTGTGTGTGCACATGGGTGGGTGTGTGTGTGCACATGGGGGTGTGTGCACATGGGTGTGTGTGCACATGGGTGGGTGTGTGCACATGGGTGGGTGTGTGTGTGCACATGGGGGTGTGTGCACATGGGTGTGTGTGCACATGGGTGGGTGTGTGCACATGGGTGGGTGTGTGTGTGCACATGGGGGTGTGTGCACATGGGTGTGTGTGCACATGGGTGGGTGTGTGCACATGGGTGGGTGGGTGTGTGCACATGGGGGTGTGTGCACATGGGGGTGTGTGTGCACATGGGTGGGTGTGTGCACATGGGTGGGTGTGTGTGTGCACATGGGGGTGTGTGCACATGGGGGTGTGTGTGCACATGGGTGGGTGTGTGCACATGGGTGGGTGTGTGCACATGGGGGTGTGTGTGCACATGGGTGGGTGTGTGTGTGCACATGGGGGTGTGTGCACACGGGGTGTGCGCGCACATGGTGCGTGTGTGCGCGCACACGGAGGCGCACACGCACAAAGGGGCAGGGGGGCCCGCGCGCGCGCGCGGGTGCGTGCAAGCACCTCCCCCCGTGTGTGTGCACACACCGGCGCGGGGGGGGGGGCGGGGCGCGTGCACAGGTGCACCTGCGCGCGTGTGTGCGCGTGCGGGGGGGGGGGGGCAGCGCACACCTCCCTCCCTCTGCGCGTGCACACACCGGGGTGCGCGTGGGCGTGCGGCGCGCGTGTGCGCGCACCTGTGCGTGATCGCGCGCGCGCGCCCCGGTGCAGGCGGGGCAGCCCCTCCCTCCGCCTTGTGCCTGTGCGGGCACGGGGGGGCGCACCTCCCCCTCTGTACCCGCGCGCGCACATCTCACCCCCCGCCCCCCCCCCCCCGTGTCCGTGTCCGTGTGTCCGCGTGTCCCCGCCTTCCCCGCGCGTGTGGCCCCGCGCGTGCCGCCGCCCCCCGCCCCGGGGGCCGCGCCGCTCGGGGGCGGGCGGAGGCGGCGGCAGCGCCCGCACCGGAGCCGGGCCGAGCCCAGCCGAACCCAGCCGAAAACAGCCGAACCCAGCCGAGCGGAGCCGAGCCCAGCCGAACCGAGCCCAGCCGAGCGCAGCCGAGGGGAGCCGAGCGTATCCGCGCCCCCCCGCCCCGGGGCCGTACCGGGCCGTACCGGGCCCAGCGCCCGCCCCGCCGCCGCCTCTCCCCTCCACCAACCAGCCAGTAATTTTCCAAGCCCGGTCGGCGTTTCCCGGTTGTAGCCGCCCGGAGGATCGGCGGGGCCATGGGAGACAAAGGCACCCGGTGAGTGGGGCCGGGGCGGGGAGGGGGGGGGGCACCCCGGGGTGAGCAGCCCCGGGCATGGCGGGGGACGGGGAAGGAGGGGACGGGGGATCCCGGAACGCCGTCCGCCTCAGCGCTGCCTGCTCGCCGCCTGCCTCTGCCGAGCCCTCCGGGACTGCCCGCCCCAGCTGCGGGCAACATCTGGCCGCCGCTGGCCGGGGCTGACGGAGGGTCCCCTGGGTCCCCACCGGGGTCCCCCGGCTGCTGGGGTGCGAGGTGGGAGACAGCGGCTGCATCCCGGCCGAGGGCTTGAGGCCGGCGGGGGGGGGGGACACACACACACGACACGGGGGACGGGACCCGGGGGCTTGGGGAGAGGGTCCTGCAGCCCTGCCCGCACCCCTGCCCCGCCGTGGGTCCGAGGTGGGTGCTCGGAGGCGTTATCGCTCTCTTCCCATCTTGATTTGGAGCCCGGATGGTTTTTTTGAGGGTGGGGGGGTCACCCCAGCTCTTCCCACTCGTGATTCAGGTGGGAGCCTGGAGTGACCCCCAGGAGCCAGCCCCTGGTGTGCTCCCCCCCCCCTCCCTCCCCAGCATTTTTGGGAGCACATGCCAGGCCTGGAGGCGCGGGGACCACGACGGCATGCCATGCCTTGGTCCCATGGGAGCCACCACGATGGCTAGCCAGCCTTTGGGGACCCCCGTGCCGATGGGGACCCTCCGGCCGCCCTGCGTTTCCCAGGGCCCCGGGCGCGGAGCACGGCAAAGATGGTTGCGGCGAACGCAGGGACCCGTGGAGGTGCCCACCCCGGGATTTCGGGACCTCGGGGGAGAGCCCGGTGACCCCCCCACCAGCCCATGCATGGAGGGTCTGGGGAGGGTCTGGGGGTGTCTCCCATGACACCCCCTCCCCAGCTGGCCCTGGCTGTCGTGGTGGGGTGGCCAAGGGGTTAATGCTCCAGCTTGGTGCCATCCGTCACCCTGATCCCTTTCTGACAGCTCTCTGTCCCCTGGGCCTCCCCGTCATTAATTATTCAGGGCCAGGTACTTAGGGGTGCTCCTGCTCACCCCCAACCCTGGCGGGCAGTCAGGGGGGTGGCATTGCCCTCCCCTCGGTCCCCCCCGCCGTGGCACCTGGGCGTCAGGACCAGGGGGCTTCGGTGCAGCCGATGCCACCGCCGTGCCCTACGGCAGGAGGGAAGGACGAGGGGGTCCGGCCCTGCTTTGGCAGAACCTTCCAGAAACGCTGCAGCGTTTCAGGGTGGCAGGATAGGATTTGGGGGCTCCCGCTGACCCCCCAGCATTGGGGGGGTCTTCGCTGCCGGACGGGCTGCTTGGGTGCTGCTGCCCCAGCCGTGGCCGACAGCATCTGCATCCCCCCGGCTCAGCGTCCCTAATTCTTGAGAACCGGCACGTTGCACCCCTGGAGCAGGCGAGCAGCCCCCCAGAGTTGGGGGGCTGGGGGGAGAGCCCCCCCTTCGCAGCAGCAAAGCTGGGGAATCCCTGGGTTGCAGCCGATTCGGCCCCGAGAGATTTTTGGGTGCCCGGGGGAGCTCGGGCAAGCGGCATTCCCATAGGCTGGCAGCAACCGCGGGCAGGCGTGCAGGCAGGAGAGGCATGAGCTGATCCCTGCCCACGCAGCGCGTACGGAGGGAGCTGGGGGGGGTGTGGGGGGGCGGAATTAGGCTGACAAATCTCCCCCCCACTCCCCATCTTCCTTTCGGCTCCGTTTCAGAGCTCCGACCCCAAATCCACTCGGATTCATCCCAAAGCCACCAGAGAGGGGTCGGGGGGTTCGGCCTTGGGAGCTGATTTACCATCAGATACCCCAAAAGCATCATTTCTGTTGATTCCTCCGGTGCCAGCATGGGGCCACCCCAGTTTTCTTGGGGGTCACATCTCCACATCTGCCACCGACCGGCCTTGGTGCCACAAGGTTTGGGGTCACCCTGCTCCCGGTGTGGCCCTGGGTGCTCCACGCAGGGTGAAGATCACATCCAGGGTGCAGGCGAACCCCCAGCGCGGGGTGCAGGAGCCGTCCCCGGGTTTGGTGGGGTGCTCGGGGGCTCGGCCGTTGCGGCTCCGTGCGTCATCGTGCCGCCGTTCCCAGCCTCCTGCCAAGCCCCCTTCAAAGCCCCGCGGTGGGAAGAGCCGGAGGAAGTGGCTTGGTGGAGTAAACAGGCGAGTTTGTGGCTGCTGGCACCGCCGCGGACCGGGCCAGCCCCGGCCGCCACCGAACACATCGCCTAATTATTTGCAGCTTCTCCAAAAAACACACATCACCCCCCCCAGCTCTTCCCACCCAGCACCCAGCCGGGCTGGCCGCAGCCCCACAGGCACCCGCTGGCCTCCGTGGGCCAGTGGGATGCTCGGCCAGTGGCCCGTGGTTTGAGCTGCGGCTGAGGGTGGTTTCCCAGCGGTCAGTGGAGACAAAGCTGGAGCTGGAGCTGGGGAAGCACCGTGGTGGTCCTGGCGTGGCAGAGCCCACTTTGGTTGGCACCGGGCATCCCTTCGCACCCATCCCCCTGGCCCCACGGTCCCATCCTGCCCCTCTGCAGCATCAAACCACTCTGGGACCAACCAGTCCCCTGGGGTGCTTTGCAGTCCCGGCATCCTGTGCATCCCTCTGGATGAAGCCGTAGGATCCGGGAGTGGGACAGGGATCTCCGTTAGGAAGAGAAGGAGCCCTGGAAGGTGGCCCGGGAGGGGAGACTCCTGCTTCCTGGCTGTTGTTTGGAGAACAAACTCTGGTAATAACAGCAGGATCCAGACACATCCCGGATCCCACAGCCAAGGCGTTTCCTTGCCAAGGAAGCCGGCGGAGCTCCAACCCCGCCGGGGGATGCTGCCACCGAGCCTGGCAGGGGATGCAACGGGGATGCAGTGGGGATGCAACGGGGATGCGGGATGCAGCCTTCGGCCCGTGGGATGCTCTGGCTTTGGGATCGGCTGGTACGGCGCTCCGGGCTCATCCCGGCATGGCTGGCACAGAGCCACCGGCCGCCGCTGCGGGGTTATGCCAGTGTGTGTGATGTGGTTGCTGGCGGCTCCGTTATCCCCGGAGGTCCCTTCTAACGCGGCTCTGGCTAATTAGATCTGCCCACTGGCCCCATTAGCGTGAGAGCCAGTGAGAACGCCGGCTCCTCCGCCCCAAGTTCAAAGGCAATGCCCCGAGGAATCAAATCCTCGTAAATCTTCCCAACAGAGATCAAACGGACCCCACTCAATTATCAGCCGCCAAATAAAGCGATCGTTAGCCCCCGGACGTGTGCCTAACGAGCTCATTAAGGTACCGGATCAATGGCAGGGAGAGGGCAGGCTGGGCAGGAGAGCAGGATTCGGCCTTGCGGCAGCGTGCCGGGGGGCTCGGGGGGCACCGGGGCTACCGGCCCACGGCGTGGGGCCACCGGGTGTTGGAAATCACCGACGGGCAGCGGTGGCGGCGGCTTCCTGCCTCGTGTCTCCGGCCTTTCGACACCAGGAAGGGCTGGAGGGGGAGGGAAGGCTCAGCGCTTCCTCCTTCCCTCCCTCCGGATCCGGCAGCGGGCGAGGGTCCCCCCGACGTCGAGCGGATGCTGAAACGCGAGAGGCCACCGTGTCCCCGCGTGCCACCTTCCCCGCTTGCTCCCGTGGGTGCTTTCGGACAGAGCTGGCCGTCGGGATGCGTGGCCGTGGAGGTCTTTCTGGGGGGGGCAACCCGGGCTCCTGCACCCATAGCCTGAGGTCACCCCGTATTCCTGCACCCACAGCGTGGGGCCAGACCAGGCTCGTGCACCCACGGCATGGGGCCGTGCATAGCTTTTGCACCCATAGCATGGGGCTGCGCGGTGCTCCGGCACCCATCGCATGGGGCTGTGCAGGTCTCGGGCTCTGTGGGGCTCCTGCACCCATAACGTGGGGCTGGACAGGACTTCTGCACCCACAGCGTGGGGCCACCGCAGGCTCCTGCACCCACGGCACGGGGCCGTGCATAGCTTTTGCACCCATAGCATGGGGTTGTGCAGGTCACGGGCTCTGTGGGGCTCCTGCACCCATAATGTGGGGCTGGACAGGACTCCTGCACCCATAGCACAAGGCCACTGCAGGCTTCTGCACCCACAGCGTGGGGCCAGCCCAGGCTCGTGCACCCACGGCATGGGGCCGTGCATAGCTTTTGCACCCATAGCATGGGGCTGCGCGGTGCTCCGGCACCCATCGCATGGGGCTGTGCAGGTCTCGGGCTCTGTGGGGCTCCTGCACCCATAACGTGGGGCTGGACAGGACTTCTGCACCCACGGCGTGGGGCCACCGCAGGCTCCTGCACCCACAGCGTGGGGCTGCGTGGGGTCCCTGCCCCCGGCGTGCGGCCGGCATGGGTGGACGCCGGCGGTGCCGGGGAGGAGCGGTGAGTAATTGTTTCCTGCTCGGCACTTCTGCAGCACCCGCCATCGATCTCGCCTTCGCCGGGGTTCATTAGCAGCTTCGTTTGTGTAACGAGGGATGGGCAGGAGGCATCGCCGCTCCCTCCCTGGCCCCCCTCCAGCGTCCCTGGGGGGGTCCTGGCAGTGGGATCGGCTGAGCCTCCATCCTTTGGCCGCGTTTCTCCGGGCTTCCCGGCACGGCTTGGGGTTAGGATCTGGCACGCCGAAACCTCCCTGCGCTGACCCTGGTGTGAGCCGTCTCTGGGGTCTCCTCTGGGTGCTGGTCCCTGGGTGGGGGGGATGTGGGGCGACGGGCTGGCAGAGGATGCTCCCCACCCTGCTTTTATGTAACACCTCATTAATTACCCAGAAAAATCCCCCAGTTAATTGCTCCGGGCTCTCAGGAGGATGGCATCGCCCCCTCCGTCCCCAGCTCTTGAGACTGGGTGCTCTGATCCCCCCATGGCCTTAAAACCCAATTAATTAATTAATTGTGGGGAAGGGGAAATGCTGAGTAACAGCGCTGCCGCCCTTTCCTGATGAGCCCAGGCCCTTTATTCCCCCCCATTTATTTAATTGCAGCAGCGCTCCCATTAACGCTGACTTTGCTCGCACCAGCGCAGGATCCGGCCCTCGCCCTGCACGCTGGGGACCGCGGTGCCGGCAAACCCTCATGCCGAGCATCCCGCCCGTGGAAAAGCTCTCCCATCTCGGCTGGGAAAACTCAACCCCCCCCCACCGCCGCCATCCCGAGGAGAGGCCACCCGGGAAGGGCCGGCGGGATGTTCCCGACGTTCCCTGTGGTTTTGGGACAGCCTGCGGGTTGTCCTGAGTGTTTATGTGCCTGGGAGAGGATTTATCAACAGCCCTTGTCATCTCCTGGGGCTCATCTGGGGTCAAGGGAATAAGTGTGGGGATGCGGGCTGGCCCCCCCCCGCCTCTCCCAGCCCCCCCAGCCAACCCCCCAGTCCTTGTGTGATAGCCGGACCTCTGGAGTGGGTGATCCCGGGATTTGCCGGAGCACCCAGCCCAGCCCGCTGCCCTCCTCCTCCTCTTGCCTGGGCTTCCCTGGCATGGGAGCTGCTGCCGGAGGAGGCGGCAGGGCTGGAAGCAGATGAAGGAAGGGCCCTTTCCCAGCAGAACCAGGCATTTTTGCTCAGAGGGAATGTTGAATTTCAGTAATCCCCCTTTTTCCCCCCTTTTCCCAGTTGCTGTGTCTCCAGCAGAGGAAATCTCCTCCGCGCTGAGCCCCTTCCCTGTCAGGGCTGGGGAGAGCGGCTCCGGTCCCGGGAATCCCAGCCACCTCCTGGAATCTCCCTAGGATTTCAGGGATGGTGGAAATTTGCTCCCTGAAGGAGCAACACCTCTTCCCCATGCCTGCGTGGCGGGGCCGCATCCTGCTCCCCGGCCAGGGACTTGGCAGTGATGCCTGCTGGGTGACATGGCATGACGGGAGCAGCGGGATGAATGTCCCCGGTAGCCCAGGGCTGTGCCGTGCTGTGCCGAACGCCGGCGCTGTGCTGGACCACTGAGGCTGGTGCTGGGGCTTGCTGGCACTCGGGAGCGCTCCCGGCACTGCTGTCCCTCCTGCATGGACCGACACGTGGGCACGGGGGCGAGGGTCTCCCCAGCACGTGGGCACAGGGGTGAGTGTCGTTGTGGCACGTGGGCATGGCTGAGGGTCACCCCAGCACCCAGGCTTGGAGATGTCGGTCACCCTGGCACGTAGGCATGAGGATGAGGATGCCCCTGGCATGGGGACAAGGTGTCCGACACCCCGGCACAGGCAGCAGGACCCTGGATGCTCCTGTCGAGGCTGTGCTCGGCGCAGGGACCGAGCCACCGGCACTTGGCCGTGCCAGGACCCTCCCCGGCGTGTGCCCACAAGTCCCCCGGTGCGGTGCCCGTGGCAGCCCGGCGCATCCCACCCCATCACCAGGATTATGGCTCGGGCACCGTGTATTGGACCTGACCCGAACCGGCACCGCTCTGTTTTAATTCCCTGCTTGTGCCGAGCAAACCCACCGGCTGCCGCTTTGCCTGCCTGCCCCTCTGCGGGGTGCAGGCAAACGCAGGCAGCGGGATGCCGGCAGCTCTCCTTGGCCGTGGGGTGAGGATCCATCCCGGCAGCGCCTGGAGGAGCCCCTGGTATTTCGGCAGAGCCGAGCAGCCGCCCTGGGAATTGTTTTTTCCCAGCCCAAACCGCCGTCACTAATCTTCCCGGATGGTTTTAATGGAATTTAAAGGCGAGGAGGGATTATCCGAGGAGAACCCATTATGGGTGGCTTCGTGCCAGGGCAGGCTCTGAACAGGCTCTGAAATCGGGCAGTGCCGGGCAAGCGAGCCCTGCCTGCCCCTGCCTGCTCCCTGCCTGCAGCAGGCAGACTGGGGATGCTCTGGCTTCCCCGGCGCTTGCAACGCCGCGGTGGCGTGTCGGACCCACGTCCTTCCCCCACAGCTCCGTGGGGTCTTGCAGAGGGATTTGGGGGGGCAAAGGGGATGCCTGGGGGCTGTTCCTACGGTGCAGGGCGGCCCTTGGGATGGAGGATGGATGAAAAGCCCCAGGGACAGGAGCACCCCCCATCTCTCCTCGCCTCTCCGGTGGCTTTGGGATCCATCCGTGTGCTCCACGTCCCGTGGGGCAGAGGTGACGGTGGGGACCGTCACCCCACAGCCAGAGCGGGTGCAAATGTGCTGGGTGGGGGGGTTTCATCCATCGGGGTGGCCCCATCCTGGGTGATGTGTCCCCGTGGTCCCATGCTGCTTCCAGCTCCCCGGGCGCCTGCACGGCTCGTCCCCATCCCCAGGGAGCTGCCGTGCCGCGATGCAGCCTCACCCCAACCCCCTTTTTAATATCCGTGTGTGCGGCGCAAACCTTATTTTTAATTTACTTTCAGGTAATTAGAAACAAATTAAAGCCATAAAGAGCGAGGAAGGTGCTGGAAGGCAGCTGGGTGCTGGGATGCAGCTCTGCAGCCTGCGGGCTTTGGGCTGCTGCCCATCATGGTGGTATCTGGGCGCCTTCCCCGTGCGATAACGCTGTGCTGGCTTCCCGACACCTCTGTTTTCCAGAGCAGGGCGCTGGCAGCGGCTGCTCCTGCTCGTTCATCAGGATGCCAAGGGTCGGCCAGATCCTGGCACCCAACGGGGTTGCAGGGGGCTGTGCCGCTTGCCGGGGGCTGCCCCTCTGCCGTGCTGTTCCCCAGCTTGCAGAAAGCCTGGCTTCACACAGCAGGGCCTTTGTGCAGCACCTTGCACGGCACCTTGCACGGCAGGGTCTTTGCAGGGCACCTTGCATCTTACCTGACTCGTGCCTTTGCGTGGCACCTTGCTCTGCACCTCGCATTGCTCCTCTCCCAGCCCCTCGCCCAGCGGCAGAGCCGTGCAGCCCCTGGGCGTCCCGTCCCGCTCCCCAGTGCCGTATGGGGGCCAGGAGCAGGCTGTCTGTGCTCCCGTATGGTATATAGGGTCAGGTGCCCTCACTCTGTGCCCGGAGCCGGGCATCGTGGGTCCCGTACCCTATGGGGTCAGGTACCATCGCCTGCCCCGTGCTGCCCTGGCGTGATGGAAACGCATCCCGCAGCACCCATGGGTGCCCCCTGCCCCAGCCGCTAACCCCTCCACCTTCCCTTTGCTCTTTTTGCAGGGTGTTTAAGAAAGCCAGTCCCAACGGGAAGGTAAGTGGGAGGCCGGTGGCTCCCTGGGGAGATGGGGGGGAAGCGGGGGGAGCCGGTGCTTCCTGGGGTGACCCCCCCCCCCAAATCCTGCAAGCACAGCCAGGAGCGGGGGACAGGCACGTACCCAAAGGTGCCCTGCAAGCTGCCTGCTGCCTGAGCATCCTGCCACGCCAGCAGGAGGGGAAACTGAGGCACGGCGGGGTTAAGGGGGGGGGGCTTGCCCAAGGTCAGGGGGTTCAGTCGGTGATGGAGCTGCCTGCAGCCCCCCCATGGGGTTGAGCGGATGGGTGCCGGGGTGCAGGCAGCCCTGCCCGTGGGGTTTTTAGGCAGCTCCAGCGTGGGTCTGGCAGTGTAACCCCCTGCCTGGCAGCTGCCTGCTCCTGCCTGCCCTGCGCTGGAGGGAAAGGCTTATTTATTCAATCACCTAATGGGATGAGGCCGGGGTCGGGAACTCACCAGCTCCAGCCGGGATCCGGCTGGGATTGCCGGGGCTGTGCGGTGAGAGGCAAATCCGATTTGGTGCCAGGGATGCTGAGCCGGTGAGCCGGGGACTGTCCGAGCCGGCGGCAGCGTGCGCTGGCACCGGGGCTCGCTCCCGGCTTGGAGTTGGTGGTCCTCTCCATCACACCCGGCATCTCCCGGCGTTCCCGGGGGAGGATGCTCCTGCTGACCCTTGAGTGACTGATGCGTCTGTGCCCTGTGCCTCAGTTTCCCCATCAGGAGAAAGTCGGGAGGGTGATGCCGTGGGGCTCAGCCCATGGGGTGCCAGCTGAGGCTTGACCTTAACCCAAATGTCCCCAAATGCCAAGTGTCTCCAGATGCCACCAGGTCTGGGGACATCGGGGGGGTCCAGGCTTTGCCTGAGACCGGGGCTGGGACCGGGGGGGCTGGCTTTTGGGTGCTGCAGGGATGGGGTGCCACGTGGGGACCATGGGGCTGATGGACCCCAGCGGGTGGTGACCAGACAGGGGGACCCCAGGACACCCCCCGGAGCTCTGCCAGCACGGATCCGGCCACGGGAGCCCGGGGGGCGGCTCTGGGCATCCCTGACCCCCCCCCCATCCCTTCCCGCAGCTCACCGTCTACCTGGGAAAGAGGGATTTTGTGGATCACATCGACGTGGTGGATCCCGTGGGTATGTGGGGCCGGGGAGGTGGGGGGGGGAACTCAGTTTGGGTGGGGGGATGTGCCGGGGTGGGCTGGGCTTGCTTGAGCCTCTGTGAGTGGGAAGAAGGGTTTTTGGGGAGCAGGGACTCCCCCCCGGGAGATGCCCTGGGGACGTCCCCATCCACTGGCAGCGGCTGCATCCCTAAGGGACAGCCGCTGGAGAAGCACCCGCGCCAGAGGAGTCAGAAAACAGCCGGTTTTGAATAATATTCCTGTTTTATTACTCATTTAAGACGCCTGCAGCTTCCGTGGATTAATTACCTCGGGAGGCAGAGCCCGAATCCCCCCTATCTCTCATCCTGCAGAGAGAAGGCTTTAAATAGATATATAAATTAAAAAAAATACATAAATATTGAGATGTATCTGTCTCCGGTGGCAGGCGCATGGCTGGTTGCACATGAGGAGCTGGGCACCGCGGGGCTCCCGGGGTCCCTGGCGCGGCCCCCCCCCGTGTCTGTCTTTGTCCCCTGGGTGCAGCGGGTGCAGCCTGTCCCCCTCCTGCCACCGTGTCCCCCACCCAGCCCTGGCTGGTGGCTCTGAGGTGATGCCTCTCTGTATAAAGGGGACCTTTTATATGTCACATGTCCCCTCCTAACCCTGCTGGCGTGTCCTTTCCTCACCCTGCCAGCGTGTCCCCTCCAACCTTGCCTGCACGTGCCCCCCCCAACCCTGCTGGCATGCCCCCCGACCCTGCTGCCACATCCCCTTAACCATCCCAGCGTGTCCCCCTGACCCAGTTGGCATGTCCCCCTGACCCTGCCAGCGTGTCCCCCCCAGTCCTGCCAGCGTGTCCCCCCCAACCCCTCCGTGTCCCCCTCCCGTCCCTGCCGGCGTGTCCCCTGACGCTGCGGTCTTCCCTTGCAGACGGAGTGGTGCTGGTGGATCCCGAGTACCTGAAGGAGAGAAAAGGTAACGGCTCCCTGCGTGGCACCACCGCAGGGGACGGCCGGTGACCCTGCGTGTTGGCATCTTTGGGCCCTTGGGTGATGTTTTCCAGCCCCCTGTCCCCACGGTGGGTGCCCTGTCCTGCAGAGGATGGGGGTCCTGTGGTGGGCACCCCAAGGCACATCTGGCTGGTGCCCAGGCTGCATCCCCGTCTCCCCACCATGGCACCTCCTGGGAGCCACCACCACTTCCCAGTGCTGGTGGGACCGGGATGAGCCATGATGCCACCACACCATGATGCCACCATGCCATGATACCATCATACCATGGTGCCCCATGCCATGATACCACCATGCCATGATACCACCACACCATCATGCCCCATGCCATGATACCACCACACCATCATGCCCCATGCCATGATACCACCATGCCATGATGCCACCACGCCATGATACCACCACACCATGTGCCCCATGCCATGATACCACTATGCCATGATACCACCATGCCATGATGCCACCACGCCATGATACCACCACACCATGTGCCCCATGCCATGATACCACCATGCCATGGTGCCACCATGCCATGATACCACCATGCCATGATGCCACCATGCCATGATGCCACCACGCCATGATGCCCCATGCCATGATACCACCACACCATGATGCCACCCTGCCACCAACCTCCACCCCTTGTCACCCTCCCCAGTCTTTGTGACGTTGACCTGCGCCTTCCGCTATGGCCGCGAGGACCTGGATGTGCTGGGGCTGACCTTCCGCAAGGACCTCTTCGTGGCCAATGCCCAAGCCTTCCCCCCGGTCCCCGAGGAGAAGAAGCCCCTGACGCGGCTGCAGGAGCGGCTGATCAAGAAGCTGGGCGAGCATGCCTACCCCTTCACCTTCGAGGTAGGGTGGCAGCGGGTGACAATGCTGCTGGGGGCTCTTCCCTTGCTGCTGGAGGGGATGGTGACCCCCCCCCCAGGGACATTGGGGTCCCTTCTGGGCCTGTAGGGTCATGGTTGGGGGTGAGATGCTGCCACCCGTGATGAAGATGCAGCTTTCGTTAGTGGATCTTAAAACTCGGGAGCAAAAAGCAGCCACCAGTGGGGAAACTGAGGCACGGGGTGAATGCTGGCACAGTGGGTCCATGCCCTGAGTGTGACCGGAGCAGTGACACCAACCTGGGGTGCTCCCCCAAAGCAAAGCAGGGCTTGGGCAGCTCCGGCAGGGAATAGTGGGGGGGGGGGGATAAACCCCCATTTTGTGCTCCTGCACCCCAAATTTCCTGGTGCAGCTTTGGCGACAGCAGCCGCCCCCATCCCCCTTGGAGCCGGGGGGGGACCCGGTGGCATTTTCCAGGCTTGAGCCCCGCGGGCTCGCAAACATCCCTGAGCCCCAGTGAAACAATCTTAATTCCTCCAAATCCTCCAGATTAACAAAAAAACCCAACCCCAAGCCCATGGATTTTCCTAACCCTTCAGGGTTTGGGTCTGGCGAGGCCGAGCCGCTGCCCAGGACGGATTCGGAGCGGGACTTGGGTTGAAATATGGCCAGAAGGAAAAGGGCACCGTGCAATTAGGAAATGCAATTAGGAAAATGAGGAAATCCTTCCTGGCTGTCCTCCCCCATGACAGGCAGGAAGGGGCAATGCTGGCAGCACCAGGAAAATCCTGGCTCCGGTGCTGGGGTGGCACCGGGAGGGGATGCGGTGCCCAGCCCCACAGCCGAGCGGGTGATGCCGTGGGTCTCCACGGCAAAAAGCCGGCTCGGGGATGGGGGTCCGAGCCCCGCTCCTAACCCCCCCTTTCCCTTCCAGATCCCCCCCAACCTGCCTTGCTCCGTCACGCTGCAGCCGGGCCCGGAGGACACGGGGAAGGTAAGGTCCACCCATCCTTGTGCCACCGGGCAGTGGTGACCGGCTGTTGGTTGGGGTCACCTTTTGGGGGGGTGCAAAGGGGTTTCTCTGTCTCCTTCTCTGCCCCCTCCTGGTCTCCAGGCCTGCGGCGTGGACTACGAGGTCAAAGCTTTCTGCGCGGAGAACCTGGAGGAGAAAATCCACAAGAGGTGAGCGGAGAGGATCCGTCTAGCCTGGGTGGGAGCAGCATCCTCAGGGTGCTGGCTGGGGCTATGACCCGGTATTGGGAAAGGGGCACCCCAGTTTGCTACCCACAGTGGGTGAGATGGGGCTGGGATGGAGGTGTCCTCCACGATGAGGCTGGAATGGAGATGTCCTCCACGATGGGGCTGGGACAGAGATATTTGCTAGGCTGGGGCTGGAGTTGGGATGATGATGTTCACCAGGATGGAGCTGAGACAGAGATGTCTTCCAGGTTGGGGCTGGGATGGAGATGCTCTCCAGGATGGGGGTGGGATGGAGATGCTGTCCGGGGTAGGGATGGGATGGAGATGCTCTCCAGGGTAGGGATGGGATGGAGATGATCTAGGGTTTGGGATGGAGACATCTAAGGCTGCGCTGCAGGCAAGACGTGGGGCCACGCAGGCAGGCTGGCACGGCCGTGGGGCTGCCCCCTTGCAGCCCAAGCGAGCTGGGCATCCAGCCGTGACCTCCCACGCCATCCTTCTCCTGACCCAGCAGACCAGAAGAAAAGAGGGATTTGACCCCAAAACGGGCCAAGAAAGAGGGCAGCCTGCGGGCAGAGGTGCCTGCAGGCAGCCAGACGCCTGGGTTCTCCTCTCGCCGTCTCCTCCCAGGAACTCGGTGCGTCTGGTGATCCGTAAGGTCCAGTATGCGCCGGAGCGACCCGGCCCCCAGCCCATGGCAGAGACCACCCGGCAGTTCCTCATGTCGGACAAACCGCTGCATCTCGAGGCGTCCCTGGACAAAGAGGTGGGCAAGGACCGGGGAGGGGACACCGGGGGGGTGACCCCGGCGAGGACGGGGACCTCACCGTCCCCCCTCCTTTGCTCCCCACAGATCTACTACCACGGAGAACCCATCAGTGTCAACGTCCATGTCACCAACAACACCAACAAAACGGTGAAGAAGATCAAAATCTCAGGTGAGGAATGGGACATTGCCCCCCCCCGGCTGCTGTCCCCATCCCTACGGGGGCCCTCCCCGACCCCCGTCTCTCCATCTCTCGCCCCAGTGCGCCAGTACGCCGACATCTGCCTCTTCAACACCGCCCAGTACAAGTGCCCGGTGGCCGTGGAGGACGCCGAGTGAGTACCGGCTGCTCAGGGACATTGCGAGGGGCCCCAGGGATCTCGGAGGAGCCTTGGAGGACTCCTGCCCCAATGCAGCACCTTCAAGCAGTGGGATGTTGTCTTTAGCAAGCGGGTCCTGGTGGGAGGAGCAGGGAGATGGAGACCCTTTTTTTGATGGCACCCTGGGGGACGTCACCCTCTGCATCCCCCCCAGCCGGAGATGAACTCCAGGCTGGGGCAGGGACAGAGATGTCTGCTGTGTTGGGTCTGGAGTTGAGATGGTGATGCTCACCAGGCTGGGGCTGGGATGGAGTTGGGATGGAGATGTTCACCAGGCTGGGGCTGGGGCTGGAGATGTCCTCTAGGTTGGGGCTAGGAAGAAGATGTCCTCCAGGCTGGTCCTGGGAAGGAGATGTTCCCCGGCCTGGGGTGGAGATGTCCAAGGTGGCCGGTGGGGTTGTTGGAGCTGGGGGGGAGCTGGAGTTCTGGCTGATGGTGGCTGTCATCCCCAGCGACATGGTGGCCCCGAGCTCGACGTTCTGCAAAGTCTACACCCTGACCCCCTTCCTCGCCAACAACCGGGAGAAGCGGGGGCTGGCGCTGGACGGCAAGCTCAAGCATGAGGACACCAACCTGGCCTCCAGCACACTGTGAGCCTCCCCCCCCAACACCCCCGTGGGGCTTCTGCTCCCTCCAGCAGCGCTGGGGGGGCTTGGGGGAGGACTGAGCCTGGGTGGGCATCCAGCTCCTGCTCCAGGGGTGATGCTCAAGGTGGAGGAGACCCGGTGGGGGGACCTTCAGGAGGATGGGGGGGGGGCTGGTCCCCATGGACATCCCCTTGCTGATGCCCACCTACCCCTTCCTCCAGGTTAAGAGATGGAGCCAACAAGGAGATCCTGGGCATTATCGTCTCCTACAAGGTGAAGGTGAAGCTGGTGGTGTCACGAGGAGGGTGAGTGTTGGGGACCACCCCCCCACCCTGCACCCCCTCTCTTCCCTTGCTCTCTCCTTCGGGCTTGGGACCGGCCTCAGCGCATTCCCCCCGGGATGCTGCGCGGTTCCTGGGGGTGGGATGGTGAAGCTGTGGCAGAGCCCAGCTCTGGGCAAGGGGGCCCTTTCTGGTGACACCAGCGTGGCCATTGCCGGGGGCGGGGGGGGTGTCATTAATCCATACAACAACCCTGCTCCCCACCTTGTCTTTGCCGCAGCCCCTTTTGCAGGATGGGGCCCTGCTTGCAGCCCTCCTGTGCCGCGGATGGGGCCCGTTGCCCCCCCTAAACCTCCTCTGGGACTCAGCAGCGTGGGGGGACACAAGGTGGGGGGGTCGTGTGTCCTTGGGGAGCGGTGACTAATGTGTTGTCTCCTTTGACCCATGCCAGCCTGCTGGGAGATCTCGCCTCCAGGTAATGCTTGCACCGCTCCCCCCGAACACCCCCGAACCGCTGCTGCAGCCCCCCGTTGCACCCCCTGGGTCCCCTCCGCTGCCACCCTGACCCCACACTTGTCTTCGGGATGCCACCGCCGTTGGGGTCACCGGCTCACCCGAAGCCAAAAGCCACGCAGCCCCCAGAGACGGGGCCGGGGTGGTGGGGCTGAGGAGTCGTGGGGCTGGGGATGTCGGCGGGGGTCGGATCCTGCATCCCCCCCACCCTGTGCCAGAGCAGCGGGGCCGGTGCGAGAAGGGACCGTGGGTGCTGGTGGGGACAGTGAGCAGAGCACGGAGGTGGCTCCTTGGGGCTGAGCATCTCCGGCCGTGGGGAGGAGAGTCTCCGGGACTTTCCCGGTCTCCATCCCCACATCGCTCCCCTCCCGTGGGGTCCCACGGCTCCCCACGCCTGCCTGTCCCCACTCGCCGTTCCCAGGGGACGCCGGGGCTGTAGCTGACACACACAACAAGCTTTTCCCCCTGCTGCAACACGCTTGCGGGTGGAAGGAGCAGAGCTCTGTCCTACCCCATCCCCGGAGGAGCTCGGGGCCGTCTTTGGGCTGTCCCACCCTGCCATCGCTGTGCCCGCTGAGCACTTGGAAACTCAGTGCACCTCCTCCATCCCTCCCGCAGCGCCGGGGTTGCCCCAGACCCCGCTGCCGTTCACATGGCGCTGCCGGCACGCAGCCTAAACCCGGGGGATTTGGATCCCCAGCTGCTGCTAAGCTGTTAAAAGGCAGATTTTTTGCTGCGCTGATCTCCCTCGTGCCCTCTGGCTGGCCCAGCTGCCGGCCCCGCAGCCGAGGTGGGGGGGTTCTGCTGATCCCAAACCACGGCGTTAAGCTTGAGCAAGAAGCGCGATAGCTGTAAAGAGGCTACGCGGAGGATAATACAGGTTTTTGCCCGGCTTTGTGGTCTCCCCAGCAGCTGAAACGCTGCTCTGTGCCCCCCCCCCCCCCCCCCAAATTTGCCCTGCTCTGCTTGCAAAGCGCAGGCAGCCCCATGCTTTACTCCGGCATCTCTTGCAGCGATGTCGCGGTGGAGCTGCCCTTCACGCTGATGCATCCCAAACCCAAGGAGGAACCAGCACACCGGGACGGTGAGTGTCTGGCCCTGGGTGTGGGGCAGCCCCACTTTGGGGTGGCGGTGGGTGGGGGGCACAGAGGGGTCAGCCCGCTCCCCTGTCCGTGCCAGCGAGGCTGCCGCAGTGCCCGATGGAGATTTTCGCCTCCCCTCGAGCCCGTGGTAACCCATTCACAGGGCAGCAAGTGCTGGGGCTAAAACCACGGGGGTGCCCCCATCGCCCCGGTGCAGCCAAACCCCGGGGGGGTCGCACCCTCCCGGTGGGACGGCAGTGACGACCCCGGTGTCTGCGGTGACTAACCCTGTGCCATACTTCCCTCTGTTCAGTTCCAGAGAACGAAGCGCCCATAGATACAAATCTGATAGAGCTTGACACAAAGTAAGAGACAAAAAACACCCCCCCCCGGGGTCTGTGTGGGGACGCGAAGCATTTACAGAGGTTGCATGGCACCCCCCTAACCCACTAACACCTGCCGTGCCGTGCCGTGCCGTGGGATCGGCACACAATAACTAACCCCGCACGCGTAACCCATAACGCATGCCGTGCCCCTCTCTCTTCTCTCCTCCCTCACCATCTCCCTGCACGGCTTTCCAAAAAACAGGAGAAACTGCAATAAGAAAGCGCCCGCCGGGATCATGTGTTGGGGGGCCGGCGGGGGGGGGGGTGTCCCCACGGATGGGGGTGCATGCCCTGGGGCTGGTGATGCTGCGGCCGCGTTGCACCGACTGGGTTAATCCCAGTCTCTGCGTTTGTACTGGTATTAGTGGTTTGGGGAGGTTTTTGCAGCGCTCCGCCAACCCAGCCGCTCTCTGCGGGGCTGCGGTTCCCGAGGAGCGGAGCAAACGGTGCGGACAGTCCCGGTGATGCCGCGGGCTGCCGATGCGGAGCTGCACCCTCCGGCTACACATCGCTCCTGGGCTGCTCAGCTTGCTCACCGAGCAAGCACCGAGGCAGCCACCTATTTGGGGGCATTTTGGGGGCTGCAGAGGGCAAGTAATGGTAAAGCTTTGAAAAGCGAGGCTGTTTGCTGAGGGATGGGGTTTTAAGAGCCCCCTGAGCTGCTGAAATACCGCGGTGTGGATTGAGCACGCCTGCCTTCGCCGTGCGAGCCAGGACAGCCTTGCGGTGGGTGCCCCCAAATCCTGGGCTCGCCGTGCACCCCGTCCTCCCCCGGTAAAGCCCCTCTCCCTTGTGTCTCCGCTAGTGACGATGACATTGTGTTTGAAGACTTTGCCCGCCAGCGACTCAAAGGTATGAAGGACGACAAGGAGGATGAGGAGGAGCGGACAAACTCCCCGCAGCTCAACGACAGATAAGCGAGCCCCCCTCAGCTCGCCGGGCCGGCGCGCGCCAGTAACACCCGTGCATTAGGCTTCTTCTCTTTTGTATAATTATTAATTTTGTTTTCTACCTGTACCGGGAGCCTATGGATCGCCCGATGGCGACAGCAATTATAACCTTCCAGCTGTGCCGTGTTGTCACTCTTCATCCAGCTGCCAGAGCTGCTGTTTCCCTTGCAGGGCATGGCCGGAGGGGTGCTGGAGGCAAGGGGGGGGGGGGTTGTGGGGTCGCGGCACCCCTCGCCTTAGCCCCCCGCTCCCCGTCCAGCCCCCTGCCCCTTCCCTCCCTTGCACTCAGAGCCCTTTCCTATGAGCTGCCTCTTTTATGCGTTTTATATAAGTCCAGTCTCAACACCAGTTTGCTACAGGGAAGGGGGGGTGGGTTGCAGCAGAACTGGGGGGGGGTCTTTTCTAGGCAGCCTGCTCATGGGAAAGGGCACCCACACACCTCGAATGTCCCCTCCTTTGTCCCCTCCTGTCTGGCCCTGCTGCATGCGTTCCCTCCCCGGGGTGCACGAGCCTGGCTTTGACCCTTGGACCCTGCCCGAGACCCGAGCCCAGCTGCTCCCCGGCAAAGGTTCGACCCGGCACCGGGGTTTGGAGCCGGCAAGACGGGTGGGCATCGCTCCCCCTGCTCTTACCCTCAAATCCTCCTAAAGCAGCCAACCCCGGGGGTTTATTCTTCAGCTGCGTTGGTTTTTTACACCAGTACAGCCTCCCCGGAGGAAGCGAGCTCAGAGCCGTGAGTCGCCGGGTAATGCCGGGTAATGCCGGCGGACTTGGAGCTGGCAGCGGGGAAGCGCAGCCCCCGTGGGTCCGTGCCGCCGGCTGCACGATGCTTGCTCTGGAAGAGGCTGCAAACGCCTCTTCTCAGCCACAGCAGGGTCATGGCGTAACGACCTTCTTCCCAGCGGGGTTACACCGGGGATGCTTTGGCCCCCCCCCAAGCTGCAGAGCTCCCCTGGTTGATGTTTTTCCCCTGATCTGTGCCTGCATGGGGTCAAGCACCTATTTGGGAGTGGGGAGGGGAAGGGGAACACAGCGTTTGCCACCCTAACTAGTGTTTCACCAGATGCTTGTGCCTCCTGGCTTGGCGGTGCCCGTCCTGGGGCTCCCTCGCTGGGTGCCGGGGACCCATCCCACCCCACAGACCCCCACCGGGGTCTGCAGGGGTCTCGGGTCTCCCACCACCACCCGAGAGGCCGTTCTCACTATTTATTGTGCCGTTGCGGTCAGCGTTGTCATCTGAGAGCAACCCGTGGGGCTAGCTACATCCCGCCCTGTTCAGGGGGGATGCAGAGCTGAACCCCCCCCTCTTATTTTTGGGTAAAGCTGATGGGCAGCGTGGTACTTCTTTTTGTAAAGTGGTTACTTTGTACTGTTCATGGATACCTGCTTCTTTGGTTTCTCCACCATATCTGTGATGTTTCTGTGTTCTGTCAAATAAATTATTCTAGTTTATTAAACTCAGAAAAAAAAAAAAAAAGAGTCCCAGCGCCTGGACACTTCTGTTGGCTCGGGACAGGGGAGCTGGCACAGTCCTGGGGTCTTCTACAATGTGGCACCCGATCATGGTGCCGGGGGGGTACAGAAGCTCTCGCCCCCCCCTCTCTGCCCCTCTGTCCCACCCCAGCAAGTCAAATGCAAACTCACGAGAGCAGATTTCCTTGTCGCAGCATCTCACGGTCCTGCTGCTCCTGTCCTCAGCTGCACGTTTCCTCACTAGCAAATTAATTTATTCATGCATTAACATGTAAGTAAGTCTCCAGCAGCGTCCCAGCTCTAGCCCCGGCATTTCCAGCACCCCTGCGGCTGCTGCCTGCCTGCGTGTCGGTGCTGGGACACCCCTGCCCGGTCTCTGGGACTCGGTGTCTGCCTCAGCTGCCCCTCCGAAACCCCCAGATCCTCTGGTCCGGCTGGAGGAGACTTTGGCCATCATGCCCCCCTTGCTCCCCACTGTGTCCTGGCTTCCAAGCTCACACAGACACAGCAGGTAAATGCCAGCTTGGCTTCTGTCCTCGGCTCACACCAAATGTCCCCGTCTGTGTGTGCGCTCTGCAAGCTTCAGGCTGCAGCAGAAACCACAGAAATTGATGCTAAAATGCCACAAGACTCACACCAAGCTGTCTCTTATGCGGGGGGAGCATAGGAGAGCTGCCTGCCCGGGCATGATGCGCACAGCTCCCACCACCCCAGCACCCTCATCGCTCTCAGCTAACATCTGAAATCTTGGGTCATTTGGGTGAGAAATGACTAACGCAGCTTCAGCCCTCCCTGCCTGGGCTCCCTGCCAGCAGAGACAGACATCCAGGGCAAGGCATCGAACCAACACGTCGCTCTTCACGACGGGCTGTACCCTGCCCCAGAAATGCCGGCACCTCTCCATCAGCTGGGATGCCGTCCTAAAAGACCAGCGCAGATGGACACGGCCACCACGGGGGATCCTGCTCCTGTCCTGCTCGCGGCCACTTTGCCGAGCCCCCCTGTACCCCCCTGTCCCCATCGATGCCCTGATGACAGCCTTCCCCCTGCAACCCGGGGTGCAGAGACATGCAGATGTTTCAATGGGAGCCAGGGAGGAGACGAAGATTTCTGTATCCCGCAGCAGGGACTGGGCATGATTTTGGAAATGAAATGCGAGGCCACGCGGTACCTGGCGAGCACGGCGGACTAACGAGCTCCTTGTTAAACAAGCAACGTCTGGTCTGCGTCCTGCTGAGGAACTCCTCGTAGCTGATGGTTTAAGAAGTTGTGCCCTAAAGATTGGCACTGTAGGGCTCGATACATCCAGGAGCTGGTGCCCACAAGCATGAAGGAAGACCAACCAACACAGCATTCATCATAAAACCCAACCTCCTGCAGCAGCCGGACAGCTGTAAAAGCCGAGGTCTCTCCACTGCTGTGCATTTGTACCCAGGGTAGCAGAAGGGGGGAACGACTCCCAGGGATGATGCCAAGAGCTGGATACCATGCCTGTGTCATTGTCGTATGGGACAGGGCAATTTGGATGGCCCTCGGTGCAAAGGGAGGTGTCCCAGCCTCTCAAGGAGCAGAGGATGCTCCAGCTGCTGGGGGAACGGGCACACACAGGCACTGCCCTGTTAAATCCAGCCAAGGCCAGCCCGTGCCGATCTTCTCCCCACAAATACAGCCCAGCACTTTTAGAGAGCAACGCAACGCCTCGAAGCAGAAGTCCCCAGTCCTTAAAAACATCCAGTCACCCTCCAAAAGCACTGTTGGCAGCAGTGCTGCAAGCATCAGCCTCTTCTCAGCCCCTGGTGTAGCACAAAATAGTGGCATTAAGTTTCCCTCTGCTCTCACAAGCTCTGTTAGGGTGCAGGAGACTCTGGCCGTAGCTGCAGCGCACAGCCTCACACCACAGAATAAAACCCAAACTCACACTAGGTTTGAAATCGTCTCTTTCCAGCAAGGGGCTGAGAAGGAGCCGGGGAGAGCGGTGAGGATCGAGGCCCTGAAACCTCCTGCTTCTCCTCGGAAGGACACAGCAATGCCTGTGCATCTCCATGTGTCATTCAAGTCCACGGCCCAAGCCCAGCGCTGCAGTGGGTGGGCATCCCCGGAGGGATGGCAAGGAGGGTGGAGATGTCCGTGGAGCAGCGTGACGGCAGCTCCAGGGCTGGACCACTCCACCTTGGCATGCAGGCAGCGGGGAGCTGATGCTGCCGTGAGATTCTCATCCCCCACGGGGAGCAGGAGGAGCCCGGACTGGGGGATAAGCCAAATAACCTCCCCATTTTCTGGGCCTGAACTGGGGGACAGCCCCTCAGGGAAGGGATGTGGCTTGTCCCCTGCCAGGCAAGGGAGGAGAAACCCAGAGCACAGCTTGCCATGACCAGCATCCACAGCACCGCTCTGGATCCGCTCCCTGCTGGGAAACATCTCTCCAGCCCTGCACGTCCAGCCCGCTCGCTCTCCCTAGCTGTGATACCTTGCCGTGGGGTTAAACCAGAGAGGAAAGCTCTGTGGGCAGCCTTGCCTCAGTGAAGACAGGGGTCCTGGATGACCCTTCCGAGGTCCCAGGGAGAGCAGAGGTTGGACACATCCGTGTCCAACGCAGCTGCGAGCTGCCCCTTGCCACATTGATGCTGTGGGGAAGGAGAGACCATCCTTAAGTCGGTCCATCTCGGGGGCATCAACATTTGTGCCGGGGGCAGGAGCCATCCCAACCTTCCCCACCAAGGGCAAATCTGGCTCCAGTAAAGCCACGGTCCCTACAGTCACACAACCGGACTCTCTGATCAAACATTCAGGCTTTGCCTGAAGGTCCACGTGGTGCATTTCTGGGAGAAATGCCCTTACCGCCCAGTGCGAGTTCTCCAGCGTCACATTTAAAGGGAGATCCCTCCTCTGTGCCTAATCCCTTTCTATGGCAGCTGCAAGTACTTAATATTTTGGACATCTCCAGTCCCCTGTCAAATCTGGTTCAAGCTGGACAAGCAGGCTTAAGTTATTTTGGGAAAGAAAAAAAAAAAAAGGGGGAAGTTTAGATGAGTACAAACTGTGCTATTGCTTAAGCCCCACTTCTCTGGAAAGCTAAGCAAGTTTGCTTCCACTACCTGCATCACCATGACGTGGGATGGGGACAGGCTTGGCCTTGCTGCTTCTGCTTGCCAGCTCCTCCACCACGTCCCTGCAAAGGAGACAGCGAGGAAGGCGAAGCCTTGGTTGCTGGGAAGACTGCAGTGGTCACCTCTCCTCCTCAGAGCCCACCTCCTCCAGGGCCAGACCCTCACCCTGGTGGGTGTTTCCATCTAAAAACCCGTGTGTTGTGGAGGAGCCAAGAGGAGCTGCAGCAGCGGAGCTGCTCACCTCAGTTTGCCAAATCTCCCGCTCCCAGGGGTGCTTGGAAAAGATCCCGTAAGCACCAGGATCCCGCTTGGGGAATCCTCCATGCCTGTGTACCCATCAGCCACATGCTGCCCTTCCTGGGACCATACCTGGTGCCAGCCTTGGGCCAGAAAAGCCATGTCCTAAAAGAAAAGCCACGTCCTAAACTCAAGCCCAGTGGTCTCAGTGCAGGGGAAGGGCACACTGTGCTCTCCCACAGCATGCAGGAATACAATCAATAGCAGAGGTAGAGAGACTGGAAAGCCACGAGCCCTCCTAGCTAACCCTCACCATGGCAGAAATCCTCCCAGGCCCCTGGCCAGAACCGATTCACACCAGTTTGACATTGGCACAGCTGTACTGGTTTTGCTGGGGACCCTCCAGGAGTGGAAAGGAGGACCAGGCATTCCCTCCTAGGCTCAAACAGGCTTTTTTCTTCGCTGGTACAGCAACTGCTGCTGCTAGCGGTGACACAGACCCATGGCTTTGGTAGGTGATGAAGCATCAAACCCCCCGGCCTCGGGGCAGGACATGCTCCCCCCATTTCACACGCTGCCACGTAGGCAGGGATGGTTTTGGGCGCGGAATGGAAGAGCCCGCATGGCTTGTGCTGGGAGGCGAGCAGCGCGGAGCTTCCCCGCATTATCATTATGGTGTAGATGGGAGCAGGTTTCAGCCTTAGCACCCGCAGGCAAAGGGCTGTTGCCATGACCCAGCGCAGTTCAGCACACCGCCTTCCCAGCACCAAGGCTTCCCCAGCCACTTCAAGCACCGTCCTCGTAAAATACAACCTCCACCCCGACTTGCCCAGCATCCTGCCTGCCCTCAACCTCCCCCCCCCCCCAGCTTACACCCAGAAAAGCGGGGAGCCCTTCGCACCCCTCCTCTGAGGGAAGCAGAGCGGCAGTTCCCGACCCCAGAAATAACCGTGAAAAGGCACTTAGAAGCACAAGGGGACAGCAAATGCTGGGCGCTGGGATGCGGAACAGAAGGCAAACAGCCTGGCAGGCCCTGTGCAAGCATTTCCACTGCAAGATCCAGGCTGGCTGCTCCAGCAGAAGCAACCCCCAGCACCAGAGCAAACTGGGGTCCCCCACATTGTGGGTGAGCACCCCCTGCCTGCATCCCTGCCCTGCCCCAGCTCTTGACTCCCTCCCCAGCTCCTCGATGAAGCATGCTGTTTTTCATGTTTGGGATAAGAAGCAGTTCCCCCCCCCCCCCCAAATAACACCTTGGTAACAGCATAGGCGTTGGCAAGAGTCATTGCCTGGTTTCCTCAGGCCCAGGAAATCATATTAGCTCAATCAAATTTAAACTTTCAGGTGGTGGGAAAAGAGCCAAAAGATACCAAGGCCTTTTCTTAGACTGGGTGCTCTCCAGTTACACAGGGGGAGGGCAAAGCTTGTAGGAGGCTGGGGCTCAAAAGGTTGTTCCTGTTCCTTTTTGCAGGCTGCAAGCAGGCTGCGCTTGCACTGCAGCTTCCTGAGCGGAGGCCACTGCTCGTGACACACACACGTGATGAAATGCCAACACCCTGTGGGGTGTGCAGCCTTCCCCCCAGTGCTGTGGGCCTGGAAAGCGGCGGGTTAAATATGCCACAGATTAGCCCATTTCCTCAAACTGTACTCATGCTTTTTTGTCTGTTTGCTTCTAAAAAGTATGGTGCAAACACAACATGGGTCTATGATAAAATGACGGCAGGATGTTCTCTGCTGGCGGACGCAACCAGAACTACAGGCTACTACACAGTCACAGCTATCATTTGAAGGCTAGTTCACAGGAGAACAAGTAACACCATCAAAATTTTTTACTATATTAAAATAGCACTCTTTACAGTTGGCTCTGTTCACTACAACTGTCTCAAAACAGTATCTGCATGCAAACAGATACCTCGCAGCCTACGCAAACTAGAACATAGACAGGAAACACACCACATCTCACCAAAAGTATGATCTACCCACACTTCCCACAAGACTGAACCCAGTCCCAAACATGCAGGGAACCGTCGCTTGCTGCTGACAATAAAGTTCTTGGTTTCTGCGGATGCCACGTGTGCACTGTGACCAGGGGAGGGCCTCCGCTGCTGTCCGATCCGCCGAACGCGTGGCCTCTGTGAACAAAGATCGGCTCTGCTTCCCTGCCAGAGCTGTCCCAGCTCTGCATGTCATACACGTGCACGGTCCCATCAAAACCTTCAATAAAAGGGAAGCAGAGAGACCGCAAAAGTAAATTGCTTTGCTCTAGTCCTATCAGCCTCATGCTCACCTCCCTGCAGGGCTGCTGAGACAGAAACGAGGACAAAGGCCCAGACTGACAATCTGCAACAGCAGAGCATCCAAGCCTCCGAGGAGCTTGTCTCAAGCTAACAGCTGCCGGGGAGAACATGGGCCAGATCCAAAAAGCTTGCAGATCCACTAGCCTGAATTTGCAAAGCTCTGGCCAAGAGGCAGCCTTGCTGCCCAGCTGGTCTTATCAGCGCAGTATCCCTGCGGCCAGGCTGTCACTGGCACTATCAGGGCAGCATTTGCTAAGAGCGTGGGGACTTTGTTCTGCCAGGAGGGAAGTGAGAGTCCCCCAGAACCCATCCAGGCCCCTTCTGTAGTTTTTGGAGTGAGGCAGTTGCAGTGGACGATTAGCTCATATCTCTGCTGACTTCAGGAGGAGCTCTGAACCACCCCTGCCAACCGGGGTGTTTAAAGTAAGGTGGGGTGAACTGGGCCTCAGTAGAAATACAGACCAAAAAAGCATCCAGAAAAGGAGATGTCTGCCCAAAGCACATACCTGAAATGGCAAGGCAGCCTTCCAGAGCAGGAGCCCAGGAGACGCACAGGAACTCCGCACCTGAGCTGGGAGAGGGAACTCTGCACTTTGCTGAGGCCAAGGACTCTGAGGTTTTTCTTAGGTCTGTTAGGGTGAGGTACCCTCCGCTCGAGAGGCAAGCTACGGGCTGGGAGCTTGAGTCAGAGCCTTGAGGTCCGCGCCCGACTCCCATGCACCACCGCTCGCCACACGGCGCCGAGGGGACGGACACAGCCTCCAAGGGACTCTGCGGCTGCCGAACATCAGCCAGGCACAGCTGCCCCTTGGCACAGCAGAGGAGCAACGTGTTGCCATCCAGGAATGCCAGGCCGCTGAGCTCCTCGCTGTTACTGGAGGCTAGAAAAGAAAGGCAGATCTCAGACACCATGAGGAGGATTCACATGATTTTTCTACTGCAATCTTGCCCGAGAAAGCAGATTTCCAGCCTTGTCCCTGGAAGTGGCTTTCAAGCAATGCTACTTAGTTCTTCAAGAAAGCCAGCAGTAGAGACTGACAGCTCGCTCGAGAACTGTCGCTGCACAGGATCTACATGGAACAGGCACAGTCTGTACCCCTCAAAAGGTGATGTTAGCACCCAGGTGGAGGAGACAGGCAGGCCCACGACTAACACTAGCTCTGTTCGAGTTCCCATGGGGGACCTGACACAGACCAGGGCTCTGACAGTAGATGCCTCCAGTACTACCTACCCTTCAGCAGCGGGAGCCACATGAGTCCCTGTGGCATGGGGACACGGCAGAGCAGTGACAAACACACCTTCCTTTTGCTCAGCTCACTGTGTTACAGCCACTGGACGCATACACACACATTTTCCTCACCAGGGGATGAGGTGTGTGGGGCCTGAGTCTTACTTTGTAAGTGAAGGCAGATGGTCTCCAGGACTCCCAACAAACCAGACCTGGATTAACCACCTTGAGGTAAGGCAGGGCTAGCATGATCCCTCCTCCCATGCGCATGGACAGATCAGAGTAACACAGAGCTCGCTCAGAAGCTGATGCTGATTTCAACGACCCCAAGCGACGTGACTCTGGGGCCAGCACCTCCCTCGTTTGGGACGACATACGCAGCAGCCTTCTGCTAACCCAATTCTTTTCACTGACACCATCTACGGTGCTCTCGTAGTGCACAGATCTGGGGCAGAAGCCTGAGAAATCACTGTCACGGGAGCAGTGAGAAGCTGGAGATGGACCAGAGCATTGTAACCTCTTTCCTCAAGACAATGTACTTTCTGCAAATATCTTTATACCCTGTGGCACATGTCTGGAAGTACCCACCCAGTGAAATGTTTGCCACTTGAGCAATTACCCTTGCTTTACACAAACCCTAACTTTACCAAATCAGACATTAGACTTGGTTTGAATACCTGCCATGTAGACATTTTTCCTTGATTCAACCTCTGTAATTTGGACGCTGTTGAGTCTTGAGCCATGAAGGACCCACGGGGCTCTGGCCGAAACGGTTGCAATTTTAGCCCAAGGTTGCCCAGTGCCATTTACTGTAGGTATGGCACCTACAGGTTTAATAACATCTATTTGAAAGAGATGTTAGCAGCTGTAAAACACATCAGGAGTCAAGTAATCCACGAGATCAAGCTGTTTCACAAAGATGCCTCCCAAAGCTAAAAGTGACCTACTGAACCAATAAGAAATCCAATTATGACTAACCCCCTCTCCAGAATAAAACCACTCTTTCCAACACATCCAGCAAGGACTGACAAGAAGCCATTTAAAATCTAGCAAAATGCATGGAAAGTTGTGAATCAAGATGTTTACTTTCAATGAAGAATAAGAAAACTTCTAATGCATTTTGCACTTCCTTTCTGGTGGTTTCAACGTATTTCACAAGAGTAGAGAAAGCAACGGCAATCCTTTTCTAGAAGCAGGCAGACATAGGCTTGGAGAACCAAGGTGGTTCATGTTATATCCTGAAAGGTGATGTATGGAGCTCTTTATTTCTAACCCTTGGGAGTCATTATGCTAACTATATGATCAGGGTTTTCGTTTGTATGACTAAGAGCTCACAAATAAGTGGAAAGCTGCTGTGACAGGCCTAAACCTACTAATTCCCTTACAAGGTTTGTGCTGTCAAGTCCACATCTTTCCAAGCCATCAGAATTGGGGTAGACGCTTGTCTCGCGCCCTTCTCCAGCCCCTGCCACATAAGGACAGTCACTCAGGAATTCACTCAACGGGACTGGCACTCCTCTCCTCGTTTTACGCCCAGGAAGAAGGGGAAGCTAGAGATGCTTGACGCAAAGACTACATTGAGAAACTACTCCAGCTCAGAAACATGTTCTCTTACCCGAGTCCTCTGCTGACACCTGCCAGACCTGGAGGGAGCTGTCTGGTGGGCCACTTGTCACCAGCAAGCTGAGGAGACAAAAAGAACCTCACAAAACTCTCCAGGAGCAGAGGACAGCCTTTTTTTTCCCCAGCCTGGGACAAACTGGTCTGCTGCTCCTCCTGTGCTCAGGAGCTCTGGCCTCTACTTGGAGCAGAGAAGGGGCCATAAGGACCATAATCCCAGAAATCCTGATGCTAGGGTGGTCTACGCAGTCCAGGCAAACACAGTCCCAGGCAACGGCATTTAATTAGCACATTTTCCAAAAGCACTAGACTAAGAATGGCACAAAAAGCCCCAAAGTAGCAACAGGGGCTTGCGTAGGAGGAGAGAGCTCAACGAGTGAAATGAATCAGCCAGAGGGAAGCCTGTTTGCTTGGCCTACAATCCACAGCAGGAGAAAACCTTCCAAACCTGCATATGCAGGGACTTACAGAGCAGTGGCAGCAGCCACTAGTATCCTGCTCTGCCTGCTGAGCACCTCCACGCAGCGCCAAATGCAGAAGGAAGGGATGGAGAAGGCAGAGCAAGGAAGCTACACAGGCCCCTGTTGCTCAGAAGTCGGGTAGGGAGGGATCCCTGGTGAGCCAGCATCAATGTCAGCAGCCCCTGCAGCTCACTTCTGGAAAAAGCTGAGGATTCCACTTATCCGGCAGCAGTTTTAGTTTCCCTGCCAGCTGCCCCACTGCAGGTTTCAGTATGGCAGCAGCAGGGTGCACTCCGTTTTGCTGAGTGCCCCGATAGACGGCTCCTCTCCAAACACCAAGACAGGGTTCTGGGAGGACCACTGGCCAGCAGCTCCCCACCCAGACTCACGCTGATCTCAGAGCTGGCAGGATTGACCAGCTGAGTTGGGAAGTAGGCAAGGATAAGGAGTTTTCTCTCAGTGGACAAGCCTCTTCTCCATCTCCAACACACCCTGGAAGGACCTCGTGGCCATACCTGGTATCCGGCACATATTTCAGGCTGTACACCGGGCGGTTTGAAAATCCACCACATTCCACCTTGAAATCTCTCTCTGGACACAGGCCCTAGAAATCAGAGGCAAACTCATTTCTTCACACTCAATGGCGCAGAACTTGGTACGGTCAGTTACCATGAAAAAAGACAGAGACACAAGATACACTCTCGCTTGGTAAAGCTCTTGCCTGTCCAGTAATGCCTATTTCAACAGGAGCTATAGGATTGAAGGATCCCAAAATAGTCAAGAGGAAAAAAAAAAATCTGGAGAAAGCTCCTGCCAAGAGCTCTGCCTGGGTTTGTTGCCATCTGTGCACGTCTGGCTCAGGACCTTTCTGTTTACCCAGTGACCAAACACCACCTTCTACTTTAGTGTACAGGTCACCCACCCAAGGGCCAACCTCACTGTTCAGCAGTGTGGTCCCCCAGACTTGGGCATCTCAGCGAGTCCCTTCTTCATTTGCCTTGGTGTCCTCATCCGTCCTATTTCCCCATGAAACGCCTTCATTCACACATCTGGACATGAAGTGTTCACGGTACAAGCTGCCCGCAGAGCTGCAGGATTGCATGACTGGCACGCCAACCTGCGCTACCTCAACTGGACAGCAGCCGGGTGACTTTCGTGCTTTACCTTTCGACCAAAGCTGCTCAAAACCTGGCCAAGCCCTCGTCAGAGCAACAGAGACCAGGTAACAGCTTCTGAAGCCCAGCCCGGTTTCTGAAGACACCGTGCCAAAGAAGACAGAGAGTTCTGGTGCCACTTTGGCTGCAACACCCACCTGGGTCTCCTTCACCTGCAGTGTTGGCGGCGGGAGAAGCTGCAGGATCTCGTTCCCACCAGACTGTCCGTACCCGGCTACACAGACACCTTGGGGGTGGGCACGAAGAACGAGGGACATGGTGAGGGATGCCCCCCCCCCGAGCCAGACCCCTGAATTACGGTACAAACCATCCTCAACCCTGGACCCAGAGCTGAACCCCGGTCCAGCCCCAGCCACTCAGCCCCACTTCTGGCGTCCTGGCCCTGCGCCTTGGCCTCCCCCCAGGGGCCCGACCCCACGGCCTCCCTCCTCGCTCCTCCACGGCCCCGCGGCCATTTTCCCTACCCCAGCACCCCCCATCCCGCCCCATCCCCTCGGTCCCCTCTCCTCCCCTCAGCCACCCCCCCCCCCCCCACTCACGGTTCCCCCGGGCCCATTCGATAAGGCGGGTGGGCGCCTGGAGCTCGAAGGCGTGCAGGTCCTCGTACCTGCGGGGAGAAGGACGGAGGGGAGGTTGGCGGGGCCGGGGGACCCGGACCGGGACCGGGGCCGGGGCTGGGGCTCCCTCACAGGCGCAGGGACTGCAGCAGCCACTCTTCTTCTTCTTCTTCTTCCTCCTCCTTCTCCTCCTCCCTGGCGCCCACCGCCTCCATGGCAACGCCCGCCCGGCGCGCCTCTGACGTCACGCGGCGGCGCACAGCGGTGACGTCGCCGAGCGTCAGGCGGGCGGAGGCGGAGGGGGCGGGAAATGGCTGACAACCGGTCGCGGCCGGTTAAAACCGGTCGGCGCCGGCGGCTGTGAGGGAAAGGGCGGGACGCGGCCGCCGCCCTGAGGGGAAGAAGGCAGCGGGGTGTGCGGAGCGGCGGTATTCCCGCGGGCAGCGGCGGTATTCCCGCGGGGAGCGGCGGTATTCCCGCGGGCAGCGGGGCTTGCAGTGTTACTCCTGGGGAGGTGTGTGTGTGTGGAAGGTTGGGTCACGCTGAGGTGCCGTCTTTAATCGGATTTGGTGACAATAATTGATTTTGGCGCTCGGAACGCTGGGGCGTAGGTGGCGGTGTAGGCTCACGTGCAGGTTCGTAAGCGTAATAGAGGTGGTGACGCAGCGCGGGGCTGTGCGTCTTCTCAAATAGAAATACCCGCACGCAGTTGTGGTGATAAATTCGGAGGTTTCCCCAGTCTTTGTAAAAGCCAGCCTAACCTCTGCCCTTTATGCCGGTGCCTCTGTATAACGTGGTTACGTGACGGTTCCCAACCAACACTTCCTTACGTAGGTTTTGCTGTTTTATTTTTAACAACTAAAGTAGGTTTTGCTGTTTTATTTTTAACAACTAAATGCGTATCATTCTCAGGTACTTTACTGTTTTCCTGACAAGCGCTGCGTATCATCGTGTTGACTCCAGTTCCCCCTGCCAAGAGGATGCTGCTCAAACCGAGGTGGCAGGGCTGAGCCCACATTTGCAGAAGGCGATCGCTCTACGTTCCTCTCTGTTTCTCTCCAGTGTAGGCTCAGACCAGGTGCTGAGGGATCGGTGCAGCTAACTTGCTGCTGGCTGTGGTTCACTGCCAGTAACAGTGACGCTTCAGGATCAGTGGCAATAATTGGGAGTTTATTACGGATTGTTGTGCTTTTTCTGTCTTCTGGCTGGGTTTTAGCTGGCATGCAGTGTTGTGAGGCAAGCTGTGTCTGTTTTCTGTAACACTGCAAGGTGGCAGCCTACAGCTTCTGAGGTGGCTCTGGAGTAATCAGGAAAATGACTTGTTTTTACAGAAATACATCTGAATGTGAATCTTTTAGTCTGTGCAGTATCTCCTATGTTATTTGATGTTCTGTATTGTTTATTTTTCTCTCACTCTTCAGCGTGCAGTCCTGCAGAAGTTGTCAGAGAGGAATAGAAGTGCTTCGGGTGGTTTCGTAGTGCGGTTTCCTGGGCTCCTGCAGTGCTTGGAGAGGGGTAGGACATTCTGGGTGATGTGATGGGTTCAGACTTAGGCTGTGCTGTCTGAGCTCTGTGCTCAGGGCTAATTCGGGGCTCTCAGGACAGAAGTGAGCGAGAAAGAAGAAAGGGCAAAAGCAGGTACAGAGGCAGAAGTGCTGTGAATACCAGGGCGGAAAGCCAGACCCCTTCCTTCAGCCAAGAGGCTGCGTTCTGCTCTGGAAGCAGTAACTGGAGCTGGTTGATGTGAGAAGCACTTCTCGCTGGTGGTTACTTTCCTGACATCCTCCACTTTGTCACTTCAGGATATGTTGGTATTAGAACTGTTCAGAGAAAGGATGGCAAGAATTCTCATGTACAGAGGGAGAGGTATTTCATTCACGTTATTCTTTGTAAAATAGCTCAACAGTCTGAAATTTACTAAAACCCTTGTCTTAGCAATTCTTTCTACATACTATGATTCAAAAAGAAAGTGTTGAGTAAACATCTTGTGAAGAATCTGAAACAAACTGACTGCAGGGTGGTTTTTTTTTCCAGTGCAAACAGTATGATTGTTTTAATACTTTTGATTGTTAGAAGCCTGTGAGGGATGTTGGAGTGAGCCAGGAACCTCCCCTGGTGCAACTTGAGGCTGTTTCCTCTTGTCCTATTGCTTGTTACTTGGGAGAAGAGACCGACCCCCACCTCACTACAGCCTCCTTTCAGGTAGTTGTAGAGAGTGACAAGGTCTCCCCTCAGCCTCCTTTTCTCCAGGCTAAACAACCCCAGTTCCCTCAGCTGCTCCTAAGTAAAGCCATGACAGTACCAGCTGCACATGAGAGTACAGCGATGTGGCACTCTGTGAGCTCAGAGCTATGTCAGCCTTTTGTCACCTTCTCCTGTTAACTCTTTTCTCATCTGTGTGGATTAATTGCAGGATGCGAGCTTAGCCTGAGGCAGACGAGTGGCCAAGTCAGCTCAAGGTGCTCCTCCAGCAAGGTGTGAGAACAGAGAGAAGGAGAAATAGAAAAGGAAGGGCTGGGAGCCAGACATTCGGCTGTGAGCCGTGGGGCAACCTTGCTCTTGTACTGCCCTGCATCACTTACTATCCATAAAGGAACAGGTTGTGTCTCTCCTGAACTCCAATGTCTGGTTTAGCGGGTGGTAATAAGTGTTTGGAAATTATCTCCTGGTGGCCACTGTCTGAGGAGAAGGAGCATGAGGCAGAACAGTGTGGGGAGTGACTGAACGCTGTGGAGTCCACGTGGGGATAGCAGAGAGCCCGAAAACAGTTTTATGTGCACATTCTTGCCTTTTATTTTATCTTCTTTTTATCTTTCCAGTGTACTAAGTGGGTAAGTGGGGGGAAAAGAGAAAAAGCCCTCCAGTACTACACACAGTGCAGGGTGTTTCTGAAGTACCAAGGCCTGAATGAAGATAACAACTGAAATGACCATTTAAGTTGTAACAAAATAAAGATTTTAAGGCTTTTTCAAAATCTCTCCAGAAAAGAAATATTTTAATCTCAAAATTTTGAAGAGGAAAGAATAAAATTGGTAACATTTGTTACAGAATTAGAATAATAGGAACAGGCTAAGCTGTTTTGTTATGCCTCGGTGTGTGGCTTTGCCATATATATTACAAAAATACAAAAATCTATTTGTTTGATGTAGGGTGGTTTCTTGTTTTTTTTCCAGCAGGTTCTGTGCATGCAGAAAGCCTGGCAAAGTGAAGGAGACCGAGAGTACCTACAACCTTAGTTGCTTCTCTCTTCTGGCTGGCTTTGCACTGTGTCTGTTTTTGGGCAGCCTTGGAGACATGTACACTGGGAAAGGAAACTGTGAAGGAGCTAGGAATGGAAATTGTCACTGTGAGAACTGGTACGCTCTTTAAGTGAAACGAAATGGTACTTGCCTACTGGATGTCTGAGCAGTCTGCGGTCTGAATATTACACCGTAGTTACTCACAAGGATAAAAAGAGTATTTCCAGTTGCTATTTCTATAGCTGAGCCACCCTCAGAGGCTCAGGTTTGGTTTTACTTCCTAATATCTTTGTTTTGATTTGATTTGTAGTAAATTAAATTGATTTTGTTTCTTCCCCAAGTTGAGCCTGTCTTTTGCCTGTGACTATAAGTGGTGGGTGATCCCTCCCAGTCCTTGTCTCGACCCATGAGCCTTTCTTTATATTTTCTCCTCATCCCACCATGGCCAGGGAGCGGGGAGTGAGTGAGTGGCTGTCTGGTGCTTTGTTACCGGCTGGGCTGAAACCATGACACACGCCAAGAGTGATCACCCCTTGTACATTTATAGTAAACTTCAAAGTGATGTAGATGAGTTCTTGGACAGTTTGGTAGACCTGCCTTTCTTGCAGGCTCATTGCCCTGAAGAGCCTACCTTTTGGACCAAGCCGGAGTGTTTCACTCTGGCCAAGACAGTGCCAGTCACTGTGACATGTTGATGAAAATGAGGGAGAAGGTGGTGGACAGTGGTGTTTTCAGGACCTCCCTGCAAGAAAAATGTAATTTTGGGACTATTGTATTTCCCTTGTAGTCATTGCTTATCTTCAGGAAGAGGTGGGAAGGCCATTTCTTCAAAACCGAAGTTTTGGAGTTAGCTGTTTTGAGCCATAAGGATCTGCTGTGCTCTTTGGGGGAAGATCAGCTGATAGTTAGAACAGGAATGGCTACCAAGAATTGGTCTCAGATCATTTGTGGCAAACACACTGATACAGTATTTTTTCCTGTTCTTTGTTCTCACTCAGTTTTTGAAAGCAGCAGACCTTGTGGACATTCCTATGGCCACAGAGCCTATCCAGCCCTGTCCTCTGCTGTGACTCTGAAATCCAGAGCCATACAAGGCAATGGCATGGCTCAGTATGTTCAGGGATGAGTATTTCAAACAGAAATGCAATTATTTTTTTTTTCTTTTATGTCTGAGAAGCCAAAGAAATGATGTGGCTGCTCTTTGGTCTACCAAGCAGACTGGAGAGCTGGGAGGTGGTCTTTCCATCAGCCAGTCTAAAAAAGGAGGCTGAGGAATCCTAAGAACTCTAAACCACTCATCCCGCAATCCATGCGTCCTTTCAGGTACACACTGGCTTGTGTTGAGCTTGCTCTGGCCACAGGCAAGGTCTGCATTCTTAGGGTTGTGTGTTGTAGTCAGTTGCTCTGGACTCACAGATCAAAACAGCCTAAAAAATTCAGAATGTTGAGATACAGCCTGCCGTGTGCTTGCCTACAGAGTTTGCAAGGCCTGTAAAGTGATGACCCGGACTGCTGCAGCAGCAGACATAAAGTGCCTAGGAAGCGGAGATGGAAACCCTTGCAGGAGCAGAGTCCAGCTTCCTCCTAGAAAGCAAGATATTTGCTGTAAACAGAAATAGGAAGAAAACCTGTTTTATTTCAGTGAAGGTAACATTGCTATTTAAAGCTGAACGCCACTGAAACTAATGCAACAGATTTGGGAAGCACAGCTTCCTACGGTTCCCGCAGAGCCAGTGATGCGTGAGGCTGCTCTCAGAGCCATGCCTAGGTTTTTTTCAGCCCTCTGAGGTCTTGTGTCCTGCAAAGAGGCACTGCTCTGGCTTAATCCTTAGGAGGACTTTCCCCTTCCTCTGCTAGGTTCTCCTGAAAAATAAAATGCTAAGGTTAGTACAGCATATTCTACTTAAACGGAGGTTATTTTGTTAGCATGCTGGTGGCACAGAGTCCAGTGTTTACAATTTTAAGGAATGTATACTGGAACAGTGGCACTATTTGGAAGGATGCATTTTCTAGAGGGTGAAGACTCTTTTCTGGTGAAATTCAGAGTCGCAGGATCCTGGGGAGGCAGTAGGATAAGTAGGTTCAGAGGGATTAGACGCATTTGTGGAGGGTGAGTCCAACAGGACCTTTAAATACAGTGGCCTGGATGCAAGCTGGCCATCAGCAGAACTTCAGGAGACCATGATCAGCTCACCGTGTCCTGGTGATGATGCTTTCCCCAGTCTGTTACTGCATGCTGGAGAGGAGATGCTGCTTTGGATGGGTCTTGATCTGGGCCAGTTCATGTTCTGTTTATAACTCCTTTAGTTGTCATGATATATTACATTTCTAGGCATATTGCCTGCAAATGTAACCAAGGCACCTCCTCTCTTTGCTCCTTTTCCCTGGGCTGGAGTTTCCAACCTCTGCCCTGGTGTCTCAGCGCTTCCTCAGTTTCTTAATGTATGTTTTCAGTCTTCAGTGGCTTTTCTCATTTATAATGTTTGAAAAATTGTAGTGAAATTCTTAAACTGCATTGCTTCAATGGAATTAATTTACATGCATTTTATCAAATCTGTCATTTCTAGACTCCTGTGGTGTTTAGAGACCACACATGATGTATTAACAACAAAGGTGGCAGACTTGACATACCTTTCCTAGACTCCCTCTTCTGCTCTCCTCTTACTTATTTTGTGGGTTATGCTAATACTCTGTTAAAATTTTGATTAATCTTGTTATCTCTCCATGTGATTAATCTTCTTTGCATTATGTTCAGTACTTGATTTCATCAGCATCTTGTGACAATGACTGCCATACTTGAATTAACTATTGACAGAAAAAAGTAACTTTCCCCATCTGTCTGTTTAGGTTCACTTGTTCTATGAGATGTGGTGGACATCCTCAGTGCTATATAAAAAGCAGCACAGCATTTTTTCACTTCTTAGCCAAAATCTCTTGTGTTGCAGTTTAGTCTCATCATTTTTTTGTTCTGCCTGCAATAAACCTAAAAAGCAAGGTCTGAATTTATGGTTGCCTTCACTATATTGGGGGGTTATTATCCAATATCCCCTCAGTCACCTCCTCAAATTATAGAACTCATGTCTTCCAGTTTTTCCCTAAAGACCATGAGTTTCTGACACCAGGGCTCTTCCCTGGGCCTCATGGATGGGTGATGCCTGTGCATGTGGTGTGAGGTGAGACCTTAGGTGCTCTTCTTTCTTACTATGCTTTCTGTTTTCTGGTTCCTTACTTGTTTTCTTCTGCTTTTCTAACTGGAAGAGGCAGGATTTTTTTTTTTTTTTTTTTTTCCTCCAGGGAGCTTTTCCTTGGAAAAGTTGATCTGATGAAACTGCATCAGCTTTGACGTAGTTTAGATTAGCCAGATTCCTGGAGGATAGAGCAGCCTTGCTGAACAGCAGCAGACACCGCAGAAAAGCCCCGTGGCCAGGATGAGAGCAGAGGCTTGAACTTGACCCTCCTGCCTGGCGGCTCCCTGCAAGGACACTATGGTGTCTGCCACTTCATACTGCCAATTTTGGGCGAGATCTCGTATTTTTCCCAATGTAGACAAAATTCTTATTTTCTGACTAGTGTTTTGTTTGTGCTTTCTTCAGCTGTGTCATCATGCTAATGCCAGCTCTTGAAGCAGTCAATCTGAATGCACTTCTATTTATAGGAACTTGGTATTTTTACCCTAAACTCTCTTTTGACATAAACCAAAACAATTTTCTGCAGGTATGCTGCACACACTCTTTGGGTATGTCCTCACTGGCAGCTTTTGACTTGCACTGAAATAACTGGGGGAGCATGAATTACTGAGAAAGGAAAAAGATGTTTGGAAAATACTGAGATGTTAAAGTTTTCCAAACCCCTTTGAGAACGTCATTTTTATATTAGAGATGGGAGAATATACTTACTTCTTTTGGAGGAGGAGGACTGGTACTACAATTTTTTTCCTGTCTTCTAAGTTGCCACCTATAACATAAAGTGCTCAGTGAACATGAACTTTGGACAGTGATTTCATGCAAAATAAGATGTTCTAGTTTATGGACAAGTACCTTATGAGAAATATTGGGTGTCTTTTTGAAACTGTCTCCTCTGACATGGATATGTAAAATGACAAGAAAATAAAACTATGAAGTGAATTAAATCCTGTCTCTTACCTGAGTTCCAGACATACCACAGATCACTGTGTTAAGGGGAAAGCATTTATTATACCTGCTCTGAAGACTTAGCATAGGGTAGAGATACTTAAATTGGTAGTACATGAGGTAGCTGGGTACTAGACAGTCTTGCTGCAAAGAGCAGAACAAACCTCCGTGTGGTTTTTCCTACTTCTTGGCAGAATAAATTAGCCCAGCAAATCTGAAGCATGTGGATGTGCAGAGATCATCGAGGGGAATGTCATCGTTCATTTTCTGGTTTGGGATTTTGAACATTCTCCCCCCCCTGCAGTCACATTCCCATATTCTTTCAGTTAAGCTTATAAACCCATTTGACCTGGGAAAAATGTGGAAAACAGTAAGAGGATAAGAGAGTGTTTATCCTCTGCACACCATTTAAAGATCTTTCTTTTTTTAACTTTTGTTCACATTTTTCAGTGAATGAAAAAAGTGAAAATCAAAGGAAAAAGTTAAAAAAAAAAAAAAAAAAAATTAAACATTCCATAAGAGAAAAAAGGAAGAGTGATTTAGAAAAAGCCAAATTTTATGAAAAATTATCCTGGAGTTAGACAAAAATTTTAGTTTCAAAATTTCTATGGAAAACTTTTTAGAAGTGCCAGAAAGGATTAAAAACTATTAAGCTCTAGCTGCCATTTCTGGAGAAGAGGCAGTTGTGACAAAGCTCTGGTCGTTGATCCGACCTGCAGGTTGTATTTGAAGCAAGAGGATCTTGGTTTGCAAGAGAGGTGGCCGGCATTGCACTGTGAACTCACAGTAAGGCCCTTCATGGAAAGGGATGCTGAGAACCTTGGTTGGAAATTGTTAAATGTGCCTGAGTTTTGCCAAGTGATGCAAAGATTAGTGGAACTTTACCTACCTTTGGATCCACTGAGCAATGGCAGCCCTCTTGTGCAGCAGAAAGGCCAAAATCAAGAAGAGTGAAAGCAGCATTCCGGCAGCTTTTCCCATAATCCTTGCAGCTCTCAACACTTGGAATGGAAGAGAGAGAAAGAACATTATGCTCTGTGCACACCAGGCGTTTCTGGCACAACAGAACGCTAGTCGAAACAGCAGTTTGTCACGTGTGTTCGGATATTCATTAGTGCACACACTCAACCCCAAACGAGCAGATGCTCACTTGCATGCTGCCTTCCTTCTGCTCTCGGGCTGGGTCTCCAAGGCACGTCCACCACTGCTACTTGGGAGCTACCAGCGTTCTTAGCTTTCTGAGAAACAATAAAAAGCCTTGAGGTATACCGTGTAGAGGCTAAAGTAATGCTATATAGGCCTGGAAACGGGAGTCTTTGGGATGGCATGGTAAGGAGTTTGAGGACATGATGAATGAGCAGGAAGGCTTCCAATGGGGTTCCCTGATAAGGACATGCAGATGAAGAAATACCCACGTATAGCACTGAAGGATAAGTAATGTGAGCTGAACACCTACTTCAGCTAATGGCTGAGGCTCCAATGTGTAGGTAATGTATGGATAAGTAGGTATGAGAGATTTTTTCATAGGGAAAGTGTAAAAGGGTTGGCTTCTTCCAGCACACATAAGCAACTGTTAAGGAGACCCTAGCAGAAGCCTAAAACTTGGCATTGGCCTTTCTCCGTGAATTGAGAGGAGCAGAACATTACCACTTGGGTACCTTCCCCTCCTCACAGGCAGGTGAAATACTAGAGTGGGTTGATATTTGAAGAGCAGCTGATTTGACATATAAACAGTTATCTGCTCAAAAGAGTTATATTTCTGCGGTGCCATGGGCCCTTTACTGCCTGAGCAACTTGCCATTTGCCTGGTCAAATAAAGAGTAGAAAGATCTAATAGCTCTTTGTCAGTAGCAGAACTAATGAGCAAAGAGGGTTGGAGAAGAGCTTGAAGGCTGTCAGCTGTCGGGTGCTGATGGGTTTGTGGAGTACTGCTGAGTGACTGTGTGGTATTTCTTAATCAGCAAGTTAGAACACCGAATGTATAGGAAGGCAAAAGTATACCTCTCAGAGGTACTTGCCGGGATCATATTTATTTATATCCTGTCCTCTCTGGATTGGAGCTCTGCTGGAGATCTCTGTTAAGAGGAGAGGAAGATTCTCCTAAGAGGGTTTTGCTGAGCTCAGAATGACACCCCTCATAAACCATCTTAATGAACTGTGTGCTGGCTGCTTGGCCCCTGTGCTTAGTGGAATCGATCTGTAGTTTGTGTGGGTGCCCTGAGAATAGTCTGAGAGAGTCAGGCAAAGCAAGCACAACTAGCGTGATAAAAAAAGAAGGCGAGGTAAGAGAAAAAAAAACCACCTGACATGGCTAAATAGCAAGGGACAAAGAGACGCCTGAACAAAGTCTAAAGTGATCTGAAAGTATAGATGGAGAACTGCTGACCTCGTTGAAGAAAAAGTAAAACTAAGCCAGGCAATGCGATGTGCAGAGAGGTCCCGCCACACGGCACTTACTGTGCGAAGGAGGAGGTGGTCCGCTGTCAACACTGCCTCCAAAGCCTTCCAGCTTGCAGTCCGGAGGGGCCCATCCAAAATCGCAGTGACAGTTTTTCTTATTGTTGCACACCTAAAAGAAAACACTTACTTTATGGCATGAAAAATAAAGAAGTCATGAGGTGGCCCTGTGTTTCCCTGGGGAATAGGCTGCTAGCACAGTTTATTGGCAGGCACTGCAGAAAGAGGCTGGATGAAATCCGTGTCCTAAGACAAATTTGGTACTCTGCTTTAGCTGCCATTGTGGAAATGTTCAGCCTGTTTTGTGCAAAGGTGATAGATAGACTGGTGCCCCGGTCACAGGCTGTCGTGGGCTGTGTGGCTTGTACCGATCGTTAGATGTCTGCTATGTTTGCGCAGGGAGGGCAGTGGGAGTTCCCAATCCATCGCTGAGGTGATGGTTCTGTTGGAAGAGGTGCGACAAACACCGCAGGGAAGAGATGACAGCATACAGAAGGCGAGAGATGGTTACATTTGCCTTTTCCAACTTAGTAGGAGTGCTTTTTGCATTTCTCAAGCCATTTTTAATCTCAAAGTTGGAAAGCCTTTTTGCAGTCTTTATTAATTGCAGAGCCGCCCGGCCCTTTTGAATGATTTGACTGTTTCTGTTGTGACAACATATTTCACAAATATGTCCAAAATGAATTTGTCACTTTCATGTGATTCAAAAATTATGGGTTTTCCTGCAAGATAGGACCATAACTCCCTCGGTTGCACATTTATTTGTCCCGTCCACGCTGGATTACTCATCTCCTGCGTTCCTCGGTTCTCACTCACGGTCCCTAACAGCTGAACCTCTCATGGGGCGCAGCGAGGGCTGCCAAGCAGCCTGAGTATCCTCACTGTCGACCAGGAGCAGAGGGAAGAGCTCCCCTGGGACTACTACCCTGATTTTGGGTCATGCTGCAATGTGGGTCTGCGGTCAGCCTGTGTCAGTGGCACGCACCGAGTTGATGCTCTTTAGATGCTCGTTGGCTGATTTCCTATTATATGTTGTTAGTCTAGGTTTGTGTTACTGCTTGGTAGTATGGACCCATAGCTCCGCTCCCCCGCACCTCAAATTTGCACGCCCGTGTAGGTAGTGACAGTTCCCCACCCAAATATAGCGGCTCCGCTTTGAGTAACATTTTCTCTCTTCTGGGGAGACAGGGTTGAGGCTAGCTTTCTTCACTCATTTATGCAGCCCAAACCACATAGAGCAGTAATTATTAATTTTCAAGTATGTCTGTTTAGTTTGGAGAATGGCTTCCCAAGAAAAAAGCGTGCATTTTTTTGGGTTATAACCTTTCTCTCTGAACACAGTACAACGACATGGCTATTCCAACTACTTTGAGACCAGTGTTGCCAAGAACATAACTTCTGAAGGACGTGGCCACCTGCAGCTGGTGACAGAGCAGAAGAAAACCAGACCTCAGACCCTTCCAATTACAGGTTGACAGACTGCCAGTAACTTCTTACTGGTCCTTGGCAATACTACAGATAAAAGACAGATGATGGCAAATCTTCCTAATATTCTCCCTTAGCATCCACACTAACACCCAGACAGATCTTCTGCTCATCTACAATAATATCTGTCTGGAAAGGGGCAGGTACCTTGGAAGTGATGTCATAAAAAAAGTCCACATGTGAAATAATTCTGCCAGTATTAATGTCTGGAATGTAGGTTTTATAAGTGCAGCCAATATTGTACAAAATATGCCATTTCTGTAGTATTTCTAAAGAAAGCGAAGTTACAGAACTATGCATGCATTTTTTAGAAGATCTCTCCAACTCCACCTCATTTAAATTCAGTAGCACTGGCAGGTGCAATGAAGGATGAAGCGTTATGATGAGGAAGTTGGTTTTCAAAATATTTGAGGGAACAAATAAGAAGAATGGTGAAGTAACCAACAAAACTGCTATGAAGAGCTGTGGAGGGCCAGAGCAGAATCTGGGAGGAGAGTCATGGGTGAAAACCAAAATAATCTCTGTGCTGCTGAACCAGGAATGATTCTGGACTTCTAATTCTGCTTTTGAGAGACAAATTTACACTTCATATACTCTACTGTTCAAAGGGTACTTAGATGTTTTCTACTTACCCCTCTGCCATTGCATTTTTTCTCCCTACAATCACTGTTGAGAAAAGCCGCGTTGACACATGTCCTGTTCATACATATCTGCAGAAAGAGGCAGATTTATATTAGTGAAATGATAAAACGGCAGATACTAGGAAAGGGCACTGACTGGTGAATAGGGATAAAAGTAGTGAGAAATAGCAGGCCAAGTCTTTTCAGTCTTGAAAAGTTTAATTTCATTTTCTTTCTCCAAACAAGCACTAGGGGAGCATAAAATGAAGATCTTGGGTTCCAGGTTCAAGGCAAACCAAAGGGAGACTGAACAAACCCTTGAGGGTTACAAAATGCACAAAAACCACTTCTACCTCAGGAACTGAGTACTTAAGAGCTGAAAATAATTGAAGGTAGTGCCAGTATTAGTAGGAAGTACCGTATGTGCCTGCTCTGCTCCTACCCTTCCCTAGGTACCTGCCCACAACTGGTGGAGGATTCTGGGCTGGATGGGCTCTTGGACTGACCCTGCACAACCATCCTGATCTCTGTACATAAATGCAACACTATTTCCCCAGCATGCTTTCCAGCTCCTGGCACTTTATGGCTCAGGAACTCTGGTCTTGTCCTGTCCAGTCCATGACGTGAACAACACCTTGGAACTCCAGAAGATGTTTTGTTTATGCAGTGAATAACTTGGAGCATTTTCCTAGCTCTAGGAGACACAAACACATCTCCTCTGTGCAGAAGGAGAATGAAGAAGATATATTTTCAACTTTTTGCCTTGCAAATTAGTTATTTTTGGAATTAATGTTTGCATTTGGTGATGTGAAACCCATGTCTCCTGAAAGGAGAACTCTACCAAAGCCAACACTGAGCAGGTCCTTCCCTTTTGGTGGAACTCAGCACCTCTGTTTTTCTTAGAAATATTTTCCCTGCCATGTAATAGCAGGAAACTCATCCTTTAGTGTGTCATCAGCTTGGCAGGAGTTTGGTCTTCTGTGTGGGTCAAAGGGAAGAAGTGAGTCCTGTTCCTGGAAAAACACTTCAAATTCTTTTGTATGTACAACAAATGAACGTTGACTTTGATTAGTAGCTTCAAAAGAAGAGTACAATCTATTTCTTTTCCCTTCTAATAGAAAAAAATACCAGCTATTGTGTTAGCCACTCAGTCTGAGGTAAACCCCCCCCCCCCAACCAATACAATATGTTGCTATTTTTCAGCTGCTAAAGAAGGCTTTAACAGAAGGCACTATGGGGTTTATGTCAGAGACCAAGAACATCTCCTTTAGGAACAAAATCCTTCCATTTAATCTCTGTCCTATACTATTCATATCTCCTCCTAGCTCACTAAGAGTACCTTGTTTCTACCGCATGATGTGCCGTCTTTCACGGATCCCTCGTCAGGAGTGTCTGGAGCCAGGTGAAACTCGAGTCCCCAGCAGAGCTGATCGTTCACGGTAGTCTGAACCACGGTCTCGCCGTCTTGCCTGACTGGTACTCTTTTAATGTTAGCACACTGCACTCTTCCACACAGGACATTCCTGGGATAGACAAACAGCCTGCTGCAAGGTCTATGGAGACATCTGAAGATGTGGTGATCCGTGGTGCTGGGACACTGGGAACAACCCTGGGCATGGTCAGAGGTTCCCACTGTCCAGGACCAATCCTTTTAGGCAGTTTGCATCCAACCACCCCTTTTCTGAGGTTAAGACATTTAACTAGTATTGACATGGACTCTTTTTAAGCCCGTTGGTGTCAGTGCCTTGGGCACATAGGCACAGCCCCTTGGTGTATCTCTCCAGAAGCTGCAGAGCTACTTCCATTTGACTATTTGACCCTCACTTTTCATGTGTTTTGCCCATTTTATATACCGTATGAGAAATATAGCTGTTTATGCCAGGAAGAATTGAGTGTAGTTATTCAGAAACTCTCTCTGTGCCCAGAGATGGCAACAGTGAAGCTCAGGTGCTGCCTGTGTAGTGCTCAGTAGGAAAATAGGAAATAAACTCAAGTTGTGAATTTGCAACCTAGTATGTCCTCTAATGACAGCAATGTCCCCCTCCTTGGTGAACTGCCAAAGTGCAAGCATGAAGGTTAGGTACTAGCAACTGCATATTTTTGAGTGAATGTTAATATATGTAGGGATGGTCCCGGTAAACAATCTCCTTCCTTTTGAATGATTGTCCGTATCCACACTCAGATGTGGGTCATTCTCAGCAGGTCCTGCTCTCAGGACAGGAGCACAGAGGAGGGCTCGGAGAGTGATGAGTTCAAAGATTAAGGGACAGCACTCTACAACAATGTCTCATCTAGGCATGTTTTTCAAGACGTACTGACTGGTGACTGCTGCGCATGACAGCAACATGAAAAGAATTCATGCTAAAGGAGAAAAAGGGTTAGAGAACCCGTTATCAAACTGAACAGGAAAACTCAGCCCTCGCCTGGTGATGGGATGACCCCTTACTGCGGGAAAGCTGGAAAGTATCATGCGCTGAACTTCCATTCATGCTGGGAGATAAGATTTAAGGCTGTTCTGGACAAGCAAAGAAGAAAAATCTGTAAGTTCCTGTAAAAAGAAGACCGTCCTCACTTAACTTTCTGGGTTGAAAGTGCAAGAAGAACCCAACCCGAAGAAACGCTGCCTCAAATTCCTCCTATTGCCATGTGCTTTTTTCCCTTACTTTGACCGTTATACAGGTAGGCTCCCAGCAATGCTTGTACATCACACCTTCACCTATGAAAACCAACCAGAAAAGCCTAGCAGAGCCTCCAGGTCATACAAAAAAGCCGCACTCCTTTTCCCGACACCGTTTTTGCTTTTGCCTCTCTTGTGCTTAATCCCAACAAAAAAAATTCAAGCTGAAAACCCCTTAGAAGCAGTGCTCTGTTTGTATGCCTTGTATAACAACGCACAAGAGTAGTGTCCCAGTCCTGCCTGGCTACTGGCAGGAGTGGGACACCAGTAACCACCAGTAACCAGCACTTACTCTTCCAGGCATTTAGTGTAGTATGTCCCGTTCCAGCCACAGTTCCCACACCGGTCGCCTCGAACATTCACTTCCCTAAAGCAGCTCAGCGGGGCACGGTGGGCGGCTGCAGAGTGAGAGAGCAAAAGGAGACGTTCACGGAGAGGCAGGGACTATCTGCACCCCCATCATCCCTCCAGATGATATTTGTGGTTTTTTCTGAAATGAAGTTCCAGTCAACCACAGCTTGCATTTGACCTGCCATGTTTTATGGGCATTTTTTTCCCCCCCCCACCTTTTGGTTCTGGTCCTCTTTTGGACCAAAATAATCAATGTGAGACTAAAGTGGCTAAACGAACAGATTTCCCACCAAGAGATCAACCAATGATCAGAATGGACTATGGTCATTTATCCAGAACAACATGGAGCATAAAATTGGATTAAAAGCCTAAAATCTTTCCCAAACCTATTTTTTTCTTTAATTCTAACTTGCTGGGTGACACAGGTTAATGTATCTTACATTTATCATGAAACCAGAATCACCACCATTATATTCAGTATTAGCAACACTAATTTCTGTTAGATGTCAGAAACAGCTCAGAGATCTGGATTTCAGTAAAGCAAAACCATTGCTAACCCAGGGGACTCACAGTTTTTTTCAGAACATTTTTATGTTCACAAAGTGTTGTATAAGAGTAACAGACCACTGAGGGAAAAGAGGGAGAGCCTGTGGTCAATGCAGGACTCCCATCAGGCATTTTTACAAGTTTTCAAGCATCCAAAATGTTCTCAAAGTAAGACCAACTGCCAGACTTCCCAGCTGTCCTGCAGAGGTGGCTGAGATCGCTGTTGGCCATGTTAGCACCATGTAAATACTCGCGTGACAATTCCTTTGGTGCCCCACGTCGAAATGATGACAAAAATATTCTGCCTGATCAATATCCCTGCCTTTCCCAGCAATGCCTTTCATGAGAAATGCTACTGTCTTCATGTGCATGGATTCCCAGAGACTCCAAACTTCTCATAAACGTGGTAGATCACAGAGGAACTGTGGCCATATTTGCAGAAGACTTTCATATGTTCATAAAGAAACCTAGGTCTCAGATCATGATGGGCATCACTGCTATCACTAACAAGGGAGTACAGAACAGATCTGCTCTGCTGCAGCTTCAGGACACATGCACTGGGGAAGTTTGGTTACTTCCTACAGAACTGAAATAACCTGAAAGAGGATGTGGGCGGGTATTCAAAAAAATCACATGCATGCTTCAAGTTTGAACTGGGGGAAATTTAGATGCATGAATTATAGGTTGGGGTTGCTTTCAAAGGCATAAAAGTGATCTCAACGACTGTCTCCAGCACGTCTTTGTTTCTGGGACCCTCTACTGGCAAATGGGTCAGGGTGGCCATGTCTGCTGTTCCCATTGCAACAACCACTGCCAGAGAAAACCCCTTTTCTGTTACCCTAACTACTGTAAATATATTGAATCATAGAATCATTTAGGTTGGAAAAGACCCTTAAGATCATCAAGTCCAATACTATGTTTTATATACACATTGTTTTTTATATATATATATATATATATGTAGTTATATAGCTGTTGTTATAAAATCATGGGGTATTTAAGAAGTATTCTTTAGTATTTTTTATGCAAGTACTTATATTCTTAAGTAACTGGCCCATCTATTGAAGCCTGCCTGCCTTATAAAGAGTAAACAGCGAATCTTCAGTGACTGTGGAAAAAACCAGACTTTTTTAAAGCAGAGGGCAGGGAAGGGGGAGGAGACATGAGACAAAGTGTTATCTGAAGGCGAGGGCTAATTCCATATGAGATGATCTGGCTGTTCCTTGGATGAGGTATCTTGCCTCTGCCAAATAAAGCTTTGCATTGTGCCTCGTGGCTGTGGCAGTGTCCATCGTAGCAGCGGTCGTTGTCACCACATAGGGTTCCATCTTGCTTAAATACATCCATGGGGCAGCTACCTGAAGAGCCATTGCAGTACTCGGGGAGATCACATACACTCCTATCTTCTCTGCAGATTTTTCCTGCTGGCTGAAACTGTAAAGAAAAGCCCACAAAATGAGTTTTGAATAGATTTTTTTTTTTTTTTCTGGAGTGACTGGCCCAAATTACTGAAACCCATGTGGCAAAATCTTAGGGAATGGCCCAAAAGTGTAAGATGAAGAACAGCAACTTGAATTTGCAAAAGTCAGACAGAATAAGGACTGGAGGAAGGTATAAGGGACTAAAGTCCTTGCTGTCCTATGGAAATTGAGACATTGCAAATGGTGATCACTGATATTCCAGCAGAGAAACTCATGGTTTTATTCGTGCATTTCAGGTTGAATCTGAAATGCCTCTACAAATAGTGTTGCTGGATTTTCCCTAAAAGCTCAAAATCAGCAGGAATGTAAATGAGGTTTTAAAATCTCTTTCCTTTCAGCCAGACTTGTGATCGTTGGATGTTTGGTCCATGACACCGATGCTTGTGTTGGGTTAGTTGGTCCTGTCCTTACACCCTCGCTTTGCTGCTCCTGCTGATGGTTTTTGTCTGACATAAGTTCAGTATATCTAAACTATTTGTTTTCTACCTCAGCATGAGCAGTTTCCAATCAAGTTTATGGATATTTTCAGACCAAATATACTGAGAAATACAGGAAGTAAACACTAAAGCACCTAACCAACAGCTCTGAAGAACAATTAAATCATTAGTTTGCCCTAGATTACAAAGCCAATAGCAGTTGTTGCTGTTGTGATTTACCTGACATTTGTGACAGCATTCACCTCTGTAACAAGCCGCCCCTGGTGTGAGCAAGCAGCTGGAGGAGAAGCAGCATCCTTCTTGGAGGCATGCCTGGAAGTAAATAATGTTGCACCATCTCAGTGTTAAGAGTTTTTTTGTTTGGATCAGCTTCTCTAGCTTAAGAGACACAGAATTAAAGGAAATAAAGGGAAAAAAAAATCTGCTGTTTTCTGCTGCTCCTCAGACTCTGGACATTCTGGAGTTCTGTGTCAAGGGGAACTATGCCTTGTGTGGACACTTTTAAAACAATTCACATTTTTCTTTAAACACTAGTGCTTCCATCTCGTCTCCTCTGTTAATCAGCCAACCTATCTGCTTCACAGGGGTGCTCTAAGAATAGGCCCATTAATGTTTCCAAAGAACTTGGAAACCCTTCTGAGCACAACGGGATATATTGGTCTCACTTTCTATCCTTTTTTTCCTTCTTTTGTACTTTCCTTCCTTCCTTCCCTTTTTCAAACTCTTTCAGCAATGATCCACCATTTCCTTAAAAGTTGAAATTCCCTATCCCAAACCATTCAAGGTGCTAGAGCTGATGGATTTCTCAACTCTGGCACATAAACACAATGAATTACCCGAATTTTAAGAATACCTGGGATGTAAGGGTATCTGCTTTGGAAGGAGAGCTGGTTAATGGTTTTTTAGCATAAAAACAAGGAAAGGAGACAGGAACAGGAATGAATTGATCACACAATGCTGATGAAGAGGAGATAATAGGAACATTAGCAAAGACCAGAGCTCTCGGGTCACTGATGGAAAACAAGATTTTCTTGGTTCTCCTGAAGAGGACCCAAACTTATAATGTGGTATTTGAGAGGGAATGTAGGATTGTGTAAAACTTATTGTGGGATGTTTTAGGGCAAATGTGGGGATGTGCAAAGCTTTGTTGGGGATGGTGAGGGGAAGGACCAAAGGCGGGGAGAGATTAAGGTGGATTGGGGAGGAACAAGTGTGGGAAAATTGAAAAGAGGGGGGATAAAAGAGGGCGATAAAAAGGGTCTCCTGGTCAGGGCACTTGTATGGCTGAGCCCTGTGCCTGATTAAGAAGAGGTCTGGGATGAGTGGTTGGAGAGAGCAAGGTTCTGGGGGCTGTAGGTGGTAGGATTTGGTTTTTCCTAGCATAATTTCTTAAAGTAGGTGAACCCTCTTTACCAGCAAGGTGCATGATGTTCAACCCAAGCCTGGATATAATACACATGCAAATTGCTCTGTGTGGGAGATGTCAGTGCAACGGCCGGGTTTTGACAAAGCTACAGAAGCTTCGTACAAATAATGATTACACAAAACGCAAATGAGAGTTTCCACTGGAAAACTCAAACTTTCCGACGTGTCACAACTGCATGGATCCTGGCATGAGAGCTGCAAAGACACCAACATGCAAGTGCTTCAGAAAAGCACTTCTTTCATGGACTTCAGGGTAAATATAAGAAAGAACAGAAATAGAAAAAGTCTCATTTTACAGACAAGAAGATGCAAGTGCTCATAACTTGCTTGTATATAGAGCGGCTTGGAGGCAAAGACATGTCCCTTCTGAAGAGTCTCCACTTTGTCTGCAGCACTGCTCAGATACTTCTGTTTTCTTCAGACCCCTCATTTTTAGGAACATTAGTACAACCAGAAGGAAAACACCATTCCATTTGGACAAGGTATAGAGAGGTCTTGTCTCTGTCCTAGCAGCGTGACTCCTTATCAGACACTTGCAGACAGAGTTCACCGTTAGCTCTGCACAGAGTCTGCCATGAAAGGTTCCTCCAGAGTCATGCAAAAAACCCCTGAATTTACCTCTAGATATGCTCTGCATATGTTTGCACAAATCATGCATATTTTGCCCACAAATAAAGCCATATTTGGGAAAACCCCCACTTCAAGGGAATTCACAGAAGTGGAAGCCAGTGGGCTCATTTGAATGTGTAACACTTCAAAGACCAGTTCTTCCCATGAGTCAGTGAGCTTTCATAGTTGCAAAACCACCACAATTTTATGAACACTACTCTAAGATGTAGATTGCAGTGGAATTTTTAGTTGCTAACCTCGTCACTGCCACAATCACATTCTTCCTCTTTTTCCAAGACACCATTGCCGCAGAGTTCAAGAAGAAATGGTTTTAAGGATGGTATGTTGAGTAGACAAGGTAGATTTTTTCTTATTACTTCATCGTAATATTCTCCCATAGTGCAATTACTGAATGCCAAGCAAGATCTGTAAGAAAAAAAAAATTATATATGACCATACCATATTTATAAATGAATTGATGGAGTTAAAGAACAAATAGATTAACTAGCAAAGAGGAACATGGACAGTTTTAGTGGGAACAAGTCTTTTTTCTCTCCTTTTTTCATGTGTAAATATGGGCATGGAAATTACTGTGGCCAAATTGGAAACAACTCAACTGAACATGTTGATTAATTGCCATTTAGGAATTCTGGAAGAACTATTGGCTAAAGTGAGAGGTTTGGAAACAGATAAATTTAATGAGTACGTTAGGATAACGAGGTTACTATTGGAATGGATGGCAGCAAAAGCTGAAGGATCAAAGAGTCATGGAACACAGTGCTCTGACTTGCTGAGGTTCTCACCCCAGCCCTTGTGTGCTGGGTCCTCAGTCCCCTTGAGGTCACCATAGAGGTGACTTCCAGGTGGACGGGATGGGAGGGACATCACAGGGTGAAGCAGGACTGCTGGTGGCCCCACTGAAATGGCTGTTTCAATCCTAATGTTATTGGAAGAACAGACAAATCTGCTAGGAGACTTCAGTTTCTCAAATCCTTAATGTCTTCAGGGAGGCTTAGCTGGTCTCTGGTAAAGATAAGGGTCTAATATGAAGCATGGAGCCTGTGTCTTTCTCATTGCTGCAGTACGTGCATTGCAGAGAACGAAACAGAGATGAGGACTTCTTCACACCAAGAAAAGGATCTTAGGACTTGGAAGCAAACCAATCTGCAATGAAGAAACCTTCACTGCCTGCTGAAGTCCACTGTGTGTTGGGCAGACCTCTAGAGCTAAGAGGAATGAGTCTTTTTTGAAGACATTGTATTATCAGCAGTACGTGGAGCTGACCAATGCAAGGATGCTCCTGCAATATCATATGGTTTCTTTGATGCTAAAACAACAGAAGCTGATGTCTACCAAATATTTTTCACAGGTTTCAGGAGACATTAATTAATTAGTGGAATTCTTTTTCTTCATGATGATCCTACATCGAGAGAGCAGGTATGAGGACCAGCTATGAGGAAGCCAAAACCAAGCAGCGCTTGGAGAAAGCAGATGGAAAATAAATATTCTGTGGCCAGTGGATCCAAGGAAGCCAAGTTTTCTGTGGATTTGTGTCTCAGGGAGAACTGGTGTCTCTTGTCTTATCTGAATAACTATTTTCACTTGATAAAGCATCGTAGAGTAATGTAGGTTGGAAGGTACCTCTGGAAGTCCCTAGTCCAACCACCTGCACAAAGCAGGGGCAGCTTAGACTCCCATTCCTCTGCCAAGTTGAGCTGGAAGATTAAAAGATGCTGTGGAGGAATGGGCATACAGCCCCCCTATAGAAACACAGCGTTTGCTCAGAGGCAGACTGCTGAAGGCAATGACCCAAATCTCACCCTCAGTGATGCAGGGAAAGCCAAGCTTCACTTACCCCGGGGATGTTCGCATGATGCATCCTCTGTGGGTGCAGTTGCAATTGCAAAATTTGTTGTGAAATTGTTTTGCGTCATCATGGCTGAAGCCTAAACTGTGGCCTATCTCGTGGGCAAGCATCATCATGTCGCTGATGGTGTCGTGGCCAGGGAACTGCAGGTGGGAAGAAAAACCACAGGTCCACGTTTTCTCAAGTCAGTGTATGTTGATGTGGAGAAATTCAGATCCAGACTTCCAATGTTTTGCTCAGTAATTGTGCAATTTGTGCTCGCTAGGGACTTGCACTGGCAAACAACCAATTAGGGAAACCAAAGGACCCCTAAAGAGTTGGTCTGGGGAAGCACTGGAGAATTGCTCCTTCACCATCTCATGTTCTTTAAGAAATGGCAAAACCAAGACCTACATCAACTCCTTTAGATGCCCAGTTTAGGTGTTACCTGCTAATTGGTAAAAGCCTGAGCCCAGGAGTTATGTAGAATTAACTCCCAAGGTTCACTGTGAATATGAAAGGTTTATTTTTCCTTTCAGTGCAAACCCGTGAGGTCTCCCCTTACCGAGACGACACCCATGGAGTTCGTCTGGCACGTTGTCCCCTTCCAGGCAAATCCCCGTTCCTTGTAGTGCTGGCCACTGCAGCGGGAAAGTTTGAACATTAAAGAAATGCAGAACTGCTTTGTGTCAATAATGGGATACATCACCTGAATTACAGCTGGAAAATAATGGTTTCGGGTAATGAGGGGCTCCTTTCTTGAAGAAAAGCCCAGCATCACCCATTTCTCCTATGGGAGCCCTGTATGCAGCTGGGCTGGTACCCACAGATTAGGTGTGCAAGCACCAGCGATGCATCATGCTAAGGAGGCAGGGCCACGGTTTATAAACTCATTGGCATCCTCCCTACTTTAAAGGGAAGAGTGGCCTATAGGCTGTTTCAATAAAAAATAATTATTCAAAATCATTTTTAAAAGTTTTGGTGATATAATATGTTGAAGGTTTCTTTCCCCCAAAATAAAGGAAAAAGGAACAGACAAAACAGAAACAAGGTGCTAGGTCTTAAAAAGCAAATGAGTGAAATAAGTGATTAAACATCTTGCAGTATGAGATCTAACTCCCTTGTCCTAGGAAAAAGGTTTAACTGAAATATTGAGTTGTAAACCATATAACAATGAATTATTCTACCTAAAAAATGAGTGGCTTGTATATATAAAAATAAGTAAAAACTAAAAATGAGATTGAAATAATTCAGTTACAGACAACTGTATCAAAATTGGAAATAAGCTGTATGCTCTATGTGTGTACGTGTGTGGAAAAATATAAAAGAGGACAGTGAAAGGGAAAAGAGAATTCTTGTACCAATTTACATGACAAATATGTGCTGATTAGTACACGAACTGATTAAGCTGTTACATTTTTTTCCACGAGATATCACCAGGACAAAAGACTTATCAGCATATATATGTAAAAATTAGAAGAAGAAAGAGATGAAAATATTCTTGCTCCCTGCTTATCTCCCCACAGCCGGCACGTGAGCTGAGCGATTAAAACGCAGCGCTCTTACAGCAGTAACTGGATATGGTCATAATTAATGCGACCGACGGCATCCCTCTGACACCACGCGGCAAAAACCTGCAGCGTCCGGGCCAGGCTGTGGGCGGCCGTCACCTGGTCCGTCCTGGTCCACATCTCCACCGCACTGATGACGATCTGCAGCTTCATGCACTTGTACACCTGGAAGACGGCGAGGGTTGGCATCCCCTGCAGCCCACGGGGGGTGCAGCGACCCTGGGCGCTGCGCCTGCCTCCGCGTTTTATTCGTGCAAGAACCAGTTTCTTGCTAAAGCTGAAAGAGCTGAGCGTGCCGTTTATTTTTGTGCATTGTATTAATTTAATGGAGCTTTCTGTGTAGCTCATTTCTGAGTGCCTTATGGCTGAGCTCGTGGCTGATGCACTGGCTCCTTGTTGGTGTATTCACAGAGCAGAAGAGGAAAACTCTTGTGCTGTTTTGGAGGGTTCAGAGCAAGAAGAGGCTCGTAAGGGGGATGATCGTAAAGGAAAGAAAGGGAGGTCGTAATGAGCTACCAGAAGGCATTTAGTAATAATAATGCCTATTCCAAGTCAACCATTTTATAGGGATGATTTCAAAATTATTTTTAAACGGGCTTCACTCATATTTGAAGCAACTTCTTAATAGTTCAGGTGGGTTTTATAGCGTTGAGGAACACATCGGTTCCTGGTAGAGTAGCTGCAGTCAGGCACAGATCATTCATCTCTTTCCCAGGGTAGCGGGTTAGACAGCCAGCGGACGGAGCAGAACGGCAGTTGTAATTACCAAGTCATTAAAACTCACCGTGTTCAGGAGGTTGCTTATGGAAATGAACAGATGTAGCATCAGGGTTTCATTGTAGTTCTTAACTTTAAACTGAAAGGGGAGAAGGGCTACGTTACAATGGTGAACGCCAAGGATTCCCTCCAATATAACACGACGGCCGTAGCATGGCGATAATTTCTGGTGCTTACCAGCTCTTTGTTTGTGACCAGAGCCAGCTCCAAGTATCTGGTGGGCACAGGCAGGATCTGAAGACCAGGAACCTCCTGGTAGTGAACAAATGACACTGTGGTTATTGAGATATGTTCAGGAGCTTTAAAGCTTACACCGCATTGTAAAAAACTAAAGTGGTGTTACTCAGACTAATCCAGAATTTCCCTTAAGTACAAGAACACAGAGCAATTATGCATTAGAGAAGGATTAATGAGCATAACGAGTAATCAGGGCGAGAGCAGAGAGATTCAGAGACAGAACACAGTTGTAGGTCGGGTTTTCTTGGTAGGAGGGGAATTACCTGGCATTGCTCATGTTAAATCAGCTCACTATGAGCTGCAGACTTTTGCACGTGCTCAGACCGTTTTTTAATCCTTAGATTTGGCACCACAAAAACTGTGTCAAAGGGAGAATTGAGTGGGGTCAACACGAGCTGCCTGCATCAAGCAGCTCAATGCTAGAAACCAGGAGGGCAAACAGATAATTGCAGATAAAAACCGGTCCTGAAGTGAATTTGTTCAAGCCATATGAAAACCACGAAAAGAACTCTTACTTAGTTTTTCTTCATTTTGCCCAGCACACCTGCGTAATACAGCAAATGGGAGCGTGCCCACCGATAGACCCAGGCAGTGAGAGGCACCGTGTACCGTGCCTGGGATCCATCAGCCTCTGGAAATAAGGTTTTTTGTATTGTGCCCTTTGCGTGTTTACTTGTGCATGGGCAGCTCCATAGGTGGAAGAAAATCTGCTCTAGGTGGGATGCACTCAGTCTTGGGCTGGGTAGAGCTCATTGACTTCTTCTATGTAAATCCAGCACATTAATTGCTGGTAGCAATTGGTTAATGGGTAATCTGGGGGGTTAGTCTTCTCCTCGCAGCAGGTATTGCTCATTGGCAGCAATGTCCCATCTCTGATGGAGTGAGCGCGCAGTGAGACTGTGAGGGCACGCAAGATCTGCAGGTTTGGTGAAGTGGCGAGGATTAAAAGAAGCTGACCCTGCAACAACCTGGCTGGTAGCTTTGGCATTGGCTGAGGTGGGGGTGAGGAAGACACGTTAGCTTTTCTCTTGAGTAGTTCCCAGGAGTTTTGGTGGTAGAAGAGAGGAGGATGAGTCTCTGTCTCTCAGAAAGACAACTTTTAAAATGGTTTAGCTGTTGCAGAAGTATGCATGGCTAAAAAAAAATGCTATTGCTGAAGTCATTTTAAGCATGGGGACTCATCTCTCCTCTCTGGTGAACAAATACCACTTTATTATTATTCTAAATTACCCTCTTTCCCTGGCAGGTTCTCAGTAAATTCAGTGAAATTGTAGCAATTTATAAAACAATATTTCCACCATGGGAGCTGATAAGTAATTCTTTCATCTAAATGCTTCATATTATTATCAGAAGGCAGCATCTCTGAATGTCACTCTTTATTTCTTTCAGTGAATGCAGTCACAGTACGCTGGCATAGGCCAGACTGTCACTATAAATAATCCACACTCATAGGTACAAAAATAACACTTTATCTCAGTTCTTTTGAAAGCAGGAACAGCAATGACAAAAGTCCTCACAAGCTCTAAAAGCTTTCACAAATCAAAGCAAATAAACTATTTTTCTAACCAAGGTGTTTCTGATAACAACTGCATCAGTAATACCCAATATCAAATGATGTCAGAACAAACTAATTTCCTTTGAAAACATGGAAACTGTTTCTGAACAGAAAAGAACAAACAGATGTGTGCATTTTGGCATAGCTAAAGCTTTTTTTGTCTGTGTAATTTGAGCAAACTGGGGAGTAGAGTTTAGATTTTCTTACCATAAGGTGAATACTAACTAAAGACGCAGAGGGAGAAATTGTTGATCTTTATTGCCTAGATGTAAAGATGCATTAAATGAAGTCCCAAGGGAGTCAGACCCAGAACAGAAACTGTTCAACATCAATCCCAGCAGCCTGCGGTTAACACAGCGTGCTGGCAGATTTGCGGACAGCTCCATCAGAGAAGCACGATGAACAGTGATGAGACTTGAAATTATTCTGCTGCTCAATGAGGGAAAAGAAAGGCAAACAAATAGGGTGTAGGAGCAGGAGTCGCGTCAGTAAGACAGGTGATGTAACCTTCCCCCTTACTCGGTGCTCACAGGACTTCAGCAAAAATGACTGTGGGGAGAGAGGCACCCAGCCATGGCCCCAGGGACTTGCACCTCCAGGTCCCTCTGGAGGTAAGGGAGAGGCAGCACAGACAGAGCACTGAGAGGTGTTCAAAGGTTTCTCTAGAAAAGACGAATTACAACCCCAGAGCATCTATTTCTGACACATTAATAAGGAAGATTCAAGCATTGCAGGAAGTTGCCCAGAGGGGTTGTGCAGTCTCCATCCTTGGAGGTCTTCAATATCCAACTGGATAAAGCCCTGAGCAACCTGGTTTGACCTCAGAGCTGACCCTGCGTGGAGGAGGAAGCTGAACCGAAGACCTCCTGACGTCCCTTCCAACCTGGGTCATCCTATGACCCTATGAGATGGAGCTCAAGACCCTTGTCAGAGGGGCTGATAGCACCCACATCCCAGGAACACATCCCACCCCCCAAGCTGTGTCCTTCCCAGGCTCTTTGCCTGGGCAGCCCTACAAAAGAGGGTCTGGAGGGAAGAGCTCTGGATGCAGACACCTGGTCCACAAGTCTACACTTTCCTTTCTGGAGTCAGGCAGTAAAACACTGGATTGTCGATAGATTATCTATAATAGAAAGTCAGTAACAATTGAAATCATTGCTTCTATAGCTTCTGATCACAGCTTATTTAGAAATGTTCTCTAACTGTATTTAAAAATAATTAATCATTTCAGATTTGTTTATTGAAACCTTCAGCTGCTTTTACCTCTGGAGCTGACAGACATGTCAACTCCCCTCTTTAGTGCCGTCTTAAAAAAATTCTTGTTTGCTACTTCCACTTTCATTTCAACCCCCATTTTTAAGACCTGAATATTTTTTTCAGGGTTTGTGAGATGAACTGGCAAGCGGGAAAGGATCTCAAGAGAGAAGCAAACCCAGGGCAGGATGATCTGCACCTGACAAAGTGCTACCTAACACTCCTCAGAAACGGAATGGGGTCTTCATTTCACAGTGTGATGCTTAGGCATGGCTGTAGGTATGGTTTCCATATCATGTGAGGGTACTTTGCTCACTGTCACTATACAGAAAACCTGTTTGCTTCCAGACCTGCAGATGCTTTACTGCGTGAAACCCCTGTCATGCTTTTATGAATGCAATAGGAATTTTCCCCATGGTTGGATCACTCCCAGCATTTAACATAACCTGTACGTACACACACGAATGTGCAACATCAGCACAAGAGGGTGGGGAGTCCTTACTTCGATAACAAGGATTTTATGACTCCTGTTGGCAAGTTCTCCGAATTCAGGCAGGTGGTCCTTGTGCTCTTCGGGCACTTGGCATAGCTGATGCGAGCCACCTTCCAACGCCCTTCGGTAAATGAGGTGTTGAAAAGTTGAGGAGTTCTCCATGGGCTCGATTTCGTACCTCAGATCTCCAATTTGCAAAACTCCACTGCGAATTTTTCAACAGAGGAGTCGGTAAGAGATGTGAACTAAATGACTTCTTAAATTATGTAGTAAATACAAAAATAAACAAGGTGCAGGGTGCTCATCGTAGCATGACTGGAGAGGCAGGGCAGCCCTGTGCATCTCGCCAACAGGTAGAAGCTCCAGGAGCCGCCTCTGGGGTTCAGGGCTATTGGGATCAACCCATATTTTATGGGGTTTTTGTTTGAAGGGGGGGGGGGGTATGGGAAGATTTAGCTCTTGCATACCACTGCTCCTGTGGGTAGGGATCCCCTGAGAAGATATAAGGAGCTCACCTAAAAGATCTTTTATGGAAAAGAAGTGTCATGCCCAAGGTTTAGGATACATAAGAGAGCCTTGAGAGAGCAATCGTGCAGCTTTGGAAAAAAGTAAAGAAGCTGCAGATAAATGCTATATATTAAAGGAAAGTGAGAAGGCAATAAAAGCTCTGTTCTACGCCTCTTCCAAGGAGCATCTGTCTTTAAGATCTGTTTATCCTCACATAGACACTGCAGCTAAATAGGCTGCATCTGCTAGTAAGTTTGCATCCTAAAAAACCTCACTTAATTCAGAGACCTTTTGGGGTGCTTGTTTGAGAAAGAAGGTGCAGGTAGGTCTACCAAAACTCAATGTCATGCCTGGTCTTATAAGAGAGGCTCAATGGGCCTTAGTTTTGCCAGAGATTGAGTTATTTAGTCCTAAAATGTTCATAATTACTGGTTTGTGTATCACAATAGGAAAACACCAAACACTGAGCTGGAAACCCAGAAGACTTTGCTAAGGCAGTTGTGCTAGTGGATTTATCAAGAAGGTCTTTAATGGGAAAAAATTGCCAGTTTCCCACCCTGTGAGTCCCCTGCATCCAGGCTGTGAAGGAAGTTAAGTCTTGCCGTGGGGAGTCTGACACCGGTGCAGGGTGTGGGCAGCTGGATGCTATAAACCATGGATGGCTGCATGGAAGGCTGGATAACTTCCTTCCACCAAAGCCAGTGAAAATAATACAAAATAAAATTAAACATTTTCAAAGTTAGGACAATCTCTTTAAAAAAAAAAGCAGCTCCTGCTCCCCAGGACTGATTTTCTGGAGAAGATCAAAGGTTTGGGTTCGATAACATTGCAGAGGAATAATGTAAAAGAGGACTGTTGAGCTGTGCATGGTTCATTTAAATATCCTCTTAATCTTCAGAGGAGAGGTTACGCTGGCCTTCCTTTCTGTTTGACTAATATTATAAAGTAAAAAAGTTCTACAGGAAGGACTTCAAGAGGGAAGTTGGTGATGGTTATGGGTGACCACCAGTTTAATACAGCATTTTGGGAAGTCTGATTTGCCGGAGACTGTTATGCCCATACAGGTATGCTTTCAGTCTCATGTTCAGAGCTTGCACTATCAGAAATAAATATATCCCAGACATGGAGTGCACCTGAAGAGGAAATTTTCTCGAGAAGTGCTTGTTTAATTTCCCGTCTTTTAAAGTAAGTCTTTGAACTTTCTTGACATGTCAAACCTGCTACCTGCTTACAGGCTGCCAGAAGAATATAAAGCACACTGTTTGGCCAAAAATTTCACTAAAAACTGTTTTTCTATAAAATATCTGCCTTTAAAATTTATACTGGAGAGGCTGTAAAATCTGTAATGCTAAAAAAAATCTCAGCTGTGTTTGAAGGTTTGAATTTTAGTAGCGAGATGCAGCAGAAAGCATCGCACGTGGAAGTGAGGACACCTGCTTTAAAAAGGGAGCTATGCGCCCATCCCAGTTAATTTGATACTGACCCCCCCATTCTTCCCTGGGAGGAGCCCTACCTGATCCCGAAGCACGTGCTGAGGGAGACAACGGATCCCGGGGAGCCTTCCACAAACCCCTTGTAGTAGCAGTCATCCTGCAAGGTGCAAATGTGGCTTCAGGCTGCGGGAAAAGCTCCCATGCCTGGGTCAAAAAACCGCCGCATCAGTAACGGGACACATAAAAACCTCCCCAAATCCAGGTTTTACCACTTTGAAAGGGGTATTTCACATGCAAAACAAAAGTGAAGGCATAAAAGGTAAATAGGTTAAAAACAGGAGCCTGAGAGCTCATCACTGGATAACAATGAATTTTCGGTGGAGTATTTTGTGATTTCTTGATTTTTCTTTTGATGGAGTAAAATTATTTTTAAAACTTGAAAAATTTGAAAGGGAAATCAAGTGTGCTGATCAATCTGAAATTGTTTTTCTAGTTTTTATCAGTCTCTATACAATTTCCTTCCTTTTTTTAAACAAACAGTGTCAAAATAACAGATTTTTTTGGAAACAGAAAGCCATCCCTTGCTTAGATCCACTGGTATATTCAAATGATCCTGCGAGGAGGAGGAGGGTCATTTAGTTCTGGCTGTTGATGCATCCTTGACAGATGCCTAAACTTACTTGAATATATGGAAACTCGGTTATCAGGTCTCCTTCTGGACTGTATGTGAAAACCGGGATGTCCTTGGCTATCAGATTTCTGAAGAGCAAAGCAAAAATCCTCAGTGTGGGTCCATTAATTCCCTGTAATGGCCCCGTGCAAAAAATAAACAAAGGAAGGAAAAGTGGGGAAGAGCCTTACTTTGCCCGCGTCAGATGGACAACATGGTGGTTTCCTTCTGCTGTTATTAAATAGGACGTGTCCCCCTGGAACAGCCGAGGCACTGATTAACTTCAGAAATTAATCCAACAGTGGAAACACTATTTACAGGCTGATTTTGGCTGGGAAGCTGGAGCCGTCCCCTCGCCCCGTTCTCCCTTTGGCACCCACCCATGGCCCCTGCAGAGGCCATGGTCTAGACCCATGGTCGAAACAGCATTTCCTAAAAAGCAAATGACCTCTGTGAAGGTCCCATCCTTTGCCTCCAGCCGCCTGGGCACTGTAACTTCAGAGTAGATGATTCTCGATGCTTCAGTAAAACCTGTAAGAGATTCTGCATTTAGGGAAAAAAGGGCATTAATCACACCAGGCAACAAAGAATTTCCCACCCCTGCAGTGCAGAAGGAGGATTTTAAGTGGAAGTTTGAAAAATTTGGTATGTTTAAATTTTGTGAGTCCATCTGTCTTCAATGAGAGGTGTAGAGGAGGTGGTTGAGCAGCTCTTTGCTGTTAATGCTGGCTTCTAATGAAGCTTAGGATACAAGAAACTCCGGAGAACATTTTTTAAAAAGGGGAAAAATGAGATTACTTCAGTAATTGCAAGAAGCTGAGCCCAGCGTGCATCATCCCCCTGCTCGCCTCCCCAGCCCACGTTCCCCAGCCTGTGTCCCTCCATGCCTGTCCCCACCCTGCATCCCCTGCCTGTGTCTCCCGGTCTGCATCCTCCACCCTCATCCCTGCCCTTGCATCCCCCATCCCCATCCTCCACCCATATGCCCCAGGCTGCACCCCCAGCCCGTGTCCCCCCCTCTGCCTTCCCCCGACCAAGGTCCCCCAGCCCATGTCCCCAGCCTGCATCCCCCATCCCACATCCCTCCCCCTGTTGTCCCCCATGTCCCTCCACACGTGTCCCCATGCCTGCGTCCCCCAGCGCATCTCCTCCCATGCATGTCCCCCACCCACATCCCCCCGTGCGTGTCCCCCATCCCATGTCCCCCCATGCAAAACCCCCCTGCCCGCTTCCCATCCCACCCGCACCCCCCTGTGCCCCTGCACCCTGCCCTTTGGGGTACCCCAGCCCTGCTCCATCCTCCCGTCTCCCTGCCCCTCACCTGGGCAGAGGAGCAGGATCAGTGCCCTGACCCACGCGCCCCTCGGGGGTGGCCAGCCCCCCGTCCCCATCCCTGCGTCCCTCCAGACCGGTCCAGCCCTGTGGGGACGCTCCATCAGCAACAGCCCTCACCTCAACCTCCCCTGGCCTCAGCCCACCCTGGGGGGGTTGTCACCCTGTTTCCATCCCCACCACCTTGCTTGGTTGTGGTCCCATCCCACCCATCCCAGCAGCCACCGGGCCCCACTCCCCATCTCCCTCGGACCCTTGTTGGCCCCCCCCAACTGCCACCAGACCCTCCGGCTCCAAGCTGCGCCCAAACCCCTGCTCTTGCCCTCATCCAGCTCCACTCCTGCACCACCAGCTGGCACTGGGGGCCTTCATGTCCTGTCCCCCCCTGGACCCATCCTGCCCCTACCCCAGCCCCTCACCCCGCTGTCACCCAGCCCTGCCCTGCCATCTTCCAACTGCCGCCTGGGCTCCATCTGCCACCTCCCACCGACCCAACCCCCTCCTACCTGCCATCCCTCCCCTCCCTTCTCCAACTGCCACCCGTCTCATGCCATGCCACGCCACGCCACGCCATCCCTCCTCCAACTGCCACCCATCCTTTCCCATCCCATCTAATCCCATCCCCATGTCATCCCATGTCATCCCATGCCACGCCACGCCATGCCACGCCATGCCACACCACGCCACGCCATCCCAATCCATCCCATCCCAACCCATCCCTTCTCCAACTGCCACCTGGGCTGTTCGGCCACCTCCCAGCACCCCAGTCCCACTTCCAGCTGCCACCCGTACTCTCCCACCCTGTCCTGTCCCACCACCTACCACCTGGGTCCACTCCTCTGTCCTCCCACTGGCACCACCCCCCCCCTCAGCCTGTGCCTTTCCCAGCAGCACACAACTGAATTCCAGAAATCAGGGGTCCGTTAATGCTGAAATTGTCTTTCTTCCCATCGGAACATTTAAACAGAAAATGCTGCATCACCCACGCTTGCCGTCTCTCCCTCCCCCAGGGGCACGGCGCTGGGCCGGGGGGGTCAGGGCCAAGCTCAGCCCATCTCCTGCCCATGGCACGAGGCTCTTCTCCGCGACGTGTCACCCGGGCATGTTGTGGCTTCCCCTGGGATGGAGGCTCCCAGCTACCTCGGTCGCCTGTGACTCCTCGGCTAAGGGCTGGTGGGTCCTTAAAGAAATGGCTTTGAGGGCATGGCTGCAAAGCAGAGGCAATGTACTGAAATGTAGAGGGAAGACAAAAAAATGCAGAGAGAGATCAGCCCTGTGGGAGCCCTTCACTGATCCCCAGCAGAGGACACAAAGCACGATGAGCATGGTGTGACACTGCAGGAGCAAAATCGGAGCAACGCACGAAGGGTCAGAGCCAGCCCGGGCCAGAGGAAAGCTTCTGCGGGTGTGTTTGTGGCAGGAGAAACACCAAATAATCTGTTTTGAGGTGGATGACAAGATAAAAATCGTTGGGTGCAGTATCTGAGGATTCAGGGCACTGTGTGGGATAATGATGCTTTTGCATTTGCTCTGTTTGCTTCCCCGTGTTCACGATTATTCTGCTCCATTTCGGAGGCAGCTGATGGTGCCGAGTTGCTGTTTTCAGAGACCTACCATAGTTGTCTTCATGCCCTTTTGCGAGTGGTAACACCTAATTTCCAACTCATTAGTGCATGTCGGTTTGTCTTTCTCCACGTGCATTACCCTGCATTCAGTCAGCGCCAACACGCGACTTCTCCATCACCCAGTGATTCAGGATCGCAGCATTTCTCTGCGGCTCTTCCCAAATGATGTTTACTACCCTTCATAATTTGTATCATGGGAAACTTTGCCGCTTCTCTGCTTGCTCCTTTTCTCTCCCTTGCAAAAGCATGACAAAATACGTGGGACTTAAACCAGTCCCTGGCTGTCTCCCCTTTAATTTCCACCCTTATGAATATCATCTCTATTAACCAGGTATTTATTTACAGGAGATGTCTTCTTTTAACCCACGGTAGCTTTGTTCCTTTTTTGGATTTTTTAGGAGGGTAAGAGACAAAGTAATGACTATTCAAGCATAAAGGAGGCACAACCATGTACAGAGACTGCTGGAGGGGATGGAGTAACGTTGACAGGCTTCTGTAGGTCTTCGAAATGGAAATGCTAGCTAAGTTGCAAAACAAAACAGCTTAAATTAAGCAAAACAGAGATGTCAGGGGAAGAATCAAAGGAAATGGCTGATGTGAGAAGCGGTGGCAGCAGTGACTCTTCCCAGGATGAGAACACACTGGTGAGGGTAGCCAGGAGGTATGAAATAGGTCAGATCTCATCCACCAGAGAAAGGCTGATAAATTGGGTACAATAATAATGCAGCTTTGTGCATGTGATGAAGTAAGAAAGCGTCTTTGCCCCAAGGCACTGGGCTCACGCCGAGGTTCCCAGATGGGGGCAGAAACCCCCAACTTCCCTACAAAATAAAACCTTCTGCAAGGGGCTGCTCATCTCCAAGTGATTCTTAACCCCTTAAAGGTAGAAAATAATCGGCAAAGCAGAAAAATCCTCTGGGGATGTGCAGCTCCTGCCTTGCTCCAGCCCAGCAGTGGAGCTGCCACTGCCAGCAAGAGGCAGGAGGGTCCCGTTGCTAGAAAAGCAGTGAAGTTTGGTGCTGCTTTGCTCCATCCCTGCTCCTCTCCAGACTTGCAGGGGACGCGGCTGGCTGAGCCCTGGCCAGCCCACCCCAGTGCAGTGCAGGGGCTGGAAAGGGCTGGCAGCAGGTAAGGAGGCACGAGAGGCGGTGGGGCACTGGTGAGGGTGGAAAAACTGGGTGCCCAGCCTCAGCTGCTCAAATCCCTCTTGGGTGTGAACACGCGTAGGTTCCTATTCAAACCAGAAGCAGATCGCTGCATGCGCTGTGGACCTTTCCTGGCTGTCCTGTGCACTGCAGGCGGAGACAGAGCAGCAGTTTCCAGTTTGTTCAAATGACCCACAGTCAGAAAATCCAACGGTTTGCATGGCAAGGGCTTCAGCACTTTCCCTAGATGTTGTTTTAAATTCACCTTCATCCTCCTTCCTTAGCAATGAAGTTGATAAACGTTAGCGAGTATAACTTACATGTAATTTGGGCAGCTACTCCTAAAACCATAAATGGTGCTGTGAATAAGAAACATGCTTCATCAAAGGCAGTGTCCTTGCATTTCCACCTTTCCAGCCTATGACCGAAAGGAATATTGCATTTTAATTCATAAAGCAGATTACAAAGCCAAACCAGCACGAGCACATTTATCACGCAGAGGAATGACACCACCGACACATTTTAAATAGAACCAAGCACAAAGTACCACAGAGACTTATCAGATTCAGGTTTGACCAGAAAACCTAATTCCATTATCTGTGCACACACACATTGGGAAGGCCAGAAGGTTCCTGGAGGCAAACGGATAAAATGACTGTTACGGATAGCAAATCCAAGGGCTGAGAAGCGCACAAAGTGGCACAAAGACAGTGCAAGCCCATATCTTGCTCACAAAGCTCAAGCCCCCAAGGAATTAGGATTCACTTAGTTTTGCAGAGCAGTAATTCCCTGGCATGGACACTGGCATGCAGTGGGATTGCAACCACACCAAGTATCTCCCCCAGCAGCTACAGAATCACAGAATCACAGGCTGGTTGAGGTGGGAAGGGATCTCTGGAGGTCCTCTGTTCCAACCCCCTGGTCAAGGAGGGCCACCTAAAGCCACGTGCCTAGGACCATGTCAAGGTGACTCTTGAGTATCTCCAAGGATGGAGACTCCACCACATCCCTGGGCAAGCTGTGTCAGTGCTCAGTCACCCTCACAGGGAAAAGTGTTTCCTGATGTTCAGAGGGACCCTCCTGCGTTCCAGTGTGTGCCCATGGCCTCTGGTCCTGGCACTGGGCAGCACTGGGAAGAGCCTGACCCCATCCTCTTGGCACCCTCCCTGCAGGTATTGATGTACATGGAGGAGATCCCCCTGAGCTTTCTCTTCTCCATTCTCCAGGCTGAGCAGTCCCAGCTCTCTCAGCCTTTCCTCATAGCAGAGATGCTCCGGTCCCTTCAGTATCTTCATGGCTCTTCTCTGGGCTTTCCCCAGTATGTCCATGTCTCTCTTGTACTGGGGAGCTCAGCACTGGACACAGCACTCCAGCTGTGGCCTCTCCGGTGCTGAGCAGAGGGGAAGGGTCTCCTCTGACCTGCTGGCAATGCTTTTGTCTAATGCAGCCCAGGACACCATTCACCTTCTTTGCTGCAAGGGCAGGAGGATGCTATTACTTTTTTTTGTCTTGAAGACTTGTAGAAAGATGTGTGGGGTCAAACAGGGTCCTTGCAATGACCTCCCCAAGCCCCATCCTTTCTAATAGCAACAGCTGGAGCATTTGGTTCCTGGTGAGACACTGCACATCTGCCTCTCCTGCTCCCTTCCCTTGGGGTGTGCAGGGCTCAGCTCAGCCCTGGCGCAAGGAAGAAGCCTCACATGGGAAAAGCATCTTCCAGGGCACGGTGTCTCCCCTGATCCCACCAGCCTGGTGCAGAGGGACCGAGGAGAAGGCTCACAGCAGCAGGAGCAGGGAGGAGGATCCCTCCTTGCCTGGTCGGGTGAAAGAGGAGCCATCTCATCCCAGACACAGCAACATCCCTGCTCTGAAAGTGCAGGTCACCAGCGTAGGACATGGGAAAGGAGATATCTTAAAGCAGAGGCGTGCGCGGCAGACCAAGGGTTTCATGACCACTGGCAGACTCTGAAAGACACCCGGCTCCTGGAGGGCTTTGCAGCTGTGCAGGTTTCCGAGGAAGAAATGGTGAAGAAAGCCATTAAGCAGGGAAGCTGCAGTAAAGCCTGACTTGGGAGTGGCTTCCCAGCTGTTCCCTGGGCTCCCTGGGGTTCGGGCCATAAGGCTCTTCTTCTTCTATGTGCAAAAAAATCCTTCCCCCCCCCGCACCCCCTCGACTATTTTCAGACTCTCCCAGCATGATAAATACTGTCATGTAGCTCTCTGGGAGTGAAGGGAAGCAGTCAAAAGCAGAAAAATCTATGCAAAAAGCAGAGGGGAAAAAACAGATATCCGTGTCACCAAATGCTGCACTGTTGGTGCAAACGATGAAAAATGGTGTTAAACCACCAAGGAAATGATGAGTTCATTCTCCAGATTCAGGGACTTCAGCCGTGATGTGTCCCAGTGGAGAAGGGGAATGACTGAGGGTCTGCCTGCAGGGACACCCACTTCTCAACCTGCAGTTTTATTTTTATTCTATCCAAAAAAACCCCAAAACCCAAGCCAAAATGTGTATCGCTCCACTGCAGATGTTATGACATTTCCAACCCAGATTTCCCTGGCTCTTAAATCTAGAAGCAGCCCTGGAAACCTCACAGCTTTGTATTTCCCTGCTGTGATGCTGCAGCGAGATCCCTTGTGAGCTGACCAGAACTGATCTGCTTTACGGAGAGAAAAAGTGTCCAGCCCAGTCACCCTGGTGACTGCAAACATTTCCAGGTGCAGACCATCCCACATGGAGAAATACAAGAGGCAGGATTACTTACCCCTGAATATGTCTCTTTTTTTCCTTGTTGGCTATGGAGGAGCTCAGCTGGAGAGCTTGGCCCTGATGGATGAGAAGGGGGGACATCAGCTGGGGGGGACGAGGTGTTGCTTGCGGCATTCAGGTGTTTCTTTGGAGGCTTTTGACTGACCCTGGTGAGCATTGTGCTTTTGGGGGGGGAAGGAGGTGCGTGAGGGTACCCTTGGGTGTCTTCTCTGTGGAGCACTGTGGTAGGTGAGGCAAGCTTTCACTTCACGCCATGTAAAAGCAAACAAAACGAAACAAAAAATAATGAAAGCAAATGTATTTTGAAGTTCTTGTGTTCGATGGCAAGCATAAAGGAACCATGGAAAAAGAATATCTGCTTTTACAAGAACTTTATGTAGAAGAATTCTGATTGCAAAATAGATGACAAACTCTTATATCATTTTAAGCTATTATTATAATGGCACTTGAAACAATCTCGCTTTGCTTTGCATCCATGTGTACATAATTTGCACACCATGTAAGCTCATGACCCACTTGGGAAGGGCATCTCAGGCATGAAGAAGCAGCAGCAAGTCAAGGGGGAGAGGGCTCTCACGGTGGAGGGGGAGACCATCAGATGAATGTGGGCACTGATAAGCTCCTTGGGGTATATATATTTTTATATGGATGCAAAACTGGACATTTTTTATTTTGATTTTCTGATTTGCTTTCATTTGGAAATGAGAAAAAAAAAATCAAATCATGGTTTTCCTACAAGGTTTCTGTTGAAGAAGGAGAGTGGTCTGAGCTGCTGGGATGTGGAGGAGCTGGAGAAGGAGGGCTGACATCCCTGAAGGCGAGGTGGAGAGCACTGGAGTAATTTAAGGGCAATAATGAGTATTAGGTGAGAATAAAGTATTAGGCAGTGTTGTTCTGGCTGACGTACAAATTGGGTATGGGAAGGATTTGGGGGTTCATATTCATAAACAGACTGCATCTCCTGGCTCAGAAATACCCAGCTACATCTGGAAAACTGGTGCTCACGGTCTGCAAGTTCTTCTGCTCGATGTAATTCTTATTTAGTTTTTGTTTCATATAAAACTGAGATGAAGGTTTGGAGCAGAAAACGCATTATGTGAATACAATGTCTTGTAAAAGGCAGCTGCATGACCCTCTGGATATTAGTATAATGCTATTGCTGCAGATAACAAATAATATTAGCTGGAAATGGTTTCTAGCTGTTAGGCAAAATTATTATATTGTCAAACGTGATGAATGAGGGAAGTGGAGAAGGCTTTAGCATCCTATATTGGTAGTTATTTGCTGTAATGTTATTCTGAATGTTGGTTGCAAGCCTCTCTACCCTGCCTGCTCTAATCTTGCCCTTGAATGCAGATGCTAAGAGCCAGCCAAGGTCTTTGCTTCCCTCTTGAGCAGCCAACAGCATCAGGCTTTACCCAGGTAAAAAAGTCCAGTTCCTCAAAGTAAATGAGCAGCTTACATTGTGCAAGGGGAAAACTCTATTTGAAAACTACGTAAAATCCTTTGGGTGGATTTCCTTCTTTTATAGACGCATGCTGGCAACAAGGTGCAGCACTAGGGCTCTTCCCTTGGTTACAGGCTCCGCGCCTTCTCGGGAGGTCCTAGAAAGGTCCTCTGCTCCTCGAGGCTAAGTCCCAGCAATACTGCAACGTGCAAGGGGGGACGGAAGTCCAAGTAGTGGCTTTATATTCATAATTTCCTGAGATAAAGGCACTTGTGCAGGAGTGATGCCTCCTGGGTGCAGCTCCTGTGAAGGACACAGAGGGGACATCTGCGGCTTAGGGGAGGTTTATTCACTTATAATGAAACAAACTTCTAAGAAGTGATAGGTGATGTTCATTTTCTGTTCATTTTTGGGGCTTTTTCACCCCAGTTTGCCCATGGGTGTTGGAAGAGGAGGAGCGGTGCTGCTGGTGGGTCTCAGCATCTCACTCCTATGGCTGCAGTGGCTGATTTCCCACCACAGTTCATGCTTACAAGCCATCACCCAAGACCACCATGGGATTTTCATGGCAGTTGGTAACATCCTACCCACTGACACTTGGGGAAACCCAAATGCATCCTTTCTCCATGGCTTAATTTTTCTTTCCCTGATGACTAGCCGAGGGGGGAGCACAGCACTCCCCATTTCCTCATAGACCACATTCCCTCCTCCTCTGGATTGCAATGAATTTTGAATCCCTTTCCAGTGCCCCGTCTCAGGGCTTTGGGAAGAGTTTCCAAGCTGTGGATGAAAAAAACATGCAAGCTCTGATGGGTTGGGCGATACCTCTCTGGGCTAAGCACCTCCACAATGCTGGGCTCTACATAGCTCCCTGCTTGATGTGCTGGCTGCTTCCTGTCCTCGGGGCACTTGGAAAAATCCATGCAATCAAAATAGTAGCTAAAATTCATATATTTAGGGCTTTTTTTCTCGGGAACGCTTGTCACTGCAAAATGACTTGTTGAGAAGAGTAAAACAATCCTATATGTATCAGGAGGGGAATGCTGGAAGCATTAGGTAGCGATAATCTCTGTTCGATGACGGTGCAGCCAATACAGGCTTATTATATTGAGCTTTTATGATTATCCTTCAAGAAGAATGTGAAAACATAAAGAGGCTTGGGAGAAAAATCATAAGAATGGTTAAAAATTTGGAAAATGTGTATTACAGTGAGACCCTCTGGGCACTCATTTCATAAGGAAGAGTTTGATCATCTCGTTTGTGAATTTACATGGGCAACAGGGATATGGTGTCAGACAAAAAATGAAATGATCTTACGGTGGGAAATGAGTAACATCAAAGTGGAAATAAGGCTTAAGTTTTTAACAGTTAGAGTAATAAAAAAAAAGAACATTTTACTGGTCATTATGAACATTTCTTTGCCACTAAACACTTTGTTAGGAGGGGATTTAATCCAAAAACTCCACTCCAGTCAAACTAGAAGTGATGGAGCTTTGTGCTGCAAGGAGACCCAAAGGCCACAGTCTGCAAAAGTTGGGACCAAGGGAAAATTAATGATCCATGGTGCCCACTCTCTAACACAATCTAATCCTGGAAGTCCCCAAAGCTCATTAGAGACCTCCTGGTCCTACGAAAGGTCTTCAGGCACCTGAAATTGGTGTGCTTGTTAGTGCGTCTGCAAGATCCCTGGTGGAAACCTCTTTCTTAACATGCATGCAGGTGTCCTCTCTTGTGAACAGGAGATCAGTGCTGAGTCTTCACGTGCTAATGAACACAAGGGCATCTTTTGTTCCCTGTCTGGATCCCATAGTACCTCCTCATTTGGAGCAAAAGCCTATGCCCGAGCGTGGTGGCCACTTTTAGGCTACCAAGATGATGCCATGCCAATGCCTTCAATGACTCTTACAAGCTCACAGCTCCTGCTCACACACTCATGGTAGAGAAGATGCTCTGAACATTAGGGACTCAATGTAGTGGGAAACACTAAATGTTTAAAAAACATTTTAAAAACAACATCTTCCACCAAAATCAACCACTATGTTTAGATGAACTCTTTCTTAACTCTCTGTCAATGCATTCCCAGTCTATGTGTGCATTTTTGGTGGTGGACAGTGCAGGAGAGTACCCATGTCACGTCCTTGCCGGCCTGGCAGAATCTTCTCCTCTCCAGCCCCCCTTGGCTGGAGGTCCTTTGCTGAGAGGCAGCCAAGAGCATTGAAGGTTGGTCACAGGAGGGTAAAGATGTTAGTACACTGGAAACAGAGACCCTTCTAGTCTTACATGGGCTATCAAAGCAATGGGTTGAATCTGGGTTGAATCAGCATCTTGAGTTAAAAATGTTAATGAAAGAATGAGTGAGGAGATAGCCCAAGCCTTCCCCCAAATCACTGTCGCAGACCCTAACACCTTTAATGAGCTTTGAAAGGTTCTGTTAAACAGATGCCATAAGACAGACATGTATTTCAGTATGTTAATCTTAGGAAAAATCAGGCATGTCTCAAAAGGTCAGAGATGGTCATTTGCACCCAACTATCTGCCTGCTCCGGAGAAAAAAATGAATGAAATAAGCTCTAGACAAACAATCACACTTTCCAATGCCTGATAACATCTCTGCCTTAAATTTGTGGTTCATGGTGTTTTATTGACTGTTGCTTCACATTGGCTTTCATAATGCAGAAACCTGTAAATCAGGCTGTTGGATATAAGGGGTGGTTGATGGCACTGTATTGCACACAGGCACCGGTTCATCCAGATGTACATGCTGCATTTTTAATTTATCTTCAATGTTTCCCACAGTTCTGCAGTCCTGTAAAGTGGTTTTGTAGTATCCTCACCCAGGAATAACAGTCCATGGTCACCTCTGTCATTTGTAGGGAAAATAACTGCTACTACCCCTGAAACTCTTAAATGGAGGAATTAAAATAATTGCATCCTCCACAGTGCAATGTGGAGGGGAAAGTGTAAAGAAACATGGTACTGCCCTAGTTCAGGTTTATTTAGTGCATTTTCAGCTTTATTTAGTGCATTCACAGCTTTATTTAGTGCATCTATGATTTAGTCACTGAAGGGTAGAAACCAAATTAGAAAATTATAAATATTACAGCAACTCTACTAAAAACTTCACAGAATAGGCTGAAATACATTAACAGAGGGTATGCCATAGTTCAGGGGAACAAAACAGAACTCCAAGGGCAATGATGTCTTAATCAACCAGACGACTGAAATAATAAATAGCATGAGGCTTCTGCACTGCTGTAAAATTTACCCAAATAAATTGAATTTTTTAGAAAGGGGAAAGATTTTCAGAAAAATAGACTTTTTAACTGCAGACTTTACTTCCTTGTTCCGTAAAGTGTAAATGATGGGGTTTAACAAGGGAGTCAAAATAGAGAAGACAACGTTGCTCATGACATGGACATCAACGGGGATGTCCGCTCTGTAGGACACGTACGCCACAACAATGGAGGAGTAGTAAGTGCCCACCACAAGCAGATGGGAAGTACATGTTGAAAAAGCTTTCATGCGTCCTTCTTTAGAGTTGATTTTTAGTACAGAGAGGATGATGTGGATGTATGAGAGGGTGACGAGCAACAGAGGGACAACCGACACTGTCATAGCGATGGAGAACCCCAAGAAGGTCTGGAAATTGGCACTGAAGTCTGAACACGCAGCTTGTACCACTGCCAGGTGGTCACAAAAGCAGTGGTGAACCGTGGTTGTGTGTCCGTAAGCTAGCCGAGAGGTCTGCGTGACGACGGGTACAGGTATTAGCAGTGCAGTGATCCAGGCACTCGCTGCCAGCTGGATGTTCACTCTTCTTGTCATCTTGGCCGGGTACTGGAGGGGGTTGCAGATGGCTTCGTAGCGGTCATAAGCCATGACCACCAGGAGAAGTGCCTCAGTTACCGTGAGTCCGTGAAAACTGTACATCTGCAGAAAACAGCCCCGAAACGAGATGGTTTTAGCGTTGGCCAGGAACATCGCCAGCATTTTGGGGATGGTGGTGGTTGTGAACAGCATGTCTAACACAGCGAGGTTAATCAGGAAAAAGTACATGGGTTTGTGAAGCGTATGGTCGACCACAACCACGGTGATGATAATGGCATTACCAACCATGATCAGCAGGTAGAATAGCAAGAACACAATGAAGAGGGGGGTCTGGAAATCCTGGAGAGCTGGAAACCCCACCAAGAAAAAGACTTTAGTGGAAGCATTGCTGCTGCAGCTTTCCATGGTGGAGCTGGTCAAAACGCCTGCAAGGATGAAGAGAGAGTAAGGAAACAGGCTGATGTGCAGGAAGACATTTCTCTAAGGAGCTTTGCAGAGGTTCTGCAAGGAAAAACCACGTTGCATGAAATCTCACAGAGCTGAGCACATTGCAAGACACAGCTTGGCCCCTCTTGTCTCTAACCTGCAATTAAGATGATTTGAATTCTCTGTTGATTATGTGGATTACATCTATAGATGGCACGCTCTTCAGCTTTGGGCACGAAGGGCAAGGATTTGTCTCACCTAGCTTTGGGTGCTCTCCATGCAGAGCCCCGCCATCTGCACTGGTCCTCCTGGGTCCCTTTTCTGGTCCGTGGGGAAACGGCGCATTTTTGGGGAGGCAGCTCCTCTGCCCCATTCTGCACCAAGGAGATGAGCAGTGTTATGGAAATGCCCATTTCTCTTCTCTAAGGGAATTCATGGAATTAGCTCAGAAGCAGTCAATCATCCATCTCTCTTTTGCTAGGTTATTACAATCTTTGCTACCCAAAGTCATTCTCATCACCGTTTTTCATGCCCATGTTACTTCTGGTTGGCTGCTTGCAGCTCACTGCATTTCCCACGGTCATTGCAGCATGCAGTTGATTTCTGCTGCTGTTGCTGTAATTCAGATGAAAATGTAGAATTTCTTTTGACTTCCAGGTCATTTTCCGCTACATAAAAGCAAAGGAATTTTCATGGTAATTTTTTTGGCTGATGTAGGTCAACATCATGTCTTTTACCATAGTAAGAAATGTTTTAGAAATTCATGAAGTTCAAAGACACTGTAATAAAAAACTAGGAATAAGTATCTGTCAGTGACTTCAGCTCAGATAGAGGGGGACACGATGTGTGACAGCTTACAGCCCTTACATATCTTTATTTTATATAATGTACTCTACAATTGCATTATTCATATAAGCGTGTGATACTTTTTGGATTTCTCCAGGAAGGTTAAGAAAGAGTGTGCCATACTTTTCCATTTATATTACATTATGAGCTTTTAAGATTCCTGAGTTACAAAGATGTTTTTTCCTCTCAATAGAAATACTTCCTTTGTTGCTCATAAAGATTTAATGCATATTGGAAAGGACTATTCTGCCCAAACTCTATGGAATAGAAAAATAAAGCAGTGTTTTGGAAACTTCCAGCATCTTCTATTCAAGCCACGAAACAGCTGCTGCACTTTCATAGGCACAAATTCCTTTGGATTGTATCTATTTTCTTTAACATTGGGTAAATCAAAACTAAGATAATGTTCAGAAGAAAAACCACCCTTGTTTTCATTAGGTTTATGCTAAAAAAAGAAGGAGAAATGAAGCTTAATTAAGTTTTTATGCCTTTTCTTGGTTTCCTTATCCCAATTTAAGAGAGGGGAAATAAAGCTCTCTTGGAAATGTTTTGTGCTTGGCCACAAGTAGTTGAGAGTAATGGTTGGTCTCATGCAATTTCCTAATATTATTAAATCTCTGGTAATTTTCAGATAGTTTTACCTTTCACCCAGAAAGTCATCTCCATAACCATATAGGAGAGATCCATTTAATATTACAAATAAATAGATTTTCTGCCACACTGAGATTGAAATACAATTGATATTTCATTTACTCTCTACCTCTCATCCAATCTACCCTTCTCCATTTCTTTTCCTTGTTATTATTTTTTTCCAAACTGGTAAGCTTCAAATATGTAATTAGTGTAAACAATGCCATGCTATTGAAAAACCCAAGACAATTTATCGTATTGAATTAAAATTGCCAGCATGTAATGTCCTTAAAATTAGCATTGATTTGAAGTTGTTTTCAGACATAGTAGATCAAATTCTCGATCTTTGGAGCCTGTTGACATTTATTACAATCATATTTTTCCATCCTGGACCCCATGAGAAAAAAGTAAATAAAAATGAAACACTTAATTAGTCTGAAAAATATTACTGCATTAACAGGATAGTATCAACAATAACTCACGTGCACTTTGAAGTTATAACAAGGTCTTCCCTTTCCTTAATGTTATCTTTAGTGGGAAGTGCAAAACTCCTGCAATAAATCAATGGGCAAAGCCACTACTGATATTGAACGTATTTGAACGTGCTGCCCTGCTCCCCACCCAGAGATGCTCCCCAGAGATGCTCTCCGTGATGTTTTCTTACCTTGAGCTGGGAGACCCACACGTTATTTTCCCAATAGAGCATCTCAACAGTTTTGAATCCCCCTGTTGCACAGCAGATGGAGATCATACAACAGATTTGCATAGTCAAGAGGAGCAAAGGAAGAGTTTTCACTACCCAAAGTTTGCTGTGTGATGGAAGTGGGCTGTTGTGTTGAGGCTGGTGGAGAAACACTGGAGGAAGACCAGTCTTTTCTTCCCAGATCTGGAGGAGCTTCCTATAGATCAGTATTGGCGCTTCCTTTGGCATTTCCTTTCCAATGCCTGGGTCACACTCAGGGGGGTGTGAAGGTCTCCATCACCCCCTCTACACCACCCGAGATGTAGTGCACGGCCAAGGCAGAGGAGCAGCTCTCAGGTAGGGCCAGCAGCTGCTCTCCCAAATGTGGGCACAGCCCAAATGCAATTGCAACCACAGAGGATTCCGACTTGTATCTGCTCTAGCTCCACCTCTTTTCTCCAGGATTTCCAGGTCAAGCCTGGTACGTGGCTCATCTGGTGCAGGAGGAGCGGACAATTGCAAAGACAACGTGCATGGGACTGGGCTGGGCAGTATCTCTGGCTGCTCAGGAGTTTCCTTGGGTGCTGTCCCTGCAGGTTGGCCTCTGGTTCTTAATTCCACCTCAGACAGGAGCCCAGGACTGCTCCATACACCATGCTCAGGTATGTCTAGGTATGTTGGCCAACATCCAGCCTCTTTACATGGGCAACCAGGTGACTACTTCAGGCATCCCTGGGCCACTTTTGTGAGCAGCGTATCTCCTTGCCCTCTCCATCCCCGAGACCATTGCCTCTAAACCTCACAGCTTCTTCTTTGGGAGGCTTTGTCAAGTGTGGCTGAGGCCAAGGGGAAAAATGACAGCCCTTGAGAGCTGTGTGGACTGGGAAATCCAGGCATGCAACATGAGAAGACATTGCCAGCTGGCTCTATAGTCAATGGAGGGAGACATTCCCTTTGAGGGGCAATTCATAGCTACTAAACTAAACTCCTTCTCCAAATGTCCTCCCAGGCAAATGTCCTCTTGCTCCAGATGCCTACATAAATATCTTCACTGTCCCCTAACCATCTTAAGTGAAAACTGTTGGATGGCAATTAGAAGGGGTTAAATCCTGTCCTGTGTAAATAGGTTCTGATGCACTCAGGCTTCTGTGGTGCAGGATGTGTCCTTGGACACCATACAGAAAAATACAGATTTGATTACAGTATTAGCAATTCATGAATAATGCACCCACTTGCATCTCAGAAGCATCTAGATACGTAACAAAAACTTGAATCAGTCTCATTTCCATTGCTCCAACCCAATTATTCCTCCAAACTGCAGTTATGTCTTTGATAAATGAAAGAGCTGGAGAGCTCTGCTAGGTGGTGGGATCTGGTGGTGCTCCTGGAGTGTGTCCTCAAAGTCATTTTGCCCAGGATGATCCCTGGGAGGAGAAGTCAAGCCAGAATATAGGTGGGGTTTATGTACCAGTTCGTTAGGTCCAATGTCCTGGGGCTGAATCCTCAGACTGGGGGAGATGGGATCAGCAGAGCATTGCTGAGGGCTTGGCAAGAGGTTGAGATGTTTTGGGGAACCTGAGGACAAAGATGGATCCCACTTTGGCTTGATGTGTGAAGTGTGCAATGGGATTCATGCCAGATTGGGTCAGATATTTTTTAAACAGAATCTTTGAAATAAACTTTTACTGTAGTGCATGGTTTGCATGCATCTTGGAATGCTCAGTATATTTTAATATCTCACCCTGTGCCATTCTCTAGTCATGTCCTGACCAAAAGCTATCACAGCCAGAAACAGTAATATGGTGGAGCCGTGCAAGTCCCTCCTGAATGGACTTTGTGTCCTTGATTGATAGCCTCCAAGTGCTCACAACACTTCTTGACGTTTTGGTGTGAGATTCACACATTCTCCATCATGTTTCTGCTGTGGATGTTATCCTCCAGTCCAAATCTTGCTCCAGGGACTAACAGGGGGATACCAGCTATGTTTCCAAGCAGTCAAACCCACATAACTATGATTTCCTGAGCTTAGACTATGGATGAGAAATATCTCCCCTACCTTTAGTCACCTGAACATTTAGTTCTAATATTCTTCTTGGAGAACAGGTAATAAGATGTCTTTTGCATGGCACGAAGGAGGAACTCATTGCTGATTATAAACCATTTGAGCTGTGATCTTGTCTTGTCAGTTATAATTTAATTTTTAATTACAGGTAGCTTCAGATGCACCCACTATAGATGATTCTGGGATTATCTAGCCTCTGCTCATTCTCAACAAATTGGTAGAAAAATGTGTTACAGGACAAGAATCCCTCCTTCAGGGTGGCAATTTTATTAAACTACCCAATTCTGTGAAAAACCCAGACACTCAGGACTAATAGCTGCTCCAGCTTAAAATGTCATCACTGGCTTCCCTAGGGACAGGACAGAGATGGTCAAGGTGTCAGTTGGTTCACAGCAGTCTGCTAGACTTGAATGTTGTATGGCCTTGAGCACACCAATGTCTGGTGGTATCTGACCAGATGGGTGCAATGCTTCTCTGGGGAAACTCATCTCATTCAGAAGCAGACATCTGGATTAGCTGGAGAAATTGCACCATGAAAATGCTATACATGAAGTCACGGGGACTTGCTCAAGTGTGTCTAGCAGATGTCAGCAAAAGAGGCTGCTAAATGCTGTAAGACAAATGACCAAGTCACAGAAGTATTGACGTTGGAAGGCACCTCTCGATATCATCTGCATCATCTGCAGCAGGTTGACCAGGACTGCGTCCAGCTGGGTTTTTAATATCTCCACAGATGGAGACTCCACAACCTCCCTGAGCAACCTGTGCCTGTGTTTGGGAGGGGGACAAATCCCTTCCCTGCACTACAGTTGCACCGAGCAGCAGCCTCCCCACGCCATGCCCTCTTCCCGAGCACATCTGGCCAGGTGTGGGACAGGGCAGCAGAGCTGTCAGACAGAAGCCAACCAGACCTCCCTGAACGAGACCCTGGTGCCTCTTGAATGCCAAGTCCTTTCATGTGGGTGCTCCCCCTCTTCCTAGCTGGGACCACCTGTTGGGATGGCAGAATAGCCAAGCCCCATGCTAGTTCAGCTCGGTTCATTACTTACAACCCATACTTCTTTTTATCTCCTTTTCTTCTCCCTCCTTCCCTTTGCCCTCAGACTTGTCTGAGCTACCTTGTCCCACTGCCACACTCTGCTCCTCCAGCTCATGAATCACTTCTCCTCTGCTGTCTGCCATTGTGTGAGTCTCACTGGTGCTCCCTATGGTTTCCTCTCCTTGCCTGGAGCTCAAACCCCCCTGTGTCCCAGCCTCACCTTCCCTCAATCTGCAAATCTGAAAATTTTTTGCAAATTTTCAAAAATTTCCAATTTGCAAATCAACACTGCTACCGCTTCTACCCTGTCCCCCCTCTCATGATCATATCTGGTCATCTGGTTTCTGCCATCACTTCTTGGAGCACCTCTTGGTGCAAGAAGACCAAAGGCATGTGTCCCCTTTTGTCTGTGCAGGAGGCAGGATCTGGCCCTGCTCCATGGACATGAGAGCAAGTAACGTCAACGCTAAGCCGTGATCACGCTCCGCACAAACAGGACTGGTAATGACTCTGCTTGTTTCCATGCATTTTCTGACATACACCTTCTGGAGCAATTTCCCACTTGAATTTCTGATTGCATCCGAGCGGACGCAGTGCCCCTGATGGCGGAGCTCCTGGGTCCTCATGTTAAAAATACTCCCCATAAACATTCAGGAGAAGTTGCGTTTCCAAACATGTTTGTTTTGAAACACTGATTTGTACACTTGTGTGGCAACGCCAGTGAAAACAGTGCAAATTGGTCTCTTGGTGGCTCGCAGATCTTTGGGGTTTTAGAAATGTTTTTCAGAATAATTAATATCCAGGGACGGCACAATCAGGGCTTGCATGGCCGGTGCTGGAGTGTGCTGAAGCCTAGGGGAGCTGGAGCCTCAGATTGCATGGGTCCCAGTGAGCATGTAGTAGGAGTTTTAAAGATCTTAAACTCTTTAAACTGTTGGGGTTTTTTTTTCAGTCCTGACATGTTAAGAAGCTCTGGGTGACTTGGTCTTTGGAGAGAGGTTACATTTTGGGCTGCTCTGCAGATATGGGGTGTCATCCTGGAGCCACTTTTTGTTCTCCCATAAGTAAACTCATGAACACTGCTGTACCCTGCGGATGTCCCAGAGTAGCGCAAGTGCTTTCATTCTCCTAATTATGACTTGCTGGAAAATACTTTCATTTTCGCATATATGCTAGATTTAAAGAGAAAAGACCCAGCGAAGAATTCATTTATGTAAAAATTTCTTACATTGATGCCATCTGAAATAACTTTCTATTTCATTATTTCTTTTTTAAAAAAAAAACAATAAAAATAACATGTCTGCATAAAAATCAGTTAGCAGTGTTTGGCCAAGAACATAAGAGCACAACTGATGCCCAGCCGTGTCAGACCATGGCCCAGCTCACCCTGTTTGCTGTCCGCAGTGGAGATGCTAACAGGGACAGCCCATTCCTGGGCTTCCTCGCATTCACACTACCCCAGCAGCCAAAACTGTCACCCAATCCCTTTGCCATCTCTTCATGGACCCATTGTCCATCAACTTGACCTGCTGGTCCTCTGCATGTCTATGGCCTCATGGGCTGCAAATCCCTGAGATGCACTGCCTGCTGCATAAAACCAGGACTTTCCTGTTTTAAACCATTCCTCTACTGGTTTTGGTGAGCATCCCCTGGTCCTACTGTTGGGGGTGGTTCAAATGCCAGATCCGCATTCACCTTATCTCCATCCCCTCCACCCTGCTCCCTGCTCGAGCTGGGAGTGATCCTCTGTAGGAGCAAACTAATACTTTTGGAATAATGAACCCAGCTTGCCCCAGTTCAAAAGATTATTGACCACACCATTGATTTCAAATTTCAGAAGTTCTGGGTAGGAAAATGCTCATTTCTCTTCGTGTGCCTAAACCGCTGGATGTCACTCCTCGGCTACCCAATTTCACCAAGCGTGCACGATCGATAATTAATAAAATAGCTGAATAAGGGAAGATTAATAAATGGATATGCTATGAACAAGGTGAGCATCACAACTAGATCTAATCAGTATTTGGATGCCATAAAAATGCCTTTCCCTACAGCACATGAATTCTATATAAATCACTCCCATAGCTCAAGTTGCAAAAACAAGAACAGAGAGGGCTATGGGGGCAGGGTGAGGATGACACCTTCCTTCGTCCCTTGTGCTTGTGGTTTTTCTGTGCACGAGGCATGTGCTATCCTGTTAAAAAGGGGTGAAGGACTCAGTGACTCCCCAAAGCACAACTGGTCCTAAGCAGCTTGTACCCCACAGGCTCTGGGATGCTCTGCAGGTGAGCAGTCCCAAATTTATAGGCAGGGCTGGGTGTTTTCTGTGCAGCGGGTTGAGAGGTGGGTGGCGGTGACTTGATTCACTGGGAAATGCATCTGAACATCCCTGACTTTGCAGATGGGGAAACTGAGGCTGGCGGGAAGCCGGGATGTCCTTGGGATCTGCTCAAGATGTGGGTGGGTGCAATCCTAGCTCACACAAAACTGTGAGCAGCGGGAACCCAGAACAGCTGTTTGGTTTTTCCTTTTGCCTCCCTAAAAATTGTCAGTTAAGTCATTATTTTTTTATTTCCTCCCTTTGCCCAGAGATATGCACAGAAATAAAGTTCAGACCCAGCCCCAGGACTCTCTGGAGAGCTGCTGGGCTGCGGGGTGAAGGATGCTCGGGGCATCCCGACTCCGGGACTTTGCAAGCTCCCTGCTTGCATGGAGGGAGCGTCCTCCTTCTCTGCTCTAACACTGCCACCCCCCGGCACACCGGCACACAGCTCCCCGGCCTTGGGGGGCCCAGTGTCCCCAGCACCTGCCGAACCACTCCTCTTCTCTGCCAGTGGCAGAAGAGATCATCCATCCACCCATCCATCCATCCACCCATCCATCCCTCCCTCCCCTCTGTCGTCCATCTCCGTCCCAAGCTGCAGTGGTAACTACCAGCTGATGGCTCTGCATGTTTCCACCAGCTTCTCAGCAGGTAAATAACCCCCACCTAGTTATTTTGGGGGGATACATGGCCCAAGTGACTGGCACTTGGGTGAGTGTCCCTCATGCCTTACCTCCTTGCAGTGTCCATCAGTCAGACCAAACCCCCTGACTATATACGGCATTCAGGTTTTCACCTATGGCTGGATTTATGACCGATGGACATGCTTTTAATGCTCCCTAGCGCAGTGCTACAAGACAAGAAAGGGTCTGCGATTATATCAGCACAGCCATGCCTAGCTCAGCGACTTGGACAAATGCGCTGGTGGAGCAAGGCTCACCAGGGTTTGCAATGTCTGCCCTGGACCCACGGTGCAGACCCTAGAAGGGTTGGCTGGAAAAAGCTTTGTGGCCACCAGTCAAGCCTCCCCCTGCAAATGGGACTGTCTCCTGCATGGATCAGGGCACCACATCCTCAGAGCATCCCTTTTTTTTTTTCTGTTGAGCCCAAAGGAGCTACCTGGAGGTGGAAATCTCCACTTGGTCAGGTGAAGCCCTACCGTGAGACGTGGGCTGGTCAGGGCCCTGCAAACCTCATGTTAGAGTCATAGAATGGTTTGGGTTGGAAGGGACCTTTCAAGGTCATCTAGTCCAACCCCCCTGCCAGGGGCAGGGACATCTTCAGCCAGACCAGGTTGCTCAGAGCCCCGTCCAACCTGACCTGGAATGTGTCCAGGGATGGGGCATCGACCACCTCTCTGGGCAACCGAAATGCCCGAATTTGCACTGTGACTCCAGGGACATCCAATGAAGTCACCAGCGGGTGCATCAAAGCAAACAAGAGGAGGTGGCTCTTCATGTGGGGTCCCATCTGTCCTGCCGTGGAGCTCCCTCCCATGGGATACTTCAAGGTGAATCTGACACAAGTTCAAGGAAGGACCTGGGATGTCAGTGGAAGAGAAATTCAGGGTTGCTAAATAGTTAATGACTGTCCTGACTGGGGGAAATGTTGAGTTGTAAATGGTTATAGTCTTGGGGCCACTGTTGGACCATCTCATGGATGAGGTGGGCTGCTAGCCACCTGGACATGGGTGTTCTCTTAATTGCTTCCTGTAGCCTTTGGGAGTTCCTCACAAGCAGGATGATTGCTCGGATGTAGACATTTTCCTCTCCTATTTAGAAAATCCAATTAGTCTGGCTTAATGAGAAGGTGCCATTGTGCCTGGGAGGTATTTTTCTGATGTTGCCACAGCTGAGGTCAGCCCTTCGGAGAGGTGGCCAAGTGTCCTGCTCATGGGAGGCTCTCTGGGCGTAAAAACAGAGGTCAGTGATGGAGCATGTCAGCTTTGCTGTGAGACTTGCTGATCACTTGGAAATCAAGAAAACAAAAAGTTAAATTTTAATACTTTGAGGCTATTCTGTGTCATCCTGCTCGGGCAAAGGCTCTGATGGAGAGGACTTTGGAGCTTCCTGAATGTCACCATGGCACTGCCTGTGCTGTCCCTCCTCGGCTGTCAGCAATAGCTGGCTCTAAGCTCAGCTTATCTCCGTGTGCAGCTGGCATGGCAGGGTTTAGCGTGGCTCCTGCCTGTTTTCTCAGCTGCTTTCGCTCTGCGCTTTTCCAGATTTACAGCCTCTCACCATGACTTTCCAAAGCCAGCACTGGAAGAGACCCTGTCCTCAAGTCCTCCAAAATAAGGCCCAAGCAGTTTGAAAATACTGAGATTATCTAAGCACTCCCAAAACTCCTCTTTCATCATTTTTGGCTCTGTCCATTCCCCTCCACTGTAGCTGTCTACTTTGCTCACAGCTGCAGTTGACCTTTTGGTGAAAATTGATGTGAAAAAGCCATTAAGCAGTGTTGGCTGGCAATGCCACCATGGAGCAGAAGACCACCTGCTCCCTGGGCTTTCTCCTTTCCACATGCTGGTGGCCATCCTTCCAGCTCTGGTGCCCATCCTTGCTGGCCGGATCCCCCCTACGTGCTCCTGCTGCTCTTCACTATTGTCCCAGCGATCTCACCCAGTTCCCACCTTCTCTGGGTTTCCTTCTTGGCTTGAAACCAGAGCACCAGACCATGCTCTTACAACACTTTCTATCCATCCCTTGAGTTGAAAATCCCTCATTTCTGTAAACTCCATTTTTTTTTACCTTGTTAGCTGCCTGCAAAGCTTCCTCCACCTGATCTTCATGGCTTTGTAGCAGACCCACACAACAGTGTTCATTTTGCTGTCCCATCTCCTACGGGCTTTCAGCTGGTCTAATCCTCAGCATTGTCTGAACTTCAGAATAGGTCTGTACCTCCGCAATGGTACAGAAACCATCACGCTCCCCTTTTGCTCCTGTCCACCCTTCCTGAAAACGTTAGTCCTTTTCCTATTAATATTCTAGTTATGGAAATTGTTTCCTGGGTCTCTGATTGGGCAGTAGGAGCCATTGACCCAAGTCCAGGCTTCCTCTTCCTATTCCCCTCCACACTCCTTGCATTAAGATACACCTGGGATGTTGGGTGGACTGACCCATCATCATCTTCATCCCTCTTTTCTACCCCTGTTAGGACTAACCCTATTTCTGCATGGGTCTAGGTCCTCACCTGGGTCCCACTCCTTCCCTGCTCTCCCCGCTTGCTGTCTCTGCTCCTCATTCAGGATTTATGGATGAAAGCCAGTGAGTCTCTGTGCAGAGAGCTGCTCATCATGCATCCTCCCCGCACCTCCACTGGCCTCCTTCTCCCCAACAAAGTCTGTGCTAGGGCAGAGCAATTTCAGGATGGTTGTTGTTATTACTGGGTTGTCCTAGTGAGCACATGGTTAAAAAAACCCCAAACAAACCTTTGACCTGCCGTATTCGCTTTTTTGGGAGAAACCCAGTTTGGAGTCTGCTGGAGACAATCTGCCCTTCCCTGTCCCCTGCATCCTTGCAGCATCACTCTCCTGTTTCAGCAATACCCAGCTGGCGGCATCACAGAGGGCAAAATCCCCAAGCCCTTTTCTTCCCCTGAGGGTTTTCATATCTCATTCATTTCTTGGGCTGCATTTCTTGAAGGACGGTATCTCTCAGTCCCACAGATTTTTAACTGAAATTCTCCCAGATGGACTCTTATAATGCCAAAATGATTTTTTAAATTACTTTAGCCCAAGCTATGTCTCTCCTGGCTGAGCCATACAGCCTGGCTTTCCTTCCCAAGGACTTTTCCATTCTAGAAACTGATTACAATTCTTTCTCATCCCTTAAGGACTGACTGGGTGTGGGCTTGGTGCAATTATATTTCAATTGATAGGTGATAGTAAACATCTTCAAAAAGAGAGAGAAAGGATACTGGTGAAAATGGGAAGAATGCAGTGCTTTATCAGCGCTGTAATAACATTTACTTACATAGCAATTTATTTAGCCTGCTCTAGTAAAGATGAAATGTATTATAATTTAGATAACTTTGAGGGCTGATAAAAGCACAGTTCTTCTAAGGATTTCTGTGTATAAATTCATGTAAAGTTTCACTTCAATAACAACTGCAAATTACAAATGCTTCCAAGAAGCAGGAACTCGTTCAATTATTAAGCACCCGGCGGTGCCTGCCTTGAACTCCTGCGCAGTCTGGCTCAGTGACTGATTACTTTTCAGTAAGATCCTTCTTAGGAGAAACTCTGCCCCTCCTCACAGCATTGCTATATCGGCCCTCAGGTCATTAGAAGCAATTAAGACTAATTCTAAGCCTGCCTGGACAGAAAGGCTTTAGGGAATAGCAGGAGGTGGCAGGACCTTGCGTCTCCCCATTAGATGTGGACCAAGCTGCCCGCACTGGACATGGTCAGGGGGCTGTTTTCCATACATTAAGCTTCAATAAATCTGCCGCCACCACAAATGCCATTAATTAGTATCCATCTGCAGCCTCAGCAGAAAGTCTGTGTGGACAACGAAGGTGTTGCAAAGGACCTTCTGCATTTTAAAGCCGTGCTGAGAGGATAGCAGGTGTAAGTGCTCACCCAGCTGACATCCTCGACCAAGGAAAGACCTCGTTTTCCACGATGCTCCGACTTGTATGACGTACTTCATAAAAAAAAAAAAAAGGAAAGAAAACAGAAAACCAGATGTTTCTTTCAGTGCATTCTTCCTATGTGCATACTCACGGTTTAGCCACTTGCCTTTCTATAATACCATCAGGTTTCCTAATTAACACCTAGCACTCAGATGTAGCGAGGGGTGGAAATCTGGACTGGACTATGAAGGATCATGACTTGCAAGCTTTTTTTTTTTAGCTGAATTACAAACAGCATGATGGCCTCTGTCCATAAATCGCAGTCTCTCTGACACCATGTCCCCGAGGAGTGAAGTGCATTAATAGACTTGAAACTCTCCAAGAAGTGCATCTTGTGCAATTATGCAGCAACATAAATGCTCTGAGCTCAGGCATCCTCTGAGTGCGGCGTAAATCCCCCGCTGGAAGGTTTTCAAGTCAAAGCACATCCTTCAGGAAACATTATTCCTTCTGTGTTATTCATAAAAACCCATTCTCATATTTTGAAAGATTTTCCCAGACTGAAGGCATCTCACACATTGCAGGCGCTGCTGTCCCAAAATAGTTACGCCCAAGGGAGTGGGCTGGCAGTTTCGCAAGAATGGAATGGGGAAAAGTTGTACTTTTTCCCTTTTTTTTGCTTTCCTCCTCCTTACCCAGGGTAGGATTTCTCTCTGACCCTTCCCAGCTATTGCTGCAGATGTTGAAACCCAGCTCTGTCACAATTTGCTCTCCTGGGTGTCTCTATAGCACTGCCCATTCATAAGAATTGAAATTTCAGTTGAATATATGCCTTGAAATTTCCCTCCTCTGCTGCTATAGAAGAATTTCAGGATGAAGTTCAGCAGCAGAATAATGAGGATACTTCTCATTGCATTTGTACAGCCCATGGGATTCCTCTTTCTTCAGGACAGGAAGGAAAGTCCCGTGGTTGAGGGACAGGAAAGGGAACCATGAGTTCAGCCTCTGTTTTTGTCTTTGGCTTTCCTCTTCTGAACTCAGCCCGCATCGACATCTGTGCTACGGTTGCTGACAGCTCTCAGTGCAACTCCTACATGCATTAAAAGGCAAGGCAGGGATTCAGAAAGCAGCCCCAAAATATATAGAAGCAAGGCAGCTAATTACTGCTGTTGGACTCCAGCCACCCAGTTTAGATCCCAGCTCTGCAAACAATTTTTGCAGAATTCAAAACATTTGTGTCTTGGATTTTGGCTGGCCCTCTGTAAGACGTCAGCAGAGCTCAGATGTAAAATCCCGGCCTTAATCCAGCTGTTTTTTTCCTAATCCCACACATGGAAAAGAATCAACCTCAGCCCCACAAGTGATGTGTCCCATTTCCCATGCAGGACACTGAGCTGCTCCTTTGCAAACCCAGCTTAACTCTTGGACCAAGAGCAGAGTTGGAGTAACCAGCAGAGCCTGGGCAGATAAGAGCTTACTAATGTGCCTTCTTCCAGGTTGGAAGCCCCAATTTATTCATCTATGGACATATATAATCTCAGACATGTGACGTTTTATAATCTCTTAGCACAAGGTAAGTGTTGTTATCATTTGCTGCAAACTGGTTTTAATTGTTCCAAGAAATAGTCCTTCCACCACGTCCTCTGGAGGATTTAACACCTCTGAACTGACTGTAATGAGATTGCTATTAAAGCACTTCATGTAGCCCATTCAGGTTTCAGTCACTGGGACTTTCTTAATGCTTGGTTTTCAATAGGAATGATCCTTTTCACTTACATGGGAAGCACTCAGGGTCTGCATGTCCAAATATTTGAAGGTCAAAGGCTTGCCGTGACCTAAAAGCTGGAAGAGCTGCAGGAAAGCTCTTGGTCAGAGAGTGGCAGCAGCAGGCAGGAGACAGCTCCGAGCTGGGAGCCACGGGGCTAGGGCACCGGGAGAAACACTTTCCTTCCAAGGAGTTCGTGGGCTTTTTTAGAATTGTAGAACGGTTTGGGTTGGAAGGGACCTTTCAGGGTCATCTGGTCCAACCCCCTGCCATGGGCAGGGACATCTTCAACCAGATCAGGTTGCTCAGAGCCCCGTCCAAACTGACCTGGAATGTGTCCAGGGATGGGGCATCGACCACCTCTCTGGGCAACCTGGGCCAGGGTTTCACCTGCATCCCTCTCCCACATGATGCAATACCAATTCATATTGCTAATTCATATATAGCTAATTGAATCCCTGCAGCCGAAGGGGATGGCGGCTGTTGTACTCCCCTTGCCCAGGGGTATGTGTGATGGCCACAGCCGGGCTGCATGCGCCCACCAACCTCTGACATCCATTAGGTTAGAGCCAAATTCCCTTCAACTCTAATGGTTTGCAGAAAGCTGTTTGCATCCTACAAGGGAAAAGATGAGTGAGCAGCCTTTGGGGCTGCAGGAGGAGCCTGTCTGACCATGGAGATGCAACCCAGTGCTGTGCCATCGAGTCGCCAGCTTGGACCAGTGGGACAAGGGCATTTTGCTGCGAGGAGACGTTGCTCCTCTGCCTTTGAGGGTGTCTGGCAAACACCCGGGACCTGGGATGGAGCAGCAGCCTGTGCACTTGCAAACCTCGTGCCGGCTCACAGCAGCTACAAATGAGGTGCTGAGGAAGAGGAGTCAATAGATGGTGCTCTTCTTTCGTGCAATATCACAGTGTGATATTGCTGCCGAAAGGGCTGTCCACCTTTCCCTGCTGGTCTCTAAGCATGGGGGATGATGACCCCCTCGTCCGGGCCATTTTGGGTGTCTGCTTCTTGCTACTCTGCAGCTGGAGAGTCTCCTCTTCCCACCGGGTTATTCCCTGCTGTTGAGGAGCTCTGACCTCCCACCCTCAAATTAAGCACGTTTTGTGGATCCTGGGGGGCTGTCTGTGCATGCCGCACCGCCTCTCTGGAAAGAAAGGAGTTATGCAGCTGTAAAATATTAATAATACATTTTTTAGATCTAATAATGCCTTCCTGAGATACCGCAGAGCCAACAAGAGCTGATAAAGTTTATTTTCTCTGCAGTGCATTATCTGTCTGATGCAGCCCTGCTTGAGAGGACAGCTCAGGGTCACTTGGGCAGAGTATTTTTGAACGCACTGCTTTGGCTGTCTCCTACTTAGCAAAATGTATCTCTGCTGCTAGAGCTAATAAAGCCATTGTTTAATTATTATTTAATGAGCTTGTGCAGGGAAAGCAGATAATCTTCCTTTCGGAAACATCAAGTCCCTCTGCCCAGAGAGCCCCCTTTCCCATGGCTGGTCGTCCCATCCGTCAGATCCCAGCAAGAAATGCTGGGAGGAAAATGTGGCTGTGCCTTTCTCAGCTGCTGCTGCACCACAACCCTGAATTGGAAAATATCCCATCTGGAGTTTCCATCTGGGAGCTTGTTGTGGCTCTTGGGATGAAAAGAGAATGGGGAACCCACCAAAAGTCTCTCCATCTCCCCCAGTAGCTTATATTCTCCTTGGATGTGACTTTGCATCTATCCTGGTCCCCAAGCTACAACAGCATGAAATCCAAGTGTGAATTTGTCCTGGCAAACCTCGCCTGGGTTTGTGCACCCGTTTGCAGCTGAGACAGCCCTGGACACTGATGTTGAGAGCAGCCGAGGCCATGTACACCCCGGCATCCTTGGGGAAGGCAGCAGGAGGGGCCGACAGCAGCACCTGGGCAGGGTGCAGTGTTTTGGCCAAGGGGTAGCAGCAGGTGAAGGGACGGACTCAGTTCCCCAGAGCTTTGAAATCATTTGAAATCCAGGTATTTGAAGAGGTTCAAAACAACCTGTTTGGCTGTTTTTTGGAAAAAGATGCACACAAATGGCTTCTATGGAGACTATAAAGTGAACTTGCAAAAGTGTGTGCAGGATAAGGGTGCATGAGCCACTGAGAGAGCAGCAGCTCATGGAGTCTCCTGGCATTTGGTCCTGAAAATGTTACCTCCAGAGACTGTGGGTTATCAAGCAAAGCAGTAAACCACCTTCAGCATTAATTGTTCAGACCCAATACCTCATGCCAGCCTTGCTTTCCCCTCTTCATCCCATCAAAAGCTCAAGGGAGGCAATGATGGCCACAGCAGTCCTGGAGCGCTACCAAACCTGGGCTCCCCTGGACCGAGGGCATGTCTGAGCCTCGGAGGATCCATAACTGACGTTGCTCTGCTAAGACCTTTCCCTTCTTGACCCTTTTCCAAGCTATCAGGTCCCTGAGCAGCCCCTGGGCTTCCCACCGCCATGGCACAGTGGCAGGTGGAAAGTGAGAGGGGAGGGAGCTGGAGCGGGACCGTCTTCCCAGTCCCACCCAAAAGCTTTATAAATCGGACTCTGCATCTGAGCTAGTCCATCTGCAGATGCTTGCAGAGAGGTTCCTGGGTTTTCTAAGCAGGGAAATATATGAGCAGGGTCAGGGATGGTGGGGAGAGCCAGGTTTCCCAGTCAGATGTGGGAATCCTGATTTTTGAAGCTGCAAAAGGCCAGCGGGGCTGGAGGTCCAGGGGCTGGACATCCAGGAGCCTGTTTTGAGAGAGGCAGTTGATGCCGCTCTCTGGAGAACCTGCAGTATCTCCAGCAATGTTTGGGGATGTGCCCATCACCTCCTTCTGCAGAGATGACTGAGAAGAGCCTCCTGGAGCAGATCGAGATCCCAAGTGGGTAAGGCGAGCATCCTCACCTGGGTGCTTGGATGTATTTCCAAGCCCGCAGGTTAAACACAGCCCCTCCAGCCAGCTCCCATTGGGGACTGCATCCTCACACTACCTCCCCCTGCCTCCACCCAGAGATTGTGGGTATCTCCCCAGCTGTGATGAGCCAAACCCTGTCTTGCTCTGCCTCGTCGGTGATGCTCAGCGGCGGGTCCTGTCGACTCCTACGTTGTACGACAACCTCCACGCCCCTGCTCATGCACAAGAGAGAACTGAGTTTTTCTTTGCCGATGCATTTCCAGAACAAGTTGGTAGCTCTGCTTTCACCCCATGCCTGTGTTCATGGTGTCTGAGTGCAGGCAGCAGCTCATCTCCCTTATTTCTCTGCAGCACGGAGATGGCCGGGGCCAGGGCCAGCTCCGTCTGTGGCACGGCAGGCACACCTCCATCACCGTCCCCAGCCAAGCCAGCAGCAGATGGAGCAAACCCAGCAACTGGGGGTGAGGAGGGGGAACATGCAGCAAAGGAGCTGTGCCAGCAGCCAGGCAGAGCATCCACCTGGATCCAAGCAAGGAGAAGAGGAGATCCCCGATGCCCACCCGGAGCCATCCCCTGCACGAAACCCAAACACACAAAGGCACCAGAAGAACCCCAAAGGGAGAAATCCCAGTTTCCCTTTGACAGCTTTAACTGGGGTTGCCTGTTCATTAACTCCTCCGGTTCTTAGCTGGAAATGCCTTAGTGATCAGTGCAAAAGAGCAATGGGAAGAGTTACTGAAAAATAAACAAACCGGGATTATATAAACAAACACTCGCAATCACAAATCCCAGGCTACCACCACAGCTTTGAAAGTTAAAGAAACAAATGCAGATAAAGCAAATGGAATAAGAAAATGAATGTAAGGAAAAAGACCCGGAGGGATGGGACCCTTACACATCCGGGAGAGGGGATGGGAGCCAGGAGACAGAGCAAAAGCAAAGACCAGTTTGGACTGGGACTGCATAAGCAGTTTGCAAAGCCCTGTATCAGCAAACCACATGGGCAGCTCTGTCGTTTTTGGATTGCAACTGCAGGAGAAGGAAAAAAAAAAAATCCTATTGAAAGAGATTGCAAAAGTTTTGGTCAAAATGTACTCCGGCTTTTGAAATCGCAGCCTAAGCCCCACCTCCACACACCCATCCCCACCTCCAGGCTGGGAAGTAAAAGTAGTGAATGGCCCCAGCAGCCGCCGGCAGAGGAAAACTTTTGCTCCGAGTGCAGTGGGATTGTGATCTGGAGAGTCCTGAAATTGTGAGTATGGCAGCGCCTGCCTGCTGCAAGGAGATGCTGAGGATGACTTTGGTACCGAGCTCGCTCGGGGTCTGCTTCCAGGCTGCAGGACAGGCTTAGGGTTTGGTAGATGTGAAGTTTCTCACGCTGCTTTTCCCTGTGTTGTTTTGCAAGACTCCTTGAACGCATTGGCTCAGGAGCTGGATTTTTCCAGCAGCTTGAAAGCTAAAGGGGAAAAAAAAAAGGAGCGATTACAAATGTTCTGCACGCCTGTTCCATGCCGGCTTTCTGCACATGTATTTTGTCAACTCCTCTCTGCTTGCGGTTATGTGTTTGAGTCTTTTTTTTCCAATAAGGCAGCTCTACTTATTTCTCCCTTTGCAGGGAGTTTTCCCAACCCCAGAGACTGCCACAGTTGGTTTCTCTTACAGTTTTGCTTCTTCTTTTATAGCAATGCCTCTTCTCACCCCAGGTCTTGGCAGGCTCTCGGGAAGGATGCCAGGCAGGTATGGACCTGACCTGTACCTGGGCTGGCACAGAGCTGCACAAAAGCTTTCCCCCTGGCGTTAACCCTTTCCTGCTCCCTGACACCAATTTTCTCAGAGCCAGGAGGTCACATCAGCTTTTTGTCACCAACACTGTGATCCTGCTTTGGATCGGTGTGAAGCTCTGCAGGCTGTGGGTGAAGGTGCAAACAGCCCAGTGACCAAGGTGATGGGTTGCATCCCTCTTATTTATTAGGTGCATTTGCTGCTCAGGAGACGCGTGGGCTTAGCCTCGGGACGAGCCCTGTGTTCAGGTCTGAGCTGCTGCCTCTGCCTGCTCCTGTCAGCATCCTGCTGAGTTTTTCTTAGCTGGAGCGGTCCTGGGTGAAGCAGGCTTCTTGGTTTCTCCTGGGTCTTGCAAATGGTGGAGCTGGTGTGTCCCTTAAACCAGCCAATGCTTAAAGCCTTGGAGCTGGGCATGGCCTCCTGGGAGTGAGCTGTGGGACCAGCCTGTCCTCCCTGAAAACCCTGATTTTTAACAGGTAGAGGTGAGATTAAATGCTGGAAGAAGGCGCTGTGCTTCGCACAGCCCAGCTGATGACGCTTGCTGCTTCTCTCAGGTTTCAGCTGTAGTCTCCCTGCTGGGCACGGTGACAACGGGGCTGGCTGTGCTGGGATGGGGACGGGAGGGGGTAGACGTCCCACCCTGGGTGGGGGCTGTTGCACCCCTCCGCTTCCAGCCCCTGCGGATCTGGTTAACCGGGGTCAAGGCTGCCCCATCCTTGGCAGTACATCCCGGTTGTAGGGAGAGGGAGCGGAGGTTTGGTTGGGGACACCGCAGGGCACAGACTCAGGGTTGCTCAAGGATGCTTTGTGTCCATCGACGGAGGCTGTAAAACTGTTACTGCTCCAGTTACTGAGCAGGTTTCTCTCTGTTTAAGAGTCACAGTATGCCCAAGGCTTTCTGCAAGGTGCACATACGGATGCACCCTGGACCTCTTATATCTGTGGTGCTTTTGCGCAGTTACTGTGTCAGAAGGGCACATCCCTCCCTCACTCCTGTCTCACCTGGATACGTGTCTGAGGCACCTTTTCACAGCGTGCATGAGTTTGCAGCCCTGCCATGGGCTTTCTCCAGCTGGAGACCCTGCAGTGCACCAGGAGACGGGTGGGATCTCTGGACCATGGTGCTATCAGGTCCTGCTGCTTTTTGTCCAACCTGAGCAGGCTCTGAGCTCTTCACTGCTGCACTAAGTGCTCTGGGTCCACAGCAAAAAGGAAAATGCCAGTCAAGGATGTTGGACTAAATCAAAGAACAAGGGCAAATGAGGCAAAAAAGAGAGACACTTAGGGCTGGTTATGAGCAGCACCAAGGATACCCAGCCATACAAATAGGCCAAAGCTGAGTTGCTTCAGGAGCTTATCAAAATTCATGTCTATATTTCACCCTACCAGCTGTATATGATAACCTTATATCACATTCGTTTGAGGCAGTGCAGTGCAGCTCGCCTGCGGTTGCTGGTACAGCTCCAGCGGGCAAAGGAGCATCCTTTATCCAAGCTCCTATCAGGATCTGATTTCTCACCAGTGGTGCAAGCTATATCGATCTGGTCCAAAGGGCCTTTTATCAGTTATTTGCAGCAATTTCATGACTGCATTTTTTTCCACTCCCTGCCCTGCACTGGTCTATTGTGTCTTGTGCTCAGGTGGAAGATGCCAGAAAGGTGAAAAGCATTAGAAAGGAGCATCACCTCCCCGCTGTGGCATCCATCAGCTTTGCCATCCACTACGAGTCAGCAGCTGTTGAAAAGCCATGCAGCCTGAGCGAGGGTTTGCCCCCCACTTTGCTTACACAGATATGTACAAAGCTGTGCTCTGCTCTGGCCAATTCCCTCCTAAAGTTTCTGAAGGGCTCTTGGGGGAACCCCTGGCATCAAGCTGGCTGTGAGAGCCCTCCTGACTCCCAGCCCTCCTGGTTGTTATTTATTATTTGGTTATTTTGCAATATACTCTAATTTCTCTTTGTTTTCCCTCCTGCTCTTCCAGTTTTCTTGCTTTTGCCAGCCATGCTGCTGGGCATGGGTGGCATTTCTAAGCTCTGAAATGCTTTGTCCTGGCTCACCCAAGCACTCCTAACCCAGCCGTTCAGCCTTGCTGGGCTGCTGGCTTTGCTGCCTCCCCTGCAGCAGCCCAGGGATCTCTGGGGACCTTGGTCTGGTCCAAAATAGATCCCAACCCCTCTTTCTCTGTGGTTCCTGGCTCCCAGTTTGGTCCCAGTGCCTCCCTGGGGGTGCTGGTCTGCACCATGCTGCTCTCGCTGTAGTTTGGCGGCACATCCCAGGTTTATCCCGAACCTGCTGCACGTGCCCTGGCTTGAGCCATCCCCTGGATTAAATGCTCGGTGTCTCAAGCCATTACCTTGCTAAATGTGGACTTGAGGGATGGCTTGGGAGCCTCATTACTCAGGAACTGTCATTAGCCCACAGGCTTTGAAAATGTTAATTTTCAAAAGAAATGGAGGCAGTGGTGTAAGAAGCTGCAGAACAGCGAGTGACGCGGGGAATTTCTGGCTTGAAACATGATTCAAACGCTGCAAGGCTCTGCAATATCCTCTGGGAGAAATTGATCGTGGGTGGATGGCTGGAGAAACCCCGGGACAAGTTTGCTGCCAGGGATGCAGGAGAGGGCTCGCGGCTGGCCGGGCACCGGGCTGCAGACAGGCAGCTTGGCTGGGGCCAGCTGTGGCTCCAGCTGCAGGTCTGGGGACTTCCAGAAAATAATCTCCTTTTTCACTGGGTTTCCTTGATCTGTCTGAGTGTGCCAGCCTGTACCTGCTCTCGGGGTGAGTAGGAGATGCTTCTTCCAAAGGGCATAAAAAAAACTGGCAGCAAAAAGAAAAGAAGCAACATCCCTCCATAATAAAGACAACTTTCTGCAGCCTGTTAATATTAAATAATGGAAGAAGCACACTTAGTTATGACGTGAATTGTTTCCCCTGCTGCCCAAAATATCAGCATTTCTTCCCTTTCCCGTGCCAGCTCCAGCTGCTGACAGCTGCACTAGGCTGGGACTTGCTCCAGCGCTTGCTCCTTGTTCTAACATCGCCCCATAATGTCACCAACTCTCCTCTACCCACAGTGTTTCCTCCTGGGCGTTTATAACCAGCTCCTCTTTGCCTCTCTTTTGCTGGCTAAGGAAGTTTTTCATTTCTCCTAAGCTCTACTCTCAGTTCCCTGTTCATCGTAGCAGCATTTCTCTGCACCTACCCTTCGATCAATCCCTCTTGCGTGCGGGTGGCTGACACTGTTTCCAGCTCCTGGTGAAATAAATCTTAGTGGTCTCCCCCCAAAATCTGGGGACACTTTGATTGCTAATCTATGGATTAATCTGGAGGGAGAAAAGAGCTGCCCTTGAATGTCCCATGGAAATAGATGGGTAAGAAGCAAGTGAATTGGTGTGTAGGTGCTCCTCGTGCAATACTCAGGATCAGGCCCATGGTCCTGGGAAAACCACGAGTGCAGATGAAAAATCCTGTAGGTTTGGGGGTTTTTTTAGAACTTATAGATAATACATAGCAAACAACATCTGGATTGCTCCAGGAAGACTGTGCTCCAGGGAGCTATTAGAGCTTTCACTCAGGCTGCGCATACAAGGCATGAGGCTTTTGCAGCGTCTTCTGCGCTTCATTTTGCAATAGCTTCCCCTTTGAAAAGTTAGTTTTTCTCATCGGAGCGTGTCTGCATCTGTCAGGCACTGGAGCCCCCCTGGCTGCTGCCTTTTTCTTGCTTTCATACGTTTCCTCCAGCTGCTCCTTGCAAATGGCACTGCAAAGTCTTGCAGCTCTTTAGAAATACTCAGGAAAAAGCCAGTCTTTTTCTCAGTGTTCACTCCTGTCCAAGCGTCAGTAAAATAAGGAGGGAAAAAATTATCAGGAAGGTATTTATGGTGTATAAACCCCCAAATTAGAAAAACTCTGGTTTGGGATCACCTTCCTTCAGACTTCTATTGGCAGATGTTTCTCCATAGACTCAAGCACCGTGTCTGCAGCCTACAGAAAGGCAGGTCCCCACTGGGGAACGGGCTTTTCATACTTCATTCGTCATTTTAACTCTTATCCTGGGGTTTTAAGCTGCTTGAAGCAGGGAATATTTCCCTGCCAAACACACAGGAGGTGGTGCTAAAATAGAAAATCCCCACCGAGGAGACAAGACATCACTTTTCTGTAGTACACACTACATTTGTTTGTCCCCCATGCAAGAGTATGCTCAGAATCTGGCACAGTCCGGAGGAGAGAGCTAACTTTTTATTCAGTATCCTCCATAAAACCTTACAGAGAAGAAGTAAAACTTGCAAAGCCATCAGATCCCTGTCTGGCAAACATCTTACACATCCTTGAGCTGAACTGCGTTCACCCACAGCACGACTGCCAGCACAAACAAACCCAGAGTTCACACGGGGAGAAACAAGGGCAGGAGCTACGGCGAGGTTTAATGAGACGTTGCTTTTGCATGTGGCGGGATGCATCCCGTCAAAGCTTGGGAAGCAGCAGAGGCAAGACAGCGAGCAGGGGGTCTCTGGGGTTACCGGACCCCGACGGCTCCGTAGCCCTGGGCAGCCTTTGAAAATGAAACCGCGTGAATGATTCATGTCATTATGCAATTCCCAGCCTTGCTGCTTATGTAACTGGCTGAGATTGGGGATCTCACCGCAACACCTCCCTTGCCCGTAACCTCTGCAATTCCTTCCCTCTGTGCTCCAAGCCACTTTTGCTTTCAGGTACTTTCCCCTCTTGCAGGCGAGGCCATTCCAGCTCATGGGATGGGGCTGCCTTCTTCCCAAGGATGCGCGATGATGGCAACCGCCACCGTGAAGGTCTTCTGGCACACGGGGACAGTCCCCATGCTGTGCGTATGGCTCTGCTGGCCTTGATCTGTGGAGCTGCGGGAATAGCTGCATGCTCTCTCAGAAACGACCACCCAAAAGCAACCTATTGCTTTGCAGCGGGGAGACCCTGTCCCTTTTATCCTGCCAGGGCTTCGTCCTTCCCAAGTCAGAGGGGGTCAGGGCTGGCAGGGACCTCAGGAGAGCAGCCGGTGCTGCCCTGTGCTGGAACAGGGCTGGTGCCTCTCCCTCATCACTCATGGTTGTGTTTCATGGGTTTCAACACCAATTTTTCTCTTTCTTCTAATCTTTTTAACTTCTCAGTAACAGATTTCCTTTTATTTAACTTTTTGTGAGTTTTTGGGGTGTGTAATCCCTGACACATTTCTCATTACAAAGAGTCATTGAGCTTGGCTGATCTCATTTTCGCTTTCTTTTTGCCAGTTGGTACAAGATGGCAACAGCTTTTGGGCACATCTACGCATCCCTTTTATTTCTCAATCTTTTTCCAGGGAGGGAATGACGTGTATGCACAGTTTTTTTCCTTCTGTTGTATTATAAAGCATCTTTGCACCCACATTTTCCAAACCAGCTTCCCATTTCACACAGGCATGCTCATAAATACACACACTGACACTATTCCAGTTTTACTGCCGGTGAATGTAAATTATCTAGAAATTCAGCAGAAGGAAGACAGATTACAGGATATTTGCTGGCATTTTGTCTCCCCTGCTGGGATTTAATTTGCTGTGTTACATTCGCCGTTATTTACTTAAGCTCTGCTGAGCCCAGCGCGTGCTTTTCCTTGTTCAGCTAACAGGAGCTGCGCTGCTATTAATAAAGGCGTCGTGATAAATTTATGTCCTCGGTAATAGGATGGGACTCTGGTGCCACCAAGCCCAGTTCCCTGCTATCGCAGCCAGGACCATTGTGCACGTCCCGGAGAAACTGGGAGGTTTTGGGGTACTTCTGCTGCCCTGGTGTCAAAGAAAGGACAGCCTGGGGACAAGTGGAGCATCTTAATCTGTGCTGCAAAGGTTTACGAGATTATCTGGTCCAGCTCTGTGCTTACAGGGGTTATTGCCCAGATTGTAGCCTCCCACTTTGCCACTTTGCAGATCACTGTCTCCTGGGAGCAGTGGTGAGACGTCAGGCAAGTAAGGCTGCAATTAATGGTAATATTTTATCGTAGCCTGATGGCATCAGTTGGTGTGGGACTGACCCGCTGGCATGTCCAAGCTCAGCTCCCTGTACCCACAACACGCAGGGCTTGTCGTGCTAGGCTCTGCCTTCCCAAGGGATGCTGTGACCCAGGACAGTAATGTGGAAAAAACAGGCCTCTGAGGACAAATCCTTCATCCATAGCTGAAAGAATAATATCAGCTGATGGATCTGCAGCATCAGGCACCTTTGCTCTCTGAATGACCATCCATTCATCATCTTCCCTGAAGTATATGACTAAATCCCATGGGTTCTTGGTAGCTGCTGGTTGGGGTCCTGCTGCATGAGCTGCTCCACCAAGCCCCTGCACCGAAAACATTGTCTCCCAGAGGTCACCCTTGGTGAAACCTGGCCACCCATGCACCTCGTTAGACTCCTAAACACTGCTATTGAGCATGGGAAGTCCCTCTGAGTTTTATGGGAGAAGCAATTTTTCTTGAGAGTTTACTTGCAGGCGTATAAGGAAGCAATTTTCTGCTTCATCAGGGTGCAGCGCTGGCTTTAAAGGGCTTTGCGCCAGGGTCAGTGACACCGCTTGTGGCCATGGATCCTGCCACCTCTGCCTGTCACCCTGCATCCCACCCAACACCAGCCTCTCGGTGGCTGTGTCTTCCTAGCAAATGAATTTCACGCTCCTGTGATCTGGGGGAGAAAAGGTGAAAGGCACCGTTGAGAGCTCCAGCAGAGCAGCGTTCGGCATCAGAAATACCTTGCTGGGCTGAGATAACACCTCTCCCCTCTGATGATGTGTGTAAATGGATATAGCTGTATCGGAGCTGATGGGTACAGCTGTACAGGAGAGAGCAGCGCAGAAATGCCAGGGCTGGCTGGAGCAGCTGCTTCGCTGTGGGGCTGCACTCCTCGTGGTCGAGCAGGGGAAGGGAGGACGAATAGCAAAGTGGATGAAGATGCTCAGAGGGGTTTCTCAGCACCAGGCTGCTCTGCAGGCTAGTGAGATGTGAAGGTGTGATGGGGAGCAGACTCTGGCTGCGTTGTTGCTGCTTGCCATCCATGGCGAAGACCATCCCTGGAGGAGGAGACCCCCGCTGCTAAGGCACCTCCGCTGGGAGGTCTTCAGGGAGAAACGTGCCTTTGCCATCACTCCTTGCCCCACTACTGTGTTTCTCAGAAGTTCCTTCCCATCCACGTACGGGGCAAACTCATCCCTTCGGTCATGGAAAGGCCATCAGCTCACCAAGCAGACTTCCAGCGGCTGTGTCGTCCTGCTTAACATCTTGCCAGGAGCAGAGGACTGAAGTCAAGACGTGGCATCTACTCCAGCTTTGCAGAAATGACCCATCACCAGTGCCAACAGACCAATGTGCAGAAACCATGTCTCTGGGGTTGGCTGGAGGGGGCTCGGGAAGGAGGGGGGGATGCTGCCCTTGGGTCTGAAGGCAGCTCAGTGCAACCTCTGCCCTCTCTCCTGCAGGCAGGGATTTGCCCATGGCCACAGCCCGGTTCTTCAGCCACCCCAGCCCTCTAGACAGCATCCCCCAGCTGGGAAACAGCAGCCGCTGACACTCGTTAAGCACATTGTATAATCAGGGTTATGTTGTGCAAACACAGCCTAATTGCTGTCAGGTTGCTAATTAAGACAAGTGGGATGGCCACTTCGGGCTTGTGTTTCTAAACGGTGCTGGCCTCCTGCATTCACAGCGCGATCGTTGCTTGCAAAAAGGCCTTGCAAAATGCTTTTCTGGGAAGGAGCTTACTCATCCCCTGCAGCTGGGAGAGACACCGAAGCTGCCCCCGCTACGTTACGGCACCCTGAAAACCAAATGTAATGTTTTGCTGCTTGGCTTAAAACCACTGCTGGTGGCGGTGGGGGGGGGGGGTAACCTTGGTCCGACACCCTCCTAATGAAGTTTTGAGCTGGAGGAGGAGGTTTGGCATGGAGCAGATGCTCAGCTGCAGGGTTGCTGTGGAAGTCATTAGAAGGTCCAAGCTCTTGTAGCAGCATCTCAACTCGTGCTTTATTGTTTAGGATGAAGTTGCTTCGTGGGCACAGCTGGGTGCAGAGCGCAGAAGTTGCAAGACGGAGTAAACAAGGCTCTTTGCAGCACCCTTTCCTCCCCGGCACGGCTGGGGAATGGCTCCCGCTGTGCTAAGTCAGCCCGCGCTGTCGCAGCCCACAGCCTTTGCCTGTCCTGGTTTATCCACTGCTCCCCAAACACTTTATAGAGGCAGGTGGTATCTATTCCCTGGCTTGTTCTCGGGGAAACTGAGGCACAAAGATGGGAAGCAGCTTGCTCTGGAGTTGAGGTTGGGAGGTGGGTGCTGTTGGTCCTGGTCCTGCAGGGCTGGTCTGGGAGCGCGTTTGGGTCAGGGTCTCCAAAATCAAGGGGTGGCACTCCGGGACTGACTATTTCTCACCTTTTCCCGTTGTGCCGGCGTGGCCCCTGCATGCTCCACGGGTACCACAGCAAAGGTGCTGGGAGGCCTGGAGCAAGGCAGGGATAGCAATTCCCACCGTGCATCCTCTTCGTGGGCTGCTGGAGGGGGCTTGGGCCATCAGGGAGCTGAGGGCTGCAGACCTGAACCAGGCACGTGTGTCCACCCACCCCACTCCCATTGGGTTTTGCTCTTTTTGCTTTCCTCTCTCCTTACTCTGATGCCGGTGTATCTTCTAGCATTTGCTATCTCGTCCCTCCTTTCTGCTTCCTTCCCCTGCTGTACCCAGCCTGCAGCACTAATCCTGCAGCACCAGTTCTGCCTCCTTCCTGCAGAGGAGCAGATTCAGTGAGACCTCTTGACCTTACCTAGGAGAAATTGCATTAATCAAAAATAATCTTTCCATCTTGAGATGTCCATCTACTAGGAGAAAAATGTGGCTCTCGGCAAGCAAATGACATCCCCAGAGGATGCTGCCACGGCTGGGCTCGATCCAGTCAAAGGAAACAAGAACCAGACTGAACTTAGCATGCTGCTATCTTCATGCAATTTTTTTTTTACCGGTTAAGACTTATCTGCCTTTTTATTTGGTCTGCTCATTGTCCTTTGTGCTGGACCAAAGTACTTTTCTGTTTCATTTTATGCTTAAAGAAGCGTTGTGGATGAACGGTATCTAAATGCTATAGGTTATTTTCATTTTTAACTGCTGGCAACCTTTACAACATTTCAGATCTCTGCTGAGTGTTTCTCCTCGGGTCTCTTGGCAGCTCACCCACCCTCCCTCTTTCACAGGCAGTGCGCACCCTCAGGTAATACTGAAATGGAAGTAGGAAACCTCGCTGAAGGTGAGATGAAGGTGTGAGTGGTGGGATGGAGTCAGACATGGCTGTGCATCCTTGGCCACCAGCTGCTGACAGATGATGCAGGTTGTCCTTAACACAAAGGACACCCACCCCTGGAGAAAGAAGAACCGAGTCCCTCCATGGCGGTGTGGGAAATTTGGGGTGATTATGGTGCATGGCAAAGGGTGAGGGGCTTTTGCACCCTGCTTGGTCAGGAATTAGTGAAAACATTTCTATCAGTGCTTTCTACCATCTTTTTCTACCAAGAAGACTATGAAAGCTGATGAGGGAAGAGGTTGGACTAATTCCATGTGTAGCAGCTTCCTGGCCACCCTAAAGGGTTAAAGGATGCACACATTTAAAGGAGGGCCTGAAAAGGATGGGGAGGGGGACCAAAATACTCCTACAGACCACAGAATTGTTGTTTGGAGGTCTAACTGAGTCCGTCTTTGGTGAGAAGGGCTAGCAAAGACATTAATATAGATAACCAGGGAAAGAAGGGCATTAAACCTATGATGGTTACCAGCTCCATGAACATGCCCATCCCTGGAAATCCGGGCTCAGACTCCTTTTGGCTTCCTCCCTTGCTACCCTGGCACCCTTTTTCTTTCCCCTGTGTCGCCCCTGAGCTTTCAAGAGGCTCCAGCAGCAAACTTGGTAGCTGTAAATAATTCATCACAGCGCTGCTCTCAGAGACAAGCAATATTGGACGCCGTGGTCTGGAGACAGGCAGGTGCTTTTGCTCCTGTATTGCTTAACCCTCCAGAGGTTCAGGGGAGCTTTTCATGGATGCTTTAATTTACCATCAAATTTACTTTATTGATCCCATCCCATTTTGCTGTAGCCATATCTCATCTCTTGAAATGGGGCTGAGGGCAGCAATTGCTTTTTGCAGAGGATGCTGTGGAGCTTGTAACTCAGTGGTGTGCAGGTCCCCCTCGTGAATTTACCTCTCTTGTGCACTGCACTCAAGGGTTGTATAAATGCCACAGTTAAGACAGTGTCCTCTTGCTAGAATTTACATCAACCCGTACATTTGTTAATTTGTTTGAGGCTACGGTACTTGCTCCTTTGCCTCTCATCATGGGGGAAATAGAATTACGCAAAATAATAATGTAAAGCCTTTCACCCCATTTGCTGTAGAGCTTGCAGATGCCACTGAGGTGGAAACATCTATTAGAGTGTACTGAACAACAGGCTAAAGCCTAATGGGTTTAACATGCCTCCAAACAATACAGCTTCCTGAGCAGGAAGCCTGGGTACTAAAATCCCAACAAAGACATCATCCTCCCGCACACCATTCACTCCGCAGATGTAGTCGGTGAGAAGGGAGGAGGGAGAGCAGGTCCAAAGGGAAGGAGGTCAGCGGTGCAGGGAATGGGACAGTGGCTTCCCATGGGTTTACATTTCTTTGCCTGGTTAAATTTAAGTGGTGGCTGGGAGCCAGAAAGCAACTGTGGAAGGATTCTTCCAGGGGAGATGTGAAAACACTGTGCGTGAAAATGAGAGGCGGGAAAGGAGGGCTTTCCTCCATCAGACACCCAGCGTATGGAGGGATGGAGAAGGGCTTGCTGAGCCCCCTCCTGCAGGCAGGAGCTCCTGCCTCTGAGCCAGTAGGGAAGTCCCCCAAACCCACCATCATTTAGGCAGAGCAATGGCTGTCTATAGCCTGCTCTTGGGAAGGCAATTTGGCCAGCCAGCCTCTCCAAAGATGTTTGATCTCATGCGCACACTTCTGCACACCATGCCCCTGTGCAACCATCAGCCCTGTGTGATGGGGAGCTGAAACCAGTTACATCCCATGAGGACATATAGCAGCAAATGTGACCTCAGCCACAGCTGGTGAGCTTGGCCTCGCCTTGGTGGGATCTTCATGTCTGGGCAGATCCCTCACACTTAGCCCAAGACTACTCCAGTACCGTTCAAGAGCTGAGCTAATGCTCAGCTGGGTTCTTCCTCTCAACCCCTTTTCCCACCTTTTCAATGCTGTGGGTACTTTTCTCACTCCGTAGCATTGACCTTCAACTACGGTGTCACTGTGTAATGCATATTGCAAACATACCTAGAAAGCTAAGACAGCTTGATGTAGTGCAATATATAATGTAGAGGCTGGATCCTGGTCTCAGCTGTATCTAACCAAATCAGAGGAGCTGCTATGGGATTTGTGGAGCTGCACTACCATGGGAAGGAGAATAAGGCTCAAGGATATTTGCACCAGCACGGTGGAGACCAGAGCCTGCCCCAGGCACTGTATGAAGACCCTAGGGTGCTGCTTGTGGCTGGGGTTCAGGGTGGGATTAGGGGAGGTTTGGAGATCTGTTTACTAATTGAGATGGTCGATCTAGGCATGTGGTTGATACCAGAACAAAAAGAAGCCAAGGTGTCTTGTGTGATTCAAGGATATGAAGGGGCTGGTCAGAGCAATTAATGTTCCATAGCTTGGGACAGTAAAAATTGCCCACTTTCCTCCTACGGGTATTGAAGTGATTATTACAGGATCACAGAACGGCTGATGTTGGAAGGGAGCTCTGGATTTCATGGCAACACTCCTCCTAATGCAGCCCAGCTGGCTTTCCTTGCTGCGAGGGAGTGTTGCTGGTTCGTGTTCAACGCCAGGTCCGTCTCTGCAGAGCCAGTCATCCCCCAGCCTGTGGGTTGTTCCTCCCCAGGAGCAAGACTTTGCATTTCTGGTTGAACTTCATGAGGTTCTCCAGCCCGTTGAGGTCCCTCTGGATGGCAGCACAACCATCAGCTGTGGCAGTTGCTCCTCCCCGTCTTGTATCTCCTGCCAGCTGACTGCAGGTGCACTCTGCCCCATCACCCAGGTCATTGATAAGGATGTTAAACAGTACTCACCCACATAATGTTTAAACAATATTGTCCTTGATTATGTTGAACAGCGTTGGCCCCAGTTGTGCTCTGGTATGGCTGGGATTTGGGAATACCAGGATCCTGGCCCAGCACTGCTTTGTTGCTTTGAAGTGAAACGGCTGATAATTTTTAATGTCTCAGGTGCCCTGGTGATTAGCGTGTTAGTGTTTTGCATGCTGCTTTTTTGCTTTGCAGACGCAAAGTGCTAGAAGAAATGAAAACCAGGAATAATTAATAATTGCTTACAACAACCATGTGCCTGCTGTGTGGGTGTTTGCAAAGCACGACAGGATTTTGCTGTGCTGAGCAAGGCGAATTCAGGCAGAGCAACTTAGCATTGTGCTGAATGATTTATTTTGGCAGGCGGATAAAGCAGACCTGACAGAATGACAAGTACCACTACAAAGAGCAGCTACCCGGATCGGACCCAGAAAACACTCTGCAGGAACCCATTTCTCAGTATCAAGGTAAATACCTCCTGCTTTCTATAATCCCCCCTTGGATTACTGACTTGCTAAAGAGGAGTTTAGCTTTCTGCAGAAGACATTGATAGGAGTTCTGTTTACCAAATGTATTTGGAAAATGCTCCGGGTGCTCCCTACGGCAGAAGTGCCGTTGAATCTGCAGCCGTCTCCAACCAAAAGCAAGTGGTGGGACAGTGATGTTGCAATGCAAGTTTAACTTTCAGCTTCTGCAGTATTTAACTTCTGTCAGTGAAACTCCCAGAGCCCAAAGCAAACCTTCAGGACAAACAAATCCCAGATCTTAAAACAGCTATGAGCCTCAGTCTTCGTGGAAATAATTTTTTTATGATATACATGATAAATGCATATAGGTAACAGGGGCAGCAGAGTTGGAGGAAAGGGGGAATTGGTGCTCACTCTTGGAGCTTGGCACATAGCAGCCTGCAAAACTCTGGGTATTAGTCCCCATTTAGGCAAAGAATGGCATCTGGTTGGCTTAAACCCTGCCCTTGCTTGAATTTATTCACTGAAAATATATGTCCTAAGCAACAATTCAGGCCACCTGCCCTGCAACGCCGCCTGACCCTGATGTAAGTTCACCTGGCTCCTCCTTGTTTTGCTGTTGGGTGTCTGGGGTCATGCAGGGAGGTGGTTCCTCCACACCTCCACCCAAGAGCTCTGCCAGGTCCAGTGCAGGCAGCCAGATGAGGGGACTTCATTAAGCCCTTTGGAGAAGCCCCAAAAGTTGGTTGTGATGGGAACGGCAGGAGGTGGTGGTCATGTCTGCACAGCAGTCTGGTGGTCAAGGGGCTGCCCAGGGAAGGCAGAGGACCAGCTCGACTCGCCAACGTAGGTGTGAAGCCACGTTTCCTCTGTCCCGGAGCACCCAAACTGCTGAAACATAGGGAACCCTGGGTGAAGGTCCCTTTTTCTCCCCTTCCCAAAGCTGGGAAGAGGTGTGAGGCTGGATGCGGTAGAAGCTGAGATCTTCTGGTGGTGGGGCCAGTGCTGCCTGTTTGGGATGAGTACATTGACCTTGAGCTTGCCTGCAGATATGCATGGCCTCTTGCCTCCTACCCGTGGCTGTGTCGGTGCCAAGAGTGCTCCTCAGCTCGTTATTTGCACACTCAGTTGTTTGCAGAGAAGGATCCATGATCCTTGGCTATGGAGGTGGCAGAGAATCCTTTTCTCTTTGTATAGTGCTAATGGCATTTTTAAAAAATCCCATGTAATGATGGTGATCATACCACTTGTGCAACTGGTGGTCTGCTGCAAGGTACTATTGGAGAAGTGTAGCAACACTCAAAAGAAAAAAAGGTGTAGACATTTAAGTAAGAAAGACAAGCATCTGCGAAATGGAAATAATAATCAGCATCGACCACAGTGATGTTGGAAAAAGTGAGTGCTCAGCTTGCATCAGAATCAAGTTCATATTTCCGTCTTCTTTTCTACAAAAAGGACATTTTGGAAGTTTTGTGCTCTTTCCTCACATGTCACAAAGCAAGAAGCTAAAACTAAGCCAACTCTTGGTCTAGCTGGATGACAATTGCTATGTTCAATGGAGCATGTTGTTTGGCTTGTTAACATCAACTTTCAAGATGCTGTTGTTTAAACAAACAGAGATGACAGGTATGGAGTGTTTTGCTATGGGAATAGAGTGCTGTGGAGTGGGAGCTTAAGAGGTCTGGGGGAGCCAAAGGTGGTATGATGTGGGAGCAGATCAAAAACTGCTGGATGAACAAATGGAGAATGAGATGGAAAATGTTTTTTTCTGTTACTATGCAGCCACAGTTTTGGGGATTTTCTTTGTATACATGAAGTACATACATACATGATTTGACATGAGCTGCTCTTAGCATGTCACTGCAAGCGTGTGCGGGAGATGATGGTTTCATCTGCTTAGGAGAGTTGGTAGCAACCTGGTAAGCTGGGAGGCCAGATTCCTCATTCTCTCTGTTGCCTTTCCATTTAATTTTAACATAGGCCAGAGCCACTCATATAAACCTTGCTTCTTCAAAGTCTTTCGGCAATGCAGTGCTGTAAGTGTCCTGCTGGACTCAATGCATCCTCAGGTCCTTTCCAGCCGAAAGTTTGAGGAGCTCTTTGCAGAACCATGGGCTGCCCCTGAGGTGGCTCTCTCTGTCCTGCAGCATCTGGTTCATTCTCTTTTGGCTGAATAATTGCACTGTATCAGGAAAGATAGCATTATCATCAATTTATTGAGACACTCAGTGTAGTTGGAAGCCAATTACCTGACTCATTAGAAAGTCTCACCAGGCTGTAGAGCAAAAGATGACAGCCAGTGTTAAAGGCTTAGGATTGCTCTGTCAATTTTGTGGGGAAGATTTTGGGTTTAGGAGGTTTTTTTACAAATGCTGGTGAATTTAATTACCCTCATCCTTTGTGGCACAGGGGAAATGAGCTCAAAAGAAGTCACTGAGGCAGAGGGTTACCAGAGCTGCAGAGGCTGGAGGCACAGGAGAGGGGAGAGCTCGGTGCCATACAGTCCTGAGATTTCTCCCTCTGTCCTCTTTTCAGTCCATTCAGCTGTTTTGGTTTTTTTTCACTTGCCAGCAAGATTATCTTTAAAAATAAAATCGAATTGATTTTCCTTGCGGAGATATTTTAAAGGGGTTCGAAACTTCAAAGATTAAAGCTGCTGAGGTACAAAGTCAGCTCGGGTCTGTGAGCAGAATCAAGATCTATTTTGCTGAGCAAAGGTATCTGTGAGGGTAGATGTAGAGGAAACTCTTGGAGGGGAGTGTTGCAGGCCAGACCTGAGCAGAGCAATGGGCAGCTCTGAAACTGCCTGTGTCTGCTCGAGTCTGTTGCTTTCTGAAGGGTCCCTGGAGCCCACCCTGAGAAGGGCAGGAAGGGAGGGGGTTTTGGTGGAGACCAGCTCTGCTCCTGATGGACACCCTACTGCTGGGTTTCTGCTTGGAAACCTCAGCAGGGAGACCCTGACTGATCCTTCCAGGTCAGAGCAGCATCACAGGAGGCTGCAGGGATGATTGCAGTCACATCAGGTTGGGACCAACCTCAATGAAGCTATTGCCAGGCATTATCCTGGCATTGCCAGGTGTTATCCTGCCTGCAGCCCACAGCCAAGGAGAGCAAATCCTCTTTTCCAATTGTATGTTTCACAGTAAACTGCTGAAGGGCTTGTTTTCACCCCTAAGGCAGAGCTGACCTGACCACACATGTCACCAAGCACAGAATTATACTCAGCACAGGATGTTTTTCCCCAGATCTCTTTTTTTGGTGTTTTTTTTTTTTTCTTTCAAGAAGTTAGGTCACCCTGTCCGGTTTCTAAATGACTTCCTCAAAGAACATAACTCTGAGACCAGGGTATGAATGGTTCTTGCAGAAACACAAAACCATTGCACAATGTGGTTTATGCATTTGAAGTGGCTGAAGGACCAAAAATCACAGCACTGCAATTTTTTTTTTATCTCTCTCTCTCTCTCTCTCTCTCCAGAGAGAGAGTGTGTCACGAAAACTAATTGCCACGTGTCAAAATGCAACTGAAAGGCATAGCTCAAAGCTGTCCTTCTGAGGAACGCTCCCGGGGCTGATGGTCCCTGAGCCTTTAGAGATACCTGGCATGAATTCCTACAGTCCATCAAAGCAGATTAAATCAGGTCTGCTGCTGCCTCCATTCAAGTCCAACACCTTGTCTTGGCTTCAAGGAGCATTAAGCATCCCATGCTGGACACAGGAGTTTGGGAAGAGTGGTCTTGCCAAAGAGCTGCCTCCCTGCAGGGTTTTGCAAAGATGTGGAGAAGTAGTTTGGCATCCTCTGACGGAGACCGCTACAGAAGGAGAAATTTTTTTGGAAGGACTATGTGTGTGTTACGGCAACAGTTTACCTGCGGATGAAGACGAAGCAGACTGAGAGCGATGACTTGCTAGGCAGTAAAGCATAGTCCATAGTGTGATCCACTGTAGTCAATATAAAGAGGTTTTGTCCAAGAAAACTGGGGTATCCAGAAGACCTGAAAGGCCAGTTGGACATTTGAAGACTGTGGTTGCTAATGTGGCCACTGCTGGCTTGTATGAGGGGCACATCATGCTATTGACAAGGTTGGTGAAACCCCTCCTGGTAAGGACACGCGTGGGAAGGTGAGTGGCCCCAGTGGAACACCGTGGTCCCATGGACACGTGTTTCCCATCCCTGCCAGACCCTGCCTGTTGCCGTCCTGCTCCTTGAGGACGTGCCCAATGACCTTAATGCCCCAGAGGTGGCTTCCAGGTTCATTTGCAGATACAGCTGTGGATCCAACACCCCTCCTCAAGGGATGGCGTGCAATACACACTTCCTAAAGCTATCGAGGTGCTGGCTGAGGACATTCACCCTCTGTGGGAGCTTCAGCCCTTGATGTTTTCTGCTCTGTGCTTTAGTTCAAGAACAAACTAGAGTTGTCCCTGCCCCAAGCCTTTATTACAAATGGATCTGCGCAGTGGTAGGGACTTGTGCCCAATTACATGCAACTGGTTTTGATTAAACTGGAAGAGGCTGATTCCTCCCAGCCCCTTTCTCTCCTCTCTGTAAGCACAGCCCAGTGCACAGGATGTTACCATGTGCTATGGCACAAAACCCTTTCTTAAAATAGCAGCAAGAGTCTCCCAAACACATGGAAACAGCGTGATAAGGACTTCTCTGTGACAACAGGGGCAAGACTGTGTGTGCAGCTTTCAGAGGCCTTACATGGAGGATTTGTTGCCAAACTGCATGATCAACACTGGAAACACAATGGAAGCTTTGTAAGAAGTTTTTTCCAGACCACCAAGAGAGGAGATGTTGGTATTTAATCCCCAGTTCTGCAATTTATTGGCTGCTTAGGATTGAGTACATTTCTCTATTCTCTTACATGTGCAGAGTGGGAGCAGCAATACCTCACCGACACAATGCAAGGCTTAGTAGAGCAAAGCCTGCAAAAATATATTGAAAAATATAGAGAAAAGCAGAAAAGCAGTGAGTTCCCCAGAGAGCGCACAGTTGCGGAGAAGCTCCTCGTTCAATGTGTGATAGAGCGGAGACGCACTCGTCCCAGCGCTGGTTGTGGAGGGCTGGGATGTCGTCGCCTGTGGGTGAGGGCACATCACCAAAGACCTGGCAGAGATGCTGCTCTTCCCTCTGGGGCACTGGGAAGATGTCTCAGGCACTCTCCATGCCTCACTGGTGGTGGGAAGCGGTGGTGGCACATGTCCGAAGGAGGAAGGTTGGTCTGCACGCTGGCACTGCAAGGGGGTTGTTTTTGACAGGGATACATCAGTACCAAGCAGCCTCTGTCCGTGGTCTAGTGCGATGTTTGGTGTTATCCCAACGTAGATAGAGCCTGAGCAGGCTCTTATAATAATGCTTATAATAATGGCTTTAAAGCCATTAAAACCCCCCTCCCTTCCTTCCTCCTCAACCTACGCAAGCACTCATTTGGATTTTCTGAGTTGTTTTATTTCTATTGATGTAGAGGAGAGATGGTGTGAGCATGGCTTGGCCCTTCACAGGAAAGAGGTGCCGGACAGCTGGGCTTGGGGTTGCTTCTGGGAGCGCCGAGCTCTGGGGCTGCTCCTGTCTTTCCATGACTGTGACCTGCTGTCAGGGCCTGGGTCTTGAGAAAAGACTGGCATCTGCTGACTGAGGTTGCCTTCTGATCTTCTGCTGCTGCTGGGGTAGCCCATCAGACCCAGTCCAGGTGGGGAGGTACCCCAGCCTCAAGTCCTTGGGAAAAATAACTAGATGGCACAGAAAGGTGATGCAGAGGATCTGCCTGCCGTGTGGCATGGGCTGTCTCCCAGATCTAGCTGAGAAAGGCGCAGGGTGGCATCTGAGTCTGCATGTGGTCAGGCCTGCACCAAATGGGAGGCCCCAGTGATAGACACACTGCTGGGGCTTGACCACCCACCGCCATCATCACAGTTACAATGGGGCAAACTGGAAATCACACACTAGTGATTACCAGCTCTATTTCTCACTCATTAAAATATACCCCAGCCTAAAAATGCCCCGTGGTTAGGGTGGTTGCCCACAATGACTCCCTGAGGAGCAAGAAGGAGACTTGACCTTGCAGAGCTTTAATTGCAAGACCTCCCACTTTGCTACCTTAGGAAAGTAAATCACCATCAAGGAGACATAGAAAGCACAGAAAGTCTGGCCGATCCTGCAAAAAGCCGAGTTTTTCTGTGACTTTTTTCCCAGAACTAGTTGACTTACAATCGCTGCAAAAGATGGAGAAAGTGCAGGCAATGATCTTTGCATTCCTGTTTGTTTCTTCCTTCTCAACCATTTCCATCTTGATTTTGACTTTCTAAATGTTTCCCTGCTTGCTCTGGGGTTCTGACTTGTGTCTAAAAACTTTTGTGCGGCAACTAGTGCAGTTACCATCTGGGTATCCAGGTTTTTATAAATCTCTTGGTCTTTGCTCTTTCAACACACACAGTGCAGAGGTGTTAGATGTCGGCCCCTCTAATGTGTTTGGTTGTTAGCAGTCATTTTTAAAAAAGGCACGCATTGAAGAAAAGAGATTGAAATGTTTAATTAAAAACTGTTATCAATAGCTTGATCTTAGGAAGCTCTGCCGGGCAGTCTGTGGGGATTTCCTTCCTTTCGTTTCATCCTGCTGTTTGGACTGTGGTCAGATGCCTTTGCAGCTCTTCCACCGCCCCCGCTGCCTTGGTGGGACCCGGTGCCTACCTGAGGGTTCTTGCTGGGCTGTCTTTAACCACCCCACCAGCTCCTGGTGTTACCCAGTTACTCCACCTCCAGTTTCCTTAAGCTGCTGCAATCCCCTCAGGATGTCCTGCCACCAGTGATGTCTTCATACCCTTGCATTGACCCAGGCTTTTGCTCTTCCGTACCTGCAGTACTGCTTTTCTCTTTTAGAAAAGGGAATGATAAGCCTATAAAAATGCATGGCAGATTTCAGTGAAGGAGCTCTCTGCACTACAAGGCTGGATGTTCATCCCCTGCCCTCCAGGCTGTGGCATGGAGGGCATCCCCCAAACCCGAGCAGACTGGGGGGACACAGGTGGTAGTTGCTCTGTGGGCTGCAAAAAGACAGGGATCTTTCTTCCAGTGTAGAGATTTGGTCTGGATGACTGGAGCTGCAAGCAGCGGCATGCTGGGAGAAAACCAAAACCCTCTTATGATGAGCGTCGTGGTGTGGCCATGTTCCTGGGCACATCCCAAAGGCAGGACTGAGCCTGCCCTGCACCTTCACCCCAGCACAGGCTGGGGGAGCATGGCTAGGCATGTTGACATTGGTCCCCAGATCAGGTCCTCCAGGGATGGAGGAGGCATTTTGCATACCGAGACCCTGAGCAGACCTCAACGTTCCAGCTCATCTGGTTGTACCTCTGAATTATCACCTACTCCATGACTTGGCCCTAGGCCAGCTACTACTTTCCCCAAAAACTGGGAAGCTGAGGACAGGGGACTGTTCCCAGTAAGCATTTTGAGTGAAACCGCCCTATTTTGAAGCCTCAGTGAGTTTGGTAGGATGGATGCAGGCTATTCTCTTCCCACTGGCCTTGGCATCAGGGAATGGCCCTGGCCTGTTTAATCTACAAGTACAGACTCAACCTTTGGGACTCAACCAAAACTAGGCTTGCAGCCATGCATTTGAATGGAGGAGACCTGAATCATAGCTCTTGGTGTCACACATCTCTTTCAAGCCTGTGTTAGGCTTGTAATGTGGACAGGATTCACAGCCTATACTTTTAGAGAGTGGAAAGGGATGCTCTAGGTTGGCAGGTTTGTTTCCCGGGAGCTGATAAGCAGACATAATTTGATTTTAGTGTGTTGCCTTTGTTCTTAACAGTGCTGTCTGCTGCTTATCCCTCCTTTTGCTGGGAGTATGAAGGAGGCTTCGCTGGCAGGGAAGGAAATAGATGAAAGCAGGCTTCGTAGGGTTAGCCCTACTGAGATCTCCTGGGACAGGAGAAGCGCATGTTGGTGTGCATGTCCATATGACCTCTGGCAACTTGGAGATGCTGTAGGCATTTATGCCCTGTGGCTCTCGAGCAGAGCTGAGCTTATGCTCTGCAGCAGTTGGTCCTCAGGGAAATCTCCCTCTGTTTATGAGGGTCACGCTGGTGTCAGTAATCGTTTCTCCTTCCAGGCGCGAAGAGCATCTTTCCAGACCATACAAGTTAGGGAGCCAGATGCCTTGATCAGATACAGAAATGTAAACAAGTGACTTTTGCTGCAGAACAAAATCCTGTGTGCAGCCAAAGACCAAGAGGGACATATATCTCTCCAGCAAATCTAAAGTCCATGAGTCTGTTCCTTCTTTTCCTGGCAGATCACCAGCTGTGCTGTGATCTGATGGCTAACAGCAAACAGCCCCCGGAGCCAGAAGAACTGGGGTCCTTGCCCAGCGCCTTGCCCACCAAGCCACTGCAAGTCCTTTGCAGGGCCATCTCTCTTTTCTGTGCTTTAGTGTGCCCAGATAGGGGAAAATAAAATACCAGATTCCCAACTCATTTTGACCTCCTGTGCTGAAGAGGATGTGGGGCAGTGGTGGGTGGCTGCTGAACTGATATAAACCAACATGCTGTGCAGGTGCTGGATCTGGATACCTATTGTGCTGTGTGTTATGGATGCCTGGAGAAAATGAATCTGGCTTCAACATTTCCATCTGAATTCATGTATTCAGGAAACAGTGTCTGGACATAGCCAGCATGTCTTGCAGGAACGTGGGAGTTTTAGCAAAGCTGACTCTAGGAAATCTTTCCTTTGGCTGGGTGACATTTTCCTAGTCCAAACATGTTGCACCCCTCAGTGGTGACATGACCCTGGAAGGGGGAAGGTCCTGGATTGCATCCTGCTTTGCATGATGCCAACGCATCACTTTTGGTGGTGGTACCCATACCCCGGTACTCCAGTCCTCAGGGAGCCAAGGGGGCTTGACCATCTTCTTTTTCCCTTTTTGTGCTGTAAATAGTCCCTCTACTTACAGAGCAGTCCAGTTTGGCAGTCACCCCACTTCAGCCCTGGCTCAGAACGAGACAGCAGAAATCCAGGCCAGGCTGAGCAGCTCCTCCGGGCAAGACTGCTGCCTGGTGGGAGCTGGCTGCAAAACTTGCAGAGCCGGAGCAACGCCCTGCTCTGGCCAGCAACTGGGAAACAGCTACTAAAAAGCAGCACCTTGTGGCTTTGGGCAGCATCCAAAGCTGAGGGCAGCAGCTCTGCAAGGACCCAGGGATATTCAGCCTGTCCTGCAGTGAGATGAGTGGTCCATCTCCTTAGGGCATGCGACGGTTTGGGTTGGTTAGTTTATTTTAACTCATTTGGGGACTGGAAGGATGCCTGTGGAGAGCCATGTGGCAGCAGGGAAGGAGATTGCTTGCCACGGCCTTTCCTTTGCTGAGTACTTTGCAGAGCTGTGGATGAAGGGGAGGTGGTCTCCATCCCTCCTGGGACAGTTCATTTGGCACTTGCAAACTGCTTCTGCGTGGGGAGCAGGAAGATGGATGCTGCTCTCGGTAACGGTGGGGCCACGTGTTTGCCTGGGCAGCCGAGCACCAGTACATCCCAAACTCTGGAGTAGATGAGGTTAGATGATATTCTGGGAGATGATAGTCTTTGACAAGGTTTCCTTCTGGAAGTGGAAAAGAACCATCACATTTTCCCAAAGGAGATATGTGATTTACATCCAGGGCTTTGCAAGAAGGAAAGTCTGAATTATTCTCCCTGACCTTCTCCTGACCTTCTCTAAAGAAGCTGTTTGTTGCTGTGTTTGGAAGGGCTCATTCCTGTCCCAGAAGAGCTCCTGCCAGCACTGGGGATAGCTGCCTGCTTCAGGCTGAACAGGACTGGGAAGGTTGTGCAACCTCCCACTTCTGCTGCTGGATCTCGGGGTCAAGGCCAACGCAAACTAGCAGCATCCCAAGTGAAATGATCTGTCTGTCCAAAGCCACTTTCAGCTGAAGAAACTACGCTCTCCTTGCAAATACTAACCCTATTGTCATCTTTGGCAGAGGACTATTTAATGGTCCTGACCTAATTTCAGAAGACCACTGATGGCAGGAGCGAGGGTAATATTTCAAAGTCTCATGGTCACAAAGGTTCATGTTCAATAATTGTGCCTTTGTGTAGGAGATGCAGTTTGTTATGTTGCAGCTCGCAGTAATCATGCTGGATGCTCTGTTTTTGTGTTGGCAGTTCTTCGTTTTCTGCCACGGGCTTCTGCAGCTCTCCCAGCTCCTGGTCTCTGGCTATCTGAAAAGCTCCATCTCAACCATCGAGAGACGATATGGCCTCTCCAGCCAGACGTCAGGGCTGCTCGCTTCCTTCAATGAGGTGAAAACCAGCTTGCTTCTCCTAGTCCACCTGGCAAACGCTCTTCCCATGCTCCTGTCCTTCCCTTGTGAGACCTCCTGGTCTGTGTGTCCTACTGCAGGTTGGAAACACATTGCTGATCGTCTTCATAAGTTACTTCGGGAGCCGAGTGCACAGACCCCGTTTCATCGGCTGCGGTGCCGTCCTCGTCTCCTTGGCTGGGTTCCTCATGTCTCTCCCCCACTTCATAACTGGACCCTACAAGTATGACCAGTCCGTTGCCAGTACGTACTCTAGGAACTTATTTTATGCCTTTTGGGACAGATAAAGGAAATGACCTTCCCTCAAAGTGTTGGGAGCTGCAAGCTGTAGGTTTGTCCTCAAGGAATTTTAATTTTATGAGAATGAAATCATCTCAGTCCCGAGAGGCAACAGCTGATGATGGGAAGCAGAGCCAGGGGACAGCTGAAACCACAGGAAAGGGCATGAAAACCATCAAAATGTAGGCTGTGCCTCTGATTCCCCTTGTCTTCTGCACATCCACGCAGCAGACAAACACCGGGTAGCAGGAAGGTCTTTCCTAGCCATCGGGGCTCTCATTTTCCATGCATTGAGCCAAGTTGTCCTCATGCACATGAACTGCTCCCTTATTTTCATAACATAGATAAGATAAGGTCTCATGAACAGTGAAGCCCTTTGTGGGAAGGAAACAAGAAGTACAGGAAGGAGCTTGACTCAACCCAACGGGGCAGCTTTGGGGGTGAAACGCTTTTGTCTGCAATGAGGGAGCATTAGTTTCACGTCTAACTTCTCCTACTTGTGGGACACCTCACCTGTCTTCCCCTGTCTAGCTGAGCTGTCTTTGAAGGAATGCTTTGAGATTTTAGACCCCATCAGAAAATCAACCTCCTGTGAGAAACGTGCAGGTCTAAATCACTCATGGAGGAACAGGTCAGGGTAGATTTGGGATTTTCTCCTTGAAAGAAGGTGAAGGGATGAAAAAAGAAAGAAAGGAGAAAGACACTCTCTCATTATCTTCCCAAATCCTGCCATGAAGCTCCAGCAAATCTTTTAGAAGCTTCCACTAAACAGCTTTTTTTTCTGGCTCATCAGAGAGAGCGCAGGTGGTTCACGCAGCTGCAGCCACCAAAGGAAGACTTAATAGGTGAATAATTCATGGATGCAAACAAGGGTCAGGTGCTAACAACAGTTTGGAAACAATTAGCTGTGCCTTTCAGGAGTGCTGGTGCAGGTGGCCCTGTGTCAAGCACTCAGAGTTGCATTTGATTTGGGGCATAACCATGGAAATTCTGCTATAAACAGTACCACACCCTCCCCCACTATGTTAAGGAAGATAAGGGTGCTAGAATCAGCACTTTCACTTAGGCAGCTTTGTAATCCATTTCTGGGTAAAATGAGTTCTCATTTCCTGAGTAGCTATTCATGAAATCTGCAGTTTTGCTCACTTACCTTTATTGCAAGATCTATCAAAGGTCCTGGAAGTGATCTCAGCTCTGCTTTTTCCATGGAGGTGGCTTTTCATGGCATGTGCATCCATCTCGCTGTGAACAGCTGCAGAGTATCTTTGCGCTTCCTTTGCATTTTCTTTCACCGATGTTTTCCACCTGACATCTACTGAGTGCATGTCTACGTCCTTGCTGCTGTCTTAGGGAAGATCTTTCTCCAGACCAAGCTTCTTAGACCGGCTCCCCTTGTCATCGCAGGCATGTTCAGCAACACCACCGACCTGTGCCAGCCCGGGGTGCCGGGGTCCTGGGGGAACCTCAGCAATGCCGGCTGTACACCCCATGCTGCCAGGGAGAACCACGAGGTTCTCCTCGTCATGTTCATCGCCCAGGTGCTGCTGGGCATCGGTGGCGTCCCCATCCAGCCCTTCGGGATCTCCTACATCGACGACTTTGCCAGTGAGAGGAACTCCCCTCTCTATTTGGGTAAGACTGGGGCTGCTGTGGAAAGAGGGGAAACCAGAATTAGACATCAATAGCAAGGCCAGACAGTACTAATTTGCATTAATGAGAGCAGAGCTTGCTATAGCCCTTCTGCTCTACCCAGTGCTAGGAAGTTTTCTGCAAAAGTAGTTTATCTGCTTCAAGCTTGGGCAAACTGCAGACAGACCAGGAGTGCTGGAAAATATGATTTAGGGGAGATGCTGGGATTTTTGGCCTGAGAGTGGTAAGCTGGAGAGAGATGTAATAACCGTGTACTCCTCCAAAAAGGCTTCAACGAGGAGAAGAGGAATAATCTGATCTTTGTGTTCACAAGAGGCAGCTATGGGCTTAAGATGCAGCAGTGAAGACTTTGTTTAGACATAGCAAAAATTATAGGAAGCTAAAAAAGCAGGGTCAACCATGTGGGAGGTAGACAAGTATCCTTCAGCGGAGGGGGTGCTGGAGAACAACTTGGGTACATGCCTAAAATGGATGTCCCAGGGTGGTGGGATGGACAAGGTGGTCTTTGCAGATCCTTCTAGCCCTTTTCCAGCTGTTATCTGTGACAGCCTTTTGAACTGAATGGGACGGCAAGGGTAGCTCAAAAACAGGTCATTACCATCATGAAACTGAAAGTACCGCATCAAATTTTGCTCTGGTGGATGCTCCAAACCTCTGAACCATATTTAAAAGGATCCCCTGTAAGATAGGAATTGAATCTTACTTGTGTTTAGTTTTTTTATCAGTAATTCACATAGGAGACTTTACTGAAAACTTTTATCTCCTTAACCTTGTAAAAAACCTGCATTTCTTGGATTTCTTAGGCCAAGGGGCACATCTTGTTCCTGGCTGTATTTCAATCTTTCTGGGAGGCTGAAGAAAAGTGGCAGGAAAAATCTGAGTTTTGCAAAACCTTTCCTGTGAGGCAAGCCTGGAAAGCATGGCGTTGTTATCCCTTGACAGGTGTGAGATAAGAAAGCTGCCATGGAATTAACCTGTACTGGAGACAGATGCTGTGGGCTCTGATTTGGGCCGGTCCTGCCTCAAGGCACCTCCTGTCCCCTGTGGTCCCTTTGCACAGGGCTGAGCCCATCTCTGCTCTCGCCCCTCTGCAGGCATCTTGTTCTCTGTGACCGTCATCGGGCCAGGGGTGGCCTTCATGCTGGGCTCTGCCATGCTGCGTTTTTACGTCGACATTGACAAAGTCACCGGAGGTGAGTGAGAGCTGGCCGGCACCCTTCGCCCTGCATCCCATTTACTGAGCCAGCAGCGGTCCAGCCCCTCTCCGGGCATCCGAGGGTGCAACCTGTGGGGCAGGGGTTGGCTCCCTTTGCCTGCTGTCTCTCCTGTTAAATCATTTCCATCACCTGGGGGATGCTCTGGGAACGGTCCTCTCACTGCTGGGGTGGATGGTGCAAATAAGTGGGTCCTTCCCACCCGACTCAGTGTCACACACATCTGCAGGGTTAAGCCTTGTCCCATGGCTGCTGGAATCCCATATTTTAATTATCCTTCAGACCTGGGGATCCCTCACCCTTGGGCTGCTCCCAGGTCTGTTTAGAGGGATGCCCATCTGCGTTGTGCTTTTAGAGGAGACCTGATTTTCATTCTTCTACGAATTTTCTGCCATATGCCAGCAATAGCAGCAGGACCATTTTGCTGCCAGCCAGCACCAGGGAAGAGTGGGGACGTGGAGGATGAACAAAACCCAGAGAGAAACATGAAAGAGAAAGATGGAGGGGAGAAATGAGAGAGAAGGAATGGAGAATGGGTACCAGGACCCCGAGACTTGAAGAAGCAGAGGGAAGGAAGGGTAGGATGGGAGGAAGTAGAAGAGAAATGCTGGAGAGGGCAAGAAAGGAGCATGAAAAGGATTTCCTTTTCAAATGTCTCTTCCCGAGCTGTGCTATTAAAGCAGTCGTAGTCATCTCCTTTTTGGCCGCTCTTGAATCCTGGCCTGGAAAACAAGAGGCTCTTTCCTGGTTATTAACAGAGCAGACACACATTATACAGCTCAGCATATCCTCACGTGACAAGGACGGTGGTCAGGCTCCTTTGGGTGGTGAGCAGACAGCATCGGGTCTGGAGCTGGGTGAGCAGTGGGTGTTGACACTAGAGATGCATTAGCTTTGGCTCGTTTTCAGAGCCTCTGGCTCTTTCCTGCTCACTGACTTCACCAGACGTTTTTTCACCTGGACTTCATCACTACCTACGTTTATGATATTTGCAGCACAAGAGCACGCTTTAGTCTTGGCACTGCCTCCTCCTATCAGGTGACATCCAAGCTTATTGCTGCAGCTATCCATCCTCCTCAGTGGGTGAACCGTGGCAAAGGTGTCTGGAGTCTTGTCTTACCTGCCTCTGAGGGATGAAGAAAGGGGATTAGAGTCTGCTGTCTGCCTGCATGCCCTCATGCTCAGTTCTTTTAAACCACCTTCTGCAGATGGACATTGAATGAGAAATGTGCCTGAGTAGCCAGAACTGGAGAACACCCAGTTTTAGAGCTATCTTCAGCCTAAAGATGTCTTCAGCCTACTGGGAAAAGTTAGTGAGCTCTGGCTGCTTAATGCTAAATCTAATTTAACCTCACATTTTCCTAGGAAAAAACCTTGTTGTTTATTCAGGAAGGGATTTGAAATTCCAGTTTGCTAAATGCATTGTGCAGGAAGGAGATTATCAAATTTCTTTGACCTATCACTTGTTACTTCCAGAGATAGGAGATTAGATGTGGCAGTATCTGCCATACGGAAATCCAGTAAATTGAATGCAGTTTTAATTGCACCTCCCCCAGTGAGAACAGCTCGCTTGTGTTAAACCTCACAGTTAAGGAAGAGATTTCTGGGAGGACTCATTTCCTGGGATTGCTTATGAATACTATCTAACCACAGGTATCCCCTTTTTCTGTAGAAATATTTCTTGGTTCAGACTCACCCTACTGTGAATTTGCATTCTAGCTTCTGCATATCCCATTTTATTTATGCCAAGTACCGTCCACACAGAAAATGTTATCTTTGGCAGTGCCCTGAGGACAACAGGAGAGGAGGCTGGGTGAACTGAAGGAAGACAGACAGGAGAAAGTGATATAATCCTTATGAAAGCATTTTTAAAGATCGGCTTCTGTTGGTCGAGCTGCAAACCAGGCACTGGCTAATGGACCAGACTGGTGGGCACAGCTCTGGGGTCCAAGTCCTGCTGTGAACAGGGTAGCCAGACTGTAAAAAACTAAACCAGTGCTCTTGGATGCTGAAAGTTAACTGTAGTTGATTCCATTTTAAACTTAAGAAAGGATTTTTCCTTCTGTATTGACAGACATCATGACTTAATCCCCTTGAGTAAGTATTTCCAAGCTTTTTCACAACATGGGCATGCCTTCTCTGAAAAGCTGTGATGGGGTGCTTTCCTTTTCCTTTCCAGCTCTAGGACATCCCTGTCACAGCTGCCTCCGTCCAAAGGCTGAGTGGGTTTTTAGACACCCTGGTGATAACGAAGAATGAAATGTGATTTAGCACCATGGGATGAGTCAGGTGCAAATGCTGCTCAGACCCCAAAACCGATGGTGCCCAGGGTGGGAGCCACCACTTTGGAGCTGGCTGACATTTGGGGTGACTGGGGCCACCCATCCCCATCCCTTTGGTGCACTGGGGTCCCTCCGTTCGCCTTTGATTTAATGCCCATTTCTCCATTTGCATTGCAGATGAAGTCCAGCTCACCAACAAAGACCCGCGGTGGGTCGGTGCCTGGTGGCTTGGTTTCCTGGTTGCAGCCAGTCTCGTCGCCCTGTCTGCAGTGCCTTATTTCTTCTTCCCACGGGAAATGCCAAAAGAGGTAGGAGAGGTGCTGCAGATTGCATTGCACACAAATACCTCATGTATTTATATGGACATTACTGCCTCGCCGCCAGCGTTAGCTGCTGCGTCCATGGGAAACGTGACTATGGAGGTGGTCGTGCAGTTTATAGCTGCATCCCAAAGTCAGCTGTGAGCTGTGGTTTGCTCTCATTGCCCATGTCAGAGACTCTTGTAAGCTAAGCAGATGCTTAGTGAAATCCAGTGCGGTGCAAGCAGCTTAATGGATGTGATAATTTCCTTGGCCGGGCACTGAATTAGTGCCTGTATGTTGATTCCTCTGCATGGGAACATATAGCACCGGGCAAGCTCTATGTGGATTGAGGTCCTTCTCACAGCCACCCTCTTGGCTCACCTGGAGGTGGGACTCCTTGCCTTCCCTAGGGAAGCAATGGTCCTGCTCCTGCTGCTGCATCTCATTTGGGAGCTGGCGGGAGATGCTGCACCGATGGCCCTTGTTTCCCTTCAGGAGGAGCCACGTGTATCTGATGAGGAAATGGGTCCCAGTTCATAGGAAATATGAGTAATGCATCAGGAGCCTTTCCTTAAAAGTGGGTTGTACTCTCGGGGTGTTTGAAATACTGAGGCTGGAGGGTGGTTTGTCTCGTTTCCACCACAAAAAGCCCCTTTTCACCTCTCGCTGTCCATGGGGCTCGGGGTTAGCTGCTGCTCCAGCATCCAGCTTCACCCACCACCTCTTCTCACTGTGACCTCTTTGCTGGCCAAAAGGATTTTAGACACTTTCCAGTCCCTAAACACCCTGGCTATGTAAAGTCCTCTAGAGATAACTGGCAGGGAAAGACCTTTAGCTGCCTGAACCTGTTATTGCAAGACAAACTCACGTCTCAGTTTTCTTGGGGGATGCTTGTCCCTGGCTCTTGCTGGAGCCCGCTGGTGGGACAGTACTTTGCTCTGTGTTTACTACCAGTTTTTGTACTTCTCTGGAGCCCTTCCGAGTGCTTCAGTGCTCACGCCAAGATGTGAGACAGCTTGTGAGCTTCCCAAGCGCTTCGCTGGCTGCGGGTCCTGGTTTTCTGGCAACCGGCGTGTCATGAGGAATAATACAAAACAAATTGTTCTTTTAGAGGAGGCATCATGCTACGGTTTTGAATGTCATTGAAGTTGTTGGGACGCGCTTAGTAGGTGAAATTGGGCTCATCTCAATGTGTTGGCCATGCTTTAACCTGTGTAATTGTCTTTCACATATATTTTACCTTGGGGCAGCGTCAACACTTTCTTGTCTAAACAAGTCCATGCACTGTCTGGTGCATAATAATTAATTTCTCCTGCTGCTGCCTGAATTTCTGCAGGAATGAGTGATTCTTAGGGAGATTTGGGTTTCACCTGCCTGGGAAAATGTGATCTGTTGTACCAGTTACACTTCTTGGGATATAATGATCTGCTCCTAGGTTATATATGCTGTGAGGTTTGCAAAGGTGCTGCGGTCCTGCAAGGTAATGGGGTGGAAACTGCTCAGTGCTTTCCAGGATGAGGGCGATACCGAATGCAATGTGCCTGATTTATCCTCGTGAAGCTTGGTTCACTTTAAAGTCATTACAGATGATCTATATTAGCAGAACCTGCTCAGCGTGCAAGGGCGGCACACTACATCTGAGGAGAAAGGTTCTTTATTAGGGCTGATGGGAATATTAATTTCATAAATGGCTCTTGAGAGAAAATAATGTACTCCGAACTAAAACAACTGCACTTTTTTGCAAGTTCTGCCCTCTGATCAGTCTGAGCAGTTTTGAAGAGTTCAAGGAAGGATTGGCTGGATATTGATTTAAAAAAGCAGCAGGAGGATTTCACCCTGCTCTACTGGCTGATATCTGTAGGGAATGCTCCCACATGGCTGAGCACCCATTTATCCCTTTGCAGCCCAGATCTTCTTGAATTTCTCCCCATTTTACCATTTCTCCCAGAAAGCTTTTGGAAACTGCTTACAGTAAAAAATAATAATAGGAAAATAATCGAAAAGTGATGGCAAAATTCTGCCTCCCCCTTGCAGAACAGGAGATGCCAGGGCTAACCAAGCCAGATTGTGCCTGTCCCATGGTGTATCAGCACTGCCACCAGCAGAAGGGTCCCTGCTTAAAAAAAAAAAAAAAAAAAAAGGCCTCTTTAGAAACTTTGGCAGATGCTGTTCTGGGTAAAACATCTGTCTGCTCTGGAAGCACTCAAAGCTTTGTAGGAAATCTGCATTATCATGGGTGATTTTCTGTAGGCATAGTAGAAAAAAAAAAAATATAATCACTTTCTCTTGCTTGCCCTTGGAGTAAATCAGTGTTCAGCTAAGGGTATAAGCACGACCACTTTTCCATCATGAAGGGCAGCCCCCTTTCCTCTCCAGCGAGCTGGAGGAAGCAGCATCTTTAAGGTCACTGAATTACTGTTAGAACCTGAAATTGTTATAGCCATGGTTCCCCTTCAAAAGAGCATCAGCCAGGGATATATTGCAAAACCCTGCAGAAGGGATGGGTAGAGTTGGTAAGACATGCAAGACTGGAAGGAAATGCGTGTTTCCAGGCACAAAGCTCAGTGCTGGTAAAATATTGACCCCAATTTTGCCTTCCTCTGCCCCAGCCAGAGCAGCCGCCCCTTTCCAGCAGGTCGCCGGCACCGCGGTGGCTCGTGCTGTGGCTTTAGGTTTGCTTCCAGGTTTCCTCTCACTGCACAGAGCAAAGCTGTTGTTCTTGTGCTTGGCTCTGGTTTGGGATGGAGAGGGGGAGATGGGGCATTGCAGTGAGGAAAGGTGGGACCCCCCCGGTAGTTCTGCAGCGCAAAGCCCCATCCGTGGCACACCGCAGAGGGGAGGGGAAGGATGGGGTCAGTGCAGGGTTTTACAGACCAGCAGATCAGCAAGAATGGACATTGTGATAACCTTTGGTTCAACCCTGCCTAAATACAGCTGCAGCTTCAAAGATGGTCAGCATTTCCTTGGCTGCCTTCGGTTTCAGGGTTTCTGCCTGGCCAAAGCAGGAAAGAAGCTACAAGCAGAGCAACCACTCGAAGCAACAGCTGGGCTTTTCTACCGTGTTTGTAAAGCCTTATCGTATCCACAGCAAATACCTCCAGGCACGGCAGCCATAATGACAACTGGGAAAAGCACAGATCTGCTCTGTCCACAGAAGCAGCCGAGATGTTTCTGCACCACCAGCTGGGGGTTTCATTTCTGGAGGCCAAAAAGGAATTTCACGTGCCCCAGGCCAAGCTGTCCTTGTGCCGCTTGCTGTCTGCAGACCTCTGGGACCACGCACGTCTCAGTAGACGATGGGGCTGCCTGGGAATAATGTGTCCACACCAAGCTGTGGGTACATTTCCCAGCTGCAGAGTGCACCAAACAAGATCCCAGTAGCAAAGACTGGCCCATGGCTCAGTCCTCACTGCCAAAAGCAAAACCATTTCTCTTCTCTGATTCTCACCCTACCTTCATTTGCCTTTCTTTCTCCTGCCTCACGCTATACAACTCATCTGAGCCCTTGGTGGTTGATCTGGACCAAGGACCATCCTCCTCAATGGGCATCATCCAGCAAACACTGAATAACAGCACAGCGCTCTGTCTATCTGGAGATTTATTTGCCTCCTCCCATCAGCCAAGACAGATCTAGATTATTTATTCTACAACTGCATTTCAGCTCTACTTTTATTTGATAGCTTCTTTCTTTGAAGTTCCTGGAATGACTTGTGCACTTAAAGTTAACATTAATGATAATAAGAGTTTGTTCTATTGATCTTTTTTCATAAATCAATCACTCTGGGCCTGGAACATTTTTATTTCTCTGCTTTGAAACTTGTCAGTAAGTTTCTAGCACCAAAGTATCCTGAATAATCTAATTTGAGGGACAATCACAGCAAAGCTATAAAGTTGTCATGATCTCAGGCAGGGGGTGTGAGGATGAGGCTGTTACTGGACAAACCGTTTCCAGTCAAGACCATTTTTTTTCCCCAATAATTCCAGTTTAATCCTGTCTCCATGAGCCTGAACCATTTCTTGAGGTTGTGTCCTGGATTGTGGGGAACTACAGCACCTGAGCATTTCCCAATTGCTGAGTAGCCAAAGTTTAGCTCATGCTTTACCATCTGTTGCTGGCAATGTTATCGTACCCCAACCCAGGCAGTTGTATTCTGACTGCTAAAGGCTTTCCCTATGCTTTTGCTTGGGCACAGTGTCTGTCTGTCTTGCAGGCTTACTGACTGTTGCATTGCAGCTGGTAAAGCACCTCCCCAGTACCTGCATCTTCGTGGGTGATGTGAAAAGGGTTTGAAAAGGGCAAAGGTCCTCTTGGGAGCGCCTTGAACAAAAGCAGGAGCATTGCCCTTGCTCAGCATTTCTCATGTGCAAGATAGGTCTTGTACACCCAGGTATCTCCCCGTTCAGGTTTCGTTCTGACACTCCGAAGTCACGTAGAATCAAACGTCTCCCAAACGCCATACAAAGGGGGTGAGTGACACTTCCTCCTCACCATGACGAAGCCTTCTCTGTAATGTCATCTGCAAACAGATGCCTCGTGAGAAAGCTCAGATGGGTTTTATGGGAAGCAGGTCTACATGTCCCCGTCATGTCCAAGCCCTGGAGACTCTGTTTTGCTGTCACGCAATCCTCTCGGGATATCAGTCCATCTCATCAGTGCTTTCCTGCTAAGCTTCACTGGTAGGAGGTTTCAAAAACTTATTTTCCTGAATGTTGCAAAGCTTTGTCTAATCTCCAGTCTATATTTTAGTCTTTAGTTTGTTATTCTGCCCCTAATCCTGATTAAATATTTGTTCATAGTCATTGCCATATTGACGTGGTTATAGAAAGCCTTCCTTTTGCTGGGCAAGGGAGGTTAGCTAGTCCTCTGCTGCCAAAGAGCTTCTCCATCCCAGCAGCCCTGCTCGTCACCCATCCCAGCCACAAGCTGGTTTTCCTGGTGCTGCACCGGTCTGGATCTGGTCTCCCGTGGTGGTGCAGAAGGGTCTGCACTCCCCCAGCTCTCCTGGAAACACTGTCCTTGGTTGTTCCTTACATTTCACTTACTCCTTCCATGGCTGCACCATAGACTTATGCAGAGATAGACCTGGAGCTATTTGTCATTCTCTTCTTCTCATTTCCAACATTTCCAGTTGTGCAGCAGAAATTATTTTTAGACCCCAAGTGCATGGCTGTGACCTTTGCACTAAGTTTGGTTCAGTTTCTGTTATTTCAGCTCTCTAGTTGCCTAATTTTCCCTATATGGTGTCAGCCCACTCTGTATGGACAATTCCCACCTTCCTTCTCCTCTGCAGATTAAGTAGTACATGTCTTCTCACCCTGCCAAGGGGGTTACTGAAAATATTAGCTGGGGCTTCTGTGCCAAACCACCAAGGAAGCCACCAGCACCTCCCGGCAGCTCAGTACATCCCTCTGGGATGCTGCGGTCTCTTGCTCCTATTTAGCCATGTTGTGTTTACTCTCCAAATTTTCACTTTTTTGCTAATGGTTTCTCACTTGGTGCTGCATGTTCTGTTTTGCCCAGTTCTGTAGAGATTAGACCTACTGCATTCCCTTTATTTATTTAAAGACCAGTGTTGTTGAGGAAGGAGAACAGGCTGCTGATCCATCAGCCCCTAACCCAAGGTAGCCCGTCCATCTGGGGGACATGTGGGTGCCAAACAGAAGAGATGAGCAGGATGATGCCTCTTTCATGTTGCATCCTTCTTCATCTCAAAGCTTCACAAGCCAGGAGAAGTGCAAAAGTGGGGTGGAAAGAAACCATGCTCCTTCCTTGGTGTTGCTAACAGGGGAGTTGGAAGGGGCAAGGTCATCTCCTGTGGGATGGGACGGAGAGGCCAGGAGAGGCTGGGAAAGGAAATCCTTCGGAGAACAGAGGAGGTGGATTTCTGGGGGCATTTTACAGTGGAGCTGGAGGGACATGAACTGTAGGAGTGCTCAGGGTGTGCAGCAACGCGACGGCTCTGTGATGGCCTAGCAAAGTGCATCTCCCGGGATTTTCTGCTGGAATGGTGGAGGACGTGTCCTCTGTCATCTGTACAATATCTCCAGGTTTTACTTTCAATTGCCCCGCTGGATAGTTGGAGCAGATGCTTGAGGAAAGAGGGGAACGCCAAGTTGGACGTGCAGCTCCATCCTGGAGGAGATGTACATGGCAGAGCAGAGGGTTGAGCAGTCACCCCCCATTTCCCAGGGCAAACCCCATCTGTCTGGGCAGTGACTCAAGCCGTGGAGCGGGGAGAGCTGGCAACTTTAGAACCACAACCTGCAGACTGGATCAACTTGTTTCATCCCCCTAAAAAAGCATAGTAGCAGGAGGGGGCTGCAAGCACAGATAAACGCTTGAAAGAGATGTGTTTGTGTCCTGGCTACACATGTCCATCTCAAATGTTTGGGCATTGCCATTCCTGCTGGAGGTGGCATTGCTTGGCAAGGTCCAGGCAATGCCTGTCCCTCCAGTCCCGAAGCAGAAGGTTTGTGACGAGGAAAAGCTCCTGCAGGTAAAATGCAGCCAGGACCCCTCCTGCCCTGCCCTGAGGATGCCCCATGGATGCTGGTGCTGCTGTTGGATACATCACAGGATTGCACCAGCATGCCCAAGCCTGCAGGGACCCTCCTGTCCTGCATCAGGGTTGTTGGGAACTTCCCAACCTACAGAGGGTATTTGCAGGGTGCAAACAGCTGACAGGTCTGTCTGGGGTTGTCCCCAGGGGTTGCAGAGGACATCCCAGGTCCAGCATGGTGGGACGATGCCGGGTCAGTGACTTGACCCTTCTGTGCAGGCAGAGACATTGTGCAATGGTGCTGGGGAAGTGAAAAATAACTTCTCCAGTTTCTGTCTCGGGACAGCTAGCCTGCATTTATACAAATCCTCCCACGTTTATTCAGCAGTGACCTAGTGTGCTTCCAGTGCATGCAAAATGAAAATAACTGGCGGGGAACTCTCTTAAACTCCTGCTCCAATTTGGGTTATCAGTTAATGGGGAAAGGTTAAAGAGCATGGACAGGGAAATATAAGTCTTTGTCTGGAAACCTTTGCTCCTGGGGCTGCGATGCTCTGAGGCTGCCTCATTAAAGCTCCTAAAGCACCAGCACTAGAAATACAGGGCATTATCTGGGAAGCAACTGGGGGCCAAGTGGCAGGACGTGGTGGTGACACTGGCATGTTACAGGAATGGGCTGGTCTCTAAGTTCAGATTTTCCCCAGGGAGCTTTAAAGACAGGAGCAAACAGTGGCCAAAAATAATCATCCCATTTCGTGTGAGCAAGGTGTCTGTCGGCTGGTTATTTTAATGCTCTAGGAAATAGGGTCCCTGGTGGGGCCCACACTTGCTAGAAGAGGCATAATGAAGAGTTTGTAGGGAGCATGACCTTGTCAGGAGGAAAAGAATTCTTTTTCAAGCCATGAGGTTTTACCTTTTGTTTGTTTAATATGAAAATAGCTTCTTTGACCTTATTTTTCACTGAGCCAGGAGCTCCAGGTTCTGCACAGCCAGAAGGAAACTCTGCAGAAGCCTCAAATTAAGCAAGGGAAACCTCTCTGTCACAGAACAGGTCATTTATCCCTTTTCCCAGAGGTATATTTGAATAAAACCAGACTGCCAGCACCTCTGGCTGCCCTTCTCGCAGGTGCAATAGCAGCCAGGTGAAAGCAGGAGCCTGGCTCGCAGGCAAGCTGCCTTCATTTGTTTTTCCTGCAAAGCAAGTCCAGGTCTCAGCCCTGCTCAGTCATACCTGATTTATTCATGTCTGTGCAGGGAAACGGGGGCTTTCCTCAGGTTGAAGTCAGGTTAGGGATGTTCTTCCCAATGTGAAGTGGGGGGGAGCTTCATCCTCCTTCCTCAAAAGCCTGTCTGCCTCCTCCATTCCCCATGAGGCTAGAAGTGATGGTGATGGCTAAAATCCCATTGCAAAAACAAGAGATGCAACGAGAGCCCGTTTACCAGTGGATGTGCACCAGGAAACTGAGTCCTTTAAGGAACCATCCTGAAAAATCCAAGTGTGGGGACATTTTGCAAGATGTTTCCCACATTTATTTGTTTTTCCTTGGCATGATGCTGCAGCAGACGGCCAGGGTAGTACTGAGCAACCAGCCCATGTTATTGCACCTACTGACTCTGGCTTGCCAAATTGTCTGCTCTGAGTAATGCTAAAATTCCCTGCAGCAGGAGCACAACATCCTCGTCAGGGCTTGAGCGTCTCTGATGGTAGACCCAGCATCGTTCGCCTCCCTGCCAGAATCGAGCAGGCAGGATTTGTGCCGGTCCCTCTACAGCTTGCTTTCCCAGTGTGCCTGCTTTATCCTGGAGGAATGCATTTCCTGATCTTTTCAGGCAGTGCAAAAAAATATTTCATGGGGCCAAGCCAACGCAGGGAGAGGAGTTTTCCTCCTCCTCGAGGGCTTTGCTCCATGGGGAAAGACAGCAGCTGATCCTTGGGCGGGTGCTAAGCCAGCAGATGTGCACAGAAATGTCCCGCTTGCAAGGGTCACGCTCATGCAGAGGCATCCCAGGTTGGGGAATCTGGGGGAATTTGGGGCTTTTTTTTTTTTTTTTTTTTTGGATGTGCAGACAGTGCCCAGCAGACTGTTAGCTCTCTGAAGTACAAACAGCTGGAAGCTGAGAAAGCCACAGTCAGTAACAGCTTGAATATATTTTTGGAAAACACTGCGGTTTTAGAGCAGAGAGAAGAGACCCTGTAACCTAATTGAAAAGTGAAAGAAAGCTAGATTTTATCTTTGCATTTGAAAAATGTATTAAACCCTGAGCTCTAGCAATAAAAACCGTGAAAGGAGTTTTATCACTTTTGCCTTGTAGAGGCTCTTCAAAAAGGGAATGTGGCATCCACAGCATGGGACATTTTGACCTCTCTGATGTTCAATAATCAGTCTTGGTTTCAAAGGAAAAGAGATCATTTTAGCCAAAGAGCTGTCCAGTTCTTTCTGTGAATTAAGAACATCTAATTTCTTTTGAATGAACTTATTTGTCTGACTCATATTAAATTTGTGTCGGGAGTTGCAACAACTCCATTGCTGAGCTGATGTGGGATGTCAGAGATGGGGCCACTGGCTCTGTCCTTCTGCCTAAAAATATGCTGTGGTTTTCCGTGAAAACCGCACTCCCATTAAACACTTTCTGCTATTACCCATGTATAGTAGCGCATCTAATCTAATTAATGCCCTCCGTCCAGTGATTCCCCTAAAAGCCTGCAGAACAGGGGATGGGATGCACATCCAAGAAATCCTCCCCTCCCACTTGCTGATGGGATGTTGGACACTTGCCTCGGACGTGCAGTTATCTAATGAGGCTGCAATGGACCTTAGATGATCCAAGCCCTCCGTCTTCCACCTCTCCTCTTCTGCCAGCACCTCTTTGCTTTTCAGCAGTGGCAGGGTGATACCTGGGGCACAGATCCTGCCAACACCTGCGTTCGTGTCCTGCAGAGCTGTAAGCACCAGCTGAGGCTAAATGAGGCAGAGACACCTGGACCCATCTGACCTCCAGCTGCAAAGTGTTGTTCCCCTGAATGGAGAAGGAAGAAGGGGAGGGAGCTGCAGGATCTGTCCCCTTCCATGGACCAGGATGGGAGACAATGTCCCTTCCTTACTGCTGCTGTTCCGTGGGAAAGATGTGGCTAAAAGAAATCAAAAGCATTGAAGAGAGTAGGAGTTGCTAAAATTCAGCTGGGGTTTCCAGGAGCAGGAGAAGAATGGAAAGGGGCTGGGAGAGGGAAGGGGTCTGCGTCCACTCTCCATGCCCCCTGGCACATCCCTGCTCTGGGTCAGCCCCTCTTAGCTTAGGAGGTGAAAAATATTGTGCCTCCATCCCAGCCCCTCTCCTCACCTGGATCTTCCCCTCCTACAATTGCTGCCCACTCTCCTCGCCCATAGCAGGAGCAAAGGCACCTGTACAGCAGCTCATTAGGGGACACACGGAGACGCAGGGGAAATGCTCATCCTCCATCCAAAACCAGTGTCCAAACCTGCTTTGGGTGGAGGTCTAGGTGCATCGCTCCTTCAGTTCCTGTGCCTCCTTCCCCTGCACATAGGGGCAAAACAGACCCTCTGGGGAAGAAAAGCATCTCCCTAAGGGTATCCAACTTTCCTGATGCAAAGGCTTACACCTTCTGAATTTCCATATTCATGTGAGCTGAGTGCGTGGCGTGCTGTACCTGGGTAATGGCCGAGCTCGATATTTAGGAAGTGTGATTCATTACTGTTGGGAAAAGGGGGAGGGAAAGCTGGCTCTTACCCCAGTAGCGCAGGCATCTGCATGGATGCTTTCAGCCCCGTCGGAGACCTGATGGCACGGGCACGGAGCAGCAGCCGTGGGTGGGAGGACGCCTGCCTGGTGGTGGCTGTACATCCCACACTGGGCATGGACAGTGCTGGCCAAGCCCAGAAACATACAAACTCTGTCTGCAAGAAGCATGGGCTGCTGCCTCTCATGAGCTGGGAGAGAAAAAGCGAGTTCAGTGGAAACTTTGGCATGGTCGGTGCAGTGATAGTCTCTCGTCTGTCCCCAGGTGGCGAGTGGGAAGGAGAGCGACAGCAAGAAGAGCGGGGATGTGCTCAGCCAGCTCAGGTCAAGATCCGAACACGTGCAAAACCTCTCTCTAACCAAGTTCATCAAACGTAAGTGTGCGCATCCTCCACCTCACGCTTGGACGAGGTTTCTCTGCTTGCACAAACATATGTCCTGGCAATGGGCAGGTTGCAATGCTGGCAAGAAAAAGCGATGTTCCTCCCTGTGCTCAGCCTATCTCCTAGATAAGCCCTCAAGGTGCAACTTAGGTGTCCTGTTGGGTTTAATTAGATCTGCAGATCTCCTCCTGGTCTGCTCACACCAGATGCTTGCCGTCACATCCTGGCTACCCCACTCCACCTCACGCTGATCAAAGCATCTGGGGTTGGTAGCTCTCAATGTTGCATGGCTTTATAGCTCGTCTGGGCAGCGGGAAACAGGGGGCCAAAACCTCATCGGAGCCCAAAGCCAGGCAGGAAAGAGGGGTGCAAGCTGTGAGCCAGGAGCAGAGCCGTGGGAAGGCAAAGAGCCCCCCAGTTAGAGGGGGGGTTTGCAGCTTGGGTGCATCCAGCTGCTATTGCTCAGCTCCCAGGTCATAGCAGGAATCACACCCCCAGCAGCATTGGCAGCTCTTCATCTCCAAAAGCCTCCTCAGACCCCCTCTTTCAAGGCTGGTGACAATATCTGAGCCAGACCGCCCTCCCCGTCCCACCAAGGATGGCCGGTGCTGCCTGGAGCCAGGGTCTAAGCAATAAAAATCAGATGCATTTTTGTACAGGGTGATCTTAATCCAGTGCAATTAGCTTGTTTAGAAATGAGTAGGCTCTGTGCTGAAGGGAATCAGCTGGGCTTTAGTCTGTGAAGGTTACCGCTCAGGGCTGGGTTTTTTTGAAGGAAATACTCTGCACTTTGACAATTACTTAAGAAAAGTGACCCTCTGAAATCAATCCATGTCAGCTTCCTCCATATTTCCTGAATATTATCCCTTTAATTTATTGGAAATTCTCTGTTTTATTGAGGTCAGTGCTGGGGCAGGCACAGCTAGACAAGCGTGGGCAGGTTTTTATTCTGCTAGTTGCACCATTTGCTCACTAGCCTAATGCTAAATTAGAGCAAGTCAGGGGTTTATTCCCCCACTGACCTTGTTGCACTGTCAATTTAGAAAACCCATGTGATGGAAGCGATTGCATGGGAACAGATTTACAGTGCTCAGATGGGATTTTCACACCGACCCTCTGCTCTTTGCCTCTGAAAAATGAATAAAAATTAGCTCCCTGCTCCTGGGTGAAGAGAGAAGGAAATATCTTACCTCTGCTCGAGCTGCAGGTTTGGCTCAAGGTTTGCATCAGGGTTGCTGTTGTCAGGGCTGCGGGAGCTATGCTAATAAATTCATTATTTCTGAGAATTTATCCCCTACAGCCCAGTTCTGAAAAAACTGAAGTGTCCGTATTTTTTGCCAGAAGAGCAATCTTGCTGAAATCACCAGGATTTCTAATACAAAACTGTTTTTAGAGCCAGAAACTGGATGGTAGCTAGTGTGTGATGGTGTAGATGGGGACAACTTGGGTGAAGTCTGAAGACTTTAGTGCTAGCTCATCTGTGGGTCACTGGAAAGAGAATTTTACCTCCCATTTTGTGACTCTCCTGCTTATTTTGTTTCTTCTTTCTGTCACCAAGCATTCTTTCCTCTCTATTTTTACTATTCTTTTCTATACGATAGTTTATGAAAACAGCGTTTGGAGATTTTCCAGCCTGAATCATCTTGCAATTTCGTACCTTCTGTCGTTTAAAAAGAGAGGCAGAATGAAACACACGTGATGGAGAAATGCTGTAAGACAGTCTGGTCCCTGTACCATGTTCATAGGGAGCCTTTTTTACACCACGCCCCAGTACAAAAGGATGACCCGTCTCCTGAAGGAAAGGGGTCCCACTTTGTGATCTCAGCAGGCTGGAACTGATGGGGTTGTGCTGTGAAATCCTTGAGATGTACCTCTTGGTTTTTCTGATTGCATCTGGCATCTCTGCATGCAGCATGGGGAGCAGGAGACCACTCTGCAGAAAGGCAGGAGATGGCCATCTAGGAGATGGGCACTGCCAATCCACCAGCAGAAACGACACAAAGCAGATTCCTATAATATCTTACAAGAGAAATAGCAACCTGTATATTAATTCAGTCTTATGCTCACGCCTTTTCACTGCTTGTAAAAAAATACATTACTTTTATGGGCAAGGGGCTAAGCCTCATGCTGGAGATGGCTATTGGCAAGAAGTGGATTGGACCTCATCTGCTTGCTGGTCTGTCTGCATCTCGAGGGGAGCTTTTACAGATGGTCCCCTTCACAGAGCTGCCTGGTACTTTGGTGCTGTCCCTGGGACTGGTAGCCCCAGACCTGCCCAATGTTGATGGCTATGGGTCCCCTGTTCAGGGTGGGATGAAAGTTGCTGATGGCTATGGTCCCCTCTTTGGGGTGGGATGAAGGTCACTGATGTCTCTGGGTCCCCTGTTCAGGGTGGGATGAAGGAAAGCATTAGGATACCAGCAGGGACTGGATCAAACAGGGACCGCACAAGATCTCAGATTTTTCCATATGGTATTTCACTGCTGTTCCTCCTGCATCTCTCGTAAGACAGACTCCTCCCTCTGGTTGAAGTGTTTGAACACATCTGAGGTGTTCGAATACCTCAAGTAGGTTGTAAAATGGCACTGGAGATTAGGGCTATGCTTTGTTATTTGGCTCATCTGCAGATCTTCATCCACTTTCAGTTAGAAGGTACTTTGCACCATCAGTGTTGGGTCTGCCCAAACAAAGCACTTGGGCTTGGAGTCAATTGAGTCAACACTTGGACAACTGGCTCATCACTAGTGTTGAGGCATTTTGCAAACTGGCCTCATACTTTCACATGGGCCACCTATGAGGGATGGCTGCAAACTCAATCTGGGGTGAGGAATGCTTTGCTCGTGAGGAAGGCAGCATCTCCCATTGGGAAGTGTCCCTTTGCCTGTCAGCTGGAGGGAGCAGGGAAGGCTTTCCCTTGGCATTGACGGGTGGAGAAAATGCAGCTCCTGCTCCAAAGCTGGCCCAAGCCTGGGGGAGGCTCCAGATGAGAAGGACACTGCCTGGTTAGGCTGTGATTCAGCAAAGCACTTGAGGCTGCTCCTTGAGCAGGATAAAGCTGAAGAGTGCCTTAAAGGGTTCATCATTTTCTTAAGGGCTTGGCAGGGGCAAACCTTAAATTACTAAACTGACCTGGAGGAGGAAGTTGTTCAGCAACGCTGTTTAGTCACTTATTTCAGCTTAAATGATGCAAAATGAAGCATGATTATGGAGAAGGAAATGCATTTTGTCATTTGTTCTGTTGCTTCAGTGCACATGGAGATCACTGAGAGCAAAATAAGGCTTGCGGAAATTTTTGCCTTTTATTGGGAACAAAATGAGGATAAGTTAGAGCCCATCCCATGAGGTGCTTCACATTCTCTGTTTCTCTGGAAGCCACTGGGCTTTAAATCTTTCTGGGGCAAGGTATGATGAGCAGAGAACAGTTTGCAAAGCCCTGGAAACTCTGCCTCAAGGACAGGAAAAGCTTTTCCGTCCACAATCAGCAATAACAGGATGGAGCTGTGTACAGGATAAATACTCAGGCAAAGCACTGGGGACATTTCCAAACAATGAGGTCAATTGCCCAAGAAGGGAGCAGGCTCCACTCGCTAGAGTTATTCAACAGCAGGAAAGTCAGAGCACTGTGGGGAACGATCTTGGCTCTTGCACAGATGCTCTGCGTGACATTGGGTTGCACCCTGCTCCTCATGCTCACAAAGTGCTCCTTTTGCAGGCATTGGACCTGCTCACAGTAATCAAGAAAGTAGGATTTAGCTAGCCTGAAGTAATTTCCATTGCTAATTTCTAGGCTTCTGTTGAAAACACCTGGGAGGATGTGCAACTTCTGTTGCACATACTGGGAATTAATCCATTAAAGGTGATCTTCAAAGCAATTAAAACACTGGGCTTGTGACTTGTTTGTTTCTCTATTGTGCCTAAAGATGGTTTCAAAGATATTTTTATTATTATTATTTTAAAGTTTCCACTTGCTTTTAGTATCTGCCCAGCCTCCCCTCTGGAGCTGTAAGGAAGATGGAATTAGTAATGAGATCGTGATTGCAGAGGACAGCAATCTTGCTGCCTCCCACCACAAACTGGGAGACCTGCTCGCTGTCATAGCTTTATAGCTCTGATCTGGGGTGGCGGAGGGGGTGTAGTTTGATTGAAAATACCAAAGAACTCTAGGGAAAAGAAATCTTTTTGGTGGAAGATTGCCACTACCTCCTCCAAAAGGCTGGATTAGCTCTCAGGAGTTCTTTCAGCAAGCAAGTTGAGGTTTCATATTTGCAGTATTCCCATATGCAAACTAGGCAGGAATATGCTTCAAAAAGCAAGACCTCTATTGATACTTAAGAGCAAAACCACCTCCCCTCTTTGGGATTCACCTTGGTCTAGCACAGAGGTTATCGCAGCTCATTCCCTTGCTGGTGGACTGCTAGCCTCCCAGCTCTCCAGCATGTCAGTGTTTCAGGGTCCTTGAATGTGCCTTGCACGCTTGGAGCCTCTCTGGTGCCCTGAGTTTGCTGCTCCCCAATGTCTTCAGCTGCTTGCCTAACCTTGAGAGCAGAGTGCTGAGCTGGAGAGGCAATACTCCCATGAACGAGAGCTTTGCCTTTGTATATGGGACACCCCCTCGCATCCACAGAGGGACCTTTGCTCTTCACATAACTTTCTAGGACAGCTAAAACAAATACACAGCTTGGGGCAACTCTCAGACAAGCACTGGATAGCTCTCCCTGCTGCAATCTCCCAGGGCCTCTGTGCTGGAGCAGATAGAAAGATTGCCCCAATTGTTTGTGAGCTGCTAAGAATTAACACCATTAATTTATGGCAGGCCCTTGCATTAATCCTCCCTGTTAATTCCTTATCTCTGCTTCAGCATATTGGCTTTCAGAGCCCTCATCTGGGAAACTCATCATCTGTTTGTCTGGAAATTGCCCTTATGCACGCCCTTTGCTTGTGTGCTGCAAAGCCAGACGAAGAGCAAGGGGGAAGGCGATGGTTCAGGAGGAGCAAAGGCAGGAGCAGAAAGTGGGTTCGGGATGCACACGAAGGAGAACTGCAGCCTCCCAGCTGGTGGGTGTCAGCATCAGGCATCCTGATTCCTGCGGCCCTGGGAGCGGGGCAGCTGTCTTTGCTGAGCAGGCTGAAGATAGCTTTTTCTTAAGCAGTAAGGGTTCAGCCACAGGGGAATTTGCTGGAGTGTTTCTTGCCTGTAATCAAAAGATACAGTTTTATGATTGAAACAAAAAGGACATTGAAATTGCAACCACAGCAAACAAATAAATTAACTTTTAATGACTTCCCAGCTACTTTTGTATTTGTTTTAGCAGAAGCCCTGCCAGAAAGCTTCAGGGAAAGAAACCGAGGCCGTGTTTACTCGGGCCATGTGTGTTTGTAACAATGCCTGTAATCACTCAACGCTGCAGCCCTCAGCCCATGGGTGGTGGGGGAAAGACATGCAGGTTTCCATGTTGCTCTCAGCCATCCCGGTACAGTCTACCTGTTGAAGGCAGGAGATATAGACAGTATTTACAGAGGTTCAGCTGAGGCTGAAGAATATTGCAGAGCCACTTACCTTTCTCCTAAGGCATCATAAGACCCTGGCAGCTCTGAAGAAGAGCTTAGCAGGAGGTATCGCTGCAGAAGGCAGCAGATTTTTCCTCTGCATTAGCAGATATTCAGGGCTGCTTGAGCACATGACGCGAGTGTTGACGTGAGATATCAATCTTCTTGATTGCTTCATTCTGGGTTTACTTAGGAAGCATTTCTTTACTGAGAGGGTGGTCAAACCCTGGAACAGGCTTACTAGAGAGGTGGTCGATGCCCCAAGCCTGTCAGTGTTTGAGGCATTTGGACAATGCCCTTAACAAGTGGTCAGACATTTGGACTAGATGATCAATGTAGGTCTGTTCCAACTGAAAATATTATCTTCTCTTCTCTTCTCTTCTCTTCTCTTCCATTCCATTCCATTCCATTCCATTCTATTCCATTCCGTTGATGCTGATGCCTCCAACAGTTTCCCATTGCGCTGGCACAGACCCTTTATACGCTGCCTGCGTGCACATGTTTAGAGCAGTTCCCAGTCTCAACTGCATGGGCTTCAGCTGAATATAAGCATGACTGACTTTAGCAGCAAATCAAAAGGATTAACATACATAGAGGTGAGCTCTGCAGGGATGGGCTGTGTCCAGAGAGGAGTTGCTCTCTTCTGATGTTCACTTTGAGGCTGGACAGTCTTCACACCAAAAACCCTACTTTTTTGCTTCATCTTTTGCAACGATTAACTTCTGCCATTGATTCACCCATCCCACAGCTAGCTCTTGAGGCAGGCGGGATGAGGCATCGTTGGCTTCCCTCTCTCACCTTGTTTTGCAGTTTTCATGTGTTTCATTTTTGCAATGTCCTGACCCTTCATCCTGACTTTTTAATATCTAAATCGTCACACAATCAAGGCCTGAAATGATAAACCCTGAAAGCACATATTCTGCCCTTTTGTAAATGAAACATCCAGAACAGCTCACCACTCCTAAAGTGTTAATTCAAGGTTTTGCCACTTTCTGTGGATTAATATTTTGCTGTACACCTCCTCTGTATGCAACAGGTTCCCCTTTTCTTTTCAGATTTTCCTCTGGTCCTGTTGCGGAACCTGCGTCATCCCGTCTACCTACTGGTGGTGTTGGCTCAGGTCAACCTCTCTGCCATGGTTGCTGGTTTAGCAACGTTCATGGGGAAGTTCCTGGAGAGGCAGTTCTCCCTCACGGCGTCCTTGGCCAACATGATCATCGGTAAGCATTGCTGTCAAGGCTTGCCAGCTTTTGAGCACCTCTAAGAAAACAATCTAGACATTACTAAGAAACACCTCTTCCTCTGGAACTGCCAGTCTCCTTCCATTACCTACAGACAGATGTGGCACAAGGTCCTTGCCCATATGATTTCTCAGCTACTACCTACTTTCCTTCCTTTACATTGCAGCCTGAGCTTGCTAGAATAAAATCTTTTAAGACCTGGAGAAATGTTATCTAAAGCTGTTCACTATAATCAAGGAGAGGAAACCAACTCATTGCATCAAGGGAGCAAAGAAACATCAGATATGAATTGTGCATGTTTCTTTAACAGGGATTACTTTACATTGATTATTGGGTTAAGGGTCTTTAAAAAAGTAGATAGTAAATAAAATTAAAAACTGCAGAAACATATGCATTCATTTTGAAGACACTTTGCAGCAAGAGACCAGTCAGGCTGGTGTACTGATTGTGCCTAAACTCTTCAAAATGTTTGCTATAGTCAGACTAATTGCTTACAACGGTTGGGCTAATTGCTTGCTGTTGGTATTGTTGTGAAGGAAAGAAATAAGTGTTAAGCAGGATATGTTCTCATGAGATCAGACTGCTTTTGCTGGTATTTTAATATCCAGAATGTCCTGCACAGGACTGAGGTCTCCCTGTGCGAGCTTGTCATGGTAATAAAAATATGAAGAATAAAGCCCTACTCTTACAATCAGTTGGAGAGTTCAGAGATCTAGGCAGAGAAGTATTTTAAATATATTTTTGAACAAAGAGCATGCATCCTCAGAGGAAGAGTCTTCTGAAGTCTGCAACAAATAAATCAGAAGAAAGTGAGCAGAGCAGACTGGCAAATCCAGCAACCCAGGCTAAATACAGGCAGAAAGGTTAAATGCTGAAGCAGTAGTGTCCTCCACTGATGTGCCCTGCTGAGTTGTTCCCAGGCTTGATTTACCCGCTCTGTTAAAGAGGTGCACAGTATTTCTTGCACAAATTTATCTACCTTTTGTTCCCAGCTACTGAATCTTGCTTTGCCTTTTCCTGTATAGATCAAAAAGCTTTTTGGAAATCCCTTCCTCGTATGGGTATTTATGGGCTGAAAGCAACGTCCCTGTTGATTCTTTGTTGAATTAAACAGATTGCACTCTTTGGCATCCCATTGTAAGGTGGGTTTTGCAAAACTCCAAGTCTGTCATGGAAACCTTCACAGTTTTGTAATGATGACAACAGAAGTGGGCACATTACTGCATTATGCAGAAATTAAATATCCTCTCCAGGTTCCATTGTTATTTTCGCCTGATTACACTGAAAAATCACATTTGCTGGATTAAGCATAGCTTTTCACTGGTCCCTGTGTCTTCCATGCACAGGTACCTAAGACAGCCAGTTTGCTGTAGGGTCCCACTGTTTTTGCAAAATTGCTCTTTCTTAGCATTATTCCACCAGTGCCTGCAAAAACCTTGGTCCCCTCCAGATCACCAGTGCTGAAAAACAGGAATCCAACAACAAATCCTCTTGGGCCTTCGCTGTAGTGAAGGGACTGATACGGCTCGGAGGATGGAAAACAAGGACCTGCCTTTCCCCAGGTGCTGTGAACATCCCTGGGGCGATGGTCGGCATCGTGGTGGGTGGTGCCATCCTGAAGCGGTTCCAGATGTCCCTGAGGCAATGCAGCGCCATGTGCGTCCTTGGCATGTTCCTCTGCCTGCTCTTGGCTTTCCCCCTCCTCTTCCTCGGCTGCCCCACGCAGAAGGTCGCGGGCATTACCTACAGCGAGAGGTACCGACAGCTCCAGCTAGGCTGGGCACGGGTGGGTGATTCCCAGGGCTGTGGGTACCCCCCATCCCCAGCTGCACTCCTTGGGGTGGAGGTGGAAGTTAAGCAGAATATGCGGAAATGGGTTTATTCCCTCTTGAGAAACAGTTAATGATAAAATAAGGCTAGAAATCAATGCTTTTGTGAATAAACAGTGAATCAGCTGTGTCCTTCCTCCTTCTAACTTCATTGACTCGTGGTGAAACCCGAAGTGAACATCTTTTTGGCACAAAGAGCACAAGATTAAAATTTCATGTTGGAAAGTGCGGCGTGTTACTCAGAGGCAAATAATTTGGGCAGGGGCCAGCCCTGGGATCACACCTTCAAAGCTGTGGCTGCTTTCCTACACAGCTAAACGCAGGCAGGACCTTGTCTTCCCTCAAGGCTTGATCCAAGTTGCTGTAAATTCACATGTTCAGCATCCTGTGGTCTTCATGGAAGCTGGTCCGAGCCCTCAGTGGGAAGCTCACCACCTCCCACAGCGTGGTGTTGCAAATATCCCAAGACCCCATGTCTGGGGCCAAATATGAAGGAAGTGGGTTCCTCCCTTGACCATTTGTGGTCAGGATGCTTTGCCCAGGCATAGCAAAGGCTTGGGGGGTTATAGTGGAATTTCAGTGGGTCCTCATTTATGTATGGGGAAGGTTTTGTTAAGCAATCAAGTGTTTCTTTACTAATCTCAAGATATATGTAGTATATTTTCTATATAAGATGCGTATTAATGATGCTCAATACCATGCATTAATATTTTCTTCCTGCTGTAGCTCTGAATTTGGACACCACGCCTTGGAGTGTAACCTCCAGTGTAACTGCCCTGAGAAAGCCTATAACCCCATCTGTGGCTCTAACGCTATTGAATACATCTCACCCTGTTCCGCCGGCTGCAGCATCGTAAATATCAATGCAGACAACTCGGTCCTGGTGAGTCATGCCCACTGCGCTAGTGTCCTGGCTTGGGATGGCTAATGAGGGATGACCAATGCAGAGCTTACGTCTGGCAATTAGGTTTTCTGATGTTCGTTAGTGTTGGACAAGCCCTGCATGACCCTGTGGGATGAGCAGGGGAGGGTTGAGAACGTCCCAGGAAAACCCCGTGTAGATGGTGTCTCTTAGCACTCTCCAGTATAACACAGCCCTTTGCCAGTACGGATCCTTGGCCAAGGCAGCAACAAGAAACCTTTTAGGCATCCAGCCTGTTAGGATGTCATGGTGTCCTTCCTCATCCGCTGCTCCACCCCAGGTCAGGGTTTGCTCCACAAACCCTGTCTTCAGTATCTCCCATACTACCCAGCAGCTGGAGCAGATGATGCAAGGACCTTCTGCTTTCCCTTCACCCCTAAACGATGATGACCAACAAGGTCACCTTTCTTAGCTGTGTTTCTTGTGGCGGGACAGGAGGATGTGTAGTATGGGAAGGGCTAATCATAACACCTAGCATGACCCCAAGTCCATGGATGCCTTTTGTACACCAGGGATGCTTTCTCCATGGGGTGAGTCAGCCCACGTCCAGGCTCCTGCTGTGAATTGCCCCATCTGTGTTCCTTGAATAGGGACCTACGGAAACCAGGCACCCAATTTAGGCATCACATGCCCAAAGTTCTCTGAAACTGGAAGTCCGAGTGTTTCCATTTAGCAGGGTTGTGAAGGCAAAATATCAATGCAGGTGGTAGACATCTTCACATACCTAGATGTCTTGCAGCAGGTATCACCCAGACTGCTCACCCAACAGCATTTGCTTGGACTTGACCTAAAATACTGCTCAGAATTAATGAATTATTTATGAATTATTTATAAATTATAATGAATAAATTATTTATTTATTTTTCCGGAAGCAAAATGCAAACCTGCAATTGGTCCAAACTGCCCTTCTGCAGACTGGGGGGGGCGAATACCAGCTGAAAATGCTCAACTGGTGCCTACAGTTGTAGAAGCAGCCTGGGTGTTTCCGTCATATAACATGCTTTAGTTATGCTACATCTATAGGTTGTGTATAGGGATGAAGAGAGGGAAGGTAAGTCCTGCTTTTGGGGGCTCAGGGAGCAACTCTGTATGCTCTGGGCAAGCCAAGCCTGGAGGGACATTGCACAGTACACATAGCACTGACATTTAGCAGACCTTCACTGCATGCTCTAGGAGGGCCTCGTTAGAGCAATGTTATTCCACCTTTCAGCCTGCAGATTTGCTGTTTAAAAAGTCATAATCAAGTTGCAGTGTGCATCCTCGCCATAAGTACCAGTTGTCAAGCCAAGTGTCTGCATGAGAGGATAATTTAGTGGGAGAGTCCTTATGCGGGGGCTAGAGAAATGGGGTTTGCTCTTGGCTCTCCCTTGATTTGCAGACCTGGCAGGGTTATTTTGCTTCCATCTGCTTCTCTCTCCTCTGCTGCTCCCCACCTGTCACCAAAACCCCAGTAGGACTGAGTTTTCCCAGTGCCAATTGTCTGTTGGGACTCCAGGCAATACAGTTCAACAAATAAAGAGTAAGGAAATCTTTGCCAATTCAAATACCTATCTGAAAAATGTTAGCAATCCATATAGGGTGAGTAGTTTTCTGCTGTGTTCTTGGCACAGGATACAATGGCAGCATGGGACTGTCTGGGCACTTTTTAGCAGCATTTTGTTAATTAACAACACTTCACTTTACTATGTTTTCTGCCAGAGCTTAGTCCCAAATGTGCTTTTCTGCATCCCTGTGCCTGCCTTTTGTACAGCAGATCCTTTTCAACTGCTTCTTCCTCCTCAAAGATGACTCCAGCCCTTTAACATCCCGTGCTCCTGAACGTGACCCACACCTGCATTCATTATATGTATTATTATGTGTAGCCACAAGCTACAACAAAATCAGGTCTCCCTTGATGGTGCCATGCAAACGCTACTTGGTAAAGCCAGCATAAGCTCTTCCTTTAGCGCTGAGATAATTTGCTGAATCTTCTTTCCACCTACTGACGCATCTTGACGAAATTTGTGTGAGAGCTTCTTCCACATAGGGACTGTATCTCAATATGTTGTTAAAAATGCCAAGCCATGTGCCAGCATGTAGTAGCTGGAGCACATTGCATCGCCCTGGGATGGGAGGTTCATGGCACACAGTGATGTGGCTACAGATGCTGAGCCTTTGCTCCTTTTTGCTCCTTTATCATGCTGGACTAGGAGCTGAGCTCAGATGTCCGCAGAGCAGCCTCAGTCCCTCTCTGGTTTGGGGTATTACCTGTTGCAGGAAAGGAAAAAAGAAATGATTGCATTTTACAGCATTCTTCTGGCTCCTGCTTTCTCTGCTATATTACACTTTTCTTACCATTTTCAGCATCTCTTTGCCAGTGCAGGGATGTGTGGTACTCACTGCCTACTGCTTTCCATGTCCCAAATGCCTGGGTTGCTAGAAACACTCATGGTGTGCAAGAAAACCTACAATTTTGTGCTCAGCTTTGCTGCAGCCCTTCCAGAGGAGGCTTGCACAGTGTGAGCTTGATTTTAACACTCTCACTTGAAAGCTCTTCTACACTGAAAGCGATTTGCTCTTTGCATTGCCTGATGTTCACAAATTTCATGGGCAACAGAAGGAAGGACCCTGCCAACTTTGCAGGACCTTGCAGTGACAGCCTTTTAGTGCTTTGCTACTTGTTCGGGTCCAGCGTGACTTGTTGAAGTGGGGTGGCCACAGGGGCTCCCCCAGGACTGTGGGAATCTCCGTGCCACGGGGCTCCTGGGTTTCTGAACCCCGCTCTGCTCTCATCGTGCATGGCCACGGATAGGAGCAGGGACATCCCTCTACTGCCAGCCAGGTTGGATCTGAGCTGGCCAGCACACACCCCAAAAACTTAGGGTACCAGCAGGTCCCAGACGGGGAAAAAAAGAAGAAATAAGACAGCATCAGGCAGAGTTTGATGTGAGCAGCTTTCTCTCTTAAGAAAACAATTGCTGAACGGTACTGGTGGGGATGATTGACGCACAGTCCTGAAAAGCCTGGAGCTGGCCGTGTGCCACCCAGCAGCCCGTCCTTGCCCAGAAACCACAGCCCCGGTTTCAGGGCTGCTCTCGGTTATTCTCCGCTCCCCGCTTCGCCGGGTGCTTCTTCCCAGCCCTTGTGCTGCGTCAGCCTCGTGGCACTGCTGCCTGGATGATGCATGTCAGAGAGACGGGCCACCGGTGGCTTTGTGGCTTGTCCCCATTGCTCGGAGGTTTTTGCAGCTGGGGTCTTGCTCCCTGCTCTAAAATCCTCTGAGGTTTTGAGCGAAAGGAGCAGAGCCCTGCCTTGTGCCTCCATTGCGTGCACCTCCAGCCCTTTCTCTCCATTTGGCTTTGTGCGAGGCCCCTCAATGTCACGACTCAGATTCTCTGTAAAAGGTGGTGGTCGCACAGATCAAGCGAGTTTTAATTTAACTAATTGCATTTTTGTTAACTGCTTTGGCCCAAATTCATCTCGGCTATCGTAGGCACTTATCTGTGGTGGGTCCTCTGGAGACCCACCTCTCCCTCCATGACTGCAAAAGGAACCCAGATGATGAGTTTAGTTTAGTTCATTTCAGATGGCTGAAGAAGATAAATCCCAGTCTTAATTTAAAATGTTAAATCCTCTTTCCTAGAGGTGGGAGGAGGGATTGTGTCCCCTTTCATCCCAGATCTCCCCTTGTGTTCTCAGCCGGGAGGAGTTCCTTGTGGGACTCTTTTATGGTTAGCAGCCATGCCATTTCCCCAGGCAGTGATGTGGGAATGGGGAGTTGGGAGACCCTCGTCTGCTCCTGCCTCTGGGATCACCCTTCTGCAAACTGCCATCCCACTGTGAATCTGTCCCTCTCTGGCAGCAATAAGATCATGCTCATTTTATTTAAAGGTCTCTTCCAAAAAAAAAAAAAGAGGTTTCTTGTTTAAACAAAAGAGAATTTTGACTAAAATCTGGAGAAAAAGAAAAAATCCATATCCCTCGCCCCGGGGCATCTTTCCTTTGCTAATGCTGTGCCAGTTATTTATGACCCTCTCTGAAAGGTGAGGTTCTGCATTTTCCCCTAGCAGGTGTTTTCTGATTTAATACTCCCCTGAGCTTGGGCTCCGGCTTTGATTGCCAGCTCTGCTCTACATGTAGCCCCTGGGTGAAGGGTCTCACAGCAGGAGACAAGCTGGGTGCAGGTGATGGAGCCCAGGCTGCTCCCCTGGAGATTTCCTCCAAAAGATATAATACAGGCGAGTAAGCTCACATCAGGCTTGAATGTTTTATCAGCTGCGGGTGAGACTTTTCCATGCCAAGAGTCCAGATTTACACAGGATGCCAAAGCATTCAGCTGGCAAACGATGACATTGAAATAAATCTGTGTGTAAGCATCTGCAGTGCACAACAGGCATGAAACACAGGACTGGAAGCACAAGCATAGAAGGATTGCTACTGGGTCTCACACCAACGAGGCAAGGATGCGTCTGGGTTGGGAGCACTTCCAGGTGTCTCTGGAAGCACAGAGAGATGAACCAAGGTACCGCTGCAGATGAACCAAGCTACCGCAGCAGTCCCAGCTTCCCCATCAGCTGTGTGTGCTCACCTGTGTGACATCTAACGATGCCCGTGGGACCTGGTGGGACCGGGACCTCCTTTCAGAGATGGCAGTATGTTGGAGGCTAGAAGTGGGGATGGGAATATGTGTTTCCTCATCCACTCAGTCTGTTATCCCCAGCCAGCTTCATTGTATATGTTTCTTTTTTTTTTTTTCCCTGCTCCCCGAAGTGTTGAGTGCTAATTACTGCTAATTATTTACAGACAAAACCTAAACACCCTCCCTGCCTCTGACAGCTGGCAGCTATCCCTGGTATCTCCATAGCCTTGAGCAGATGAGCAGCCTCTGGGTTTTCTCTCCTCTTTGCAGAACTACACCAACTGCAGCTGCATCTCCGAAAATGGGCTCGCGGGGTTCGCCAAGCCCGGGACCTGCGGCACCGGCTGCTCCCACCTCTTCCTGCCCTTTGTGGTTCTGTCTTGCCTGGCGGGGATCCTTGCCAGCACGTCCCACACGCCGTCCTTCATGCTCATCCTCAGGTGAGCAGATTGGGTTGGTGTTGTGTTAAACGGTAAAGAAGTTTGGCAGAAAATAAACCTCCTTGCATTCCAGCTTGTCCTCAGATATCAGAGGGGCTGGGGGTGGCTACGTTTAGTTTCTGAGTAATGTCCAGTTCAACACTGTAAGTCCGATCGTGTTCTATATATATCGAACTACCACGACTACGGATGCAAAAATAGCGTAATACACTTTCAATCTAGTCACGTTCAGCGAACTATCATGGCCAGATTTAAGAAGTTTGGTTGCATTCAATGAACTATCATGGCTAGATTTTAATGAACAGTACAGTTTATTAAAGCAACAGAAGTACAGATTCATTTGGATTGCTGGTGATAAATACACTGTCTAAAAATCACGTGCAAGTAGCAAGAATACAGTTGACTACAAGCATGCTAAATTATAGAAAAACTCGATAGAGATTTCTAAGTTTCCTGGGGAACCACTCGGTATAACCAAGGGTTCGAATCTTACCCAATAGGCATCCCTATGGGGGGGAAGAGAGGTTCAGCCCGTCGACTGATCCCAGAAGTCAGCAGTGTCCTCCTGACTTGTCTATGATGGCATCTTCCCTAGCATTCTTCCTCTCTTAAGCCCTTTTATACTATTTTCTTATTTTTAGGTGGAGCTTGAGTGACTCTAGTTATACATACCCATGATATAAAATCTCCTCGCTTTACTTTTAAAGGTATATGCTAGAGAAAATTCAGAGCACATGCTCAGTGAGGGGTGGTAGCACCTTGAAGGCAGGTAGCCTTTGCGATCGAGGTGTGTTTTGGTATTGTAATGAAATTATAATGAACAAAGTTCACCCAGGGGACATGATTTTGCATGTGACTACTCCAGAACTGCGCATTTACTTATGATATAAATCAGAAGTAAGGCTATAGCGTTGACAGAACCCCATTGTTTCACCTCCTTGCCTCAGTGGATTTAATGCAGGGACCTTCCATTCTTGTTCCAGTAGTTCCAGTTCCCCATCCCTGTGGTGATATCACAGAGCCTGGCTGTGGTATTTCCACTTTACTCCACCCTCCGTATTGTTTCTCTTAGAGTCAGCATACCAAGCTCCCCTGGCATTGCTAACATCTACGGTTGCAGGTTATGTTGCTTAGGGAATTATTATGGAACAGATTTCATGTATATCCACTGCATTCCACCCTGGAGGTTCACCTTCCCTTAAGAGGGGGACATATCAATGTCACCTCCAGCAATTATTCCGCTGTTGGCCGTGGTCTCGGTGCAACCAGAAAAGGCATCCAGAGGTGGCGTTTGGAAAACCAAGGGGCCCTTGAATGGAGGAGGAAGGTTTTCTCCAGCTGAGGGACTGGAGGGTTAAGTCAGCCCTGTATTGTACCTGATGCCCAGCTCGTCCTGTTGCTTTTACATAGGTTTTGCATGTGTTGGTGCAGGGAATGGAGAACAGGGCTTCCCTGCTCCTGTCATCTGGCAGTGCATGCGGTTGTCCATCTTGTAGGCTATGTCTGGCTCGGGAGCAGGCTGTGCTTTGTTAGTAAAGACCTGCCATGGCTGAGCAGGACAGAAACATCGGGTATCTAGTCTCAAATGTTGAAGCAGGGGAGACCTTCAGGACTTGCTCCTTAAGACCCGGCACTAACAGAGCTCCTGCTGCCCTAACACTACAAAGGCTTTCCCAAGGTCTCTTTGGCTGTTCCTGCTGATCCCTGCAGAGTTAAGCAGCAAGTGGAGATTTCAGGCTGCTGGAGGCTTCATCATGGAACCACCAGTGCTGCATGGCCAATTGCTCTTGCAGGCAATGTGGTGTTCACCAACAGGCTCAGGCAAGGAGCAGGCGGTGGGTGCGTGGGTGTCACGCCATGCCAGGCCCCCACGCCACCTCCACCCACCAACAGGGCTCTGGGGCTCACTGGAACCCCACGTTGCCCTCAGCACCCCCCATTCCTGGTCTCAGCACAACCTTCAGATCCAACAGCCGTCCTGTTCCTTCTCCCCACCCACGGCTGATACCTCAGTAATGAGACGCACCATTAACTCAGCATTAATTTAGCACGGCAGTACTGTGGCACTTTTTGACGCAGCTCTGTGTTAAGAAGTTTAATTATCTTCCTTCCTTCTGATGGATCTCGCTTGAGTACAGCCTCCCTTCCCAGTGCAGAGAAGCAATTAGGACTCTAGTTTCCCACACCCTTGGAAAGGTGCCTGCGGGGCAGGCAGCGGCAGGCTGGAGCCAGCCCCAACACGAGCCCCAGGCTGGTGGGGCTGGAGCCTGGGATGGGCAGGAGAGACTGAGGCTGTGCTGCGGGAGAGAGGAAAGCCATGGGGCAATCTCTGTGTTGGTCTATAAATGATGTTTCCAAGCACATTTCTGTGGTCAAAGCACTCCAAACAGTTGCTTTTTTAGGGAAAAGCTGTGGTCAAAACCTGTTTTTACCTTGCCTCCCAGGCGTTATTAAATCACGTTTTATGCCACGAATGAGCTATGTGTGCATCAGGCAGTCAGAGAGGAAAGGGAAGCTGAATTCCCTGAGGTGTGCTGACCTGGGGGTCCTCTGCCACCCAGTCCTCTCCCATGTGTGACCCCAGCAGGAACCACAGCCTGAAATATTTATTTCAGAAAACTGGGGTACCACCAAAATATACACTGGGGCATCCCACCTCAAAAAAAAGCCACTTCCTCAACAGGTAAATCGCTTTTCTCTTTCAGTTACAAAAAGCATCCCTTGTATTGCTTGTGTTTGGCAGAGCCAGCAGCTATATTGGTTTCTGTTTGTATTTTACTCATACAGATTCTTTAAATTAAAAGCAAAAATACCTAGCTGAGCTCCTCCCTGTCTCTTACGGAGTTTGGTAGGTTCTTCAGGCCAAAAAGGCTGTGGAAAGCTTATAGCCCTAATGAATGAAACTTCATCATTTTTGCTGATGTAAACGGGAACTGCCTGGGGCCCTTGGTGGTTGGGTTGAAGGATGACTTTTTGGGTGAGATGCTGTAAGCTTCGTGCAATGCCAGGAAGGGAAACATCCATCTTTGCAGAAATGCCAGCGGGCACACTTTCCATTTTGTTTTTCAGGAGCATCCAGCCTGAAGACAAATCGTTTGCGGTTGGGATACAGTTCATGTTGCTGAGAGTTTTAGGTAAATTAAAACGTGTTGAAATGCCATCCTGGAAAATCACGGCAACGTGGGGATTCATGAGGATTTCATCCCTGAGCAGCCCCAGGGCTACAGAAGTGCTGTTTATTCAGAGATTCAGACTGACCAAAGCCTGTCCTAAGCCAGGGAAAGATGCTGCTTTGCAGGGTCTGGGGGGGCTGCATGTGGTGGGGAGGGGAACAAGGCATCTCTGTGGGGGTACATCTATGCGGCTAAATAAAAGAGGGCAGGAAATACATTTAGGTCCAGGAGGACAGCCCTTGGCTATGTGCAAATACTGCCATGTTCGCCTCCAGCGTATCAGGGTGGCTGCAAACCACGTCCTGTGATCCCGCTAGTTATTTTTCCTATGGTGAAAATTCATGTTCACCTGGAGGCCCTGAGAACATGCCACGGCAGTCGTGGGAAGGAGCGTATATGCACAATGCATGAAGGAGGTGAGCATCATTCCTGGGATGAGCGATGGTCCCTTATCAAAGAGAGAAAGGACCATCTTGCATCTTGGTAGGGTGCAAACACACAGACAGCCCTTGGCGTGCTGTGCAGGACCAGTGGCTTCATGGGCCACAGCAAAGACGACCATCCCCAGCCCCTTTCCACTCCCTTAGCACATGGGAAAGTAGCCAGGGTTGGGTCTGTCCCAGCAGAGGCACTCCCATACCATAACAAAGCCCCCTCTGACCCTCTGCTTCCAGCGTGGATGCCGGGCCCCGTTCTGTACGGCAGCGCCATTGACACGACCTGCATCTTCTGGGAGAAGAAGTGCGACAGGAAGGCAGCCTGCAGATACTACGACAATAACCTCTTCAGGCAAAGGTAGGGATGAGCGGTCAGGATAAGGGCTGAGGGTGCAGAGGGAAATCCAGGGGGAACGTGGCATCAGGCCACCTCCGACATGGGATAAGTTGTTGTATATGCCATGGTAAGCAAACAGGGACACTCGCGTCCTCCTGGCCCGTGCGGACTCTCAGCAGTGCCCAGGAATGGTTTGGAAAGTCATTGGCACAAGCCAAAACCCTGCCAAGGACCATGCTAACTTGCTGCTATAGACCACAGAGGTACACTTCCAGAAGCACTCCCTGCATTATAGTGAGAACAATTGTTCACCAGACAAACCTCCCCAGGGACATGGTAGAGTCCTCATCACTGAAGATTTTCAAGATGTGAGTGGACAAAATGCTAGATAATCTCATCTAGGCTCCCTTTCCCATGAAATGTTGGGCCAGATGATCTTCTGAGGTCTCTTCCAACCTGGGCTGTTGTGTGATGCTATGATTACTCATTTTACCAGCATCGCACAAGCAGCCTGTCCTGATGCCTTCTGCGTGGAGGTAATGCAGCAGCAGGGGTGACCCCAGCCTCAAAGCTGCCTGTGAGGTGGTGCAGGGTCCATGCAGGGTGCCTTGCACCCAGGGGTTCCTCTTCCAACAGAATGGCCCAGCTCAACAAGCAGAAGACACCAAATCCAGCCTGGGCACTGTGGGGAGGCTGGAAGGCAGCTGTAGGTGGTCTTCCATCCCCACTGCAAATTCATCATTGTTGAATGACTCACTGACCAGTAGCTGCAGCAAGTCCTATTCACCTTCAACCCCAAGATATGTTTTGATATGCCTCCTTCTTACCAGGAGGTATGATCTCTCTAAAGTAACACCAAAGAGAAGTGCATCTTGATAGCTACTCCTCCTCTTTCTGCCCCCCTTCTCAGGACTCAGGCTTGCAGCAGTTGCTTGCCCACTGCTGAATGTGACCGAGGAGCCCATCCCCATGTTCGGTGTCTGCTGGGTGCCTGGGGACATTGGGTGTTGGTGCTGGGCGCACATAGGAACACCCTTGCTACCCTGATTTATTGTGTTTCCACACCACAGGTATCTTGGTCTCCAGTTTTTCTTTGAGGTGGGTGCTTTCCTGTGCTTCGTGACCGTGTATGTGATTCTCAGACGGCAGGAGAGGGAAGCCAGCAATGCAGCAGAGACAAAGGCAGACCCAGAGAAGGAGAAACTGGCAGGAAACTCCATAAAGGTCCCAGAATCCAAAGTGTGACACCAAAAATGTGAATTGCGATCCGTATCCGGGGAAGTGAAGCCATGTGAATCACCCAACACTTGAACTGTGAAGGATGGATGCTTGGAGTCATGGACGATGGGGCTGCTTCCTAATCTTCTGGGTGGGATGTACTACTTCTGTACTGCTGTGAGAGTCTGTCCATACGCTGTTCTACGCCTCCTCCTCCACCTCAATGGTGCAGCTTGCTCCTTCACGTGGATTAGTCCACACACATTAACCTTTGGACACTGAAGTCTTCTGGATTTATGTCCTCCAAAGCATTTGTTCCTGCTGACAGTCTCAGTAATGCCAGCACTGAGCTTTAACCATATAGCTGAAGGGTTTTGTGGTTTTTTGTAATAAATAATTTTTAAGAAATGGGTTTGTACTGAACCCATACATCTCCATGAATGATGGTCTGTCCTTGCCCCCAAAATGTCACTTGTGCTCATTCCTTTTGCTCTCATGGTGTTAGATGGTCTCTCTTCCTTGAAGGCTTCATCCAGCTCCAGCTGACATTGATGGGATTTTTGTCCCAGGCTGTGGACCGTTGCAAGGACCGACTCACGTGCTTCACCCAGCTGCTGTGTAGATGCTGCTTTGGTGGTGAGGGGCAGGGATGAGGATGCTGGGGAGGGGAGGACATCAAAAGGAACTGCAGGTCCAGCCCAGGAGAGAAATTCCAATACCTGCAGACTTGTAGCGCTTTGGCAACATGGCCACATTTTGCAGCAATAATAATAATAAATCTTATTTTTGCATTATCAGTACTTGTCCCAGGGATGCAGGACCAGAAAGGAAGATTGAACCCAGCCCTCTTGCAGACTGGGCAGAGCTCGTGACTAAGCCATTTGACCACAGAGCCAAACAGCTTTGCTGTGCTCCTTGAAGGGGTTACTGTCAGATGCAGCTGTAATTATGGGGTGAAAGTTGAGTCTGGTGTTATTTTGGTGCAGCTGCCTCTTTTTTCTGCATTCTTCCCATCTCAGGGCTCCTTTCCACCCAAACACAAATTGTGTTGCTGGTCTCATACCATCAGTTTCCAACCACAGACCATTGGGTAACTTGTAATTTTTGGCTCCAGAATGGAATTCAGTAGAGAAACCAAAACTTCTAAGTTCAGCCCAAATATGCAGAGTAGAAAAGAAATACACAGTGAAGAACATTCATTAACTCCTCACACCCTGACAAATATCCTATGGTAAGATCTGGGGTGTGTAGAGATGTACGGTGATGGAGGGTGGAAAGGCCAGTGGTTAAGTGGCTGGTTTAGATATTTCACCAGACTGTTTGCCCAGCCATTTTGAGACCCAATTAACATACTTCAAAGTGAGACACTAATTTTATTTTATTTTTTTAGGGGGGTATTTTTGCATAGTTTTTGTGCAGTGCCTTTTGTTCATTGAGGAGATGGTTAAGAGAGTCTACAGCCCTGTTCACAGGTACCTATACACAGAAGTGACTTATGCCTCAAAAGAAGGTGTTGGAAGACAGCCCTGAGACTGGATGCTGAAGAGATGTAGGTGGACCCCTTCAAGGGAGGATGGGTAGCATATGCTCACCATACCAAAAATCTGGGGGAGTTTTGCACTATTCTTGGTTTTCAAGCCATGACTAGGTAGCATCTGTTTCTAAACCAGACTGTTAGCAGGTGTGGAATAGGAATGAGGTTCTTTGGACAGGAGTAGGGAAGAGACAGTCCACGATGTTCACAGTTGTCCCTCCAGCTCTTGGCAGCCCATAAATTTGTGGCATCTGGCGGAGAAGAAGGTTCTTTCCTGGCTAAGCACAAGCCCTCGGCTCACAGACGGTTTCCTGCCTTGTTCAGCACAACCTCAAGTTGCTCCAGGGTGCTTTCCAAACCACAACAAACTAATAACAACACAATTCATTTTGTATGGCGTGAAAAGTCGAGACCTGCAATATGCTTTGCCAGGAATACCCCTGGATGGGGTTGCACAATGACTTTATAAAGTCAGAAAGGCTGCACCTCCGTACCATTAGGACAGCTGACTTCAGGTGGGGACCAGACCATGCTCGAGCACCAGAGCAGCACAGCCTGGCTGGTGGCCACTGCACAGGTCCAAGGAGTCCTGGGCTCTGTGTTTTGGTCTGCCAGTGCAATCCTTCTGCAAAATCGCTGCCGACCCTTTGCTCATCCTGTGCTGCTGGGTCTGCCATGCCGGGCTGTTGGGCAGTGGTGGGGACGGGCTCAGGGGGGTAGCTGTGCTCTCGCAAAGCAGACAGCATAGCACTAGACTTCTCCTGTTACAAGTCAGAGGGAGACCCTCAGAGGCATGACCGTGCAGCCTTTCTGGAAGCCCTCCAGACTGCATCAGCTGTTTCTTAATCCTCTTGATTACCGAAGCAGTGGTGCTGCTTATAGAAAGGAGGAGAAAAGAGGAAAAAAAACCCTTACACAGCAATTTGTCTTGTGAGTTTGTTCACAAACGGCATCATGCAAAAATAAACAGCGAGTTCAATTACCTCCCTTGGATTCACAGTGCTATTTCAGGCAGCAGGCAGGCTGCACCATCCCTTGGCCATCTGACTGGACTGATGGCCAGGTCTGCTGGGCTCATGATGGATGCAGAAGGAACCCGCAGAATGGCCTGGCCAGCTCACTCCCAACACGTCCTGTTCTCACGGCTGGCCTCAGGACTCTACATCCATTTTCCACTTGGAAAACTTCGAACACATCACACAGAGATTTTTCTCAGGCAATGCACAAGCTGGTACAGCCTGAATTCTTCCTTTCCTTGTTACCCCTCCAGCAGAAGAGAGTTCCCTGTGGGTAAGCATCCTAGGCAATTGCAAACAGTGTGTCTTAGCTTTGTGGCCAGCTATAGGCCTGTTATTATGCTTTTGCTGTGGTAATTGCCATTAATTTGGGCTGGAGTTTCTATAAAGAGAAATAAAACCACTTTTTCCCCTTCCCCTCCTCTGTACTCTTTAAGAACACTGTTGAAAGGGACTGGCTTGCAAGAGAAGATTAAAAAGAGGTAGTTTGGAAAGGCTGGCTCCCACTGTCAGCAGGGAGGAAGATAAAAACCAGGAAAAATGAAAAGGTTGTCAGCACCAAGGTAGGAGGAGGAGTGTTTGATGGAGAGCAAGGGGCAGGCAGGTAGGAGGATTGCAAAAAAAGGAAGCAAAAGAAGCAAAGGAAGGTGTAGCATCAGCAAAATCCACCCTGTGCTGTTATGCTTTGCCAGGTTTTCCCCAGAGGAAATATTCCCCTGGAGATAGCTTAAAATAGATTTTTACAAAGCACTTAAGGATATACCTTAGGCAACAGCCATAAATTGCATAGGGGAGGTTAACATGAGTCAGTCCAGCTGGGCCATAACTCCATTGACTTTGTTCAGTCTTGCTCCTTTGTGCTCCGGAAAGCTAAAGGAGATAACCTACAGCAATGCAGGTATAGGAAAGACGTCCAGACCAGGAACTGAATGCACTGGATGTTTCTGTGCAGCACTTTGTAGTACCAGGGGTCACAGACCTGAAGACAGAACAGTGCCTTTAGGGCTGGTGAGAATTGCACAGGGTCAACAGGATGAATTAAAACAGGAGGGAAGGCTATTTCCACAACTACAAGAAGGCTTTGCAAGGTGCAAGGAGGTTGGGTGGGTGGCACCAGTTCCAGCAAAGGCAGCAAGCTGGTTAGCAGAGACAGATAGCTCTGCAGGAAGATATCTCCAAGGCTGGGAGCTGCTTTTGTGCAGAGTTATCACTTTTGAATCACCCTGTTCATGTCAGTCCCTTGCGAATTCATCTGTGGTCTACAGCATCTTTTCATCATATGCTGACACTCTTTATACATATGGTTTTAATGTGGTGGTGGTGGCTGGTCTCCAGTACCATGCAGCCTCCAGTTTAAGCAGTCACTAAATATAGCATTGTAGGAGACCCTCAAGAGCTCAACTGTCGTGTCTTGAGGGTCAGGATCACAGGTACCTCTGAAGGTCATCTAGTCAGCAACACCATCACCAACACTAGATGAAGGCAGCTGTGACTTTGGCCTGACCTAGAAAAACCTCCAAGGATGGAGAGGCCACAGCCTCCCTGGTGCCAAGGCTGCACCACCCTTCTGGTGAAAAATGCTTTTCCTAGTGTCCAGCCTGAACAGCCCAAACCACATCTTGTGGCTGTTGCCCCTTGTCATGCTGTCTGCTGTGGCTGAAAAGAGTTTAGATCCATTCTTTCTACCCTTGAGGTGGCTGTAGGGTGGTGTTAGATCACCCTTAGCATCCTTTTGGGTAGACTAAACAAACCAGTTCCCTCAACCTCTTCCCATTGACCATGTGCCCCAGGTCGTCCCCAGGCACTCTCCACTTTATCCCCATCCTTCTTGAACTGGGGAGCCCAAAACTTCACACTACATCCCAGTTGTGGGCTCACCAGGACTGAGTATAGGGGATAAAAACATTCCTCAAGATCCTGCTAATGCTGGCCAGCACGTGGTTTGCCTTTCTCATGATGAGAGTGCTCTGATGGCCTAATTTCAACTCAGTGTGCACTGTAATCCTTTTCAGTGGGTCCCTACTCACCCAGGCAGTTCCCAGCCTGTACGGGTGCGTGGGTTTATTTTGTCGCAGGTGCAAAGTACCTCACACCTGATGAACTTCCCAGAGGTTTCTGTTGACCCAACCATGAAGTTTCTCAAGGACCCTTTGGATTGAAGCTGTCGCATTCATCATGTCACCTCATCTAATTTAGTAACTCCTTCAGACTTGCTGAGATGCATTCTGTCTCATCATATATGTCACGGACAATATCAGCCCCGGTATTGATCCCTGAGGATCAACAATTCCCCTTGCTACCAGCCATCAGCTGGATGTAGAGCCATGGATCACCACCCTCTGAGCCTGGCAGTCCCACCAGTTTTCAACCCATCTAACATCCCTTAGCCCACAAGCCCACACCTTCTCAGCCTCTTCTGGTTGTCTGGGACTCAGATCATCACAATTTTTCATAGATGACAGAAAGTGACTTTGCAAACATGTCAGCCAGCTCCTTCATCAGCCTCCAGTGAAATCCATCTGACTCCATGGATGTGAATGCTCCAGCTTCTCTGAGTGGTCCTGCTGGTCCCTGGGCTCTCCACTTACTTCCCCAACCATCCTGGGGGACACAAGGTCTAGGAGATGGGTTTGTCTGTAAAGACAGAGGCTAAAAGGGTGTTCTGAGCACTTCAGTCTTTTCTATAGCATCCAATACCAGCTGTTTTCCCCATCCATCAATGAAGTCACTTTTTCACTGATCTTTTTTTGACAAGTAGAATACCCATAGGATCCCTTCTTGTTACCACATTGTCCCTCATTGGCCTTATCTCCAGCTGGGCTTTGGTGTGCTGGATTGTGTCCCTATGAGCCCAGGCAATGCATTTGCACTCACTCCTGTGGTGTGCTCTCTTGTGTTTTAGCTCAGTGATAAGATACTTATCAATAGCCTTCCCCTGAAATTACTGTTCTTCCTGCCCAAGATGATGGCTTATCCTGGGTTCTTAAGAGTTTTCTTTAAAAACAGTCCCACGCTGCTGGGAACCCCAACGCTCTATGGCTGCTCCTGGAGGATTCTGCCTAGCAAGTCTCCAAACAAACAAAAATCTGCTTTCCTGAGGCATAACTGCTGTTCACCTTCCCTGCCTTCCTCCAGATCCTGAGCTTGCCCATCTTATGAGAGCAGCAGCCCCAGCTGTCCCTGTGGCCATATTTACTTTCAGTTTTTCTCCATGATAGAGCATCACCTTACTCAGCCCCTGTAGGACCTGCACCAGGAAATTGTTACCTGTCTGGGTTTTTCCCTTTGGCTGGAAGGATGGAGATCACCTGTGGGGCCCCACTCCCTCACATCTTGGGTACTGTATTCATCTTTATCTGCTGACGGTGTCCCCTGGCTGAGTCAGTGATGCCCACATGGATAACAGCCAATGGGAAGGTGGAAATTTGGGTCAGCCTCAGCAATTTTTCCATAACGTCATGGATCTGGGCTCCAGGTAAGCAGCAAACCTCCCTAAATGACAGGTCTGGCCAGCAGGTAGGTGCTTCTGTCCTGCAGAGGAGCCTCCAACCACCAGCACTGCTGCTGTAGTGACCTGAGGTCTCTAACAGCTTGAGGTTTCCAGCCCAGAACTTCCCTTGGTGGATCCAGTTCCTCCTCCTCTGTTACCAGCCTTGAACTCATTTTCTTGGTAGACCTAACCCAGACCAGTGCGTTTTTCACCCAGTCCGGACAAGCTTTCTGGACCAACAGCTGCATAGCATCCCTCAGTAGCCAAGACAGTATGATGCTGGTAGAGCAGTGGTACCCAAAACAGTGAGGCACCACCCCAAAGTACCTCAACAAGTTACTCCTCAACCCATCCTCAAACCAGAAGGAGCTGAGACACCAAAATAAAGCTGAACCAGCCCTCTCAGAGCTGGCCTTCCCCTTTTGCCCACACTGCCCAGCACACTGGTCGGAGCACTGGGAAGCCCTTCAGAGCAGCCAGCTCAAATCTTCTCCTTGCAAAATTAACACACTTCCTCTTGTCTTTCCTCAGGAAACACAGGGGAAACCCTGATTGTTATGCTCTTGACAGCAACATTTTTTTTACTTATCCATTACCCTTTGACCTTCCCTTTTCTGGAGTAAACTAACCCAGCAGACAAACAAACAACAGACAACAAACAACCTCTCCCTCCTAGCTCATGTTTTCTAAACCCTTAATAAAGCCATCACTGTCTCCTCCAGTCTCTTTCTGGTTCCTCCATACAACTCTGAAAGTGCAGCACTCAGCTGAGCACAGCTGGGACTTCTTCAGGACTGGCCAGAGCAGAAAAGTGATGATGCTCAGTGCTAACATCTCCAGAGAGCATTTTCATCCCCAAGCCCACATCAACTGGGAGAACCCACAGCACTGGAGCATGGCTGTGTCCAGGACAGGGTCTGCATGCCCCAAGTACCGCTCGGCTGCAGGGGAGCTGGGGAGATGGAATGAGAGAGGGTGTGGGGGATCAGCACAACACTTGACAGAGACTGACACTCGAAGAAAAGAAGATAGGGAGGAATTTGAAAAGTTTCCGAAGGTCGTCTGATTTCCTCAAAGCAGGTCCAAGGCCACCTCTGCCATCCCTGATGAGATATAACCCAGTCCTTCCCAGCAGCCCCTTGCCAGAGGCCAGCAATTACTCAGGCAGAAGATGTGACATCAATGTCCCAGCCCGGGAGGATGCCTGCCTCGTTACCGAGGAGTGACAAATGGCGGTGCAAATGGTGAGAGCAGCAAATTCAGTAATTGCTCTTGTCAACTGTATTAAATTGAGACAGCTTAACGCAGCAGTTCTTCAGGCATCCCTGGCCAACACCCGGACTCCATCCATCCAGCAGTAGAGGGGGAGCTGGGTGCCTTGAGGTCCCACCAAGCACAGATGAAGGCTCAAAAAAGGCCATAGCTGCGTTTCCAGCGCTTGGCATGGTGAGATCCTGCTCATGGCTGGGATAACCCTCTCCACAGTCTCTTACACAAGGCAGGGATGGAGACCAGCACCTCAAAATGGGGTTCACAAAAGCTGAGGTGCAGTACTGGGAGTTGCTTGGACCCAACAGAGATAAATACCAGGGAGGTGTGAGGGAGATCTCTGCCTAGAAAGCCATAGCACCTCTCTTTTTTCATCCAATTGCCCCATGATTAGAGCCCTTGCTTGGGGCAGAGGAACCCAGACTCCAAACCTCCATCCCCATGAGGGTTTTCGACGCATTGCATCTTGTAGACATCTGCACTGGTGCTATTCCTGGCATTTTAACCCCTTCCCACTAAACAGCCTATCTGCTGGGCTGTAGTCCAACCTGTGAATCTTCACTGTTGGTTCAAATCTCTGCAGGCTGGAGGAGAAAAACTTCAGCAGAGTTTGCCAAAGATTCAGTGAACCTGGTTCGTTGGTGTCTGTCTGTCTGAGTGGGGAAGGATCCAAGGCATTTATGGAGCTGAATGCTACTTTATAGCTAAGCACAATGCTCATTCTTCTGGAAAAGAGCAAAGCTAAAGCTTTTAAATAACCTAGCTACCCCTTGATCTACTTATCTCAGCTAGATCTCTCCCTGGGGTGCTCCAGGCCACCCTGCAATCAAAGCCTAAAGGGTTTCTCCTGGTCGTCTGCTGCTGTTAAAGGAGCAGGTTTTTCAGCAGAGGGGATAGGGATGGTCTCATGTGGATTTGGTGACTGTTTGCAGAATGCCAACAAAAAATGTGTATCAAAACCCACTGAATATTTCTATTAAAATTCCCTCAAACTGCCTTCAGCAACCTGAAAGCTGTTCCCAGAAAATGCTCATTGAAGACACCCAGTTTGTTGCAAAAACACAAAAAATTGCTGTGCCTGGCCATAGCGTAGGACTGAGGCAGAGCTGTGAAAGAAATCTAATCCCCAAGCTGGGGAAGAGGAAGGCAAATAATTCATATATGTATATAGGAAAGGTAGAAATATTCCATTTAGGAAGGTCTGGGAAGTTCCCACCAGGATACTGAAAAGATGAGCCAAGGCATCACTGAAGTACTACTAATTAACTGCACAATTAGCAGAGGTTGGGGGTTTCTGGAGGATCTTAGAAAGGGAAAACGGAGAAATCAGGCAGATCCAGACGCAGCTTAGCCCTGAGCACCAGAAAGATGCTGAAGCAATTGCTAATCCATGTACAATCACTTGGTTAATAATGTCAAGGATTGTCACAGACAGATCACATCAAACATTTAATTTCTCCTTTGGGCAGGTAGCTGCCCCATCTGGGAAAGCTGTGCTACCTCTTGACTTAAGTAAGGATTTTGACCCTACCCCATCACATTCTCATAAACTAATTATCAACCATATGAAATTATCGTGCAGAGAGGAGAAAAAAGAAGGGGAAAGAGCATGCTTAATTGGAAAGCTTCAGTTCCAGGGGTTATGGGTAATTTACTGCCTACCCAAAAGGATTTATCTAGCAGAATCTCACTAAGGTCTGCCCTGTCTCTGGCACTAATCAATATTTTAATTAATGACTTGGATGATGAGAGAAAGAGGAGCTAATAAAATTTCTGCCTGCGGTCGCGAGTGCTGCCGATGGCAGGATTAGAATTCAACTCATTCACGGCAGATTGGAGAAATGGCCTGAAATCGATAATGCTGGGATTTAACACTGAGAGCAAAACGGCGGTGCTGAGGAAGGAGGGCTTGGGTGCAAAATCTGCCCTGCAAGAAAGGGGATGTGGCAGCCACCTCTCATACGGAGTAGCTGTAAGGAGGAGGGAAGATCAGTTTTTTCTAGGAGAAAAAAACCTATCAGTTGGGGAAAAGATGTAGGTGGAAGAGCAGGAAAAATCTTCAACTGCAATGAGATGCCCAAGCAGACTGTAAAGCCCTGGGTGCTTCCATGGAAGGTTTTAGGAATGGGAGATGCAAGTATCCATCTGTCTAATCCAAAGTCACAGGGTGACTATCATAAGGGCAAAGTCTTTTCTTAGACCAAAATATACATGAGGCTGTTGAGCCCCTTCCAACCCGCCCTTCCCAGGCTCTACTGAAGCATTGAAGAGCAGCGAAACGGAGGGAACCTCTTGGGACCCCGTGGGGATGCCGTGCAAGCTGGCACTGCCCAGGAGCTGGCAGCACTGCCGGGATCGCTGCTGTGTCGGTGCTGCCAGCTGTGTGACGGTGAGTCAACCTGACAGGTGACCTGTTCAGTACGGTCACGGGAAATATTTTCCCAAAGAACAACTTTTTTCACCTGCGTGTCTCGCGAGGGGGTGGGAGACCTGAAGCCAAGACTTATTTGGGTGTTGAAAGGATGTAAAATCCATATAGATCTTGGTAATGCCCAGAATTACATCAGGGATGGTTGCAAATGTAAAAGGGAAGAACGTCTCTTAAAGTATATTCTGTCAGATGGGGAGCAGGAGAGCTTGCTTTTGGGGTTTCTGCTGTGGTCCAGCATCTGAGACAGGTTATAGAGCAATGCAAAGCACTGCTGTGATTTGATCTGGCAGCACCCATGTCCAACAACACGTGCCTTGGTCTTGTGGCTTGTTCCCCAGCTGGCGACATGAAAGAAAGCAGACCCTGACACGGAAATCTGTAAGAGAAATTCATGCTTCCTGTTGGACGTGATTGCACTGTGCAGGCAAGCATGAAAACAGCCTCTGGCACAGCCATCAGTCAGTTCGCTGCCTTGCTTTGTGGGTTTTGACCACACATCTGGGTCCAGGATAGGAACAGAGCCAGCATCCCAGGGGCTCTACAAGTCCATGGGCTCCGGGGTTTCAGCCAGGCTTCCCGCTCCAGCACCAGGGGAGGTGCAGGCGCAGATTTTGGGATCTCACAGTCCAGTAGCACGGACCCTGCGGTGTCTCGATTGACAGAGACTATCCATGAACAAGGCAATGTGGGGGCTCATAGGCCCTGTAGTGCTGTCGCAGGTAGAGAATCACTGCATCACACCTACGTGGCCTGATCTGATGCTGCTTTCCAGAAGGTCTCACGCTGATGCAGCTGCAGCCCAACAGAAGTACTGCAAAGAAAGGGTCACCTGCCTTTTCCGTCACGCCAAATAAAAGGAAGAACGGGAAAGCCAAGGGATTCATGGCTTCATGAAGGATCTGAGCTGCTCCTCTGCTTCTCTGTGCTGCGACTGTGTCTTGTTGCACCACTTAAAGTGGCGCAGATGCTTCTCCACTGCGTAACAGGTATCACCCCCAATTTTTTACTTTCTACAGGGTCTCTAAAGGTAGAGTTTCAGTTTTCCAAGCAAACTGCAGTCATACAAAGAGCTGGAGCCATGCACTGACTCTGGGAGAGCTCACAAGTAGAGCAGGGGCAGCACCACTATTTGGACAGGAGATCATCAAGAAAAGACTATGTCCTGCAGGAAACATTACTGTCATCTAATGGTTGGCTTTGCTCTTGGGTTTCATCAATGACCCACCACCGTTTGGGGTCTGCCTGGTGCATGGCAGGGAGAAGTAGGAGACAGCCATGCTTTCCAAAATAGTGCTTTTTTCAGACAACAGGAACCAAGAAAGAAATATCTCAGATGCCATGAAATCCTACTGGTTGCTTGGGTGGGCTTTTCTTGTAAGCAGTAATTGCACCATCATACCAAGACCAAGAAAATCATCCCTGTTAGCCATTTATCTGATGACTCCCTTCTTTGTTTCCTGTTCTGAAGTGCTTTGTGGCATTTGACTGTCCTTTTAAAGAGGTTCTTGCATTGCAGTCCTAGTTACTTGGGTCAACCTTTCCTTGCAGAGCTGTGACACCGAAGGTCACAGAGGACCTGCCATTTACAAACCTTTCTTCATTCAGCTGAATCTCAAAGTACTTTCAGAAAAAAAAAGAATTAATGAGCTGTGCATTGAAGAATGACCATCCTATCCATGGGATGCAGCCTTCTCTGGGGTGACCTCCCTGTCCTTTGGCCAAGAGCACGGCAGGACATGGGGGAGATGGCAGCTCCCTGAACGCACAAGAGGCAGAATTTGCTGGGATTTGGCCAAGATGCTGGGCTTTCATTATAAGAGTTTTAAGCTCATATCATCCCTTTAAATTAAATTGGCATTCACCAGAATTCACTTGCTGTCCTGTGTGGAAAAGTTATGACCCCTTGCACTTTGAGGCATAAAATTATTTCCTCGTGTTGCTAAGTTGAATGCGTTTTTCTACTTATTGCTGGATGCCCTCCCCTCTTCTCTTCCTGTTGTTCTTACTTGAAGGTCCAAGACAAACAGAGCAGAAAAAATCAGGAAGTCTCTTCTGTGTTTAGAGACAGGTTGAGTAATGATTACTCATGAAATATGAAATTCATCTTTGGGGCTTAATGTACTTATAACAAAGTTGTGCGGGAGCTTGTTGTTGAAGGCTCTGAAATTATTGTGGCGAGGGAACAACATCCTTTATCCTCTGGATCTGATAAGAGCTGACACTGCGTCATTGAGCATATTCCCAGCTTCATCCTAATCTGTTGCTTTCAGGGCGCTGAAGGACAGAAGTGCTTTCAGACAGCGCTGATAAAGGCTGCCATAACATTTTAATCCCTCTCACCTCACTTTTCTAGTTAAAATGTCATTTGCTAAAGAGACCAGAACTTGAGATGGTTCCAAGCTGTGCACACCATTATAACTTTCTGAGCAAACTTCAGTGAAAAAAAAATATTCCCCAGCTAAACTTGCCGTTGAAACCTTCTTGCTGTTATACCTGCTGTTAAAAAAGGTTTCCCTTTTCATGCTTCCCATCTCCTGTTTCTCCCAGTGCCATGACCTAACTACACATTGGTGACTGGGTGTATCCAAATTGCACTCATAAAGTTTTGGGGACTCTGTGCTTATCTTTTTTCCCCCAGCTTCTGATTTCTTGGGACTGCAGGAGTGCTCTGGAGCAGAGGCTGGGCTCAAATACAGAGATATTGAGAAATCTTTGCAAGCAGGAGGATGAGCAGCTACCTAGGGAGGATGTGGGTCTGGCCAGGCTGAGACACGGTGGGTTTGCACATCACTCGCTCCTTCAGTCTCAGCTCTGTTTGTAGCCAGTTCTCAACGGAGACCTTCAAGGTGGGATGTGAGGGAGGCAAATGAGATGTAGATAGCTAGATATCTGCAAATATTTACAGATAGAGTTTCCATCAGGCAACCCTGGAGAAAACAGAGAGGTGTGGATACAGCGGTGACCTGAGGGCTGAGAGGCTGCCACGGTGGGCAAGGACACAAGGTGAAGGACCTTGATAGTGTAGAGACAGTATGTACACCTCCGGGGTGGAGTAGTCAGAGGCACAGAGGGAAAGATGAGCATGTCAGAGCCTATGGAGACCCCACAGAGATGGAGGGGAGGGAGGAGGAATGCTGGAGAGGAACACATCATGATAGCCAAGGACAACACTTCTTATCAGCTCTTGTGGCTTGCTGCCTTCATAGAGTCTCCAGAGAAGCAAGTTATGGAGAAAGATCTTCTCCCTTCATCCCCTAACTGTTTCCAGCATGGGGACAGGAGACAGCAGCTGGCTTTGTGCCCTCAGGTGGGTCCCACATTGTGCATCCCAGGGGTCTGTGACAGAGATGCTGAGGGTGGTCTTGGTGGAGGGAGATGGGAAATGCCTGTGTGTGAAATCACCTGTAGAAACGCTAAAGCCAGGTGGATAGGGATGGGGTGCTGACAAATGAGGACACCATCGACAGTGAACAAGCTGGGAACACTGGGGAAAGCCCTACTCCCTCTCCACCCGAAGGACACACTCCTATGCAGCCCCACACAACCACCCTTCGGCGCAGACCAGCGCTGGCAATGGGAGGGCGGCAAGGATGTGCCACCCCATGCCCCAGGAGCTGCCCTCATCCTGCTATCCCCCTGGGAGACAGGCTGGAGCCGTGCTTAGCCCCAGAGCAAGGAGATGCAGCAGCTTTGCCTAAGATTTACAGATGCCAAAATAAGCAAGATTTTGAGGCAAAAGATATCCCCTACAGACCCCTTTCCAAAAAATATTTGTCATTGCCAATGAAGAGGAATCCAAGAGATATGGGAAGGATCAGACATTTTGGAGCCTTGATCTTCCTCATTGCACATAGATGATCCTGAGCAGACTGAGGCATGCACGCCTTGGCGCTGGCAGATGTGGGTAGCAGAGGGTGAGTGGGTGAAATCTTGGAGCAAAAGACTGAAACCCATCTGGACTAAAATATGTACCACCTTCCCTTCTGGAAGGTCTCACAATGAGTCTTGTTGCATCAATCTCCAACATCCAGAGCACAAAGGGGCACAGCTCTCGTGTCTGTCCCTTCCAGAAGAGATGTGACACAGCTGGGGCTCATCCTGGACTGAAGATATTTAGGCACACAAGGCAACGCATTCCTCTTGGACCCTGGTGGTGATGACAGGCAAGCCCAGAGGAAATTACAGCTTTACTGTTTCCAGGAAACTGGAGAAAAGCTGTGATTAACAGTCTTGAATGCCAATGTCATTCCCTGAAAACCCAGCTGCAAAGTCTCCTGGATTCCTCATACCTCAAGGGAGCAATTGCAGAAGACGTTGTGGGAACAGAGGACGCAGGACTGAGGGGTATCTAAAAAAAGCCAGGAGTCTATGGCAGCTCAAGCAAGGTATCAGCTGCGGGGAGCATGCTGCAAAGCAAGAACATCTCCCAGCAGTGCTACGCCTGATCTCCTGTGTGGTCTCCACCATCCCATTCCCACCTCCTTGGACCTGCCCCTAGGGTACTGGTCTCACACACCCCTTTTCCTAAGGCTGGGAGACATTGAAAGTGCAAGCTGTGCACAGAGCAGAGAAACGAGCCAGTGACTGATGAGGCCCATGAAAATTTTCAAGCCCCAAGCGTCTTTCCCCCTGTACAGATGCCAGGATGCGATTCAGCTTGCACATTAAATCCCCTAAATGTAGACGTCCACATGTGCACTGAGTATTTCAGCTCCCTTTACAGCCTAGATTTGGCTATACAAACACAGCTGTGTAGAGTTATTTAAGACACTGGGGTCCTAAATGTTTAAAATATGTTCCTGCATACCCCACCCAGCAAGAGCATCCCATGGGCTGGCACATCACGACGGATGCACACAACCTGCCACTGCTGCAGGGCCACCAAGCAGAGGCCACAGAAGAGATTGTGATGGACCAGGTCAGGTACCAACAAGATGGTTTCTGCCTACAAAGCCTCTCTGAGAGAGGACAATGGGAGGAAGATGCACAAGGGTTAATGCTGGGCCTGCTCTGCCTCCTTCTACCAAGAAATTTTATGTTTATTTTTCTCCAGAAATGCAAAATAATAAACTTTCTCCAGGTTCCCGGAGGGAAACAGCTCCTTCCGCTTGTTTCTGGACTGGGGAGCAAGAAGGCTGTGCTGATGCTGGGAAACACATGGGAAGGGGCCGTTCCCCAGCACATCCCTTTGGGATCAGAAGCACACCCCACTGCGGGGTGCCCAGCCCACCCCTCCGACACAAGCAGCCCCCTCCTTTGCTCCCCTTTCCACCGAATCATGCAGGATGTAAACTATTCAGAGGAGCACAATAACCCTGCAGGTTGCAGGGTTAAACACTTCCAACAATAACAGCCCTGCTGTAATTGGTAAGGTTGAGTTTGGCACATACTAACCGAATGGCCAAGTCTTCAAGGACATGCTTCTGTAAAACACGGCAGATCCTGAACACCCTCAGACCCCATTGTGTTGGGGATGCTGGAAAGCAGCACCCAGCGGGGCTGATCCAAGCCCTAGAAGGTGATGGAGGCTTTCAAACACACCTCTAATCTCTTCTGGTCCACGCACAGCTGCAGCTTTAATTTAAAAGCATCTTTTGAGACAGAGGACCCTACCCGTAGCCTGGGTATAGTTAAATAATAGAAAAGGAGGGAGAAATTAGGCAGCAAATGTATTTATTAATAATAAATAGAGAAGGAGAAAGAATTTAACAAAAGCAAAAAGGCAAGTGAGAAATGAACAGATGAAACATGAAGTGGAAAGGGACGCAGGACACCACAGACAGCTGTGGAGGAGAAGGCTCAAGGTCCTCCTTGGCTTCATCTACTGGGGTTCCATCATGAACCAGAGAGTCGCTGGCTTGATTTGGAGTCAGGTGCAGCAAGCACTGTGCACATTAGCCCATGGGGACTCCTTGCACAAGACAGAGCAACTTGGGGAATAAGAGCTGGGAAAGCCTCATCTGGCTTTTAAATCCTCCACGGCTGCAGCATGAGTGTGAAGTTTTCCACTTTGTGCAAGTGGTTTTTAACTCTACCCATTAATAACCTCCATGCGCTGCTGGCCAGCAAAGTGTGCTCATCCCTGCAAGGCAGAGCTCTCTGTCTTACACAGCAGGGCAGAAATTTAAAGTCATCAGAGTCCCAGCACGCCTCTGTCACCTGGGATCAGCCACTGCACCTCAGCTGGGCTGCAGCATCCCCAGCCCTGGGATGACAACATCACCCTCAGCATCCATCTCCATCAGTGCCAAAGCACCGGGAACAGCCAAGAACTGCTGAAACATGCACTGCACAGGGCAAAGCAGCTCTCCCAATTCCACGTATGGTGCTTTCTGCATTTAAAAAACCCAACAAAACAAACAATGGTTTAGTGGGGGTAGCAGAGTAATAATCTCTATCACAGGACAATCCATGGGTATAAACAAGCCTGGGCTCCAGGGCATCAGTGCTGCACAGAGTGAAGGGGGACACAGGAGCAGGGATTTGGCTTGGAAAGGTCAGAGAGGAAAAGGCTGGGAAGAGAAACCCTTGTCCTGACTGCACCTCCACGAGCCAGCGTACCCCACTCCCTTGGATGGGGATTCGGGACTCTGAAAAAGCCACTGACCATGTACCCAGAGGACGTCTGCAGCACAGCATCAAAGCCACACCAAGAAGCAAAGCACATGCAAATACTCAAAGGTGCATTTCTGGGCAAGAGGAGATTCTATGTCAGTCTCTATAATTCAAGAGAGAAAAGGAAAAAAGGAAACCACACAACTATTTATCTGTGCTGTGGAAACAAATGCTGCTGAACTTCCCCCCTTCTTGTTGGGTTGTTCAGCCTAGAGAAAAGAAGGCTCCGGGAGGACCTTATTGCAGCCTTTCAGTACTTAAAGGGGCTTATAAGAAAGATGGGGACAGACTTCTTAGTAGGGCCTGTAGTGACAGGACAAGGTAATGGTTTTAAACTGAAAGAGGGGAGATTCAGACTAGAAATAAGGAAGAAATGTTTTACGCTGAGGGTAGTGAAACCCTGGCCCAGGTTGCCCAGAGAGGTGGTCGATGCCCCATCCCTGGACATGTTCAAGGTCAGGTTGGACAGGGCTCTGAGCAACCTGATCTGGTTGAAGATGTCCCTGCCCATGGCAGGGGGGTTGGACGAGATGACCTTGAAAGGGTCCTTCCAACCCAAATCTGTGATTCTATTCTATGATTCTAGAAGTCAGGGCTTCTGGAGTGGATGGAGGATCATGGAATCACAGAACAGTTTGGGTTGGAATGGACCTTTCAAGGTCATCTAGTCCACCCCCCTGTCTGTGGCTGCATAGACCTCCTCAGTGCTATGGTTTACGCATGTGTGTGCATGAAAAGTATTACATGAACATGAGTGTGCATGAAAAGCTTTATGTAAGCACAGACCAGCTTGGATCAAGAGTGAATCTTATTGAACGGGGCGAGCAGCCAGAATATGGGACCTACAAGAAACCTCTGCCCTTGGTGGCTGACAGCTGGGGTCCTGCCAGGATGCCCAAGGGCATCTCAAACTGCTCTGGACACCTCTGGTAGGCAACTGGACCAGTAACATTTATGGAGGGGAATCTGCAGCCCTGAGGGATAAAAGCATGTGCTTGATAGTTGCAATCCAAAAAGCAGCATCAGAAACTTCTCCACAGCCCTCTGCCTCTCAGCCCACAGATTTATGATCTTTCTGCAGCTCATTTTCACTGCAACTCACTTCACTGCTCAGGAATGGTGGTCTGAACTAAATGGTACAGCAAGCTGTTTAATCTGCAGTAAACCCCTGTGCAACTGCACTTACTCACTGCTAAAGGCTGTGTCTCAGTAAATAAGAGGAGGGTGAGAAGCACAGCATCCACATGTCTGCAGAGATGAACTTGCTCCCTTCCCTGGGTGATGGGCTGCATCCAAACTGCTTATCTGGATCAGACCTCTGGCCCATGTTATCCTCCAAACCACACTCAGGCATGGTCTGGAAAAATCATAACAGCATTCCAGGAATCAGCTAACAATGAAGTTATCTAGGAGATAATGAGCAAAGCCTGGAGCTCGTGGCTCAGCCCTGGCAAGTTTCTAGTGCAGAGAGCGCTACAGGGTTTTAGTTTTGAGATAGCGTATTTCACTTCCACGTTTGCCTTGCACGAAGGGAATAAGCTAGATCAAAGATACCTAATAAAAAAAAAGAAGAAAGGAGATGCTTCTGTTTTACCCTTCTACATGTGTCTTTTAGTCTTCTAGAATGCAGCATTGGTTCCTCTGGGAATCAACTCCTTCCCAAAAGTAAGCTACAGTCTCCCTCCAAATCAAGAAAAATTAGGTCTTTTGGTCAAACAAAATCATCAGCTGCAGGTGGGATTGGACGGCATGGCCACAACATTGCAGGGAGATTCATCTGACCAAATACAGCATGGAAACATCTCTATCAGAGCCACAATCCATGGGCCAACCTACAGTCAAGGAGAGAACACGGGCATTTCTAGGTTGGGATTAGCGTCCTCCCAAGCAGGAGTCTCAAATGCTGGCTCAGACCCCAGATAGCCCTCGTCCCACTTGGCCACAAGGACCCAGCTGAGAAGTTGACCTTCTGTCCTAATGGAGTTTCCCAGCACAAAGGACATGTGCATGGCCCCCTCTCCCTCTGGGCAGCATTCCCACATCCCCGTCCATCAGCCATCTAAGAATTCAGAGAAGGGAGTGTTTCCTGGCACATCTATTTGTGCCCCTTGGTTGCAGCCTGGAGAGGAGGAGGAGGGTTGGAGTGCACACAGAGGGAACAGGCGATGCTGAAGACAGTCTGCCTCTGCCAAGACAGTTTTGGCATGGCTGCCTCAGCTGTTTTCCAACCCTGTATGAAACAACCTCTTCTCTTCATGACTTCCATAGCCGTCTTTTTTCTCTGTTCTAAAATGGGAATATGAAAACCCCCAGGAAAGAGTCATCCTCTTTTTTGCTTAGAGTCTCCTCATGTACCATGGGGAGGGCAGGGAAGATTTCCCAGCAAGCTGGTAAGTATCTGGTGCCTGTTGGCTTGCAAAAGCATGGGGATAAAACTCTCAGCTGGTGAATCCCCGGAGGTAACAATTTGGGGCTGCTGGAGACAGGGGATGCTTCTCTTTGGGGTGCTTTCTGTCTGTGATCCAATCCTCTGTGCTTAATTCCCCTCAGACATTTTCAGACACGGAAATAATGTGAACTTAAAATCCTGAAGCCAAGAATAAATCATGACATGGGTGACACTTGTAATTTAGAGTTTCTTAATTGCTGTGTTTGATTAAAGAGAGCTGCTGGTTTTGTGCATAAAAGGTAGAGACTCCAGAAACCCAGGGAAGGAAGAAAAGAGGATAAGAAGATGATGGGAACAGAAAAATGCAAGATCAAGGAGAAGAAAGACACAGGAGAAATCTTGTTCAAGTACCAGAGATAAGGGAGACAGAAAAAGAATGAGTGGTTTCACTTGTGACTACTTCTGTGTCTATTTCTGCCTTTTGGGGGCAGAAATACAGGGATTTGCACTCTCCTGGAGTGAAACGTGGCAGCTATTTAACACCATAAAGTACCAAAGATGAAGGCAGCATATCAAGAAGAGCTAAAACCAACTAGGAAATCACTTTTTTGTTGAAATAAAACCCCAGGGAAATAGGAAAACCTTTCATTAGAACTTACATGGCTGCATTGCCAAGAGGTTCATGCTCCAAAAAGTCATGAGCCTGCAGCCCAGGGCACCTCCCGTGAGTCCCATATGTGTCTCCTGGTCCTGCAGCTCCAGCCTGAAGGACTCCATCCAAGGCCAAGGAGACATCCACATGCTGTTGCAGGCGGTGCCAGGCCTGAACGGGACCCTTTGGGGATGGGACCTGGTTCTCCTACCCTAAGATATATTCCAGGGACATTCCTAACATCTGAGAGGGGTTCATGGGGAAATCCAAGCCAGTGGTCCCCAGGGCAATGATGAGTATAGAGAAGAAAAAAGAACGAGAGGAATGGGGAAAGATTCCCTTTCTGGAGGGTACCGAAGAAATCTGTGTCCTTCCTTCCTGGGATGTTATTCACTCACGTCAGAACATAATGCTTTTTTGCCAGCATGCTGTTGCTTGGTGGTCTCTGCATGCAAGGCAGAGCAAGGTGCTACAGTGAGCAGAGTTGTTGAAGAGGCTTTCTCCTGACCCAAAAGATGAAGGGAGGGGGTTACAGCCATTTTCCACCACCCTTTGGTGCAGAGTTTGGGCTAGGCAATCTCCTAAGGTCCCCCCAGCCCTACATATGTGTGATGCTATGGTCACAGGCATGTCCTTCCCACTGCATTGGGTTACGTGGGAGAAGGTATGGCTCTTTTTCCTGCTGGTTTGGAATGGTGTTTGTCTCAGCTGATGAGAAATTGGAACTTTTTTGTATCCAGCTTTAAGAAGAGGGAGGTTGCCACAGGATACGTGCATTCCCCTGAGACTTTACTTTCTTCTTTTTCAGAGATTTCTTTATTTCCAAGTGAATCACACAGGGTAAGGGCCTGGCTATGGTGCTCGTGGTTGGAGGGACGTGAATAGGAATGGCAATGATGCTAGAGGCTCTAAGGTAGAGGTTAGTCTAGCTAAATCCTCAATCCTTGTGAGAGACTGAAAGAGTTAATGTACAGATTTTTCCAACGCAGATGACCTTTTTGTCTTTGTATGAAATCCTTAAGACCAACCTCGTTGCTTCCAGGTGGAAGTTAAGAGGTTTTGTGACACTGCAAGACTAAAAATACTCTCTCTGTTTCCTCAGCCAGTATTTCCACTTGCTTTCATTACCTTCCTGGCTTCTCTCTGTCATGTCTCCAGCCAACTCTGAGCAACTCTGAATGCAAATAATATCTCTGTTCCAGATTAGTGGAAAGAGAGAAGGAGAAATCTTGGTGCAGAAGAGGTTTGCAGGGGGTTTTGTGTCTAGGCACTGGCCCATGTTGAGGCTAGCATGTCAGCTATTACATTGGGGATTTCCAGAAATAAATGCACAAACAGTTTCAGCTGGAGCCACAATCTTCAAGAGACCCCTGAGATGGCTGCTTTGCACCTAATGATGCAAATGGGGCTTTTAACATGTTGTGAATGCACCACAAAGAGCTTAGCCTGTATGTAAATTTTGACCCTCAGAAATCTTTGTCTTGAGCGAAAACAGAGGGAAGACTATAAAATTTGGTGCAGTTTGTAAACAGCTTTTTTTTTTTTCTTTAGAAATCTTCAAATATATGGTATGGTTATCATGACAAACAGCATACCCTCCCCAATAATCACCCTGCTCCAGCAGCACAGGCAGTTGCTCGTAAAACTTCCAGACTCATTAGTTCCTTCTATCATCACCAACAAAACTCAGGTTCAGTGATTTCTAATGGTTTCCTTTATGAACAGAGAATTGAATCTAACCTGCTTCGTTTGTACAACTGTCAATTGCTCTCACTGATGTTTTTTTCCTCCAGGTCAGTTATGTCTGATTCTCTTTAAGTTTTGACAAATGCGAGGGCTTCTGACCCGGATGAATGGTGCATCACACTTTCAGATAGCTCGGGAGCATCTTAATTGCCTTCCTCTTGTCATACATCCTCAGTCTTCCTTTCTGTGACAGCAATGTCCTCAGTAATTTCAGGACTGTCACCACGGCTCTCCGAGTGAAACTGGTTCTGGAGAACCACAATCCATTTATCTCCATGATCTTGCAGCATTAAACCTTGCTGGGAAACCTGTACGGTGCAATTCCCACAAGCAGCATCCTCTTGGCCTTTCAGTACTTAAAGGGGGCTTGTAAGAAAGATGGGGACAGACTTTTTAATAGGGCCTGTAGCGATAGGACAAGGGGTGTTGGTTTTAAACTAAAAGAGGGCAGATTCAGACTAGATGTAAGGAAGAAATGTTCTACGCTGAGGGTGATGAAACACTGGCCCAGGTTGCCCAGAGAGGTGGTCGATGCCCCATCCCTGGACACGTTCAAGGTCAGGTTGGACGGGGCTCTGAGCAACCTGATCTGGTTGAAGATGTCCCTGCCCATGGCAGGGGGTTGGACTAGATGACCTTGAAAGGTCTCTTCCAACCCAAACCATTCTGTGATTCTATGATGATTCTTGCAAGCTGGCTCATGGAGTGCAGGAGCAATACCACCCTGTGGCATCCATCAGGCTTTACTTACCCTTTTGCGGCATGCACAGACCTCTGGGAGATCGCTCCGGGGCTGACACAGTGAGGAGGTGACAGCAGAAGTGGCGCTTTGTCTCTTCTCCACTTACAGACCACGGGTGGACCGCTGGGTCCAGTTTCAACATCTCACTTCAAGGACAACCCAAAGAGCTTTCATGTGACAGTAATGAGAATAATCAGAGGCCAGGAAAACATGAGCTACTGGGAAGCAATTGGTGTCATTTAATCTGGAGGAAGGACAGCTGCGAAGAGACACAATAGCAGTCTTCAATTATGTAAAAGGTCATTGCAAAGAGGGGGAGAATAAACAGCTCTTCCAGGGACAGGATAAGAAGTCATGGACTGAAATTACAGCAAGGGAGAACCAGGCTGAGAAAGTCTTCATAGCTAGAAGGAGAACACAGCCTGCGGCTGAGTGTTTGTGGAGGGAGGGAGGGAGGTTTTTAGCCAAGAGTCAGCCAAGAGGGGTTTCATTACATTGACCCTCTTTTGGGGACAGTGAGTGTCTAGCTGAGCTCTCCTAGTCCCTCTCAGTTTTGTTTTGTACTAATCTGGTCTCACACATCCCAAACACCCATAATGGTTTGCACTATGTTTGCTACAAACAGCCCATGAGCTGAGCACCATATGTTTTGGGGTGACCCAGCTCTGGGATGTGCTAAGAGGAGAAAGTTGTAGCTGCACTCTTTGGAAAGTCATTTTGAAGTGATGGATCTGTTCCTGTGTCCAGGCTCTAAAAGAGCAGAGAAATAAATGGGAGAGACTGCAGGGAAGAGTTATACGAATGATTCAGGAACTAGAAAAGCATGCGCTACTGCAAGAGATGAAAGGAGTCCTGGTTATGGAGATTATTACAGCAAAGGTTAAGAGGCTGTTAAATTGCTTTCTGGGCTTCCCAATGAAGACAGAGAATGCCTGATATGAAGGGAGGCTTACCTCTAGCCAGCTAATGGCTAGCAGATAACAAGGGCCAAACATGTTCGAACTGCAAAAAAGCCACCCATTTCTAAAACTGAGGGTAATTAGCCACTACAACAGCTTACAGAAGGATGCAGAGATTTTCCATTGCTTTGAAGAACTATGCATTGCTTACAAAATGCCACAGTCTCCCTCCTTTATCATAATGGGTCCTCAAGGTCCTAAGAAAATCACCGAGTCCATGAGCACCTCGAGATGGGAGGAGGGAGTCTCCCTCACTGCCTCTCCCACGCTAAAGCCGGGGACATGCTCACCAGTCCCAAAGGCAGGCAGCATGGCACAGCAGTGCCCATGCTGCTGAATCCCCTCCTCCCCAAAACCTGGAGGGTTCATCCACTTTGCCGCCCAGGAGCAAACCCTGGTCTGTGCCACTCCGATCCATGTCTGAGCATTATTTGGAGAAGACCTGGCTGGCACAGGCTGGAGAAGAGCTAGCAATTAAGGAATGTGGGTAATTGCAGGTTGCATTCCTGAGAAGTTTGTAAGCACTCACTAACCCCAAAGGAATTGAATATTTCAGCATTGTTTCAGTTACAGAACTACACGTGTCCTCCCTGCTGCTCTGAGGATCCTTCTCAAGTGTGCTTTTGGTAAGTACAGATGTTGGAAGCTGCAAGTGATGGAAATCCCCCATGGGGGAGGTGGGATTTGCCTCTTCAGGGAAAGCCAGAGAAGGCAAAGGGGCAGGGACTGGGACAGATAATAGCATGTCTGCTTTGGGGCAGTACTGCTGCATGCTTGCCCTTTTCTTCACCTGGCATCTGCTGTAGACATGGGACATTGGGCTGAGCAGACCTTTGGTGTCAACCATGCAGTTATGCCTATGGGGCAGGGTGAGAGAGAGGAGCCTGGTGGAGGTGGGGATGATGACCTAGGATGGAGAAGGAGCTGGGACAGAGGACCAGAGCTGCAGGGCAGAGCAGTGGGAAATGAGGGACGGGGGAGACATTAGGGGATATGAGCTCTGGGGCAGGACAGATAAGAGCTGTGGGCTTCAGCCTTGGTGGGGGTTCACTGGGAGAGGTGCAGAGTATTAGCAGATGGTTTCCTACCCAGCAGACTTCATCAGCTGGTGATGGACATGTACAAGGCTCCTGCTTTGCCCTCTCCCCGCTGCCAACACCAGCTCCCCTCTTCTTTCTGTTGGAAATACAGCAGCCTTGCTCCAACACACCGGATTAAAGAGCCACACAGCAAAGTCCTGATGCAAGTTTGATGGAGAGGGGTCATCTGTCCAGCTGGGCAATTTTGCCAGCGTTAATTGCACTGGTTACTTACCTTTTTTATAGCTGACAACTCAGTTTTGAGTCATTCCAGCCACTTCTTTTCTCCGCATCTGAAGCCAAACTGGATGGCCCTGCCACAAAAGGCAGAGCACAACTTTGCTTACAACTTCCTAACCAGGTTTTGACTGTGTCCATCATCAATTAAAACGGAGATGAAACCCGCCAAAAAAGTCATTAGCAGTCTAGCAGAGGGTCAGAAAACAGGTCATTGACTTGCTTTATCACAGCTCTGAAATTCTCCTAAGAATAGAGCACTTTAGATTAATTGGGGAAAAAATGGATTGGAAAGTTGCAATTAAATTGATGTCATAATTTTGAAAAAATCAGGTGCTCTGCTACAGCTGTAGTTCTCTCCCTGACTTTAATTGGTGTTCCAGTCCCAGTTGGCTGTATTGATAAAATGCTGCCCATAAGAAAAGTATAATTAGCATTGGTTTAAGAGGTACAAACTTTTTAAAGAAAAAATGATTAAGAACTAGACTAACTGCAACACTTTTTAAATTTTTTTTACACCTTCTGGAAGCTTTGGGTAATTGTCACAGCTCTATGCAAGAGTGAGGTCAGATAAACAGGGAAGAAGAGCATGATGCTTAATTGCACAGACACTGGAATAGTTTGTCAGTGACCTCTCAGCTACATTGGTTGACACCAAGGAACTCATTAGCTGGATTATCATTTAACCATTATCTGAACAGTGCATAAACATTTTGCAGCCTTCTAAGATACAGAGATGAACTCAGCTAGAAGGAAGGCAGGGAAACCAGTGTTGCTGGAAACAAGTATTTTTGCAAGACAGGAAACCAGGATTTCTCATGGCGAATAGGAAGGAAACACAGCCCGTCCATAGCTCCTTTGGATGGATCTTGCTATTAACAACCCTGCCTGAGAAGCTTTTTTCAGCCTGGATAACTTATGGCTTCCCAGCACCACATTTACCTTGCTTTGCAGAGACAGCATCTGACCAACACATACAGATTGAAGTTTCTGATCAGGCAAGTCTATGATAGCAAAATCTAGTGCTTCAGAGGAAAGCAGATATTGCTCTCTGTGCCTCTGCCTTGACTGGCATTTGCAATGTGTGCCAGCACCAGGACAATTCTGTAAGGTCCTGAGTGGGTCCCTGCTTCCCTGGGGCTCAGAAGATGCAGCAGTGCTGAGCACAGAGCAGTTCGAGGCACTGAGGAGCCCGTGCTGGGGAAAAAAGGGAGGAGAAACTGAGTTTCTGGCCTTCTAACAATGTCTCTGCTGCATTAGAGCCAATAATACTTCAATGCATTTAAATTAAAGGAGTGAATCTGGAAGTGTGGACCCTGATAACTGCAGGCTTGCAGAGAGCAATTCCCTTTGCTTGCCCTGAGCCTTCCCCAGGGGCTTTTGCTGAAATGCCCCATCTCAGGAATGCCACCACTTCTTTCTGGGCGTTTATACCCTTCAAACCACTCCACACAGGCGTCAGATTCTCCTTTGCCATCATTCACTTGAGCTTTACATATTTAACTCTTTTAATCTTCCGCCAATAAATCACTCCCGTCTAACCCTTAATAATTTTCAATGCTGTCCTCAAAAGTCCCTTCAGCGTGATGACACCTGTCAGGTACTGAGTTAATTAATAGATGGCAGATCTCTTCCAGTGCTGAGCTGCACTTCTGGAAGACAATCTGAAAAGTGCAAAGGAAAGAGAAGATCAGGTTTAACTGTTGGTTGGGGCAGCCACATCTGCCTCAAGAGGAAAAGCTGAGGAGCAAATGGAAGAGAAGAAGCCTGCATTCATCTTGGAAGTAGCATAACTAAAGGGGCCATAGGCTCATGCTGGCACATGTCTGGATATGAGCTCCCTGGACTTGGGGCAGCCCCATAAATTGCAGGTCAGACCTGTGATGTAGAGGTAGTAGAGAGATCTTTTTTGGGGCAGCAACTGTAATACCACTCAAAGGTCTTTATGGCATGGAGCAGTCTAGGGGATCGCATTTTGGTGGAAAATATGGGTACATTTTGGGTCCAGCATGTAGACACAGCAATGGCGATGTCTAGGAAGAAGTGCCTGCATGTGTGCTCAGTGTCTAACCTCCTGTTATACTCAATGCAGATATAGTCATTGCTGTTGGTGGAGCCTGGAGAGCAATTCTGTTCACCCTGACATAAGCACCTACCTACCAATAACCCTATCCTCCACTGGACTCAATTCAGCTGCCCTTAGCACCCTGCTTTGCCTGCAGGTCTCTTCCATACCTGGGACACCTCCAACACAGCTCTAGATACCCATATATGTCATTAAATCCCTCGGCTCAGTCCAGCTGCCTGTCCATGAGCGTCTGAAACCATGTGAGACCCCTGGGGTATCTCAGCCACCCATCCGCACAGGGGTGACAGAGGGGACACAGGACCTATGTGCCATGCTAGACTGGCTGGAGGCCAGGTGGGATGCAGGAGGACCTCTCCTGTTTCGGTGTCTGCAGCTGGGAGGTGACTGCCAGCCCCAGGTGAGATGCAGCTGCCTAAGCCCAGGTACCCAGCATCACTCCTGGTCCTGCTGAGTGTCCCATCTCCCTTCTTCCCCTGCTGCTGCTGTCTCAGATGCCCTGGCAGGTTCCTTTTGGCTCACCCTGGGGAACTGCCCCCACCTCCCTGGAGCCGAGCTGCTGTACATCCACGCGATGCAATGAACAGCAGTGTGGGGCTACGCTGAGCACAGGGAGCAGAGGGTCAGAACTGGGACCCTGGTCAGATTTCCCCTGCAATAACTCACCCTTGGGGTGATTCCCCTTCTCCCAAGACATACGCACCTCTCCTCCCTTCAGAAAGAGAGGAGGGAGCTCAAAGCAGGGCTTTGCAACATAGCAGAGGAATAAGTGGGTGTCACATCTCTGTGCAAGGCCAGGAGTGGGGTAAGGACACTGGAATGGATACTGCTAAAAGGAAGATTTATTAACCTCTTGTTTCCTTTTTTCAGCACTCTCAAAGTCACCTATGCGCTTCTGTATCACTTCCAAAAAAAAAAGTTGCAGGTGCTGATAACATCTGACATCTCTCTGATTTACTGACAAACTGCTAGGGAAAGAAAGCAGAGATAAAGGAAGCCAATTCATCCAGCTATCCCATGCGGATAGGTACTCTGGAGGCTATAGAGCTTCATACCCTTTGGTGTAAATCATCCAAGCAGCCTCACCTGCATCAGGACCTTTGGGGCACAGCTCTGTTATAAGACCCTTGGCTGCAAGGAAAGTCCCTGCTCGAGCTTCTGGGCAACATCTCCATGGCCTGACTCAGCCCTGCCTTCCCTCTTACAAGGTGCAGCTGGGCAAAGAGGGGCTTCTGCTATGCACTGGGGGTCACAGCACAGGGAGGAGGCTGTGGATGAGCTTGCTCCTCACATCTGCACCACGTGGTTGTCCACAGTGGTCTAAATGCCATGGATCTGGCCTCAAATTGCTCGGTGCCTGGTATTTGGCAGGATGGGGAGGTGAAAGGAGGTAAGCAGGGCAGTTTTGTGCATTGGGGGTGTTGCGGCTGCATTAAATGTTTTACCCCTTGAAGTCCAGGATGCTTGTTGGGTTGCTCATGGTCACTACTACCACCTCCAAGATACAGATGGAAATCTCTAGCCTTCCCCAATCTCTCCCCAGCATTTGCCACCCGTGCTTTGCCTAAGTCTCTCCCCAGGCTCCTTCCAGTTTGCTGTTCACCCCCAGTTTCCCTGCCCACGTGGGCAAAGGAGCAGCAGACAGGTCCTGGGTGTATCCAGGGTCTGTTTGCCCATCCCAGGGAGGGCAGGTAAGATTCAGGGCAGGGAAGAGCTGGGCAGATGCTCCAGCCAGCTCCTGGGATGTTCCAGAGCTGTGCGTGGTTTGACGAGACACTGACAGGGAGAGACAACACCAGAAACAGAGCATTCCCATCTTCTAGTAGGTTCATTAAGGAAAATTGCCCATACTTTGGTGAAGAGAGCCAGTCTGGTGGCTGGTTTCATGGCTAACTAGCTGACAAGCAATTGCGGAAACATCTGACAGCATCTCCACATGTCGCTGTAAGATCCCTACTGTCATTCCAAACCTTTTACCCTTTGATGAGTATGAGAAGAGGAACATGTTCATGCAGATGTTATCCATCTGAATAAGACTGTTGACCTTGCACTTGACAACTATGCAGGCATTAAGTCCACATGCTTACTCTGTGGGCTCAAGCTAGTACAGATGATAATCTGCAGAAAAAGTGTATGAAGCAGTTATGCTTCTTTCTGGTAAAAGGGAAAAAAAAAAAGTCCTCAAATAATAGCAGCCAGGAGAAAAGCTTCATGGAGAGGTCAAGGACAGGGAGTTTTGCTGGGGACTGAAAGCAACCGCAGAGGCTGAGTAGGTGTGAGCAAGGCTGCAAGGCACTCGAGAGCTAAGGACAACCAGAAAACCACTTACAGCACACTCTGGAGAGAGCTGTGGGAGAGCTTTGGGAATTCATGGCTTGCTAGTACTGAATACCATGCAAGGACTTTGCCTTCACTATTTAAGCTGAAAGCAAAGGATATTTAGGACGTCCTCCTCTGCTTGGCTCTCCTTGGTCACCCCTTCTTGGCAGCTCACCTCTCATGGCAGCAAGTTGGACCAGTGAAACAACACAATCCAGGTGAAGAGAAATCCAGCTTCAGTAATCTAATTTTCAGCAGGAAAATAACTCTAAGGGGGGTGTGACACCCTCAGAGGTTTACTGGGCCAGCAGTGGGCTGGTGAGATAAGGGTGTGTGGGGGGGTCTGCTTTAACCAGCCCCTGGACAAACTGTGTGTGTGCTTAACACCCGTGCAAAGGAAGAAGATGGACTTTGCAGGCAAAGGGGTTTACGTCAGCGGCATGCCTGGTTCTCCCATCAATCTTCCCTCCTTTCAGAAAATAAACACCAAAGCAAATGTTGGCTCACTGGTCAAATGGAGAACGGGGCTGTCTGGGCGTATCACTCCTGTTTGTGTTGTATTTTTTAAAGAGTTACGTCATGATGCCGTCAGAGAAAGCCAGAAATAGAGCAGAAGCATTTCAGGTAGGCCTGGGTTGATGCATGAGAAGTCTTGAGAGGGGATAAGCAGGGGACCTCAGCTGGTGGCAAGCAGGGAGGATGTATGCTCAAGGAAGGAATAATTATCTATCCTGCAGAAGTTAAGTGCTGTGGCGTGGACATGGCTCGAGGCAGCCATTCCTAGAGATTCCCACTTCCACTTGCACGTCCAGATTCATGAGCCTGCTGTGGACCCTGGCTGCTCATTGGGAATATCTGCTCTGAGGGGAACAAGGAGGCAGGAGATGTGTCCTCTCCTCCTGGGCCACTGCTGCCCTGAAGGATGATGTCAAGCCTGGTTATATCTCATTTAGCTGTTCCTTCTCCACTCTTACCTTCTGTTTCTCTCCACTGTGGGACCCTCATGGCGGGTGGTGGTTTCTTCTTTTCATCCAGATAGAGTATTGGGGCAAAGCCCAAAGAAAAAGCCTAACAGCTTTTGAGGTGGAAGCTGCCAAGCTGATGGAAGAGACTGCACAACTCCTTGCAGGAGTGGGTGGACACCCATCCCTGCCAGTGCATGCTGCTCCAAGGATGCAGAGCACCTACATCCCAGATGGGATGTGCAGTTGCTGCTTTGACACCACAATCTTAACACTTGGCTCCCAAGAACCCTCCTGATCTCTTGATTTCACAAGTGATCACCATTTTCCACAAAAATGCTACTGCATTTGCTAGTGTTCCCTGACTCTGACCCTATTTTCTCCTTTCTCTGGGTACCCTCCAGCCTCTTACCTGGTAGAGAGCTTTCTCAGTAGTATCTGCTATAGAAATGTTCCTGCCTTTGCACACTGGGATCTTAAAGTGTCCAGGGGAAACTCTTGAGGACTGGCAACTGGACTGTCCTTGAGCCCCTTTTTGGACACTACATACCTTACAAATATGTCAAAGCCAGACATGTACACACCTTCCTCCTCTCCCGACAGTGTTTAACTAGGACAAACCTTCCCTGGCTTCTGTCACTAAAGAGAGCAGCAGGTCCACATGCGCTCTGCTGTTTGTATTTGACTCTGACCAATATTTGCAAATGGCTGCATGACATCTCATCTGTTTAACCCATGAGCTGTTGCAATCAGTGCTCTGTCTCATGACGGTTTAGAGGCAGGCTTGGTCCCTGTCTGAAGCAGAGCCATGGCTTTTGTAGGGACACTAGGCTGTTCTTCCCAGGGAAAAGACAAAAGACAAGATGAAGACAGAGATGGTGACTGGTTTTGTGCTGGCCTCTCAGGTTATGATATCTGAGTAAACCACTTCCCTCCTATCTGCAAGGTTTGATGAGAAAGCAGGCAGCTAAACATCACCGCTGTTCACCATGCAGGGCTGGCAGCTAGGGTACACAACTCAGGGGAAGCCTCTCTGCTCCTGGAGTGTCTGCTGGGTGGTGGGCTGGATGCTAGAAGGCATCTCAACCAGCATCAGGTACTGGTGTTTAGACAAGGAAGACCCAGGATGAGGTCTGCCAGTCCTCAGCCCACCTCCACACATTGCATACAGTATAAAACAACCCCATCACCTCTGTTAAACTTTTTGCACTTGGGTGCCCACCCTTGGTTTGCATTTGCCTCTCCTCCCATCTTCTGGGAGGCACCAGAAGATGATGCTGCAGCCTTGGAGCAGGTGCAGGGCAAACCCTGCCCGGGGAATGCAACACTCTCTCCCTCCAGTTTATTAAACACAGGGCTGCTTCAGTGCTGTGCTTTGAAGAAGGTGGCTTAATCCTTACCAACAGAGGAGAATTTCATCAAACAAGCAGCAGCGGTGAAATGGAAATGCAAAGATACATAATTCATGACAGAGCAGACACAATTTAATAGGTGTGTTCAGTGGCAGCCAGGCTTGCCACCTTGTTCTCCATGCTGAGGATGATGTCAGGTCATATGGATTAGCCAGACACGAGGGTTTTTGAAAGCCTTTTGTTCTCCCAAACTCCCTCTGCACATTCAGAGTCCTGAGCTCACAGCCCCGGTATAGGATGAGCTCTGTACCTAGAGTTACTTGCAGAACCTGCTCGGTGTTGGAAAGAAAAGGGCTTATTTACACATAAATGAGGAAGGCAAATCTTCACAATAGATGCCAGAGGTGGCAAGGAGCAAGGTGTTATTGGCAATTTCCTTCCCTGCTTTGCAAAGGCGGAGATAACCCTCAGCTTCTCCCACCCTTATCCCACTAGGGCAGGGGTACGGCCCCGGGAAATGGCATGAATCTACACAATCTCTGCAATCTCATCACATGCGACAGCTTTATTCTGGGACTGAGATGTGCGGAGAATACGGCAGAGCCTTGGTGCTGCCTGTGCTGTGGGTTCGGGGGACCGGCAGGCATCCCTGAGCATTGCACAGGGCAGAGCCTGCACAGAAAAGTGCCGAATTCCTGTCGGGGCTTCTCAGTTCCCTCTCTTGGCTTCCTAAATAGCCGTTGCCATTAAAAAAAAAGGCAAATATCTCCTTGTCCTCATCGCACAGATAGGACCCGAAGCACGGTGAAGATGCAGGATCACAAGGGATGTGGATGACCCCATGGAAATGTGAATCCCAAGGGAGTTAGCCCTCCAAAGCCCTATATGGGAAAAACCCACCACTGCTTCTTTTGGGCATCTTTCTTGCACTGGCGGTGGGGGGGGGGGGGGGGGGGGTGGCAAACTCTGTTTATTTTTTTTCCAATGGGAAATGTGGGAAGGATGAAAACCCCAGTCTGGTATCCCCCCCCTTGACTCCCACTCGAAATACTAAAATAACCTTCCAGGTTCTTCCCAACCCATCCCGAGGGAGGGGGGTTTCTCCTTCCCCTGCTCGGATTTGAGCCGAAGGCAGATGGATAACAAGTCCCTGCAGAGAGGGACAGTGGGGTTGGAAGGGGAGGACCCAGCAGCCCCGATCCCACAAGAGCTTCCCAGCTTTTCATCACCCACAGCACTGCTCCCCAAAGACTGGTTCTCTGCACAAAAAAACAGAGCTTTCTCTTTTGGGTTTTTTTTTCTCCCTTTTTATCTCCAAAAGATGTTTAATTCCTCATGTAGTTATTGAGAAAAGCTTTAACAAAACAGCCAGGCAGAAGAGGAGCCAGCAGGGAAACCTGGCTGTACTTGATCCCACCATACCTTTTTGGCAGCTACAGGGGCGGCATTTCATCGGGGAACGAGCTTTCTCCACAGCAGAAGTAAATTCCTATTAGCACCATTGCTATCTCCAGCAGCTGATTCATTGCAGCCTGCCCAAATGAGTGTCACGGAGTGGTCAAGCGCATCCTCCAGCTGGGCGGCTGTTCTTGCTGAGGGCTCGAGAGCCCTCTGCTGTCCACCCATCTGTCCCCTCAGACTTGTAGCACATGGCACTGGGGACGTGGTACTCCTCACCAGCTCTGGCCACCTCTCCAGAGCCTAAGACTGAATGTCTGAGGTGGACGCAGGCAGTGGAGATCGGTGTGCTGGGAGACATTCATCAGATCCCCAGCAGTGCTGCTTGAAAAATGGGTTCGTGTGACTTCAGTACATCTGAGGATTTGGCAATGGCAGGGAAGGAGACTGATGGGGCTTTCTGGTGTCCAACACAAACCCCTCCAAAGCCACTGAGGTCTAGGCAGTTCCTTCTCCTGCGCAAGCACCAGGATCCCTTGTACCCAGTCAGTCTCCATCACTAATCATCTGCAACAGCTACACTCCAGCCGTGCAGGATTCTCTACCACAAAGAGCTGACGAGCCTCTCTGGGCCATCAAAATCATCCTGGGCTTGGCAGACACTGTAATGCATTCTCCTTTGGAGGTGGAGAAAGCTCCCTCTGGAAGGCAAGAATGCTTCTGTGCTCCCCACCCTGCTCCAGCCACCAAGGCTTTCATGGCTAGGAGTCTGCCTCCAATGTCAACACTCAACTGGAGTACTCTCCGTTTCACCTTATGCTAGATAATCTTAGAAATTATACATGAATAATTAATACAATGTTTATCTATAGCATAATGAATGTGTATAAAATGCTCATACTACATGTAGAGGTGCTAGGAAACTTGGATAATCTATACAATTAGCAGCACAAAGCTTGTAATCTCATTCTAGTTATTATAGATATCATTTTAGCTCATTTATATACACACAGAAACTCCTATGAGAGTATTATTGCTGTGGTTGTACTAGTGTTACCACAAGTCTTCGGCAATGGAGCTCATGGTTAGCTGGAGCGCAGGGCAGGTTTGGCTGCATTCAGTAATTCATATCTGCATAAAACTGGACTAAATGGTGAGAGGGAGGATTAAACACAAAGTCGTCCCCAGAGCCAAAATTACTTGCTCATGCTGGCTGCGTTACCTTAGACAGCAATGAGACTTTTACTGTTTGTTTTATTAGTAGTCCGTAAAAGCCTCGTTATACAATTCCACTGGTAATACATTATTTATATAGGACACCTCCTTATTTGGAGTGATTGGCTCTCTTTTCTGGCCCATTTTGGGTGCGCGGGGCTTCTGTCCCTCTGGAGCTGGGGTTGCTTCTTGGGTTGAGGGGTTGCCCTGCCATGTCCAGAGAGACACAGGACAGGACAGAATTGCTCCAGCCCCACGGCCAGGACACTTCCAGAGTCCATGTCCCCCCCCCAGCATCAGCAGGAGGGATACAGGGACAACCCCCTTGAGACCCCCTGGCATCTCCTTTCCCCCACACTACCTTCGGGCAGGCTGTAGCAAGTGGATCCTCGCAAAGGTGTTTTAGGAAAAGGAAATATCCATGTTCCTATGTGAATAGCAGGGTTTGCTGTTGTTTCTAACTAGACAGGGAGTAATCCTTCATTTTTATTAGGAATTTTTTTGTTTAATTAGGAACAAACTGGGCTGCATGGCTGGGGTGACTCACCCAGACAAATGGGCAGCCTGTAGGTAGATTGTTTCCAGAGCCAAAATCCTCCCATGCTTTTGCTTGTCCCTCAAACCCTGGTCTTGGGAAGATGCCTGTTTCTCCATCTTGGCATCATTTAGCCATTTGGGTCAGTGATGGGAGCAGGAAAGGGTTCCCTACCACAGGAGCAGTGAGGTCTGATCTCTGGGGATCTACCTGGACCACCCCATTAGCCAGTGTGGTTGTGTTCCTGTTGGAAAATGGGGCGGGAGTATGGAGCTATATGGAGGGGAAGGAGAGGCCGGGGTGTCCCATACAGGCACTGGCCGCTTGTACATCTCGGATCCAGTGCCTGCTTTTTGGGGGGAATCACATTTCAGTAATCCAACGGTATTGAGATCTTGCAATCCAGGACCCAAGTCTGGGCTCAGGTTGGAGCAGACATCTCTGCTCCAGCAACAGTTCTGAACATCCAAGAGCCCCTGAACTTCACACTTGCTTAAAAATCCAGCGCTGCTTGCAGTTTTCCTGGCCAAACCCTGCTTTTCCTAACAGGTCAAGGAGACCCTGCCCACTCAAACTGGGCCATGTGCTGGGTCACCATTTCTGAGCCTCTGGAGTCAGACAAACAAGGCTGAATGGGGGGGGGGATTTTGCCTCTGCTGCCTCTTTCCCTGGCACAGATCACATCCTGAGTGCTAGCCAGATACGTCCCACTGATCCCAATTACAGCCACTTCTCCAGCCTTGCATCAAATCCAAGCTCTTGCCTTCTCTTGCAGGCGCTGCCTGGTCCATGGCATGAAATTTGCCTTCTCAAATGCTCCTGGAGGTCAGTTTCCACCCTTCCTCCTCCTCCTCCTCCTTCCCCTGCCCCTGTTCTCCATCGCCCACCACCTCGGGAGACCATCCACTTTGTTGCACAGCGACTCACAGCTGTGTTTGCACCCCAGCCAGCGCAAGGTTTTGTGCCTTTCCCTTTGCCCATCCCCAAGGATGCATTTAATGCTGTTAATAAAAGCTGGGATTAGAGTAGTGTAGGTGAATGGGATATTCCCCCTCACCTGGGAGGTCCTGAGTACCTTTCCTCAAGGAAAAATGAGGCATATTGCAAAACAGACAGTGTTTGGGGCTCTGGCCTGGTTCAGGTGCCCCCACACCAGATGCCATCAGGCAAGAAGCAGGTCTCCAATGTTGGAGCCAGGCTGTGGCTTTGCTCTGGCTGCAGAGGAGAGGAGGGAGAGGCAAAGGGGTGAGTAACCGTGTTTTGCCTTCTCTGAATCTTGCTGATTAGCATTCAAAATCTAATGAAAGTGGAACAAGGATCTGCTCTTGTTTGTACGCTGTAATGGATCATGATGCTGAGGTGGCTGGACTCTGGACGTGGAAATGGAGGCTTGTGGTAATGTGACAAGAATTAATGAAACGTAACCAGACTTTCATATAATTAAAACCAGTAATTGCTGGAAAGATGGCTCATGCAAAACGATGGGCTGGGGGTGGGCAGGGTTCATTAAAACCGGTGACTGGCTACAAATGATTAGATTAAAATCAATTAACTGTAGAATTGCTGTCTGGCATATGGAAGGATAATTCAGTTACGTAACTGGCAGCGGGATTTGCACTTTGCAAATGTTGTTTCAGTACATCAGACCAAGCTTAGGCAACCTGGTCATTTAACAGGACACACTTCTGATTTCTGATTTTGGGGATGGGATTTGGTAACGCAATGCAAGGAAGAACCCGTGGCCCAGGACTGTTGTCTCAGCAGAGCGAGAAAGTCCAAAGATGGCTACAAAACCCTATGATGCCCTGGTTATTTGTAAACAGGAGCTCTTTTCATTACACTTTTAAAGACCGGTTGGATTAAGGAAGCATTAGAGGAATTCAGCGCGGGTGGGCTCTGTATCCTCCCTCCTCCCGAGAGCCTGCTGGTGGTGGTGCCCATTAGCACTAATGCAAGCGCATTAGCACATTGAAAGGATTGCTGTGTTACAGCATCCCTGATGACTTCATTTCTTCTTCCTTCTTTAAACACCGGCAGAAGTAGGGGGATGAAAGCCTGCAGAGCGAAAGCAAATAGCTGCTGACTGCAAAGCAGCTGTGCGGCAGGGTGAGTCTCGGCCACCGGTCCCGATCTCCTGCCAGGAGCACTGCAGGTGACCCTGTAACATCCTTCTGTTTTGGGGTTTTGGGACTGATAGTTCAATCAGTCATCTGTGCCTGAGGAAGGTGGCCTCAGATCCTGTCCCAACTCCAAGGCTCCTCATGGCACTGTGGGTGAGCAACCAGGACTGGAAGTAAACCCCTGGAGGTACCGGCCCAAAAAGCAGTGCTTGCATTCAAGAAGTATTACATTTTAAGAGGTTTTAAAGCTCCTACTGAGATAATGGATTTTCTCATCTCAGATATAGCTGCACTGAAGTTGGAGATCCACCTTCTTCATACATATCTTGCTTTTAAGCAGACATATTGGAGCTGCTGGTCTGAGCTTCTCTGTGGCCAGAGCAAAGGCACTCTCACATCATGACATATCTGTCATCGACATTGCTATGGAGGTGCACATGCAGAGAGAAAGTAGCTTCACTTCGGGTATTTCTGGTGAGCCAGACTCCAAGCTCACTTTGTTCCCGGAGCTTTGAGCTGCAGCCTAGCTTCCAAAACATCAGAGTGGTGCAGAAAGATGTTCAAGCGGTGCAATGAATTTGGCCCAGTTGCATCCATGTCCTCACGAGGGGAAAGCTGTTGGCCCTACTAACTGCAGAGCACCTGGCATGGTCTCTGGGATGGGTTGTTGTCCTGCTGGGGGATGGCAGTGGGCTTTTCCCCCTCCTTTCCCAGAAGATCTGTTCTGGAAAAGCTCTGGAAATCTCCCACACCAGCAAAAATACGTGTGCTTTCTGTAGAAGAGGCAAAAGTAGATTTAGGTCAAAAATTACTATGTATAGAGCAGAGAAACATCTCCTGAGCCATCTGCCATGCACCAAAGCCAAACTCTGCTTAGAGCCTGCTGAGGCTTTAAAAAAAAAAAAAAAAAAAAAAAAAAAGATTGACTGGCTTTCATTCAGAGCTTTCAAACCACTTCTGCTCTTTATAAGGCTGTTTAAACATGGCTCCACTAAGCTGCTGTCCATCATAAATAAGCTCTTGGTTCTTGCTGTCAAGGAGAAAATTAACCCTGCTTCTGCCTTTCTACTCCAGGGAGGCTGTGTCCGGTGTGGGAAGAGCTCCTTGGGTCGAGTCCTCATGTCTAACCTCAGCTTTGCCAGGCACATCTTCCATTTTCTGCTGCACTCCCCAAAGATCTTGGGAGGGACCTTTGCAAAAGGTGCAAAACCATTTTATTCAAGGAACCAGGGTTGGTAATCTCCAAACAGATCCTGCTTCTCTTCTCTTTGTCTACTCTTGTGTTGGATTATTGTGTATTGGTGCAAAATCCCTCTTTTCCCAGCTCTGGGGCCAGCACACTCTCCACTTTATCTCTCCGTGTCTCAACCATATCCCATCTGTTTCTAGATCTCAGCTGAGATCTTTCTTCTTGCTTCTTTTTCTCCTTCCCACAGCCAGCATTAATACACAATCATCTGGATGCCTTTTCGGTGACATGGAAGCACCATGCAGCTGCACCCCGATGCACGGCCACGTTATTGCTGTATAAATCCCTCCTTGCCATGTGGAAGGTCTGCAAATCACAACACGGCAGGCATCAGAATAAAATCTCTTTCATTACGGAGAGACGGGTAATCATTTCCCTTCCCGAATGAGATGCAGCAGATTTATTGTCCTGACTCAGCCAGCAAGTTTATGTGAAGGAGGTAAGGTCAGGACAGAGTTTATAAACTGTCGATATTCCTGCTCTAGGTTTTCTTCTCTCTGACAAAGTAGTTCAGCAATGCTGGTTCCTTGCTTGATGCCTTTAATAAAGCCAGAAGGGCACAGATGTCTTGAGATAATTCACTCTTCCGTACTGAATTAAGTAGCGAATCTCTGCGTGGTTTCACAGCTGATGTTGGAAAATCACTCAGTTCTCCCCAGCCCATGGGTCATACCCAACCCCAGATGTGGACAGAAACTATTTTCTTTTCTCTTCTGAAATTCTATATAACCGTAGCTTTTCCTGTTCAGAATAATTTCTAAAAATTTGTCAGGAAGCCAAATGATCTTGTTCTGTTTTTGATTTAAAGAGGACAATACTCTGGTTTGGTTTGGGACTTTTTTTTAATTCTAACATGCTTAAATTAAAATCCCCAAAAGCACTTCCAAAAGGGAACATGAGCCTGCTCCATTTCAACTTTACAAGAACACTCTGCTCTGGGGATTTTTCAAAGATTTGTTGAAATTAAACATATCTGCGAAATGTTGCTCATTGAATGAACCCAAATTCCCCTACAGGCACAAGATCATTATGAACATTTCTGATTAGCTCTTTCACATAGCCATGTTTAGACGTAGCTGGCATTATCATGGAAATAGGCCCTGGAACATCTCCTACAGACATGGCAAAGCTCCAGTGGGTCATCTTGTCTCCATCTCCATCTTTTGGTACCTTGTCCTCCCCCACAAGGAGATCCACGGATGTTTGGGTTCTGCAGTCTCTTGGTCACCTCCAGGTGGGCAGACCTATGGTACAGCTTTTTCCCAGTTACAAGGCAGCTTGTAGAGGATATCTTCACTCTGACCAGGACATTTGCAGGGCAAAGAACTCTTCTAAAGCCATCTGGGCTCGGACAAGTCAATAGGCTTTGTCCCACGTGGAGGACCAAGCAGAAGGTTCCTCTGGGACCATGATACTCCAAGGTGGACTCTGTACATGGGCTCTGCAGGTCGCTATTTCCAAGACAACCTGATACTCAAAAAGAGGAGTCCCATCTGCCTTCTGTTTTATCACTCTCCTCTCCATGGGGCTGCTCAGGGACCTGCATCACAGAGCTGTGGCTGAATATACCCTCCAGAAAAAATACAGTCTCTGGCCAAATTGGGTCATGCCACTAAATAGACTCCTGCACAGACCAGGGACAGGGTGGGAGGCATGGCCAGGGCATGCCGGGACAGGACATTTTCCAAAGGCAGAGTCCATTATTCTCCATGCACTGCTACCATTAGCTGAAGGTCCCCGTGAAACCTCACCTGTAGAAATTAAGGGCTTGTTGCAAAATTCACCACAACCAGTGAAAGGACTTCCCTCTAACAAGCGGCTTTGGACCACACTCCCAGCTTCAGCCCCAGTTTAGTGAGAGAGCCACCACCATGGACGTCTAGCATGCTTTCTGTTCTCGGATCACCAAACCATGGATATTGAGCATCCTTCTGCTCTCAGGTCACCCAACCATGGATGTCTAACATGCTTTTGCTCTCAGGTGACTTTGGAGCACACTTCCTATTTATAGGCATCCCAGAACAGCTTGTGGAGAAATAAACACCTGACACTTTCCAGTTTCTGATGTTTGCTAATGATGCTCCGGCAGCTCCATGCTGAATAGCTCAGCCAAGGAGAAGCACACCTCTCTCCAGATGGCGAGAGCTGCTGTCAGCTCAAATAGGGAAATCGCAGCTGAAATGAAGATACAAACTGGCATGTGGCAAGGTAGACATCGAAATTATTTGTGATCGGTGAGGTCTGTCACTACCTATGAGCAACAGCCCAGTGATTACCTGTCATAAACCAGCCCCTGCTGAACTTAATTGCAAACCTGATCTAACATGTTTTGAACAAGGCTGTTGGCAGGAACAAGGAAACAGGCTGTTGCACAGAAGTGCCAACAAGCTCTCCGGGCTTAGGGGACACCGGATTTCTGAGGACTGCAGGAGGGCCCATGGAGGATGTCAGGTCCTGGGCAAACACAGGGCTGAACCAGTGCTGGTGGCTTTGAATTGGCAATGCAAGGGGACTGGTGCAAGCTCAGCAGAAGCTCAAGCTCTTGGGAGATTTCCTCTTCTTGTCTTTCGTCCATCTAGGCCGACTGAGAAGCAGAAATGGAGCAAAGCTTGGTTCCACTTTTGTCCTGCGAATATCTGTAGCTTGTGCTCAGCATGCACCTGGGATGTTGGGTGAAGCAGAGGGCTGTGATTTCCCACCATGAACCCAGGGATGGCCTTTGATATTCAAGAAAACACTATGCCCTTCTGACCACCTGATGTGCTGTGCTATCATTTCTGCTTTCTTCTGCAGATGTTTGAGTCCACACTGTGAGCCTTTGGCACTACTTCGAGAGCAAAGATGTGAGTAATCATGATACCGTAATCATGATACCATCATTAGGAGAGGCCTCATCCAAAAGCAGTAGCCACAGCTGCACAAGTCACTCTGTCACCAGACAAGTGCTTGCAGAGAAGAACACACGCATGGGGAAGAGCAGAGCTACAGCCAAAGATGTCAGCACACATCTGAGATGTCCTACCATGTCAGCCAGGCTGCACAAATCCTTACTTAAATAACCATGATGAAAAAGGCTAAGTCTTTTTCTTGCTACCATCTTCATCTTCCTGCAGAAGGTAAATTTCCCCAGGTTTCTCGCCCAGGCTTGCCTGCATCCCTGGAGGTAGGTCCTACCAGGACTAGCTGCTGCCCATGGCACGTCCAGGATATATAGTGCTTTCCTTGGCCTCATACTCAAAACGTGCCCATTTCACATACGGCTTGAATCCCCCATCCATCTCTGTCTGGCGTGATGGCTTGTATCAGCAAACAGCCATCCAGCAGGAGATGGGGCATCCTGGGAAAGCTCTGTTTACGGAGATGCAATCATCTCCCCTTAGCAGATAGATAGGCTCGGCAGTGTTCGGGGAACATTGCCACTGGCAAGCCTGCAGGTTTGGGGGCCAAACCACTCACCAGCCATGCTCACAAGCCTGTTCCCCCATCTGGCGCAGGTAAATGAAAGAGTCACTTGTTCAAGCCATCTGCAGAGCTTGCAGAAGAGAAGGCGCTGGTACAAAAGGGCTCCCAGTAAGTGTCATCCAGCTCCAGCTCTTCTCTCTTAAGAGAAAATACGTACTTTACTGGATGGAGAGCAACGCCCCGATATGGTGACTCACCAACCCTTATGTTATGCTTCTTATTTACACTCCCCAGTGTTAATGTTATGATACTTAACGGCTCACAAGGTACTATTTCATCTTCTAAATATACACCCCCATTGTACAGCCTGAACTCCCTTCATTATATCATGAGCTGACTGCAGGCATCAATCACAGCTGTGATAAACAGAAACTGCCCTAATATCATTTCACAGGCTGTGAAGAGTCTGATCTCAGCTGTGCTGGAGCCAGATGGAAGAGGGAGTGTGGAATAGAGACTTGTGCTCTGTTAAATATATGTGACATTTAATTATGATTGCAATAGCTTCTTTGTCATCCAGGGTAACAGGAGACTAAATTCTGCAAATAAGAGGAAAAACCTAGATAATACAAGCTCTGCTGCTTCCAGACCCAGCCTGGGCATTCAGTGGTGCATTCTGCAGCACAACCCTGTTCCCAGAGGATTTATTATCTCAAATGCTGCATCACGCAAACACAAGAGTTGCTTAGTTTCAGAAATAACTTATCTGAGTCCCTGATGAGTGTGTACAGTTTGGTAGCCCTCCCAGGACCTGGTACGTAGATCTCCAGGTGGTCCAGAGCTGTGCAGAACCTCCAGGAGCCTCTGCATCACCTCTCCAGGCTGGGACGGCACAGTAGCCAGACCTGAGCAGGTTACAGACAGAATAGCTGCCTGTGGGCAGAGAGAATCAACCCTGCTGGGTTCAAAATGGCATGCATGTCTCTTCATATGTGGCAGGGTTTAGCCTCAAACAAGATGAGCTGCCCACGGACAACGGAGGGTTAACTGTATTGAAGTTACTTCTGTTGTTGCAGTGCTGAGGAGCTGCCTCAGGGACTCGATCCCATCACCGGGTGCTGTGCAAATGCTGAATGGAAAAGCAGTGTTGTTTTAATGTCCCAGATGGATGGGGATGGCATCTTCGGCCAGGTGGAGCTACAAGGAGTCAGTTTTGGTCATTGGTGGGAGTGTTTGCCATACATCCCTGCGAACCCAGCTGCTGTTAGGACTTTAGGAGGCATCACAGCCCAGAAGTCATCCAAGAGGGGACTAAGGAGAAACCAAGGATGTGACTGCACTGAAGTTTATGCAGAAAAGTGAGGGAAATAATGGAAGAAAACCCAAAGGATGTTCTCCAGAAACTCATCTGTGCTGGTCATTTCCTAGGCCAAGCTGAGCCAGGCTTTCCATGCTGGAGAAGCAATGGTATGGAGAGCAGGGATAGACAACAAATGGGCTTAAACCAAGGAGGAGCAGCTCATGGTGCTTTGGTGAGGCAGAGCAGTCAAATCAGAGCTCTGGGAAACCATGCAGCAGCATTATGGGTTGGATCAGGCGTGACACATGCTAATTGCTGTTATGAAGCAGTGCAAGATGATTAGACCTTGATACATCTGCAAATGGTGGGGAAAGATGTCACAGAGAATGAGTGTGTGAGAGCAAGGCACTCCTGGAGATGAGGACTCAACTTTTCTGTGGTCTGGGGCCATGAACACCTGAGCAAGGGGTGACACTTTCTCTGAATAATATCTTCAATTATTAATATAGTTCTTGACTTCTTTGTTTTAGGGCAAAAGTGGGACCAGTGGCCTCTTGTCTTCTAGTTTCTCTCAGCCTATCCCACCTCAGTCACCAGCTTGGAGTAATGTATGTTTAATGAAAGGTTGGGTACTGGGTAATCAAAAGGAGCATGCAGCTAGAAATCTTATTGACAAGTTTATACTTTGTACTGATATCCTTTGTTAAATCAAGGTTTTGGGGTTTTTTTTGCCAGGTGGAAAGCATGAATATCAGTAAACAGAAGCCCATTTAATACCAGACTTTTAGCAACAGATAAGTCTCTATCCAGCTCTTAAATTCTGACAATTATCTCCTCCCCAAATCCCTGCTTCCCAAAATAATAAAGCCCTTTTCTCCAACAGCATGGAGCTTTTAGGCAGCAAATGATTGCTTTATGGATGGAAGGTACATAAATAGGACCAATTTGTTTCATGCCTGGAGGTATATTTCTTTTCTGGCAAACAAATGTCAGAAAGGCAGTGTGTGAAAATACAGTTCTCTCGCATGTGGGCTGCTTTCCCTTCACAGCTATCCCCCGCCGTCCTTGCACCACATAAATACTAACAGCCCAGTCTGCTTTTGGAGCAGGTTCGACATCGTATTTATGGGAAACTGGAGACAGTGTGGATTTCTCCATAGCACAAGGCAGAGATGTCCTGGAGGAGCTTTTCCCATTCAGGAGGTCATTAAAACCAGCCTGTTCCCACAAGTATCCATGCCTTGGGTAAGTCCCTAAATACAGGATAAGCTTTCTCTGATCATGGGGTAGTGGGATCACAGACAGCGAGGGGCCAGGATCATTGCTTGCCACCCAAGGGCACAGCATCTTGCATGGGAAGGACTTGAGGGTGGTAGAGACTTTCGCAGTGGAGCTGCTAAAAATCAGTGTGATGGGGAGAAATGGCCCCGTGCACTCACATCGGGTGCTGCCTGTGCTGATTCCCTGGCTTGATGAAGAAAAGCTTCCCCATTACCACCTGACTAACGCATACTGGTAGATCAGAACAATACCCAAAGTCAGAAATAAATGGGTTGAATAATTTAGTGGGCTCTGGAACATGGGAATGGCAGAGCGCATCGCCAGAAATAAGAAATCACGGCTAATAAAGGCAAGCGACAGTGGAAAATTCATTAAACATTTTTCAGACAAGAACATTTTGCCACTTGCAGAAAAAAAATTAAACTAGAAATGAGGGAAATTCAGTTCTATAGATGGGGTTTTTTGATAGGAACTATATAAAAAGCTGAAGAAACATTTGATTAAAGATTGGGAGAGAAAAGCTATAAAAAATGAACAGTCTACAACCTTAATTTCCATTTTCTGAGGCCCAAAAGCCATTCCTTTGGGTCCTGCCTGTGTATACAAGCCTGGGACTGGTGACTTTTGGGGTGCAATGAATACCTGCCCCTGAAGATAGCTCACACCTGGGGGGTCACCCTGCTTGCAGACTGGGGTGGGTTGGAAGTTGGGCACTCTGCATGAGTCTCGGAGCCATCGTGTCCTTCTGGGAGTCTTGATCTGCTCGCTGTGATTTATCATTTGCCATCTCCCTCCACCCCTCTGCCCTTCCCCAAGCTGTCTCTTTGCTGGCTCTGCAAGGGATGTTGTGCAGGTTTTCTACCGCTGCCGCACCCTTAGAGACGTGGGTTAGGCTCAACCTGTGCTGAGCGGTCACACTCGCTCCCACGTCTTGCAAAATGCAATAGAGAGAGGACAAAGGAGTTGTCCCTCTGCCCTTTAGCTCCCTGGTACATCTTGCGTCCTTACCGAGTCCTGACCTTGGAGCCAAAGTCCCATTTTGCACGTTTGTAGCACCTATTACCTGCACATCCCCCAGTGCTCTGCTGCATCAGTTATTAACCGCAAGCCGTTCATGGTGATGCAGCATTTTGGGCTCATAAATCAAATGTCAGGAAGCTCTAGGAGACCCCGCAGTGCTCCCTCCACCACGCAGCACTGCTGGGAATCAGGGCAGGCAGATTTCACAGTGTGGTTTAATGGGGACTGAATGGGAAGACTTATATTTGAGGTAATGAGGCTTCTTGGTGGTAACTTAACACAGAGGCTGCTGATGCTTGTGGTTGTTGACTAAGGTCAACACTGGAGGTGTATGCAAGGGACACATGTTCCTCCTTCTCCATGGTGACAAAGTCCTTTGTAAAATCACCCAAGTTCTCCCTCATCCAGCAGCCCACCATAGCCCAATGCCATCTCATAAGGTGAATTGTGCTGGTAACACCCCCATATCCATAGCTGTCTGTCCCCATGGACAGGTTCTCTCTCCTAGCAGGACCAGCTGCACCATTTTCTACTCTGTAGCTACCTTCGAGGTTTCCAGGTCTCTTGTTTTCCCACCCTGGGCATAGCAAATCCGTGAAGTCTAAGTCAATTCAAGCCACAGCAGCAATTCCGCTTGAGACCTTTGGCAGTAGGAATGTAGTTTCAAAGGGAAAAAATGGATTTAAAGGCAAGCAGTGCTCCCACCTATCCCCCACAGCTCACGCTGCAGACTTTGGTCCCCTTCCCACCACAGATGGGTACGCAGCATCTCTGCCTGCTTCCCCAGCCTACCCAGCTCCCCTCCGGCACCCCTTCTTCTGCACAGGCAAAGTTCCTTCCCTCATTTCTAAAGTAATCCAGGTTCTTCTCGTTTCCCATATTCCTGGGCTGATTCCTGTCCCTGTGGTTGTTTCCTAACAACTCCCTTGCCAGATTTCTTTCTTTCCCTTGTTGTTCCTGGAGGTCCTTTCCTATCCTCATACTGTGCAAGCCAAACATCGGAAGAGTCTGAAGCCACCTGGAGTCATCTCACAAGGGGACAGCTTGTACAGCACGTCCGTGAACACCCAGGAGGACCTGGGGAGGTGGATGGTTAGGCAGTGAGGGTACCCATCTGGCATTACTGTTTACTGGGAAATAAAGGATGGGTTTGAAATCCTTCAAACACGAGACTACCTGACGCCGTGACAGAGCTGACAGCCATCCATTGCCTCAAACCTGCTCATCTGTGTCCCTGTTATTAATGAAGCATATGGTCCCCATCCATCTTGCTAACAGCCAAGGTCCAAGCTGACTGCCTCACCGAATCCTTTTAGTTCCCGAGCAGCCTCCGTGAGCTCCCATTTGCAAGCAGAAGCACCAGCGCATGAGTCAGATTCATCTCCTTCCTCCCACACTTGCTACAGGGCTACGGCCACACACTGCTGTTCTCCCTCTGGGATGACACAGCCCCAGAAACAATGACAGTCCCCTATTGGGATGCATCACAGTTCCTGATTCTCTGCAAGAAGGAAGTTTGGCTTTTCACCTCCAAATGATGACCCTAAGACAAGATATCAGCCCAGGATGAGCCCCAGCTGCTGCTTCGGTCCTGATAGGGTTCTCTTAGGTTTACCTGCAGAGGCTATGCATATGCAGAGGCATTTTCTAGCAGGACTTGGATAAAGGGATGTCATCAAGCAATCAGTTTCCAGTGCAGGGCATTGAGCGTCTCAGAGGCTCATCAATAGCACCTTACAGCCCCTTTTACATGTAGGATTTCTCCATTTGCTTGTGCCTCTTTTTTTGTCAGTAGCTCTCCCTACTCTCCCACAACTTCCACCCCAATTGCTGACACCTCTAGCCCTGGGGAGCCCAGAGGGATGGCAGGACTCTCACCACCTGTGCACTGGTGTCCCCTGAGTGCAAACTTGCTGCGAACTTGTAACAGGAAAATCCCTCGTTAAGTGCAAAGATCATAAGTATCCTTCTTGAAGTGCCAGGGGATTTACTGGCAGACCTAGCAATTATCTGCACTGTATTCTGTTGTAGGAAAGTTTCTCCACGTGTCTATCAGATACTACCACCATTTCTCCTCTCTCTTGTCCTCTTCTCACCCACAACCCTTTCTCTGAACCTGCAAGTCTCTAAATTTACCTCTAGTTCCTGGCTTTAACATCAGAATGGGCCATTTGTACCACCCTTTCCCTCTCTGTGTTTGCAAACTCCACTGATTCTGACATTTAAAAAATAAACAAACCAGGCTAAAAGCTTCTGGTCCTTGAAAGAATAATGATTACAAGGGCCTGCCTCTGACCAAACTAACCAATGTTTGCAAGCAAAATATGTGTGAATAATCCAGAGTGCTTGCTGGCAGCCTTGTAAAGACAAACTAGAGCAGTTGTGGGCTAGAAACGAAAGGTGGTACAATTAGACTAGGTAAATGCTGGGAATAAAATCACCAAAAACCAGGAAAATGGGTCCCCTAGGAGCAACAGCTTCTGCCTTTGCAGTGAGAGGAATGGAGGATCTTCATCTCAGCTGGAGCCATGAACTTCCAAGAGGCCATGGTTTGTGGAATAGGGATGTGTGGGAGGTTTAATTGATTGCAGATTTATTATTTGGGCTGGCCTGAGGGAAAATGAGAATTTCTGTCCCTTGGGAAATTCCAACACCCACCTTCATCCCTAATGGAAACGTCAAAATAGAGAAACTCCCCATGGAGCAAAAGGACAAGGACAAAATTAAGCAATATCAGAAAGTCTGGTTTTTGCTTACATGATCCTGAATGAAATCGATCTGACTGCTCCAGCAAGTCACCAGAGTGGAAACTCAGGTGCTTCATAACTTTTCTGGGCTTTTCTCTATTTTTCAGAGCACGCCACGCTGTCACATGGAGCTCACTGCAGACCAGCCAGGTCCCCCTCCTGGTCTGCAAGAGGAGGTAAAGAGGAGCACCAGGCTCCTCATCTCCTCTGATGTCCTCACAGTAAATGTTGCTGATAAATGTCAAACCGACTCAAAAACAAAGGACTGTGATTCAGCAGACAGAAGTGACTCAGTGTGGGCCACCTCAGCCTGCAGTGAAAAAACCTCATTTCTCTTTCCGTGCTAAAAGTGAAAGCTTTTCGGCACAACACAAAACTCCACAGGGACGGATGGGGTGTTTCCCATCAGAAACATCTCTGGTGGTACCGTGGCTGAGGGGCTCTGCGTGCTGAGCTGCCAAGTGTCTCACACAGGTCGAGATGTCTACATGTACCTCTTCAGCATCTCCTGAAGGGTGGCCCTGAGACTTTTCCACCTGGAGGGCAGCTCACAGATGGTAGACCCACGGTGGGTTGTTGGCAGGTGGAGCAGTAGTGACTTTGTCCCCACAGGGCAGTGGAGAGAAATGAGCTCTGGTACATCCATTCACCTCTCCAACGTGCTTCCAGCGTTTGTCCACCCAAGTGCATTGAGTCCCGCGGGCTGGTTGCATTTCCACCAAAGAGAGAATAAATAGGTCGCATCCCCTGCTGAGCTTCATTAACATGCACAAGGAGCACAGCTCAAAAATAGCCCTCTCCCGACCCCCCGATGATGATCTGCCCCTCTTGGGCAGCGGTGGCTGGTGAGCGATAGCAGAGCTGTGGGGAGCTTCATTAGTTAATGAGGCTGAAAGTTGAACTCTCCTCCTTTGCCAAGCTTTTAAGTGAATATTCAGGGCCTGGAGCATTCTCAGGATGAAAACCATCTTTTTTTTTTTTTTTTTTTTTGTACAACTGAAGTTGGAGAGGATTTACAAGGTGGATTGTACTCTCTGCTCAGCTCTCTAAAAGAAAGAGGGAATGAGAAGGAGAGCGATCTCCCCAGAAACCAGTCCCCAAATGGTACAGATGTGCTAAAGCCAAAGCAGGTCCCCAACCCTCTTCTGCGTCCCCAGATTTGGAGAGACCCCTGCCCCTCCTCGAGCAGCTGCAGGAGGGCGAGCAGGGCATCCCAGGGACCCCTCTTTCTACCCAACCTACTGACGGACCAAATAATAGTACATCTTATGTTTTTGAACTTTTTTCAAGGAAAAGTGATCTCATGGTTAAAAATACATAGGGAATGAGGGAATTAAGGTTTTGCTCTCAGCTCTGCCGCTAGCACTGGTCAAGCACTGGGCTCTCCTGTGCTCCTCAGCAGTAGGGCTCTCTGCAGATAGCTCCACTTTCAGCCAGCAGGTCTACAGGTGATAATGTTTCAATTTTAACCAAAACCAATGATGACACTTCTTTTTTTTTTTAATTAAAAAGGGAGCTGCATCTCCCAGATGTTCCCAGGAAAACATGATCTGGGGACAGGACAGAGGCAGCTGTGCTGGGGGAGCAGGAGAAGCTGGAGTCCAAGCAGTCCAGGCCTGCAGACTCTCCATCCCTGGAGATATTCAAGCCTGGGCAGCACAAGGTCCCAAACACAACAAACCAGCTGGTCCTTCCTTGCCCTCAGTTATTCACTGATTCTGTGATATTTCCGCCGTGGTGCCTGCCAGGTTCACAGAAGATGGTGGAGCCCAGTGACCTGGGATGGAGATGGCAGCTAAGTGTTTGCAGCACACTGCAGCTCCAACCACTGTAGATTCCCCTTGGAGAAGGTATTCAGAGGAAAGAGCAAACCAAGTTCACATGAGCTAGGTGGAAAGTGCCTTCTGGTTTCTATCATCTCCTGACAAGTTTGTGAGATCTTTTCTTTCCCTGGTGCTGAATGGGCCTGTAGATTACCTGAGGCTGTTCTGGTTTCTTTCTTTTTTTTTTTTTTTTTTTTTGCAGGCAACTGAGCAGCTTTCTTTTTAGGTAATATTATGCTGTTCATTTGGCACCAGCAGTGGGGTGGACTGACAAGTGCTCTATAGCATCCCCAGCTCCAAGCTGCTCCAGTCTACCTTCATCTCACATGGCCCTGGGGGCTGCCTGGGACAAAGTGCATTGCTGTACTACAGGAGCCAGAGAACAACAGTGGCATTTTCTCTTTCCAAAGACTTTATCTGAATCTGGGAGCAGAGTCATCCCTCCCTTCAGGTGAGCTATGGTCAAGCATTCAATGCTCCTTTCCTGCCCTGACATACCAAGTGACTTACTTAAAGGTCAAGGTTCAAAGAGAAAATGTTGGTCTTTTCTTGTCTTCGCTCCTCCCCATGGGACCTGAGCAAAGACAAAACCTTCTGATACTGCAGCAAGTCTTGACCTGGAAACCAGCAAGAAAATGCATTTTGCATGCAGCAGGTGCCTTGAAGGATCACTTACAGGCATTGGAAGGAAAAGGAAGGGGAGGAAGCGAATGGTTAATGTCCCTCTCTGAGCTGCTTCCCTTTGCAAATAGCTATTTGCACATTGATAGAGGTGGAAATGAAAGCTCTTCATCAGCAGTCAGCCAAGCAGCTTCTTCCCTTGGTGGACATGCTCCTAATTTCTAAGGAAGGCTGGTGCTGTGGGTGTAATTTCCCTGGCGATGCTGCTGTCACAGGGCTGTTCTGACCCATCTCAGACCAGTTTGTCCCATGGAATAGGACTGAGGGGATGAGTGAGAGCTGGGCACTGCTTGCACTGGAAGCTTGGGTGGTGGTTCCTGTTGCTGGCACTAAATGACACCAAGTGGGTGACGTTTGATCATCCCCCTGACAGAGCTCAGGGTGGACTTGGGCAGCGCAAAGGCATGTGCTGGCTTTATCCAGGGGCTTGAGCATCTGCAGGCAGTGGGGACAGCACAGCCTGAAGTCTGGGAAGCCCAGGAGCTGGTCCAGCTTTCCCCTGCATGGTCACTGCTGCCGTGACTGTCAGTCTTTACTCAGGAGCTTGAACATCAGAGTTTTGGGGAGCTAAATGCTTTGGGGACCCTCCCTGCTGGTAAACACAATGCAGAATATGGATGTATTGCTGCTCTAAAATGCACATCCCTCTTTTCTCTGCCTCCTGAATCCTCCAGAGATGATGCATCTCCATGGCTGTCCTCCCTCCTCGGTGCTTCTCCCTCGCTGCTCCCTGCCTCGTTCCCTACGCTGAACACGCACGTCAGCTCTCCACCTTGTCTGTGGTTGCAAACATGCCAGCGACCCACCAGGGCTGCCCCCCCCCCACCACCACGGGGGCTGGAGGGAAGGGTGCAGAAGAGTTTGATCTGCCCTGGGAAGCAAGGGATCTTGCAAGCGCTTGTGCAGCCCGTGCACGTAGCACTCCTCCAAACCGCTCTGCGGAGGCTGCTGGCACTCCATCAGATAATGAGGATTTCCTGCCTGGGTTATCAATAACTCCAAATAGCTTCTGAAGAGTTCCCCCTCGCGCTGCCTTAGAAACACGCCGGGCTCGTTCAGCACTAGGAACGACACAGAGGTATTTCCAAGGACCACGGGTGAGCTGGATGCTTCACAGCCCTCTTTCTTCGACGACAGTGTCCCCAGGTCTAGGAAAGGGTGGGAGCCCCAGGACAAGATCAGAGAAGGAAAATCAGCCTCATCGAGCACTTGCTCTCTCTTGCAGATGCATAGCAAACTGGTGGGACTGGTAATCAGGGAAATTCAGCCTGGAGAAGGCAGACCAGGTTGTTTCATGAAGCCTTGCTGAGGCCAACATTGGAAATGATGCTGCATTCACCAGGACATGCAAAGCATCAGGTAGACAGAGGGTGGTGACCCCATCCTCCTCCATCCCATATACCACCACGGCTGTCCCACATTGTTTCTGGGAATGGATATGAGCCTTGGCAGAGTTAGCCAGCAGAGAGGTGATGGGATGAAACAGGATTTACTCATTGCAGCTGAGCAGGACTGTCCGGGCTTTCAGCCACTTCCAACCAGGCTCAGCAAAAAAAAATGAAGTCTGTGTTTGTAATGACCTGGGCTCAGCGCACCAGTATTCACAGTGAGTTGTAGATCTGCATGTAGGCAGAGTTATGCATTTATTTGCTCCATTCTGTGAATTAATGTGATGGTCACCTCATGCCAGGGGGAAAAGGGAGAGAAAAGCAATGCTGCTACCCAGCCAGCCCAGTTCAGCTGGGCTAAAAACCTTCCTCCCATCAAGTCAATTCAAAACCTTCACCTGCTGTAGGCAGTTCAGGTGCAGACTTCAGATTTCCTGCAGGGTGAAAAGGACCGATTTTGGCAGGGGAGCCAGATGTTATCACAGGTGAAACCCCTCTGAAAACCTCACCCTGGGGCCAGGATTGTGTGCACCTTCCTGGGTCCAGGTGTGTTTGCCACCAGGTCCAAAACACAGGTGCAGAATCAGGGACAGGGGAGGATGGAAGGAGATGCTCATGCAATGCTTAGGCGCTGCACTCCAAGCTGCTCCATGCAGTTTATCTGTGCTTTTGCCAACCCCAGTGAATGCAGTTTTCCCAAAGGGATAAGTATTGGATTTGTGCTGCTTCTCAGCCCTATAGGTCATCCCCCCCCAGGACTGATGTTTGCTCGGCGGTGTGCCTCTGGATCTGAGTGGGCAAGGTCTTCCACCAGCTTTTCAGAAGGAGAGCGAGATAGACCCTGCCCCACATGATATTCAGTCTACCTCGTCTTTTCTTGTCTTTCCCACATCTGATAATGATGAGCAGTTTTCTCCTCTCCCATCTGTTTGGTAATTGCAAACAAGTTTTTTATCCAGTCTAGTAGTCTGCAGCAGAGCAAGAGAAAGGCACCTGCTCTGGGCTTGCTGAAGCTGGGAACAGAAATCTCAGGCAAGCATCAGCCGGGCAGCCAGGTCCAGGCAAATGCATTTCATGGACTGCTCCATGTCACACAACATATCTGGGCTCAGGGACAAGGTAGGGACAGAGCCAAGGGGAGGAGAGGAGAGGTGTCATCTGGAGGTGTCTGTGCCTCATGGTTTGGAAGATGTGGGGGACCAGACTGAAGGGACATCAATCTACCACTCTCCATGTGCCTCCTAGACCAACCTCAACCATCGACATGCAGAAGCATGAGACCACCTGCCTGGACTGTCACAAGCTGCATTACAAAAACTTGGCTTAAAGCAGCAGCTCTGGGAGTCAGGGGATTATGTGAGAACAGCAGTCGCCATGCCAAAACTATTACTCTCTCTAGCCCTCCTGCTTTCAGAGGAAAGCCTGAGAGCATGAGACACAAAAGCCACAAATTAGAAGTCAGTAAGAATTATTCCTTCACTGTTTTCAGATCAGGCTGGTGGTGGCAGGATACACTGCCAACTCCTGTCCGTGCCTTTGGGGAAATGCTTACCTCCAAAATTTATTTTCCAGTGTCCCCAGGAGTGCCCAAGGTCACATCAAGACTCCAGGCTGCCCCGAGACCCCAGCAGCTTCATTGCCATCCCTCACTGAAGACAGGTAGGGGTCATAAATTAAACCTTGAAATAAAATGAGAAACAAACCCACAAACAGATCTATGGTGAGTGTCCAGTCTGTATTTGCTTTATTTTCAGTGATTACGAGCAGCCACCTCAAATCCTGACCCTTCCCCGCAGGACAGAATCTCCCCAGCCAGGCCCAGCACATCAATAGCCACATACGACCCCCTCTGAAACGACCATCAGGAAAATCTCTTCATTTCTCACCCAACTCCCTCCTGGTTACCCTCTGGCTGGGGACTGCAATGAACGTTTTGGGAATTGGCACCTTGCACCAGGGAAGGGGGACAATTCCCAGCTCCAGCTCATCACTGCAGCTGGTCCCAAGGGAGCAAGGTGAGCACTCGATCCTGGCCCCGACACACCAGAGCAGACGGACCAGCACCACCGTCACCCTGCCTAGCTTTGTCCTTCTTGCTTTATCACCTGAGCAATATTTCCTCCTTCACTTTCTGTCTGGAAAGCTCTTTCTGGACACTCCTGCAACTGGCACTTGGACTTCATCCCCAAGGTCTCATATTGAACCTCGCTGTTCATCTCCCCAGCCACTTCCTACCTCTCTGGCCACCAAAAGTCAGAAAAAACCTGAGGACGCAGAACCTGGCAAAGCCCCTGAGTGAGATGCACCAAGAAATTATTCACCCAGGATCCCTTAAGTGCTGTCAGCTCCCTTCCTGACAAGAAGGAGCTCTTCCAGCATCCTCTTTTCATGATTCTTAGTTCCCAGCTAAATAAAGCAGCAAGAGACATCACGTGCACCCACAACACATTGCGGTCAGGCTCGATGCTGAAGAGCATCCCAGGAGTGCCACAGCGATGCAGTGCAGAGCCCCAGCCTGTCCCCAGCACTGCTGGCGGCACCAGTCCAAAGCCTGGCTGGGATGAATACACCCAGCCCACTTGAGAAAGGAAAACCGCAGGCAGCTCCATCACAGATGGGTCAACACGCAGGTGAGAAAAGGCCTCTGATGTTTCCATCCTCACCGAGATTTCCCTCGACCGTGTGAATCCTCATACTTCAGACCACAAGGGTCAAGGAGGGGTGCCAGCACCAAACACACCGGCTCTGGATCAGAGGAGAAAAGTGGCCAGAGGCCACTTTAAGCTCTTCTGGTCTGAGCATGTATTGCTTCCAAAAGGATCTTTGCGGAGTCACGTGGACGTAACGGAGAGCAGAGTTTAGCCCCTGCATGCCCAGCTGAAATATGTGTTTGGCTCTTCGACTTTCCTAGAAAAGTTTTTTTCATTTTCTTGACTAACCACCTAGCTGGTAGGGAAGAAGCACAGCTAAAAATGGAGACAAGAATTTTCCCCAGCAGGTACATTTAAATGTAATCTTCCAGGCCATAAATCAAAGATTAATCCGACACGAGAGTACAACTCAAGTCCTCATCAATTTGCCTTCCTTGGTTACACGTGAATGTGAATATAAAGGGCTCCTTGATTTATCCAGCCCGGAGAAGCTGTACGGTGTTTCTTTTAATAGCTGATGCTTTATCTATCAATTCCCCACTCCCCCATGTCTATTCCTGAGCAGCTGATTAGAATTTATCAAGATCTATACTCCACCTCGAAGCAGACCTACTTCCCATTACAGTTCTAAAGCACTAGCTTTTATCAAGGGAAATGCGAATATTTATCAGCCCCCAGATATATAGACATCAGAAAAATAAGACATTACCATTTTAAAGCTTCTTTTCAGTGCTTTTTTTATGCCACCTTTCTGATAAACCAAGAGCGACAGCCCACTCACACGACTGCTCTGCTTCTGCAAAGCAAAAGGAAGGGCTGATCATACCCAGACCTGAGCTTAATTCCCAGAGGTCCCATTGAGAGGGAGAGGGCTTACAGGAAAACCCTCCCTGGAGGGGATTTTACCTTCAAGGTACCCCTTTACAACATGCAAAGCCAATTAACTAATTAGCTGGGCCAATCTGCTAGCAGAGGGTTGGCACCTGAGGCTGACCTCACAACCAAGGTGCAAAAGTTGTTTTGGGGGACATTGCTCCGGTTCCTTCTTTAGCTGTCTGAGCTGTACCAACAGCTCCTCCGAAGCCCAGCATCTTCCTTGCTAAGCTTTTTTGACTTTAATAGGAGCAAAATAACATCAAAGTATATCAAGTATTAATTGCCCTCTGAGGGGACAATGTTGTTTCTGTGGCCATTCATTGCTTCCCCCCAAAATCTCAGTGTGTCCTTTCATTTCTCCAGCTTGCACTCCCAGTCCCTGGCCACCTGCTTTACCTTTCTCTTTGTCCGTCTTCCTCACTCTCCGACTTTTTCATTAGCAGCACATTGCAAACATGCTTAAGTCCTCCACCCAACTGTCTGTTGCACCCAGCTGTGTGCTAAATTGCCTTTGGATGTGGGATCCTAGGGACATTTCTTTCCCAGAAGGGCCACCATGGTGCAGCTCTTCAGGGGCAGAGCACAGCACATCATCCCCATTTCTGGGACGGTTTCCATCAGGTCACCTGCCAGCAAGAGGTAAGATCACTTGGCGCTTCACGACGAGTCCCCTGTGTCCCATCCATGTGTCGAAATCCGCAGTGTTCAGCTGTTATTTCTATTACCCGGCACTTAAGTTCCTCATTAAGATGTGTTAACTTCCATTTAATTCCCTCTCAGGATGGCGAGCTCTTGTGTTTAATGAACTCTCTGCAGAACCGTCTGGGGAGATTTAAAACAAACCCTCCAGCAGCTGGTCAGGGTGTGATTAATGATGGCTGTGGACTTGAGAAGAGCAGAACCAAGGGCACAAGAGCTGCAAGACTCCCATGAAGAGGTGCAGGCTCTGCCTTGGTGAATGTAGCTTGTTCCTTCCCCAAAACCAAGACAGCTCGTGGTGAGGGATGCAGTCAGCAGCGCCGTGCACCATCTCTGGCTGCTTGCACTGAAGGATAAGGAGCTCCAAGCAGAAGTGGTGACCTAGGAGGAGACGATGAGGGTTGCAACAACTTGTTCGGGGACTGGACACACAAGCATTTTCAAGCAATTGAAATAGGCAGACTGGCTTCTGTGGTCCCCCCACCCTTAGAGAGGAGGATACTCTGGGGTATATACCTGAGCCACAGTACCATGGGATGTCCCTGGGAGGGAATCCCCACCTAGATACTCTCATTTCTACCACCTAAACTCCTGAAGGTATAAAGAAAACCCAAAGATGCCTTCAAACCTTTTCTCACTTTGTTCTGCTGTTAAGCAGTTAAATCTTTGCATCCTCCACAATATCCCTAAACTGTCCCTAATGCCTGTCTCAGGAAGAAACCTGTACTGAAAAAATTGCTCTACTCTTCCCTTAGGTCCATAATCAGTAATCCCCTCTGCTACGTGACTGTCGCTGCCGTGTCCACTTCCTGTCAATTAGCCAGGGAGGAACCAGGGTTCACTGAAAACATCTTCCAGTTTTGCGCTTGCAATTGTTTGCAAGGGAAGCTCTGACAGCTCAGGAGCCATCAACGGAGCAAGAAATAATTTGGCAATAATCCTATGTCATGAGCAAAGATGACGAAGCTGCAGTCAGCTCCTGACAGATAATACAGGGAAATTCATTTAACAAGTCATGGCTGCTTACAAATAACTTTCCTAGCACCTGGGGCACACTCCATATCTCTCTACATGCACCCTGGGCATTTATCAATTTTATTGCCCCCCCTCTTTTTTATGTCAAAACATTCTTCCCAGCTGTTTCTTGATGCACCACATTGTCTGTACAGCAACAGACTACGACCATGCTCCTCTCCTGCTGTTCGCCAGCCAGTCTTCAGGGGATCGCAGTGTTCAGCTGGTAGCACTGGGACATGCACTGGGACACTGGGTAGCATCAGCTGGGACATGGGACATGGGACATTTGCTGTTCAATATGTAGTGGTCTGAATTTGGGCTTTTGCCACATGGATGAGGCTCTTAAAATCCTCCTCCAAGTGAAGACTGTACAACTTCCCCTCAATTTCCAGAGAGGTCATTAGACTTTACCAGCAATGGCATTTACCCAGCACTTTGCCAGGGGAATACTGAAGGTTCAGAATGTCACGCCATTATGTTAAGGCTGTAAAAATACGGCGTTCCCCCAAACAAATCATATTTCTATGTCAGAAGCCAGCAAGCAAAGGGATTTGTTTAACTCTGCAATGCCTGGCATCTGGGTCACCTTCCCGCAACACCAGCTGCAAAGCCAAGTGCAATCATCCCTGCCTTTTCCCTCATGACTCCAAAGAGTTTTCCCCCCATTCTTGTGCAGGAGCTGTAAATCCTTTTGATCCACTTATCTGCTTCTTTTTCCCCTTAGTTATCTCTCCCTTGTAACCCAGGCTCTGGGGGAGGAGGCACTTCCAGTCGTGCCCCTCACATCGCAGCCATCCATCACCCACTGGCACTTCTGGCTCTCCTCCCCTGACGCCCATCAGCATCACCTCTCCTTCAGTACACAAACACTCTCCTTACCCTCATCATCTGTTTTCAGAATCTGAAAAACTCTTAAGGAGCAGCAACCACTGGGCAATGGCCAGCACAAAGCAGGGGTGGGATAGACAGGAATATTTCAGATGAGAAGAGTTGGACCACAACCAAGTTGAACTGGATGCCATGAAATTCACAGTGCTGTACATTTATACAGGAAACTTAGTATGAAGGTGATGCTTAGGTATCACTTGAATGCAGCTGTGTCCTACTTGTGCTCCTCCTTCAATGCTCATGCTATAAGGGAACACGATGAATGAGACTTTGTTATGATACCGACCCCAAAGAGTTTCCAGCCTACATAAAACAGTCAAGAAATAAAAGAGCAGAATTACTCCCATTTTGCAGTTTGGGAACAGAGTCCAGAAAGGTTGCACAGTTCTGATCACACCATACCCCACCAACAGAGCTGGAAATTGAATCGTATCTTCGGAGTCTCCAGGCAGTGCTTTACCTGCAATTACCCTCCCTTAAAGTGTCTGAATATTTGTTCCAAGTTCTACCTCTAGAGCTCAGCGATTGAACTCTTGGGTCACTGCAACTTGCCAATGGTTTTGCTCCAAGGTCATGGAGGAGTCAGGACTAAACCTACAGTCTCTATGTCTGCTCGTGCATGAATCCAAAGGCAATTCTGCCTTAAAGGGGTGCTTTTGCCAAGGCAGGACTCTAACCTGCAGATTGGCATCCATGTTCATGACATAAACCTCTTTGCTTTGAGGCTGTTGGCTGGTGCAAGGGGTCTCATGGACCCCTTGGATGAAATCAGAAGGATTGCTTGTCTAATCCCAGCTATGAGATGGCCTCATTGCTCCTGCTCTTACCTTCCCAGCTGCTTTCCACTTCGAGGGCTATGCTCTCAGTCTCTCCTGAACTGGAGCTGAAAGACGCTTATTTGGCTGCTCTACTCCCATGAAATGCACCTAATACAGCTGGGTAGCACTTCATACACGATGTGTGCTGGACAGGAGTGGCAACTGAGAGCCAGGGAAGCTGGAGGACATTTGGAACAAACCAAAGGAGCCTTGTACTTTCCACAGACCCACAGGAGTGCCGGCCAGGATGATGGAAACGAGCCCATCTGGATCATCTTTATTATTTTGCAACTGTCTGCTGTTAAAATCTCTTTATCCATAGATCTCAGAGGCCGGCCAGGACTGGAAAAACAGTGCACCATGTAAATAAAAACACATAATCTCTGCCTTGGAGGTTTTCTGCATCTCAGGCTGGATGTGACAGCGTGCAATGAAATATGACGGGGAAATGGAAAGACGTGGTCATCAGCCACAGGGACATGGGGATGATCAGGTCAGCTGTATCTACAGGAGGAAGCCAGATGGGCTGTCTTTTGTGTCTCTGAGAAGGTACGATATGATGTGACTGAATGTGTCATGTTAGAAAAATACTGGGCAGAGCTCAGTGTCTGAGAAGAAAATCCTGCACAGCCAAGTTATCTCCTGGGAGCCCTCCATCCCCCATGTCCCAGCCAGGCTTGGCTGAGGTTTTAGGAGAAGTCCTTGGGAACACAGAAATGGAGCTCTAAGTCAACTAGGAAACCCAGGCAGTTATAAACGGGCCAACACACCACCTCTCACCCTGTGCTGGGAGATCCTTTCTGCAGAGGGGTCCAGTCACACCAGCATGCCCAGGGAGGTGTTTTGCACCTGATAGTTTTGCAGCCAGTCACCCCCACAACTCAGGAGAGGGGGTTGTGACCGGGAGAGCACTGGGGAGACGTCATTTGGGATGGTGGCATGTTTCCCAGCGTACATACAGATCAGTGCCTCTGGCTGTTGATGGAGCCGTCAGACTGATACAGCACTTTCATTCCCTACAGTGAATTGCTCCCTTCTTCCTCATCCCTCTTTGTAATATGGAGGCCTTTTTTTTTCCCCCTCGGTTGGTTATTCATACCTTAATGGCACTTGATTTTCAATGGGCTGTTAGAGCCCTTTTCTGTGCATACTCCGCAATGCTATTAGGCTTTTCAGCGCTCCTTTGTTCTTTAAACAACCTTTGCTTGCTTTTCCTGCAGAGACATCTAACTGTGCCGGGGTTACACAACTTCTCCTGTTGGTATTACCATCCAGCTGAATGTGGCCATTCTCAAAATGAAACGAGAATAGCAGCAAAGCCTTTGGAATATATAAACATCTGAGCTGAACCCTCTTCATTGCTGCTCAAAAGCATTTATGTTGGTGGTGCATGCACTCAACAGGGAACTCGGTCTTCAGTGTTTATGAAGCACAGCTGGCTGAGCACTAGACCAGCCATTGCTTCGGTCAGCCTGAAATTGCTTTCCCCTTCCAGGGACTTCACAGTGCAGCTCAATGCTGTTTAATTTTACAATGTGCTGTTCCATAGGAAGGTGTGAGTGCAAGCAGAGGCAGAGGGTCAATTAATAATAGACCTTGATGGGAAAGATCCCAACAGCCTCCTGAATGGAGGGTTTATGAGCTGGGTCTTATGAGATTGGGCTGGCAAAGTCCTCTGTGCCCAAACCCTTCCCATGCAGCCCATTTGGATGCAAACAAGGCATCTCTGTTCCTGCCCAGCCTTTTGCACGTCTGCTCTGTGCAAAGTCCTGTTCATCTTCCCTCTCTCAGAGGTGTTTTCTGAAGGGATCTTGTTTGTTAAGCCTCTACATTTCCCTTTTTCTTTTTATCAGATGTTCTGCCTGACTTCCTTTCCTGGATGACAAGGAAGAAGTGATCGCGAGCTCTCTAGTGAACATTGACACTGGTATTTGTTATTCCATTTAACAGGCAATCTTTCCTTGAGTCATTTGTTTTTCGAGGCATTTAGCTGTTGCTGTAAGGTCTGGTGCACCTCCAGCTTTCGCATGCGTCCGCTAAAAAAAGCAATAGCGCTTTGAGTCCCTTTCATCATCACTTTGTTGGGTTTTTCACTGATCGGATCTTTCCTGCGATGGCAAATGCACCTGCAGCCCTTCACGTGGGTGTCAGTCTCTCCTTCGCCACGTCCCTGTTAGTTTGCACTGTGGCTCCTGTGGTATCCTTCCATGTGTTGCCCGTAAGCCTGGTGGCAACCAGCCCCAAAACATCTGCGCCGGGATCAGGAAGAGCCATGTCTGTGGTATGTGCAGGGCTGCAGCCTGCTCTGCCCTGCCCTGCCCTCTCCATCCAGAGTGCATGAACAAAACCTTCAGTCCTGGCTGAGCCAGTGCCGGTGACCAGCCTCATCTGGAGCTCCCGGGGCTCCTCAACTCCAGCTGAGACAACCACTAAGCATAGGTCTGCGAGATACAGGGGGATTAGTGGGTGAGTTCAGACCTCAGGTTGAGCCTGGACCTTGGTCTGCCTGCCAGCGTAGGCATACATCAGCTGAGCTTGAAATTAGAAAACTCCTGTGGGAGCAAGAACTGAGCCCTAAGTCTGCCTTTGCGTGTGCCCATGGATGTTGTTCATTTTCGGTGCGGCTGATGGGAGGGGATAAAGAGGCAGATCCTATGGGGACGACCGAAAGGCTCATCTAGACTAATGCGACTTAAAGCTTACTCATTGAGGCTGTTTTTCAGTGCCCACAGCACAGATATTTTAACTTGTTCCTTAATTTGCTCCTTAAAGCAGTTAGCAAAATTCCTATTATCAATCAGCCTGTGGCAGCCTATCCAAAAGGCATGGCCAGGAACTGCGCATTAATTGTGAATGCTTTGCTGAATTTACTGCATGGCAGGACTGAATTTTTCACTCTGAGATGAAGCATGAATATGCTGTTTGGCACAATCAATACTTCTCTAGATTGCTAGGAAATTGTCAGGGATTCAGTACCCATGAGTGGGGTATGACCATCTCTCTTGGGCAATGCGCAGAAATATATCAACTCTTTCCCCGCAGTAGAGCATCTGTGGAACAGCATGGGAAATAGGCTGGGGATCAAATGGGACACCTCCATGCCTGCGACACATCTCTGCATCTGCCATTCCAGCTAAAATGAGACCCTTGTCCTTCCCAGAGGTGTGGCCACAAGATGTGCTGCAGTCAAATTAGTTTTCATTAGTTTGATGGGAAATGAAGTTACTGGGCAACATGGTAAATGAGAGGTAGAAAGCCAGAGAATGAGCTTGATCACACAGTAGGGATAATTTTTACCTTGCTTAGATGCAGATGGGATGTACAGTGATATCTGGTTGCCCTCTAAGGATTAAGATGATTATAACAGAGATAAGGAGGAAGGAGGGTTTAGCCTTCCTGCAGCACTGAACCCAGGTTCAAGCAGAGGCTCCCACCTGCAGATGCCCAGATTTTACCTCCTAGTAGGCTAACTCCTTGTCAGGTCTCTTTGCAATAATCTTTTCTATTAATTCGAAGAATCTTTTCTTTCTTCTTACATTTACTCATCACTTTCCTGCAGTTTCCAGACAAGGATCAAATGCAAATGTTTCATACCACTGAATTACATAGATTTTCTGTGGTCTTTATTTGCTTGTGGTATTGAAAACTCACTCTTTTAGGCAAAGTTCCTTTTAAGGGACCATCTTGCACTCCCTCAGTTTGCAGATAAGGCCTAGGAATCAACACAAGGGAGAGAAGAAATAATAAATGGGAGAGACAGGAAAAAGGGAAGCTTCGGCATATGGAAAGGGAATGGTTCAAGTGGAAAGATCCTGTTATAAAATTGTATGGCTAATTAGTACATGGATATAATAGGCTAAACTGACAACCAGCATCCTCCTAAACACCTGCAGCTAGCGGTGCCTCAGCTCTGTTGTCATCATCACCGGGGCTTTCCTGGCTCCCCCCTTCTTCAGCCCAGCAATAAATCAAAATTTGATTTTAACACACTCTCCTCTCCACAGCCCCCAGCAGAAACAAAACACCAAGGATCGTTAATCCAGCCACCTTAGCAAGGCCTTGGTGCCTGCAGTGTTGCACCTCAATGCGGGGAGAGGTGGGGAGGAGGGCAGCTGCCTCCCAAGGACACCTCGATGGCTCTGCCGGGCCCGAGCCTGGTGATGCATGGGAGCATACAATCATACAATCATAGAATCATTTAGGTTGGAAAAGACCTTCAAGATCATCGAGTCCAACCATCACCTCCTCCACATCACATCCAAGCCCCGATCAGCCTGCCCCACTCCTCTGTAGGTCTGGGAGACCTCAGGAATGAAACAAGGGTCCGCTGGGCTAAGATAACCCCAGGGAACCCCAGCCGCATGGGGTGAATCACCCCCCTCTTCAAGCAAGGGCAGCAGCAGAGCCTGGCCCACCAGAGGGACCGACATCATGGTGGTACCATGTCTATAGCAGAGCCCAGGTGGGACCAAGGCCCCCCCTCTTTGTAACCTGCCCTCTGCAAGGGCAATTGTGTCTGTCTTATAGCCAGGGGACTCTGCTATAATATATACAAACTCCTACTTGCCATAATATATGCAAAGTGCTGGATCTGGGTGAAGAACTCACTCAGCTCAGAGGGACACCCTGTGCTTAAAAGCCCTTCAGAGACATTCAGTTCTTGGGACGGTGACTGTCAGGAGCTGGAGCATCCCTCGATGATCCCAGCATCACAGAGTCACAAACTAGATGAGGTTGGCAGAGACCTCTGGGTGTCCAACCCCCCCTGCTCAAGCAGGGCCACATAGAGGAGGTTGCCCAGGACCGTGTCCAGTGTCCCCTTGCTGTCTCCTCGTGCTTTTGTCACCCTCTCACTACACCCTGCCTGGTTTCATCCCCAGGATCCTTGGTGCATGGCAGCTCATGTCCTTCCCCCTGCTCACCATGCCCAACACACCCCAGGGAGGCACAGCCCATAGAGGTGATGTGGGATGGAGCTCCTCTCCACAACCTTTCTTTCACCATAAATTGATTTTGGGGGAAGTCAGCATGGGCTGGGGTTAGCAGGGAGGACCACAGCATCCTAGCGCTCAGTCAGTCGCTCTCCTCGGAGCTGCCGTGACCGCTGATAACAGATTGCTGCATGGGGCTTGCAACACCTCTCCCTCCCGCCTCCGTCGAAGGATGCTCGGCTGGCTCGCCATAGCTCTGAGATGCTCAGACACCATCTCAGAGGAGACAGGGCGCGTGGTGTGGCACTTGCCCTGTTGGGAGCCATTTGCTCTAAAAAAAGGTTTAATTAGCGATAGTCATAGTTCATGCTGAGAGGTTAATACAATCCCTGTATGGGTTATTCATGAGATTTTAGAGTGGCTTCCATCAAAACCTTCTTTTTTTTATTTTCAGCTCAGCCTGAGCTAAGATTAGTGGTGGCTGGAGAGACTGGAAATGGGGGCTCGAGGGGTGGCATGGGTCTGTAGAGCAATTCCTTATGGCCAAAGTAAGCTGCTGTTCTGTGCCAGGGTGCCAGCCCCTGAAGGAGACATGGCCTTTAGGACATGAGCCCATCTCCCTTCCCTCTCCACAGGCAATGCCCACATCCCAGATCCTCTCTCCCAGGTGAGCACTGCCAGTATTTCCATTTTCTCCACATCCAGCATTGCCAATTCCTTTTTCATCCCAAGTGCCACGATAGATGCTTTCTTTTCTCCTCCCAGCCTCTTTTTACAGAGGGATGGCCATCAATGGGTTCATACTCTTTCTCTCCCTTCAGTCTGCACAATATGGGGAAAAACTTGAAAAAATGAAACTCACATTCAAGAGAAAGCCTAAAACCATACAGCAGGCAAGAATCTCTTTTGGCAATCAGTTTTCCATGCCAGTGTGGCAGGATCTGGGGAGGACTTCTCAGTGTTTGGAGGTACGGCAGTGAGGACACCGGTGTCCTGCACAAGTGCTGCATGTGCAGTCAATCTGCAAACTCTTCAAGAGCCCATTAAAAACAAGCAGCTCCTTGATTTAAGATCTCACAGGAAAAGCATTGATAGGAAGGACCCAGCAGCAGCTTGGAAAAAAGTAACACTCAGGAAAAAAGTCTCTCTTTTTAGAAGATTCTACCTGCAATTGCACTCCAGATCCAACCCTGATCCCCTCAGCCCCAAGACACTCAGCTGAGCCCTCAGATTAGGACCATCACAGAGCAAACTTCCCCGACAGCTCAGCTTGCACCATGGCAAAAGCTCCTCTGGTCAAGAGCAAGTCATACTTCATGGAGATCCTGAGGTCCAGCAAACATCCTGACTTCTGGTTTCTGAGCCCCATCGCTGGAGCTGATCTGGGTGATGATCCCATTTACCCAGTTCAAAGTGGGGTCTCAAAGCCTCAGGATGAGCACAGATGGATGAAAAGGAGTCCCCCACCAAGGCTCCCCACGGATCCCCAAAACCAACCCCAGCTACTCAAAGCAAAGCACAAGCAAAGACCGAGGAGAGAGCATGCATCACGAGAACACCCTGTCCTCATCCTTCCCTAGGATCAGTCCATGGTAAATCAGAAGAAGCCCAACCTTGTTCCTGCAGCTCTCTATCCTCCCTGCAGCCTTGCATCACCCCTGCAGTAGTCACCATTGCTGCAAAGCCTCGTTGCAGCACTTGAATCACCATGAGTCACTTGGCCAGACCCAGAGCACCGTGCTGAGCTGCAATGAGTCCCTGCATCCCTGGGTAGAGGATGCCAAATCCATGCTGAGATCAAGATCCCCTGCTCCACCCTCAGCAAGGTGTGGCTGTGTGGAGGCAGGACTGCAGTCGGCAGTGCATGGTCCCCTGAGCCAGGGAAATGCAGCAGCGTGTCCTTTCACTGCTGGAGAGAGCTGGGACCTCTCTGGACACAGAGTCCAAATTTTTCCCTCCCTGCTATATGGGGTCCGATGGGGTCCAAGCTCTCAGGTGGTGGCACAGAAGCTCCCGCTGCTGCCATCATGTCACGGATAGGCACCAAGGTGACACCTTAGCATCACTTATTATATTATTCCTATTTTCACTATGTGATTCAGTAAATACTAAATCAGCTGTTGGGGTCTGGACCAACATTCCTGTGATTCCCATCTGAGCTTTTCACCTCCTCCTGGGCTGACGGATACTGCAGAGGAGGGGAGCCCAGGATGATCCTTTGCAAGAAAACCCAGGGGGTCTTGCTTTTCCGGGGAAAGCACCTTTAAATTTTGTTGTAATTGCACCTTTTTCCCAACCCTGTGTGGCATACGGCGCTGCTAATGAAGATTGAATAGAGCAGCAGTGCCTGCATGCGAAGCTGCAGAGGACGGTAAATCTGGCTGCTTGTACTATGCACATGAACAACAAATCTAATTGCCATTTTGGAGCAGTGATTAGCGCTGCAGCAAGCTGTCAGCCAGGGATGCCAAATAAACAAGGCTCGGCAAAGCTGCCCTGGGAGGAAAGTTCACGAGGGAGCAAAAGGGGAGGAAGGACGGGGCAGCCGACGAGAGCAGGGGGGAATGCCAGATGCCGCAGGGTTGGGTGGCCTTTGCCCGTGGTGCCACCTCCCGTGGGAAACCTCTCCGGGCGGTGGTGCAGGATCACAGCCCACCCCAATGTCTCTCCTTCCCCTGCCGTGCGGCATTATGGATTCAGATGAGATTTAGCTATCCCCTAAACCCAATTAGGGGGAAAGGAAAAGCAGCCCTGGGACGCTGCGCTGACCTCAGCCACGCATGAGGCTCCGGCTCCACTTCTCTACCCCTTGCATCTCCCCTCTGCTTGTGAAGCATCTGGGATTAAAGGAAACTTTACTAATGGGCATTACAGAGAGTAAAGCATGTGGCAGGATAGGTGGCTAATCCTGCACAGCCATCGGGAGGAGGGGGCTGTAGTGCACAAATCAAAGCATCTATAGCTTTTTAAACGCTGTTGGATAACAGACATAGCCAAGCACATAGCAATCAAGGTTAAAATTTCATGCCATACTCAAGTAAACCACTTTTCCCCCCAAAATAAATCTTTTACATTTGCAAAACCCTCCAATTAATCTTGGCATTTAACCACAAGCTGCAAAACCTGAAGTAGGAAAGGGGTAGCATTTATTTCCCATAACTTGCTGTGCTCAACGTCTCCCATGCTTTATCAGCACATAAGACCTTGACATTGGATACGAGCCTGGGCCACAGACTCCCAGTGTGACCCTGGACAAGGTTTTTGGGCCCAGTTCTTAAAAAGCTGAATCACTCTGACTCGGGGTGAGTTGGTTGCCTTAATACCTCAAGGATGGGTCCTTATCATGAGTCTCAACATTCTCCAGATATTTCCCCTCTTTACAGGTTTCTGGAGGTTTGTGCTTTGCTCGTAGTGGTAACAAGCTGAGAAAGTTCCTGCAGAGGTTAAATGTTGGCACCCAAACAAAATCTTAGGAAAAGATAGCAGCTCCTCAGTGGTTTTAGGGTGGAATTGAGGGCATTTTCCCTGCTTGGATGGGCTGAGAAAGGGAGAAGTCATCGCTTGGCCAGAGTTGCAGGCATGTTGTTTTTTTCTAGGACAAACAACAAAAATCTCACCTCCTGGAGACTTCTGGGGGGGATTGGTGTTCTTCAGTGAGAGGTTGCTACTTGTTGCCTGGAAGGGAAAAAGGAGTCACACTCATGACTGACAACCGAATAGCTCCAAATGCAGTGTACATCTCAAATCCATACAGGTCAGGAACTGAAGGTCTGATCCAGCAAAGTCTGAAGTTTCAAGCACAGCACCTGGGAAAATCCTTTAGGTATGTGCTTATGTCCCCTGGGTTTTCTGAAATGTAAATGCACCTGGAGTCAGGCCAGGAAGGGTCCTTCATGCACCCTGGAAATGTGGAAATGGCCTGGTGGAAATGCCCCTGCCTTGGCACAGGGACACAGGTCTTTCCCAAACACATGGGTTTATGCATTTGTGCATCCTTGGACCAGCCATAAACACGTGCTGCTCCGGCGGGGGATGCTCACAGGCGCTCCAGAGGCATCACTCCCTTTAAGCAGCCTCAGCTGATGGGTAGCTCATTTATTTTTGTTTATCTTAATTGAGCTGCATATGATTGAAGTCAGCTTCAGTTAAAAATATCCCATGTCTCTGATCAGCCCTGGACCGCTCCCTGGCTGCCACCAAGCTCTCGCTCCCCATGGGTCTCCAGAGTCTCCTGCTTGTGTTGGCATGTCCCATAGTGAGCTGCATTGTCCTCAATAGCCCCATTGGAGGTGGCCCCACAGGTCTGCTACCATGTAAAAGCATGGCCAAAGTCCATGACCTCTGGCTCTTCCCCCAAAACCTTGGGTATCAGAGCTGAGGAGTTTGCTAGTCCCATCTCCAGCACTTCAGCCCTTTGCTGCTCAGCCTTACAGGAAACAGCGGGCATTTTTCATCGTTTACAGTAAACAGAGCCTTAATCTAGGCCTTTAAGTCTGTCTAGATTTCGAAATAATTACAAGCAGCCTCTTAACTTGCATGAAGTTTGATTTAAGCCTTAATTTAATGGTTTATCTGGAGAGCAGGAAGTAAGCTGGCACTGCCAATTAGAAGCCATCTGTTTTCTCCTAATCTTTTGCAGGCTTCAGACCAGCAAACAAGAACCACCATGGCTGGACCATCACTTCTGCCAGTGGTAAACAACCCACTGGCTCTCTGCGGGGAGCTGCCTCCAGGGACTGTGTCCTGGGGTCTTCAGGGATGAGTGGCTCCTTCCAGCCCTGGGGATAGTGGTGACCATGGTGAGGTGTGGGTGGGTTGCTCTGGAAAAACGTCACGGACTAGCATGGTCAGTGCTTGAGAGGAGGGAGATGCTTCCTCAACAGAGACGATGGAGATGGTTGCCTTGAGCAGGATTCTACACCCTGACGGTACCTGGACAAAGACCCTTGGAGTGTAGATGGATGGGACAACCCTGGGCAAAGAGGGAGGGACAGATTCCTCTTGCAGAAATAGCTGTTTCACACATCCCTCCCTACAGCAGCCCAAGGAGAAGATGCCAAGGAGCATCTTTCATCCTGCAGAAGTGATTGTGGCTGGGAGAGGAGCAGGGCTGCCAAAGACTAAATAATTCCCCCTGCCAAGAACGAGACACCAGGGACAGCCATGTGTCCCTAACAGCCAGCACAGGGAGGTGGCCTTCCCTGCTCCCGTTCCCATGTGCACCAACCTCCAGGTGAGGATGGATACTGGCAACTGGAGCTGGCTCTGCTCCCAGCACAGCTGGTCCCACGCCCTTGGTGCATCACCAGAGTCGAGCAATTCTAGCAGCTCTGACGTTAATAATAACCCTGGACGTGATCGCATCCCACTTGCTCATCCCTAAAATCTTCTCCATGTAGCAGGGTTTTTTTTTTAAAAAAACTCTATCCTAAGCCCAGCGTAAAAGCTTTTTGGGGGCTGCTGGGAGGTATCTGCCCTCCCTGGTGTAGGGACCCTGTGGAGATGACATCTCCCTCAGGTCCCACATCATTAGCAGAGAGGTCCTCCAGGGAGGTGACTCAGAAAATGTCTTTGAGAAGTCAAAAGCTGGGGGCTCTCCATGCTCCCCCTCCCACGCAGCAGTTTCAGAGCAGCCCTTGCTTTGATTCTCAGAAGGTTTCATCGCAACCTTGATGAAGCTTGTTGGGGTTTTATATGCCAACCATTAAACAACAATAAAACAGCAATAACAGAAGGATCATTTACCAGATGTTATCACCTCCCTTGTCTGCATTTTCTCCTGCAAAATGTTCTGGCTGAAGCATTTTGCTCAGGTACCACCTCTGCTGCCCACCCCGCGGTGGCACAGGTCTCTCCGGTGGCATAGGAAAGCCCACCCTGCTTGGGTGCAAGGCATGAGGAGCAGCAGAGGGAGAAAAGCCAGAGCTCTTCCCCAGCCCAGGCTCAGGAAGCTTTGGAGGGCGGTTGCCTTGTGGGTTGTTCGTGACTTTGATTCATGGTACTAGAGATGCTCCTGCGGGAAATATCAGGTTGCTGGCTCTGCTGAGTCACACCGCTGCTTTCAACAGCAATGCCTTGCTGCAAGCGCCTTCCCCACCCAGCTGGGAGCCCTCTGTCCAACAACACCTCCTACCCCACCGGTTTTTGCTATACGTGGACAAGGGTGACAGCTATCAAGGGCGCAGGAGACCAGTCAGGGCTCTCCAGCCCACCGGCTGCCACCACAGTCTCCTCAAGACCTCATAAATGGGATCTCTTGGTGCAATTTGGGCTGAAGGACAAAGACGTTGGCCAGGGATGGTGCGGAAAGGTCAGGAAAAGACTTGGAGGAGGCTTGGAGACATCACCATGGATGGGGATGGAAAGTTCTCCAAGCATGGATAGTGCGCAGCCCCAGTCCTGCCACTGACATCTTGCAGACTGAAGGCGAAAAGGTCCGAGCTCACCACACCTCTGGCTGGTGTTGGCTGCTCCAAGCACAACCCCACGAGACCTGTCCATGTGGGGTGGCAGGGCAGCTTCTCCATCCCACACCCACCCAGAGCTCTGCTGCAACCGCTTGGTGACCAACCCAGGCCCCCAGCCACCCTTTTGGGGCAGCATTTATCCCCCTGAAAGAGTTGGCATTGCTGGGCTGAGTCCTGCCCACGACCATGCAAGTCCAACACCTCCTCTTTTCCACTTGCACATTGCACCTTTCTCCCAAATTGCTCCTTGGGGAGGAGCTCCCCAATAGCATCCACAAAACCATCCTGTTGCCCTTCTGAACCCCTCCTCTTCCTCTCAATGCCACCAAGGACAGAGTGTCCAAGGCCACAGCATCACCAGTGGGTCACTCTCTGTGCCACCTTGCAATGTGGGACAACACCTGGGGTGGCTTCATGGTTTGCTCTGCTGGGACACATTTTGCATCACCTTCATTCAAACAACTTATCCCCTGGGTGAAACTCCAGGGCAGGTCTGTCCTTGCTGGGCTTTAGTTTGTGAGTCTCCTAAAATCCCTTTTTAGCCGGCAGATCACTGTGGTTCATAAAAGAAAATGGGATTCATTTTTCTCCCCGGGTTTTTGCTGGGGTTTCAGTCAGCAGCGCCAAGCCAAAGCCCTTGATGTTTTACAGCTCTCACTAATGCACCGGTGCTTCCCAAAGCAAACTATTTATGACCGTGCCACAGAAGGGAAGGTGGAATGTCCCCATGGCAAGTTATTTATAATCCTGCTGATCGCTGGCCTCCGCTTTTCCCCCGAGCATCCCTTCTGCAGGCAGGAGGCAGGAGTTTTTAAACATTGCAATTAGCTCTGTTGTCACTCCTTGCTCAGAAATCATCATCAAATCTCCCTTAGGAAGAATTCGCCATAAACCTCATGCGCTGAGCCCAGGTTCATCGCAGGTGAGCTGCTGGATGCTACACAATCATCATCCCTCCCAACTCCAAGGTAGCCCCGAATATGATGAAAATCCTGTTGCCCATGGGAGATGAGGAACAAAGTCTGAGCTATCATTTAGGGTCTCTGAGACACTTAGGTCTCATGCTCTCCTTTGCAGGGGTCTTACATTAGGTTCTCCTTGTCTCCGAGGAAGGCGCGTTTGCCCGGTCCCCATCCAGAGCAGGACTGTCACTGGTGACGGTGATCCCCGATCACCTTCTGCAAGAGGGACACTCGGCATGGCCATGGCAGCTGCCTTTTTTTTCCCTTTAGACTCAGAAGACCACTTATGCCACCTGAATAATGCAAAACCAGGTCCTACCACAGTATTTCAGCAGCTGGAATACAGAAATACCCTGAGGAGGCAGGGTGCAGAGAACTCCCCAGCTCATTGCACCCCAGTTTGGGACTGGCCACCAGTTTGCTGGGTTGGAGAAGCCCCTAGAGCCTCCCCCCAGAACAGACACAGGCAGGACCCAACATCTGCACCCATGCTGTGGGATGCAGCATGGGGCAGATAGAGAAACGTTTTTGCAGGTCTGTAGCACTCCAGGAACACCAAAGTTGGGTGGCTACCACCAAGGGAAGCCCAGCCGGGACTACGCTGGCTTATGCTAATGTCGTGGCTTAAACCCAGCCAGCAACTAAGCACCACGCAGCCGCTCACTCACTCCCCCCCCACCCAGTGGGATGGGGGAGAAAATCGGGAAAAAGAAGCAAAACCCACGGGTTGAGATAAGAACAGTTTAATAGAACAGAAAAGAAGAAACGAATAATGATAACACTAATAAAATGACAACAGCAATAATGAAAGGATTGGAATGTATAAATGATGCGCAGTGCAATTGCTCACCACCCGCCGACCGGCACCCAGCTAGTCCCCCAGCGGCGATTCCCCCCCCCACTTCCCAGTTCCTATACTGGATGGGACATCACATGGTATGGAATACCCCGTTGGCCAGTTTGGGTCAGGTGCCCTGGCTGTGTCCTGTGCCAACTTCTTGTGCCCCTCCAGCTTTCTCGCTGGCTGGGCATGAGAAGCTGAAAAATCCTTGACATTAGTCTAAACACTACTAGCAACAACTAAAAACATCAGCGTTATCAACATTCTTCACATACTGAACTCAAAACATAGCGCCGTACCAGCTACTAGGAAGACAGTTAACTCTATCCCAGCTGAAACTAGGACAGCTAAACCCTGGCCCCATGACCCAGCAGACGCAGAACAGGCAGAGAAAGGGGAGAGGGAAGCCGCAGGACTCCCCTGTGCCCCCCACTCCCCTTCTTATCCTCCATGGTTATTTTTTAATTTCCCATAGCAGGAAGGAAAAGGATTCACAACAGCCTCCAGCCCATCTGCGCTCACAGCTCCAAGGGCTAATTTCCATGACCCTAAGCAGGGACAACCATCACCATCATCATCATCATCATCATCACAGCCTCGTGGTGGCCAGGATCAGCCTCCTCCACGCCGTCCCCCATCCTGCAAGGATGGAGGGGGAAGACCCCCAGGAACAGGTTGTTCTAAGCATGTTTCCCCATAGCAATGTCCCCAGGTGATGGCCCTGTCCCCAAGGATGCCTGTCCCTCAGTCCTGCCCTCACCATGCCCATGGGAGGAGCTTTGAGTTCAGCTCTGCCGTCCGGCATCGACACCAGGACTTCACAGCTCCATGCTCAGGGTGCCTGGGAGCCGCAGCACTGAGCTTTAATTAAATATTCTCAAGGTGCCATGCGCTATTGCAGGTGAGTGTGTAATTTGTCATGTCTCCATTATTAATTGTCAGCTCTGATATGAGTAATTGTGCCTCCCCCCTCCAGTCCCAAGCTCGGGAAAATTTATAGCTTTTTATTTTCTTGGTATAGTAGCAAGTGCTCAGCTGGCTGGCAATGAAAAATATCGAGGGGAAGCACATGTTGGAGCTGCAGAGGGAGCGCGCGGCAGCCCGTCAGCTGCTTGCTTTCTAATTGCATCACTCCCTCGGCTTCCACTTGACTTGATAATTTGGGATGCTACAAGCAGCTTCGCATCAGCCATCGCCTGGGTACAAAGCTCAGCCCCGAGCGGCACGGGGTAGCGGAAGGTCGGCTCTCCCCGCTCCTCCGTGAGCTCCACTGCCATCCCGCTCACCCTCCCCAGCAGACCACGTCATTAACGTGGTTTCCAACCCACTCGTTAAACTCTAGAAATGGATTTGACACCCTGAAAAGCCTGAAATAATAGTTGTCCGAGGCAACACAAAAAGATAAACAGGCCTGAAGGGCGCCGGGGGTGGGGGCAGTTCTGCAACGAGGATAGAGACGATACAACAGGCGAGCACTTTGGAGCCCATCACCTAATTACCCATCCCACAGCAACCAGAAAGTGTCGGGAAGATAATTAAACAGCATCACTGTTATCGTCCACCTTAGCCACACCAGGAGAGGGGGAATCGGTGATGGATGGAGGTGGCTCTCCGCTGCAGCCCAGCAATCCTATTTATTATCCTTCTTGTGTGTTAATGGCTTATGCTGCTTTATTAAACATATGCACTCTCACCGATACAGACTGGCCCCAGTCTTGGTGATGGGTGGGAGAGATCCAGTAGATAAAATGCACATTAGATTTTATGGGGACTTTTTTGGCAGCTCAAATACACAAATGGGGTCTGTTTGTCAGGATTAAGAAATCCTTCTCAACACAGAGGTGGGTTAAGACTAACTGGACCCCGACCACACGTCCAACAACCTTCCTCTCTGCTCCGGCTCCCCTCCAGGCTTGCATGCAGCATCCCAGATGGGGCCTCCCCAAACTGTGTCCAGGTCCTGCTACAGACCCATCTCACGAGGGGTGGATGGAGGTGGGCAGCCCGCTCCTCCAGCCAAGGTCCCAGCTTGGTGTTCCCACCTCCAGCACACACTGCATTCTCCCACTGGCTGGGGGGCTGCACGGCATGGGGAGATGTAAAGCCTACCCCAAACACAGGGCAGCAGAAGCTCCAGCAAAGCAATTTCCTCCAAGACACGTAGCTCCTTAGTCCCCAAACCCTCCGGCTCCCTACAGCTCTTTTTATCAGGTGGAGAATTTATGAGATCCTTGACATGCATCACATCTGCGTGTCCACGTCGGCAGCTCCCAGCTCCAGCCAGACCTCAAGCATCACCCCTTTGCAAGGGGAAAAACCTTGCGATCGCCCCATTCCCAGCCGATGCTGCCGTCCCACCCCATGAATTACCTCCTGACCCCAGACTTGCTGCAGGGCTGCCGTGGGGCCACAGGACCCACTGGCTGGCCAGCCTGCTCACTGCCAGAGCCACGGACAAGAGCAAAACCAGAGAAAAGAGCCCAACCAGACCATGACGCGCTGGGTTTGCTGACCCTGCAAGCCCGGAGCCGGGCTGGCACAGCTCCCAACTCACACCACCATGGTTGAGCGTGAGGCTCCCATGAAAGCCAGGTAGACAAAGAGCTCATCCCTTTCCTCTCTCCTGAAGCAGAGCCACTTCGGAGCTGTTTGCAGCCGGTTGATGTATTAATGCCCAGCTTTGGCAGAGTAAGGTAGCAGGAGGAGAAGGGCTCAGAGCCGGCAGCCCCATTTTCCAAGCCCCAACCAAGGTGTCCTCACCAGGAGGACTGGGGACCCTGAGACGAATCATTTACAGCTGGTAGCAAGAGGGTTTGCTTTTATTTGGGACTGTGAGGACCCTTTTGAAACAGCGTGGGACCCCCTGATGTGCAAACACAGACTGAATGTCTCTGATCAGCCCCAGCCCACGATTATCCCATAACCTCAGTAGCACAAGAGTCCCCTCCCCAAATGATCCCATGTCACATCCATAAATTCATTTAATCTTTTTCTCCCTGCAGCTCAGGTGAGTGTCCGTGCTGTCTCTTGGGACCATCTGCTGGAATGATCCCATTTGACCCCATTGCAATGGGGACAATTCCCCCCCATCCAAGGGATGGGGCCACCCTGAGGCACAGGGCAGGGACTTTTGGGGACCACATCCAGCTGGCACAGCTCCCCACTTCTCCTACATCTGAGGGATATAAAGCCTCCCAAATCAGGGGGCTCCCAAGCTTTCCGGGGATGGAGAGTGCCATGGAGAGGACTCTGACTCCTTGGGAGTGTCAGCCCACGCAGGCAGAGGAGCACCGCAGGCAAAAACGCTGATGCAAGCAAATCCAGCATGCCATCGGGAGGAAGACTGTGCCCTCCGGACTATTTTTGGCTTGTTTTTCTTAACTATGGAGCCACTGATCTATGATATTGTCGCTGCTGTGACTCGGCAGTTGGAATTGCATCAAGCCAGAGTCGGAGAGAGGGTTGCTCCGGTGTCTCAGGGGACCGGTAATGGGAGAGAGCCCTTCGCCTCCTGTTTACACTTTAATGCCCATCCAGGTTATTCATTATTTATTGCTAATGTATTTATAGAGCATTACTAGCATGCACGGTGCTCTGCAGACGTTTGGGGAAAAGGTCCTCTCTCCTTCGGATATCGTGGTATAAATAGAGTGGTTAAACACAACACGGGCTCTGCTGAGCTGTTGCCTTTGTACCCGAGTCCTGACGAGCCGGAGGGGCCATCTCTACCCTCCTGCATCTTGTGGCTTTTCCATGGGTGGTTTTTTTTCCTGCTGGGCTGGTGTAGCATTTGCTCCGTGCATCTGTTGTGTCCTGGGTACACAGCAAAGCCAAGCCTGGCTGTGGGCACCCAAAGCACCCGCTCCCTGACGCCCATTAATCTGCACCCTTGTTCTCAACCCGGGGGCTACAAAACAGTGAAGGGAGCTGGCCATCACAACCCAGCACTGCAGGGTTTCATTTATTTGGGGTGAAAAACCACTCTGATGACTCCAGGTCCCGTGCCCAGCGGGTCCCAAGTCATTACAGCCCAATTCATACCACGATGACCGCGACCAGCCCCAGCAGACCTGCCCACCCGCAGCTGCATTTGCAAGTCCATGATGTTTAAATGCAAAACCTTTGATACCATCTTAAAATATGCACCAATTAGCTCAGCAGGTCCAATTCCACCTGGCTGCCTGGATGCCAATGAATCAATTAGCAGAAGCGTGGTGGCCTGGGACCCTGCAGGATGGATGCTGGCTGCGCTACCAAAATGACCCTCACCATCCTCTCACCAAATGGCATACGGGATCTGGGTACTACCAGCTGGGACATATGGACACAGGAGCTGTGGAGCAAGAAAAGGAGGTGGTGTGAACACCCAGCTGGCGGTGGGTCTCTGCTGGTTACCACCGATCCCCAGGACGAGCTCGTGCCTGCAGCAATAACCATGGCCAGCCACAGCCCGCGGGGACGTGCCATCCTCGCCTTGTTTTGTCTGCCCGTCCTGGCCTGCCTTTCATTTCCCACTTCTTATCTGCTCGTGCTGAGCAGACAGGACGGGGGGAAGGCAGTTTCTGCTGGGTCATGGGGAAACAGCTTGGCCACGGGACCGCGGAGTCCCAGCCTGGCCCCCAGCACCAGCGCCCAGCGTGTATTTGCACCATCCCAGACACAAAATCTGGGACTTATTCTCCCATTCTCCTGCATCCTGGGGACTGTCCCACATTGGGCTAAAAGCAGATTTTTACAAAACCTTTTGCAATCCCAAAAGGGTGCAAGTGAGGGAGAGAAATCATCTGGGACGAAGCAAAACCTGAAACAGGACCTCACACTTCAGTGCCACATCCCTTGCAAATACGGGTGGGAGGATTTTTCAAAGTGAAAGAAGTGTCATTTCCAACAGCTTCATATGGAAACTGTCAAAAGAAAATATTCCTCATTTTCCAGCATTTTTCCAAGGATCCTTCCACAGAGAAATGAGCAATTCCAGTCTCCCAGGCATGAATCTTAAAGGGAGGCTGTGCTCAGCTGCTGCTGGCGTTTGCTGAGCAAAGGTTAAGAGCCGGGTTCAAATGCTGCAGTTTACAGATTATAGGATTTCTTAGCAGCAAGAGGGCTGCTCTCATGCTGCCCCAAAGCATGTGGCCAGGGCAGAAAACCGTCTCTTGAAAGGGACTATAAGGAATAGCAAAAAAAAAAAACAAACAAAAGGGAGCCAGAAGAAGGGGAAATGCCCCCTCTAAGAGGGCAGAGGAGGCAGAGAGCTGCTGCATGTGGTGAGCTCCACTCTGCTCCTTCCCCCTCCATCCCGACACATCTCACGACGATATTGCAACCGGCACATCAACTCTTCCCCAACACCAACGCCTGGGGCAGCACAAGGCTGGGCAAGAGCATCCCTCTACAAAAGCAATTCAGCCTTTGCACTTGTGGAGTAAGACTTGAAAATGTGCCCGGGAGAGGCACAGAGGCCAGAAAATGAATTTTTTTTTTTTTTTTTTTTTTTAAATCATCTATTATGTCTTCAGATCTTCCCCTCTACCCATGACTATGTGACGGAGGAGACAAAGGGTCGTGGTTTTAACACTGTTAATTGCCATTTTAAGGCTGGCGAGCACCAGAAGCATTTCTGCACCGTCCACAGTCTCATGCCCTACTGCTCTCAGCCCTCCTCTTTCGTGGAAGTGTAGGCAGGGAAACTCTGGAACCATGAGATGCTTTACACCCAAAGCTGCGGTTTTCACGCTGTCCACAAACCGCAAGTAAAATGCAAGCAAAAATACATGGACAATTACACAGCCCAAGACCACAGGGCGGTGTGGGCAGGAGGAGGAGGAGAGCCTTCAGCCTTGTTTTGCAGCAGCAGAAAATGAGGAGGGATGGAGGAGGAAGGAACGATGTTCTTACTGCGAGAAGGAGCTGGCCAAATCATTTAATGCCTTTTTGTTCCAGCCTTCGCTAAAAAGCCATCTGCAATCAGCCAACAGGAGCAGCACCAGTAGCAAAGGAACCAGGGTGGGACGCAGTGGGAGAGGAGCTGGGAAACCCAAAGGGCTTCAGCTCTGAACCAGAGCCATGCTTGCACATCCCCAGGCTGCAAAACCAAAAATAACATGGGCCATCATCAAAGAGAGGAAAAGAGAAGCAATATTGCAGAGCAGGTGGCTTTACACTGGTTACTGAAGACACAGTGCAAGTAATCAGTTCTCTTTGGAAGCCTCCAGAAGATAACGAGGTGATAAGTAATGGTCTGTATTAAATTGTAGAATAAATCACATCAGCCCAACCTAATCTTGTCCTGCGACATGGCGATGGACTCCCGGCATTGGGGTGATGCAGATCTCCTTGCCTTTAACAGCAAGAAGACTTCGATGCTGCTTCAAATGCAGAGTTATGGTCTGGGGTAGATGGCGTAGGAGGACCCAAACCCAATCCAAGTCCAACAGGGGCTCGAAGGGGAGCACATGTCTGAGGGGCTGCAGGATCCAGTGTGACCATTAACAACTGGGAATGAAGAGCATCAACCTGGTGGTCAATGCCAAGATGTCAGGACTGAGACTGCAGACTGGTAAAAAGGGTGGAAAACTGATCCAGGGCCATCCAGCAAAGACACATGGATGTTGCTAGAGAGGAGATGAACACACAGGACCAATAGGATGGATGGCAAGAGGAGACCATAAATCCAAAAGCGACCCATCCTTTTGGGGCTGGAGGAAGATGGGGCTGTCCTTCTGCTCCTTGGGGTGCCTGGAGGCTCAGTTTTGGGCTCTGCACTTCAGGAAAGATATGACCCAACTGAAAAGAGGCCAGAAAACAGTGGCTGTGAAGAGAAAGAGGGAAAAAATTGTCCTCCACTCCTGTGTCTGAAATGACAGAGGTCCTGAGCTGGTTTTGGGCTGGACCAGGCTGAAACGAGGAGCAGAGATACCACAAGGTGAAAAGGAGGAGCAGAAGGACAGCAAGGTGCAGGGGAGGAACAGTTGCAGATGCTGGCACAGCCCCAGCTCCCCAAAGGCTCACAGCTTTGCTGAGATGACGGTTGCATCCAGCTCCCATGCTGGGACTTCATCACCCTCTCCCCAGGCCCCACAGCAGCCATCCCTGGGGAAGTCCAGGGCGTTTGCAACAGGCAAGGAAGGCACCATGGTCCCACCAAGCAAGAGTCCCCATGTCCCCAGAGCCACCCCGCCACAGTACGGCACTAGACCTCACATTCCCTCCGGACCTTGGAGCATCTCCACCCTTCAAAGTCAAAGAGTTCGGCTCCCTTTCAGCTGCAGAGAGCCTCGTGCTCTCCCATAACCTCTAATGTCACTCACCGGCCGTGTTTTATGGCTTTTGGAGAGGGAGCGAAGGTGCCCTGCCTCAGCCTTGGTTTTTACGGCAGATGCTCCTTCTCTGAGGAGCCACGGAGGAGGACTAAAAGGTGCCGGGATTTTTGCAGCCGGGTGGATGAGAGCTTGCCAGGACCTCCACGCAAAGCGGTGGACCTGGCCCACCATCTGCCTTGTTTTTCAGAGCGCTATTGATTCATTAAATATAGCAATTAAATGTGATAAATGGGCCCTAAAGTGCTATTTTGGGGGAGAGGAGGCTCCATCCATGAGTGCTGCAGCGCTGGCTCAGCACGACCCGCTGTGCACACCTGGCTCTCCCCACTCCCTCTCCTTTGGTGCGAGAGTGGATGCTGCCCCACACTTAAATATTTGATGGCACACAATTTTTTGACATATTCCCAAATCTATTCTTCTCCCCCTGCCCCTCCCACAAGCTTCCTTGATTTCTCTGGCTGCTGTTAGACACAGCAGCCTGTGCCCCCCCAAGCCCTGGGCAGCCCCCCAGGATGGCGGTGAGACCAAAGCAGGCTTTGCAGCAGAGGTAATACCTTTTATTAGCTACAATAAAGAGAAAATAGAGCCGGGAGTGCACAACGGGCCAGCGCTGCATGCCCAACGCCGGTCAGGATTTTTTCCAAGCTGGTCCAATAAAAGCAATGACCTCTCCGTCCCTCAGCATTGCCTCTCCCAGGAGCGTGGGTCATCCCGGTGGCTGGACCCCATGGCTCCCCACACAGCAGGGCAGGGGATGGGGACCCACGAGGGACGATAGGACCAAGTCCCAAAAAGCAAAAGCGGTGATAACTTGGAGGCAGCGGTGACAACCCTGCCTGCATCTCTCTCCAGGCTGCAACGCTCAGGGATGCTGCGGGGTGTCCGGCTGGCAGGGCAGGGTGGGGAATGGGGACCGGGGCTGGAAGGGGACTGGGACAGCCCCCAAATCCTCCCTGGGCTGGAAAGGGACCGTGACAGCCCCCATCCCCTCCTCAGGGCTTGGGGGGGGCGGGAACCGCAGCAGCCCCCGACTGCCCCCATGCTGGGAAAGGACCGGGACAGCCTCCAAATCATCCCGGGCTTGAAGGGGACCGGGACAGCCATAAAACTCTCTCTGGGGCTGGAAAAGGACCTGGACACCCCCCCAAATCCTCTCCGGGGCTGGAGAGTGACCGGGACAGCCCTCAACCCCCTCCCGGGCTTGATGGGGACCGCGGCGTCCTCTAACCCCTCCCCGGGTTGGAAGGTGACCGGTACAGCTCCAAACCTCTCTCCGGGGCTAGAAAGGGACAGCGACATCCCCTAATCCCTCTCCGGGTTGAAAGGGGACCAGGGTACCCCCTCTAAATCCTCTCCGGACTTGATGGGGACGGAGACATCCCCTAATTCCCTCCCCGGGCTGGAAGGGGACCGCATCAGACCCCAGCCCCCCCCCCCCCCCCCCCCCAACTCCCGCAGCGACGGGGGCACGATGGGGCTTGCGAACGGTGCCGAGCCGAGCTGAACCGAGCCGATCTGAACCGACCCGTGCCAAAACACCCCGAGCCCCCCCCCCCCTCCCGCCCCCGACGGCAGCAGCCCGCGGCGTTCCTCCGCCCAGCCCGCAGCGCCAGGCAGCCCCAACCCGTCCCCCTTCCTCCTCCTCCTCCTCCTCATCCCCTCCTCCTCCTCCTCCTCCTCCTCCTCCTCCTCCTCCTCCTCCTCCTCCTCCTCCCCCCCCCCCAGCCGGATTTGGGCAGCGGCGCGGCCAGCGCTCCCAGCAGAGCCGCCGTGTGCGGGAGCCGCGCCGGAGGCAGCTCAGCCCCGCGGGGGAGGAGGAGGAGGAGGAGGGGGGGGGGGAAGGTGAAGGGAGGCAGGTCCGTCCCCCCACACCCCTCCATCACCCCCCATCCGCGCCCTCCCACTCCCCCCGGGCCCCCCCTCCCATCCTACCCCCCCCTCCCCTTCGCCCCCCCCCCAGCCCTGCATGCCCGGGCAGCGAGCATGGCCCGCAGGCAGGAGCGGGCAGCGGGCAGCGGGGGCTGGCTGCCCTGGTTGGGGTTCGCCTTGCTGCCGCTGGCCGTGCCCCCCGCCGTCGCCCCCGGGGGTTGCCCGTCCGCCTGTTATTGCGTGGCCACCCCGGAGCTGGTCCAGTGCCGGTACGAGAGGTTGGAGGAACCACCGAGGGAGCTGCCGGTCACCGTGCACAACCTCAGCATCGTCGGGAGCAACCTGAGCGTCCTGCGCCCGGCCGCCTTCGCCGCCCGCCCGCTGCCGGACCTCCGCCTGCTCCGCTTGCGCCACAATAACATCCAAACCATCGAGGACATGGCTCTGCAAGGCTTGCCCGCCCTCCGCACCCTCGACCTGAGCCACAACCCTTTGCTCTCGGTGGCCGCCGGCGCTTTCGCCGGCGTGCCGCTGCTGCGTACGCTGCAGCTGAACCAGGCGCTGCTGGCCGCCCCGTTGGAGGAGCAGCTCGCCCCGGCCCTGCGCAACCTCAGCTTGCGGCGCTTGGAGTTGGCGGGCAACGGGCTGCGGGCGCTGCCGGCCGCCCTGCTGCCCGCCGGCCTGGAGGAGCTGGACCTGCGTAACAACTCGCTGCAGCGGCTGGCGGCCGCCGAGCTGCGGAGCCTGGAAGCGCCGGGGTTGCGGGGGCTGCGGCTGACGTTGGGGGCCAACCCGTTGAGCTGCGACTGCGCCCTGCGCCCGTTCCTCGCCTGGCTGCGTGCCGCCGCCGCCCGCGTGCCCGACGCCCGCGGCCTGCGCTGCGCCGGACCGCCGCCGCTACGCGGGGCCACCCTGCTGCGCCTGCGGCCCGAGGGGCTGGCGTGCGCGGCCGCCGAGGGCGGCGAGCCCGGTCGGCTGGAGACGGCTTCTTACGTCTTCTTCGGCATCGTCTTGGCCCTCATCGGCATCGTCTTCCTCATGGTGCTCTACCTGAACCGCCGCGGCATCAAGCGTTGGCTCCACAACCTCCGCGAGGCTTGTCGCGACCAGATGGAGGGCTACCACTACCGCTACGAGCAGGACGCCGATCCCCGCTGCACCAGCGCCATCGGCACCCCCGGCCTCTGACGGCACCCTCAGCGTCCCACCCGCGCCCCTCCGGCATCCCCGGCATCCACCCGCCATGCCGCCCCTCGACGCCTCCGCTCCCGGCATCCACCTCGCCCCAGCCCCGTTCCCATCCCCTTGCCATGGCACCGCCAAAAATTAGTTTCTGAGGACGAGCCGGCCTCGGGGATGGGTGCTGGGGTGCTTCAGAGTGGGGTGCACCCTCCCCGGGGGGCTCTGGACCGGCTCTCCCTGCCCGTGCCCTAATCGACCCCGTAGCGCTGATTCCCACAGGGGACCAGGCTGGATCCGTTCCCCCCCGCCCCATCCCAGTGCCCACGGGCAGGGGGGATCGCATCGGATCGGCCCCGCGGGATGCCGGCACACAGAGCCCCGATGTTCCCGGGAGGATTATGAGCTGCTTCCCGCGCCTCCTCTCCAGCGGCAGGTTTCTTCGGCGGACTGCGGGATGCCACGCTGCCGGCGGGGCTCGGCACCGCACGCACGTGAGTGTTTGCTTGGCACGTCCCGGGAAGCAGCGGGCAATACCTGAAACTGTCCTCCTGGATGTTCCTGGAGCCTGGACTTGACTTTGACCATGTACAGCTCTCTTTCCTATTAGATTTCTATTTGACAGATGCAAAACTTGATTTCTTTTTTTTTCTTTTTTTTTTTTTTTTTTTTTTCTCCAAACACAGAGGAAAACACACCGTCCTGCCGCTCCCCTTGAGAAGCGATGTGCTTTTCCGAGCCCATTTATCCATTTGGTTCTGTTCGATGACATTTCCAGCTCTTTCCAGGCACAAAATGATGCAGCTGTGTAGGAAACGCCTCCGCTGGCTGCGTGCATGTTCCCCAGGGCATGCGGGGGCAGCCCTTTTCTGACTCTAAAATATATCCTAGACTAGGCTGTCTCAGCACTTTGTAATTCAAAATGAGTGAAGCAAAAGCTCTCGACCTAGTTCACTCGCCCGTGTTTGCTTTAGAACCGTGCCTGTTACTATATCCTAGAGCAAATATATTGAAAGCTGCATCCACTCTATTGTCTATTTTCTGTCAAGCTTCTTGCAATGATTTCTGAATATCCCCTTGGCTGAGGCGATCTTATCACTGTTGGTTTGCCGGAGGAAGGCAGCTGTGGGCTCCTCTGTAGTTTTGCTGGTGCTTAGAAACTTCTTTTCCTGGGCTGGTTTGGTGGCCAGGGATGCAGAGAGGTTTTGCATTGTGCACTGAGCTCAGGCTCTGTTGGTCCTGATACTTCCCTGGTACCAGGGCAGGGACTCAGGAAGATTATCCAGGTAATAGGTCTCTAAAGCAGTTTTTATCTCCTGTGTGTTCTGGTACCTAATTCATGAGACACTGGAGCGCTGAGCATCTACAGATGCGGGGAGAGGCAGCACAGGGCTGTGACTCACAACATTTCCCAAAATTAAGCTTAAAATACTGAATCTCGGTGCTGGGCTGAAAACTTAAGTGTTGCATTTTGATACATCTATGTTTGCCTTTCTCTGTACCGGGAGGCTGATACGGGCGAGCCAGGCAGGCGTGAGGACCAGGGCTGCATCCTCTCTGCCCTGCAGCCGCGCCGGCACCAGCGCCGGTGTTTGCCTGGTGCTTTGGGATCCTTGACGCAGGGAGCAGCAGGTACCCAGCATGTTGGGTTTGTAAATAAGAATTTTGTGGGATTTATGGTCCCCTGAGCCTGCGTGTGTGTATTCAGCTCCTGCACTGGGTGGAAAGCTCTGCTGGGGGAAAGCACAGTTATTTCCATCCCAGGCATTCCTGGAGGCCCCAGGAAGGATGCGACCTGGTGCAGGCTCCTTTGCATTTTACCCCTTTGCTTTTTCCCCTATTGCATTTTCTCCCTTTGCATTTCTTCCCCTTGCAAGCCCAGTATCAAAGTAGGCAAGCCCGGAAAGGGGAGCTGGTGCAGAGCTGTGTGCCTGGGCTGTATTCAGGTAGGGATATGGCACTAGGAGTCAAAATGAGTTTCCTGGGTCCTCTGGGCTGGTCCTGCTGAGCAGGGAGCTGGTTCCCCACTGGAGCCAGCTCCTGGCTCTGTCCCAGTTCCCAGTGAAGCCCTAGAGACCCCCACAGCTCAGCTCATTGGAGATGAGTTGCTCCGGCAGAAACTTGTTGCATTTTGGGGACCTTTTCCTGAGGTTTTCTCATCCTAGGAGCTTGTGAGCTCTGGTCCCACCTCACCACCCCATGCAACGAGTTGCTGGGCAGGTTTATGGGGGAGAAATCTCAGCCTGCCCCTCAACCTCATCCACTTTCCTACCTCCTCCCTCCATTTCCCACCTGAGTGCAGCCAAAACGCAGCCCCTGAGCAAGAGAAAGGGCAACAGGGTGGATTTGCACATCTGGCAGCCACATCTGGCAGAGCACACCATGCCGGGAGCGAACGCTGCTGAGCATCGTGGGGCGTCCCGGGCTGTGACTCCACTGGAGCAGCATCAATTCGTGGGTACAGTGCTGGGAAGTCCTGGTGAGATTTAACATCTTGCAGCGAGGAGGAGAAGTGCCTGGAGGGCTTTGCAGGCAGATGGGTGGTTGTTGGACCAGGGAACGCAGCATCCGCCTGGCAGCGGCTGCCGGTGCCTGGTGATAGATGATAGGAAGGAAATTGCCTCCAAGCAGACAGAAAAGTGGCCAAACACATCCTGGCCCCGAAGCCCTTTGGCAAAGGGGATGGCTGGCGTGGGCAGCCGGTTGCTCCAGCTTTCCCTGAGGCCAAAGGGAGGGATGCAGTGGCTTTTGGTCCCCAGGGACGAGGACACTCCTCCTTTCAACACTGAGCAGCAGGAGGTTCGGAGCATCACTTTCCCCATCCTCACTGGGTGCACCGAGATCCCGGGCTGCGTGCTCCAACTCCCTCTGGGGAGGCAAAGCCCCGTCAGCCCAGCAAAGGTGACGTGCGAGCAGTCAGATGTGGGTGGTTGGGTAGATAACCAGCTGTAGGAGCATAATTCTTGTGGCTTGTTAACGTTTATATTATTCTGCATGGCGCATACCCCACGCATGACAAATCAGCAGGATTAGGGAACCTCTGGATTAGCAAAACCAAGACTTGTCACCAAGCCGAGACTCAAAATGTGCTTTTTGGGTTCCCAAAGACAGCTGTGCGTTTAGAGAAACCCAGCTGCCATCACATTTCTGTGCAGTCCCTCTCCATGAAGGGCTCGGCGAGGACGATGCGAACTTCCCAGCACCCCGAGACTTTGGCAGCAAGCTGCCACCCAAATGGAAAGTTACCCTGACAGCTCCTTGAGCCGAATGAAATGCAGGATATAAACAGCACCTGTGGTGTGAATCAAGAAAAGGATGCTCAGAGCCCTCTGCAGTGGCTCATCACAGAAAAAGAGGGGAAAAACCCAAAAATGTCTATTTATATGCCCTGCATATGAAATGCTTATAAGCTGCCAGTGCTTTCCAACCCGGCATGGTCTTTCAGATCTGTTTTTCCTTCCTTATATCCCAAAGAGCTCCGCTGTTTCTGGGGCCGATCCGGCCAAGAGGCAAGCAGTGAGATTTAGCCGAGGAGGTGGATGTGGGTGCAGACGGAGTTGGGCCAGGCAACGCTGCCTGCCCTGCCTGCATCCATCCTCCCCTGCACACGTCCTTGTGGGTTTGTGCTCGTGTTGCTGGACCAGGGCATCCCAGGTGTGCTTTAAGAAGCATTTTTCCTCAAAGTTTGGTGGAAGTTTGTCAGGATTTGTCAAGTGGAAATAACTGGGCTGGAGCACCATCCTCATCCCTGCTGACCGCAGGGGCTGCGACACCCCGGCACTTGGGCAGGGAAGAAAGTCAGCCACTGGCTGCCTCCCCCTTCCAAAAATACACAGAATTAATAACAAGTAATTCTGCCCAAGTGTCTTCAACCCTGTGAAGCTTCACCCCAGGCTCCTTCATCCTCCTCCTCTGTTAGCAGGGATTAACCCAAACCACCTTTGGAGGAAGGAAGAAACCCTCTGCTTTTCATTTATTCCTTTAGGAAGAGCAAGTGGGAGCTGTCATCCTCGTGCATTGGGGAAACTGAGGCACAAAGCAAGCAGGGCTAAGTTTCTGATAGCAGGAAAGGATTTGAGAGAAAAAAAACACAGAAATGGATTTAAAGCCTTGGCGGGGTTCACTTAAAACTCTGGGCAGTTTTGGGACCTCCAAGCCTGGGACAGTGGCCGCTCTATTTGTCCTTCCTCTGGCTCAGAGGTGACCCCTGCACCTTGCCAAAAAAGTCACGATTAAATAGGATCCCACCTATTTATCTGTGAGTGCTTCTCATTAGCTGTGTTGGGATAATACTGGGGGACGGGGGCTCCCGGTGTGGCTGAGCACTGACCCACTCAGGGCAGTGATGAGCCCTCAGTGGCAGGCAGGGGGCTGGAGGAGACCTGTCCTGGGGGAGAGGGGCTGGGGGGACGCAGCCAGGGTACAGGGTGGCAGGTCAAAGCCCCCAGCATGAACAGCGGTGTGACCCCCCCCGGGGTGGCAGGGACAGGCAGGAGAGGGACAGGCAGGGCTTGTATGGGCTGGGACAGACAGAGGTAGGCAGGGCAAGGAACGCTGAGGCAGGGACGGACAGGCACAGGATGGGCAAGGGACGGGCAGATCCGGGACCCGGAGAGGCAGGGATGGGCAGGCAGGGCACCTAGGACTGATCAGAGCTGGGATGGAGGGGAGGTAGTTCCCCAGACCCCCAAAAGGGTCTGAACCCCAGTAGCTCGGGCTGCAGCCCCACGACCTCATGCCCTCCCTGCCACCAGGTCCCCAGCATGGAGCCACCTCGTCCTCCTTCTCGGGGTGGTTTTCACCTCATCGCGTGTCTTCAGCCCTGCAGGGAGTTGGCACCGCACAGCCCGGGCAGATGGGGAAGGACATGTTTCCACTAATCTGCCCCAATCTGGATTATTATTTTTTTTTTTCAAAATAAACCTGCTTTCCCAGCTGTTTTAAGCAAGTTTTTGGCACGCTGGAGACAGGTGGGATTCTGGGGATGGGGGCGAGAAGCTGGCAGGGGTGGAGGCAACGAAGGGGATAACGTGTCTGCTGGGTGTTTCTGTGCCACCAGGCTCCCATCATTTGCTTGAAGAGCAAGGACCAGAGCATCTTTTAGGTGGTTTTGGCAACGCATCATCCAACTTGCGGGGCTGGGATCATCCCATGGTGCTTACTGTGGGCAACAGGGGGGTCTTTGCTGAAGTTTTCCCCTATCAAAAGCCACTGAGAAAGAATTTATGTTGAGGGACTGGTGTCAGCCCCAAAGCCTATCCCTTCCCACCTCACCTTCCATCCGAAGCAGTGCTGGGATCTTCTGCAGCTCCTGTCAGGATAAAACAGCACAGAAAATGCCTCTGGCCATGGATGTCCAAGATGATCCATGTCAGCCAGTTTCTGGGGCTTTGGGGGGTCTCTCAGAGAGCCAGGGTGAGCAGGATCAACCCAGGGCAGATGAGTATTGGTCCCTCATCCTGCATAAGGATGCACGGGCACAGATAACCCCGCAGAGCCGCTCCATCCTCCCAGCACGTTTCCCAAGCACACGCCAGCCTGACATTTACAATTACTATTTTTAGATGATCTTCATCACTTCTAATTGTTCAGGCTCCTCAGCCTCAGAGGACACATCCTCAGCTCGGATAGACACAAACCCAGTTCCCTCTCTCTGGTCCTTCCCCCTCCTGCAATTTTACACCGGTGGGACTGGCCCCAGTCCTTGGCCCAGGTCTCGGTAAAGCTGCCACGTTACATCTGCTCACAGCTCCATTCCCTCCCCATCATGGTACAACTTGCACAAACCTCCCTGCTTCAAAGGAAGCCCCTGAGAAGGACCTTTCTGTGATGCCCTTTTGGGGGAGGTTTCCATGTTCTTCACGAAGAGGAACCCAGATTATCTCTAATGTGCCACTAGAGAACCTGCATCCCAAAGCCGTGGAGATGCTGCTCTGCATGGGCAGGATCAGTCCCTTTCCATCCCCATGGGACAGGTTTCCAGAGCTGAAGGGCAGCCCTTCCCTTCGGGATGGTCCAAACCGGCAGCCTTAGAGGTGGGTTTCCATACGCCACTTGCGGCCATCTGGCAGATAGCTCAGGCTTGGGAAAGGAGAGGAGCTGGGGACCTCGAGCACCCCAGGAGCTCAGCTTGGTCCTACCCAGGTCCCTGTCCCTTACAGAACAAGGGGACACCCCTGCGGTGCAGCAATCACTGCCTGACATCGTGCCATTAGGGTAAGCACCCTGAAGGCTGGGGGGAACCGAGGTTGCAGCAACGGTCCCGTGGGATTCACCTCCTGCTTCATCCCTCCCTGCTCGGCAGGAGCGAGAGCTGCCCACGGCTGGCATGGCGTTGGCATCAAGGGAGAAGCATCGCTGCCGCCTCTTTGCCGAGCACGCCGTATCCCACTGGTCAGTGACCCATAAGCAGGGCACATCACCCATGGACCAGAGCTGGTGGCTCAGTGGACATGGACTGAGTATTTGGCTGTACCGCTGGGCTTTTGGGTGGTGTTTCCTTCTTGCTCTGTGCCTCAGTTTCCCTTTTGGGGAGCTGCACAGATGAAGGCCTCCCCTTGACCCCAGGGACCAGGTTTTGGGGGCTGCCAGTCCTCCTCCAACCACAAGCCCTTTGAAGGGATTTCTGGTGCTCTGGCATGCTCCATGCACATAGAAATTATTCATTAGCTTTCCCCATAACGTGATGGGAAGCAGCAACCCTCATCGCTTCTTGCTGCCCTGACACGGACAGCAGCCCTCAGCCCCTACCAGCAGCCGGGCCGCCAGCCGTGTCCTCCCATGGCGAGATGGATCCAACCAGCAGGAGAAAACCATGAGACACAGACTCCAGAGATGTTTCATGAGCCACCGGAGAGCTGAGCCCAAGGGACAGGTCACAGGGGCCAGGCTTGGCACATCAGTAATTAATTTAGTTACTAAATTAACATATAAATTGACAAGACCTGAATGTGAAGCCAGGCATCGCTGTCTGCCAGGGCTCACCAGCCTCCAGTGACTGTGGCTGCTCCCAGTCTGATGTCCCGGGGTCCCAGTGCTGGACCAGCAGCATGGACAGACCCCCAGAGCCTCCACGCGATGCTCTGGTCCCCCAAACCGCTCACACGTGCCTTGGAGAAGGCTGGGTGATGCCGTTCACTGGAAGAAATGTCCCAGTTCAGCAGGGATAATGGCAGCAGAGCCGGGTCCCAGGGTCCTCCTCTCACACCCCGCTGCTCTGCACCCCAGCCCCAGCCCCGGGGGGGTACCCAGCCCGTCCCTCGGTTGTCCCCGCACGTTGAGAGGGGTGCAGCCGGGCAGCTGCAGCACCCACCGGGGCTCCGTCCCTCTGTGCGGGCTCACGGTGACATCCAGCGCCGGTTCCTGCAATTACAGACCGGTGGAGCCCGTCCGGGTCCTGTGTCCCCCCCCAAACCGGGTCCCTGCCCTGCCGTGTCCGTGGGTGACACCGCTGCTCCCCTCTCCCCCAGCCTGAATAAAGCCCTCCATCTCCGCGTCCTTCTACTGGTTTTTTTTTTTTTTTCATTTAACAACCACTCTGAAGGCTTACTGAGGAATAAATCTTTTAACACCTGTTGAATTTGATCGCATGAGCCTCCGTAACAGGGGTATGGTTAAATCTCTCTCTGGAAAACACCAGGGGATAATTCAGAGTTAATTCTGGTGAGCTGGGAGGAGGAGAGGAGCGAGCTCTGATCTGGAGCAGGGGGGAACTCTTCAGCCTTGGAAAGGAGGAAAAACCCCAACAGTTCACATGCAGACCCCCCTGGGGATGAAGCCTGCAGCCATCACCAAAGGGATGCGGGAACCCTCCTGGACACACTGCTGTGCCCCCAGGAACCATCTTACATCAACCTTAACAATGCTTTAAAGTAGCCTTAAAATAGTAAAGCCAAGCTGGGGTGAAATCAACTCATCTATGAGTCTAACAGTGGGTGTAGGAACCCCATAAATCCCCGAGCAGAGGGTGATCTCCTGAGTAGAGAGGGACCAGCAAGAGGATGGTCCCTCTCCCTCACCAACTTTCCTGGTGGGACTTTCTATATGGAGCCGAAACCTTTCTTTTGGGTGAGCATCAGCCCCGGGTTGGACCCTCTGCTCTAGACCCACTCCCACCTGCACAGTGCCCGCCCCAGCTCACCTGCAACAGCAGCCGCTCCTCTTCCCCCGCTCCCCTTCTCCCCACCACGGGCTCACAAACAGACCCTCTCGCTCCCCTCCCCAGCTCCCTTCCAGACTGTTGCTTTTCCTGAAGCAAATTCACCCCAAAAACTCCAGCCTCTCCTCATGCTGGCTTGTGCCCGCCTGTCCTATGGCCCCAAACATCCAACTCCCTTCCCGCCTGCTCCGTGGTAGCATCAGTGGTGACTTCAGGTCACAACTAAGCCTCTCAGTCCTTGGTGCTCTGTCCTGGGACACCTTCGGTGCCAAGCCCCTGGGAAACGGCGTCACAGCTTGACAGAGATCTCATTTAGCATCACCACCAGAAGGATGAGGCTCTGAACGGCTTCTTCAGGAAACGCTGTTGTTCCTGGGGCTTTAGGTATCCGAGTGGGCACAGGGTCAATATTCCTCCTACACCCGGTCAGGAACAGTTATCCGCCAGCTCAGTTTTTGGGGCAATAGTGTTTGACTAAAGACCACCAAAGAAACATGAAGGATTGCTACTACGAAGAGAATATTTTATTACTTATAACACTTCATTCAGCTAAATCCACATAGCAATACACACAAAAATTCTTCAGAAAAGTGCAAATTCTCACTCTGTATTTGTAATATGCCCTAGTTTTACAGAAGAACAGACATCGGGTAAACAAGAGTACAGCTCCAGAACTCCCCAGGATTGTAGACAAGGAGAATGACACAACTTCAGATACTTCAATCACCTCATACAAAGCTACTCTTGAGCACGCAAAGGGCGAGGGAGGATGGAAAATGTCCTGGTTATCAAGATGGACTCTAAACACCCAGGCATCACCATGCAAAGAGCCCCCCCTCTCTTACTTGGGGGGAGAAGAGGGGAAAAAGGGGTGGGAAAGACAAAACAAAGTGATGACAATATTAGTTTTTAAATTAAAGAGAACATCCAAGTGCTTTCTAAAGCAGACCACACATCCCACCCTGCCCCAAATGACCAAAACGATCATTCCATCTTGTGGCTTCTCCCTCAATACTCTGATAGTTTCACACAAACACACCCCCTTTAATAAAACAGGACCTGAAATCCCTAATACTTCAGGAGCCAAGCAGAGAGGGGGGACAGAGTGCTACCTGAGTACTGCTAAATCAGGGAGTAACGCCAGAAATTTCAAGCTGCAGGTATCCTCCAAGCAAAGATACAGCAACAGCTTGAGATCAGTCAAGAACTGCCCAAGGCAGGTATAGGAGCCCCAGGCAGTGTGTACAGCATGTTGTAACTCACCTCAATGCCTGAAACAGAAGCACATCGAATTTTAATTCTTAATTTACTCTGTGGATGATGTGAGTATTTCCCCTCCTTAGAAGGAAGAGCTGGGTATTTAAAATTAAGGAAGTGAGGAGATGTACTCAGGCAAGCTCCTAGCTCTCCTGCAGCCCCAGGGAAACCTGCTGGGGATGCAAGTGGAGGGAAGGGCAAGTGAAACAGAACTGGCTTGCCCCCTGAACAGGACACCACACCAACGGCAAACAAAGCCGGGGCTGTGCTATGTTGGCCTATAGCTAGAGTTGTGCTTGAAGCTTCCAGTCACTCTCACACGTTCCCTCCTTCTCTTCCATGCAAGAGTCTGTGGTTCACTCATGCCATGGCAGGAAGCATCCTTTAGAGATGCAGGAGGAGAGACATGAAGAGCACTTGAAGCTATTTAATCCACAGACTGGATGCTGTATCACAACTAGAAGAAAAAATTCAGCTACAAGGTCTGTATCGTAGATATTCAACCTGGCCTGGCAAGTCTCCTGTACTTACAAAGGTCCTATCCTAGGCCCACAGAAACACAACTTTACCATACAGCTGAGTGAGACAGAGATTAAGTCTGTCACATCAAAAAAGGAAGAGACAAAACCAAGCCCTCCTAATTTTATCAAGTGCTTAAAACAAATCATTGGCTGTATGATTGCAGTTTAAAGCAAGTGACTTGCTGTAGACCAGCCTTTGAAAAGGCATATTTTAACTGGAAGCACCTAGTAAACACCATCCACAGCGTACTTTGATCTATTATCTGCTTCCTACTCAAGTCTGAAAAGCCTTTGTTCTTATCTGAAAAGTAGTAAAGAACAGCCAACAACTGAAAGAAAGTTGTGCACAAGCCCAACAAACTCTAACACGAGGTATAACAAAGTTACAGGGTGATGAAGTAAGAGAATTACAGTTCTTCACAGTAACAGAAGTAAGGGAAGCAAGATCAGAGGGAGGAGATAAAGGAGGAGTTCCACAAATGGAACAGTATAAATATATCAAACAGTTCAAATACAGTAGGAAAACAACAGTAGCAGCAGTTTAAAAACAGCAATAGTTATTATACCCTTAGAATACATTCAACACATTGTGCCTGTTGCTGTCATTCCAAAAGCACTACTACATCTATAACTTACTGCTCAAATCTATCAACGAGAAGAATCCCAGATACTTAACTCCTCGTACTTGCTTTTTTTTTTTAATTAAAGATATTCAGACTATGAACAGTTAGCAACTTCTAAGAATGCTGATTTGAAAACATAATCACTATTTTCTTCCATACTGCATTTATAACACTTGCCTACTGATATAAAGCAGATCTCTCTGGGAAATTGCAGATTCCTGCTCTCTGTAAGAGCACAAACATAACTCACAAGACATAACTCCTAATGCTAACTGCTACAATATACACACAGCTGGCCTCATCACATACACTATGCTTTTTACAGTGTTTACCTTTGTTCAGAATTATATTCCAAGTACTCTCTTCTGTACTACTAGTAGGCCATTTAAAAACAAAATCCAAAACGCCTAAGGCTTTAATCTGCTGCCAGTGGAACAAACATCAAGACCTTCTTCAAATTCAGTGCAGTTGGGATCCAGATCCACACCTTTTCATGAAAACTGAAGACAAAGCAGCAGTCAGAAATGCCTTCACACTTTGAGACCTACCCAGCACTGTACAATAACATGAGTATACTCTAAGTGTAAATGCTTTCACCCATTTTCCCCACCACATCAGTCAAATGTACAATCAAGGAAAAAAAAAAGTTTTTTGGCATTAGATACATTTCACTCAATTGCAGAACAATTTGGAAATATTTTCTCTTAACTTAAAAAATAAATAAGAATCAGTGGCAAATAAGAATTTGTGCAACACAGACCTTCTGCAGTACATGTACATTCATATACAGCAAAATACTTATCCACGGTTATAGTGCAAAGCTTCTGTCAGCATGAAATACCCAATACCCGCACAGACACGGAAACCTTGGTGCTCTTTAAAGCCATCTAGATGCAACACATACAACAACACTGCACAATCCTATGGCATCAAACTGTAAGGGTATAATAAGATGGAGGACAAATCTACAGATTTAACAATAGTGGCAAAACAATGACTTTAACTTAAGTGCATCTTAGGGTCTTTTCACGTAACCTTCAATACTGCTGTTAAGTGACCAGTCTTATCTATTTATTTAATTACTGTAAAGTGATAGCAGGGAGGTGTCCAGAACATCACTGACTTTATTCTGAATATTAACAATTTTGTAGCACACATTAACAAGTATTACTCTCAGTTAATCAATATGCAATTTCTCCTGAAGTGTTTCAGTTAAAGTATCTTCCACAGCTTTTCTCTGCCAAAACACAGCTTTTATTTTCTGAAATCCTAGATATCTACATGAGAATTTCTGTATCAGTCTATTTTTTGGAAAAAGTGATTAACAGTATCACTTTCTACTCAAACAATGGTAGGAAACAGATAATGGGAAGATGTTAAAAATTTGCCCTAGAAGATAAATAGTATTTGCAAACCGCTATTCTAACAGAAATTAGCTTACAAGACATGACAAAAAAAAAATCATGATTTAGTAACTAAAAAACTAATCAATGGTGTCAGTGTCACACCTCCACTTTCCCCCCCTCCCTTTTTTTTTTTTAAATACACAGACAGTGTGAATTCAAGCTATCAAAACCAAAACAGTCACTAGCTGGAATTTTCATTCAAAGTTACTGAATTTCTGAAACCTTTATTTAAAAAAAAAAAAAAGCTTATGACCCTTCAGAGATGCAGGATAAAAAAAATGGTTACAAGGCCTATGGTACTTAGCATGGGCAATTTATCCAAGGAATGAACAAGTTTATACTCCTCTGGAAGCCTTGGAAAGGCACTACATAATTCAAAACCCAGACTGCAAGTGGAACTGCACATGTTGCCACTATTGTTTCACTGTCAAGTAAATATTTTAAGATACACACAGGAAAGATACAATGCACCAAGAGCACCTTTAACAACAGAAGGATACTTAAGTAGCTGAAAAATGTCATATTGAACAACTTGCCTAAACAAGAAATGCTAAGCACTGAACTCTACTTCAACAGTTTTGGAAATTAAGACCAGTGACAATGATACCTACATTCACGCACAACAGCTAGGAAGAAGCAGGCTTTTTTGCAGTGATCACTTCTTTCAAGCACTGCAACTACCCCATTTAAAAAACCTTTTCACACAAAAGGTATTGAGTACCTGAAATTAGTTTAAGACAAGATCTAGTGGCTAAGATCAGCTAGCTGCCTTAAACCTACTAGGACAGTTCATTTGCATTGGTGCAGGTTAATGAGTCTTTTGGTCAAAAGGACAGAAAATTATAATAATAAATTCCACCCTTTTCCCTCACTTCCTCTCCTTATCCAAATTTTCTAGCCCAGACTTTGGTGAAAAGCCTGACAAAAGAATGCTTCTTCTTTATAGAATAAAAATGTAGCTGTTTAACACACATACACACACACGTATTAAACTGAGTTCTGTTCTTGGTTCCTTTGTTTCACATGACGCAGTGCAGGTGGTCACTTCTTTGAATACCAGTTACAGGAGATCTAAGCAGAGCGCCAGATCAGTCCATTCTTATCAGGTTCAAGGAAATTCTCAATCAAAGCTTCAATAAGCTTCTGAAGTTCTTCTTCTAGCATACTTCTGTCACTAGAAAGAGAACAATACCATGTCAAGCGGTTTAATAAACACCAAGCATCTATTAAAAAGAAATAAAAAGCAAGATCTGATGGTGATGAACTAGCTCTGTTTATGTTTCCTACCAGCATCAACATGTAAAGACTCCAACCTGCTTGCTTTAACAAGCTACTTTTCAGTAGGGGCTATTGCAATATTAATTTAAATTAATTTAGTTAAATTAAAGAAAAAAAATAATCACCACTAGAGGGCTCTAGGCTAACAGAGGGGACACAAGAACTAATAACTGCAAAAACGATGCAAGGCTGGTCAGACACAGACTGTAAATGGATTAAGAAGTAAGAATGAGCTACTAATAGAAGAGGTAGATACCCTATATTCTTCTCTACATGGTGTCCAGATGCCCATGTAGGGTATCTAATTGTATTTTGACTAAAGTGCAATTCAGGGGGACTCAGTAATCAGGCAAAGTGTCACAGCTCACAAGAGGACACTGTAATATACTGACCCTTTCCCTATTTAAATGCCCAGACATTCATTTGAGTAAAAAGATAACATCCACATGCACAAACACTAATGCATTGCAATGCTCTTTTAAAAATGCATAATCCCTCTCCTACCCCCCAGAAGTCTCACTGGAAGGAAAGAAACTCAGTCTGGTTTTAACAGAATAGGCAAAACAGGCTTATTTACATTTGCTTTGCTCATTTGTGGAACTGGCAATGTAGCATTGCCCTTCAGGTCGCCACTTCCTTTTCAAGAAAACACCCCAAAATGCTGCAATAAAACTGACTTTCCTGATGTTCAGCTTTTAAGAATAATCAATAAACAGCAACTCGGAGAAATATTTGCAAAGCTATTATAGAGAGGAATGCCTTTTGAGGTTCTTACAGACCATTTTATGCCTTGAACCAGGGAAGCTTGAAAGCTTTTCAATTTCATGTTCCAGATAATAATTGCCATTAACCATAGGTATTATTAAAATTAAAGGTTGATGCATTTTTCTGACTTACCAGAAGAAACAGAAGCCCAAATGATGCATCAGAGCATCCTCAGGTACTTTGTATCTCTCCCTGCTACTCTTACTTGTCTGGCCTTCACTTATGTTAAGATTAGGTTAAGGACAGTATTTCTAGCATTTATTTCTTCCTTGTTGGTGCAGTTGTTTGCCTCAACTATATCCTACCTTTTCTTCAGCACTTACACCAAATGGTACCTTGCCTACTCCCAGGTTTAGGGAAGCATGTTTTAACTGAAGTAAGAATTTCCATACCCATGTAACAGAGAAGTGCATTCATATGCCAGACAATCAGAAAGCTCTCTGACCAAATAAATACAAGCTTCTGGCAAGAGCTGCCATTCAGAAAATGGGGATGTAGAACGCCTACCACTTCTCTGACCTGCTGTTATTCCATGGTCAGTTCAGAATAATTTGAAAACATGATTCAAAAGATGGGCCATACCTGTGTTAATGCACTTCATGTAGCAAAAAAAGATGTTTTAAAGAATATTTCAGCAACCTGTGGAAAGCTGTCTAGGCATGGATCTGTGTATCCCCTCATGTGCACATTTCACAAGCAAAGGCAATCTACCACTCACTATCCACTGACTACCTAAATCTGACCAAAACATTCAGTGATAAAAATATGCTCACCCTGAATTCCTGCCAATAGGTAAAAGTAAATACCAAATCAGAGGCCCCTTTATGTTATTTTCAATTCTCTACTCCACAGGAATGTTGGGACTTGAGTCTAAAAGGAAAGGTACTCATGCAATTTAGGTTAGGAATCCAGTTCAAGGGCCTGCTTCTCTCCATTAGCTAGACTGAGAACCTAGGCTCCTCATTCACACTCCTGATTCCAATGGTGTAAACATACCCTGTATTTTTTTACCCCTTCTAAACTGGAAGAAGCTCAATCCAGGTGGCTGTCAAAAGGGGAAAAACCTCTAGTTACTATCCAGTAGCTTAGAGCAACACAGCAGATTCCCAAATGCAAGAGGAATCCACCTGGGTTTAAGCATACTTGCCAGCAGCAGCACAGTTTTGTCACTTTTTAATTCTAAGTGAACAAGAAATCAGGTTAATAAAAGAAGTCTTACTGCAGCAGATGCTGAAAATTCAATTCTTTGTCTTATCCACTACAGAGGGGATCCCTTATGAGCAGGAATGTGCATCATTCTGGCCAGTTTAACAGGCTGCAATGGTCAGCTGAGGCTCAGGTCTCCAAGGAGACAGCAGAGGAATCCCCACCAGGCAGGGAATCCATTCCTGCGTACTGACCTTTCAGCCCAAAGGCATCTTGCAATGTGTGCATGCAGACCTGCTACTGACCTCTGTTCGGGCAGCGCACACATCTCTGCGTAGTACTTGATCTTTGGTTCTGTTCCACTTGTCCGAAGGGTGGCAACACAACCATTTTGAAATGTAAAAGTGATCATCTGACTGCTTTTACTCACTGGCAGCACCTACATAAACAACAACATTCTATTACACAACACCCCAACTAACACAAAAGTAGGATTTTTATTTTTTTTTAATACAACATTCAGTACATACAAAGCTAAATAAACATACTGAAATCCCCTGCAGTATACTTCCACCAGCCAATGCAACAGACTAGACAAGTCATTTCAGCCTGACAGGCCTTATCACCTAGACCAGACTCAGTATTTCAGGATAACAGGACTGCCCCTTACTCCCATTGGAATTCCAACAGCTGGATGCCTGCTAGACAGCTTAAGAGTTGCAGGAGCATCAAGCTTACTCCAACTAATAAAGTTCATTCATTGTTATATCAAAACAGTCAACAATAGCCAAGCCATTTCACATTTAAGCAGTTTTCTCTCCAGTAAATGTTATTAAGCAGTTTTAATAGATGATGGTAATTATACCGCCATCTTAGTTGACATAGTACATCTTTCTGCGTAGTTTTTGGTGTATTTAACTTTCAGTCTCTTCAAAAACAGAACCTCTCCTGCAAAAATACTTTGTAACTCACCGATTTCTTATTCGGCTGGCTGCTGTCATAGCCAGTGGTAATATCTCGTACATGTAATATATTGTAAATACCACAACATTTTGGATAAGACTGAGGGGCATCGAAGTTCCGAAGTTTCTCAAATATCCTTTTGATAGTAGGAGGATCATAGCACAAGAAATAGGAAGTCTTTGATATGTGATATCCATACCTACAAGCAGATTAACATTTTCAGTCACAAGATTCAGAAGTTCCCTGCACATTTGGTATCTAAAGAAAGCCCCTGTTTGGAAAAGCAATAGCAGAAAAAGAGAATGCAGTTGTCACAGCTGTGGAAACAGACATTTATAGGCAAGTGTTTGGACTTTGAAGCAGATTTCACTGCATTACTCAGATCATCTTAAGCTATTTTTAAATTCAAGCAAAGGTTTCAGTTCCAAAGAAATAAACGCCAACCATTTGGCTAGGTACAGCCTTGGTAGCCCTCAGGAAATTAATATGCAGCATTATTCCCACACCATGAAAAATTGTGGCTGCTTGCATGGGTATGGCAGACAACAGGTTATTTCAACAGCTTCTGAGGAAGGTAACTGATTACTTAATCCAAGTTAAAACCACTATCCCTAATCAGACCTAATGCAAGCACTCAGTGTAGCAACCATGTTTGCACATTGAAATTTAAGTTGTTCTTCACTATATTCCACCCATTCCTCATCCTGCAGAGACCCTTTTCTCTGCAGCTTAAAAAATGAAATGTGACTGGAAGATGAATCCTTCTATTATCGCTATCACTGACAACTTTTCAATCCAGCTGTGCAGAACTGTTTTTGCTACAGTTTGCATATGACAGCGCAAATTCCCGAGTGCCATAAAGAGATAAATGCTGACCATCATTTGTGCTTCCTCATTCCAAGTTTCTAAGGGCCACAGTCTGTCCTTCTGCTGGGCCAGCAGGAAAAGGAATGGCATATACAATTTGCTGTAACTGTGCCACCCGTTCTGTTAAACTTTGGCTGATGAACTGGGCTTATCACAGTATGTGACTTAATTCTGACATAAGCACGTTCCTCATTTTATTGCTGTGAATTGTGTCCATAGCTATTGAACACAGGCCATTCCTTTAACCTATGTTCTATTACAAATCTCTGCAAGAACAGCACATGATCTTCTAACAATCCCCAGACCGTGTTTAAGTGAAAATAGTAAGTGTTTAAAGAGAAGCACACAGACCACAACTAAGATATAGCTACCCCTCAGAAGATAACAGAAGTAACATAGCATGAATCAAATACAAGAGAAAAGTTTGTCCTGGTGGATCCATATGCAAAATTCTACTCTTTCAGAATTTATTGCAGACACACGATAGAAAGGGCCTCTTTAGTCCTTTGGGAGATAGGGTGTTCAAGGGGTATCTGTAATACTCAAGACTGTAGTCCATCTTAGCATCAGAAAAAACAACTTACAATGAGAAAGCATCTGAGGGACACATTAAAAATATTTACTAGATTCTTCCCAGCTCCAAAATAGTTAAGTAGAACATACTAGTGAAAAATACAACTTACGTTTCATATATTTCAGTGAGTTTCTGTGCTAGTGTTAGGTTCTTGCCGTCCAGGTAGGTTGCCATTTCAGCTATAACTACAGCTGCACTTACACCATCTTTATCCAACACTGATGTGCCACACATGAAGCCTAGAAATAAAAAAATTGATCGTGGAAAAATAATCTGACATACTATTACACTGCTTTATTTGAAGTTTTAACCTTCTTCCTGTAAAAGAAAATTGGCCAATATATGTAAGCTGTTTTTATTACTGCATATGCATTCCCCTTTCCTAAGAAACCTAATTGACTTAGGGGTTATAGGGCTGGAAAGATAATTAATTAATTACAGATTGATAACATCTGCTCTCTGATGAGATCTCTCATAGTACAGTGCTAAACATAAAAGTTTGCTGGTTTTGTGCAAGCATACCGATACTGCAAAGAGTCTTGCCAGTAATTTGAACCAAAGGAACCCATACAGATACAGCCTTGGTAACTCAAAAACCACTGCTCCACAGTACTTCCAAGATGCCTTCTTTCTGAAGGGATGCATGAGGAAGATCTTAACTCCTTATGGTTAAAAGCTTCTTCAATTTTATGAATGAAACTGGCATAAGCACACACCCTCTTCACTGCGTGCTTCATTTTCAAATGCCATATTATACGTGAACATGCTGTCCCAGAAAGCTGCCATTTATCCTAAGTGGAGAATTCCTATAGCCAAAATGTTCGCTACAGAGTTCTCTACAGGTAAGTGGCATCAGCAAGATTACCAAGATAGAGTGCTCAAGGAAAGGTCAGCAGGACTATTCACGCACTTCCATAAGGTATTCAATGCTATTCCATACATTTGGATTCCTCACATATTGTTCTGAAGTATGAGGGGACAGTAGCTGTAGCTCCTGGAGGAACTGCAGCACTGGTGCAATGGACAGCATGACCGAAGCAAGCCACCTTCCAGTTCCACATAGTCATTAACAGTGAGTCCTCGCAGAGAGGACCTGTAAGATATTAAACTGCTTAAGAACAGATCCTATGCTTGATCTCACCTAAAAGGCCACAAAGCAACAGCAGTTTGGCTCCGGCATCTCAGGACTTTCAACCTGTATCAGAACAGGTTCGTATGAGGAAATTGTACAAGCACAATACCGGAATCAGAGATTTGTGTATCATGTATTATGATAGTTGGCAAGTTGATATGATGAGAGCAAAATACCAATACTAATAACTAACAAGAAAAAAAATAAAGTACTTTTGTGTTTTGTTTCATAACTAAAACCACTCCTTTTTAGTCGCATTTCCCCCACACAGTTCTCAACATTTTAAAGTGATATTAATGTACATACCAATAGACTCCTCAAATGCAAAGAGAACTACTTTTCCATTATCTAGGAGATCTTTTACTCTACTTCCAATCCATTTAAAACCAGGGAGTGTTTCCTGAAAAAAAAAAAAAAAAAAAAAAAAAGAGTGCATTAGATACACATTTTCTATTTAGTTTCAAGTCAAGAAGAAAATGTAGCCACTACTCCTTTCACTTCTGGGATGCTTCAGACAAAAACAACAAAAAAGGGTAAAAAAGATGATGCATTTTTTTGAATTTTAAGGTCAATGGGAAAGACTGCTGCAGAGTCAAAACACTAAAGCTTAAGGACATTTTTCTGATTTTCTTGAAATAATTTCCCTGAATTTAAATCTAAATAACTGACAGAATATGGACAGTAAACACAAACATTAGACAACTCATATCTTCAGCTTAGATTATGAATCTAAGGTAAAGAGTCACCAGATAGCATTTTACTAGTGAATACTCAACTAGGACGTAAATATCAAATCAAGGAGTAAGCATGCTTGAGAGACTGTGGTTCTCTCTGAGATCAGATAAGATCTTCCATGGTGCTTATCAAATGAGACAACAGTACAAAGTTATTCAAGAGGAAAAGTTACAGAAATATAAACAGCAATTTTGAGTAATGGGAGGGAAGAACACTGCTTGTGCTCTTCAAACCATGCAAAAGCAGTCAAAAGCTTAGAAACAGTCCTTCTTGGAGAGAAGGAAGGTACAAAGAGGGGAAGCTTTTAGAGGAGACCAAGGGGTTCTGTAAACTCCTAGCTTTTTTTTTTTTTTTTTTAGTCAAATGTATCCCTTTCCAGACCAAAAAAAAAAAAAAAAGACAGTATTTAGTAAGATAATGACATTCACTACAAGGCAGTGACATCCAACCCAATTAAGCATATCGGGACAGTCACTGAAAATGGTTTTCAGAGTTGCTTTCAATTTTAGTTTTTAATTCCTCACTGTTTGGCAAAATATTTTTTCCTAGCACATGGATTTAATTAAGACATGTATTAAACAAGACCCAGACCTTTGCATGTTTGTGCTAAGCTTCAGAGCACTTGCAACTCTTATGGCTAACATCCAACAGTCTCAGAAATCAGAGCAAGTACTTAATTTGAATGCAGGAACTAAAATAATAACTGTCAATCTGCGGGGGCACCCCCCATTTTCTTTTTTAACAAGTCCTTAATGAAACTACATTAAACATCTGAACATAAGAGTTCCTCTGTCTGTCACAATTTGAAGTAAAACCAAATTTAAAACATACTAGTGATCTGGGCACCTGAAGGAACATTGTGTAACCTGTATTTGTTACAAATCCATCAAAAAGTACTCCATTTTTGTAGTAAACACACCAAATTGCACACACTTTCATTCTCTCACACAGAATAATTTATCTCTAGAAAAAATAGAAATGCCTTTGTCTCAGTTATTATATGTATTTTCGCTTTTAATCTGCGTCACCTGTTACAGCCTCCTTGCAGCTTTGCATAAGTTGATCTCAGTCTGCATTCACTGTAACATGCATTGAGAAACTGCAGATGCTGAAGTCAGGCTTGTCTAGGTAAAGTAGCATTCTCTGCAAGTTGGAATGCATAGAAACTCCCAGCCAAAAGACTAGAAATCATCTGTGTTTTTCATTTTGTAAAGTCGTAAGTGGAGTGGCTAGATAGAGAACATGGCAATCAGATTTTACTCCGCCAAGAAGACATCGTAAAAAACTACACTTACTTCAAAGTGAAATCCCTCTTTAAGTGCAATTGCCCTCAAAATTTTCGAGGAGACTGTGGTCGCTAACATGTAAACATTCTTCACATCAGCATCTTCGGAGCAGTTTTCCTTCCAGCAAGAAAACATCCACCACCCGAACAAAGCTGCTAGCTCGTTGCCAGTGAATACCTTCCAGCGGCCACTGCAAACAGGATAGAAAATGTAAGAGCTCTTTCAGGTTTCCCAGGAGCATCCACTTAGGGGAAGATGTTTCTGCAGTCACTAGAACAACAGGAATCTGAGCACACTACTGACAAGCTGCTCTATACAAAGCCACTGTACTAACAGGACTCCACATTTATCACGTATCAGTGATTTACAAGCCCAGTGCATTCTGTTAGATAGCAAAGATACCACTTAAGCATCCTTACTGTCAGCTTTAAAACAGTTTAGGTCTTTTTAAGGTATCAAACAGAAGTATAGCAGTCTATATACTGCAGTCAGGCAATGCCTGCACAACTGCGCATTATAGACAGTTACTTACACAACGATCAGAATTTTGGCCTGTTAGTGGAAGAAAAATAATTTCTATTCAATATGAAGAAACCAGAGGAAAAAAGAACCTCAAACAAACAAAAAAACAAAAAAAAAACCCAAAAAACCAAAAAGCCCACAAGAGTTAACTGTCCCAAGGCAGAATTTATTTGCCTAATAGAAGTGAAAAAACAGTAACAAGATTTTACTGTCTTTAGTAACCACTCAATTTTTCAGTTAAGTTTTACTTGGCCATTTAATGTAACACCGGTAAGTATTTAATCTTTTCTGAGTTATTAACTGATTTTATTTAAAATACATTCTTTCAGGTGGAGCTATACCAAAAGATGAAGCTAGCAAGAAAAATACCCAAATAGCTAAGTTACAACACAAAAGAGTGGGTTGAAGGTGTGTGCCTGTCTACCATTTGGGGACATTCTGCAATTTTCACTACCTCTTCTGCAGAAAGAGATAGAATAAAAGGTCCCGTCACTTACTTTTCCTGATGCTCTGCCACTGCTAGTCTATCTGCATCTGGATCAGTAGCCACTACTACTTTAGCATTTTCTTTCTCTGCAAGCCTCAGTGACAACTCCTAGTGGGAGAAGAGGGTGGGGGGAAAAAAAAAAATAAAATCACAAGAGCAAATAAACCCACAGTCTTCCTACTTACATATAACATGCAGTGAAAGAAAATCTCGTATGGATTGCCCACTGTATTAACACAGCTGAAAGCCCCGTACTCCCTGCTCTCTTCCTTGATTTGTTTTTCAAGAGTGTCATATCCAAACAGAGGAAAGCTCATAGAAATCTGATAAAGTAGAAACAAAAATACCAGCACAGATTCTCCTTCTTCAGGATTTGGGCATTTGACAGTAGAGAAGTCTGGATCTGGATCTTTTTGTTCAGGTACTGGAATGGGGGGCTGAAAGCCAAATGCTTTGAAAGCCAACTGCACATAGTCATGTCCAACTCCATGAAAAGAGGTATGAACAAACTTCAAATTTGTTTGCACATTTAGCTCCCTGAGAAGGAAAAAAGAATTTCAGTAAGCCTTTACTTAGTTATTTAACAAGACTACTTTCATGTGGGAAAGCAAAAGAAAAATGTAATTATACTTTGTACTATTCTGCTGGATTCTGCATTAATTTCAAACCAAGCGCTCATTTGGACTTTGACTAGAAATTGCTGATTTAAAGGTGCTTCTCCTGGAAAATGAGAAATTTACTGTCTGCTGAATCAGCTGAAAGTCTCCCAAGAATGAACTGCTAATTTCTGCATCAAACTTGAGCTCTTCCACCACCCTGAAGATCTTACTCTGGCTCTACTCCACCTACATTATTCATCCTCCTCCTTTTATTTTTGTCTTCTGTCACATCTAACCTTTAAACTTCATCTTCTCGCCTCTATCCCATGCATCTACACCTCATCTTTCCTCTGAATTTCTGCATTTTATTCAGAACTTTCAGCATACTCATTTGCATCAAACGGCTCACATCAGGGTGCTTTACTGTAGCCTAGTGTCCAAAGGCAGGCTGCTTTATTGTCAAAAAGTGTGTTTTAGTCCTAATGATGGTGACCATCTAATTTAGTGACACATCAGAGAAGGGATGGGGTGAGACAGAGTAGAGAGATGGCCAAAAATTATTCCCACCATGAAGAGCACAGAGCAATGGCCTCAACCAGATAGTGATGTCAGTAGCAGAGTGCAGCACTTGCTTCTGTGAACTGCAAAGGCAGAAATCAACTGATTTGTGATGACAAAAATCATTACAGGCAGGTCCAAAACTGTTAAAATTTTGGAATACACCCCAATCCCTATACCCAAATCAAAAATGTTTATGTATGGCAGCATCACATGCTTTATTATTGAAGTCTATCTGTCAGCAGTCAGTTTTCTACAGGTAACCCAGAGCTTACTTAAAAAAAAAACAAACCACAATTTAAGTACATTTTGATTTATACAATACCTATGATAACAGATCTTTTTCAGATCCTCCATGTAACAATCACAAATTTTCTTCAGAGGATCCTGTCTAATGGGACTGGTGTCTACCAGGTTCTCATTCCAAGAGCCATTCCATGGTTCAACACACTCTTCTATACATTTTATAATTTCCTTATCATGAGGAGAGGTGATCTGTGCTCCATTTTCCCAATAAACCTGGTATAAGTTTAAGGAAAACAAGACACAGTTTATTTACAAATATTAACAACTTGATAAACTTTTTTACTTATATGATTCTGCATGCTTCCTGCTTCTTCAAGTCATACAGAAAAGGCTAGCATCAGACTGGCTTGATTCTCAAAAGTCATTTGGAATCACAGTTTATGATTTCAGTTATGTAATGACAGCTACTCAGCAACACGACCTATTTTCAGAAAAGCTGGTATTTAACTATTATGACTGAAATCATTCAGACGTGAGAAAACAAAACTGAGCACTTACATTTGAGAGTGTTGTGCAAACTGTAACAGAAGAAAAAGATTACCTTCTACATAGTCTGGCATTCCTTTTGAAAAAGAAGCACAACTTGTTTTTGAAATCAAAACAAAAAGAGATAAGCAGCGTGCCAAGGTACATGTTTTTCCGTAACTGAACAACTGTAATCTTTCAGCTGGAAACATTATCAAGTCCTGAACTATAAAAAGTCTCTGTTAAAGAATTATTTAGATGACAGTTTTCCCACAGTTTGTTTCCAATAGCATGGTTGAGTTCACAGTGCAGACTTTCTAGTCAGACCAATCTGTCTCTCTTTTCTTGTCCACTGGCTTTCGTGAAACCCATAGGTACTCAGCATCTTCAAAACTATGGGTTTGTCAAGTTTGGATAAAATTGTCCAAAACCTTCAGAAGCTGCTCAATTCACAGGGGAAATAGTGAAAGATAAAACAATTCTTGTGAAAGACTAGAAAAAACAGTATCTTGACAAAAGTGAAATGCTTTGTATCAGAAGACACAAACATAGTAGCTTCTTGATAAATGAAGCAACTGGAAAACTGATGTGGCTTATTTTCTTATTCATTGCTATAGCTAAGCAAAAGTAAAGGCTGGTGAAGTACTTTACAACTTGTTCCACAGAGGACAAGTGCAGTACAATCACCTCCAAGAGTTATCTCTGTGCAGAGTAAGACTGGTTCTCCTATTATTGCCATTACTCGCTGACCTGTTACTAAGCTTCTAGAATGCTAAGTTTAGTTAAAGTTTAGAGTTTAGTTCAGATTCTTATAAAGTTTAGAAAGGAAATACCGTGTTACAATACAGCATAAGCAGCATTTGCTATTATGGGTGGTTATACTGTTCCAAGCTTTCAAAATGAAGCCACCCACCTCTCTCTCAATGGCCCAAAAAACCAATCTTACAGGGAGCAACACACTACTACAAAGTTTTATTAATCAACTCTCAAACCATCACCATCTCCAGGACAGTTAGGTACTGTATGGACTAATTCACCTAAGTTCTAGCTTAGTTTTAAACTCATTTTTAAGTCTAAGAAGTGAACACAAACTCCTTAAGCATTTCTTCAACTGCTGATTAGACGCTATGGAACATCACAACAGACTTGTGCTCAAGATACACAAGCAGCATAGTCTTAAGTTCTAGTCACAGAAGAAAGTGTGTGTAATTCCCATTACAGAAGAACAAGTTACTTGAAATTACTTCTTCTAGCACACACAAACATGTGCTCCAGAAGCAGCCAAATGCCAAAGGCATGTAGGTAATACTGGTAAGCAGCTGGCTGTGACATGCTATGAACTTCAAGTTCAAGCCTTACCTTGTATCCGTTGTCCTCCTTCCGGTTGTGGGATGCTGTGATCATCACACCAGCCACAGCTTTGAGCTGCTGAACAGCATAGGGCTACAAAGGAAACCCAGAAATGTTGATTTACCCAAGAGTTCTGCAGCTGGCACAAATAACATTATATTATTAGGTTGGTTGTGCAATAAGATGCTACAGGAGAAGTGGGTCTTAATGTTTCACTCACTTGAAAATTGTATACATGAATGCTCATCATTCTGTTTCTTGTAGCTAGTAACAGAGAGAAAGCTTGTTCTATTCTGTTGCATAGGGACATTATTCTATTTACCAATTACATAAACACAATTGTTAATAGGTCAACTAAAGAAAGTCTACACTCAGATTACACTAGTATTTGAGAAAGAGAAAACAGGTTGAAACAGAATGAAGGAATTCACCAAAAGGCTTGTTGAAAAACAAGTTACAGGTATTTCCAGCTAAAGAGCATCCAGTCTTTTCAGTCTTCCCCTCAAAACAAGATCCACAGCATACACAGCACACTAGAAAAGCTTACAGAATAGAAAAAGATTTAAAACCCTGCAAGAAAAAGCTTCTGTGAGTAGAATAGAAAGCTCTGGGTTTTGATATATTAAAAGTAGGGGCAATCCTTAATTTCTTCTACTTTAAGCAGTGTAAGTCTTATGTCCAAAAACATACAGTCCCTATGTATGTGTATGTATTCTCACACACATAAATATCATATTTGACCCTTATTAAACACCTGGGTGTTTAAGCACAGGATAAAAGTAGAACAGAAGGCTTCACCTGTAACTAACACAGCAAAGCCTGGACTGCAATAACTACTGCCCTCGCATAGCAGCCTAGGGTGAAATGTGATTTTACTGACTATCTGCACACAGAAGAATTCAGTGACATTCTTGTTACAGCCTCCTTGAAGAGCCAAGTGTACCAAGCAGCTTCTATTTTTCTGTTTAAATAATGGAATTTGAGAAGAAAATTGCTAGTTCACATTTTTAGTAAGCTTTCAAATACTCCCTTAATGGCATGGTTCAACAATATAAAAGAAAAGATGACTCACCACAAACGGTGTAGGGACATACGTGGAAAAGAAGTATACAGGTACATCTTTAGCCAGTAGGACTGCTGCAGTGAGCTTTGCAAGTCTACCATTGTGAAAAAGAAAACATTCAGTCAACCCAACTGCCCATGACAATTCAATAGCCATATGGCATTACTGTAACCTTCATTTCACTTGTTTCTTAAATCCCTCTATTATTTTTTGGCTTACACCAAGAGTAGTATCCTACAGTTTGCACAGTCAATTTAATACAGTTTTCAGGCTGTAGAATCCAACACAGCTCTTTTATTCATTGCTTGAAGAACACAAGGGACAGTCAACCACCTAAATAAACCGGGGATATAAAAAACAGAGATACAGAACCTACTGGTGTGACATTTGTCCTTCATTCAAGGACAGAACCAATCTCCCAGAAAGTTTCAAGTGCCAGATGTCTGCAACAGCAGGTTTGGAAAAGGATTCAGTATTCCACACAGCAAAGCTTGTCTGCCAGCCCTGTTCAGCAGCTTCAGACAATATCCATGAAGCCGATCTATTCCTAAAAATATATGTCTGCAAACTAGCCCACTCTTATTCCAGAAAGTTTAGAAACAGTAACAGCACCCGTGTTTTTAAACCTTGCCTTTTTTATAAACTTTTCCTTTCAAGCAGCTGGGATACTCATTCTCTTTCAGGTAACTGTTTGATATGAAACTGTTCAAGTCAGGTACACACAGCTCAGCAATTAATGGGAAGTCTCAGAGTCAAAACAGATGAGAGATTGAACAGTGTAAGTTTGCTTTGCTCACTTGCTTTTACAGACAAGCATTAGTACTTGCTTCCTTATTTCCCATGGTGAGTAGTATACTGTAGTCTTAAGTTTCAGCTACTCAAAATTTCACTATAGCACCTATCAAATGTAACCTGAAACCACTTAAGAGTTTGAGAGCTCAGCTTAGTGGAAGCTACTGAAATTTTGCTTGTGTATCACAATGGTTTACGTCAACTTAATTATGGAATACAGCCAGACGGTCTGCCATCTCCCTTGGCACTGGAACTGATGCAAAGAAAGGGGTGCTCCTGCTCACATAGTGCTGGATAAGCACGCTGATCCAATTGAAAACACTCTTTTGGGGAGGTTCAATTTGATTTTAGCACTACTGTAATTGTGTGCCATCCCAAGGGGGCAAAAGAAACATGTAGTTGAGAACTGATTTGCTCCTTTGACACATGAAACAACAACTGCGCTCTCATCCAGTCTGAATTCCAAGCTTTGTGTGGCTGAAAAGGAATGTTTTTCTTACATTTCCACATTTTTAAGCTTGCATAACCCAGACAATTTGGGTAGTAGCCTTGCAAACACAGTGTAACAGAGGAGTTTAAAACCCTTATGCCAAAGCCTGGTGGATAATGTGCCACACATCTATAGACCAGACAGAAAGGCATGGAGAGGCAAACTTCAGGGGAATGGAGAAACTCTTACAAGACAGTCACTAGATTCTGTGCTCTATTATACCAAGAACTTACATCCCTAGAATATTAAATGTTGACAAAAATAAAATAAATTAAAAACTACATTAATTACAACAATTAACTAGAATAACTACATTAACTACAATAATTAACTACTCATTAACTAAATAAAAATTACCCACTGGGTTGGCTTTTTTGTAAAGCATGTCATTACAAGATGTGTTTTGCTCCCCAAATGAGACAGGATTAGGATTGCTTATAGAATTCAGAAAGCAGTTCTTTTACAGATCCCCTTTCCTTGCAAAGAGCACAATTTGGCATCACTGAAAGTTTACATTTTAAGCATTCCAGGTAAGATATTCCCAATGTGGAAACACACTGAAATTGCAGACTAGCATAAGGGTACCAATATACCAGGTTACAATAGGCTGCAGGTAGAATTCTTCTCCCCCAAGCAAGCTTAAATCAGATGCATAATACAAGAGAACAACAGCATTAATAATAGTGCATTTACATTTAGTGATTTCAAGCTCGATGTTAGTATTCTGAATTTACCTTCACATTCAAATTTCTCTCCGGGCATATCAACTTCTTAATGTCTGCCTAACGTTCTTGTGCATTTAGACTGTAAATTCTTTGGTGATGTGACTAGCCTTACATTCCACATTTGCTGGCAATTGGTATTATAAAGGCTTTAGTCCATGCCTCTCTTCATTACTATTTAAATGGACTAAGGGAGGGGAAAGTGTGTGCAGTTCATGACAAAAATATTCTGATAGAACAGAACGCATTTAAAGCCACAATTTAATTTCTAGTCTTGCAAATGTAATCAATACTCATACTTCTTACTGCTGCAGTTGCTGGTCACCTGACCTCGTGTGTCATATCCAACAACAAAGCCTCTCTGCTTAAAGTCTGAAAAACACCTCTCAAGATACTTGTAGATCCCCTGGAAAGAAAAAAAAAAAAAAAGAAATAAGTAGCAAAGAATTAGCTCTAGTGCAGCACACACAAACATTAAAAATGATCTTTCACATAGGATGTATAACATCAGTAGGCAAAATCATCAATAACGATATTCACAAAAGCAGTGTATTTATTTTTCCCCGAAGTATTCACAGAAAGAAAGCAAGCAAACAGAGAAACAGTTGTGGGAAATAAAAGCGGTACAACAATAAGTGACCAAACAGCATAAAAAGAAAGCTCAAGCCAGCAAAATCCTCAAGCAGCAAACACTTGTTTTCAATCCATACTGTGCTTTTATGTACTCAAACAATCTTCTTAAAGACTTGATTGAGAAAAATCCATTTTTTGAAAGTCCATCCACTCAGGCAATATAAGGCTAGTGCTAGTCTTATGCTGTGAACACAAAGATAAAGTCAGACACCTTTTCAGCACTGGTTCCAAAATGTTAGTTCTAAATTTGCGTTAAAAGGATGCTTCATCCTTACCCACTTTTTCAAACAAAAAGTTTATTACTAGTGACCTGCTCCAGGTGGAGAGATTAGAGTCCTCAATTTATATACTATGCAGATAAAATAGCATAAATACAAGCTGTCTTCTATACATCAAGACAGAACATTTCCAATGGCAAGATATCAGAGAAGGCTCCTGTGCAGGGAAAAGAAAGGGAAGCAGATAAAGGGAGTAAACTTTTAAAACACACTGCGGGTGAGGAGAAATATGCACTGAAACATACACAGAAGAAAAACAGCCTCTCAGTCAGCCACCCCTCCTTTTCAAAAAAGGAAGAGATAGGCACTCTTTGAAATAGTGCATTACATGGTATTCCAGCTTCACCTTCCCTGTGGCCTTCGCATCCATTCATTTCCCAGTTAGAATCTCTCTGGAGATCCATCACAGAAACAACCCAGGATGGATCAGCAGTTTTAGACAAAAAGATGGAAGCACTATTGTTAATGGAAGTTTCCAGAGGCTACAGTTCACCACAATCAGAAAGCAGCCTTCCCTAACACAAACACAGCACTGTGAACTTACCATAGCCAAGGTTATCTTAAAATGCCTACCTCTCATGAGGGCACGATATTCCTCTTTATAGAAGGGGTGGGGGTGTTTCATACTAGAATTAAACAGATTTTTCCTGCAGTATTAAGTGCAATTCTTTGCAGTGTCCTTATCTGAATCTGACTCAATATCGCCAATAAGCAATCTCTGAATTGGAAAGTTAGCCTGACTCCTACCCATGAAATTCAGTTGAGCTCAATTTTTTTAATGGTTATCTCCCTTTCCACCAAGGAATATACTTTAAATATGAACAAGTGGATATTGGCATCTCTTTGGAGAACCATTTCAGCCACAGATGTAGTGCTTCTATAGAGGGATTCAGAGAGAGAAAAACTTGTAAAATAAAAATCTTTGAATACTGATGGAACTGGGAGCTGTGCCATGGCACGATCACCTACTGAAGTCACCTTCACACTGAACTGAAACGTGTTGATACACAAACATGTTCACATCACCCTGACAACTTCAAGAAATTTCATTCACAGTTGTAAATAGATACAAGACAGAGGAATGCGAAAAACTTGTTCAAGTTTGACTTGAACAGATTGACTAACATTTAAAGGGATGAGCAACAGATTTCTTATCAACAGATCCTTATTTAGGCTAGTGATATCTTGAGATCAGAGGACATTGCAGAGGCTTTTTTTATCTGTACTAGTCCATCAAACATCAAGAAACAGCACAAAAAGTTTTACAGAAGAAGCAGGACCCTATTAGACAAACTGGTACTAATTAGAAGCAGAAAACAGAGGCATATGAACTTTTTCAGAAGCAGCATGAATCAAGGTAAGTTCAGATAGAACAACTAACACTCCTGTCCACACAAAGTCAATACATTACAAATGACAAAACACTCTTTACATTTGTAAAAGTGTTACACAAGATTTCTATTTCACACCTACCCCCCAGGAGCTCTCCCTCAACAGCAGAGGCATCCCTTGAACATTCTGGCAAGCTTAGCATCTCTAGTATTCTGCACATCAAATTTCTTCCTCACCCCTTACTTCCCAATGACAACCATCATAGCTGGTTTGGCTTTTCGGCTCTAATGCCTGCACCCTTATACATCTCCCAGCTTCCTATTCCCTCCATTCCTCAAACACAGAAGAGCTGATTTACTTCTGTTGCAAAGTCAGGGCCTGTATTGGTTTTTTTTTTTTTTTTTTTTTTTTTTTTTTTTTTTTTGTTAGTAGATTTGATCTTCTGTACTTTCTCCCCTGCACCTCATCCCAGCTATTTCTGCCCGAGCATTTTTGGCAGCTCTTGGGTGCCACTACAATCTAAGTAACACTCTACTCAAGGGTGAGGCAAGATTTTTCCTGGGACATCATCTTAAACCAGCTTCACTGACAGATATCGAGGATTTCACATGAATGAAAATAGGAATGTCTTTACTTTTTGCCACAGAGAAGTTTCGCTTAAAATTAAGACAACGCAATATGAAGTATGAGAACAAAATACCTTAAGCTTAGCCAAGGATCCCACAGCTGAAATTAGTCCAGCCCTACTGGACTTGTTTACTATCCAAATATTTTTATTTCCTGCAGCTTTAATAAAGGTAAATAAAAAATGACAGTGAGAGGAAGTGAATGCAGAGTCTCTCCACTATCTGAACCCTCTACTCAAGTTCACACCTATTTTTTTCCAGATATTCTCCCTTTCTCAGGCAGCAATTAGTTAGTAACTCCAACACGTCTTGGGATAAGTTCTTTCTTGAACAAATTTAAAGAACTTCTATTGCCTTTTTACAAGACTAAGTTTTTGATAGTGTCCCCATCTAATTTCTCCTGGGATAGCTACTGCTTCTAAATTGAAGATATCCAAGTCAACATCTTGCCATTGCATACTTGGTGATAATTAATAACTTATTAGCAAGTGTCAGCATACAAATGTATAACCACCTCAGTGGGTCTAAAACAAAATTCTCTTTAGATGCACTGAAGTATTACAAATATTTATACCACTGCACAGTTCAGGTGATTTCCCTATATAAAATTCACAGACAGATCTAGTCTGCTTCTACTGCCATGTTTTAAATAATCCTCTTGCATGTCCAGTCCCTTATGATGAAATTCAAAAGAGAAGTGAGGGGAAAGTGATGGTATCAAGAATGGGATGGAAAGATTTTTGGTTGATGAAATGAAGAGAGATAGTAACAGCTTTATGAAGCCCAGTATTTAAATCTTTCAACTATTTTCTTTAGCTTTGCTTATATAAGCACAGGAAACTCATAGCAATGATGCAAAGGTGACTGGTTTTGTCATTATGGAGGTCATTGGTGGGTTACTTACCTACTAAAAACAGCAATTGGCTCAGCAGGACAGAAGCAATACTTGAGCAGGAAAATCTAGGCTTTATGCTTAGGTTACATAGCTACAATCCTCAGAAGAGTCAAAAGCAACTTCTGGATATTCTGTACCTTTCTGGATCTGACTTTTCGTGACATCATTATAATTATGCAAATGAAGAACACAGCACGCACTTAAGCATGCAACTTAACCAAGGTTTATTTTAATTGAAGGAAATTTTATTACACTGAAGTCTACTTTTTTGAATGGCCATTTATTCCTGTAGCAAGTAAGGACAAATACAGCGCGACACAGTTGCCCATTTTCAGATTAGGTTCAGCAAAACTGTTTATGTCATTAGCTTCTGAAACCAGAGTACTCAAAGAGATTAAATCTGATGCAGTTTACTTCAGAAACAAGTTCTAATCTGCTTCCCAGAGATTGCTTTTCCTAACTTGATATATAGCTTTAATAAACAGCTAAAAATAGAAGCTCACAGAGGAAGCAAATGAATACAACCCAGTTTGTTACTTTCAGAAGCCAGCGATGTCCATGAAATTGAACTTGCAAACACATTCCCTGCTGACCAAAATGAAACTTTTCACTTTCTGCCAAGAATGCGTATCAGTCACCCGATCCAAGTTCAGTCACGCTTTCATAAGACTGGAAACACAAAGGCAGCATGTAACATTCAGTCGCTCAGGGCTTGAGCAACTCCAAATTCAGACTACACAGGCCAAAAAATAAAACGACTATTATTAACTTCCTCTGCATTATCAAGTGTTTACTCTGCTTCAAAGAAAAGAGGACTTGTTTAAAGCAACTTTGCTACTCTTAACAATTCCACCACTGGCAAACAAACTACTAGTTTTTAAACTTGTTTTTCTTAATCTCTTCGGCTCATTCCCACTGGATCAGTTGAGACCACCTGTACCACATCAGTAAGTTTTGTTCATACCATTACAGTATTTGTAGCAGATGAGTTTGGTATACTCAGATGAGTAAGGGTAGAAATAAATAAAGGAATCCTCATTCTAAGATGTGTCCAGTTTACAGATTAGAAATGAGAAGAAAACTTTGTTAGACCCAAGATGATACTGAAGCGAAAAAATGGTCAGATACAAGGCTGGGTTGCAAACCCTACCAATGAGCTCCAACACGTTATTTCTCTCCTTTTCAAAGCCTATATAAACAGCTATTGGAATTTGGTTTCACCACAAGAGTTTGGGCTCCAGTTGTACAAGTCAGACATTAGCAGTATGTCAAACAGCTTAGAGTCCCAGCTGTTCCAAGTTTTAAGGACATCACTGTACACTGAGCAAACAGAAAATAAATTATTTCAGTCATGTCTACTGAGGGACTTTCTATCAGAGCATTAACCTGAAAAGAGACAGCTATTTAAAAAATTTAAGTACATGGTATTAAATGAGAGATTTTATCAACCTTTGTTCATTATATTTTCAATAGTCAAGACTAAAGGTGGGGACAGATAAGACGTTTAAATATATTTAATATACACAGTCCAAACCCATTTGTATTTTAGATGTTCATAAGGGAAGGAAATCTGGAACATCCATTTTCTGACTAATGCTACTCTTTTGAAAAAGGATTCAACACTTCTCTTTCCTTGCTGCCCACTACCTTTACTGGGGTGAGAGAAAGCTGTATTTTGCAGATTAAGAATCCCACTGCTTTTTGGTTAATATTTACCATAATAAAATATGTGCAAGAATGACTATCAAAGTCAGGAATGATAGTTTAACAAGACTACAACCCTAGATAAATCAATGTTCAAATTCAGACTTTTCTTTCACATGCTCAAAGTCTCAATAATATCAAAGCAGTTTCAAATGTACTCTGAATTAACTTCTTATGAGGTTTAGTTGTGAAGAGTAGTTATTTAATCCACTTGCTTGGGGGAAAAAGTGATAGAGGAACACATCAGCTGAAAAACACCCTGGTACTGTACAATAAGCAAATTTAAGAACAAAACCACTATGAGAGAGCAATATAGAAGAGAAGCATGGATCACTTTGGATCAAGAACTAAACTAATATCAACTGTTCCTTCCAAAGGTGTTTATCAAAAAGGTGGGGAAAGAAGTGAGACAACTGGGGACCAAGTTCTTTGAGAAAGACTATATCATCTGCCCTTGAACAAAACAGCACTTCGAAGAAAAACAGATGATTAAGCCTTATATTAATCAATAGGTTGATTCATTCAGACAATCAACACACATACAACTCATTAACATCGTCTGACAGAGAAGCAGGGGGGGAAACAGAGAAGAGTCTGATAATTTTCCAGACCTCTTCTGGCATGCAAGACCAAAATCAACTGAGAAAAAAAAGGAAGGTAAAAGATATTGAAGAAACAAGTCCAGAAAATTGTATTTCTGGTTGTTAACTTAAAACAGCAAGATGTGTCAGAAGTGAGGAGTCTCTGCCACCAGTCTTCCCCACCTCAGCACTGGTATCATTCGTGTCCCCACGGCAGCCCCTATCCAGCTCCTCAACTCCATGTACCAGCTCTTGTGCCCTTCTAAATATGCATCCAGCGCCACCACCAAGAGGAGCCTAATCTCTGGCAGAGGAGCAGGAAATTATGACTAAAGCCTCCCTGACCAAAACTTTACCCCACATGCACACCCATCCCATCAGACCCTTTCCAACAACAACATACAACTGTCAAAATGGCAGTCAAGAGCTACATCTAAGTTCCAAGATCTCCCTGCCCGTATTCAAATCAGGATGTCCATCCCAAAATACTCCAAACTTCAAAGAACTAGCCTCAAAAAGATCAACATCTGTTTACAATGTTTTCTTAGCAAATAATTCTATAATATCTCTAACCCAAATACACAAATACTAAATAATAGATAAACCATGAATCATCGACCTCTCTGATACAATACGTAACATAAGATTTGCAGTTTGAGAGTTTAAGTTTGTATCTCAAATTATTTTCTTGCTTCTCTACTTAAAAAAGCGTGAAGAGCTAAAAGACAGAGCTACAGCAATGCCAGTGCACTTAACACCAACATTTTCTAAAGCTACCCAATCCAGTTGTAGGAAACACAACCAGTGTTACTAGAAGGATTCCCCAGAAGTTAAACAATTTACAATACAGATATTCTTCACAGTCAGTCTATATTTGCTTTTTCATCTTACTTCCTGTTCATTTCCTTAGCACCACCTGCTATTTTTGTACAGTTATTCACAACTTTGGCTAAAAATGAAAGAAAAGGCTTGTTTCATTGGAGGTGGGTTTGCTTTTGGGGTTTTCTTGGGGTTTTTTGTTTAGTTTGACAAACGCTAAAAGTTCTTATGACATAACGATTTCCAACTACAGAGCAGTATAACAGACTTTTAACTACTGGCCAAATTCCAGTGGAAGTGATTATATTCTGCCTCCTAGGATGTCCAATTAAACCTGCTCAAGCTACTTTATTTTCTTTCAGCACTAAACATTTCGCATTATCACTCTACTGTTGAATGGCTGCTTGTATTTCAGTGGTACACTGTATGACCCAAACATTTACTGTGAAACCATTGAGTTGTCTCCTATGCAACTATTCAGCTTACCTGCGTTGACTGGATCACTGTAAGATCATTAATGTAGCAAAAGCCTGCTCCCATAGCAGAGCGAAGCCCAGCAGTCCCAAAGGTCAGCCTGCAGCAGAGACGATCCCGTAACTCTTTATGTTTTCCATTCTGTAACAAGCTTTCAATCTGTTCTTTTGTTTTTTGATTCTGCAAAAGAAGATTAAGGTCTTCATTTAGTTCTTGAAATCAGGATCTGAACTATATGCTCATTGTTTTTAAATAACTCCTAGTTCTGCAGTGCAACAAGTTCTTCCTATCCTATAAAATGCCTGTCTGCACAAACTAGCCTTCATTGTAACTCATTTCTACTGTATTCTTTTCTGTATCATCCTTCTTTATAAAAGATTCAAGAGCTCTTGCTGCCATTGATACGCTGATGTGTTTGCCTAGTCATTAATACACCTTCCAGCTACATGAAGCCCGTAACTGAGGAGCACAGACTTCAGAACAGGTTCTTCCAAGGCAGATAGCACAAGTTAATTCTCAATCTGTGCTGCTGGAAGACAGAAAAAAATCCTAACTTCAAAGCAGTATTTCCTTCCTCCCCACCCGCAGGGAAGGTCTGTAAACAGGCACAGTAAAATAAAGCTGATATTGTAAAACAAAAAATAAAGCTTGTCTTTTCAAGTTACATTAATCTTTAGTGAGGTGGGTACAAGAGAGTCAAAGCCCCTATTTATCACAAACTCTCAAATAAAGATGGGTATTTCTGTCAAAATCCCAGCCATTTTTGACACCTTCCCTTCTCAGTACCTACACTGGATATAAGGGGGTTGAAAAAAAAAAAAAGTCCTATTCCTGAAGGTATTACATGCATCATTGTAACAGCCGATTGCCCTACTCTCCAAACTTAGATTTTTAACTGTACTTCGAAAGGTCTCAAGAATCTTGTCAGTAAAACCCAGAGAATTAAAAAAAATTCCCCAATTACCTAAAAGTTCAGAAAGAAGGCATTTCACACAGTACAGGATACAGCCACTAAACAAAGAATTCTCCAAAGAAGTCACTGGATGTATCTTTAACAGCTAGCACCTTTCTGAAGAAGAAAAAATTCTGCTCCCAAAAGCAGTGCTCATGTCATTGAAACATTATTGTTGGTCTTAGAGAACACAAAGATAGCAGTTGCTTTGTGATTTGCCACCAAAACCAGGAAAACATACACCCACCAGCATACTCAGAGGAAATACTTAAAATCAAAATACCATGTAAGTCAGTTAATTTGATGTATATCAATATATAAACAGTGTTATGGTTCATATGGAAGAGCCAGAGACATTCTCCCTTTCTGGTATCATTGTTAGCCAACTGTTACACCACTTCACCTACACTTGCACAGCTTATTACAATCAAAAGCTCCCTGCAGTTACATGCTGGTGTTTGTACAGTGTGTATCACAGCAGGGACTTGCTCATCAGCTGCTCTGCCGTTACCTGAAAGAGGCCGTACCAGGTCAGACCAAAGGGCTGGTTAGTCCAGCACTCTGACAGCAATTGTCAGCAGATGCCTAGAAAAATCATAGAATGGTTTGGGTTGGAAGGGACCTTAAAGATCATCTTGTTCCAACCCCCTGCCATGGACAGGAGCACCTTCCACTAGATCAGGTTGCTCAAAGCCCCATCCAACCTGGCCTTGAATGCTTCCAGGGATGGGGCATCAAGAACCTCTCTGGGCAACCTGTGCCAGTGCTTCACCACCCTCACAGTAAAGAATTTCTTCCTAATATCTAATCTAAACTGCCCTCTTTCAGTTTAAAGCCATTACCCCTTGTCCTATCACTACAGGCCCTACTAAAAAGTCTGTCCTCATCTTTCTTATAAGCCCCCTTTAAGTACTGAAAGGCTGCAGTAAGGTCTCCCCAGTGCCTTCTCTTCTCCAGGCTGAACAACCCCAACTCTCTCAGCCTGTCCTCATAGGAGAGGTGTTCCAGCCCTCTGATCATTTTTGTGTCCCCCCTCTGGACCCGCTCCAACTGGTCCCTGTCTCTCCCGTGCTGAGGACCCCAGAGCTGGACGCAGAACTGCAGGTGGGGTCTCACCAGAGCGGAGCAGAGGGGCAGAATCCCCTCCCTCGACCTGCTGGCCACGCTGATGGTGATGCAGCCCACCACACGGTTGGCCTTCTGGGCTGCAAAAAAGGCATAAGGACAGCGCAATTATGGCAGGAAGCTGGACAAAGATGCAAGGGCGATCTCAGTATTTGCTGCTTAGGGAGTTCCTGATCTGCACAGGAAGGCTGCTTGTACCAACAAAAGGGGTACAAACACCAGACAAGTCAGGACAGAACATTTTAAAAAAATGTTGTCATCACATGCCTTTATCATCTAAAACCCACAACTAAAATGAATGGCCACCTGACAAGGAAAAAGTTTGGCTAAATAGAACAGTAAGAAGCAATTCTGATCTGAAACCCACTCCATTTTAAACAGAGTCATTGCAATTACAAAAGAATGTGTTTGTCATGTCCATGTATAGAGAATACATTTATCCTCATTCATAGTTCAGCTGAGGGAGTGATTATACACATCTCTGAAAGGCTTAATTTGAATATTTACCTTAAGGTAGGAAATTTTACAATCCTATGAGTGTTTTAAAGTCAATCCTATGCAGTGCACAGTATGTTATGTAGGAGGGTGGATAAGAGACACTGAGTATTGAAATCTCCCTCTGCTCATTCAGTATTTTCCTACACTTGCATCACCATTGAAGCCATGAACTTCCAAGTGTACAAAACACACACACACACACACAATTTGTTCTTCATAGTTATTCTGCACCCTCAACTGATATTGAGGCTAGGAAACAATGAGACAAAATAGGGAAACTTCAAAATTAATTACCTATGATGATTTGAATTAGATAGTCATAGTAATACCAACCACACTATCCTGGACATGCCTGGGGAGACCTGGGGGAAAGCAAGAGAAGGCAAGTCCAGTTTGACAAAGAAAAACAATGATAGAAGAATATCCACGTCTGTCTTTTTACAACATGTACTAACAGGGAGCACTTCACCCATAGGATGCTGTTCTGAAAGAAGTGGATCAATAAGTACCCACATTTTATAAACACAGGGATTTTGAAGGCTCAGTGAATTCATTTGGTCATCAGGAAACTCAGCCTGTCTACTGACATCCAGTTTGGACAAGACACTTCACAGATCCTATAAACACAGCACAACCCAGTCAGGCTTGCCAACAACACAGACAGTGTAGAAGGCAATCGATACACAGCTGTAAAAAACAATGACGACAGCTGTGTAACAGTACAGCTCAGGCTGTACAAGTGCTTCTCTAGAACAGCACTGCTTCAAGCAGGGTGCTAAGGAAGGGTTAAAAAAGGCAAATGGAATCTGAAAGGCAAGGGTGAAGCACCCCTGACATTTAAAATAGAGGTCAGCCAGCTTCAGCTCCCACACTGCCTGCCACAAGGCAGGCTCTGCAGCATTGGGAAACATGCTCTGCACAGAGGGAGGTTCTTCAGGAGGATTTGAAAAATGCTGGGGAAAGCACAATGGTACGAGCTGCACACCTTCATTAGGAAAAAAATACTGCATAAAACTTGTTGAAAAATCTGAAACTATTTCCACAGCTTGATAACAGATTTTGAACAATAGCAGGATGAGACACGTGAATTTAAAATAAATTTTAATTTCTTTGCACCATAAAATAAAAAGGCAAGCCATTATTGTTCAGGGTCTCAGATGGCTCTGCAACCAGAGCAAGCCATTACTCACAACACAGCTTAAAAAAAAAGCCTAAGAATAAAACAAAAACAACGGGGCACAACAAATATTAAATCCCAGAAGTGAAAGCTTCTCTTTTAGCAGTTCACAGACAGTCAACCAGAAAACAAATGACTAATCTGAAAAGAGTCTGAGGCAAGAGTACATGAAAACCTCATTTCACACTATCATAATTCAATACATAATTCTGCTTTAAAATAAGGTTATTAAATTACACAGCATCTTTAATGGCTTTTTAGGATATGCTGTATTGCTTGCCTGCAAAAATAGAGTAACATGTAGTACATTACACAGTTTATGGTCTGGAGTTTTGCAAAACTGAGGCAAGACTTTCCTGAAGCAATAGCGTAAACATTTATTTTACAAATAGTTTAACATGCATTTTTGATTGAAGCTACCTTATATACTTCCTAGGGAACAAAAATGAGTGAGCCAAAATAGCATCCAAATAACATTTTAATTTGCTCAGGCTGCGCTTGGTTAGCTAAAATCTCCTGCAATCAGAAGAGAAGGAAGGAGAAAAAAAAAGGTGAAAAAGAAGAAAATGTCAAAGCTTTCCACATATCACCTGAAAGTCCTGGGGCAACAAAAAGAAGGAATTTTATGAGACTTGGTATAAATTCAGATGTGGTGGTGATCTGTCTCACACTCTGGCTTACGCATCAATAGCATTAGAAGACTGATCTCAAGACAGCTGTTATCACAACCATCATGGCACAATCCTTACCGCTTCTCTTTTTTTTTTTTTTCTTCCTCTGAGTTGGAGCTTCAAAGCCTATGGACCCATTTAGCTTCTTGCAACATACTGCTTGGGTATGAACACCATTTACCATACTAAACTGAGAATTTCAAAAGGCACTGCAGTCAGGTGGGACTAAAAGATAAATGTCAACAGTGGAAGCTATCATTAACCCTATTGCAAATTCTCAAAAAACAAGTTTTTTGCTGTTTTGCTTTACAGTTACGAAATGAAGTAAAACCTCTGAAAGTTTCACAGTAGCTCTTAACGAATGTTCATTTGTCAAAGCGGAATAGCTGTAATGTTAAAACACAGAACAGACTTTAACATTAGAGACTGGGATTATGAAGAAGAAAGCCTAGTATGCCTTTATGCAAAGCACATTTTCTGAAGTCATTAGTATCACTGCACAGTCACTCTATCAACACTAACTTTCCTGTCATGTGAAGCAAGAGGCACTAGCAGGGTATATCAGATTAGTCAAGCTATGCAGCATCCCATTGTATTTCTAAGGTCCAAGGAAATATCATCAATCCCACCTACAGATGCAATTATGTGACATTGAGGCGAGAGGCTTACTAGCAGCTTTAAGTAGTTCATTGATGTATTCAAAAATAACTATAACAGATCACTGCTTAGAAGAGAATTTCTCAAGCTTCTGAAGGCAAGCAAGGCAGCAGCATAGTGTTAACACCAAACTCAATTAGCTTAGAAATACAAACTCAGAACAACTGAAATGCCCACTGTTAACCGCTGCCTGGATTAGTACGTCAGTAAGCTCCATTAATCACAACGCAGAAGCCTAGCATAAGCAAAAGGGAAGTTCCTTAGAGATTATCAACTACAGTGTTTGGACATTATTTTTAGTACCCTTAAAAAAAAAAAAACAACAACACAAGACTGCCTAAAGCTTCCTGTCCTAAGTAGAAATAAACTAGGCTGTTTCATACAAAACTAGTCATTTCTTAATAAAAGCAATGCTCTAAAATATGCTTGCATCCCTAATGGCTCTAACAAAGCAATTCAAATTCTTCTCATGGATTTAGTGATTTGAAGAGCCCACAGAATTCAGTGCTTTGTCTGAAGTCAAGCAGTACGCGGAAGTCAGAGATATGAGAAGAGCATTTATTTCAATACCCACCAAACACTCCAAATCTTTGCGCTGCTGGCCAACAAGACTTTGTGGAAGAGCAGCTAAAGCACTCACAGACAGCAGCGCAGCTCAGGGAACGCAGGTCAGTGTAGGGACCCCAGCTGCTGTGCCTGCCAGCAAGCGCAGCATCACTGTTGGAGGCACAGAGGGTGCGATACAAGGGCAAAGGTGCTGTGGTGAGCTCAGTGCCTGCAGCCTTACCCCACCAATGTGACTTGTGGTCTTTCCTAGGGTCCCCCAGCCGCTCCAGATGCACTGGTGACTTGTCTGGTAGGGTTACCCCAAGAGGTTCAGGGGCTGACTGTCAAATACTGGTTTCTCCTTCATTGCCCTGTGAAGCTGAGCAGGGAATATCCTAGTCACTAGGCTGCAGTTGCTATCCCACACTAGGAAGTGGTTAGGGACGTGGGAAAAGAAGAGGCTGAGTCCATTTCAGTACCATGGCTTTAGCAGGGTCTGCATGCTGCGATAGGAACGCGTGTGCACAGGCCTGAGCCCAGGACCAGGCAGGATGTCTGGCAGAAGCAGCACTGACTCTCCCCAAAGAAAGGGGCAACAGGCTCTTGAAAGCCTTTGAGCCCCACGCTGCTACTGGCTTTCAGAGGATTACTTACTGGTAGAAAAAGCATCTGGCAGAGAGCAAGGTCCTTCAAGCCCACAGAGATCAACCTTCCAAAGGCAAAGAGGGCAGGGAAGAGGGCAGCACTAGAGAGGGAGGTGAGACCCACACACAGACCCACATTCTGCAGGGATGGGGAGACCTCTGCTGCCAGCCAAACAGCTTTCCATGCATCTGACAAGCAGCACCACACCACAGGGCTCCACCCCTTGCAGCTGTGCGCGCACACACACATATACATATATATATGTAGGTCAGCAGGCAGGACAAGGCAGCAATCAAGAGGCAACAGATGCTGTTCCTCCTGCTCCGGGTGGGGAAGGGGTCCTGACCACTGCCAGCAGTATGCAAGGAGACGGCAGATAAGGTGACAGCAGTCGGAAGGGCCCTGGAAGAAGAGGCTCATGCTACCTGAGTGTACACTGTTGGGGCCAGAAAAGGGACAGGGAAGGAAAGAAGATGCCTCTGGCTGGTGACTGGGCTAGAGTTGGGTTTCTGACTGTGGCTTTCCCCTTGGTCCAGCAGGGAGAGGATAAGTAAGAAAAACAGCACCAGTTCCCTGTCTCACCTCACTGGGCGAGTGCTCCAGCCCCCCAAACATCTTGGAGCCCCTCTGCTGAACTTGCACCAGTTTGTCAATACCTGTCTTGTACCGGGGGGGCTCAAAACCAGATGCGGTATCTGGATGCGGGCTAACAAATGCTGAGCAAAGGGACAGAATTCCTTCCCCACAAGGGCCCGTGATGCTGTCAACCTCCTCCGCTGCCAGGGGAGGCCATTGGCTCCTGTTCAGCATGCTGCCTACAGAGACTCCCAGGGCCTTTTCAGCAGAGCCCAGCCCCAGCTTCTATTGCCATAGAGGGTCCCTCTTTCTCAAGTGCAGTCTGTCCTCACTGAATTTAACTTGAATGTCCCTGCTGGTCCATTCCCCTCACCTGTCTACTTCTCCCTGAATAGCAGCTCTGCCCCCAACTGTCTACTTCCCAATCTGGCAGCACCTACAAACATGATATCTCTGAGGGCACTTACATTAATCTACCCTTAAGAATAAATTTGTGAAGCATTCTTAATTTTTAAATAGCTTTGAGGCTTGCTGTTTGATACATGGGAAGTAAAGAGCAACCAGAGGTCAGGCAATGTTTTCCTATCCCATTTCAAGTAGACTCTACCACGTACATTCAGGGAGTCCTCTCATCCTCAAAGAGAGCAGGGTTTTGCATTACTAACAAGCTGGGAGGAGAGAGGATGAGACCATCAGAACCTCCCCTTCAGATTCAGTCACAAAGAAATGGAAATAAGAAACATCTGGAACAGAGAGACAGACAGGCTGCTGCATGGGTAAGAGTCTGAACATAGTTCTGCACTTACGTGCACACCAGAAAAAAATAAATTCTGCATTATTTTTTCCTATAAAATTATTACACTAATATATATACATGCCATCTCTAGAAAGCTAGCACTACTTCCTCATAAAATGTTTTTTTTGCAAGTTACCTGTGTTGTTTCTGACTTCAGTTCTCACTCAGGAACTTCACATAACCTACATTAGTGGTCCTGTGGAGTTAAACTTTAAAGTGATTATAATGGCTTTTAAGAAGAGGGAAGGATGAGCCTGCTAGGGATGTGAGATATAATTTTTATAAGTAGTTGTTCAAAGTTAGCGCCAGAATCAGATGTAGGGCAGAACTGTAGGGTCATGTCCTGCAGCAGTCCAGCGTAGCAGTTGAGACTGCAACATCAACATGTTTAAGAAAGGCTTGAGGTTTTATTAGACAAAAAAAAAAAAATATTGTCTGCTGAATTCAGTGTTATGCTTCTTCATCTTCAGTTTTCCATGTACTGCACAGTTGCCTACTGATACAGAATTACACTTTCTTTGTAGCTCATCAGGATACATAATCTGAGACAACTGGAGAATTAAACTACAAAGGCATTAGTTGAATATTTCTTACTGGTTCTTTCACTCCCAATCACATTGTTAATGTGTACTTACTGCCAGAGTTAGGTTTCAAAGCTAATACTCTGTCAAAGTAAGTGGCAGTTTACAACTCTCATAGCAATTAATTTTTTGTTTTGCAGACACTCTTTGCATATGTAGCCTGGGAGAAGAAAAAAGTAAGTCTCAAATTTGTTTAGAATTCGGCAAATTTGACAGCCACAAATTAAGTGCATCAAGCTTTGCCAGTCAGCCTTTGGTTTTTAATCAGCAATCGTTTTAAGCTTTTTTTCAAATAAAATCAGGGTCAGTCCCTAAGATCCAAACACACCAGAGTATCTATTTGTAGGAACTCCTAACGAAGAGAAATGGAGCATTGTCCATGGCATAGCTAGTCACCTTATATACACAACTTAAGGCCAGCAGCGGCACCTACATCAAGATCTCATTTACAATTTCTCGAAAATTGTAGGTTCTCATTTCCTCTTGTAAAGCAAGAAAGGCTTGTTTTCTAGTCAGCAACCACACCAACATTTTTATGTTAAAATCAGTTGGGTAACTGCAGGCAAGCAGTTACTCAGGCTAGTTACTGCAGTGGGAGAGGGAAATGTGATGGTAGAGCAAATCACAGCCTCTACATATGGCTGTAGGTACTGTACTTGAGAGGTAGAAGTTTCCCTACAGAACATCCCTGGTCTCCGCCAACCCACTTGGGGTACATGTACACCGTGAGTTTGTCTTGTTCTGTTTTGTTCCCAAATTCTGGTCCCTCAGAGAGCCACAACTCTGTAACAGTCAACTTCTGGTAGGGAGCCCATAAGAGTGGAGGAAGCCAGGCTGAAAGAACATTTTAGGTACAGTCTACATCCATTCTGCCCATCTGGAGTGAGCTGTGGAACAGTTTTGCTCCATGCACCAAACAGTCCTCTAATACTGTGCCCAAAGGCCCTATACCTCCCCCATACATCATACAACCTATGTACAGAGGACTCAAGTCTTCACACTACCAAAACTAGCACCCCACGAGAACTCTGAACTAACAAGAGCAATGAGTTCTTGAGGCAGGGAGGCTGCATGTACCATACAAGATGGGTCTCAGCCAAGCACTACGTAGCATTAATAGCGCCCATCCACCCTGGAGGTTACAAGGCCACAAACAGCGTGCCTAGAGCCACACTGTACTGCAAAAAGCACGTGCAGACTGCACTGCTGACGTGCTACTTCCCTTCAAGAGAGGGGGACAGGCACATCGTGCTGTCTTTCCAGGAATGCTAAGACCTGGAAATCTGCATCTGCAAGGAAGTATCGTAAAAAGCTCTGAACTAGCAATTCTCTGATTACAGACCCACAGTCACATTTCAGAAAAACTAATGGCAAGAGGAGCAAACAGAAGTACAACTCAACACCCTTTAATTCTGTGGCTCAGCATACAAAACAGGAAGAAGTCACAGACAAAGCAGGTCACACCACTGCGTTGTCCAACAATCCGAGATAGTTCACAGCACACAGATCTCATTTGGTTCTCTGTTCTTCCTGAGGGTCATGGTAAGATTGCATCCAGTAAACAAGAGAAAACATCTTTCTGTTGATATTCATTTCACTACTTCTATTTTTGTGGAAGATTTTATACAGTTTATATAAACAAGTTAAAGCAGATTTTTGTTTCACAGAACAGGACCCCCAGAGGTCACCTGAGAGCCTGTTGCCCAGGACCCTGTCCAGACAGCTACTGAATATCTCTAAGGATGGAGACTCCATCACCTCCCTGGGCAACCTGTGCCAGTGCTCAGTCACCCTCACAGTAAAAGTTTCCAAGTGTTCAGAGCGTACCTCCTGTGTTTCATTTTATGCCCATTGCTTCTGGTCCTGTCAGTTAAAGGGGATGTAATATTTTTGCAGTATGACAAGGAAACAGAAGTTAATTTATGTATTTTGTTCCAGTGTCTAACTGAAGTGTGTAGCACAGGATAGTCCCTGGCAAAATCTCTAGTTCATGTCAGGGAGAGAAAGAAGTGTGAACCGCAGGACTTGCAGAGATGTCCTCAGTGCCATCAGCAACTTGTGGATGCAGGGTTTGGCACTGGACATGTCTAATCTCAAATGTGTGAAATATTACCTCTAGTCAACTTGATAAGCACTTTTCTTCCAGAATTTAGCCTTCAAACCCACAAATCTCAGCAGCACAAGTCTTTAAAACTGGGCAGTAGATAGGACCTGCTGCTTTTAATTCTATTTTAACCTTTGCTGAGCTGCTGTTCTTTAAATTGCTGCTGCAGCTACTCGGTTTCCGTCCCCAGCATTGTCAGTTGTTGTTATTATTTTATTAATATTTGTTTCTTCTTGCTTGAATGGTCAATGTCACAGTGATGCACCAGCACTGGTGATGTCACAGCCATGTCACAGCAAGCAGAACATCGGGGAATTGGTGACACAGGCAGCCCCAGATGGGCACACCAAGGGTTGTGCCAGGCAGGGGAGGGCAAGGTGGATGTTCCTTCTTTGTTGCTTCTCTTGTGCATCACAGCTGGACACCCACAGAGGGATGGGACCAGACAACAGCACGCTCCTGTCCTCTCCCTCCAGAGATAAGTCACACTCCTTCAGGGAGCTGGAAGCTCCTCAGCCATGGGCAGAGGGAGCTCCCCATCCTTCTACCCTGGAGAGCTGTGGGCTGGGCCCCACATGAGCTCCTGGCACCATCACTAGTGGCCAGGAGACTGGTAGTGGCCCATGCCACTGGGGGGTGGGTGGCACGGTTGGCCTAGGAGGGGTGTCTCCTGGCCATCAGGGAGACATGGGATGGACAGCCTTGGCAGAAGGCTGGGAGAGCCCCAGGCAGGGAAGCAGGGGAGGTCTGAGGTGATGGAAGGTGACTGCTTTGGTTGTTGATTCTCCCCTCTTTGACAGCTGCAGCCCCAGATGTGGACATAACCAGACCAGAGGCTCCACTACTCAGCCAGAGCACGCTGCACCTTTCTACAAGGACATTGACCTAAGAATAAGGAAACACACAGCCCCAGCCTGTACAGCATCATGGACCTACACACAGCTGGAAGCTCCCCACAGCTGAGGACAAAGGGATCTCCGAACCCCATCCACCTACATTCTCCAAATTCTGTCATGGTCCTACAGGCAGCTGGAAGCTCCCCACAGCTAAGGGCAAAAGGATTTCCGCACCATCCTTCCATCTCCACACCCCATTATGGTCCCACAGGTAGCTAGAAGCCCATCAGTCATGGACAAAGGGAGCACCACACCACCAACCATCTCTGTACCCTACCACCCTCCACGTCCACACCCCATTATGGATCTACAGGTATCTGGAAGCTCCACACAGCTAAGGACAAAGGGATCTCCACATCACCCACCAGCTCTGTATTCCTCCACCTCCATACCCTGTCATTGTCCTACAGAAGCTCCCCACAGCCACAGCCAAAAGTAACCTCACCACCTCCCTCCATCTCTGTACCCCTCCACAGCCCTACTAGCAGCTAGAGAATCCCCACAGCCATGAACAGAGTACCCTCCCCACCAACCATCTTAAGTACATAAAGTTCCTCAAAATAAAGTTTCTGATTCATGAACCCACTGGCTGGTTCTTCCAGTCTGTGCTGTCTTTTTTGGTAACCTTTTGGGGTTGTTCCTTGCTGTCCTTGTTTCCTTATATTTATGCATCTTTAAATAAGTGTGTGTATATATGTATGTGATATGCACACATATATAAATATACATACATAAAGGGTACCTATGAATAAATCTGAGGGCTGCAACATAGGAACCTGGGTGGGTGGAAGGCACCAGGGCTGGGTGCTGCAAGGCTCCCCAGGAGCCAGCTGCACAGGCCAGCAGACAAGCCACCTCTTTTACATAGGCCCAATACAAAACAAGAAACAAAAAAAACCTTACTTCACTGCTTTTTTTTTTTTCTTTTTTACAACCATTTCCACATGTCTTTTTAAATAAACTGGATTGACACTTATTGTAGTAATGCTTTATAGCTCACTGCTGCTGAAGGAGGCCATTCACAGCTTCCCAGACTGCTCCCACTAACATGCTGGCTCCTTTCTTGTGTCAGGAAAGAAATAACATTTATGCAGCTGCAGTGAGTCTGATCAATAACAAATCCACTCCCTTCCCCCCACCACCCTGGATCCATGCCCTGAACAACTGCATGAATATTGTTCTAGCTCAGGCAGGTAGCAAGGGGGAAGTACAACAGCGAGGAAGTGTGGGACTACCTTCTTTCTGCAATTCTCTCATTATGATCTGATGCAGAATAAAAACCATTCATTTCTCAAAACATTTTTAAATCATTAAACCACCCAAATATGTGTAGACCAGCAGTTAAAAAACCACAAAAGATCCTACACCACACAGAATATTTACATGTACAAACTCAGAGGTACCTAGCAAAGGGAAGTTCCAAATTATACAAAGCAAGCCAATGCTCAAGTCTTATTTCTGATATCTGAAAGTTAGTGCGTAAACACTGAAGAGCAATACCCTTTTGCACCTCCATGACAACAAACAGCAATACAGTTTATTTATCAATACAGACAGTAATGCTATGACATAAGTTTCAAGACTAGCCTGATGGACTTAATGTACTTTAATGAATTAGAACAGGCACTAAAGCACAGCACTTGGGTTATTTCAGAGCTTCCCCCATTTCACAAAGTTGTTTACGCACTCTCAGTAGTGTTGGTTGTATCAAGACAGGTTTTGTGCCTCACTCAACCCAGAATGAACTATTTCAATAATTCACCATTTTATCTTCCATGTTTTAATGTTAGAACTTGCAATGCATACACGTAATTTTGAAGAATTTATCTTCTCACTTGTGGCCAATTCCTAGACTTTATTTTCCTATTTTTATTCTTAAAAATTCACTTAAAAGTCTTAATAAGTAAAAAATATTTCAAGTTGAATGACAAGAGCAGGTTATTGGTCTTTAACTACCAAGTCCATTGCCCCTTGAAACACATCTTAAAAGTCACAAAAATTAAAAGAACACTGAGGAGCACTCCAAAAAAGCCCTAAAACCAACCAAGCCAGCTTCCTATTTGCTAACAAGGTATCCATGCTACATTTGTGTACTGACAATGAGTCCATGAATTAGTAAAATAAAATGAGGGTACAGTGAAAGGGGCCTGCACAAACAGCTCCTGGAGAACTAATTCCGGTTTTTCTCCCCATGTGGTGTTCTAACAGTGCCTTTGTAATAACCATAAAATATCCCCTTCTCCCAGGTACACTCCACCACAACAACCACAGCCCAGGAACAGTTTGTGTACAAACACTCCTCCGTATCTTTACTGAAGATGGGCAAAGCTACACTACACTGAGCATGCCTGGAGGAGTCTTATCAGCAATCCTACAGGGCTAATTAATAAACCAGCAGCCAACAGCTTGAGGTTAGGCTTCATTTTTACAGAGTGAGGACTTACTGAGGGAAAGCAAGAGGGTACCTGTTATCTACTCCAACTTTCAGGCAAAGCTGTGAACCTTTCTTTGGGACCAAGCTTTTGATTAAGTAGATCAGGATCTCGATCATACTGTTCTCTCCCACCAGCTGCTGAGCCAGTATCTGACTCTCAGACTTACACCAAAACCTCCTCTGCTACCATATACAAGAAACCCTCAGCTACTGTACTGAGCACACCTCATTTTCATGCCACACTCTGCATGGCACATTCTTGCCACTCTATAAAGCCATTTAACACAAGCACATAAAATCATTACTGCAACCAAGGTCCAAAATTGTAACATTTGCTCTAAAGAGAAGCAGTTTTCTTGGAGACAACTGCTCTGATCACAGCTTTCTACACAAGCCAGACTCCTTTAGGAGACTCAAGGCAGATGTGGAAGTACAATAGGAAAATTAGTGGATGAAGAGAAATTAAAGGGAGAAAATACAGAACAATAACTAATTGTTCACATAGTTTACCAATGAGGACGAAACAAAAGGCGGGTGCCTTGTGCCTCCAAGCCTGTCTCAAAGACAAAAGTAAACACATAGCAATTAAGGCAAGAGAATGGGAAAGGAGGGAGAGTTAGTTTGTGAGCTTCCTTTAAGCCAGTTGCTAGAAGCATTAATAAAGATGCACAAAACTGCTGAGAGAGAGGAGGAAAGCAGAAAGATCATCATATGGTCAGGTCCCCTCCACCCACACACACCCCAGCCTGTAATCAGTTACAGTTTTAGAAGAGGTTACCATGTATACCCAAATCAAAAAGGATGAATAGCACAACTCTAAGAATTAATTACAGCAAGTAATTTTCAATTAAGTTAGAGGACAAAAGCTCCCCACAGCTAAATACAGCTGTGAATGTAGTGCATAGATTTTTTCCTTGATCAGAGGCAGCAAAAGTCCCTATGGCTCAGGAAGCTGGGGGGTGGAGAAGGGGCGAGACAGAGACAGCTCCTTGTCAAGCTGCTTGATAAGCAGCAAACCTACAGAGACCTCATTTCCTAGGTTCCTGGTGAAATATGAGGGCATCAGACAAATAATCCCTTCTCATGCTGTACTTGCTGATTTCTCCTCGCCTTACCATCCCACAACACCTTCACTTCTTTTGTTTACATCCTCAACAGAGCAACTGCAAGTGCTTCTGAACCACCTGTGCAGCCCCCAGTCCTGCAGGAGCACTGAGTCCGCCTTCTCCAGGTGATTTTGAGTTTTCAAAATTCACAGGAACTCTCTCTGAAATCTCTGAAAGTAATAAGTTCAAGCAGCCTTGTAGGAAAGCTCATGATTATCACCTAGGGAAGCAAGGGTAAACAGGTGCAATCAAACTGACTCTTCGGTTCACATTTTATTGGTTAATTTTGGCCTCAGAAGGAGCTATAGAAACAGTAATATTTCACTGTTGCTGGTTTTAATCAAAATATTTTTCCCCAGTAACCTTGACATTAAAAAGTAAGTTCTCCTACTTCATACATTTTTAGGATAAGCATTTATTAATCTGTTTAAAAAAAAAAACCAACCAAACAAAAAAACACCTTTCAATACACTAACAAGAGGTTATATAAAAACCCCAAAACCATTTACTGGAGTTCAATCTGGGTTATGAAGGGTATTATCAGGAATGTTATTTCCCTTTTCCGCTCCTTCCCTCCCCCATGCTACTATTCCCAGATAGTTTCACAACAGCAGCTCTGAGCGTAGAATGTGCAGAGTGCAAGTGTAAATTCCTGCAAAAATGAAAGAAAAGAGCCTACTTCCAAGTAGCAGAAAGCTCATCCAAGGGCCATCACATAGAATTTACTTGTAGCACTCCTGCAAGAAAGAAGCCACAGACAGAAACCTAAACCACTGGTAGCTTACCCTCCCCCAACTCCAAGATAGTTTTTTTTTTTTGAAGCACAGGCCATGATGTTTGGATAAACCAGCTGAAGAGAAAGTAACCCTTTCAACAACGAGTTAAGCAAAATAACCTCCAATACCATATTATTACAGCCCCAAATTTGCTTTGGACGGTTTAATCAGAACTAACCAAGCCTACAGTCCTCTTCACACACTGCTGGAGCTGAAAAGGAAAGGAGCATGCCAGAACTTAGACCTCTGGAGCCTGTTTCTTTCCTGGGGAGGGTGTTAAATTCAGGAAGCTAAGTAAAACTAAATTACGCCATTTGACTCTAGCTGCATTTTAAGCCATTAAATAGTCCTTCCTTAAATCCGATTTCACAAGATGCACGTTTCTGTCTTAATGAAGAAGCAGCAGCAACACGAAGCAGGTGCCGTACTCCATGTGCCAGTAAGATGACATCATACCATCCCTTCGTCAGGTACAGCCCCTGGATGGCCGCATACCTCACCTTCCCCCTCTGACAGGTTAAGAATTTCTCAGTCACGGCTGCCTTCGGGGATTTGGCCGGATCCAGATTGCTATTTTTTCGAAGGGCACCTGCCACCCCCAATCCCGGGGGAAAGGGCCCTGCCGAGGGAACGCGGAGGACCGCGGGGAAGGAGAAAGCACCGGGCAGGATGGGAAGCAGACGGCACACGCGACGGGACCGATGACAAAGCAACCCTGGGAAGGCGGAGAAGCCCCCACCGGGGCTTGGGGGGGGGGGGGGTATTGCTGTTCCCGCCGCCTCCGTTCCCCGCCACACACCCACCTTGTCCCAGCTCAGCCACTGCCACACCGCCTTGTCGAGCTGCGCGTCGCCGGTGCTGCGGGCGATGAGGACGTTGGAGTTGACGTCCCCGGGGGCTCCGCACTCGCCCATGTCGGCGTCCGCGGGGGTCGCGGGGTGGAAACGGGGGACAACGACGACGACGGCGGCTTCGCTTCTTCACTTCGCGACGCCCGCCGCGGCACCGCGCATCGCCTGAGGGAAGGGAAGAGCGAGAGGAGGCGAGGCGGGCCGGTGCCTCGGCGGAGGGGATGGGTGCCCGGCGCTCCCCGCGGCGGCCGCTGTTTACCTCAGCTCAACGCCGAGTAACGGCGATCGCCGCCTCAGCCGGCAACGCTCGAGGCGCCCGCCCTCCCGCCGCGCCCAAGCACCGCCCGCCAGCCGCCGCTCGACGACAACAACCCCCCGGCCCCGCCCCCGCACCGCGGCTCCGCCAATCACGCCTCGACCACGCCAAGGCGGCCGGGCCGAGCGGCAATGCATGACGGGAAATGTAGTCCGAGCGCCGCCGCGGGCTGCAGAGGAGAGGGGCTGACGGGCGGGGGAGAAACTACGACTCCCGGCAGGCCTTGCGGCGCGCCTAGTTCGCCTCAGGGTGAGGGGAAGCGGACGGGGCTGAAGGGGCAGCGGCTTGGCTTCCCTCAGTCGGCCCGGTTGAGGGGGGCCCGGCTTCTCCCGCCGAACACCCTCTCCCGTAGCCGCGTCTCTCCCCTCAGGAGAGAGCCTGGCTCTGTCCTGCCCTCGCCCCGGGCTCACCGGCGTGGCGGTACCGGCCCCACGGGCGGGCAGCCGTCGGCCATCAGTGTCACGGAGCGCCTGGAGGCTCCCTCCTTTCGCTTGATGCGGAGAAAAAATGTACAGTGTGTCTCTTTATTGCCCCACTAAACAGGCGCTCTCTGCCTCCCGGGTGATCTGTATGAGGAAAAGCTAGCAACCTCCCTGGTTGTGCTCCTCCTTCAGCCTCCGAGGCAGCCTTCATGCTGCCAAGTGCATCATCTGTTCCCTCTGAAAGGATAATGGAAACGGTGCTACGCCCGGGGATGAGCTCGTTGTTCAGAAGCATTTCCAGACGGGCTTCAGCAGCAATTCAGTTGCCATTAGGAGGAAAATCGTAACCCCCTATCTCCCCTCCCCAAGCTGCTTCGGTTCTAATTGAATCGCCTGTCCCCGAGCAGAAGGCCGCGGCAGTGACCACATCCCGCAGCGCATCCTCATCCCACAGCGCATCCTCATCCTGCAGAGCATCCTCGCAGAGGTTGCCATAGTGACAGCAGGCACTGCAGAGGGATGCAAGGCTTCGGGAAGGTGGGCAGAGGGCGGTGGGACTGCTGCCCAGGGGACGCTGGACGTGAAGGGAGGAACAAAACACCAGGGCTGTGAGCGGCACAGGCTCCTGGGGGAGGTGGAAAGAGAGACTGAATGCAGAGAAAGATGCAATGGAGGGATGGCAAAGACGTGGGGAGGCGTTTTGGGGAACCCGAGCAGTGTAGCAAAGGACGTTGTTGAAAACTGTAAATACAGAAGGGAACCATCCATCATAAGAAAGCTTAGAAATCTCAGTTTAATACCTCTCCCCTTCAAAGCTCGCAAGTCAGTGTCCTGAAGGGACCTCTTTCTTGGCTGCAGACATAAACAAACTCTCCAGTCCAGAGGTCTGACTTGGGTGTGGGGAAATGAACCTTAAATTGGTCTATTACAGTAAATTACTGATAGAAGTCAACAGAAGATAAAGATAAGAAGAAGGAAGTAAGTCAACATAAGTCTTCTGTTGTCACTAAAGGACTCTCCTAAGGTTGTTTCTGGTGTAGAAGGAGAAGAGTCTGGAGACTGATAAAGCTAGAGTGAGGAAATCAGGCATAATAGATGACTCAAACAGTGAGTGAGTGGGATATTCCCATCTCCAGATGGATTTGGGGGATCCATCCTTTGGTACTGATGCTCGGAGAAGGAGTGAGCCTGCGGGACAGTAGGGAAGGGCCCTACAACCAGATCGGCCATGTGGTGGGCCTTGCAGGACCATGAGCCAGAGGTGACCATGCCAGCCCAACCCACGAGCAGGACTACGCAGCTCCACACTTCCCACCAGTTCTGGCTTCACCCCATGGGCTTCTGTACCCATTGCCACCTACCCCCCATGTTGCTTCCTCTCCCATCCTTATTTTTTCTCTTTCTTGTACATCTCTGCATAAAGAGGTGGCATCTATAGCAGTGCTGATGCCATCCTGAGCCCAGCAGTCTGATTAAAACCATGTCCCAAACAGCGAGATGCTGGCACATTTCTCCAGATCTCAGAATAGCTGACAAGGGTGGCTCCTGCAGTCAATTTGCACCTGAGAGTCAGCAAGAGGCACAGCACCTGCTTTTCATACCTTTGCTGCTCTCTTCCTCCTTTGTCTTTTGTCTTCAAGGAAAGGAGGCCAGAGCCCAGCGTAATAGGAGCTCCAGCCCATAAAACCTTTGTTTTCCCCTCAAAAAAGGACAATGGCCATGTTAAATACCTCTCCAAAGAGCATTTCTTACAAAAACTCTGTAGCTATTTGGAAAGGCAGTAAGAGATATTAAAAGGAAACTTCATACTTCAAATGCTTCAATTCTTGCCTCCTTTTTTTTCCCCTATGTGCTTAATGAAAGCTTTAAATTCTTCTGAAGAGCAGGCAGGCTCTTTCTGTACATGAAAGCTTGAACCTCATTAAGTGGTTTCATACAGGACAGCAGCAGCTGTGCCCACACCCTGCGTTATCAGCATTCAGCTACATAGCCATGACTAAAAGCGGGGTTTTCCCTTCAGATATCTAGATAGGAGAATTATCATTCTCTCAGATGTCAGTGCTCCTCCATGATTATTTCCCTGAAGAACAGCTAAAACAGCCTCATAGAGGATAAAAGCCTCCTCCTGTTATGTCTTTACCAGGAATAACCACAGCGTGGAGGGTTTGAAACTTCTCGGGATCTTGCCAATGCATCCGGAGTCAGAGAGTGACAATCTGGCTTCCAAATATTTCCCTGTGAGAGGACATTGGTAAACTAGCTCCGAGGCACCACAGTACATATCACAGATGCCAGGCAGCCCGAGCAACTCCAGAGCAGGGCAATCATATAAAAAGATTATAGGTGATATGGCTTAGATCATGCTTATGGAGATTTGCTGTGTTGGCCTGGAGAAAACACTGACCTCATGGGAGATGACAACTAAGTCCAATGTATTTGAGGATTAATCAGCCACCAGAAGAATTTTTAAAGCTGATTATGTTGCTACAGGAAAGTTAAACTGAGTCCCATCTGCTTTCGTGCTGTCGCAGAGAGCAATAGCGAAGAAGCTGGTATGACTCTGGACTGCGCTGCACTGGGACCTGGCAAATCACGGCTCTCCGGGGCACTTTGGGGTGATTGCAGAGCCTCCCCACACTCACTGGCCATACATGTTGCCAGCAGAAATCTCTATTTTCATCATCTGTTACTAACCACAAAATTTCCAGTCCTTATGGCTGTGGAGGAAAGCCAGAAAATAGGAAATTAATCTGCAAGTGAAGGAAAGCCAACATTTCTAAGTTTTCAACCTCACGTATCATTTCGCCTAATTGAGGCACAGCATGCTCAGACCAAACTGAGCAGCAGCAAACAGTCTGGGGACTAAAACCCATGGGAGAGGCCACAGTGCCAGAGATGAATACGAGCCAGGCTGGGAGGAGAAGGGCTGACAGGCTGCTGGCAGCCGCCGGCTCGTGTGCTGGGAGCTGCCAGAGCCAGCAGGGACTGTGGCGGGGCTCAGCTGGGGGGAATGACTTCTTCCTAGCCAAAATCCGCGTGTGCATCCACATATGCATATGTATGACTGTGCATGCATTGCTGCTGCTTTCAGGGAAAGGCCCTGCTCTCTCTGCCGCTGTTATGAAAGCCAGAGCTCCCACATGCAGCATAACTGAAACTATGAAATGGCAGATAACTGTCTGTGCCCCCAAAATGAGTTTTCCTCTAATGTAAACAAAAGCATGTAAGTTAATAGAGACTCGTTAATAACACATAGCTCTTGTTTGGGATTTGCGTTTATGCCATGCGGGGGTAAAGAGCATATCCATTCTCCTTTACATGGTTAAATGTATCTGTCCTCCTGGCAGGGTTGGGTTTGCAGTGTCTCGGTATCGGACCCCTGAACAGTGATGCACGTATTTTGTTCTTTCCAATGTGTTTAATGTTTTTTTCCGCAAAAGAAGGGCTAAGCATGCCATGATGTCACTGCACATTAGAATTAAAAAACATCTTACAGTCACATGAACATCCTCAGTGATCTGGTACCGCAGACCAAATCCTCACCCACAAGAAACTGGATTAGCTCTGTCGATCGCACAGCTCTGTCCAGCCCTGCGATGGAGAGCCTCAGGGCTGAACCCAGCCGGTACAGTGTTTCCATGGCAATTTTACCGCACACAGTTTATTCCAGATCGCCTGCAAACGGTCCAGGGCTCCCATGATATTCCAGGTTGGTTTTCTGCCCCTGGTTTCTGCAGTGAGCCGGGGCCATGCTGGATGAACCCAGTGCATCTTTGCAGCTCGCTGCCGAGCCTCTCAGAAGGCACTATGCACGTCCTCGCTCTGCAGCACAACTTTTGTTTTATTATTTATGTATCCTGAACACCCTGTTCTCCTGTGCCTCTTGGGTTACCTGGTAATAACACAGCGACTCCCATTCTTTCATTTCCCTCTCTCAGAGTAGCGTGTTGACAGAAACGCAGTGCAACTCTAAACACAGCCAGTAATGACATCCCTGCCAGTTGATAACATGCTGCACGGGGAGGGGCAGTTGCCTTTTTGGGCCTGAATGCCGTTTTTAATCCAATCTGGGGTCAAAGCAGATGAAGTGCTTTGTCCTGAAGAAGCGCAGGCGCTCTGCAGGCAGAGCAGAAAGAAAGGGAGCACGCTGGCAAGGTGGGAAGGAGGCAGCAGGGACCGCCAGGATTAGGAAATGGCTTTCAAATTCTGCAGCTGCTGCTGGCTTGGCGCTTCACGATGTCAGCCCTGGGAAGGCCTGATCCTGCACCCCCCTGCACTGACAACACACTCCTTGGCTTGAGCATAACACCCTAAATACCTATGCTTTAAAAGCAGTATGTAACATGCAACTCAGAGCTGCTGGAAAAACCTCCGCGCTCAGCCCAAAGAGAGGGCAAGGAGCAGCTCTCCTCACCGTTGCCACAGTCTCAGCTTTCCAGTTTGCGGGCCCCGCCGTGGCCGGCAAATGCTGATGATGAGATCTTTCATAACAGGCAGCTTGGAGCCAAAAACACACCACAAGTCCAATTCTGCCAGCGGGCATGTGTCTGAGGCAGCAGTCCTGAGCGAGCAAGCGGAGAGGAACTCGGGCTCATCACCTCTTCCCACCCTAATCTTTTGTCCTAGCTGATAAAAACCATTTTATAGGCTCTGGTGACTAAGCATTTAATCTAGGGCTTAATCAACTACTGCTTGTAGGGGTGATGGTATTTGCCAAGGCTGAGTAGCACAGTGGGTTAGCGTACCAGGAGTAGGTGTGGGAAAGCTGCAGTGAGCATCCCCGTCCCCAGCACCCCTCTGGAGTAGGCACTGATCCAGCGCTCCACGTACTCCCTTAGCTTGGGGCATGGGCTCCTTCCAGGGCTGCTATTTCACTGGGGGAAATTTCAGCACCTCCCGCTTGCTGGGGCCTCAGCACCCCAGGGAAGCTGGCTTCGGTCACCAGTCCCCTCGTATATCAATGCCTGTCCTCTGCAAACCAGAAACCAAACACATACCTGGTTATTTTTAATCCTCCCCTCTAGGTATTAATAGTCCACACGTGTGTTCTGCTGAGCAGTTGTCCACCAGCCGCATCCATCTGCAGAAAAGAGATGTGATGGGTCCATTTCCTCTGGTGAGAAAACAAGAAAGAAGTATGGACCAGGCTTTTCACCCCAATTTATCCCCTCAATCCCAAAGTACAAGGTAAGTTGTGTGGAACTGAGAACATTTGTACCGAAAACTTTCTGCAAGGAGAGTACATGAGATCCTGGGTGTCTGGGATTTCCTGATTGTCAGGAAAAATAAATGGTGCTTTGATCTTTATTAAGAAATGCTGCTTTTTCTTACCATATGGTGCAGGTTTTGTCGGTACCCCTAGGGCAGTCAGGCTGAACTGAACTGTCCCATGATTGCACAGTCCCAACAGTTATTTTATGACCAGACCTTTGATAACATTGCTATAGCTTATTGCCAGCACGTGCAGATCATTCTTCAGCTGGACTGATCCCAGGTCTCCCTTTCCCCTCACCTGTATGAGAACAGGGGAGGAAAAGGAAAAAAATGAGCAGAAAAAGGGGAGCCAGACAGACCTGCGTTGCTGGAACAGCTGCGGTGCAAAGGAGGCCGGGGCCATGTCTCATGTAGAGAGGGTCCAATGTAGCGCCCAGACCCAGATTCTGCCTGCTGAGGGCTCCTCCGCTAATTAATTTGGCAGCTCTCGGTGCCAATTTGGGAGCGCACATGAGCAGCTGTGCCATTGCACATGCAGGTCACCATGGTACCGGACACCAGGAAAGGAGATGGTGCTCTGCACAGAGGCTCAGAAAGCCAAAGTCTCCTGAACACTGCATTTTTCCATTGTATGCTTTAAAAAAAAAAAGCTTGCAAAATGACTTATCTGGGTTAGGCAAGAGTGGGCAAGACTTGTCTGGATTAGGTGCCCAGCGCTGCTTGACGGAGGGCTGTGAGTGAAAAACACTGCAGCAGGAAACATCAGAGCCGCTTTAGGGAAGAGGGACGTGTCAGAGGTGGGTTTTGTGCTGAGCATTCCCTGGAGAAAAGCCGTCAGGAACGGGTGCTCCCTCTGCCGCTGCAGAGATGCATCCCACACTGCCAGCAGCACGCAAACCCGACCTCACAGAGGGGCTGGAGGGGGCTAGCTCAGACAGGCAGAAAATTGAGAGGGGCAGAATAAATGTTTTTCATGCCTGCACATAATTTATTTGGTTTCCCACATCTTTATGTAAACCATCTGATACCAGCCCAGTGTGAGAGAGGCGACTCGGACAGACATCCATTGCAGCAGGATGATAGAAAACAGAGGAAAAGGCCCATGGAGGACTTCCAAGCAACTGACCCTGCATGGCAATTCCTGCAGAGCTTCCAAACAGGTCAGGTTCTTTGGTTTAAGTCACTTTTGTTTCTCTCGTCCCTCTGAACAAGGGTATTGCTCCAGCTGTGATGCCGCAGGGCTGTCAGCAAGGCAGGTTGTAGGAACAGGCTGCGTCTCTAGTCAGAGGAACTGATGTATTTAGAAGAAATGGATGTGTTTTGGACAGTGAGGGTTTCTGACCTGAAGCAAAAGCTTGTGTGTCCAGGAGCAGCCCCCTTCCCATAATAATGACCTCGTCACCTCCCAGAAAATCCTTTTAAGATAGCACAGGGAATGGCCAACCCCATCTTTCAGCAGGGCTGATTGTGTTACCTCGCAGGAGGACATTACCTCTACTCTCCCTCCAGAGGAAGATGGGCAATAATGAATAAGTAATGTCACTGCTTGAAACTGGTCATGTTTCCGTAGGATGCTGTGAGCTGTGCCGCAGGGCTTTCGTCCGACACCCGCAGCACTGAGCCCCACAGCCTTGCACCTGCGCAGCCAGGACACCGTTACAGCTTCATGTCCAATTTCTTGTGGGTAGCGATTGCCACTGATGCACGAACTGCCCTTAATCCTCTCCCCAGCTTTGTCCACCCCTTGCTTTGTAGCATTTAGTTGTACTCTATACATATGACAAATAGAGCTCATTAAGACTCCTTAGTAGCTAGCAGTCATTTAATTAGCAAATAAACATCACCCAGCGGTATCTATGCACCAAACCTATCAGCCAACTCGTGCTGCAGCATCTGCCGCAGATCACAGCGTGCTCCAGCCAGCACAACGAGCATAACCAGCAAGAACAGCTGACAGGGAGGGCAAGAGGGGCCTGGGGAAGTTACCCCAGGAATGTACCAGGGAACCCCCCACTGCAACATGGAAGATGCTTGTCCTGCATCCATCTGCTGCAGTGCAGGGATGGTCATCCAGCATCTGTCTGCTGCAGTGCAGGGGATGCTCGTCCAGCATTTCTCTGCCCTGCCATGAACTGGGAGTGCTTTCCCCTTCCCTCCCCCCCTTTTTTTTTAATGTTTCCCAAGATTAACTTTCCCCATCATGACCCCTGTCTACCACAGGCTGCAAATAAGCATTCGTGCATGTGAGCCTGGCTCGGCACACCTGATAGGAGAGCAGCGTGCCCTTCCCAGACCAGCAGCCCGCTACTCTCCTGCATGCCTGCCCCATCAGCAGCGCCCGATTCCCACCGAGCACTGACTGCTGTCCTGGAGAAGCAGCTCCCCTTGAACACACCTTCCCACACCTCAGTCCTGCTGTGGCACATAGTCAAAACGAGTATAGTACAAACTGCTGGAGGCACCTCATGCTGTTAGCTAAACATTCACTGATACCTGCTGGCATTGCTCGGCGATACCATTGCTATCAGTCACTGCACTGCTACCGTTTCACCTTGCACAGTTCTTATCGAAATGCCCAGCATCGAAGCAGTTCCAGGAACAGACCTCCACAATTCCTATTGCTCTGACAATCCTCCCAGCCAAGGTCAGCCTGAACTTCCCATACACACGACGTTTCGATATCCTTTTCCAAGTACCAGGCAAACTGCTACAGACACTGTCTCACCCATGATTCATTCCTGCGTGCCAAGGAAAAAAATCTTAAATAAATTGGCCTCACATGAGCTCTATTTTTTTTTTCTAGCTTCATTGCTTTAAACACAAATGTAGTCAGCTACGATTTGCACAGTTGGGTTTAGTGATTCAGCCAAAGCCAGTGCTTCCCCAGGTCTTCTCTCTGTGCACCTGAGTGCATCTCCTTGCTGTTAAAACAAACCTCATGAGTGTTACCCAGAAATCATCTGCTCCTGGGGCTGCAGCACAGGGACCGAGGCCAGAGCCCCATCAGCTTTGACGAGGAATCTCTGAACTCTGGGATGAGCACCTAATTAGTCTCGAAACCCTTCCTCCAGCAGCTGAAGCAAACCCATTTTGGGAGGCTGAGCTCATCAAGCTGACCCAGAGACGTGAGTCCCAAGGGGACACCATCCAGCCTGGAGCCACGGATCCCAAGGGGACACCATCCAGCCTGGAGCTGTGGGTCCTGCAGGGACAGGCCTGGCTGCTGTGGCCCTGGAGAACCGAGGGTGCCAAGGGGAAGGAGCAGATGCCCATGGCAGGGGGACCCCGAGGCAGCTGCCACAAGGTGGCACTGGCACCTTGTCACCCAGCCTGGTGGCATCCAGCCAGAGAGGCCCCGGGGGGGGGGGGGGGGGGGCACCCAAGGCATCCCCCCAGCCCTGCCGCAGGCTCTGGTCCGAATTTAACTGCGGGGACGGACGGGAGGAGCTGCTGATGGATCGGAAATCAGGTGAATCATGATCACTGCAGCAGCTATGTCTTGCAGGAGGGTTTTTTTCACCTTGAGGGTTGTCTGGATTAGGGAAAAGCAGCATTTTCTTCAATTTTTACGACATGCCACCCTGTAACAGATTTGTCCCCCAGGGTCACAGCAGCAGAAGAGACTCTGGGATCACCAGATCCACCCCAGCTACCCCCTGTCCCAGGAGGGCCAGTGGCCATCAGGAGAGGCAAGAAGACCACATCACCGGGGGGGGTTGGGGTACCACAGTCACCATTCAGCACCCATCCCATCACCCCCATCCTGGCCCTGGTGCGAGTGGCTGCTCCGTGGCTCATCCCCCCCGGAGGAGCCGGAATTAGAGGAGGACAAACACCGCGAAAGTGGAGAAAACCCAAGCGTGGTATGTGCTTGCACAAACCAACCCGGCGGAGCGTTGCTGTCTCGTCTCTCCCTGCCTGGCCCAATTCCCCTGAATTATTTGCAGATAAAGGGTTTATTTTCCTTTCCCAGCGCTGCAACCACAAGACAAACACAGTGAAGCCTCTTGAGCTACTTCCTGCTTGGGCCGAGTGCCGCGGGACGTTGGTGGCATTTGCTCCCACGTCCCCAGAAAGCCCGACCGGCACCTCATGCCCGGCTCAGAACTCACAGCGGGCTCACTCCCAAAGCAGGCAGCCCCCGAGGGCTCCCCAAAACCCCTTGCCTTGGGTTCTGTGCCCAAGCTGAGGACATGGGAAATCAGGAATTGGTCACTGAGCTGCTGCCATCCCAGTGCCTCCGGTGCCAAGGTTTCCAGCCCTACCCCAAACAAGCTCACATCCAGTATTATTTTTTGGATTAGGGTTTGGCGTCACTGTTTGGGCTCAGGCATCGCAGCCTTGTTTAACCTCTGAATGCAGGCGGAAAGGCCCCTATGGGCCAGCTAATCTAGCTGCAATTAAAGATATTAATTATGCCATTATTAACAGGTTAAGACGTGCGAGGGACTGGGTCACCGACGCTGCCCCACAGCCTGTTTTGAAAGACAGGGACGTTTACTGTCCTGGACACCAGCCACGCCACAGGCCAGTCCCAAACCCAGCCAGCTTAATAGCGGAGCTGAAGCCAAGGAGCCCAGCAGCACCCGAGAACATCCCCTTCCCGTCCGCCGCTGCGCCCTTGCCCCGTGGAAAACACATTTGGGACCTGCGGTACAAAAGGCCAAAGCTACAGCCGACAGCAGGAAGGAAGCAGGAAAAACTCCGGCATCACCGTCCGGAGCCCGGAGAGACCTTTGAGGACATGCAGAGCCAGATGCCTCCGGCCAGGCTTGGGCCATGCTCGCAGCGTGTGCCTGTGGCTCAAGCGATGCTCCCCGGATGGCAGCGGGGAGGAAGCACCTCGTGTCCTGGGATGAAGGCTGCGATGTCACCAAGGAGTTGCCCTTGATGCCACCTCGGCAGCACACAGGGAGCAGGTTTAGCCCTCACCGCATCCCCTGGGCTCTGGCAGCCAGGGCAGGGCACCGGCATGGAGAGGTGCCCTACAGATCGCCCCCGGCACCGAGAGAGCACTTTGCTCGGAGAAGAAGCAAACACGACCCCACTGGAAACTGCCACCTCCTTTAATTCCCCGCCAGAAAAGCGGGGCCCAGCCCGGCTCAAAAATTACAGGGTTTTAGCACCAGAAAAGCCCGCTAGTCCGTGTCACGAAGCTGCTGGGAGCCCACAGAGGTCAACGCTGGCTGATCTGAGCAGGGAAATGGTGAATTTTTCTCCTTGAAGACCCCTGCCAGCCTTGGCAGGCCACGGTAGGAAAGAAGCTGCCTCTCCCATCCCCATCCCCCCCAGGGCTCAGCCGAGGTGGGTGTGCGGAACCGGGACCTGCCCACGGGTCGCACGCTGCCAGCTCCTGCCAGACAGGAGCTGTGGCCCAGCTAGGATGTCCCCACGCTGCTCACACCCGGGCTGAGCACCTCCATGGGGGCACGGGGTGGGGGGGGCAATTTCCCAGCAGTTTTGGGGCCAGGCTGGCCGGCAGCTCTGCCCCATCCTGCAAGCAGTGGGATGCGCAGCAGCGACGTGACCCCAAACCCACCAGCTCCTGGGGACCAAGGCGTCGGGACTGGGCTCAGATCATGGAGACCCTGTTCTTGATGTAGACGTGGTACGGGTCGCTGCGCTTGTCCACTTTGCGGGAGCGGGTGTAGCCCAGGATGAGGCTCCCCACCGTGGCGGCAAAAAGCGTCATGACGAAGAGGATGTACATGTAGGCGTTGTCGTTGCGGCCAGGATGGCCGGCGCGGGTGCTGGCGTTGCGTGCGGTGGTGGCGGGGCGGTCAGTGGGACAGAGGATGACCCCATGCAGCGTCTGGTTCAAGGCATTAAGCACTGCCTGGAGGCTTTGGTGCCAGGTCTCTGTCCGGTTGTTCTCCTCCATGTCCTCCTCCAGGCTGTGGGGAAGGACAGGGAGGTTCAGCCGGGGCTGCCCTCGCGGCGGCGGTGCCTCCGGGACGATGCCAGGGATGTCCCACCAGACCCAACGATGACCCCAAAATGATCCTTGAAGTGCCTCCTCTGCCACACAGCAAGGGTAGGAGCAGGGGTATCCAAACCCTTTGCATTCGTGGCAGACTTCTCCCCAAATTTCACTCCTCCATGGAGGGAATAAAGCACCCAGACCTTCGGGGCAGCTGCCTGCCCCCCTCTCTTCCCTGGGGCTGGGGACAATGCGGGGACACAGCTGTCCCAGGGTGCCAGGATGGTTTTGTTCAAAGCCTGCTCCCCGCAGGGATGCGTGGTGATGGTGGGCACCACCTGCATCTTGCACCCTTCCAGGGTGCAGAGCCGGCACCCAAGGGACCCTGGGGGGCTGTCTGGGGTCCCCCACCCTAAATAACAGCTCCGGGACTGATCCTGCCATGCATCGACACCACTCGCTCCAGGCCAGGTCCCCCCAGGTGAGCAGGGACCCCCTTTTCTCCCCGTTGGTCCTAGCCCGGGGCCAGGAGCTGCAACTGCCCTGGCAGAGGGGCATAGCTCCCCACACACCCCTGTGGACCCACCCCAAGGGGTCACTGCCCTAAAACCCCCCTGGGGATTTTCCCCCCCATGGGTCCTAGACCCCCTCTGACCACCCTCACGGTGCCCTCTGCCAGCCCACCCTGGACCCCCACGTGCCCTCACATACCCTCGTGTCTCGCTGGGGCCTTGGAGCAGGTGCCGGCCGGGAAGGGACACGGGGACACGGTCCCCCATGTGTGCCATCCTTTGGGACACACCAGCCCCACAAACCACTGTTGTCCAGTGTTAAATCCCCCAGGGTAGCCACCCCGTCCCTCCCCGCTCCCGAGCACCCCATGCCTGCAGCACCGGCAGCTCTGCCTCATGCCCAGGCAGCAGACCGCCCCCCCCAAAAAAGGTCACCCCAAACCCAAGGTGCACTTCCCAGGACGAGACCCCAGCAGCGAGGAGGAGGAAGGGGCTGAGCAGCCACAAGCCCACGGGGATGGTCTCAGACCCGGCTGTCTTCCCGACTTAGAGACAAGTTTGAAGCAGGAGGAGGCTGAATTTGGGAGATTTAGGGCAAGATCTGGATTTATCCCAGGAGGGGATGCACAGACGGGCTGCGGCATGGGGCGAACCTCGCGTTAGGGGGGGGGATAGGGACAGGGAGGGAAAGGGGGGGACCGGAGGGGTGGGAAGGGGGGATCGCACTCACCCGGGGTGCCCTCCCTGCCTGTGCGGCTGGCAGGCTGAGCCGGGACTGGAGCATCGCGGGGCGGTGGCGAGGGATGCCGGCCGGGCTGGGAGTGCCGGCTGGGAGTGCCGCGCAGCCTCCTCCCCTTCCCGGGGCAGAGCCACCTGCCAAAGCCACCCAGCCCCGACACGGGCCACCAGCCTGTCCCCAACCCCACGGGTCCCACCACGGCCCCCTCGCCCTGGCCGGATACCGGAGGCCTTATGGGGTCGGGAGAGCCGGACCCTGCGTTTCCCTCTTGGCACACGCTGCCGGTCACGCTTTCCTGTCCCTCCTCCGTCCGTCCCCGCTGTCCCCAAGCCCTCGCACCGGGCACCAAGCCTGCCTGGGGTGCCTTCCTCCCCGCTCACCATCCCTTCCCAGAGCTGAGCTGGCTCCATGAAAAAGGATTTTCCCCCCACAGCCCCCCCCGCCATGGCCCTTCCAGCCCCATTGCTCCCAGCACAAAACCCCTGGGAGCTGTGGGGTGGGTGCCCGTGGGCAGGCACCCACGGGTGGCTCACGGGGACCCACCAGCACTGCGCAGCGGCAGAGGTACCCCAAAGTTTGTGGGGCAGAAAGAAGGCCCGGAGCAGTGGAGCGGGGGGCTGCAGGTGGGGGTCAGCATGGGGACTTTATTTGCCATTTTCCGTTTCTCCTGACCCCAAAGCATCCGTCTGGCTGTGGGGCTGCTCCCAACCGCCCGTGGTCAGTGCCTCCGGCACAGGCTTCGGGTCTGCCAGCAACCAGGGTGACTCAGAAATGGCTGTGGACGTGCCACGCACCAACGGGGCAAGGTTTCGGGGAGCCCAGACTGGGTGCTGCCCCTCCTGCCCATGCACTGGGAGAGCCGCAAGCATCCCCGAGGGGCGGCAGGCAGCTCTGGGGAGCTCAGCCTCGGGTTGGCTTCTTACCCCTTCAGAAACCTGTTGATTAAAATCAAGTTTATATGTGTCTGCCTATAGGTTTGCATTGATGGGCACGGACCCCAGTGCCATCGGGACCCCAGGGTGGCCGTGTCCCTTCACCCGGGACGGTTGCTGCGAGCCCACGCGGATGCCGTGCAGCCAGGACAGCCATTTCGGAGGAGCTGATGCCGCCTGCACAGACCCCAGCGACATCTCCAGCACCACGGACCCAGCAGAAGCAGGTCATCATTGCCCAGCCGGGACACTCAATCCCACGCTCCGTGGTCCCATGGGGTCCGGGATGGCTGCGGCTCCTCTCCTCGGGCACCCCAACCCCTTCCCCTCCACCTCCCGCTTTCCCACCGCGTCGGCATCGCACCGGTGGCCTTTCAACCACCGTTTACAGCCTCTTATCAACGATTTTCCACCCGCCCTGACACCATGGTGAGGATTCTTGCAGTGCGAGGATTTCTCTGGGCGCAGGGCGAGAAAAAGGTCCTTATTCATAAAGTCTGGCGGTAAATAAATGAGCAAAGGATCGGCAGCCAAAGTTCCCAGCAACTCTCTTTATAGAAAACCTGCCTCTTTTTACGCGGCAATGATCCTCTTCCTCTTGTCCAAAGGGTGTGCGAGCATTCACCCAAATTTCATATTTTGGCGGGGGGGGGGAGGTAGAAAAAAACACACAAAAGTGCCTGTTTGGCCATTTCCCCAGCGAGCGACAGGGATGTGGTACTGGTACCCTTGGAGGTCTCAGCCAAGGGATGGAGACCCACGGGGCTGGGGAAAGCCGCCCCGATGGCAGTATGGATGTTTAAGCAACAGCCCGAACCTCTGTGTCACCGTTCACGCACCACCTATAGGCAAAGGCACGGAGAGCTCTTGTCTTTGCCATTCGTCGGCCGCGCCGAGGGTTTGCCGAAACACCCAGCGGAGGTGCCGTTGGTTCTCCTAGTCCCCGGGGTCTTCCGAAAAGACCAAGGTGCAGTCGAACACCTCCTGGAAGGAATCGAGGAAGGGCTCGAGGACGTGGTCGACGGTGATGTGCCGCCCCAGCTCGCGGCTCAGCGAGGTGACACCTTTCCCCTCCAGCCCGCAGGGGACGATGTGGTCGAACCAGGTGAGGTCGGTGCAGCAGTTCAGCGCCAGCCCGTGGGAGGTGATGTGGTTCCCGCAGTGCACCCCTGGGGGGGGCCAAAGCACCCACCCGTCAGCACCCATCCCCAGGGACACCCCGGCGTGAGATATTTAGTGGCTGTGCTGCTCAGGCCACTATAAAACCCCACTGCATGCCGTGCTCCCCGCTTCTGCCAGGGAAAACCCCTAACCCGCAGGCAGACTCCCCAAATTTGGGGCAGGCGGGGCGCAGCGTCTCCGGCTCCCTCCACCCCAGCCCCACGTCCCCCAGCACCTCCCACCGCTGGGGTTTCAAGTGGGTGCAAAGGGGGGTCCGGGCTGCAGGACCCCCGCTCTGAGCCCAGGCTGCAGAGCCCGTCTGGGGGTGCAGGACTCCAGGAAGGGGTGCGGGACGTGGGGCTGAGGTGCGGGGTCTGCCTGGCTGGAAGGGGAACAGCACAGGGCCTGGGGAGGGGGAGAGGGGAAAGGGGCAAGGCTGGGGACAAGGGGGCAGGAGGGGGGGGGCAAGGCTGGGGACAAGGGGGCAGGATTGGGGGGGCCAGGTGGGGGACAAGGGGGCAGGAGAAGGGGGGCAAGGCAGGGGACAAGGGGGCAGGAGAGAGGTCCAGGTGGGGGACAAGGGGGCAGGAGAAGTCGAACAAGGGGGCAGGAGAAGGGGGCAAGGCTGAGGACAAGGGGGCAGGAGGGGGGGGGGAAGGGGGCAGGAGAAAGGGGACAAAGCTGGGGGCAAGGGGACAGGAGAGAGGGGCGAGGTAGGGGACAAGGGCGCAGAAGGGGGCAAGGCGGGGGACAAGGGGGCAGGAAAAGGGGACAAGGCTGGGGGCAAGGGGTCAGGAGAGGGGGGCGAGGGGGGGGACAACGGGACAGGAGAGGGGGGTGAGGCTGAGGACAAGGTGGCAGGAGAGGGGGGGCAAGGCAGGGGACAAGGGGGCAGGAGAGGGGGGACAAAGGGGGCAGGAGAAAGGGGACAAGGCTGAGGACAAGGGGGCAGGAGAGGGGGGCAAGGTGGGGGACAAGGGGGCAGAAGGGGACAAGGGGGCAAGAGAGGGGGGGCAAGGTGGGGGACAAGGGGGCAGAAGGGGACAAGGGGGCAAGAGAGGAGAGCAAGGTGGGGGACAAGGGGGCAGGAAAAGGGGACAAGGCTGGGGGCAAGGGTCAGGAGAGGGGGGTGAGGGGGGGGGGACAAGGGGGCAGGAGAAGGGGGACAAGGCTGAGGACAAGGTGGCAGGAGAGGGGGGTGAGGCGGGGGACAAGGGGGCAGGAGAAGGGGGACAAGGGGGCAGGAGAAAGGGGACAAGGCTGAGGATGAGGGGGGCAAGGTGGGGGACAAGGGGGCAGAAGGGGGCGAGGCGGGGGACAAGGGGACCGGCACCCAGCCGCGGGTTGCAAGGGCCGCGGCGCAAAGCGCTGGGCCCCGGTTCCGGGTGCAAGGCCCCGGTTGGGGCTGCGGGGGCCCGAATCCGTGCTGCCCCCCCCGCCCCGGCCTCGGTGCACGCCCCCCCCCCCCCCGCCGCCCCCTCCGCGCTCACCGATGGCGCAGAGCTTGCTGTCGCCCACCCAGACGCCGGTGAAGGGCGGCGGGAGGGCGCGGGCGGCGGGGCAGGCCGAAACGGCGGCAGAGCCGCAGGACCAGCGCTTCCAGCGCTTCCACGTAAGCCCGCAGCGGCAAGCGGCGGCGGCGGAGGTCGAGCACCGGGAACGCGAGGAGCTGCCCGGGCCCGTGGAAGGTGATCCGCCCGCCGCGCCGCACGGCCGCCAGCCCCGCGCCCCGCCGCCGCAGCCGCGCCGCCGCCTCCGCCTCCGGGCCCCCCCGCAGCCCCCAGGCGTAGACGGGCTCCGCCGGTTCGCTCAGCACCACGCTCTCCCCGGGAACGGCGGCGGGGAGCCGCGCCGCCCGCGCCGCTTCCACGCAGCGTTCCTGCGCCCGCAGGGCCTCGGCGTAGGGCCGCAGCCCCAGCCGCAGCACCCGCACCGGGCCCCGCGACATGGCGGCGGGCGGCGGAACCGGGTGGAACGGGAGATCGGGAGGCCGCGGCCCGCCGGGAGGCGGCGGGGGGGGGGGCGGGAGGAGCGGAGCTCCGCGGAGCGGGGCGGGGGGGGGGGGGGGGGAGAAGGGGATGGGGGGATAGGGGACGAGCGGGGGGTAGGGACAGGGGAGAGGGGAACAGGGATGGGGACAGGGATGGGGGACAGATGGGGGGATAGGAGACAAGCGGGGGGGGCACAGGACAGAGCGGACAGAGACGGAGGATGGGGACAGGGGACGGGGATGGGGGGATAGGGGACTAGCGGGGGGTAGGGACAGGGGAGAGGGGACAGGGATGGAGGACGGGGGACAGGGACAGGGATGGGGACAGGGGATGGGGGACAGAGGGGGGGATAGGAGACAAGCGGGGGGGGCACAGGACAGAGCGGACAGAGACGGAGGATGGGGACAGGGACAGGGGACAGGGATGGGGGGATAGGGGACGAGCGGGGGGGTAGGGACAGGGGAGAGGGGACAGGGATGGAGGACGGGGGACAGGGACAGGGGATGGGGACAGGGGACAGGGATGGGGGATAGGGACAGAGGAGAGGGGACAGGAATGGTGGGGACAGGGGAGAGGGGACAGAGTTGGAGGATGGGGACAGGTACAAGGGATGGGTACAGGGTTGGGGGAGATAGGGGAGGTGGGGACAGAGGATGGAGGACAGGGATGGGGGGAGAGGGGGCAGAGGTGGAGGACAGGGGAGGGGGGACAGGGGGATAGAGGATGGTGGCTCAGGGCTGGGACATGGGGGACAGGGCCTGGGGACATGGGACGTGGCCCGAGACAGGGTACTGGGGATGATGGGGCCTGCGGTGGGGGATAGAAGAGAGGGGATGGGGACAGGGGGTAGGAGATTGGGGACAGGGGGGATCGTGCCCAGGGACAGGGGTTAGAGATAGGGGACGGGGCCTGGGGAGGGGGGATAAGGCACAGGGACGAGGTCAGGGGCCTGGGGGCGGCCGATAGGGCCCAGGAGTGCAGGAGGGGGCATGGGGAGGAGAGATAGGGCCCCCGTCACCGTCGGGTGTGGGGCACAGGGCACCGGGGGGGGGACGGGGCGAGGGGGGGGACGGCGCAGCGGTGGCAGGTGGGGGACGGGCAGGGGGTGAGGGCAGGGCACGGGGACGGGGCGTCCCGGTGGGGCTGGGTCGGGGTGGGCTGGGCAGTCGCAGACCTGCTTGAAATGGGGTAAAATTGGGATTCTGGGGTGGCACGTCAAGGTCGTGGACTGTAAATAAGGTTATTGTTGCTGCTGAAGCGCTGGTCTGCGCTGCAATTAGTCACCCCGCGGCTTTGAAAGCAATAAGACGTTCCCACCTCACCTTTTTATTCCAAATGTAGAAAATAAGCAAGTCTAGTTGGACTGCTAATGAGTCAACCATTAAAACCTGAGCAAACCGTTCCCAGCCCGCAGTCATTCCAACTTATCGACCGGATTAAGCGTGTGAAAGTATGTTTTGTTTTTATAGAGCAATCAACGGTGTTAATAAACTCTTGTTTTTATCAAAAATACGCCTCGCTGGTAATCTACCCTTGGTCGCCACAGGTAATTCAGCTGTCGTCTCACAACAGCGTTAACTTCTGTGCGGGTATTTGGAAGGAAGGGAAGGCACTTCCCTTTGTTTAGTCATTTTCTCGATGAAAAGGGGCAAGCGCTGTAGTGGCTTATGAAATTAATACAGCCTGGGGGGGGGAACCACCATAAACCTCACCAGGTGAGCATGTCAGCTCGTATTCGAGCATGCGGAGCAGCACCCAGCTTGCTTCGGGTGGGATCATCGCCTCAACCACCGACTTCAGGAGAGCTGCTCCAGGCCTCTGCCCTTGGCAGGAGAGGCTCGTATTTTGCACCAACATTGTGTGTGTAGTGAGTTATTTCCTTTTTTTTATGATTAAGCATCAACTTCTTGCTGGAGATCAAAGCCAAATGCTCTTCCTTTTTGGCTTGTCGCGGTGCTGCATGCGTAAGATGAGGAGAGTTGTGTGTAATAGGTCTGGGATCCTCGTAAATAAGACGGCAGAGATGAGCGTGGTTGCGTCGCTGGGGTATTTACTGTCAATATCCTGCTTTTGAAGCAGGGAGGAAATCTGTATGGACGGGAGCCACGGATGGGTCACGTTTTATCCTTCTGTCAGGGTTTGAGTATTTTTAAAGTGGTATTTTTTTCTTCAAGATACAGTAACTTGCTGTTCTGTCGTACCTTTTCCTTTGGGTACCTTAAACATTAGCTGAGTCTCTTGAATCCTCACCGATTCCTTTGATTGCAGAGCCTGTTTTTCTGGCACGAGAGCCTCCCTCGGGGAGCTTTAGAGCTAACGCAAGTCAGGGCTTAATAGCAGGAAGGGGAGGGGAGGACGAAGGTGGTGGCTGTGAAACAGGTGCCTGGCAAGAGGGACTGTCACAGCTCACAGAGAGCTACAGACAGATGCAAAGGGCAACACCTTGGCTCTCATGAAGTCCGGGACAAAATTCCTGTTGACTTTGGCAAGGCCGGGATGTCACGGAGAGGTGACGGAGCTGTCACAGGCAGAACCAGGAGCGGAGTGCCCAGCTTGGGCTGCTCCTCGCACCTCCAGGTACGGCAACCCCCTCCCTACGCAGCCCCAAGTCTCTCAGCAAAATCCCGTGGGGTTTTTTTCAAGCAAATTGTACTCGAGGGCCACAGCAGCAACAGGGCTACTGGCTGCTCTGTTTGCCTGTACTAATTACATGAATTATTTGAAAAGTGCAGGAGTTCGGCGCGTGGGCTAGAGCCCAGCTGTGCTACGAGCTACACAAGCTCAGAAGAAAAAGCCTATCCCGAAGACATCAGAGCATCCCTGGCTGTGTTTCTGGAATCATCGCCACGTGCCTCCCTTCTGCCGTAGGGCTGGAAGGAGCTCAGAGGTCACCTTCTCCATCGCCCTCGCCCCGGAGGGGTTTGATCCTGGCTGGCCATCTCCGCTGATGTCCAGCTGGGTCTCTAAGACCTCCGGTGATGGAGAGGTCTCCTGGCTTGGTACGTAAGGAGGTGGTGCTGAGTGCTTAAGTTATGGATTTATTTTTCCTTGATACCTGCTACACCAGTGGCATGCCCACAGGTTCCCGTGCAATACCCTGGAAGGGTCAGCCAGCCTCCCCACACAGGACACCAGCATCAATCAAGCACTGCAAGCACTAGCTGCCAGTCCTGCAGTCATTTGGAAGGACAAACTTTTTCACTACTTCTTATTCCATAATAAACCTTTCCCTGAGGGTGTTGGGAGGGAATGGCTGGGGCTGAGCTCTCCAGTTCATTCAGGCAGGATCCTGGTAGATGTGACCCATAGCCAGAACTGCTCCTGCCCCCCCCCCACCCCACCCACCCCCCCGATCTATTCATTGATAAAAAAAAAAATCACTTTCTGAGGCTGTGACAAAGGGGAAGAAAAACAAGGAAACGCACGCGTAAGGCTGTGCCGCAGGCTGCGTGCACCGCAGGGTGCATTAAGGAAGTAGTTAAGGAAGCTCCTTGCTGCACCTGGGGAGAGGGGTCAGAGCCGGTGTGAGTTTCTGTGTCGATGGTCCTTCTCTCAGCAGTCGTCATCTTTTGACCCATCTTGGAGCTGACATGGCAGGCAGCTCCGCTTCTCCGAGCTTCCTGTGCCCCTGGGAGCTGGTGTTTCCACTCACAAAGCTTGGATGCTTTGGCCTTCATCAAACCCAGCAAAGATGCCCTTGTCTCTGGTTTGTCCCCAGCTGCTGACCAGCCACCCTGCCAGAGGTCACCCTCCCCTCTGGTCAACCAACACGACTTCACAGACCTGCCGAAACCATCCCGGTTAGGTTAAACACTCGTCACAGCGTTGGTTTTAAGAAGGATTCTCTGGAAGAGCTCAGTTAGGGAGCGGGCTGGCACGCAGTGATGTTGGCAGGTCTTTGGGGACAGCAGCCCCAGAAGGGACGCTGGGGACATGGCCAGGTGAGACCCCACCTGCAGTTCTGCGCCCAGCTCTGGGGTCCTCAGCACAGGAGAGACAGGGACCTGTTGGAGCGGGTCCAGAGGGGGGACACGAAAATGATCAGGGGGCTGGAACACCTCTGCTGTGAGGACAGGCTGAGAGAGTTGGGGTTGTTCAGCCTGGAGAAGAGAAGGCACTGGGGAGACCTTACTGCAGCCTTCCAGTACTTAAAGGGGGCCTACAAGAAAGATGGGGAGGGACTCTTTATCAGGGAGTATTGTGATAGGACAAGGTGATGGTTTTAAACTAAAAGAGGGGAGATTCAGACTAGATATAAGGAAGAATTTTTTTTTACACTGAGGGTGGTGAAACCCTGGCCCAGGTTGCCCAGAGCGGTGGTCGATGCCCCATCCCTGGACACATTCGAGGTCAGTTTGGACGGGGCTCTGAGCAACCTGATCTGGTTGAAGATGTCCCTGCCCATGGCAGGGGTGTTGGACGAGATGACCTTGAAAGGTCCCTTCCAACCCAAACCATTCTGTGATTCTGTGATTCTATGACATCTCTCCAGAGCCATAGCCCAGATGTGTAGAGATCAGAGCAAGGCCCTCTGCAAGGGATGGCTGTTTCAGTGCACTGAAGGCGTTTTACCTCCTAGTTGTGCTGATTTGAAATCACTAGCAAACTTCATCTGTCACATCAAATAACATGTGTCTTGGCTACCTGTGGACCACTGCAGATGCCATGCCAGACTACACTGCTCTGGCAATCACAGTACAGGCAGGGGCTAATGCAGGCAGGGGCTGATGTGGGCAGGGGATTAATAAAATGAGCACAAAGTGGACAGGAGTTACTGTTATGAAAACAGAAATGTGCACTTGTGGCTCGCCTAGCAAGGCCTGGTGCTGCCATCCTGGTGAGTAAAGTTCTTCACACCCAAGTCTCAGCTTCTTCGTTTTTATCTCTACCCAACATGAATTTTGAGATGCCTTTGATTCGATACTGTTCTCTTTGTGCTCTGCGCAAAGAAATGTGAAAAGTGACAGTCGGGATGGTAAAAATTGCTATTCCTTCTGTCTTCTCTTTCTGCTGCCAAAAACCTGCCAGTTCAGAATGTTTTTTTCAGGGATTAATCTCCTGAGAGAAATTATTTCTGCTTTGAAGCAGTTGTCTCTTTTAAAAGGTCTTATTTCAGACATCAGACTGGAAAAAAGATCATTTATTCCAACTGTCAGGGATCAGACCTGGTGCTTTTTCTTGCTGTGACAAGGAGCAGATGAACCCGTAAATGTCCATCTGGGAGCTGTGAGCTGCAGCTGCAATAAGGGAACCTTGTTTGAGAAGATGTCTCAGAGACCCACTCCATTTTTAGTGGCACACATAGATTTGCAGCAGTTGCTGTTCTAGTTGTGTTTGAACCAATAATATTCCTTTAAAGTACAGAAGTGTGGCTGAATTCAGCTACTTTCAGGTGCAGGTTTGCAGTTTATACTGTCTGTGTACTTGCTATTTGAGTGTCACTAGAAGGAGAGCGGGGCTGGCATCATGGGGGACAGTTATGGGTCAGAAGACACTGCCTTTTTCCCCAAATCTGAGCTAAAGCAGGCCTCAGAGGCCATGAACCCACCACAGCAACCTTCCAGACAGCAATGCGATGGCTGCCTCTATCGTATTAGCTTGAGATGCTGATTTCTCCCGTCTCTTCCTCACCCCTCCAAGACTTCTGCAGGTCAGGGCCAGCTCCTCTGAATTACTGCCACCTCCTCCCACTCTCCCTGCTCCCCATCCTCCCTCACTGGCAGTTTGGGGTATGTGGGCAATCTTTTCACAGGCATCCCCCCCCCCCAGCAAACCACTGCTTGCTCTGCCTCCGCTAAAGGAGTCCGTGCAGCACTGGGGTGCACAAGAGCCCCAAATGCCATCCCATCTACTGCAGAGCCGGCAGGTCACTGGCATCACCCCTCTCGTGCAGCCATCCGCAGGCACATGCTGTGCAGCAGGGAGTCAGCTCCTGTGGGAAGCGCTGGGATGAATCCCTTTGGGATGACTGTACTTCAGACGATCCTTTTTCCCTGCACTCTGTGGTCTTCTGTTGGAGAACGAGCCAGGAGAGGTGTCAGCTGTGGGAATTGGGGACCCAGACTAGGCAAGAGACTCGTTAGGGGTCAGAAGATGCAAGTACTCATGTGTGATGTGGAAACAACTGTGTTTACTTGCTAAATGCTTTTAGATTCTGAGTGGAAAGAGCTTTAAAGTTTTAAAAATGCTGTTTAGCAGTGCTCGGTGTCTTCAAGGTCTTTTTAAACTCAGGAGCATAAATCTTAAGGCATTAATGAAGTTCTTACCCCTTCTTCTCTTTTCTTCCGTACTAGAGACCCACTGCTGCTCTCATTTCCGTGCTGCAAAGCAGGTATCACAGAAGTTCGTTTGTAGGATCACAGTTCAGGATGGAATGGACCTCAGGAGGTCTCAGGTCCAACCTCCTGCTCAAAGCAGGGTCAGCTCTGAGATCGGGCTGGGTCGCTCAGGACTTTATCCAGTCACGTCTTGAAAACCTCCAAGAACAGCAATGCACAACCTCCCCAGGGTCCTGTCGCACTGCTTGACCATCTGCATGGAGGGAAAGCTTCTCCTTATGTCCAGTCCAAACCTCGCTTGTTTCGACTTATGCCCACCTAGTTACCTCAGTATAAAGCAAGTATGAGTGAGATCAGAACCAGACCCCACAGAATTTTCATAAACCAAAAAGAAATCCTCAGCTAAGAACTTCAGTAAACTCATTCTTACCCTCAAGCCAACCTGCAATACCAAGACACACACACACTGTGCCCTGAAGGTGAAAACTGTAATTTTACAGTTACCAGGCACATTAACCTGCGTCAGGAAATCATCCAGAAGGCTCAAAGCAGGAAACTTAAAGGAGGAAAAAACAAAAGATGAAAAGATACTTTTTCTTAAAAAAATGATGAGTAATGTATTAAGACCTCCACACTCCTTCCGTAAACCAGACAAAAATGTCAAGCCAGGAGCAAAATGTCACAGTACAAGAATAGCTACAGTGAAACGAAGAAGAGAGAACAAGAGTGTGAGAGAAAGTGCATGGGACCGCAGGAGGAAGAGGATGTATATAATTTTGTTACCAGCAAAACAAACACGATGCCAGCTGAGTAATGCGATTGTTGTGACCGCTAGAGAAACACTCCAGCACGCTGCGGGGTCACGTGCGTCATGGGAGTTTATTTTAACACTTATTGAATGTGTGCACTTTCCTTCCCCGACCTTTGCCAGCTAAAAAATTGTTGCATTCAAGTGAGGATCTGTATCTGCCCAGAGTTCTCATGGAGCAAGTGACTTCGCCCAGAACAAGGTGCACTCCTGCTAAATGTGGCTACTGTCGGGTGGCATCGCTGTGTGCCCTCCCCAGCCAGCGGTTCTTCTTCGGGACTCTATGCCTGTTGGAGCTGTGCAAGAGCACAGTTCCCCCTGGGATCACGCAACCCTGTTCACCCAAAACCCAGATATTTGTTTATAATTGTTGCTTTTCAGCTTGCTCAGCTCCTTAAGGCATCCCAGCAGGTGGTTTCAGAAGTGCCAGTGCACACTATGCAGTGGGGATCAAGGGGAGCGGGCCCATCTCAGCCACAATTTGCATGAGCTGAAGCTGCTGTGAAGCAACAGCTGTATGAGGTTCAACAAGGCTCAGTGCCACGTCCTGCACTTGGCTCACAACAACCCCAACAAAGCTGCCTGGTGGAAAAAGACCTGGGGGGTGTTGGTCGACAGCCAGCTGAACATGAGCCGGCCATGTGCCCAGGTGGCCAAGAAGGCCAACAGCATCCTGGCTCGTACCAGAAATAGTGTGGCCAGCAGCACTAGGCAAGCGATCGTCCCCCTGTACTCGGCACTGGTGAGGCCGCACCTCGAATACTGTGTTCAGTTTTGGGCCCCTCACTACAAGAAAGACATTGAGGTGCTGGAGCACATCCAAAGAAGAACAGCGAAGCTGGTGAAGGGCCTGGAGCACAAGTCCTGTGAGGAGCAGCTGAGGGAACTGGGGTTGTTCAGCCTGGAGAAGAGGAGGCTGAGGGGAGACCTTATCGCTCTCTACAACTACCCGAAAGGAGGCTGTAGTGAGGTGGGGGTCGGTCTCTTCTATCAAGTAACTAGTGATAGGATGAGAGGAAACAGCCTCAAGTTGCGCCAGGGGAGGTTTAGGTTGGGTTTTAGGAAAAATTTCTTCACCAAAAGGGTTGTCAAGCCTTGGAACAGACTGCCCAGGGAAGTGGTTGAGTCACAATCCCTGGAGGTATTTAAAAGACATGTAGATGTGGTGCCTGGGGACATGGTTTAGTGGCGAACTTGGCAGTGTTAGGTTAACGGTTGGACTCGATGATCTTAAAGGTCTTTTCCAGCCCAAATGATTCCATGATTCTATGATTCATGCCGCCACTTCATCAACACTTCAAAATGGCATAAGCCTGCACGCTGTCAGACACAGCAGTGCCACCATCCTCCTGCTCCCCAGCGGCAGTGTTTGTGTGCTAGGCTGTCGAGCTGGTTTGGGGAGGATTCATCCAGACCAAAATTAGTCCAGGAAAAAGTTTGTTTTACCCTAAGTTAGTTTTCCTGACCCAGTTCGCAGCATGGCTGCACAAACGCTCGTGCTGGCAGTAAGGAGGAGACGGTGGGTGGTGGGAAGCAGGCAGGGAAGAGCAGCAGAAGCTCTGGCTTGCACAAACTGAAGAGTAGTGTAGCTCTCTTGCTATTCCCAGCAGTAGCAGCAGAGCTTCATCGCCCAGGCTGGTGGCGTGCAGCTCCAGAGCTGCCAGGCAAGCATGGGGTCCAACTGTCACCTGCTGACTCAGACAGGGAATTGCATCAGAAGCAATGATTTTGGAAATGTGGTGCCCACGCCGCGATATGAGGTCCATGTGTTCACAGACTGCATCAGCTGTCATTGCTGTTTGCCCATTTGCAAGCTCTGTTAAGTAGATGACCCCTTTCATGACTGTAGTGGGTTTTTTTCAGAATTGCTGTTTCTTCCTGCTTATCAACTCTGTTATGGGTTATTTTCCCCCAAATCTACTAACCAGCCTTTTTTTGAAGTTGAATCTCACTAGCAGTAAAGAGGTACAGAGACATTAAAGAACCCATCATCAGCCTATTCCCAGAGCTCAGATCTTGCAGTGCAAGAGGTAGCTTAAATTTTCTTATAACTTTCTTCGACTAGGGCAATAAGATAGGGAGAAGGGAAGGAGTGGCCCCATTTTCTCACCCTGGGCACAGTATGTGACACGGCTGAGCTGACTCCTAAGAGTTTGCTCCCAACATCTTGCCTGCTTGTCCCCGCAGTGCTGTAGCTGTGCGCTGCCCTGTATTTGGGGAGGTGCTTTCCTGCTCATTCTCATCTCTGCTTTATCAGTAGTCATTCTTCAGAGAATTTTCATTATTTTGTAGCTGTTATTCTTGTTTATCTTCTTTAATAGCCTGTCTGCTGTGGAAACAGATCCGCATCGCTGCTAGAAAACAAGCTGTTCTGCCACAGCTCCTTCTGTGCCCATCCTACTATTGAATAAATGTCAAATACACCATGCTGAGGCGCACTAATTATCTTGAAATAAAAGACATCAAGAACAGGAGTCCATAGGGAAACTATTCCATCCATCTTCCTATGCACACAGCCCAGAGAACATGCTCGGAATAAGATGTGGGTATTGGTTAATAACCTGAAGTCAGAAATGCCAGCTACTAATGTGACTCAACATTGGAAATTTGTCATCATGCTTTTGAAGACATTCATGTCAGTCATCTTTGTTTAGATGTGATAACATGTACTTGGTGGTAGCAGAGATTATATTCTTCTGGCTGATACATTCCCAGATGGCTACACGTGCTGCCTTCTACTACAATGCTTAAACCTTGCGTTTTTATTTTTTGAGAAGGGACTCTTAATACAAAAGTACAAGAAATCTTGGCACAAAAGACTATACAAAGTATAAAAGTAAATCTATCTGCTTGTACCGTTAGCAATGCAACATTTCTCTTCATGAAGGCATGTGGCACTGTGACGCACCACAAAATATGTGAGTGGACTGGGAACCGGCTCCAGATTAAGACACTTATATTTAGGTGTCTCCACATATGCTGGGTGTCTAAAACTCTCCGTGTTGCTAGTGGAGACAGTAGTCAGTACTGTCAGCGGTGCCAGGAGTGATTTGGCTAAGATAGACAGCAACCAGCTGTCAGCAGTCACGCTGCTGTTCTCCGCTGGTTGTCAGAGGGGAGATGCATTCCTTCTCATATGTTCCTCTTCTACCTGAAACTTATCTTAGTAGTTTCTTAGATGCCTCTCCCTTGTCGGTATTATGGCTGCCTTACTCTTTGAGCACCTCAAGATTTTTTTATTGTGAACATGCACAGAAAAGAGCATAGAAAAGACAATTAAGCCATGCAAACAAATGCATCTGTCTCAAATGTGGCTGTCTCCTGTGGTACCAATTTTTGTTCTAGTTTATGGACTTGCCTGTACTGATTCTGACCCTTGCAAGCCTAGAAGCAAATTAATTGTGTTAGGTTTATGGTTGGACTCGATGATTTAAAGGTCTTTTCAAACCTAAATGATTCTATGATTCTATGATTCTAATTCCCACTGTTTTTCTGATGGTGTTTGAGCCTAAGTCTTCCAGCTATGCTTTTCCATTTTGTATAGTTAAGGAAGGAGCCATTGCCTTGACTCCTTCCTTAGCTATGACTCGCCCATCAGACAGGTTTCCTACTGAAAAGATCCCACTAATTCTACCTGCTTGTTTGCAACCCATCTTGGTGGAAGAACGGAGGAGGGTCAGGCTCTGTACCTCCTTATGTATCTGTCTTATGACTTCCATTTCCTAACTGGAATCTCCACTTCTGCTCAGACGGAATGCATTTGTGCCCAAAAACCAGATCTTCAGAAGCCTCTAATAGATTTGATGAGCTCCAAAAGGAAATGGGTGCCAGGATCTAGATAAATTTTGGACAGATTCAATTAACTGTGCTTTGACGCTGGGATCCCTACATTTCTGTTCTCTCTTCAGCATTGCTCGGTTGCTCAAGGAAGTCCCCCCCTCATACGGCATTAATTAAAACTTCAACAGAACTCCTTTCACTCAAAACTCCTCCTCAGGCAGATGCTTGCCAGCAACTATATATAATAAATTTCCAGAGACTCTGCCCATTCTTTTTTGGTTTTTTGGAAAGCACTTGTGAAACAACCATTATTATAAGTCCTCGGGCTCAGTTTCTGCTGGTGCTGGTGGTTTTGGCTGTGGGCAGCTGTAAGTACAAGACATTTAGTTTCTAACAAGCGATCTTTGAAAGAATCCTTTATAGCGCTTTGAGAGAAAAGTTTGGGAGTTGGGATACTTGGGCTTTACACCTGGGAGTATTGAAAGGTTCTTGGACAAATCACATAACCTCTCTGTGTTTCAGTGTCTTCATCTTTGAAATGGGGATAACACTTTTCTTCTTCAAAGAGGAATATATGTTTAATGTACTTTTTTCAGGGCCTCATATGAAAGTACTGCAAATCTTATACAAAAGACTATTATCAGACCTTTTAAGGGAATACTGTCAAAGTATTTTCAGATCCTGCATTAGGATTCATACACCCTACCATCTCCAGTTGTGCAAGAGAAAACCCAGGCACATAACCTTCAGCATCTGTCAGTTTGCTGCATTACGATGAGATTATTTCTCTAGTTCCCATTTCTCCTTCTTTTTAAAATTACCCTACACACTTTAGCTGTGAAAGATCATTTACAAGTGTTACCATCCAGGGAAAGGAGACAGGGTGGGTTCTAGTCTTCAGCTCCTTGTTCAAGTTAACGAGCCAGTCTGTAGCTACATGGCTCTACTTTAATGTGCAAAAGTAACTAACATTCACTACAGTCCGTAAGGATCTGTGCAGCCCCCCAGTCAACCAGTGCTGTCCTTATTTCCAAGATGAGTGTAGCATTCAGTAGATTTATGATCCAAAAAAATTGACAAAGCCACACAGGTTGCAAGGAGATGTTTTAAAGGCCATTTTGTACTTTGGCAGGTCTTGATGCTGGCACTGAAAACTGGGCTGTGCATACTACCAGGGCGCTTGCTGCACACCCTGCTTTCCTCAGGAGAATTTGCTGGGGCCCAAAGACTGCTCTGCAGGGTTTGTGTGAGTCCCCACTGCTGCATCTCTTTCCAGATCACCTTTTCTGGCTTTTTCACCAAAAAAACCCCAAACAAACAAACAAACAAAAAGAAACCCCAGATTCTTAGAGAATAAACTGGGACTCCCAAAACCACCAGGGCTGAGAAGGGACCTAACTAATTTCCAATTAGATTGCTGCTGTCTACAGTAATATCAGGGAGATGCACCTGGTTTACACCTTGGATCTAGTATGTACAACCTGAAAAGTGGCAATATGTGCCAGGTTGAAGGGCAAGCGGAGATACGATCACAGAAAAAAAAGCCAGGTTATGACACACATTCCTGGTTAGCTTTAGCTGGAGTATGAGGTCCATGAGTGTTCAGTTACCAAGCTGTTCGATCTCTGCTGATCATAGAATCACGGAACAGTTTGGGTTGGAAGGGACCTTTCAAGGTCATCTCGTCCAACCCCCCTGCCATGGGCAGGGACATCTTCAACCAGACCAGGTTGCTCAGAGCCCCGTCCAACCTGACCTTGAACGTGTCCAGGGATGGGGCATTGACCACCGCTCTGGGCAACCTGGGCCAGGGTTTCACCACCCTCAGTGTAAAAAAAAATTCTTCCTTATATCTAGTCTGAATCTCCCCTCTTTTAGTTTAAAACCATCACCTCGTCCTATCACGATACTCCCTGATAAAGAGTCCCTCCCCATCTTTCTTGTAGGCCCCCTTTAAGTACTGGAAGGCTGCAGTAAGGTCTCCCTGGTGCCTTCTCTTCTCCAGGCTGAACAACCCCAACTCTCTCAGCCTGTCCTCATAGGAGAGGTGTTCCAGCCCTCTGATCATTTTTGTGTCCCCCCTCTGGACCCGCTCCAACTGGTCCCTGTCTCTCCCGTGCTGAGGACCCCAGAGCTGGACGCAGAACTGCAGGTGGGGTCTCACCAGAGCGGAGCAGAGGGGCAGAATCCCCTCCCTCGACCTGCTGGCCACGCTGATGGTGATGCAGCCCAGGACACGGTTGGCTTTCTGGGCTGTGAGCTCACATTGCTGGGTCATGTTGAGCTTCTTGTCAACCAACATCCCCAAGTCCTTCTCCTCAGGGCTGCTCTCAGTCCACTCACCACCCAGCCTGTAGGGATAGTGGGGGTTGCCCCCACCCGGGTGCAGAACCTTGCACTTGGCCTTGTTGAACCTCATGAGATTCATATGGACCCAGTTCTTGAGCTTATTGGAGCTGATGACTGCGATATTTGTATGGGAATCAATGCATTCAGAGCATAAAGTCACAAATGGGATGAGTGCACCTTACTTCTTCTCCTCCTCCATCCTGACCTGATGTACAACCTCAGGGAAGTCTCATAACTTACCCCAAGCCTCTTTGTATCCCTCTCTGTGGTGCTATTTCAGGAGTTTAAGTGGTTCTGTCTGTCACATCGCCCTTTCTTTTAACTGTAAGAAAAATGTAAAAGGACATTAGTATTAAGTGGCTCCATGCTTTGGTCACGGGTTGTAATTTTCATTTCTTCATCTATCAGCTGCTGTGTTTCAAGCACTGTTGGATAGGAACATTTTTGCCCAAGGACTTGATTCACGAGATGAAATTGCAAAATGACTCTTCACCAGCTCTGGGCAGAACTGGAGATGTCTCATACCAGTGACAAGAATAATTAGCCAGTCCCAGAACCTGCAAAAAAAATCATTGCCTTGTTGTAATGAAAAGTAGTATGTGGGTAATGATTTTGACCTTTCTCCTGCTTGTTTTGAAATCGGAAAGAGAATTTCTGACTTCACGGACTGAAAGGTTCTTGCTCAGCACTTGCTAATTAAATGTCTACCTTGCAGCGTCACTAAGGTTAAGGCTGGTGTCACGACCTCAGGTACCCAGAGGAAGATTACTCCTTTGAGATGTTAAGGCTAATTTTGTGATCTTTCTTTGCAAACCAGCAGAGTCTGTTTCTCTGCGTCTTCTCTGTTACAGTTCTCAGTACCAATACATGAACGCATTCATCTCACACACCCAAATTTCATTTGAGATTCTTCTGATGCCAGTACTCCTAGAGACAATACATAAATCAGGAAAAGACCTAATGCTCATAAAGGTAATGTTTCAGTGATCTCTTCATCAGAAGAACTCGCTTCTGACCCTAAAAGCACTTGTTTTCAGCTCAGCACTGTGGCCCACCTGAAAACGCAGAGAGCAGAGGAAACACACATCAGTTCTCTCCCACAGAAACGGATGTCGTGGCACTGTTAGACACTAAGAACTTATTTATTTTCTGTTGCTTGTACCTAACCGTCAGTAAAATGAAGAAAGCCCTCTGCATGCAGCGGCAGGGGAACAGGTCCCTACCATAACAGTTTTATTTTCCCAGCCAAGGGAGAGGTCTGTGGAACTGATTCAGGGTGGTTTCATACGCTACAGACTATTCCCAACCGTTTAAATCTTAGGCTCAATTTGTAGGCAACACTTTGCTAACCTAACTAGATGGGAAAAGCAATTCACTGAGCTAAAACAAGCTGATAAATGTGCCAGAGACAGAGGGATTCGAGCCGATGAGGTCCAGGGAGGGTGGGAGACGCCAGACCCACGTCCCCACGCTGTCTTCTCTCAGACCCAGACAGCCCCTGCCTGGGACCATGCTATAAACCAGCCAGGACAGGTAAATAAGAAACATGGCAAATAAAATGTAGTATAATCCACACTGAAAGGGGAAAAAACCCACCCTCAAAACCACGTCATAGATTTTATCAGATTTTAAATTAACTTTATCACAGAGAAGTATTTAGAAAAACAGTATAGATGTAACAATGAAGTCCTCAGCTTACTGTGAAGCTGTATTAAAAACGGGATGCACATGGGATAGGACTGGGAATTAAAGATTGGGAATCTTGTGTTCCAGCATTTGCTATTTATCTCCAAAAAAAAAAAGCAAGCACAGAGTAATATTTAGCAAGTGCTGTGAGAAGTGCTGGAAGTGGTCACCAGTGGAAATATGGGGACAGTTTAACGGAGAATAGGAATGGTTTAAAATAACATGTCACCCTGCCTTTTAACAGCAGCAGCATTTATTTGAGGGAGAGAGCAGCAAGACTCCAATGCCTGGTTTGCCTCCACCGTTCCGGTGAGGATCAGGCAGGGGTGAAAAAAACAGGAAAACTGGAAAAAAGGAAAATTGGTGATTCCCAACAAGTGGGTGTTTTACCCTCCCTTGCTCCACACCATGGCTCATCCCGCCCTGGGTGTCAGGGACAAGGTGCTGGGTCAGCCCGTGGCCGGGGTGATGGAGGCGAGGGGCAGCCGGATGGCGGGAAGGCTGTGGGTCTGTGAGGGGACAGCGTGGGTCTGTGAGGGGACAGCGTGGGTCTGTGGGTCTGTGAGGGGACAGCGTGGGTCTGTGAGGGGACAGCGTGGGGACGTGTGAGGGGACAGCGTGGGTCTGTGAGGGGACAGCGTGGGGACGTGTGAGGGGACAGCGTGGGTCTGTGAGGGGACAGCGCGGGTCTGTGAGGGGACAGCGTGGGTCTGTGGGTCTGTGAGGGGACAGCGTGGGTCTGTGAGGGGACAGTGTGGGTCTGTGGGTCTGTGAGGGGACAGCGTGGGTCTGTGAGGGGACAGAGTGGGTCTGTGGGTCTGTGAGGGGACAGTGTGGGTCTGTGAGGGGACAGCGTGGGGACGTGTGAGGGGACAGCGTGGGTCTGTGGGTCTGTGAGGGGACAGTGTGGGTCTGTGAGGGGACAGCGTGGGTCTGTGAGGGGACAGTGTGGGTCTGTGGGTCTGTGAGGGGACAGCGTGGGTCTGTGAGGGGACAGTGTGGGTCTGTGAGGGGACAGTGTGGGTCTGTGGGTCTGTGAGGGGACAGCGTGGGTCTGTGAGGGGACAGCGTGGGGACGTGGGTCTGTGAGGGGACAGCGTGGGTCTGTGAGGGGACAGCGTGGGGACGTGGGTCTGTGAGGGGACGTCGCGAGGCGGCGGGGCGGGGCGGGCAGAGCGGAGGGGCGTGGCCTAGCCGGAACGGGGCGGGCACAGGGACCACGCGGCGGCGGCGGCTTCGCCGCTCCCAGCGCGCTCCTTTTTGTCCCCGCGCGGCCGCCGTCGCCCCCGCCCGCGTGTCGGCGGGTTGCCATGGCGGCGGGCAGGCGGCCGCGGCCCTGAGCTGCGCGGGAACCCTCCCGCCCGCGGCCTAGCCGGCCCGGCCCTATCCGCTCCACCCCGCCCCGCCATGGAGGACGAGCTCTACCTCGAGAACATCGACGAGTTCGTCACCGATCAGAACCGCATCGTGAGTCCCGCCGGCCGGGCTGCGCGGGAGGCCGACGCTGTTGTGCGACCCCCCCCCCCCCCAGGAGGGAGAGACACCCCCCCGCCTCCCCCCAGCGTGGCTGCCGTTTGAGGGGGGGGGGGTGTCAGCCTGCGTGTTTGGGGGACCCCCTCAGGCTGGGCCCCAGACCCTGCTCTGGGGGTGCTGGAACCGGGAGGAGGGGCTGCAGCGTCGTCCCCCCCCCTCATCTCACCCACCTGCGGGACACGCGTGGGCGCCCAGCCTCCTCTCGGGAGGCGCAGAAGAAAGGAGGCCTCCGCAGCTGTGGCCGCCTTTCCCCTCAGGGCCGTTTGCTCAAGTTTTAGTCACCTTTAGGGGTGTATGTGCGGTGCCCGGCTGCGTTTGCAGTGTTTGCTTTTCCACAGGTCACAACGGCTAGAGTTAGTGTGGGCTTTCTGCTAAGCTGGACAGGAGATACCTTTCTTGTCAGGATTTTTTTCCCTCTTTGACTTTAAATTAATTTAATGTCTCTGAAGGGAATTGGTAATGGTATCGTTTATATTGCAGGAAAAAGAGCTCTCCCCAAGTTCCTTATGCTCCCTAATAGGTGAGCTGCTTTTCCTCAAAAAAACCCCCAGACCTGAAACCCCCCCCCAAAAAACCCAAAACCCACTGTAGTGACAGCAGTGTTTTAGCTCAAGGTATAAATGACAGAAGTGTATGAAACAGTGGTTTTTTCCATGAAAGGTTGAGGCAGTCTGGACCACTATTTCAGCTTAAAAGTAAAATTACTACTTATTGTCTGTAGCCTCTTGAAGCCTTGCTTTGTTTAGGACAATTCAGAAAATCAGTTAGCGTGTGTGTCTGTGTTTCTTTCAAAACAAAGATTTTTGCCTGGAAAGTGATACAGTAAAGTTGGTGCATCTTGTCTGTCAAAGCAGTTGTATTAACATGAACTGCCCGTGTCGTTACAGGTTGTTTCAGTAAACTGCTAGACTAATAACAATTTAATTTGTTGTATTTGAGACAGGAGAGGCCCTAGCCTGACAATTAGTTTATAAAGGCAGAGCAAGAGGAGAAGCAGGTATAAAAGACATGCCTTGCCTAAGTAATACAGCAAGTCAGTAGCAGGACTGGGTTTAGAGCTGTAGCCTCCTGAGATTTGGCACACTGTGCTGTCAGACTTATGATGCAGCTGGAGAACCCCGTGTCCCCGTGACAGGCGAGGGTGGCAGAAATCCAAGAAATCCTCAGTATTTGTTTGGGAGAGCAATAAGAGCTTCTCACAATTAAAAATTGTGCTTTTTAATTGTTTTTCTCCTTTATGAAGCTAAGCAGTGCGGGTGTTTCGAATGGCTTTCATTTATGCAATGGCATTTCAAGAAGGCATTCCCAAAACCACACCTTTCAGGGTAGGTAGTTTGTTCAGGTCTCAGGGATTCAATCTACTCATTAAAGCACAGGTGGGTGGGTGTCCACGTGGTCTCACTTCCAACAGGTTTTGCTCTGGGTTTCTTGAGTGGTGGTGGGGTCTAAAGAGTTTGACTTACCCATGAAACAAGCAAAGGATGGGAGGTTTAACAAGTCAAGAGACTGAGGATTTCTTACTAAAGTGGGTTTTTTTTTCCTTGTTACAGGTAACATACAAATGGCTAAGCTACACTCTGGGAGTTCACGTCAACCAGGCTAAACAGTAAGTATTAGTGCATCCCACAAACCTTTTGTTTTGTGGCAAAGCCTTGTTAATTACTGTTTTCATGATTGTGGTTGGTGTATTAAAATTATCTCTCTGGAAATATTTAAAAATCCTGCATGTCTTCTCAGGTACAGTCGGTTTTGTTATTCAACATGTCTTACTCCTCCTGTAGGTCTTGCCTTAACTTTAATGGGAGTTGTGCTTTAGAGAGCAGTGCTCAGCTGGACACCTTATGCTGCTTTATATCATAAGTATGTTGGTCAGAATAGGTGTTTTAGCATTATATTACTACAAGAAATGTATGTAGCTCTTTTCATCCTGAAATACGGGTATGTTTTCTGAACTTGGCTCCCGTCCTGCAGACAGAGCTATGCATCTGTGAGAATTTGCTGCTGCGTATCCCAGTGTGGTGGGCTGACGCCCACCAAAGAGGCTCTACCTCTCCCCCTTCCTCAGCTGGACAGGGGAGAGAAAATATAACAAAAGACTCGTGGGTTGAGATAAGGACAGGGAAAGATTGTTCACCAGTTACTGTCACGGGCAAAACAGACTTGACTTGGGGAAAAATTAATTTAATTTATTGCCAATGAAATCAGAGTAGGATAATGAGAAATAAAACCAAATCTTAAAAACACCTTCCCCCAACCCATCCCTTTTTCCCAGGCTTAACTTCACTCCCAATTTTCTCCATCTCCTCCCCCTGCAGCGGCGCAGGGGGATGGGGAATGGGGGTTGCGGTCAGTTCATCACGTGTTGTTTCTGCCGCTCCTTCCTCTTCAGGGGGAGGACTCCTCACTCTTCCCCTGCTCCAGCATGGGGTCCCTCCCATGGGAGACAATAATCCACAAACTTCTTCCTTGGCTAGCAGTGAGTCCATCTTGGAGCCAGCTGGCACTGGCTCTATTGGACATGGGGAAGGTTCTAACAGTGTCTCACAGAAGTCCCCCAGCTACCAAAACCTTGCCACACAAACCCAATACACCCAGCTTAGGATGCCGTATATTATCAGTGGATATTGCTGGGAGCAGAGTCAGGAAAATGCAAAATAGCACTAACGGTAGCTGCAGCTCATGTGTATTGCAAATGCTTATCCGCTCTGATCGCCCTGCTGCGTAGTGCGTGACCCGTTATAAATACCTACTTGCCAGGTTTGATGGGCACAGGTATATGTTCGAAGGATGGGGAAGTCAGCTGTGCTGTCAGAATGTTTTTGCTTCTCCAAATTTAGCATAAATATGTAGCCTTGTCTTGGTGTATTTTGAAGAATAAAAATTACTGTAACCTTTTAAATATACTATAAAACAAAGAATGAGCTCTCAAGATTTCTGGGGCTGTTGCTACACAGCAAGGTAAAGTTAAGCATAAGATTTGAAGGCTCCGTAAGAGTGTCAAGTCCCATAATACAAATATTTTCTCTCCTTGTTTCTGGCTATAGCTTGGACCTAAAGGGGCATTTGCTGCATGCTCAGCTGCAGTGTACTGAGCCCAGCTTCACCTGTCTTGCTCAAACTACTAGAGTATCAACTTGGGCATCTAATGTAATGAAGAGATTGTTTGGTCTCTTTCCTTTGCCTGTGTGTGAACGATTTAGATGATGTGTAAATCTGAGTGTGCGTCAGTGATGGTGTAGACCTGACTGGAGAACTCTGCTGGGAACAATTCTGGTCATACAGTATACTAGAAGGAGCCAGAGAACTTTTTGCTGTGAAGAAGATGGCCCAGGCAAAATGGAGGCACCTTCTCACACCCTTGAAAGCAACCTGGAGATGGAGAACTCCTGTGGTGCCTTTGTGCTTTAAACTCTCTCCTAGAAGCTGGAGAAGTGCCTGATAACACAAGTGAATTATTTTAGTGATTGTGCTGGCTGTGGCAGCATGGTAGTTGCAGTCTGCCTCTGTGACAATGAGGATCTTCCAAGTATTTTTACTAGATAGCATCCTCATGGAGTGTGTGGTAGTGTCTCTGCCCAGTCACGTGGGACACTCATCATAAATCAGTGGTATAAGTGGGAACTGAAAGCTTGAGTCTCAGCTCAATCTCATCATCACTAATCATGCTCTTTCCTCCTGTTTCTGATCACCGTGTCAGTGGATGTAACTGGGATTTTATATCTACACCTGGCAATGTGATCATGTACGAAAAATCATCAGTTCCTCTGTCAGGTGTTTCAGAATGCTGGGTTGTAATGAGGGAAATGGCCTTTCTCAAGGGGAGACTTTGGCACAAGCTGCCCAGAGGATGTGACACCTTCTGCAACCAACTATTAAAGCTTTGAGAACTTGTATTCGTTTCACCTTTGGTTTATATAGTTGTTGGACTGAGATTCTCCAAAGTGGCAAAGTGTCTCAGTAAAATTAATTTAATCCTGGTAAAATAAGTGTGCTTATGTGAAATGTTTCCATGTCAGGCTGGCTTTACTCTTTTTTTATGTAAGCTTCACGGAAGCGGTGGTGACAGGCTCCTTCCTTTCTAGGTGATTAACACTGGTTTCTTTTGTGCAGGATGCTGTATGATTATGTAGAAAGGAAACGAAAGGAGAATTCAGGAGCTCAGCTTCATGTCACCTACTTAGTTGCAGGAAACCTCATCCAGAATGGACACATTGTGAGTGTTTCATTTCTCAAAGGTGTCTGTGAGCTCTTTGTTCTTGTGTCTTCCACCTTGTTTTGTAATCTTTGGGTTAAAAGCTGAACTCACTCTCTTTTTCCAGTAACAGGCACAGTGTGCTTCTGTACATGTACAAAACAAGGCACTATCTCAGTCTCAGCATACAAATGATGGGGGGGAAAGATCAGTTGGTCATGATTTGGTAATACACTGCTGAATAACGCACCAGGGTTTTTCTTTAATTAACTTAAATGCTTTTACCAGGCATCTCTCAATCCTATCGCTATTATTGGACAGCAAAGATTATAAAATAGTCTGGAGGGGCCCTTGTGAGATCAGCTAATCCATTTCCCAGGATCTGCTGTGGAGTGGAGAGTAGTGTTTGGAGAGAGCTTGGAATCCAGTTAGAATAGAATAATAATAAATAGAATAATAAGTAAATAGTTGTCTTGTTAAATAAAGCAACTTTTTTTATCTTAGTATACAAGAGAAGCATAAATTTATTAACATTATTTTGTATTTAAAATAGTTTGAGTTTTTAAGCAAAGGAATCGCTACTTAATGTATTTATTTTTTCTCGTTGCTCTTGTCAGATTTTCAAGAATGTTATCTAAAATTTCAGACAGGTACCCCAGAGGTTTTTGAAAGGAAATGAGCAAATTGAGTGCCTGTTGCCCTTTGCTCTCAGAATAATTCAATAGCTGAACACTAAATGCCTTTGACATTCCATGAGGTGTCTATTCCTGTTTTTAGATACCCAAATATCTCTTACAATACAATCCACAGTCTTCATTTAGCATTAGTACATCTCAAGGTGTCCTGGCTTTTATTTGTAGATTGGAAAAAAACCCCGACAAACCTTTTTTTGTTCTTCTTAATAATAAACTGGTTCACATGCATACAATATTCTCTTTAAATGTCAAAATCTGCCTGAAATTGAAGATAATTATTTATTGCATTAGTTCTGTATAATGGAATATATTTATTTAAAGCAGTACAGATAGTATCACATTTACAGCCTGAGTTTAACAAGTTTTCCCTGGATTTCTTTTGGAAATAACAAGGTAGCATGTCTTGGCTCACTAGAACTGGCCAGAGGTTTGTCAATGCTTTCTATTATTTTTAAATTTGCCGTAAAGTATTTAAAACAAGTGAATTCTGACACAGGAACAAATAATTTTTTTTTAACTCTGTCTTAGCAGCTTGTATATTTTTAAAACAAGATCTACCAAGGTAAACATATAAAGGTCACTTTTTTTTTTTCCTGTTTTCAGATATCTTGTTTTTGAATACTGCAATAGCAGCACCTGCTAAGAAAGGTGACCTGCAGGTGCAGAAAGTTGTTAGGGGCAGTGATGAAGCAATGCTGGGGTTAGGAACGCCACACAAGAGGAGTTTAAAGTTCCTCCGAGTGGGTGTCTGAGGACTAGCCAGAGCAGGTGGGAGAAGATGTCAGGTCCGGAAGATACTTCCAGAAGACATGCAGGTGTTGGAGTAGCTGGTGGGTAGTATCTGGCACAGGTCAGTTTTGGGTAGGAAAGGGATGCAAGTGCTTCAGGTGCAGCCCTGTTTGCTGGTAATCCTGCACTACTGTCTGCTGTCAGTAGGTGTAGCCACAAGCCTGTGGATTCAACTGCGAGACTCATCTGAAGGGAAATACGGATAGAAATCAGTCACAAATAATTCTCATTGTGTCTTAAGCACTGCACGCTCTTTCCTTGCTGCTTTTTATTGGCCTCAGTGAGAGACAGAGCATCTCCATCTTTATTTACCGTTTCAGGTTGCCTATGTTTTCTTGCCTCCTACTCTTTTGCTGGCTAGTCTGTGGTTATTGGTTAAACACAAAATTAATGGTTGGATTTTGTCCAGTCTGTCTCTTTGGCTGCTCTCTGTATTAACTGCAGCTTGTTAAATGTCACAGAGCAGGTATAGTCCTTGAAGACTGGCTGTAGAGCACATTTCCAGAAACATTCATTTCTGGCTTTTAAATTAAAGCTTAATTTCTCATAGTGTTTTGCTTCTCTGGTGTGGTGTCTGCTACAGCTTGCTATGTTAGAGTTTACTGGCAATCTAAATACAAATGGGTGATATGGGCTGGTGTGGCAGATATCTAGCAGTTGGGTCATCAGCTGCATTAGTTTGCTTTTCTCCACTGTACTGCATGGTTGTTTAGTTCTTGTTTCATCTGTGTCACATATCCCAGTGTCAGGAATGGAGGACAGAGGATTTCTTTAGGGTTGTAGTGGCCTGTGAAACAGTCTGTTAGAAAAGTAGGAAGACAGAACTTTAAAAACTAGTGGCTGATGACTGTTTAAAGGCATTGGCAGTGTTTTTTGCAGCTATAAAGCTTCACCTATAAGCAGTAGACTTTCTTATTCAATAGATAACTGCAAATATCAGTCTTATGTACAACAGTTTTTTTTCAAATTTTAAGATTGCCATTTATTTTTTTACAGTGCCACAAGGTTGCAGTAGTGAGAGAGGATAAACTTGAAGGTAAGCAGATCGTGAAAATTATGTGGTTTTAACTATTTTCTTTGAAAGAACAGCAAAGTGAGTAAAGCTCAGAACTTGCCATCTGCACGTAAATGCCTAGTCAGGCTGTTGGGTTCAGGTGTGTACTTTTTGTACTAGCTTTTTCTCAGAATTTTGAATATCTGAGCCAACAGCTGTGTAACTTCACAGACTTGTGATTTGGGTCTGGTTTGGTAGGGTTTTTTTTTTTTTTCAATGTTGAACATTTTAGTCAGTGATTCTTTTCCACCTCCCTCCCACTGCCAGACAGCTCCTCCTTAAAGGCAACAATATTTGAGTAGTGTACAGCAGTGTCTCACGGTGTTTTAGAACAATTGTGAGCTCCAGCTCCCAAGGATGTTGAAGCAGGTAATTCTAGCTAATGGTTAAATGCAGTTGCAGTCTCTTTGCCCTGAGTGATGTGGCTATTAGTTAAACATCCCACAAGAATGCTCTCTCTTTTGTCTGGGGTATTTGCTTTCACAGTAAAACGTGAAAAAAACCCCTACCACTATAACACTGCTTCCTGCAACTGCTCTCCATGCACTGTCTGGTGTCTTACCATCTTTCCAGGTCTGGTCCTGCTTATGAGATCTGATCCGTAGCAATTGAAACACAACTGCAGGCTCTTCATCCCTTTCAAATAACATCTTTGGCATTTGAGAACATACTGTGGCATTTGTGACCTTAAATATCCATGCTAATGTTCTAACCTTGTTTGAAAGACTTGCCTTATTTTCCTTTTTGACATCTGAAGTGGATTTCTAGCTAAAGTTGTCTTCATCAGGGTAGTAGATTGTCAAGCAGTGCAACTACTATCTGTCATGTTTGTTGAATTATGTGTGCTGCGTAATGTTCTGTTTTGCTGTGGAGGAAAGGGTTGCTCATGTTTTTTGTATTAGAAGACAGGCCAAAGGTATGACTTACATTTGGAAGAGGCTGAGATTTGTGATGGGAGTAGGGCTGCATAGTCTAGGACTGGCCCCAAGAAATCATTACTGTGTGTATTTTTACAGTGCCTAGAAGCTGTCTCTCAGACCAGGACTGTGTGGAAAGAACAATATAAGCAATGAACAAAGAATTCCTAAAAACCAGCCCTTGTCTCAAGGGGGTTACAGTCTAAATAGCATAGAAGAGACAAAACATTGATTGCAGCAGACTAGTAGAGAAGACATCTGTGACACTAGTTGATACAGTGGATGCTACCTTAATGGCAGAGAGCGGCTCCAGCAGGGCAGAGTTATGACCATCTATGTTCTTCCTTAGCTCTAGGTAGTCATATAGATATTCTGGATCCCAAACACCGGATGCTTTGAAGGTAAACACAGAGAGATTGCTCTTAATTCAGTTGTGGAAGAACCAAGAGTGTATAGTGGAAAACATGTTTGACAGGCTTGTGGAGTCTGTTACCTTGAATTCTCAATTAGTGAGCATTGGAAGAAGGTGCAATTACACATTTCTGTGTTCAGGTCCTTGCTGTCAAGTGGTCTGTCAGTCTTTCTCCGTCCTTGGTAGAGTCTGATACTTAAAGTTGCCACCTGATTCTGTAAAGGCTGTGCTAACAGAGGACTTTTTTTCTTCCGCCCCGCCCCCAGCAATGAAGTCTAAACTAGCCACGATTGCGAGCGTGCATGTCTACAGCATTCAGAAAGCCTTGCTCAAGGACAGCGGGCCACTCTACAACACAGACTATGATATTGTCAAAACAAACCTGCACAACTGCAGCAAGTAAGTTGCATCTTGTTTTGTTTTTTTTTTTCTTATGCTATGTGATTTGAGACTGATGAGATGTTGCTACGTAGTGCACTTCAGCAGAAGTCAATGGTTACCAGATATGCCTGGATTTTTAGAAAGCTAGAAAAAGATACCTTCTAAGTCATGCCAGATCAGTCCCCAGACAGCACATTGTATGGTTGTTTCGTAAACCAAGCTATTTCCAGCTTACAGTTGGTTCACTTGCTCTGTTACTCCAGTGGGCAGACGGTTCCAGTACCTTTCTTCTCTGATGGCTAGAAACCTTTTTCTCATTTCCAGGCCACACTTCTTCATGACCATTTTTATCCAGTTCTCAGTCACACAGGAAGAGTAAATTGAAACAGACTTACAACAACATGAGTGATGCCCTCAGCAAAGCGCTAACATGAGCTTGCCTTTTGTTTTCATCCACTGGACTCATCCACCTCCCTGAAGATGTCTTGCAGGAGCTCATTCTCCATCTGGAAGATGAGAGCCTGAGGCACAGGGGAAGCATACAAAGCAGACCAAGCAGCACAAATGTCCTTCATGGTTGAACTAGAGAAAGGTTGTCCCGGAATTCAGAGGGACTTCAGTCTCCAGGGGTCATTGTCTCCCCTCCTGAACAGTGCCTGGCAGCTGTGGCTTTTCATTTATATGTTGTTTCCACCACGACAGCTTCAGCTTGATGTAATCAGGATGTACAGTGCCATGACCAATCTGGTTTAGAAGGGGGATGCCTGAATGTTGTGTCATAGAGTATAGAATTTGAAAGTAGAAACGTAGCTGTCTTCAAAACATTGAGAAGAGAGTGGCTGAGAAAATAATGTCCTAGAAGTTGTGTGTTTCAAATGTGAATGTCAATACCCTAGTAAGTGCTAGAAAACCCTGCTTCAGTGAAGATGCGTGCCGTAGGTTTGGCTGCAGTTGCCTTGTTCCAGTCTGTTTACTCTCAGGCACCCCTGCATGGCAATACTTGTGTCTTAGAGGAGTCTGCCTTTCAGACTTGTACATCCAGAAGGCTTAGACAGTTCAGATTCTGAAATAGCTTTCTGAAGCCTACGTTTAAATTCCTGCCTGGCTTTGGAGCAGGATTTCCCAAGCAAACTTAAGAAAAATTCAGCTGCTTCATTTGTGACCTGGCTGAACTAAATTCAGACTGACCGTGTTCCCTCCCATTTGTCAACTACATGAATTGTCTCTTACACTTGGGGCAAAATTCCTGCAGTACCTGTAAAAGACAGAGGTTTAACTATGTGCATGTTTATAGCAAACAGAACCTACTGGCTTCTTATACTTCCCTCTCAGTCCATATATCTCATAAGCTCTGAGGCAAGGATCCTTATTCTCTTCTGTGTTTGTATGGGACCTGTTATGCTGTGGAGGTAGCTAGGTGTACTAATATAAATAACTGGATTTAATGTGTGTTGTGCTATGTCAGCTTTCCAAGTGGAAGCAGCTCTTGCTTGCAGAGCATAGTCCAAGCATTGCTTGTTTTTTCAGTGATTATTTAGTGAATTTGGATCAAGCCCATAAACTATAGTCACACAGCAACATTAAGGCAAGTTAACTTCCAAGCGCTTGGAATGTGTGAGGTTTAGACGTGCTTGCTGCACAGTCAATATAACCATTGACGATAAAACATTATTTGTAATCTGGAGGGTTGTTGGTGTAACTTATGGATATGTGTGGAGTAGGAGTGAAAGCTGTCCAGAGAGTGGTGGTGACCATGTTGAAAACAAATTGAAAGTAGGAATATTTTTTTCTTCAATGTTTTCTTTCCTTCCTTTAAAGGTTTGAATGTCAAGAGATCGCTGCTGCAGCCTAGAAATGCTGTAGAGATGGTGTTGTTTTGTTAATACGTTACAGTTCCTGATCTGAGTAGAAGTGGACTGTGCATGTGAGCCGCTAATGCTGAGGCACAGAAATTAATTGGCAGAAGACTGGTTTATTTCTTATGCAAATAAAAATACGCTGTGTAATTCAGTGGATCGGGAGGCGTGAGTCTGTGCTCTTTTGTGGCATTTCTGTAGGAAATCTGGAAAGCCTCGCCTGTGATTTGCACAGTGGGGAGTAGAGTTCAGTTATTTTTGGGTGCTGCTATTCTTGACTGTCAGGGAATTGTATTGTAACTGTGAGCACATCATTTAGTTCTTATATCTCTGTATCGCCAAACAATCACGTTTCAGACTGTTACAAGCTGAGATGTATCTCTGTCTACCAGTGATTACATGAAAATGACTTTATATAGTTAAGTCTGAATGTCATGGATATATTCTGAGCCATTTAAGTAGTGTAGCTTCAGTTGTGATTTACTTACCTGGCTGGTGCGATTGTGGCTGCTTGTTGGAGCAGTAGTGGACTCTGTCAAAGCATCTGAAAGTTGTAAATGTTTTAGGTCATCAGACAGCCATACAACTTATGCTGCAAACTTGAGAGAGTGTAACCCGTTTAGGAATAAAATGCAGTCCGCTCCATCTCCACCCTGGGTGTGGAGACAGGCTTTTTGCACACACACCACCCCCCCACCCCCCCGAAATCTGAACAGCTTGTTTAGCATTTGAATGCTCTGGCTCTTGCTGACAGGTTCAGCTGATCTTTTCAGTAGAGGTCTCCATCGCTCTTGTTCTGTGCCAGCCTGCCTTTCTTGTCCCATGCACAAATTAAATTGCTCTTTTTTTTTTTTTTTTTTTTTTCCTCTCCATAACAGGAGAGCACAGGACCAGAGAAGCAAGGCTCTACCAGGGAGGAAACTGAGGTGAAAAATAAGAAGTTAAAAGGCTAATTAAATTTTTCGCTCCATCACACAGGTTTAGTGCCATTCACTGTGCCGCTGCAGTCCCTAGGACGTCGGCTGAAGTTTCTCAAGTGCAGACGTCTGTACAGGCTGGTTCCCAGACACCAAGTGACACGAATGCTGTCAGCGTACCTGTGGTCAACGGCCACGGTCCATCGACCACAAAACAGACCGCGCAGCAGCCCAAAGGGATCATGGGAATGTTTGCAGCAAAAGCGGCTTCCAAACCCCAGGACACAAATAAAGAAACTAAAGCAGAGGCTAAGGAGGCCCCAGGCGTAAGTTACCTCAGACCCTTTGGCAGCCCTCTGGGTTAATAGCTTTAATGAACCGCTCTTCTAGCTTTGCCCGTACTCGACCTAAATAACCTTAACAACCATAGTGCAGCCTCGTCCACTGCTTCTAGTGCTAAACTTGCTGTCCACTGGGAACGCTCAGTCACTGTCTTGTAAGTATTTAACTGTATACTACAGATGTGCCTTCTGTCAGTCATCTTAGGCAAAAATGTATTGTGCCACATTCTTGATCTATCCACAAATGTATATTTGCCATAACTTTGGTGCTTCAACATTCTTCCTTGAGCCAAATCTCCAGCAAGTATAAACCAGCATAGCTGCATTATTGAGACAATTGTTCCGTTGTCTTCAGTTATGCCAATATATACAGCAGTTGAGGATCTTGCTCTCTCCATTGTGCTTAAAAGGATTTGTTTTGAGCAGTAAGTGAAACGTGAGAAGTCCAGGTCTTAAAAGTATCAAGGTGTTTAAACTTGGTCTGCAATGGAAGTTTCAGAGCTTGACCTGTGCGAGACTAAATTGTTTATCTTCTCAACTGCTGTTTTATCGAGGATAGGATTACATTTTAATTAGTATAATTGTTTTTAAAGCAACGTGGCCAGTAAATGGGTATTAAAATGGTAATGTTCCCTGCATATGGTTTTGCTTTTTTATAACAGCTGAGTACATTTTGGTTCATTTTTCTGATTTTTATAGTGAAGTTAGAACTGGTGAAATCTGTGTGTTTTGGGAACTTCAGTGTCTGGTTGCCTTTTTTTTTTTTTTTTTCTTTTTTTTTTTTCCCCACGAGAATAAATGGGATTAGGAGGCCAGGCTTCCTTAGGTGGGTTTTTTGTTTGGTTTTTTTTTTTTTTTTTTCTGTGTGTGATTTTTCACTTTGGTGGTGGCTATATTAATGGAATAGAGCAGTGATATTTTTTGCAAACGGCTCAGCAGAACAGTGTACGTGCCAGAGTAGCTGGATAAAGTCTTCATGGTTTGGCCAATCTGTGTTCTTTCCTCTGTCGGTTACCGTGAATTGAGGCACTGATAGTTTGCAAAAAGAACAGTTTTTTACTGGGAACTGACCCAAGTCCCAACCACTTATTTCAGTAACACTGTCAGCCATCAGATGGGAATGCGACCCAAGTTAGATTTGAAGGCCTAGCTAAGGAGTTGTAAGTAACTTACTCTTGACCCTTTGATGCATGTAATATCTAGTATCTTCAAATTCTCCTAAACACATACTGAAATCTAAAGACATTGACCAGTCAACAAATTATGCATATTTATTTTGCTTGTCCAGAAGCAGTACTATGCATTTTGAGGGCTGTGTTGCATGAATAATTCTTGTGGTTACTCCTCCGTTTGCTTCTAGGTGTCTGCAGTAAGCAGCAAACCACCAGCAAAGGGCAACATAATGAACAACTTCTTTGGAAAAGCTGCCATGAGTAAGTGCTTTATAACATGCATCTGTTTTCAGAAACCATTATTGTCAGGGACCAGCCTGCTGTAGTTTATAACAAAAATAAAAATTCTGAGGGATATTGGAAATCTCTCTCTCTCTCTCTCTCTCTTTTTTTTTTTTTTTTTAAGTGGCAATTAAAAAAAAAAAATCAGTGATACCAGATGTCTTGTTATACAGCTGTGATGGGAGGCATAAACAGAAAGGAGCAGAACTCTTCCTTCCCACCCCTGCCCCGCCCAACTTGTTGGATTTTCTTTATATCCCCTGTTTTCTTACAGTTCTCCATACTATTCTTCTGCTCTTTTGGACTCAGAGGGGTTAATGTTTTTGTATGCAGCTCTTAAGGCAAAAATTAAAGGTTGTAAGTGGAATTTTTCAGACAAAAAGCTTGCTGGATGGAGATCAATTAAAATGACATATTTGTGCAGACTAACCCAGGAAGGATTTTTAGTGCAGAAGAAATCTGATTTAAAGTGAGTACTTCTGGCTGGAAGATTAGCTATTGGTAAAATGTTTGCCAAAACCTGTTCTGCAGGGTGTGTTAATGATGCTTGCTTTTCATCACAAATCACTGAGGAGTCTATAGTTAGATTTAGGGTTAATTTTTTTACTGAAAACTGAAGAGCTAATAACTGGAGGATAAAAATGAGGGGTGGCCTTCCCCTTTGAGCAGGGGTTTGGACTAGGTGGCCTCTGGAGGTCCCTTCTGACCTAAATTATCCAAGTCTAAAGAAAATATGCTGAAGCTTTTAAATAGACATTGGAAAAGGACTGTAGGACTTTCTTCAAAGATGCCCTTATAGTAACAAGTACAAGAGGATTCAAAGAAGAGTTACTGGGAGAGAGTAAATGGCAAGGTTCACTTTCTAACAGGCATCTGTCAGTTTGCAGGGTACAGTTCCAGCATTGAACACACAAGGCACAGTACTGTTGGGCATTTTTGAGTTCCTGTTTTTGTGAGACTGAGGACGCTTTCAGCCTAAGCCTCACAAGCCTAAGCACAGTTAACTACAATTAACTCAAGTAAATTCTAAAGATCTGAGAAGAGCCCTAGACCAAAGTTCATATGCTGAAAACCCAAGAAGTTGAAATTCTGTGGTAAAGATAACCCAGTGGCGATGGAGAAAGCTTTGTGGATGCATTTCCACGATTTCCCAGGGGGTTCACTTCTCTGCTGAGTCCTGTCAGGGAGCACTTCAAGGAAACTTGTGAGGTGGCTGCAGGGAAGGAGCAAACCGAGCAGAACTGGAAATGATTATGTGTATAGAAAAGATAGGGTGATTCCAGGAGTAAGATTTATTCCCTACATGTTGTATGTCTCTCCTGGCTTCAAGAGATTTCACCATTGCCAGAAAGTCCTGAGTTAGCAATAATTAGGTCCTTCGGCTCTCTGCTGTTGATCATAAATAAGAGAGCTGTCATTCAAGTTCTTATGTATGAGATGTTTTCCTTTGCTTGATGAAGCAGCCAACCTGTTTTCCAAGCAGTGTCAGAAAGGCATTGGCATGAAGTCTTAGCCCTCTCGGCAGCCTCTGTTCCTATTGACAATGTAGTTGATATTGTTGAATCCTTTTTCTTCACTCGGGCATCTTGTGCTTGGGATGATACAGGTTTCTAACTTGTCTGCTCCTCTCTTTTGGTGGGGTGTGTGTAAAGCTGCTGAGTGAAGCTCACAGACTGTAATTAGGTGCTAGTGTGCTAACAGCACCACCTATCAGGTTGATAAATATATTATTTTGCTGTCCACTCCCACCTGCTATCTCTCCTGGTACTAGATTAAGCCTTTTGAATTGTCCTTGTATGTGGTGCTGTGTAGGCAAAAGAGGCTGGTTCTTGGTCACATTGGGGTTGGGGTGGGACGAGAAGCCACTACATTACTGAAAATACTGATCATCGGCTCTAATGTTATGCAGGATGGAGACTGCGCACACCTTTTGTTGCTCTTCATCAGTCCTGATTTTCCTGTTTCTGGGCACTTTCATGCTTGACTAAAACCCTAATTTAGTAGGGATAAACTGACTATAAAGATGGATGTGGTTTTATGTCAAGGGGGCTGTCTAGAAGCGGGGCTCCCAACCCTTCTGTGGTGCCTTTGGTTCTGGTGACTGTCAGGGCTTCTGCTGCTGCCTCCTAGCCCTCTTCTGCAGAGTTTAACTGCTGCAACACACTCAACTTGCAGTGTGCTTGGGCTGTGCCATCAGGAACAGAACCAAACCGGTAAATCAGCTAGAAATTTAAGCATGCCCTTTTGTCATCTATGACACAGCTTGGTCAGTCTAGATCCCTTAATGCTGTTATATATCATCTGTAGTGTTTTCTGTATTCTTGGTGCACAGTGTTTTGTTTAGCCAACTCCTTTGTAAGTTATCATTCATACTGAATGCCCAGTGTTTGTTCTTTTTTAATGGTTTATTCACAGATAAACTCAAAGTCAACTCTGTGCCTGAGCAGCCAAAGGAGGAGAAAGAAGTAGTCAAGCCTTCAGTTCCTGTAGCAGAACCAGAGTCATCCCCTAATACTGTAGCAGAGAAACCTGGGAAGAAAACAGAGTCTGCTAGAATTCAGCAAAAGGACAAAAAAAGGTGGGCCACACCATTCAGGGTCCCTGTAATCTGTTAACCTGCTTGTCGATGGCCTGCATGGAGCTGGCTGGTCATACAGCGCTGCCTCACCTCCTGTTTCCAGCTACAAAATTGCATTATACCTGGCTAAAATTATCTCTCTTAGAATTCTTTCCTAATATTTCTTTTCCATTTAGTGATGTAGATGCCTCAGGGCCATTTGTGCCATTGGAAATGGGAAGGGACATGGTCCAGGTAGTCTTCAGTGGGAGGGGGTGGCTTTCCAGGAGACAACCTCACGCTGTGAGCAGACTTAGTATAGACCCTGCAGGCAATCTGTGGGGGCTGGCAGGAGCACCTGTACTGCAGGGAAGGTACTATATTCCCAAGCTTATATGTACACAGCTTCCAGCACACAAAGTTCTGCTTGTTGATTTCCATAGTTAATGTACTGCTGCTTTCAATGCCACTGGTTTACTTTGGGCTGAGACTCCAAGTAAATTTTAAGTTCAGCCCTTTGTGTTTAATCCAACCCAAACTGACAGAGACAAAAAATCATTACAGTCTGATGGCTCTCTGGTGGCCTATGAGTAATTAATTGGTGGTCTCAATCTGTTTCTAACTAAATAGGTAATCATACCGCCCAGCCCACCATGGCAGTTAGTGCTAACTGGTCTTCTTATTGATAATCTTATTCAAAAAGCCAAGGGCCTGGAAACTGCATGTTGGCAGTGTGGTGTTGGGAAGGCCACTTGGGCTGTACCAGCTCTATGAGGATACGTGGGCCTTTAGCCTCCAGGCTTGTTAGTCTGACACGTCTCGCCAACATTAAAAAGAAAGGAGCTATTTTATTTTTCCAGTAGTCTTTAAAAATGGCTCCAGGATTCTGAGACACTACCTCATAGTCAGTCAGTGGCAAGCAGTCTGTCAAAAGAGCTTCTGAGCGATGCTGTTGGGGACATTAGTGTTTGGGAGCCTGAGCTATAGAGACAAGATCAGAAATGCCCTCTTGCCAGGTTGCTGTGGCCAAGCTAGGTGAGGTACTGGGCAAAACGTTGAACTGCAGAGGGGCTAAAGAAATCCTCCTTGTTTTGGAGACTTGGATATGGCTAAGGATGAGAGGCATGAAAATGCTTGTGCACCTATGCCTGATCATATAGGCAAGTGTACTTCAGTGTATGTGATGCTCATGTTTTTAAGAGGTACAGAGGTATTTGATTTCCTTGCTAGGAGTACGTCTGTCAGGAGCATGCTCATCTAAATATGCCTGATGTTTTCATGCACACACAAGGGATAACACATGTTTGTTCCTCTTTTTTTTTTTTTTTTTTTTTTCCTTTTTGTGGCAGTAAAATGAAGAGGGTGGACAAGTCGGATAATGAGGAAGAAAGAATTCCTGAAAATCTAAAGAAAAAGAGGAAGCGAATCAAACAACTTCAGTCTGACAGCAGTGACGAGGAAGGTAAGAAGATGTGTAAACAACAAGGCACGTAGGTCAGGGGCCTGATTTAGACAATATTACTATCCAAGGCTGTTGGTCAACGATTGAGGGAATAGTTTAGAGGACTAAAGACCGTGCAAATGGCTGTAGCTTGAGCTGTCTGTTTATCTTGTGCTGCAGGCACTTGGGCATACATTTGAGATGCCTCAGTCATTCAGTCTTTGTTTTAGCTTAGCTCAGATCTGGCTGTCTCCTCACCAAGTGTGCTGCCAGTCACACTGACGTGTGGGAAGGAGGTTCTCAAATCTCTTGTGAAAGATATCGCGCCTTCCAGAATTGTAGGACTGGTCATAACCAGTTTATTTGGTGAGTAAACACTCGCAAAGTGACCTCCCCCCTCCCAGGGTCATTTTTAGTATCTTTATTCTGTCTGTTTATAGAAATGGTTTGGAAGACAGCATTGGAAGCAAGACTTCCAAAAAAAAAAAAAAAAATTAATAGAGAAACTGGAGGCAAAACAGTTGAGCCATATCCGATGCGACTCTGCGTCTCCTCGGTGGCTCTTGGCTTTGATAGGAGCAGGGTGCCCAGAACGTCGCAAGATTGGGGCTTATAATGAGGAACAGCAGGGCCAGATTCCAAAGAATTTGGATAATTGAGGTGACAAATGCCGTTCAATATAGATAACTGGAAAATAAGTTGGGATTGAGCTAGGGAGTATGTGCGAAATGGAACAGTCATCCAACAAGCTGATCAGGAAAAGAATTCGGTGATCATTATGGACAAATAATTGAAACCACCAGTTTGGTGTACAGCTCCAGTAAAAAAAGGTAAAACGGCAAACAGGTTGTGTTAGTGAGGAGGTGGACTCCAGCAGGAGAGCTGAAGCTGTTTGCTTATTTACTATGGATAGCACATGAGAAACAAGCACGAAATTAAGAGAATCTGTAATACAAGTTAGACAGGCGAATATTGTTGGATATCTTAGCAGTCTCCATGCCACCTTAGGCCTATTTTCATGGTTTCTTTCTGCCCAGCATAATTTCAAGTGATCTCTGTCATCAGGCATCCATCACTTCTACTCGGACTATTCCACAGGATGATAAATCTCTCAGGAAGCTGTTCTTCATGATCAGCCTTAATTTCATCACATTCCTGTGTGCAGCTCCTTGTTTGGCCATAAAAAAATATATATGCCCACACTCTTTGGTATTTATTTCTTTAGATGTTTGTAAGCTATTATCTGGTCTTTCCATTTACTCATCACTCAGCCTACTGACAAGCTGCGTTGTTTAGCTCTGAAGAGGGAAGATTGAAATCAGCCCATTTAGCCACTTGAAGCACTGCTCCTTGCTGGGCTGGAATCTCTCGGCTCATCCGTTCTCAGCTAGCAAGAGCAGGCAGAAGTGAGCCCCGTGTTTCAGGCATGCAGTAGGGCTGAGCGGAGAGGCTGCTCTTTGAAGCATGAAGGCTTGTTGGTTCAGTCTTCCTTGTGCTACTGTGAGTTGGGGACCCCCAGCATCCTGTGTTCACAACAGTGCGCTGAGCACACAGCAAGCTGAGAGGTGACCGCACGGTCTGTTTTCCTTATCTATTTCTGTTAGAGCTCTTTTAATCTCCTGAGACTAAGAGCAGTGCTATAAGACTGTCATAGATCGAGGAGCGCTTTCTGTAGATGGTACTGCAAACTCCTGCGTGCTGCATATCTACTTTTGGCTTTGAATATTAGAGGTCTCTGGTCTCTTGTTGAATACCTGTATTACCTTAGCATGTGCTCAGTGGTTAATGCCTTTGAATGTGGTGGCTTCTGTTTTCATTTATTCCAAGGTGTGTTCCAGAGTCTGTGCGTATACTTCTACCTCAGTGCACACAGTACGTCTGTTTAGTTGTTCTGCCTTGTTTTGTTTGTGCTCTGAAGTGTGAGTTAACTGGATTTGCAATTAGAAACCATGGGTCTGGTCCTCTGGTCAGGCTGGGACCCCAATTGTCTTATTAACCTCATTCTCAGTAGCTTTAGACATTGAAAACAGTACAAGTAAGGCTACCTACCCACTCGTCTGTTAGGGAGGGTTGGTTTTTGGTTTATTCCTGTTTAACCTACTGGAGATACATGCAGAAAGTTTGACTTTCTGTTTGGAGAATTTTCTTGTCACTGCTGTTGTTCCTCCTGCATCATAGTCCTCTTTGTTCTTTCCATTATGTCGAGGATCAGCTTTGTGTTGTGTATTAGAATTGTAAATTTATGCAAATTATAGTGTGTGTACATAAATTTGTATATTACTCAGATTAGCTTAGAACTATTACCTTTCAAAAGGGAAAGACGAGAATAGAGAGATTCTCTCTTCTTCCTTTTTAAGCTAATGGCTATCCAAACCACCCTGATGAGGTCTGCATTCAGTCATTTGGTTCTGCTGCTTGCCCTTCTAAATCCAACCGGATGAAAGAAGATAGATTTGAATTCTTTGAAATATTCATACTGAATCCAAACTGGTAATGTAGGCAATCTTACGTTCTGTATTCAAGTATAAGAATGTAAGTTGGATGCAACAAATAATTTTTAAAAAAATGTACAGCAGCTGGACTTTGAGAGTGTTTACCCTTGGAAAGGTTGGAAACAGGTTTCTCCAGAGAGCAGGGGCAATTTTAATCAGCAGCATCAGTGAGCAAAATGGGGCCTGGAGTGACATTGTTCTACGCTGCATCCCTCTGGGAGCAGGGAGGAAGGCACCATATGCTGCACAGCATTTGGAAATCGCTGCCGGACAGGGCACGGTTCATCCACCACCTGTGTAATTCACCCACAGATGATTGTGTGGTAAGTTTTAAATATGCAAAATGCAATATGGGAAGCTGCACCACCAGAGCAGATACCAAAGGCTAACAGTCTAGCTGCTGCTTATGCTAACACGCCACGCTAACCTGTCTGACCTCCGCTCGAAGCAAACGAGGAGGTGCTTGCACAGGCTGCTCCATGCGGCTCGAGGAGGCACGGCCTCTGGCAGGGGCGCTAACCTTTCCTGCGGGTGCAGCTGCAGATAAAAGGGGACGCTTGTCCGCAGCCATTGCTGTGATTGAATGGCGTTCAGACAGGGCTCCACCTGTGTAACTGCTAGTAAAACCACTGCCCCTTTTCAGGCAGACTTAGCGACAGTTTGTGGGTTTGAAACTGGGTCCATACAACTGATGCGAAGCGCTGTATGGGTGCTTTTATGTCAGGGCAAGTCTTTCGCGTTGTTCTATATTAGTCTGTTCTTAATGTACTGAAATTAGCCCAAAATAAGCTCTTCTTACACGAGTGTCAGCACATTGTACCAAGTTGAAAATACAGAGAGGGCATAAGGCACAATCCTCTCCATTTAAATGATTTTTCATTAAAAAGTTATATTGGTATGAGGGTGCCTTAGTCACTGCAGGTTGTTTTGCTTCCAGTGCCAGAATAAACTACACAAGTGTGTCCACAGAGGACAGGAGGTTTTGGCAGCTTCAGCTATACCAACACAGGCAGCGTTTCGCTGTGTTGACAAGTGTTTTACAGCCACTTTGGAGGGTGATTTCAGTGGCACTGTAACCTACAAACTCTATCGGTTTCGGAGAGCCGCAGCAGAAGCACTAAAGCTTCTCACAGTTTTTCCAGGCAGGGTCAGAGCAAACTGAACAAAGCCAGGATTTACATCTTTGGTACATCCAATTGCCCAACTTGTATCCATTTCATGCAGCTGTTGCTGTTGAGTAAACTGTGGGCAGCAGCTAGAGGTTGACTCAGGAGTTATCACATGTCAGAGGGCTGTGTTGGCTAGAAGAGGATAATAAAGTAATAGAGACGCAGCTTGATGGTAGTCCGAAACACTGACGTGGGGAGAAGGTGCCTTCTGCCTGCCAAAAACTGGGAGAACTTGTTTGAAGGAGGCTGAAAAAAAGCCCAAATTTCCCCCAAGCAAGCATAGTGGAGTTGACACGCTGAAAATACCTTCAGCAGCCTCTGCTCAAGCACGGCAGAGGTGGTAGTTTTTCATCAGGCTGGTTTTCAGCCCTCTTAGCCTATGCTCTCTTAAAAATATTTCCAAATTGATGTAGCCAGCCTGGGTTGTCTGTGAAGCAGGTTCGGTGCTGTGCAGTATATGGGCGCTTCAGCCTGCAGTTGCTGTGAGACTATGATAAATATTGAGAATTTTGAGTTCCCTGCAGCTCCTCGGCTGTGGTCCTGGCTGCCCCAGCAGTTAGCACCTTAGAGCAGATCTGTTGTTTGGTTTTATCTTTGCACAGCTGCCAGACCCAGCTCTTTGGAGCAAGGTGAAATACCGAGTCATGTTATCCCACTCTGTTTGCATTTCTGTGCCTCGCTTACTGAAGTAGTTAGGAGGCTGAGTCCTTGTTTGAAGAATGTAATTTATTATTTAGCCTTGGCAGCCAACCACTGTTTCACTTGAGCCCTTCTTAACCTATGAAGGTCAGTTGGCCATATGCCTGGCACAGTCATAACTCTTAACACTGACCTAATCGGTTGGGACAGCTACAGATCCAGAATTCGTGTTACAACGACAGCATGAATGCAGTGCTACAGCCAGCAGAGCCGGGAGGAGAAGCCAAGCAGGCTCTCTGTCCTCCCGTCCTGCGGCATCGTTGTTGTTATTAAGCAATAGGTCAGATGAGGAGTTTCTTCCCCCCACGTTCCTAGCCCTCCCCCACATTTGAGGACTTGCATGGCAGCGTTTCTCACTTGGATTTGGAGAGGATTCCTTAAAGCCGTTTAAATTAGTCACGGTGCCTGCTGCGTGGTGCAAGGTGCTGCTCCTTCCCCTCTTGCCCTGCACTGATTTTTCTTCACCGTCACGGCTCTGTCCCTCTGCCAGCCCCACAGAAGAGTGACCCTGGCTTTCTCATTTGTCTGTAAGCCCTGCTAGTCTCACTAAAGCCCTGTTTGACACTGCTGGTAGAGGCTCCAGAGCTGGTTTTGCTCTGTACAAATTTGTGAAGGTGACCTTGACCATTTCAGTCGGGTCGGGTATTAAAAGGATTCCACTCTCTGTCCTTGCAGCTGGAGGACAGTGTAGATGATGGCAGATGAGAGAATGGGCTTAGTTTTTTGGGGTCGTTTGGGGTTTTTTTTTGTTTTACAAATGAAAGGTTGGGGTGTCCCTTAACAATCTTTTAGGATGGGTAATAGTATATTGCACTTAATTCGTGGATTAAGGTAGTTCCAAGCTAATGGCATGGATTGTTTGGGATGCGTAGCACCACCTGTGAAGCAGTAACTGTTTTACGAATGGGGGAGAGGTAGAGAAACTAAGGTCATCCAGTGATTTGGGAATGCATAGTCTTAAACCCTGACTCTTTCAATTTCTAAACAAATTACAGTCCCTCTTTTTAATGAGCAAGTGAAATATATGGTTAAAACATACCAGGTTTTGTGCCTGTTTTTAAAGTTTCATTTGGTGGAACTGATATTTGGTTTACCAAAAATCTGAAATGCACTTTTCCCATCCTATCCCACCCTCCACCCTCCTTCCTTTGGGAACTGCAATGCATAGCACCTTAGCACAGGACAAGCCGTCTGGCTGGAGGCCGACTGCTTTGGATGATTTGTCCTGACTTGAATTAAACAAATCTGAGTGAGAACTTGTAAACCTTGATCTGAATACAGGTTACAAGCAATTGCTCAGAGTTAAATGAAGTGATCTGAGACAAAAGGGTAGCTGCAAGGGGGCATTAGACCCACGTACTATCAAGATGTTCATCTTCTTAGCAGATGTCCCACCGTCTCCCATGCCTGAGGAAGAGAAAGCTCCATCTCCACCTCCTGTACCTGCTCTGAAAACTGAACTGGAGCCTGCATCCACGGAGGTAAGAGCATGTTAGGGTGATTAACTTCTGTTTTTATCCGACTCGATGGGGATTGCCCAGCCACTTTTCAGATGCTAAGGGAGAGGTCCTGTTTGCCTGTCAAGTCCATCACATCATCCTGCTTGAAAGAATCCACCGTGTTCACTGGTTCATTCATTTTCTAGACTATTATTTAAATTCTAGCTTTTCTGCTGACAGCGCAGTTTTCTATTTTCTTCTCTTTTTTTCCCTCCTAATGGTTCTATGAATTGTGGCTCATATTTGAACGCTCTTCCCTCTGAATCTTGGCCTCAGGAGTCAGGGCAGGGCCAGAAATGAAACCAGAGACTCTTGGTATTCAACCTTGTATCGCAGGGAAGCTGCTGCGTAAGGGTGGTGGGCTGTGATTGGCAAGCAGTTAACCGCTGAGCTGAGAAAACAGGCATAGTTTTACTGAAAGTGCAGCTGTTTGTCACAGCGGGGGTTCTGAAGTCTCGCACACCTTCTTACTTCCTCATTCTTCAGAGGTATGATGGGGAACCCCAGTGCCACCTTCTCACATAACTAAACACATTTCAAAATGTTACACGCCCCAGAAGAGGAATGTGCCCCCTGTGCTGGCAGACAGGAAAGCTTGCTGTCTCCTTTAAGTTGTATTTTGTCTCTCTGAAATTTTTCCTGGTAGGATGGGGAGAATTGTGGCATTAGCAAAAATGAGATTAGGATATCCTGGGAAGGGACAGAATTAGTTATCAAATCCATGCTCAGCTTCATTAGAGAGACTAGATTTCACTCCTGGGGCTGATGCTTTTATGACCTGTGTACATGCATGGGGCCTTGACTCTTGATTTCTCACAATACTGCAATGTCCTTCAGGTTTCAGCTGGAGGGAAGAAGAGGAAACGGAAGCGTGTGCTGAAATCCAAGATGTTTATTGACGAAGAAGAAGGCTGCATGGGTAAGATACCTCAGTGGAACTAACTTTATTGAAGATGTGTTGAAGATTTTTACAGGCCAGCCTCTCCCAGGCTTTGAAAGAGGTTCACAAAATCACTTTGTTATTCCCCTTCAACCTCATGCTCCCAGACTGAGGTAACTGCCCTTTTGGTGAAGGCCTGGGTAGGGAGTCATGGAGCTGGGGCTGAATCCTTACTTTTTTGATTATTCACAGATTTTCTTTCAGTTCTTCTCCCTTCCCTCCTGCCAGCATGAGCACCTCCTTCGTTTGCTCTCCTCTCCAAAGATACAAACTTTTAAAGATGGTGCAGAGAGGTCTGTGTTTGAGGATAAATTCTGGGTGGGAGAAGTGTGGCTTGTTTGTTTGGGTTTTATTTTTTTTTTTTATTTTGGGGATAGGTCCAGAGCTGTGCAGCAGAGCTTGATTATATGTTAATATAAACTTCAAGTATCCCAGATAAACAAGGAATAAGTTGGGGCCTAAATCCTTGAGAGGGTTTCTGTTTCTGATAAGGATGGCTCTGCTTTCAGGAGGGAAGAGAGTCTCTACAGAAGTACTGAGAGCCAGAGGCTTTGAATTCCAGCCTGACTGGACACTGCTTCCTCCTGTGACCTGGAGAAAGCTGCGTACCACCACTGTACTTGTGTCCTCCTCTGTGTCCTGACACTGAAGTAGAGCTGCAGGAGTTCAGAATCTTTTTTTTTTTTTAAAGGTTTTAAAAATTTTAAGAGGGTGGAATGTGTTTTTTTTTTGTAGTGCTGTTGTCAGCTCAATTGTATGGGATGCTTAACATTCTCCAGCCTTGCTGATCTGAGTAGATGTCAAGGGAGCTCAGCCAGTTCTAGGAGAAGATCTGTTGTGGTTGTACAGGTTTGTCATTGTGCATAAGCATAGATAGATACAGGCTTGCTTGGCCCAGATTTGGAGCTGCCTGGACGTGAGTCAGCTTATGTCTGTTTGCACCTGTCTGTGTAGTTGTATCTTATGTTTCCTATTAACTTTGTGTGTCTCCTTTAAAGAAATATAAAGCTAGCACTCAGCAACTGGCTACGCTAGTAACTGAAATCTTAAGTACTGGATTATTGTCAAAAAACTGGACTTGCACAAACTTATTGACTGCTTTGGCTAGTTGCATTATGGGGTGTTTTGCTCTCCCATCCCAGATAGAACCATTAAAACACTTGGAAGGAAAATGGAACAAAAAAGCGTTAGCTGGGGAGTTGAGTTGAACAAGGTCTGTGTCCAGAGCTCTCAGTAATGACTGTTCCGGGTTCAGCTTCCAGCAAAGAGTGCTCTTCTCTTTCTGTTCAGCCTTTTGCAAACGTATCAGGGCTGGGAAGATTGCCTTTCTTTCTCTTCTCCCTAACCCCAAGGGGTTTAATAGTCTCTTGTGAAATCCAGACCTTTGGTTTTACAGTTCATATCCACTACCATTTTATGAAAAGGGAAATGCAAGCCCCTGTTGTGCCTTTGGGAGACAGATCCTCTAGGGAGGAGGGAGGGAGGGAGGGAGGAATGGAGCTGGGATACTGAGGAACTGGGTAGGGAGGAGATGCTGCTTTCTGTACTAAAAACCTACTAGTCTGTTGTACAGAACTTGCTGTCTGGTTATTGTCCAGTTTCTCTCCTCCCCTCCCTTCCCCACCCTTTCCATGCACAGGCCTAATCATTTGAAGTCTAAATAACTTGCAAATCTCCTGGGCTAATGTAAATTGTTGTTATTCTTTGAAATATAGGGGCTTTTTTCCCCCCTCTTCCTGCTGTCTTTTTTTTTTTTTTTTTTTTTTAAACAAGGACTAGGTTTCAAGAGACATTAAATCCTAACATTAGGATTAGGCTGTACTTTATATTTCTCCATGATTTTAAGTGATCATTTTCACAATAGCTGCAATAACAAGGAATTGGTGTCAAAAAGCAAAACTAATTTAGGGATTAGCCCTGAGGGAAATTGAGCAATTAAAGTATCTGTGGAGTTAAGCACAAGGCATGTTACCATACATCAGCTGGGACTCAGTTGAGTGCCTGCTCTTAGCCTATAGTGAAGGGGAATTACTGAGGTTTAAGCTAGTGCATTTATACCTTGTACTTTCTGAAGTTTGAAGGGACACATGTGGACTTGTATATTGGAATATATATGTGTACATTGTAGGTAAATTCATCTTACAGCACTGGTTTAAGTTAGAGCTCATGTAATTTGAGTTATGGTGATTTAGCAAGTCTGGCTGTGAGCTGAGCACCACTAAGTATCTATCTGTGTGCCCATAGCTGCCGCAAATACAGAATTTTTAAGTTCAGCCGAGATCTCAGTAAAAGAAAGTTGATCTAAACTGTGTTATTTTGCAATTGGAGGGGATTAAGTGCACGCTTTTGGAGTTACCAACGGTTACTGACAGGGGTGACAACATGATAACTTTTTAAAGCTCAGTAAGTGGCCAGTGGTCTGTTAAAGCTGCTCACTGAAAAGCCCATTGCCTCTGAAAGGAGGTTAGCTTGGGTTTACAGTCCCTGTTTGAGCATCCGCTAGCACTGCAGAGCAGGATTTCATACCATTCCTCTTCCCAGTCTCTGGTTACGTAGAAAACCTTATTTAATTTGATGCATTAATACAAGTAAAAGCCAATTTCCCAGAAGAAGGGAAGTTAGGACATCTGTTTAAAAGAATACAGTTGCTAAAGAAAAATGGCTTACTAGAAGAATACCAGAGCACTGCTGGGAAAGCTGATATAACAACATTTACTAGTATCTAATGATGGCTTACATCAGTGGAGCTGACTCCAGTTTAATTTCCGTGAGCGTTGTTTTATATCCCTTAGCTTTCCATCACCGGACGCTGACAGCAGTGAGCTGGCAATACCATTCAGTCATAGCCCTTGATTTCAGTCACAGGTTTGGTTTTATTTTTTTTTAAGGGATTTCTTTATATTTGCCCTGCTTGCCCACCTGTATAGAAGGAAGCTGCCCCCAAGGTTTTGTGCTCTTTCTCTCATCTCTGAGATGTGCTACGTTTGGTTTACTCCTCCCCAGCTGTCTGATGTGTGCAGTGCTGGTGAGGGAAGGCTGGGACTGTCTCTGGGTTGTCTTGTCTGGATTTCAAGACAATCTGATTGCTTTGGCCCCTGTGGAAATCAGACCAAGTCAGAATGGTGGTTTTTAACCATAAAATAGACGTTCCATCATCTAATGCTAAACTACGGACTCTGATCTCATTCAGATTTATCACTTTCTGATAGCTGCTTGTCAGCCTCTGCAAGATGAATTGATGGTCTTCAGCGCAGTTGGGCCTTGTTTCTAGAAGAGGGCAATGCTTGGATAGGTTTGGAGAGAGAACTCTCCTCTCAAGAGCCCTTTTGAGTGGGGACCCTTGGGCTGCTGCTGTTTAAGGTGTGCATATGGCCTGCAAATGAATGTGTGTGGTGACACCAAGCCATTTTGAAAGACCTGGATGACATTAAAGGTCCCGAGTCGTTAACCTGCCATCTTACACTTAAGAAAGAGGGGAGGCAGTTTGACTAGGTGTACAGAAAGCCAGTCCAGTCGTCTGGATCTACTGCATAACCTTGAGCGATGGACTGAATTCCTGTGTCTGGCACATACTCCTTGAACCCAAAAGGCTTATTTCCAGAAACGCAGTGGGAAGGCTGCAGTGGGGAGGTCTCTGCTCTTTGGTACACGGGCTTAACCATCATCATCTGTTCTTCTCTCTTAACCAGTGACTGAGAAGGTTTACGAGAGTGAATCCTGTACGGATAGCGAGGATGACTTTGCCAAGTCCAAGCCACCAGCTGCACACAAACAGCCTGTGCTGCCCATGAGGAAGGAACCAAAGGAAGAAAGGAAGAACCTGAAGAAAGGTGCAGCCACTGCCAACAGAGCCAACAAACAGGTCTCCATCATGGGTTTTTTTCAGAAGAAATGAACTGGGTCTTTCTCCCGGTCCTCTTGGCAGCTTGGGAGTGTTTCTCTTTTTGTGTGGCTTCCTGAAAGCTGCTGCATTGGAGGAGAACAACATGCAATCTTCAGTTACGTAAGATATCTTGCTTACTGTGTAAGTAAGCCCTCTGGACTAGATTTTGTATCGGAGAAGAGTTTTATTTGTTACTGCAATAATTTCAATCATCTTTACTAAGCAGTATGGGAATTGCCAGCTAGAAGCAAAATCTAGAGGAACTCTTGAAAGACTGTTAATCTATTCACATGAAATTTTATTTTTTTAATATGGTCTTTCACCTGTGCAGTGCTGAAGCCTGCTCCACAAGTGGTAGATGGACTAAATTAGGAGTTGAGTTGTGGCATTTTTTTCCCCTCTTTTTACACCCCCAGCTCTCCAGATTGATCTAAATGTTCACGTTGGTTAGAAGCTGTAATGTAGCAGGTCTTCAGGCATACACACAAATATTGAACATCTGCTTCAGCTTTAACTGAATGAAATGAACTTAATTTTCCCCCTAAGACTGGTAAATAGTTTTTGCTCTGCCTTTCATAATCTTTTTTTGGACAAAGCAGGGCATATAAAATTCTCTTACTCTTTTCTTCCTTGAACATATCCTCTGTAAATTGCTCAGATGCCTAATTATAGACCAGGACACTGTTGGTGCTCTGTCTTTGCAAAAACATCTTTGAGGCTTCCCACACAATTGGCTCCAGTGTAATTGGGGGAAGGCTTCACTGTTATTGGGAAAGCAACTCTATCTTTAACCTTGAAAGTTAATGAGTCAAAGGGAAGGGTGATTAGAGGACAGTTCTGATAACACCAGTGAGGTACCTGCTCTCGTTGTCTGTGAAGAATTGCACGCAGCTTTGTGGTTTTGTAGGTTTTGGGTTGCCTGAAGTTTTTTTACAGGCATAAACCAGACAACAGAAGAGTTGTTTTCTAGGACATCTCGTCATCTGCCTGCTGAAGGAAGTGTGTCACAGCGAATGGTCCTGAGGAACCAGTTATTGGAGATGAATAAAGCACTCCAGTCCCGTTAATCAGAAATGAGTCGTCATTTTGGATGCCTTCTGGTTTTCTGGTGCTAAATTTGATAGATATATGTAAAAGGGCAGATTTTCCAGAGGATGGGTGCTAAGCATTTCTGAAGCTTGGCCTGGTGAGGGCTCCCAAATGGGCAACTGGTGTCATCAGTGGTTGTTTGAGTGGTGTTAGGCCGACGTACGTACGGATATGTATGTACATAGTGGTTTATAAAGTGTTTGTGGTTGGCAGAAAGATAGACGAAGTCTGAAGAGTGTGACCAAGGAAGAAATGTCTTCAGGCACCCAGCTGAAAGTATTCTGACCTGTGGCCAGTAAAAGGGCCAACAGAGTGTATTTACACACTCGTTCTGACCAGGAGATCGGGTTGGTGACTCGACTGTCACCCTAGGCAGCTTGCACCCTGAGCAGATGTGAGAGGATCTACTTAAAACCAGCGATCTCTCTGGATTTGTGCACGTGCTTGTGTCCTGGCTGGGCAGGTTCAGCTGCTCACTGCGTGGATCGCTGCTGTCGGGGCTGTTCAAGGGTAACCTTATAGCTCAGCGCTCTCCCCATGTAGCTCCTCAGAAGTGTTAAGAACTTAAACTCTGGACTTTCTGAATTGGAGACTTATAATGGGAAGATGGGTGAGGGAAGGCAGATTTGGTACGGTCCTTGCAGACATCCAAACACAGAGCCTGCTGCACAAGGTGAAAAACATTTCATGCTCCCGTGGTATGTTGGAGTGCCGTGGGCAGCAGAGGTCCATGGAGAAAGAATGAACAACCTTGTTCTGACTTTTATGAAGAAAATTTAACTGTTAAAAAAAAAAAATACTGCTGTAGTGTTTCTGTTTTTTTCTTGGTAGAATTGGGGGTGTATTTTGAAAAGTGATGATAAGTAACAAAACCCATTAAATACAGATTTTTCTTTTGTCCTTGCTGTTCATTGAATGATGTGCTATATCCTGATTTCCAATGGTTGCTGTGACATTTGACTGCATGGAATAATAGCACTGGTGAAGTGGGTAAAGAGTTCTTCCATCAAAACCAGGGCTGGAAGCATTAAACTGAGCATTTTAGGGCATCTGAAATGTGGGTGAGAACATCTCAAACTATCAGGATCTGTGTTGAACTGACCCCTTGAGTCTTATTTCTATGGCAAATGTTGACAGGACGTAGTGTCCTAGTGCTCTTGCACCTCACCTCTACCATGGTCTAGCTGGAGCCTGCTGCTCCACCCCGACTCCCTCTATAACCAGATCAACGTCATATGCGACTTCCTCAGGAAAATGACTTAATGTCTGAAGAAGCAGGACATAGGCGAACTTCAGACTTCCAAAAATCATGATCTAATACTCCCCACTCCTGCATTTCATGGGCTGCCAGCCCCAGGGGGGCCTCAGGTCCCTGGATGCCCCCTTGGCGAGGCCAAAGCGTCCCCAAGCGCTGTGTGGGAGCGAGGAATGGGGCTGGGGACCCCCAGCTCCTGGTTAAAAGGAGAAGGTTCCCTCTTGCTGTCACAGGCAGATGGCACCCGTTTGGCACCCGGTGGCACCGTGCAGCTCAGAGCCAGGCAGCAGCTCTCGGAGCGAGGAGCGTGTCTCCTGCCTCGCAGGTCGGCTCAAGACTTGGTATTGGTGGTGCTCAGGGTCCGAAACCTCGTCCTGGAGGTACAGAAATCGATACAGAAATCGTTTAGGGATTTCCCCTCGTCTTCCCCCTGCATCTCCCTTCCACCCTCAGAAGAGCAATGCCTCAAAGAGGCAGTGGGAGAGGATGCTTGTTCATTTAATATTCTCTGCTAAATAACGCATTTTATAGTGTTTTTTTGGTCAGGCTCCCTGAAAGCCTTTTTTTCAGATGGAGAGAGCTTCATGCTTGTTTTCCAGGTGGGATGAGAAGCTGAAGAAGTTGCACCATCAGATACTCTGGGGTAAAGCTATTGATGCACCGAGCTCCTGTCGGACAAGGTGCTTCTGAACCAGCCTGTGCCCTGGTAAGGGGTTAGAAACGCTGCTCCTAGGGATGAAAAATCCCCATCCCTTGTTCGGGAGACAGCTGAGCTGATTTACAACCTTCCTTCCCACGGGGCAGAGCCTGCTCGGAAAAAAAAACAAAACCCTCCGCATTTCCCGCTCTGGGGCTGCCTGGCCTTTATCTAGTTAAAAAAAAAAACAAACCAGAGGATGGATCCCAGGAAGCGCTGCTGGGTGCTAACCTAGGATAACAAAATGGCAAGCAGCACGGCCGAGCCAGGCAGGAGGGTGTCCTGGCGGCGTGCGGGGAATTGTTTTGCTCTCCCAACAGGCGATGCCAGCTCGGCCACAGATACCGGAGAGGAGAGCGTGGAGCAGCAGGGCCTTATAAGGAAGCAAAAACCGGCTCGGCGGAGGGGAGAACGGGCGCTTGCCAGGGCCGTACGTCAGCGCCTCGCTTCTCCCCGGCTCTGGGGTACGTGCTGGAGCACCCCGGGGTGCATACGAGGGCTGGATTTGGGGCACCCCCTCCCTTTCACCTTAGGGTCCGCTTCGGTGGCAGCGGGTCACGGCGTCTGCGGCCCTCGACGCCGAGATCCCCGCGGAAGCTCGACGGTGGCTCTCGCCCCATGTGTCTCTCCCAAGCGCTGTCGCACGTGGTGGCCACTTCAGCTGGGGAAGGATTTAAAAAGCATTAAAATCAGTGGTTAAAACCGGCCCCCCGCGGTGCAGTGCTGCTGGTTTTATCTCGCTTTGGGTTTTTTTCCCAGAGAGCTGAAGGGAAAAGGGTTTGTGCACGTGGCACTGGGTAGACAGGTTCCCATGTCTTTTCTGTTCTGCTCCCCTTCTGAAATCGGTCTTTCCCTGCTGGGGGAAGGGTTTCACCCATCCTCCCGTCGGAGCAAAGCGGCTCGTAGCCATAGCCAGCGGCATGGGCTGTTGCACCAGCATCCCCAGCCTGAGGAAACTGCTGCTGTATCAGCCAATGACGGCTCCTTCGAGCCTTGGAAAAAGGCGCTGGAGACACAGGGAGCTGGGAGAGCACTCCTGGGCAACTATCATTTCCAGCCCCTTAGGGCTCATGATGCTTTAAAGACCTAAAATATCCTTCCTGCCACCAAAAGCTGCCAATTCACAACCCGACAACTGTGCAAGGGTAAAGGCAGGCGGCTGAGATAAATTCAGGGTTACGACTTGCTTCTACAGACACTATTTCAGATATTTTGATGGCTTCTTTTGAGAAGATGGAGATGGTTCTGCTGATCCTATGTGGCTGATGGTCCGGGACTGTGTTGAAGGATGGGGTTAAATGCAGGGCAGTGGGGCTGAAGTCCAAATGAGTTTTGGAACCTCCCCACAGGAGACTCTTAATCCTTGTCTCAGCTCCAGGTGTCACACCAGGGCAGGGCAGAGTGGTCAGTGCTGTCCCTGGACCAAGATGGGCCACGCTGACCTCTGACAAGGTCCCGTCCATCACCCGTCCCCAGTCTTTGACTATTTTAAGGAAGGTTATGGGCGATTCTGCCCATGTTTGTGTCCCCTGGCAGCAAGACATCAGAGATGGTGAGTTTTAGCAGAACTTCTTCCAGGGTTGCTGCTGCCGTTATTTGATGTTTTCAGCCCATGTCCTACCAGGACCAGTACACAAATCCTGTGTCTTAATTCATGATTTGATTTTTTTTTTTTTAAGAGGTTCCCTATCTTAAACTGCGTCTTCTGCAGGACTCAGAGGAGGGGATCCAGTGCCTGGAAACTGCCTGGAGCATCCCAAAAGCTCCCAGTTTGGAAACCAGGGATGACTCACCTGTGAGAACCCTGAGCCTCTGCTCTAATTTTGGAGCTAGATCTCACATCAAAGCTCACCCTGCTTTGGGGCTGGAGACCTTGAGGGGTCCCATCCAGCATCCGTGAGTCTGGAAATTAAACTAGCAGCTGTGCAAAATCACAGCAATGATATTTAAGCCCTGATGTGGTGTCCTATGAGGTTTGGCTCTTCCCTGCGGGGTGTCTGCTGATGTTGCCGCTCTGTTGGGCTGCGGTGTGGCCTGTTAGATGTCTGCAACAGAAAAACACAGCAAATGGTGCCCAGGTGGGGCCGAGGGATGAGTACAAGGGCACAGCCACTAACAGAGCCAGCCCAAAGAGCATCACCAGGACCTTCGAGCTGGTAGAGAGGATAGGGGAGCAAAGCTGCAACATGCAAGGAGGAAAAGCATCTGGGGAGTTTTGGAGATGGTTTTTCCGCATCCTTCTCCCACGGTGCGTACCACAGCCCGCTCCTGTGGTCGGTACCAAGTGCAACAGCCAAGCATCCCGTCCCACTCACTGGGTCATGAGGGCACCAGGACCATGATGCTGGGGGAGAGAAGCCATTCTGCCTGGGTGCTGAACATCCCTCCGGGGTGCTAAGCAACCCCCAACCTCAGTGCTGAGCATCCCCCCTGGGGGCTGAGCATCCTCCATGGGGGCTGAGCACTCCCTTGGGTGCAGAACATCTCCCTGGGTGCTGAGCACCCTTCCTCAGGGCTCAGCATCACCCAGCCTTGATGCGGAGCATCCCACCTTGGTGCTAAGCATCTGAGATACTGAGCATCCCACCTTGGGGCAGAGCATCCTCCCTTGGTGCTGAGCATCCCCCCTTGGGGCAGAGCATCCCTGCTGGCGCTGAGCCCTGCAGCCCTTTTATGCGACCCCGCATCTCCTTGCAGCCACCTCCGTGGCTCGTGATGGCCCATGATATTCCCGTCCCCACGAGCATCCTCGGAGCCGTGGCTCCCGCACCGCCCAGCACGTCCCAGTGCTTGTTTACTCCTCACGTCCCGCCGCGTCGCTTCACCCCAGTGCTTCCTGGGCTGGTGTCTGAAAATAGATATTTTTAACCTTTTAAAAATAGAAAGTCTCGCAGAACAGCAGCTCCTGTTTTTCCATTCCCTTCTCATTTCATCTTACGGCGAAGGAACCCGAGCCGGGCTGCGCCAGGGGTGGTGGGAGCCCGGCCCCGTAAACAGGCTCCTGCAAAATGGGCGCTGGGGAAAACACACGTGCGTCTTGAGAACGAAAAGAAAGGAAAAAAGAGAAGAAAAAAAATCAATAGAAAGGCCGTCCACCTTTCGCACGGAGCCTTATTTGGTATTTTCATGAAAAGTTATATCTTCACACTGTAAAAAGTGCCACTTATTACTCATGCTTTACTAGGTAAGTGTATTTTCCTTGGCATCAAGTGCATTGGGGTTTTTTTTTTTTTTGCTTCACTACTCCCGTACAAACTATTTCGAAGGTCTCATTAGTTTCTCCATCAGAACTGGCGCATTTTGCCGCTGTCTGGAGGACCGGTCTATTAAACCCGAGACAGAACCGCTGTTTGTTCGGTAAATATTAGGCTTGACTTCGCGGGACCGTAAAATTACAGCGCGGGTGTCCCGTGACGGCGCGCACAGGGCAGCCTTTCAGCCCTGGTAACCGGCCGCTCCAGTGCCGACCACTGCGTGGACGTGGATGTCACCCCATCCATGGATGTATGGATGTCACCCTGTCCCCATGGCACTGCTTGTGCATGGGCATCACCCAGCCCATGGTCACTACGTACGTGTGGGTGTCCCCCCCATCCCCACGGTGTTATGCGCATAAATGTCACCGTATCCTCATGGGCACTGTGGACACGTGGATGTCACCCCGTCCCCATGGCACTGCTTCTGCATGGACATCAGCCATCCCACAGTCCATCCCATGTATGGGTGTCACCGTCACTATGCAGACACAGTTGTCACCTTGTCCCCTGGGTCACAACATACACATGGACATCGCCCTGTCCCCACGTCGCTAGTGCATGGACATCACCCCATCCCACGGTCACTCGTCATTCCCGTCCCCACTGTCACTATGTACGCGTAGATGTCACCCTGTCCACGTGGTCACTGCATAGAGGTGGACATCGCCCTGTCCCCATGTCACTACTTATGCAAGGACAGCACGCTGTCCCTGTGACCACTATGGACACAATGGACATCGCCCCATCCCACAGTCACCACGTACGCACGGGTGTCCCTGTCACCATGCACACAATGATGTCAACCTGTCCCCGTGATCGCTGTGCACACACATGCACGTCTACTTCTCCCAGGGTCCCTGCACACACACGGACATGACCTTGTCCCCATGGTCACTCCATACACGTGCACATCACCTTCTCCCAGGGTCCCTGCACGCACACGGACATGACCTTGTCTGATGGTCACTCCATACATGTGCACATCACCTTCTCCCAGGGTCCCTGCGCACACACACGGACATCACCTTGTCCCGCAGTGTCTGCATACGCATAGGTGTCACCTTGCCCCCACGGTCACTACATACACACAGATGTCACCTTGTCCCAGGGTCCCTGCACACACACGGACATCACCTTGTCCGAGGGTCCCTGCGTACACACGGATGTCACCTTGTCCCCGTGGTCGCTACATACACACAGATATCACCTTGACCCAGGGTCCCTGCACTCACATGGACATCACCCTGTCCCCAACGTCCCTACATACACGCAGACGTCACCTTGTCCCCATGGTCGCTACATGCACACAGATCTCACTTTGTCCCAAGGTCCCCCCCGCACACACGGACATCACCCTCCACCGCCACCCCCCCCAGAACCACACACCCCTCCCGTCCCACCGTGGGGACAACGAGGAGCAGAAAATCCTCCCCGCCAGCCCCGTGCCCGTCCTGCCGGCCACCACCGCCTGCCTCCGCCGCCCCGCGGCCGCCTGGCCCCGGGCCCGGGGCTCGGCGCGAGCCGCGGTTCCCAGCCGCTCTAAAAGCCAGCTTTGTGTTTTACAGCCAGGCCCTCGCTTGGCATACGATTTTAATTAGAGTCTGGTTACACGGCTCGGCAGATGTGGAATGTATTTCTTAGCCCAGGTGGAATAAATCTATTGCCATAAAAACCAACCCCCCTGTTATTAAATTCTCCCTTCTAAATAGCCCAGTATTGAGATGCACGGCCCCCCCGGCCCCCCGCCCACACCCCCTCAATGCAAACCCTTCTCTAAGTGCTTAATGAGCTTTAATTTTATTATATTCCCCGGCTGTATGAAACAGGCTTCTGGTCCTGGTGCAGGTTCCCGGCTACCGGCCCTGCTGTGAGAGGGGGTGCAGGCTGCAGGGGAGGACCCCGGCACGGGGGACCGGTCAGCCCCACGGCCAGGAGGTGGTTTTGAGGGGCTGGCAAGAGGGTGTCACCCTGCCCTGTGCCCAGAAAAAGATGCTTGAGGCTGGGGACGGCAGAGCTCAGCGCCAGCTGCTGATGGACCATCGTGTCATCCTCAGTGACAGGGATGCTTGTGGGGACCGGTCCCCCAGTTCAGAGACCCATGGCTGCTGGGAGGGGGCACAGGGACCGGCTGTAAGGTCCCAGCCACCCCAGGGACATCCCTGCTCTTCCCAGGTCCCCTGCGGTGCACGGAACGGCCACGAATGTGTCCCCGGGGCTGAGCCCCCATCCCCACACCAAGGCCTGTCCGTGGCCCTTGGAACACCCCAGTGTGGACAGCGATGCGGGCAGAGCCACTCGGGAAGACCTGGCCCCCCCCAAATCCGGGATCTCAGCCCTACACCCGCTCTAATCCCCCTGAATCCCAGCCTCAGTCCCCAGTGGCCGCTCCACTGTCCCCAAGCCACCCCCAAGGAAGGGGACACAGCCCCCGGACGGGGTGCCCAGTACAGCCCCCGGACTGGGTGCCCAGTGCGGCCGTTGCTGGTGCAGCTCCCTCCTTGTCCTTCGCCACGGGCATGGCGTCACTGAGGGTCAGGCTCGGCGCTGCACGGTGCCTGCCCCTGTGCCAAGGAGCGAGATGCCAGGAATTAACTCGCAGGGATGTTATCAGAACTCCGGCAGCGAAACAACCGCCCCACGCTCCCAGCCTCACCCTCCCCAGGAATTGGGCTGAAACGGGATGCTACACCCGCCGAGGGATGCTGGGGTGCAATGGAGCTGGGACACAGCATCCCGGCCCTGGGGAATTAAATCTTCTTCACCTGCCCTCCGTGTTGCGGGTGCCAGGGGCTGTTTGCAGGTTTGGGGGAGTTTTTTCCATGGGTTTGGGGGCAGCACACAGCCCCCAGTGACACTCGCTGACACCCCCTGGCATGGCACACCATCACATAACCACCACGGCACTTGCTCACCTGCTAAATTTGGGGTCACCCAGCCTGCTAAATTTGGGGTCTTGGAGACTTTTGACCTGTTTATCCAAGAGCAGACCTGACCCTCCTCCTCCTCCACCTACTCATCATCATCATCCTTCTCCTTCTCCATCGCTGCTCCTGCTCCAGGTCCTGCTCACCCACCACCACAATGTCCTCTGCTAGGGCGGCCATCCTCACTGTACAGTTTAAATATTAAAGTTCAAATAATAAGATTATTCTTATAATGATGGATTTCTGGCATTCCTCTCATCCCACATGGCCACACGCAAGCCCAAGGGACCACATCTCTCCAGCCCTTTACTCGCACTCACCATGTTCCTTGGTGCTCAGCACAAAGCTGTGCTTCTGAAAGGACTTTAGGAGTAAATTTGGGTGGGATGGGAGCTGGCAGACGTGCTTCAAAGGAGCCCAACAACATCACCCTCAGCCATCCTCACCCACTCCCATCCTTATATCCCAGGGATACCTGCTGTAGGGGTGTCCCTGTCACCCCATATTGCCCCAGTTTTAGCCACGAGGATGCTAGTGGAGATGTTGTCAGAAGCTTTTCTAAAATCCCAGTGTATCCCATCCCTGGCTTACCACCCGTGCATGCAGCTGGAGGTTGGGTTGGTCCTGATCCATGGCTGTCCCCATCTTCTTCTCATCCTTCACCTGGAGGTGACGTTCTCCACCTGGGATAAAGCAATGGTGGCAGGAGTGGGATCTTCGGTGCTTCAGCCCCCAAATGGAAACCCTCTGCCCTGCCCAGGGATGGAGCAGAAAAGGGATGGTGATGTGTGTGTTTGGGGGCACACAAATCCTTGCCACCACCAAAGGAGGGGATGTACCCACTCCCGCTGGCTCTGCAGTGCTGCCCACCACGGTCCAGGGGTGGCCCACCTGAGTCCGTCCCATGCCAGCATTGCCAGTTGGGTGGATAAAGTTGCTCTAACCCTGGAAAAAAGGCTTTGCCATACCAGGAATAGCCAGATCCTGGGTCAGAGCTGAGTGCCGGAGAGAAAAATCCGTTTCCTGTAGGGTGAGGAGCAGCGTTTTGGTCTCCTGGGCTGGTCGGACATCCCCCTCAGTGATGCCCCACTGGGCTGGAGAAAGCCTCTAAATGCTTCCTGAGATGGAAACTCAGAAATATTGTAAAAAAAAAAAGCAGCATTTCTAACCAAATCCCCAAGTGCTAGGGGTCTCATTTGCTCGTGCACACGTCAGGAGCAATCAGGGGCCAAAGGCATTCCTGCAGGTCTGCAGCAGTGAATTCAGACCTTCTGCAAGACTTTGCGGTGGCCGAAATTATGGGTGGGTTCAAATAGAGACCGGGTGAGTACATGGAGCTGCTGGTGGCTATTGAGCACTGTGGGTTTCGATGTGACATCCACCTCCAAGCCCCAACCCATGTCCCGCCAGGAACCAGGGGGGCACCCCAAGGAAGGGGCATCTCCCACCCACCTTGTCTCTTGTGGTTTTTCCTTCATGTGGGGAAACAAGACTGGTGGGGGGGTTTGTCTGCACGCCCCTCTCCAGAGGGCTAAGCAGTGCCATGGCTGGTGCTTGGCAACTTCAAAACTCACTGCAGGGAAAAAAAAAAAAAAACGACCAAGAAGCAGCACCTTCTCCCCAACCTCCCCAGCAGGGACCATGGACTGGAAAGCGGAGCAGACTCTGCCCTGCCGGCATCAAAGCAAGGGCTGGAGCCCATGTCAAAGCCTGGAGAGCTTCGTGAACCATCACAACACTCTGTTGGGCCTCTAAAAAAAGCTCTAGGATGTCTAAAAAAAACAGAGGAGAGAGGGAAGAAGAGGAGGACATGGGAGAGGAGCACGCACAGAGTCACAGGGCACCCCGGCTCTGCTGAGTCCCTCCCATGGGAACACCGGGATGTCATTTCCCAAAAATCTTCCACTGACGTACCCCACTGCACCATCCCAAACCAAGATGTTGGAAAAACACAATCCCAGGGTTTTTTTTGGTTGCAAGAGATGCCTCCTCCCTCCCCTTACCTTGGTGTAAAGGGAATAAAACCACAGGCTCTGTGAAAAGCGGAGCCTGAGCCCTCCCCACCAATTCCCGGCTGGGAGACTTGGCGCTGGGCTCACCCATAATTTTTCCCCCAGCTGGCCTCTCTTCTGGCCTGCTGGCTGGTATTTTGCAATTGCTTTTGTGCCAAGGAGCTGCAGATGACGTTATCCCTCTTCCCCAGACCAGGTGTAGGGAGCATGGCAGCTCCCCGCGGGTGCAAAACTTCCCAGGGGACAAGGGACCATCCCCACCTGGAACGGGGACCCTGGGGCTGGTAAGAGCATCACCCAAGGCTTGCTTTGGAGCCCCACACAAAGATCGGGCTACTCTACTGCTGGTCTCACCAAAAAGAAAGAGCAATGGGCTACAACATAGCTATGGCTGCAAGTTGCAGCTCCCACCACTTCTCCATGTGCAGTCCATCATCTGTCTTCTCCTAGGACATGCAACATGACCCCAAGGGGTACCAAGTCCCTTGGAAGCTAGCTGGCAGCCAAGTCAACCCAGACATCCTCATCCCAACCAGCACACATGCTGCCTGGCCAAGGAAGAGAGGTAAAACTCAAGATTTGGGTCATGGGAAAATGATTCCTGCAAGGCAATGACCAGCTAGAAAGGGTTAAATTGCCATTTCAAAGACAAAAACCTCCCTCAAAATCCTTTTGGATGCGCAGGGTTAAACCCTGGCCGTGCCAATGTGAAGGACAAAACTCCCTCTGATTCCAGCACACCCTGATTTTCACCAAGATGCTCAGACCTGCGGGGCAGGTTCAAGGGCAAGAGGCACCCAAATGCCTTTAGGGATCTCGTCATCTTGGGCCAGCAGTTGGTGAGGCTGATCTGGAAATCCAGTGCCAGTCATACAATCTCTTGCTTGTTAGCAGATCAACACTGTCTGGAGAGTTTGTTCCGGTAATTTTGGGTATCTATCACAGGCTGGTGGTCGTTTAGATGAAGGGCCAAATTATATTCACCTCTAACTGACCTTTTTTGTTGGTTTTGGTCATTCACATTCAGCTTCAAATGCCGGTAATCCATCTTGGGAAGTCAGCAAAGGACTTTGCAGTTTTCCCCTAGAAACCTCTTGGCCCAGGTAACAATTGCTAATAGCCACATCATGTATTGATGCAGCTATCATCACATATTGAAAGCCTTGCCTGTGGTGTAACTGGGTCTTCCTGACTTACAAGGAAGGTCATCGAGGGAAGGACAATGTGCAGCTCTCCTCTGTGTCACATCTGGGCTGCTACGTCAGTAGGCTCCAGATTCTCTCGCTCCACTGAGGAGGAGAAGGAGCCTGCACCGCTGCCTGCGTAACTTCTCAGGACGTGCTAAAAGCAGCCTGGAAGGGGATCAATGTTTCCGTCCATTATTTAGTGCCAATACTCCTGCCACAGAATGGGAGCCGTCAGCCTGATGGGGTTTGGAGGAACCTCAGCAGGTCCCTCTGCAGCCCCCTGCCAAACCCCGCTTGCAAACTGCTGTCTCGGGCAGCCCACCCATTTGCCCACTGCAAACTGCAGCCTGGAGCACTCGGCAGCAAGCAAAAAACAGCCAGAGAGACAGGCAGGGAAAAAAAAATATTTTAAAAAAACCTAAATTTGGCCACTGACATGGTGGCTGGTGGTGGTGATGGACACTAGTGGGGGACACTTGCCTACATTTCCCATCTAGATAGGTTTCTTGGAGACCTGCCTGTCCATCTGTGTCTGGAGCTAAGGGTTTAATATCCTCTGGTTCCCTTTTGTTTGCACAGATGCCTGGAGGTCAAAGGACTGGTTGCTGAGGTTGTCCTGGAGTTTAGCCCTTCCTGCAGCCCCGGCCCATCCCACCGCAGCCATCACTGAGGGCATAGTCACCCTGGGTCTCCAGCACCTGGTGGCTGTGCAGCCCACCATGGGAAAGACGTGGAGACAGGCAAGAAAGAGCTCCCAGCCATGGGATTGGGCTCTTGGGACCTTCCTCCCCTGGGATGAAAGCTGGGCTTGCAGTTGGGGCTGGGACCAGGCGATGGGTTCCCACCTGACAGGAGCCAGTATGCAAGCCCACGGTGACATGTCCAGCTTTCTCCAAGCAGGACCAAGTCCTGGAGGGCGATCAGACTGGATCCTTCCTAAAATGTGGGTCTTCATGCCATGCAAAAATGAAAGATGCATGGCATAGCAGCAACAGGAGCAACTGATGAAAAAGCTCTCCCACCCAGTCCTCAGCAATCATCGCGCTGCTTGGTGGGAACCCCATGCCAAGAGCACAGCCTGCTCCAACCCCTAGCAGTGCTTGGGAGAACCATTGCTGAGCACAAACATCAAGAAACATCTCATTTTCTGTTGTAAACAGGGATCACAGATGCCGTTCGGAGATGGAGGCACCCCTTCCCAGTGCAAGCAGGACTCCTGCTGATATGGATCGCTCACACACACGCATCCTTAGCTTGGCCGCTCTCTTAAAAGGCAATTTTTTCCATCCCACAGGAGGAGAAGAGCTCTCTTGTGCTGTAAAGCAGCTCCAGGATGGTGCAAGAGGGACAGGGGTTTGGGAACGATGTCTTTCATCCTCCTGTGGAGGAGAACAAACTCATCCCAGGGCTGCTGGACGAGGCTGGTGAGATGCAGTGCTACGGGAGAAGGAAGCCGTTGGGAGAGCCATACCATGAATCAGTGTCCAACACAAACTGCAGCATTCACCCTGCTGCTCAGGACCTGGGAAGACCCTTGAAGCGTGGGTCCCCTGCCTCACCAGGTGGCCTGGGACACCAGGAGTGGGGTTGTCCAGCCAAAAAGGATGCCCAAATGTAATGTCCCCTCCCAGGCCAGTCACACTGGCTTTCCCCAGTGACCTGCAGGGAGAAACGATGCTGCAAGGGCAGAGCTCGTGCCACTGGACACCCACATTTCACAGCAGCCCCTCCTATCGCTTTGTCTCTGTCCCCTTTTGAACTCATATCTATGTCTTTGGCCATTGCAAGAAGACATGGTGCCCATTCCAGCCCATGGGTTGAACCTCACCACCCCAGCCCAGCTGGGACCTACACCTTCCCAGAGCAGAGAAGGTTAGTTGTCGCCCTCTGACCACCCCAAATGCACCCCTCTGGGCCTCCAGACCAAAAATCCGTCACACAACCACATTTCAGAGATGTCCAGTCTATCCTAAGGAGATGTTTGGGTGTACATTCAGATCTGAGCATGAGTCGTCCTGCTATCCGGTCATGCAAGCAATTGCCCCGTTGACAAGAAGAGGTTGATGCATCCAGCTGGCAAAGCTCCTGGTGCAAGTTGTGGTGGCCATGATAGTGCACCATGGAGGAAGATACGTCCCACATCGGTGCTCCTGTGGCTATGTCAGGGTGTAGAAGACTGGGTGCCCTCCCTGCAGAAGACATGGTGGTGACCGTGCACAGCCTCCACCAGGCATGGCCAGACACCCAGCTCCCATGGGCATGGCAAGCATGTTGCACAGCCATGATTGCAGCAAAACCAGGGCTATAAATCCATGTGTTGTTCCTACCCAAGACCCCATCCGCACGCAGACCCCCCCCCCAGCCTGGGGGAGATGGGGGACAGTGCATTTCACGTGGCTGGAACAAGGTGGTGGTGATGGGGATGCAAAAGCCCGTGGTGCCACCACTGCTCCTCCCACCATGGAGGAAGGGGTCACTGGGCCCCAGGGATGCATGCCCGGGCATGAGGATGGGGTAAGGTGCTGGCACCCCAAGGGAAGAGCATTTGAGGACTGTAGAAGACAATGTTGAGGGGATGGACCAATGGTGGGTAAAGGGAGGGATGAAGGGGGTCTGGGGAGATACAAGCATGTGAAAAAAGAGGGATAAGGGGATAAATGGGCCAGTTCTGCCTAAGCAGGTGGATGGTCACCACACTTGTCCCCAATCAGCGCAGTTTGTCTCATTTATTAGGCTCCATTTCCTCATTAAGCTCCATGTCTAACTGTTTTCCTGGTCAAGGGACTCTCTCCTGCGTGTGCATTTGTGTTTGGGGGGGGGTCTGGGTGCCAACAACACAGTCAGACCACAGGTGACAGCCGAGTGTTGGAGAAGCTGTCAGGCTGGGACAGATACTGGAGAGACTGCAGGGCTGCAAGTTGGGACTGGTGGGACTGGAAGGTCCAAGCCAGGTACTGGAGAGACCGTGGGACCTGGAGGTTGGCTGCTGGGAAGGCTGTGCAGGGTGTACGTGGGCTACCAGATGTGGCATCTCCTAACTCACACGACATGGGGAGCCTCATTTCTCAGGTGGCTACCCAGGGATGGACTATACGTGACTGTCCTCAATTTCCAGCAGGCTCCGAGCCCCTCTTGGGGCAGCTTTGGACATGGTGAGCAGCCACTCGCCCTTAAAAATCAACAGTGCTCTCCACTGCCTTCCCAACTTGAGGAAGCCCAACTTGGCAAACCCTCAAATCCATCTTCCAGCACGTGCAAGAAACTGCCCAGTCTCCAAAGTGGTCCAAGTCCTTCTGAGCAGCAGCGAGACCTCTGCAAACCCCAGCCTTTCCACGGGGATGGCTCAAGCTTCACCTGCTCAAACTCAACCCCCAAAGCTTGAAGAGGAGCATGTCCAGGGCAGAACTCTTTGTTATTTGGACACGTGGCCAAGCTCTTCTCCCCTGCTCCTTCCAAGGCCACCACCTTCCCATTTGGGGACGCTGAGCCACAGCTCAGAGGGGCACGGCGAGATACAGGGTGATGTTTGCTCTGCAGTCCCTCTCCCTGTGTCTAATGGGTCCATCAGGATTATTTTCATTGTCTGTGCAGCTGGGAGGCAAAAAGGGGGGGGTCCGGGCCAAGCAATCCTTCTTACTTCATTTTCAACTGTTTTCAAAGCCCCTGATCAGACGACCCAGATGGTGCTAAATGACCATGAACAACCTTTAAACAGTGGGTTATTGTTGTGCTCATTGAGTTAGATAATTGTGATGGGCCTGAACTAATTAATTTCTACCCCAAAAAAAAGCACTGAATCATGGTCTTTTGGCAATGCTGGTGAGAAGGACTTGTAAGCAGTTTCCTTCGGATTAATCCAGCCCTCACAAACAGGACTCTCTGCTGGGGGCTGTGTGCTCTCATGGGCAAAAAATAGGAGAGCAAGAAACACCACCCCGGTACGCCAGAGAGGGCAGCCGGAGGTGGCATGGGCAGCTCTCCCGCATCCCACGGAGCAGGAGGACCACGGGATGCTCCACCTGCTCCTTTGTACCATCGGTCTGTCCTACCTCCCCTTTGGAAACCCCACGTTTGGGGATGGCCACGTAACAAGTACAGGGCAGAGAGGCCGAGCATCTCGCTGGAGGAAAGGGCCCCCGGGCTGTGGCCGTGCTGTGCCGGTCACATTTCCTCCACCTCCCATCCCTACTTCGGCTCCAGCCCCGCCAGCTGCGGTCTCCAAGGATTTCCCTGTTTTTCCCATCACCCCTTTCTCGGCACCCGTCTTCCAGGCAGCCGGGGGCTTTTTCCAGCGTCCAGATAGCTCTGACTTGCTGGCAAAGCTTTTCTTTGCAGGGATATTTTTGTTTCCCAGTTTTGGGGGTGCCAAGCTTTGACAAAGCTAGAGGCAGGGAAATGCGATCTCGTTTCCCCAGCAGCTTGGACAACCCGCCAGATTAGGTACATCCTGAGCTGCTCCAGCACCCAAAAAGGTGCAGAAACAGGAGAAAAGAGTGATTACAGACACATTCTATGTGAGAAGAGACAGGAAATATTAGGACTGTTTAGTCTGGAGAGGAGACAGGTCCGCAGTGGCACGAGAACAGCCTGTGAGCCGTGCAGCACGGACGATCCTCTGGTTTCTCCATTTCTCATTGCTGAAAAAGAAAGGGATGTGCAGAAGAGAGCGGATGCGGGGGAAACACTCATCCTGCGTGGTGTGCGGCTCTCTATGGAGAGCTGCAAGCACTGCTTTAAGAGAAATCCCACCCCTTTGGGGAGAAATCCCCCGCTTTGGCTGGGGGAAGGTGATATGAGAACATACATCCCAATTCATTGGGAGATGCTTCATCTACGAGCCAAAAATTCAAACCATCTCCAGAGCTGTGGGCTTCATATGGGACTTTCAGGGCAGCACCAAACCCAACAAAACCTTCTTTTATGTGACTTAGTTTCCCCACGACAGAGCCCTAATGGTGCAGTGACACCCCAAATTGAGCAGTTCACATCACCAGCACCAGCTGTCCCGTCTTCCCGGTGGGGAATGAGGCTCCAGTGAACGTAGCCGAGAGGTACTGGCTTCCCCTTCACTCCTGAGCTGCCTGCGGGGAAGGGGGGCTTCATGCAGATTAAGGTGAAAGTAGATATTTTGCATGACTGAAAATCCAATGCAATGGAAAACAGCAGGAGCCAAGGAAGTGAGTGTAGCTGGCAATTATATAGACATATAGTTTAGAGAAGTGTTTTGACTAACCTGATAATAGAGCATGAAATAGCATGGCTCTGACGTAAAAAAACCCTAAGACCCCAGAGGTAGAGCCAAGATTTCTGATGGTGACTTGCCATCCGTCCCAGAGCACACAGCCACAGGGTAATTCAGGTTGGATGGGACCCCGGGAGGTCCCTGGTCCAATCCCCAGCTCCAAGAAGGGATAGCTTTGAAGTTACATCAGGTTGCTCAGGGTTGCGTCCAGGCAAGGGCTGAGTTTCTCCAAGGATGGGATGCCCCTCCTTCCCTTGGTCCCTGTTCCAGCTTTTGATCAGCCTGAAGGGGAAAGCTTTTTTGGCTTATCTTCCAGCTGGACTGGGTCCAGCCTGTCGCTGCCTGCCCGGTACTGGGGACCCCAATTGGACCCAGTGCCCAAATGCTCTCTGCAGAGACCAAAGGTGTCTCAGCACAGGTTGCACCAGCCATGGGATATCTGTTGCACTTATTGCACACAAACCAGATCACAGCAAGAGAAGAGAGGGACTGCAAGAGAGCTGGCAGGAGATACAGGTCCCATAGAAGAAGCAGCAGAAGATACGGGTCCTGCAGAAGTGACAGGAGAGGTGGGTCCTGCAGAAGCTGGGGCAGCATTCAAATAAATCACGACATCTTCTCCCTGAGTGTTGAGAAGGGACAGTGGTGAGGGGACAACTGCCCCAGCCAGGGATGCTGCATTAAACATCCCTTTGTGTTGCTGTTGCCCCCATGGAGCCAAATCTCTTCCAAGGGGAGAAATGCTGCCGTGGTCCAATTGCATGGGTGCACCTGCAAACACCCCGAGGAGCCCACAGTGCGTTCCACAGAGCAGCTACCCAGCGGTGCTCAGAATTAGTCGCATTTAACCCACATGCAAAATGCTGGCAGAGGCTAGGCAAATGAAGGCAGGGTGGCAAAACCCATCGATGCCACCTCAGCCCTCCTGCAAGACCCCTTCTCCTTGCAGGGCTGGGCACGCTGATGTCCCCCTCCCCTCCTGGCTCAGGCCAGGGCTGGTGTCTGGGTCCATGCCAGGTTCTCTTGGACAGGACATTTGAAGCCCCAAAGCTCTCTGTGTGATACAAGCTGCATTTTGGTGTTTGATCCGAGTATTTTTGCTCTCAAGACATCAGGCAACCTCTATGTGACAGCATCAAGGCATGTGCTGCTCCTCCAGCTCGGTGGTGCCACCAACGGGCGCTGGCTTTCTGCTCACAGGTGTTATCCACATCAGCAAAGGTCGGAGCCTGGCTGAAACTCCTTCTCATGCTACTTCAAGAGAAACATGGGGAAGACAGTCCGGAGCAGATGGACATCAGCCAGGCTATGCAGGGAGGTCTTGGAGAGCTCCACCTTTCCCAAACCTTGCATCATCTCTGCGGCCACAAGCTGAGGCTTCTCCTTGCTCGTGGATGTGCAAACACAGTCAGGATTGCAAGGTTTTGTTCCCAATCCTTGAACAGATCAGAAATGAGTCACAACCAGCACAACTGGACAATGACAGGGCTGCAAACCCTGTTAAGAAGCTGTAAGGAAGGTGGCCCAGCTGTAGAGAAAGACTACAAAGGTGCTGAGCTACCTGGGGTTAAGGGGAGCAAATGCAATCATCAGCGAGGGTTCGTGGAAACTTTTGTCTAGGCATGGCAGGGCCTCAGCTCTGCACACACCGGGAAGGACCGCGTCCCTGCTGGCTCCCCAGCCGTGGTGGGATGGGTGCCCGCGTGGTCAGGGCTGCAGCAGAGGTGATGGTGGGACACGTGGGATGTCCCCGGGGACCATCCCCTGGGAGCAGCCCCCCCTCAAAAAAACCTTCGCAGAAAGCCCAGCCCTGCTCTGCAAACTCAGTGTCGCAAGAGATGAAAAGTCCCACGGTGCTGTGCCAGCTCTGCCCCCAAATCAACCCCGTCTTCACGGCTCGGGGTGGCAACGGGGTGATTCCTGCAGAGGCGAACGGACGCAGGGAGGAGGAGCAGGGCGAGGGAGGCGATGCCACCGACCGCGAAACGTTGGCTTCTGATCCGTGGCTGCTGATCCAATTAAAAGGGTTAATCCCCAGAGATGCCCCCGCGGGGAAAGCAGCCTCTAAGAGGTCCCCCGCAGGGACGTATGGTCATTAGGGCAAGCTCCTGGGACGGACGGGTCTGGCGTATCGCTGACACGATTGCAGGAGATTACCCACTGCTTGCAGCCCCGTCCAGCCCCACAGCAAGTCCCTCTGTCCCTCCTCGGCCACACGTCCCCAGGCAGTGTGATGTGCGGAGGTTGGTCGCCGGCCCACGTGGCCCCTGTGCATGTCCCCAGCGCTCCTCTGGGATTTTTTTTTTTACATTCCTGGGAGAAATGAAGGTCTCTGACACTGGCCAGCATTCAGGGTAAACCAAGCTAAAGCTGATGTCTTCTTCCTCCCATGCCACTGCAGGGAAGGAAAAGCCAGAGGGCCCAAAATGTTATGGCTGGAGAAGGATGGATGGGGAAGGATGGATGAATAGGGAAGGATGGATGAATGGACGGATGGATAAATGAATGGATGGATGCATGGATGGATGGATGGTGAAGGGTGAGGAACCCACCTAAGAAATCCATGGTTGCAGCTCTGCCATCTGAAGGGAGAGCGGAGCCCACCCCTCATGTCCCTGTTGGCTCAGGGATCGCTTCAGAAGGGTAAGAGCCCTTCCAGCCTCACCGCAGAGAGCAGCGGGGAGGCTTTTGTGTCTCCTTGGGTGGAGACGAGCTGTTCTGTGCCATCTGTGGCTGTGTCCCTTGGACAGCAGACACGGGCGCTGCTCCAGGACTAGTGCAAGGCAAGATGCCTCCGGGCTTATTCCTCCAACCAAACCAGCAAAAATCCATGTTGTCCTGGTTTTCTCTGCCAGGAGCCAGCAGCCGAGATACAGCGCTTGGCTCCTGCCTAACTGGAGCTCGCCCCTTTGGTCTGTGTTGCTGCAGCGAGCGAGGGGGGAACAGCAGCCAAGGTGAAAATGTTTTACTGTTCAATATAAAATTTATGGGGTGCCTTTTATGACAGCGTCCCAAAGCAGGGCTGCAGTAAGGGGATAACTAAAAGGCAGCAGAAAGCCTGACTCGCAACAACAGAGAGCTGGCAGTGGCGTAACGGCTGACGGCAGGGAAGAAGCTGACACCAGAGAAGATGAGATGCTGCTCAGAGGCAGCCGGGGCCAGTGGGTACGATGGGTCTGGGAGATAAAAGAAGTTATGGGAGGATGGGACAGTCACATCATGCAAATGGCATCTTTGGAGACTTCCACATCTTACTTTTGTGGTGGGTACGCTCAGCACCAAACCCTCTTTGTTAGGATCAACTTCAGTGCAAGGACAATGGCAGCAGCAGGAGCAGTCCACCTCGGAGCATCTGCACCAGGGCAATGCCACCTATGTTTCCCAGGAAAGGACCAGGTGGCAGCATCATCTCTTGTTGGGAAGCTCCTTGGGATGAGAGCACTTCTCCATCTCCGTCTTGCATCTCCATGAAACCTCTCTCCAAAGAAACTCCCTCTTGCCCATCACTGTTAATCTCCAAATCGCCCTGCCCGAGGTAAAGCTCATCCAGGGGTCCAGGGCGATGCAGCACTGACAGGGCTGATGCAGCTCAGCGGTTACTTCAAACACGCTTTTTAGAAGAAATCTAATGCACCAAGCTCTGGGTAGACATTACTCAGTGAGGGACGGCAGCCAAGACCATCCACCACCCTCCTGGAGATGGTAGAGCTCTGTGTGCATGGCACTCAGCTGATTTGCACTCTCCTGCCTGTGTCTGGGCTCAGTATAACCTATATGGGCTCAGTATAACCTATACTGGGCTCAGTAACCTATAGATACCTGCAGAAAAGCTCGCCTGGGCCAGGCGGTGCAGGGTTTGTGCTGGTTTTCTCCAGACCATCCTTAGGAACCCAGCCAGGCAGCTTCATTGCAAACGCCTGCCGCTTCTGGTAAACGAGCGTAAATTGGGCCTCAGCTCTGCTTCAATTAGAGCATGCAAGAGCGAGTTAATTAGACTGACGAGTGAGGGGTCAGGCTCTGCCTGGGGACTGGCAGCATCCTCCCTGCCAGCATGCGGCTGTAGTCATGCAGGCGGCCGTGGGGCGAGCGGGTGGCTTCGCCCCCTCTCCCTTTGCCCCACACCATGGGGGACACCCCCAATTCCCAAAGCATCACTGGGATTTTTTTCCTGGTTATATTTAACCGGATCGGCCCTGTCGCCTGGATCATTGCACGGCTCCGGTGAGCCGTGCCGGGTCGGTGCCCACCAGCTGCTCCGATTATCCCCGGTTGCTCCTCGCTGCAGGTCCGCCGGAGCTGCGGACGCTTTGCTCTCTGGCTTCTCTGTCCTTTGGCCGTGCACAGACCTGGTTTCCATCCACATACCGAGCGCGTGGCAGCAACCGCTGTTTCTTGGGAGCATAACGAAGAGAGAAGGGGAAGGCACGGCCGTCCCCGGGGTGGGAGCTGCTCGCATTGATCCTTTTATAGCCCCATGTGAGCAGTTGCCTGTCCAAGAGAGAGCACCTGGACTCACTTAGCAGCTTGCTTGGGCGCCCATCCAGCACGCCAGGACCTCCCGTTTCCTGGCCCGGCTTTGCCCCCAGCCTTCGCGTGACCCCCCGCGCCCACTGCCAGCCCCGAGCTCTGTTTTCAACCCCAAACCGGCTGCGGACCATAAGCAAGTGGGGCGGGATGATCCCCTGATGATGAGCAAAGCATCCGTGGGATGCTCTCTGCATGCCTCAATCCCACATCCCAACCCTGAGGATGTTCCTGGAGTGAGTGCGAGGGAACGCCAGGATGGGCGTCCCAACGGAGCCCCCCAAGTCAGAACACAGACCCTACGGGGAAAGGAGAGCCGGCACAGGAGGCTGAATCAAGAAGACGCTTTAATCAGATTTATCGGACAGATCTGGATCTCCAAATAAATAGATTTATCAAAACAGAATAAAACAAGAAACCAGGGATAAATACCTGTACCAAAACAACCTGAAAATCCCCCAAAGCTATTTCCAGACAGGGGGAGGGTGATGCTGCTGCACACCCTCCTCCCCACGCTGCAGAAATGGTCCTGTTCGCCCTTTGGGAGATGCCCCTCCTGTGAATACAGCCCAGTAGATATTATGTAGGATATATATATAAATATATAGCATAATAACATGCTTAGTAGCGACCTTAGTGCAGTCTTCTGGGTCTCAGACCCTGTCAGCAGGTGGGTCCTGCCAAAAACTACATCTTCAAGTGACCTGCAAAGAAGGGAAAAGAATCCTCCCAGCTGAAACAGAGGAGAAAAGTCCCAAGATTTTTCAACAAATGCCCTTTGGAGGGTATTCAGCCAAAGAAACCCTTTGCAGATCACAGGGGCTCCAAGAAAAGAAATAAGGATGATTTTTCTCTCCTTGCAGGTCATCTTTATGCCAGCGGTTAGTAAAAAGCACGGTCACGTTCTGCTTTACTGCTAGCTCCTGATGCTCTTCAGAAATGCCGGGGTGTCAGGGATGTATCCCACCTCTTCACATCACACCAGGTCTCACATCTCCGCCATCTTTCCCTCCTCCCTCTGCACACCCGACATCTTCGGTAGCAGGAGACGACGGCCGGCCTCTTGCACTCTCCCACTGGAGAGAGGCACCTCCACAGCTGTGGCTTCAACACGGTTCAATTTGGTTCATTTGCTGGAGTTTCTGTAATTTACACTAGTGTATCCTTTATTGCTGTGCCAGTCTATTTAATAATGCAACTTTTTTTCATATATATGTGTATGTGTGTATGTGTGTGTGTGTGTAGATAAATCAATAGCTAGATTAAAGTTTTTTTCTTTACAAGTTCTTTGTTTCTTTCTCTGGGCTCTCTGTCATCCTCAGCTCTGATGTCTGGGCTCGGAAGATGTTCCAGTGACCTGGATGAGCAGAGACGGACACTCATTAGCAACAACCCTTGGAGCAGGAAAACACAATTTACCCCACGCATAGCACCCTCTGCACTGGAGGACCCACAAAGACCATGCTGGGAGAGAGGTCTACCCGCAACACTGGCCATGGCCAGAGCAGCTCATCAGTGGTCCCGTAATCCAGTCCTAGACTTTGCCATCTTGCAATTAAAATGGTATTTGAGGTCAAGAGGGGCCCTATATACCTCTTGCAATGCAATTAGCAGCACAATCAACAGCATTTCCAATGCTTTCCCTGGAAACCACTTGCACGCTCTTAAAAGAAAAGGAGCTCAGTCTGAAACAGGGATAAATCCCCCTCTCTGCCTCCTCAAAGGATGCTTTAACATGAGCGGTTAGGGCCATGTCCTCCCCAGCGTGTCTGGGATTCGTGCTGACTCCCTGCCTCTCAGGGGGAAGAAGCGTTTTGCTTGTCCTCTGACTCATCATCAGAAAGCCAAAATTCACATTTCGCGGGCCGTGGGCAGGTATGCTTCTCTCCTCCCTTCTGTCAGCCCCATTTCTTTGGGGTGGGTTGCTCAAAACCCCCACATTTATACCCATTTTTCTGCTGCTGCCCCAGCCTTGGCTGTTCCTGCAGGGCTGTGCAACCACCTATGGTAGGGGAAGATCCTGCTGCAGAAGGAGAAGAAACCCCCCTAGAACCCCCCCCACAGCCTCACCGGTGAGCTGCAGACTCCCTGCAAAGCCAGTGCACTGGAGGGAACTGGGCAATACCCCAAAAATGGGCACAAAGCTCCCCAACCCCTCTCCTTGCCCCCCCCCAAACCACCATCATCCCCGTACGTGCAGGAGGTGGCTGGAGGTACATTCCCTCTAGGTGGTCACTTCCCCCATAATCCCAGCAAGGATTATGCAGCCCTAATGTCGTTATCCCCTGGGGGGGCATATTTTCTGGCTGAATTAATCTCCTGTTGTGAAGAAATCACCGGCCAATGCTTTCCTAGAACTTGTGGCAACGGCAGAGGGATGGTTTCACAACAGGGTTATTTGTCAGGGGAAACTGAGGCAAGAAGAAGGGGGCATGTGCCAGAGACCCCCATCAGGGCGCGAAGCCCAGCTGGGGAGCAGGGACTCAAAAATCCCCCAGGGTTTGGTCAAGAGATGTTGTCTCGAACGGATTGGAGGTGAAAACAAATCTCCACCCTCCCTGGGGCACTGGATGTGCTGGTATGCACTGGGCAGCAGAGCTGTTCCCGGCTGACCCGATGACCCGTGGGTGCTGGACAATACGGGAATGGCTCCGATCCGAACCTAACCCATTAAACTCTAACCCAGCCCAGGCGAAGAGGCAGCCAGCGGGAAATAGCACGGCAGTTTTACTCCGCACAGGCACTCTCGGCATGTGCACTGGCATTCCTGCTTTTTGTAACATTTACGCACATCCAAGAACATTAAGAATGATTTTTAAAAATATTTCAAGAGTTTATTTTTTTCAAATCCCTTGCATCATTTTTTTTCCCCTGCAATGCCAGATGGATTAAATATAAAAATCAAACAGTTTTACGGGCTTTGGAGAGACAAAGCCTTTGGATTTCACAAGCGTGCATCCACTTTTAGAAAGCTGGCTGCCCTTTCTGATACCATAAAGTGAAAATGTGACTGCTAACCAGGAGTGTTGCATATGCGTGTGAAGACAGGTCAGCCCCAAGCTGGCTATGTTTGCACAAGCCTTCTCCCTGCGGTTGGCTCCCCACACCGTGCTGGGATTTATGCAGCAAAACATGGGGTTATTTGGGACAGGGTCTGCCAGAGGAGCGGGGAAAAGGGATTTTTCTCTCCCTACCTTCGTTCGTCCTGGTGATCAGCCTGAAGTTCTGCGCTTCTTGCTTGAATTCCTGTTTGCTGATCTTCTTGGTCTGTATCAGATGAAATATCCCTGCAGAGGGAAACACAGGGCATCAGACTCTGCGACGCTCAATTTAAGGCTCAGGCAGGTTCGGATGCAGACCTCTGTCCCCTCCTGGGATGCAAAAGGGACTCTGCCTGCGTGGGATGCCCCAGGGTTCTGGTTCAATGCAAGGCCTGCTGCCGAAGCCTGGTGGGAGTTTGGGAGTGAATCCAGGGCTGGCCAAGGACCAGGAGAAATCTCATTTGAAAACAGTAACTGCTCGCTAAATCAGAACACGGCAGGGACAACTCCACGAAGCAGGTGAAAGCAATAAGATTTTGTTGCTCTGAAAAGCATCTCACACTGGAGGAGGTCTGATCTCCCCTAAAACCGTAAAAGAAATAAAGGTGAGACCAACGGGATCTTGGGATCCCCGTCCTCTCTGCTGACTCTCGACCACCTATCTTCCCCGACCGCAGAGGCCCCTCCATCCTCAGATGTTTTCCTTTCCTGGAAGCAGCCGTGGACCAAAGTTTTCCATCTCTCTGCCCCCAGCCCTGACACTCCTCCAGGACAGAAAAAACCATGAATGACCTCAGCAAAGACCGGTATTTCTGCCTGTGCCAGCATCATCCCGTTAGCGGAGGTGCCTGACTCAGACGTTTGACCCAAGAAAACCAGAACCTGCATTTAGCAACGGAAGCGACCTTTCTGTGGGATTAGGGGTTAGAATATTCATGCTCGCCTGTGAAGCATGACAAACCAGGCAGGTATGCCTGGCATATCCTTCCCCACCTCTCAACCAGGCTCCCTGTGCATCCAGCCTCTCACTGCCGGCAGATGTGAGAGGCAACGTGGTCCCCCTTATTTGGTTAAGAGACTTTCCCCGATTCCCAGCAGCAATTACACATAAAAAGAGTATGTAACGAATGGGAACCGGCTAGCAATCCATATAAACGAGATGTTATGGACTGTGGAAAATTAATACAGGAAGTCAAAGACATCCGGAGAAATATGTGGATATTTGGACTATTAATAAGACCTTTAAGTGGGTCAGGAAAAGAAGTCCTACCAGTAACAAAAGAAGATACTGGATGGAGATAATAAAACTGTTAATGACGCAAGAAAGGCACAAGTGTTCAATAAATCCTTCTGGTCTATACTTAGAAAGGAGCGGGAGGGTGTGCTTATAGTCCCCGTGGCTGATGAAGCACTTTCCAGTACATTAGTAACCAAGAGGATATTTTAAACAAGAGCTACAAGAGATAAACATCTTTTAATCAACCGACCTAGATAATGTTCACCCAAGAGCCCTCGGAGAGCTGGCTGAGACCTTTGGCCCCCCGGATGGTCGTTTCTGACAGATGCCAGGAGCTGGGAAGCAGCGGAGGAATGCAGACGATGCTCCAGCACGCACAAGGAGAGCACGAGGCAGCGCAGATAAGAATAGCGCACTGCGCCTGCCATCCGCCCAACAGGCATTGCAGGATGGAGCTGGTAAAAGGTGATGCCATTTCCCGGCAAGCAGATCCTGTCCAACAGACAGGACCGTTCTTTGCAAAGGTTAGGATGAGGTGGAGGGAAGGTGGTGGGGCTGTTGGGCACCTATCACCTTCCTTGGTGCTTTTAAAGGGGCTTGTAAGAAAGATGGGGACAGACTTTTTGGTAGGGCCTGTAGTGACAGGACAAGGGGTAATTGTTTTAAACTGAAAGAGGGGAGATTCAGACTAGATGTAAGGAAGACATTTTTTACGCTGCGAGTGTTGAAACCCTGGCCCAGGTTGCCCAGAGCGGTGGTCAATGCCCCATCCCTGGACACATTCCAGGTCAGGTTGGACGGGGCTCTGAGCAACCTGATCTGGTTGAAGATGTCCCTGCCCATGGCAGGGGGTTGGACTAGATGACCTTGAAAGGTCCCTTCCAACCCAAACCGTTCTGTGATTCTATGCTTTAGGCACTGCCTCAGGACCAAAAACCAAGCAGAGTCCAGTAAAGCACAAGGAACGAATTAAGGACCAGCCCCATCTCCAAGGAAGCAAATCATCTTTCCTAATTTTGGAGAGACAAGGGAGAGACAGGCTCTTCCACAGTGCCACTCTACCCATCCTAAAATGGGAGGACAGGACACACCTTCACTGCTTCTCTCTGCCGACTTCGTGGGGAACCAACATGACTCTTTACATGTGGTACTTAATGCTGGGCTGGGGAGTGAAGTGAGACTAATTCAAGAAACTGGTCTCAGGACTTCCTAAATCATCTCCAAAACAAAGCCTCGGCAGGTGGATGGAGATGGAGCATGGGTGTATGAGACCCATCCCAGCACGACACAAACTTGACCAGAGCCCTGTACCCCAGTTTGGGCTCTGGACTTCAAGAAAGGCAGAGAGGGAGTCCAGAGCAGAGCTACGGGAAGGACCAAAGGACCAGAAATTTCTAACATCAAGGAAAGAAGACTGAAAAAAATCAAATGCTTAAACTGTGTAAGAGAGGACAGTGGCAGGGGCTGATGGCTTCTTCAGGTGCATCAGAGGAAAGGAGTCTGCTCTTCACATCTGTGGTGGAAAGCATGAGAAGGCATGAGCTTGAGCTGCAGGGAGGCTGCACATTGGGAAAAGTCTTCCCTTAAGAAGGAGTTTGTGGCTCTAGAAGAGATTACATGGGCCATAGAGTCTCCATGGCAGGAGATCCAAGCACATGCCAGAAGAGTGTGAGGATGGCTGGTCTGGATCCCACAGGTCCCCTCCAGCCCAGGTGTGAGGGTACACCAGTGTCGTGAAACACTGGGGATCGCTGAAGGTCCCAGAGCTGCAGATTTTCAGGATAGAAAGGAGTATTTTTGTTAATTTCTAATCAACAGCCTGGCAGGGTAAACGTGGGAAAGAGGTCTGTGGGGGGACCATGCCTCCAGTACAGCCCAGGCCTCCAGCGAGGCAGGGTGAAGGGCAGGAGTTTGAAGGACAGACCCTTCAAGCCATGCTGATCCTGCCTGCTCCTTTGTTTTCCCACTCCCCGTGACAATTCCCGCTCTAAAACATCAGAAAGTCACTTTTCAAAACTCCTGAGGTGTTCAGACCCCTAAAAACATGGGGAAGCCCCCACTGCAACTCATCTGGGGGCTGGTCATGCACCACCAGCCAGCTGGGTAAAGCTTTTGGCTGGGTGTTGGCACCGGTTTCTCCTCCCGACTCCTGCCTCGTGGAGGAAACTGTCCCGGCACAGAAATAGATGAGGCCACGTAAGTATCATAAGCCCATACAAAGGCAGATGGACAGGCTCCAGGCGCGACTTGCAGCCTCTTTTCTCCACACACGCTGCTCTGTTGGTAGAGTGATGGACCATGGAGAGGTGGAATCCATATGTGACTGAGCTCATGCTCTTTCCCAATAGTAACACTTCGCTCTGCCAAGCAAAAGAGCTGTGTTGGCCTCGGGGACAAGGGCCTCCCCTGTCCTTGGCTGGCAGGGCTCGGGAGCTCCGTGCAGACACGAAGCTTTTGGCCTCAGAAGGTGGCAAGAAGGTTTGGGTGGCGACCTCTGCCAAGGAGCGAGGAGAGGAAATTGTGGGGCCCAGACAGTGCAGGCTCAGAGCTGTCCTCCAGCTACAAGGTGCCATTGTGAAGGAGGCTTTGCCGAGGCGGGGGGGAGGACGGGGAGAGGGGCACCATGGAGGATGGAGGATGGCAGGGGGAGGATGGAAACATGGTGGCAGCCAGAGCTCCATCTCTGGACTTGATTTCTCCGGCTACTATCCACGTGTGCCCACCCTCGGTGGCTGGGAAGAGCCAGCTCCAGGAGGGCTGAAGTCTCCTTAGGGAGTGAGGTGAGACAGAAACATATCCGGAAGACCAGAATATCTGCCTACATGTGTCCAGAAGACACCCAGCTACAGGGGCTGAGGGTCACTGTATCCGTAGGTGGGGTGCGACCAACCTCAAGTGCTCAAGGCACAAGTTTTTGCAAGAGGTAGAGTATGTCCAATGGAGACTTGGGCTTGGGGCACTGCAATGCTTTCCCGGGCCCAAGAGAAACAATACAAATATCTACTGGACCAAGTGCCCCTAGTAGAGATATGCTCCTCTGGTCCATAAGAGTGTTGCACAGCTAAAGGTATGGGGAGAGAGCAAGACGCTGGTGTCATTTGACAGCGTATTTGAGATTCTTTGACCTCTGGAGGACACACCAACAGGAGCATCCAAATCCACCCATCCAAAAAGTGAACTGGGGGCAATTCATTCCCCTCTGTGTGCACCTTTGCAGCAGCTCTGCAAGCTTTGCTAGCAGTGATGGATGGAGGCGGAGGGGGGAGAGCAAAAGCAAAAATATGGAGTGACCAGAACAAAGTTTTGGTTTGTATTCCATGTGCATTTGGCATGGAAGCGGATAGGTTTGGAGGAGCAGCCCCATGGCCCTTGCCTTGTTTGCCCACGTGCTGTGCCTCTGGATGGTGTTGCAGCTTGTGGTGGGGTACACTGAGGCCAAAAGTGGTTTCCAGCCCCTGGTCTGCACGCAACTGCAGCAAAAGAGTGTGAAAGGGGGGAGTTAGAAAAGCCAACCTGCTGTCAGCAGGTTTCGACTCATTACACAAGGTCTGGAGCACCACTAGAAAAGCCTGAAAAACTGAACAAAGCTTGGAAAGCACCAGTTTTCCACACACACCTCCTCCGTTGCTGGCTGGTTTCGTTACGGTACTCACCTTTAATCAGCTTCCAGTTGTAGATTTCCACCTCTTCCGCAGGCTCCTTCTCGATCGCAATCGTCCTGAGGATCTCCTTGGAGGTCTCCGAGCTCGGCGGCACAAACATGTACACTAGGACGCGGTTGGGGTTCTTGCCACACCGGGTGGTGACTATTTCATCGGTGGGTTTGACCCTGGTTTCTGGGCAAAAACAAGGACAGAGTTCATTAAATAGGGGCAGGAAGGAGCTTGGAGGAGCCATCTCAGCACCCAGGTCAAGGGAAAGGCATCTTGTTGGGTTTGATGTGGCACAGCTGCATCTCTGAATGGGACCTTGTCTCCCAGGGCCCGATTCCCAGCACCGACATCCACAGCAAAGGGAGATATTGATAAAGGATCTGTGGACCTGCTCATCCCCGTATTTTCCATTCCCCTTGATTTTGGCAGCATCTATACCAGCGGGGATGGGGAAAGGGGATTTTCTCCACCTGGATCCCCCCTACCCGCTGCAGGGACCTTGCTGCCATCATCACTGCAAAGCCCAGGCTGGATTCTGAGCTTCCCATCTTGCTCCCATTGCCATCCCGGAGGAGCAACGTCAGCGAAGCAAAAGGATGAGCCCACAGCGCGGGAGCCAGCGCCGTGGCTGGGCTGCCTGGGCAGAGCGCCCGGCTCAGCCCCGCGGGTGGGCTCAGTCCCAGCCCAAGACCCCTCCCAGTATGGGGTGCAACGGCGGGGAGACCCACACCAGCAGCACTGGGGGGGACCCTATGTGACTTTTTCAACATCCTTGGTAAAGGACAGCTGCTAATTTTTTAATTTCTTTTAATGTATCTGGAGTAATTAAGAATCCCCCATGGTTTTGGAAGGAGATTTATTGCCTTTGGTTGTGGTCCTTGGAACGCAGAGGAGCCCAGCTCTGCTGAATTTAGCCTTGTTCTCCCAGTCATTTTGGATGCTGAAGCTTTTTACACTACTCGAAAGAAAGTTTGGCTATAAATAGACGCGTGGGGTTTATTTTAGTAGGACAGTTATTTTAGGCCTGATTCTGCTCTCCCTCGTGCTTTCTGGGGCGGTCCTGAGCTACTCTTCTCAGGGAGGGGATGGAAATCCCAATTTAAAGGGATGCAAAGCAGGGCTTTTTCAGCAACGGGAAGACAAGTGTTCAGCTCTGCAGGCTCAGCGTGACATGAAGGGGACGACCACAGCCCACCACCCTCATCACAGGGTCTGGGTACAAGAAAACCTCCATCCCAGACCATTAAACTTCACCCACTCCAGGGCTGCTCTTTGCATCGATTGAGGAAGCCCCACCTTCACGACAGGGAAGGAACCACACGTCCTCGCAGGTACAACAGGTATTTAGCAACCTTGGAGCTTCACGCTGGAGCCACTCCATGGCCAACAGCGTTGGGGAGGAGGACCAGGGACCCAGGGGTCCTGGCCACTAGCTCTGCCCCCAGCAGCCACGACGGTCTCCCCATCTGACCAATGCATCGCAGCAGTTCCCCTTCGATCAGGATCCCTTTTGCAAATAGAAATCACTCAGCATTTCTCTCTAAGCTACTGGGTACAAAGAAGGAAAGAGGACAGTCGTGGAAACTGCCTGGAAAAAGAAGATGGGCGAAACCTCTGTGCAGTGAAGCAAAGGACAAGCGTGTAACTTGGCTGAGCAATGTGTATGTGTGTGTGATTGCTATCTACGAGTACTGGAAAGCAAGAAGAAAAACATTTTGGCTGGGTCAGAGTGTTTAACTGGAAATAAATGAAGGCTGAACAGCAGACAAGAGATCCCAGCAGAGAAAGTTGTAGACTTTAAATCAGAAAGACCCACTATAATGGGAATGCAAGACTGAAAGGGCTCTGCTCAGTCATCACATCCCATTCCCACCAGGCACCACGTCATAAATCCTGCTCATAAACATATCAGAAACCTTATTAAAACAAGCTGAGCTTCTGCCCTTCGCTCCCCGGGGAGGCCATCCCAGAACCTCCCTGCTCAGAGGCTGGAAAACCTTGAAAATCCCAGCTGAAATTATTTTGCAGCCTGTTTGCCCCCATTCTTAAATGCGACAATGTCCCTTGCTTGTTCTCCTTGGTGAGACCCCTCCACGAAACCACCTTGAAGATGCACATCTGAGGAGATCACCCAGAAACTGCTGCATCTGCAGTCAGGCTCAGAGACACTCAGGTATCTTTAGTCTCTCTAGGAAAGCAGTGGGTGGTCCATCATCTAAACATCTACTGCTGAATGATAGTACAGAGAGGTATAACCTAGAAAACATTCTCCAGTGGGAACAGAAGAGCTCATGCCCTGCCACATCTTTGCCAGATCTGTGGTTTAAGGTAAACAGCTTTCTAAAGACCAAGAAGCAGCTGAGAGATTCAAAACCCATTGAACATGAAAAAAACAGGTCCTCTCCACCATGTCCCAGCCCCAGCACCAGCCCAGTCCTACCTGGCCCACCCCAATACTTGTGTGCCTAAGCCTCCCCTTGAGGGACGGGGACCTCAACTCAAATTCAAACTAACCATGAGTGCCACAGATAACCCCACACCTGGAAAGTGTCCTCCTAATTTCAAACCTACATTTCAGCTGTCACAATTCAACCCTATGATTTCTTGTCCCAGCTGAAGGTCTGGAGAACAGACCATGCCCTCTCCCCAGAAAGCATCTTCTAACTGTCTGAAGACTCTTAGCATGGCCCTTCTTGGGCATCTTTCTCCAACCCACCCAACAGATGCAACCTTTTGGGATCGGTGCAGCTTCCTCACCTCGGGTCAGTCCTGCTGCCCTCCAAGACAGGCCAACTCTTACATCAGTGCTTGCCCTGCTGAACTCACCTGGTGTGAATTCAAGTCACCAGCGATGTGAGCCCCTACACATCTGTCTGCCTGGGGCTTTAAATCAAGGCTAAAGGAAGGAACTGGTAGGCAGCTGCAGGAGCAGGTGGGATCCTACCTACCTGGACATATTTTACAGCATTTCCCATCTACTTTCTCTGGATAGTCACACGGATACTCCTTGGGGCACGTGATCTTCTGGCAGTCCTGGACACCATCCCTGCAAGTGCAGAGGATGCAGGGCAGGAGGCCGTAGAGCCGGAAGACAGGGTGCCACACTTCCCCGTGGGAGTAGGTCTTCCCGTTGTAAACACAAGCTAGAGGAGAGAGAGAAAAGAGTTGCTGGTGGAAATAAATCCTCCTCCTCTTTCTACACCCAAGGTTTGGTGGAGCTCAGGACATTTCACCACCTCAGAAACGGGTGGCCCTGCTGTCTTGAGGAGCATGGTCCTCTAGCAGCACTTCTGGCAGCAGCGGACACCGGGATCTTGTGGACACTGGGATCTTGCAGCCACCCCACCCAGGAGGTGCCATGGGGCAGGGGGACCAGGCTCCAGGAGATGGAGGCTGCTGGGGTCAACCACCCTGGTGGGGGCAAGTGGTAAGTGTGGGCAGGACCTCACCTGCCTCCAAGCCTCTGCAAGCCCAGGGTCTCTCCAAGGCTGTCACAGGCGTGAAGCACAGTGAAGAGTGCCACCTGCTGACTCCTCCATGAAAATTTTTGGAGGTCCCAAAATTTCCTCCAGGGCTTCATCTCCAAGGACTGGAAAGAGCCCTTCTGGAGACACAGTGGTGGGGGAGCCCACAAGAGGAGAAGGGACCTGCCTTTTCCCCTTTGGCTCCATGGGATTGCCTCCTCATCTCACTTTCCTACTCTCTCCTCCAGAAGGAAGACCACAGCAGTGGAACAGACCCAGCACTTGGTGGGTAGGTGCAAGGAGGAACATCCTGTACCTCTGAGGCACTGTCCTGGAAGGACCACATGGAGTCCCAGATCTCCAAAACACCCCAAGGACCAATCTCCTTCCAACCCTTTTTGGAAGGTGATAGGTTCATGCAGCCATGGGGCTGTGGGCCACCAGAGCTGAGATAGCTGGGTGAGGCTGGCTGTGGAGGAGTGGGAGGTGGGACTTGGTGGTGAAAAACTGCTGCTGAAACTGATTCCCTGAAGAATTCAAAGTCCTGGAGAAGTCATCTTAGGCCACCTACAGACTGCCTGGCCCTTCCATCCCTTACCTTTCTTGTGCTTCTCTTTCAAGACGATCTTCACAGTCGTGCCACCTCCTCCCTTGGGTTTGAAGCTCCTGGGAATGAACTCCAGGGAAGAACTGAGAACAGTGGACATGGTGGCTCCAGGTGGCTTCCTGCCCATTGCTTCCCCCAAGCATTGGTCTTGCGAGTGCCTCTGTGAGCAGTCAGAGAAAAGGAGACTCAGACCCAGGCAGTTGGGTTGTTCTCACTCCAAAGCATGCTGGAAAAAGCCATGCAGTGTCCTGTACACCTTCCATCAGGAGTGGAAGCTCCAGAGGACACAGGGATGAGCAATGACCCAGGAGCCATCTCGGTGCCTGCCACCACCTAAGGAACCCTGAGCAGTTTGTGTCAATGCCCCACCTTGATGTCCGCCCTATGCTGCAAGCGGGTCACCCTCATTGGGGCAGCACCCTTCTCGTCCCACGCTCAACCCAATGCCCTCAGGTGAGGTCCTACATCACTAACACAGGCAGGCAAATGGGCTGGTCTTTTCTAGATGCCTGCTGGGAAACTGAGGACCGGCATCGGTGCAATCCAACCAGGATCAGAGAGGTAAGGACAGGCTGTATCCTGCCCTCTCACCTGGCTGGCAGCAGGAGGGCTGGTGTGGGACTGCCAGCCAGCAGGACTGAAATCCCTGGAAGAGCCTGGGCTTCCAAGAGCAAACTGCTGGACAAGACATGCAGCACAAAGGGTCCCCTTGTGTCTATTTTGGAGGTTTTATAGGTGGTGGAGGTGTGATGCTGGCGTTTCACCCAGCAGTATGGAAAAGGGCAGGGCCAGGAGCTGTAAGTGACCTAATCCCACAGACCTGGCATGGGCTGCCCAGCTCTGAAATGTCACCGTGAATCAACCCTCAGCAGCCAAGGAGTCACTTTTTCCTTGCTGGGGCTGCCGATAAAAACAGCCTGGGGAAAGCATGCTGGTGGCCAGCTCCAGCGCTGGCTGCTCTGTGGGAGCTACGGCTGGGAGGCAGGACACCTTTGAGCCCAGGGTGGAGAGAAGACACCATCTCCTGAAGCAAAAGCCCCCAAAGAGAGATTTGGACCATCTGACCCTATGGATAAGGGTCACATCTGGCTGTCGGTCACCTCTGAGTCTCCTCTGTCCATGTTCCTCGGCTGTTTTAACCTACTGGCCAACCTCAGCCAGGTTGGCCAACAAGGAGGAGAAGTGCCCAAGATTTCCAGTTCCCACACGTCTTTTGCTCTTCCAGAGACATCAGAGATGCATCAGAGGAAGAGGACAGGAGTATTTCCCTGGTGGTCTGAGGTCTCAGCCTATGCTGATAGCCCTCACCTAAAGTCAACTCCCAGACAAAATTCATCTGCAAACCATGTGTCTGTGGTTCTGCTATCCAAGGAACTGACTGCCTTCCTAGAGCTGCTGTGGGTCATTGCTTTGTAGAAGACTATGGCCAAGGACAAATGGCTTTCTTTGAGCTCTTTAATGGGGCTGTGCTAGAAGTAATAATCTAAGTTTTAAAATGCAAACATCACGTACAACACCTCTGTTTAACTGCAGGGGTTCCTCTTCTGTGGACTTCTCATATGAACCATCTGCAAGGAAAAAAATATTGTCCTGTGAAATGCTGCAGGGCTGAATGAGGATCTGCTCTCTGGGGACCAGCTGACTAAAAGCAGCTCTCTTCAGGGTGCTGGCCCACCTGCGAGGTCTGGAGAGAGAAGAGCTTCGAATATGCAATTCACATCACCCAAAGCCAATTGGGGCCATACCCCAAAACCCCTTTTATCCCCACTGACTATTAACAAAAGCTCATCTCCAAGAAAGACATGGCTTTGCAGACTTCTGAAGTTAGGTGGCATGAAAACAGCCCAGAGGTAGAGTATGAGATGATTGAGATGATCTGGCATTAAAAACAAATCCAAAGAGATTTTTCACCCAGTCAGTGACATGCCCCACCTGCACCAAAGAAAACTAGGAGAGAGGAACACAAATTGCAGAAGGGGAGAGTTTGGAGGAGGCACCTGCAGAAGGTCATTATGTGACCATGACAAGGAGACCACCATGGCTTTCCAGCTTCATAAATATTTCTCATATTAAAGAGTCATTTTATGCTGTGATTTCATTGTCAGCAAGGTGTGAACCTGCCCATTTGCTCTTGAGTCTGTCTCATCTGGAGACATGGAGCTTGAGGCTCTCCTCACCCTCCCAGGTGTGAGTCAGGGGAAACAGCAGCAAATTCAAGAGTTTCTCCCCCACGGAGAGTTGTAGGAGTGAAACTCAGCCATGCTGTACTGGAGTGGAAGCGGGGGGGCTGTCCCCGACTGTCCTGGAAACTTCCCTGAAGCAACAGTAGCATGCACCATCTTTACATGGTCCATACAACCATCTCCATCCTGGTGGGTGAGTGGTCTGGAGGACTTTGCCCTCCATGCAGGTCACATCTCTTGCATGATGCACCAGTGGCAGGGCAAAAAGCTCAGCTCTGGCCAGCATATGGTCTGCAGGGAGGCAGGACACAACTAGGTGTGGGAGGGAAAGCATGCAAGTAAAAAGCTGAGCCCTCATCTTTTGTTTCCTGGTGCAACCAAGACATAGCAAGTGGCCTGATTTACAGCACAGGCTTCCAAAATCCTGCTAAAGTGGCCTGAAACGGCTCCTGCCAGCTGGTGGCAACCAGCTGGGGTCTCCCACCCCTCGCTAAGGAGCAGCTCCTGGGCCCCTCATTACCTTTGCAGACCTGGCAGCAGGAATCTGGCACGGTTAGGGGAGAGGAGCACAACAGCTCTGGACAGGTCACCAAGCCGCAGTAAATCTGGCCTTCCTAGGAGGGCAGGAGGAAAAAAAAAGCATTGTCAGCATTATAAAGATCTGGACAGGGCTGTATGTCCCCCGTGTTGGGGTGCCAGCACTTCAAATTGCAGATCTAGCATAAATCAAAAGCCCCCCCAACAGTCCATCCTCAGATATCACCAATCATCTAGCAACTGATGAAAGCTGAAAATCTGGTCCTGCCACGCTCTTCACCCTGCAGGGTATAGGACGGTGAGCGGTGTCCTCCCATGGCATGGCTGGTCCACTGATTGCCAGTCCACATGCTCATGAGTGGAGTGGTCTTCCCCACAAAGGGGGAGGCAGTGCCTTCCTCTCAGGCATCGTTCGTGCTACTGGATCTGAAACAGCCACCACACACCTGCATAACACCCACCAGTTTGAAGTGGCACAAGAACCTTTTCTCTGACATGTCCCAGGACAAGGACCTGGCGGAGAGAGGTGGAAAGGGGAAGCGTGATGCTGAACCCAGACCCGGGTCCACGCCACAGCTCTGCCTTCCCTCTGTCTTGGGTTATTCATTAACACCAGAGCCAAGCCCACAAAGACATTGGGTCAAGAGCTGTGGATGAACGTTCAGATGTAGACCTTCTTCCACTGACTTGGTGGTTAGTTTGGAAAACATCATTGCTGTAGTGATTCAAGCTGAAAACCACGGGCCAAGGACAGCCTTGACTTCAGTGCATCCCAGTCAATGGATTTGCACCTGTTTGCTGCAGGGCTAAGGATGTTCAGCAGCCCAACAGCAGCCAGACCTCAACAGCAAGGTCCTCTTCTCCAGGCAGCAATTTTCTCTGGGGTATCCCCAAGCTCTCAGTCAACTGAAACCAAGAGGTTAGCCAAGGATATCCTTAGAAAACCAAACCACCGCAGCTTCTTCCACCATCAGGAAGCCAAGCCGCTGTGCAGAGGACGTGAAGAGGAGGAAAAACGTTTGGTAAATGAGAGGAGCTGGTGGAGGTTGCTGCAAACCAAACCCTGCTCTCTGCTTCAGGGACCTCCATGGGGTTCAGACCTGCAGGGAGCAGGGTTTGGCCATGCAGCCTCTTCCTTCTTTCTCCTTCTGACCGGCAGCTTATGGCAAAGACCTGCCTCGGGTGGGAAGAGCAAATGTCATAAAAAGCAGGACTTATCCCGGAGGCTCTGGTCTCAGGGCAGTTTTCAAAGAGGTTTAGACCAGCTGTTCACGCAGCTGTTCTAGCAGCTGACAACATCAGACACAGCCCGGCAAGACCCCGCCACTGCAAGGCTCCACAGCCATCCTTTTATTTTCCCTTTTGTATCCAAGGCATTATCCTGTCGAATAAACAGAGCCTGAGCGAAAGCCAGTGCCTCCAAAAGGAACACAGAGCTCCACAGGCTCCTGGGGATGGTGGCAGATGGGGTGGGAAAGCAGGGCCAGGTGGGCACATACAGTCAGATTTGAGGGCTCCTTCCTGGCGTTTGTCCCCAACCTGGTGGCCTGGCATCCACTTGGGCTCCATAAGAGAGGAACCAGCCTCAAAAGCTGTATAATTTCTACATCTAAGCTATTCCTCTTGCCACCTAGCTCCAAGCCACCTAGCTCCGAGGCTTGCACAAGCACCAAAGGCTCAGAGCAGCTATCCTGGTATCATGGATACTTTATTATCAAGCATCAGCTGATGGTAACCACCATGTGTGTGCTCTTGGCAGGAGAGAGGGAGGTGGTTTGGGCTCTCTCACCCCTTTTTCTTTCCAGGCCAAGCTTAGTCCAATTATTTGCTGCAAGGAAAGCACAGACCAGTGGAGCCTGGTCCCATCCAAGGGCTCTGTACGATGGGGGGTGAAAGCCACGTCTGCAACCCTCTTCTTTTTTATGGCAGAGGCTGCAGCTGGTATGAGCAGTTCCCCACAGCGTCCAAGTCCAGCACTGGAACTTTAAATCCCCCTTCCTCATTCCCTCTCAAGGAGGAGGAGCTGCTCCATTTATCTCCCAACACTCAGCTCCTGGCAGGCACGGGCCCACTCCATGCACCTTCCCCATTGCTGCTGGCCAGGCTGCCTCACGCATCCCCAGCAGGGTCAGGACTCGGTTTTTGATGGTTTTTCGCAGAAAATCAGCCTGTGGGATGGGGCTGGGTGGAGCGGAGCCAAGCCCTGTCTCAAGGCATTGCTGGAAGCTCACGGAGAAAGAACATCCCTCCAGTGCTGGCAATCCATCACGGGGATGCACGTTGAGGACCACACAGCATCCTGGCCACTGTCACAGCCCTCAGGTGGGGCAATCAGAACCATCAAGGAAGATGGGCATGCAATGGTCCTGGAAAGGTCATTGCAACTCAGCATAAAAGGCAGATGCTTCCTGCAAATGTTTTTTGTAGACAGCCTGGAAAGCACATGCACAGCCTTTCTCCAGGGCACACCTCTGCACACAACAGCCAAGAGGGCTGGTGAACACACTGCAGGAGTTTCCAGATGAGACCAGCTCCTGGTGCTCAAGCACGTCTCAGCCTTGGGTTCAGCTTCCATTTAAATCCAAGCAAGGGGGATGAAGATGGCTAGATGCCTGCCCATTGGCATCTCTGACTGGTAGGCTCCACTGCCCCATCTCTCTGCTGTCATCTCCTGGCTGCATCAGGGGGTGAGCTCCAGCCATGCAGGGCAGGAGCTGGCTGCTGGAGGCACCTTGAGACCCAGACACCCAGCAGCAGTTGGGAGCCACCAAATCCTTTCTGGAGCTCAGCTCAATCTCCCCAGCTCAACACCACGCTCAACATCCCAAGATCTTCTGAAGCCCAAGAGCTGGCACCTCGCATCCGTGTTGCCTTGCAGGCACACAGCTTCTCCAGGTTCCCCTGGCTGCAAACCCCATCTGCTTTGCCGCAAGCACAAATGCAGAAAATCTCCCGGTTGTCCTCGCTGCCGGCCATCTGCCATACAACGCCTCAGTGGGACAGATGGGATAGCTGGATGCTGCGGGAACAGCCCCAGAGCACTGGTCCTTGCAGCAGGCAAATGCACCCACTGGTGTGCTAAATGGGGACAGGGCTGTCCCCCTGCCCACCCCAAGGAGCCCCAGGTGTGTCCACCCAGAACTGCCCTGGGGGCTCTCCAGTGAATAACCCACCCTTGGAGCAGCTTGTTCGTGCTGTTCCTATTGGGGAGGAGATGCAGGTGGGTGCTTTGTGCTCTGACCCCAGGGCCCAGCGGACATTTGCAGCACACCCTGCTCAGGGTCAAGGCCAGAAAGCGCATTCAGGCAGAGGGAGAAGCACTCAGCTCTGCGGTGGTCCTTAGTTGCTGGGCAGGGAGGACCCAGCACCATTTCAGCAGAAGTTCAGTCTCCTGCACTGATAACCTGATCCTGACAATAAACCATCCCACCATGGGCTGGTACCACCTAATGGTCCTCATGAGGTTTTTGATCTGGTGGGACACTCTTGGGGTGCAGGAGCAGACCCCGAGCCCTCCCCACCTCCCATGGGCTCGCAGGTAGCTTACGGAGCAGCTGCACTGCACACACTGGTTCGGCTGGCGGCTGGGAAAGAGCTCGCTGGTGGTGAACATCTCGCCTTGCTGGTAAGTTGTCCCATTGTACTGGCAGGACTTGACAGGTGCCCGGAGGCCAGAAGGGGAATGTGGCTCTGGAAAAGAAGATGAGAAAGCAGCAGGGTGAGAGCCAGCCCCTACCCGGCTCCCATGTAGTGTGGGTGCTCAGCATATTCCCCATCAGTCTGACCCAAAAGGATAAGGAGCTCTTTACACATCACAGTTATCATGAAAAAGTGGCCAGGGCATTGCATGACTCATGGGGATTTATGTACCCAAAAGCTTTTGGAGAATGGGGCTTCCCTGACCATGCTGAATTCATCATAGTGGTAAGACCTGGAAGTCTGACCTCCTGCGGTCTTGTCCAGTGCTGTGCCAGAGTGGTGGCAAAGCTAGTCAAAAACCACATGCGATTTAGGAAATTAGAAAAAAATGTTTAGCCCTTTTGATCTGACTCCAACTGATGTTGGAGGTCATCACATTCAGGGGAAGGGAAAATTCAAGAATTTTGTTAAAAATCTTCAATTTTTTTTCCCTGTATCCAACACATTTTGCTGGCAAATGATCTGAATAAAGTGCCGGCTTCTGGTTTGTCACTGAACTGTGAACTGACATTTTGTCCCTACAAGGCTCTTGGGATGGGGTGGAGTTGGAGAAAGTGGTCTGGTAGAGAGCCCTTTTCCATCAAAATGACATTTTTTGGGTGGGAAAAAGCAACGCGAGCAGCCTGAGCTGCCGTTGCTGCTGTGACTCTGTGAGCAGGGCCAGACCCAGCATCGCTGCACTGCCCCAGGCGTGAACATTCAAGCGACTGCAGTTGAGGTACGCCCTGCAGGACCACAGCCACCTTGTCATCCCCTCCCCACGAGATGTCCACCTACCGAGACACCGCGGGCAGCACTGCTGGGGGTCTGTGACGGGGCTGGCACACTGCAGAGCCGGGCACTGGATCCGGTAGCACCTGATGTTGGAGTTCTGGGGAGAGACAGAGAGAAAGACGGTTCGTTCAGCTACACGTTCACCCCTGCAAGAGGAGGAAGATGTTGGATGATGGCCACATTATCACAACAGATTGTGCTGGTGTAGCTCGCCCAGCCAAGGATATCTCCATCCCCGGCTCAAACCCAGCCAGCTCATGGTCTCATCTCTCATCATGAAAGACCACCCATGGTCCCATCTCTCATCATCAAAGACCACCCATGGTCCCACAGCAGCCCTGAGCCACCTCCACCCACAGCCCACCAACGCTACTGAGACAGCTCCCTCACAAGGTCAACCCAACACCCTCAGGGGGACGGGGGCCTTTTTCAAAAGGAAAGTGACTAATCCAACATTCCTACGGGACTGGAAAGGGCTTCTCTTGTCAAATTAGACACCAGAACCAATCTGCTTAAAAGCTGCCAAAGCGATGCCCCAATGCAGCAGCCACCTCCCGTGGCACCTCACAGGAGACGTGCCTCAGCGCAGCTGCAGCGGATGCAGTACATCAGCCCCTGCGGCTCCAGGTAGGGGTGCCAGCTCTCGCCCGGGCTGTACTTCTTGCCGTTGAAGTCGCAGAACATATCCGGCCCTGAAAGTCAACCAGGAGAAGCTATGTCAGAGAAGGGGATCGTCCTTGGGAGAGCTGTCCTTCCTCCATGATGAGAAGAGCAAGGACGGCTCTGTGCCTTCATGCTCTTTCCCATGAGCTGCATCCCATCCACCAAACCCCAGATGGAATACATTCCCCAAAAGCCTTTTTTTTGGCTATGATTTGTTTTTTTAGGCTGGAACCCATCTGACCCAAACAGCAACTCCTCTGAGTAAGCTGGAATCCCTTTGCAAGCAAGGAACAGAATGGATGTTTTTGAGGCAAAAATTAGAGTTGTCACTCTCAAATAGGTCAGTAGAAGTGCTCACTGGAAGATGGACAGGTGATTTCAGGGTGATGTTATGGGACTGAATTTCCCCCAGGGAGACTGGAAGGGCTGGGAGTGGTGGGGGAGATGAGATAGATAGGAGAACCTGAATTTAGGAGACTCTTACCCAAAACAAGAACAAGAAGAAAAAAAAGACATTTTAGGGTAGAAACACATTCTGAAGGAAAATCTTTTGCTCCCCCTAAGAGCTTCAGCTCATTCTCTCAGGGATCCCTGGACAAGCACTATCGTACGCAGCCAGCCCAGCATCAGGCCTAAGGAGCAGGACTGTGCTGGCTTGCCCCATCCCACCAGGCTCAGGTCCTTGGCTTTACCGGGCTTGACACGGCACTGGTCTGGCTGGAGTGGGTTGAACCACGCTTTTCAATTATGGGGCTGTCCACGGGGACAGCAAGTCCACCTCGTCCACTTTTTGCCCCGAAAAGCATAAAACCATGTATTTTCCTCTTCCTCCTTGATCCTATCATCCTGAGAAGAGCCAGTTTCTAGCCCTGCTCCTGAACTGGAGGTGTCTGTCCCAGAAACAATCCAGCCCTGCCTACAGTGGCATGGATTTTACCTTGCCACGGCACAGGGAGAGGGATGAGATGGTTCCCAGCACAACTGGTGAAGGAGATCCCCTTTGGAGATCTCCCTTCTCCCCAGATTTTAGCAGGTTCCTATCAACCCCCTCCATCTCCAAGCTCTTGGTTACACACCAACCCTTTGGCAGGATGAGCCCAGCCTGTAGCAGGACCTGTGGGACAAACCGTGGCCATAATCACCACCAAAAACCACAGGGCTTTGACCAGAAAGCCCAATTCAGTCAGCCTTAATGTTCACATCAAAAAGCATCGCCTGGTCCTGCGGGACTGAGCTGTGATCCTGGTTGGACCTGCAGGAACCTGGACCCCATAACTCCCACTGCAGCCCGGCAGCTGCTCCTGCTCTCCCATGGCATGTCCCCAAGCCCCGACCAGGCACAGGGATGCACCAGGGCTTAAGCTCTTTCATGAATAAGTACATGCCTGCCCACATGTGTTATTAGTGGTTTCAGTGCTTAAAGCCCCACTAAAAACTGAAGGTGATTTAAAAGGTTATGTCATCGAGGGGATTTGAAGTAGTTTGGGCGATTACGTTGCTCAAAGGCAGCGGAGACATTTACACTCCCTGAAGCATTTATGGGTCTTTTAAAACCTTGCAGTGCCCTGGGGATGCGGGGAGAGGGGAGAGAGCTGTTTTCCAAGGCATGGTGCCCAGCTCCCACCACCCGCCGCATGAAGTCGGGCAAGCTAGCGGGTGCTGACCCCACTACGCTGCTGGAAGGACTCCTCAATGAATAGCAGAGGGTCCCCAAAACGAGCTCAGTGGCGTTCACCACCTCAACGATGCTAAAAGCCATTCCATGCTCCGCTCTGTCACCTGGGGCAAAGCAGTAGTTTAGGGCGCCCGGCCGGCGTTGTCCCACCTTGCCAAAGCTGGAGATGCCACCTGCGTAATGTGTTTCTCCCACCAACCAGGCAAAACTCATACAAATTCGCTGTGGTGGGCTGCCATCCCTCCTCCAGCTCCTGACCATCCTCAGGATGAACCCCAGTGATGCTCTACCACGGCCAGACCCTGTGGCCATCAGGAAGGGCAGCCCTATGGGTCTGTCATGATCCTTATGGGTCCCTTCCAACTCAAGCCCTATGGGTCTGCCAGCAGCCCCGAGCTCCTCGTTGAATTGATGGCTTCAAGCACATGATTCTCCAAGTTGTACCTTCAAAGGAGGTGGCTACCAGCTGTCCAGACCACCTGGCCCAAGCACAGCAGTGTGGGGCCAGCGTTGCATCTGCAGAGGTGGAGATTTGCAATAATTTTGGGGTGGATGCTATCAGAGGGACAGGCAGAGGCATCTTCCTTCCTTTTCCCTACTCAGGCCTTTACATGATCCCCATAGCTTGCTCCAAACCTCTTGACAAGTCAGCAAAGCCATATTCCTGGCCATGCACGACATGAGCTTACAGCAAACCACGCAAGAATAGGGAGCATGTGGCTGGAAACTGCAGAAACCCAGAAGAGAGTGAAAAAAAAATCCACAAAACTAAAAAATAAATAATCATCATTTTGCAAAAGGGTGAGAAAATGACTTCATTTTTCCCTGCTTGCAGCATCTTCATGAATTACGCTGAGGGTGAAGAAATCAAGTTGCCTTCATGTGACGCGGCCCTGCTCAGCTTGCAGGCTCCCATGCCAGTTGGCTGCTTCGTTCAAACATTTAATCACAAGTGGAGCCCTGGTTTGGGTCCAGCCCTCGAAAGCAGCCTGATTCATGTCTGCAAAGGGCCTGCTGGTAAAATTAAAGCCGACTGGCAGCGCTGGGCAGCAGCAGACACTTGTCCGCATCTCAGTAGCACTATGCCGCGTATTTGGCAAGAGGCACCGGCTTATTTGGTTAAAAGCAAGCTGGGGATGGATGGAAGGTCGAGGCTTAAAAACTGGAGGCTCTGGATAATTTTTTCCCATGCCAGGCTAATAATTTCATTTTCAGAGGTCAAACTTTGGATATCTTCCCAATTCACTTGGAGTGAAAAGCCATTTGTGGCAGTAAATTGCTCCCGTGCTGTTCAGTCTCCTTATTTATTGCGTCTTCGGCAACAGCATGCTCACAAAAGTCACGTTGTTTTACTTCTCATTTTCCAGAGAGGGCTCCTGAGCTGCGGAGCATTTTCAAGGCTGCAGTACCAAAAACCCAGAAGAAGCCATCACCTTGTTTTCACTCCCGAGGACCACGCCATCCCTGGACAGGAGAAGGCAGCGGGCCAGCCTGGTCCATGCCACCTTGGAGACACAACCAGAGGTTGCCGATTGCAAGCCAGAGGCTCCACACTTGGAGGTCTCCCTATGGGACCTGGAAGCAGGAGCAGAGGTGGAAAGAGGCAAGTTCCCCATTGCAAACACCTCCAAGAACAGGTCCCATCTAACCAGTTTCTTCTCAAATACAAGAAGTCCCCGATACAAGACCCTCCTCTTCAGAGTACCATTATGGGTTGTATGAACCAGAAAAAACAACTGAAAGCCATGGAAATGATTCCTCTGCCACCCAGCAGCAAGTCCTGTGGTCTCATGCCCAGAGGAAGGGTGAGAGATGCTGCAGAGAGCAGCTCCTCCACGTGGGATCTGCTCTGCCTTGCCCACCCCAAAGGGCTCTGCTGGGGACATCATGGAGGAGGAAGGTTTCTTCCTGCCTCCCCCTCCAACACCCATTTTCTGCCACGGCTCCAGTGTTTTCTTGGGTGAGGACCACCTGGTTACATCCAAATCATTGATACCCCAGGCCAGGGTCTGGGGCCGGCGGCCTGGCCCTGCTCATGTCCATACCCACCTGCTGGAACTGCCTTGGCCCAGCTGTCCCAGGCATTTGGCAAAGCCCAAGCTGGCACCAGCCAACACCATGTTGGGGAGTGCACCTGCAGCAAGAGTCTGGACACCCCTGGTCAATGCTTGAGGCTGTGCCCAGGCCCTGGTTTACTTTGATTATCATTAATTGTCATTAATTATCATTAATTGCATCCTGGACGACATGTAATATGAGATGGAAAGTACGAGGGGGGGGGCAAGGCAAGAGAGGGCTCTTACCAAGAAAAGGGTGATCTCCGGCCACGGCAGGGACAAGAAGAAGCAATCAGCTTGGAGCAAAGCCTGGAAGATTTAGGATAGGTATTGCAGGAAGCTTTCCAGCTACCAGGAGATTGAAACCCCAGAAGAGGCTGTCGCGGAGGCTCTGAGACACTCTATGAATCCGCTGGAGCAGCATCTTCACAAGATCATCTAGAGACACCAATCCAGGGTGACAAACTGAATGGCGTGGAGAAACCCATCCTGCGCTGCATTCAGTGACTGCTGATGTCTCTCTCACACCATCAGAATGGCCCGAACACCTCTTTAGGATGTATCTCAACAGCTTCATACATCAGCCACCAATGAGATGCCATCCCACGTCTTCATGACCTGCTCTAGATCCAGTGAGAGACCACAAAATGAGAGGAGACGAGCAAGATCCCACAGTCTCCTTGTTGAACCATCAAACTGGCCAGACCACCCCCAACATCTCTTGGCCTCGGACGCAGACAAGTCCCCTTGGGCCAGCATGTCCATGAGATGTGTACCTTGAAGCTCTCCCACCCGCTGGCACAGCCCATACGAGCTAGTTCCTTGCATCCCTCCACATTTGCAGTGGACAAGGATGTCCCCACGGGTTTCCCAATGTGGTGTGACTCGTCCCACTGCCTGGGCACTTTGGCCATGGCTGAAACAGGGGCCAAAACTGGTCAGATGGTCTCCTGCACAGATCCTGAGCATGGCAGCAGGAATCAAGATGAGCTATCAAACTTGCACGCGTGATGGCTACTGAAAGACCATGTTCTGCTGCCAATTCCTCTTTTGGCTCAGGCTGAGCCGTGCTCACTGCACCTCCCTCTGGATACAGGGACTGATGCTCAACAAAGTCAAGCCACATACAAACGTGCAAGACCCTGCCCCTACATCCCCCACTCCCACATCAGGGTTTTCCAGACCCAAGGGTCATTATGGGTTATGGTTGGTTTTAAGCTGATTTTACATCACTGCTCCATCAGCCCGGGGAACGGCTGCCATTCGCACACCCATTACCCAGCCAGGTCTCCGCACGTAGGGAATCACCACGCATCAGTCCTGACTTACGTTGGAGCTCCTCTATGCTACAGGACACTGAGGAGTCCCCAGAGGCGAGTCCCTGCCGCAGGTAAAACCTTGACTCGTGGCTACAGAGAGGCTACTGCACCCACGAGACCCCAAAGCGTGGAAAGCCCTGTGCCTCAGTTTCCCTAGCAGGGACTTTCACTCCAGGTACCAAACTGGCTCCAACAAGGATGCTTCCAAAACCTCCTGCCAGTCTCACCCCACTTCTCTCTCATTTTGTCTCATGGCACAGGGGTTTCTCCCACCTCTGTGTCCCCGGGCGATCCCCCCACAGCTCTCTCCCAAGCAGGGCACATCTGAACCAGGCTCCCAGCCCCGACAGCTTTTTTGGAGGTCACACACCTGCCAGTCAGCACTGCGCCTGGCATGCGGGGGTGTGTTTATGCAAACCAGTTTGCAAGTTTTAAGAGCAGCCATAAATAAAGTGTAAAAAGCACTGTCTGGTACAGAAAGTCCAGGCTCTCCTATGACAGCCCTGTATTTATGAAGGGCTTAAAATGCAACTTAGCTGAGAAGGGGCTGGTTAAAACACACTGGGCCCTTGACATATGGCATCCTAACGACTCCGCTCACGTCCAGAGCGCTTCCCACGCACTCGCCTCACTCAGTCCTGGGCTGGGAATTTCTTCTCAGGACTTTGGGAGCCTGGAAAACTCTGCAGCTTTGCAAACGCAGCCTCATGAAGCATCCCTGAGCTCCCCAGGGTGGAGGAGCCAAGTCCTACACCCAGAGCATCCCCATGGGCTCTGCAAACAGCAGACAGGGCCCTGTTTCCCCCCATTCCTTCCCAAGGGGACGCACAGTTGTCTAAAGCGGGGCATGCAGCCCTCTCCTCTCCCTTACCATGGCTACCAGTAAGATTTATTTTTCATCCTGGTCCTTTCCATCTTGGACTGCTCATCACGATGGATCTGAACTTGTAGGACAGACGGATCCCATGAACCCCTTTTTCTCCAGGAACCACATTGAAAAGAAATGAAACGGCAACTTCCAAGCTCCTGGGGAAAACCACTGTCCCGCACTCTCCAGAGATGCTGGTGTTTAAATGCCTCCAGCCAAAACATCATTGCGTTCAACTATTGCCGCTGAATTACTCATAGCGGACAGACTGCAGCACATTCGGCCCAGTAACCTGTGCCTCTGATATTGTTTCAGCTGAGAGTGTAAATCCCCTAAAATAGCCTGTTTCTGTGGGCAAATTCTTCTTTTCTGACTTGCCTTCGAGCCCGAGTGTTTCTGCTTCTCACCTATTTTTAGCCACGACACTGTAGGTCTCTTGGCTGATGAGCCTGCTCATAACTAATTTATTCCTGTCTTCATTCTCCCTGAGCGCTTGGCCACGAGAAAAATGTGAGGCAGTGAGCTGCAGAGGTGGATGGTGGAGAAAAGTCCACGATTTGATGAGGACCTTGTCACCAAGACCCCCCCTGCCCTTGACCACAGGGGACCTGGAGCCCCAGCCAAGCCCCCCACACTGCAGGATACACCCGGCAGCACAGTCAAAGCGATGTGGAGCTGGTGGGTGATTCTGGACCTCCCTGTTCCAATCCTGTCCCTGTCCCACAGTCCCCAGCCCTTCAACACCGTTATAAATCCTGCAAATGGACCCTAGTGCTTCCTCCCAAAGCAGACAAACCCCTACTGCCCCTATTCATCATGGTTTATGCCCAATTTAGGGGCTCTGCTACCATCAGCAGGCACCTCCGAAGAGCAAGCACCTCACCTAGCATCTGTTTCACCTTCTGGAGATGTCTCCATCCTCCTCCTAACCCGGGTACGACAGTTAATGCAGCCCTGGCAGAGGCAGGGAGTCAGACCTACATCCCTCGCACAAGAAACGGATGCTGTGGTCTGAGCTCAGCGGCTTTCGATGAGCGCAGGGGAGGGCAAGTAGCCAAACTCACCTGGATTTTGCTCTCCAAGGCTCTGCACAGCCCCATCCATCCGCCTGCCTTTCCCCCCCAGCACACCCCACCGCCGGGACAAGCAATCCAGTGCTCACATTTTGGGTCGGCACTCCGGGAGGACGATTATTTGCCGAGTGCCTAATGCACTGCTGGCAGCGGGCAAGTCGTAAATCACCCTAATGCAGCCACCGACAGACTCTGCTGGGATTTTGGGACACTAAAGGGGAGAATAAATGTGGGGACATGACGGGTCCTGCTCCGGTATGCTCGGTGCTCAGGCGGCTTTGCAATATTGTAGGGGTGCCCAGCACCCGCTGGTGGGGTCCCAGTGCTTTGCCCAAGCCAAACCCACCTCCTGGCCCCGATTAACACCTCCAGCACCCTTCAAGCTGCTAAAGAGCCCTGGCCAAGTCCTTCAAGCCTTTTTGTAACAAGCAAGTGCTGAGCCTCCCTTCCCTTCCCCATTCCAAATCATATCGGCCAGCTGGGAGCAGGAGCAAGGAGAGAACAAGGGATGGACATGGAGATGGACCCCGGAGGGACATGGAGAAAAGCCCCAAACTGCCCATGTGCCCATCCACCCTTGGAGGGGAGATGCACCCAGGTGGGGTGGGATCTGTGCAAGGGAAGGGCTGTAATTCACCCCCCCCCGCCCTGCACGATTTCTAGCCCACGGGAGGGGGGGTCCCAAACCTTCAGCACGACCCTGCCAGCCCACGAAACCCCACAGCCCCCTCACCAGCACGCAGCAGTGTGCTCGGCGCTGTACGTCCCCGCAAAACAGCCGGGGACAGCAGCAGGTGGAGGGGGACACGGCCACGTCCCCAGGAGTGCAGGATTGTCGTGGTAGGATGGGGGACCTGGCTTGCTGCATGGCTTGGAACATCCTGGCCACGGAGGAGACCGGCACCTGCCATGGCGAGGAGCCTCCCCGTGTCCCTAGCCATGCCGGCAACCCCCCCCCCCCCCGCAAATTTTTGGGGACCCCGGCGATGGGGAAACTGAGGCACGCAGGGAGCCAGCGCAGCCGGGAGGGGAGCAAGGGAGCGGGGGGGACTTACGAGCCCGGGCTCGGCTCTCGGAGGCGAAGAGGAGCAGCAGGCACCGGAGGAGGAAGGCGAGGGGACCCGCCCCGGGAAGCATCGCAGCCCGGCGGTCGGCGTCCGGGGGGCTTCGGTCCCGGTGCCCGGGGGTGCCGCTGCCCGATGTCCCGGTGCTGGTCCCGGTGCGGTGGCCGGTGATGTCTCGGTCCCGGTGCCGGGGCGGGGAGGGGGGTCTTCACTCCCGCTGCCGGTGCCCAGCGGTGCCGCGGTCTCGGTCCCGGTGTCGGATGCCTCGGGGCCGGGGCCGGTGCCCGGGGGGTGCCGGTGCCCGGGGGTGCCCGGGGGTGCCCGGGGGTGCCGCGGTGCCGGTGCCCGGCGGGGCTCGTCTCGCTCCGATCAAAGGCGCCTCCTTTAGGGAAAGCCGAGGAGTTTGTTTGTTGGTATTAAAGGCGGAGATGGGGGGGGGGGGGGGGGGGGGGGGGGGAATGAGGGGGGGGGGATCCGCAGGGTGGTGGTGGTGTTTTTTTTTTTTTAATTATTATTATTTTCCCACTTTTTTTTTTTTTTTTTTTTTGGGTGTTTTAGGAAATTCCTCGGCGGCGGGAGGGCGGAGGGACGGCGGGCGGGGAGGGGGTGCGGGAGCCGCAGGTTTAACCCCTGCCTCCCTGCAGCCTGGCCGGGGCTCCGCGGTCAAGGGTTGGCGGGGGGGTTGGAAGGACCTGCCGGGCTGGACCCCGTCCTGGGGTGCTACCAGCCGGGAGGTGACACTGGTGGGATATATCACCCCCCCTCACAAGGGCCGGCTGCACCCCTTCTCCCTGTTAAACCCCACCTCGACACCCGGCTCTGAGATGCTTGAGCCCCCCCCCCGGGAGAGGTTTAAACCCCCACGCTGGGGTTGAGCCCACGCAGATGCATCTACCCCAGCCCGGGGCAAAGCCGGCCCTGTCCCAGTCCGGAGCACCCCACGCTCCGAATGGGGCAAAGCAGAAATCTGGGCTGCAGCCTCCCCTCCCAGGGCTCCGCTCTGCCACCGAGATCCCCCAGTGCCCTGACTCCTTTCCCAGTAAATCCCAGTTCCCTTCCCAGTGCCATGGATGGGCTCCTGTCTCCCTGGGGCAATGGGGCGTGGGGTGCAGCTAGCCCCCCCCATACTTGCAGCAAGCAAGACAAAGCAGTTGAGTTTGCTCTCCGCACCAGCTGCTTTACATTCCTCCAGCTGCATAAAGCCATCTTAAATGACCAACATAGCCCCTGCCTGCAGGAACACCCCCCCACGGCCCCAAACCATGATCCCAAATCCTCCCTTCCATCACCCCCAGCAGAGCAGAGAGAGCAGCGCTCGCACCTCGGCTGCCCTTCGTCTGCGCAGCATGGAGCTGCTGGGCATGAAACACCATCAGTTGGAAAGCCACCGGTCACGCAGTCACCCCTGGAGAAGCCACCTTGCCTCCAGACACGTTGATCCTGTTCCCACTGCTCCCCAAATCCTGCATGAAGTGGTCCAGCTCTGGCTGCCAAGACCTGCTCTGCCTGCCTGTGGGGCTCAGCTTTCTGCTTTCCAGGACCCTCGTGGAGAAGTTGGGCAGCACCGGATCCTCCCTGAGCAGCCATGTCCACTCAGTAGCGCTGCTTCCCATGGCCAGAATAACCCAGGGCCACCAGTTTATCATGGAGATGAGTTCTTGCAGCTTCCTTAGACCCCTCAAGGCCAGATCTTGCATGGTTTTTTACCCATTTCCCCTGCTTCACCTTCACAACTCATACTTCCAGGGGTGCTTAGAGCAAGACACTTTATTTAGCACAAGAAATACAGGCTTTAAAGCAGCGCTGAACACCTTCATGCCCACATTCCTCCATTGGGCAGGCTTGGACGGATGTCCCAGATCTCACAGGAGCCCTGGACTTCTCCTTCGCAAATGGCTTCACCTCTACACCACAGGGTCTCTCTCTTCCCCTCATCTCTTCAATTTCCTCGCACCACTGGCCAGGGAGAGACTGTCATCACCTGCGATCCCTTTGGCACCAGCTGACCAGATAAGATCTCCATCAGCCAAGTTATTCTTTATTTTCCTCCATTAATTCAGGCTTGAGATCAGGCTTTTCAGGGTGTGAGACCTTTGTGCCCGATGCCAATCCACTTGAGAGTGGCACCAAGCCCCCAGTCTGTCAACAGCTCCAAGGCGTCCCCAAACCCCTAATCCCAGTCACACCAGCCACGTGTCTCATTTGGCTTGGAGAGGAAAGTAGTCAAGGGGAATTTCTGCAGCAAAACCTCTTCTTTCCATCCATCTCTTCTTTCCGTCTGGCCCTAGCCCTGCCCCAGGAGCCAGACACATCCCCCTGTACCAAACCACATCTGCAGGTGCCTGTTCCTGGAGCTGGATATGAGAGGGGAAAATCTCCTTTGTAATAAAAAACCTGGTTTAGCAACAGTTTAAATCATCTTTGTTATTTTCTCTTTAAGCTGCTGAGCACAAGAAGTCAAGATGCATTTCTGAACCCGCGTGGGCTGGACACATCTTTCAGGAAGAAGGTGGCAATCCCCAAACCATGGCTAGCAAATGCAGACAAGTCCTCACCCCACCTTGGCTCTCTGGTACAGGAATATCTGTGATCCTCAAGGAGCACAGCCCTGTGCGCAGAGCAGGAGACAGAGCTGGGTCATCTGCAGCGATCCTCACAGGTCTACTTGTTTACAAGCTCTAAAAATAATTTTACTGCTCGGTGCCCTCCCCTGGGAATTGTGAGCATGACTCTGCTGAAGGACCAAGTCACTACAGGGGAACGTAAGAGCCCATAACCCAGGGCTGCTCTGCACATCATCTGGCACCCACCATCTACAGAAAGCACAAGCAGTACCGTTGCTGTTGCATTTCAGGGCTAACCAGAGCAATCCTGACATGACCACACACCTTCAAGACAAACTACAAAGCTGTTTTTTACAGAAGGCAGCAACATGCCTTGTGGATTACAATATCTGATGTGTCAGAGCAACCCAAAGCCCGGGATGGCCCACGCTGCCCACTTCTCCTCTGAGCAATGGGTCAGCCCCACTGCAGCCTCCATGTAGGTCTGGTACAGGGATGCCCCATGCTGTGGTTGGAGGACCTGCATTTTTTCCCCATCTTACAGTCCCCACCGTGTTATCGGTGTGCTGACAGCTCCATGCCTCCATGCAGAGCAGATTCACACCGGCCAGGTTCGATTTACCTAATGGTCCCAGCTTCTCACCATCTAACCCAGCTTCCCTTCTTTCACTGCTCCATTCATTTCCAACTCCCTGCAAATTTTGCTAGCAATGCTCCTCTATTTTCTTCTCATGCCTCGATAAAGATATTAAAGGGGTTTGGGTAAACAGCAGGCTCCTTCCAGCTCCCACCAGGAACAGCCAGTACCTCCTCTCCCAGCTCTTCCCTTGAACAGGGCAGACTTGAAAAGCCCATTTGTAGCATAGTTCTGCGGGCAAGTCATGAAAATGCTTAGAAAAATGGGGACATGAAGCCCAAGTCAATGAAGTCATTTTGCGTTTCTGCTGTAACAGCAACAGCTGAACTCAGGGCTGTAGATCCTGGCCCCACATCAGGGCTAAAACTTATGGGAAAGTTCAGCCATGTCCTAAGCGCAGACCCAGGAAATAAAGGCCAGCCTTGTCAGGAGCAAGGTGCTGTGTTACATCTCTCTTGCATCTCATAAAGAATACATTCACCCTTTGGCAAAAATGAGGCTCTTTATCATCATCTGCAAAGGGATTTGGCTGACAGTTCGATACTGCCAACATCAATCCATCTGTGATCATGAATCAGGCTCCAAAAACCATGGGATTGGCTTGCAAATAATAAAACTTGGGTCCTTTTTATTTGCCTTCTGGTTCCTGAGCCTTTAGGTCAAACTTGCTTCATGTTTTCTGGGCAACTGAGAAGAGGAGACGATTCCTTTTTTTAATTTTTTTTTAATGAAAACTGAGATTCTCCTACAAACTACTGAATAAACAGCATGGGCTCCAATAACATCCCCCACCACGCAAGCCTCGTGGCAGGATCGTGAGCTGGCCAGACTGCAGGCTGGAGGAGCTGGCTGCACACTGTACTTTTCCCTGGAAGTTTGTAGCCCAATATCCCTGACGCTTGATCCGGCGCGCATCTGGGGGCCAGGAGAAACGCACATGCGAGGGCTGCCAGCTGCAGGTGATGGAGCTGGAAACCTGCAGGACCGTGAACCATTGCAAGCCGGACTAAAGAAATCCGGCTGCAAGAGTGAGTCCTGTCCCGGGGACAGAGGAGCTGCTGCCTCACTTGACATCGGGCTGCAAAAACACGTAGCCTGATGTGGTTTCTTCTGCCCCAGCATGAAGGCTGCCCATCCCAGGGAATGCAGCAGTAAATCCTGATTATCAGTCATCCCACAGTGAAAAACACAGTCCTCGTTCAAGCCCCGCAGCCAGCCAACCCCACCGACCCTCAGCCAGCTACACAATCCAAGCTGGCACCAACATCCTTTCATCAAGCGGGTAAAATCACCTCCCATGAGTGGATTCTGCTTTTTTTTTTTTTTTTTCAAACACGGGCTGTGGCATGAGACCCTGAACAAAACCATCACAGCCTCGTGGGAACTGAAGCTGGCGGGAGGGCAGATGCGCTGGCACATGAATTTGGGGTTGCTCGAAGCAGAGACAAGATTCCTGCTGTAAATGCATAGTCTTCCTCCATCCCCGGTGATGGTTAGTGACCATGTCCTTTATTTTTGGCATGCATTCAAGGAGGAGTCAATGCATCCTGCATCAGCATGCCAGAGGCCCAGGCTAGAGTCAGTGGAGATGGAGCCCTCCCATCCCAATGAGACGGACATGAAATGGGATGATGCCTCTCCACCATATTCCACAGGGTATAGCTAAATTGAGCAAAACCCAAATTTTCTTCGTACTGCAACTTCACAAAACTCCCATCCTATGCTTGGAGCTTCGTGGGTTTCCTCTCCTCGCCTGGGGATTTCAAAGCTGGTTCATGCCACTTGTGCAGAGAGACACAAGCTCACAGTATCTCCCCAGCTGCTGGCTCCAGCCCAGCCTCCAGGAGGGCACAACTCATATCTTTGAAGTCCCCAAAGAGCAGAAGACATGCCACCGACACTGGCAGCCCGGCCTGAGCCCTGCTGCAGAGTTCAAACAGGACTGAGGCACAGCCCCGACTGATCCCCTCCATCTGCCTTCCCACACCACCTTGTTTCGGTGGGCTTTATCCCTCCTTCCCTCTGTCCTCCTTAAGGTGGGCTCTTCTCACCTTTGTCACTTCTATGTTGCACCACCATTGTGCTCGCTATCTGCAGAATGATGTTGTCCTGCTAGGAGAGCATCAGTCACAAGCTGGATACCCTGGAAATGCTTTCTATCAGCCTTTTTCCTATTTGTCTCTCTTTTTGGCCTTTCCAGCAGGCAGCAGCTATGAATTCTTCTCCATATCCAAGAGCGGCCACCACAGAGAAGTCAGTCTCCTCCACCCTTCAAAGCCTTGAGCCCACACATGGGTTGAGCAGGAGTGTAAGACTCCTACTCGTGGCCCATCCTGCTCAACAGCCCTCCTCCCTGCAGGCACAGAAGCCACCAGGAGGTAGAGAGGGACATTTGGATAATTGGGGCTGGTGGCTTGGGTGGCTCCATTCTCTGCTGGTCCCTCAGGGCACCAGGCAGAGGTGGACAGCTGGATGGGGAGGCAAAACATCTCTCTCTGCAGCTTTGCAGAGTCAATCTTGCCTCCCTGCATGATGCCCCAGGAGCTCCTCTCACCGCTGGCTCTGCAACTCCGATTGGGGTGGGAAGAGGAGAGCTGGCAAGGATCCCTCAGGATGAGCCTTGGCCTGGTTTTATGCTGTTCCTTCTCCTGCATTAAACCAGTGGTGGAGTAATGCTGCAATTCAGAGCAGTGAAACCACAGGAGAGAAGCTACCTCATTGTCACGACTGACAGTGTAACCCTTGAACTCCTCGCTGGGCTTGCTGCAGCCTCCTCTGCAGCCTGTCTCCTGTGCCACCCCGACCAAGGGCCTGGCTTTGGTTCAGTGATGGCAGATGTGCCTCCAAGCTAGAAGTCAGCACTGAACGTCTCCTGGAGCTGCAAGGAGACACCTCACCCGCAAGCAGCCAGCACCTCCTCATGACACAGCAGCTCGGGGAAGCTGCCTCTGGCTGCAATTCTAATACAAACATTACTTTACCCAGCATCTGATTTCCTGCTCCCATCCTGATGAGTGATTAACACCAGCGAGAGCTCCTCCTGAAGGTCTCTTGAAGGCAACTGTGTTTGGGGGACATTCAAGCAGACCATTCACCGTGGAGCAGTCCCGGAGATTGCTCTGCCCAGTGGACCACATGAGAAACTCAGCCTCACTCAAGAGCTTTATCGTGTCTCATACCACACCTCGAGCTACAAAGACTGTCTACAGAGGACATTAACTCTCCTGAGGACATCGCCTTACCTCTCCTGACTCATGCTCTGGGGAAAAGGAGGAGGCAGCCTTTTCATCTATCACCCTACAGCGGTCTAACGACCTGCAGGATTGTGCTGGAGGCAACATAATTTGTTACAGCACCTTGAATGCAAAGTGTGTTCCCAAGGGCTTTGTGGAGTTGGAACAGGATCCAGTCAAACCCTGGGAGACCACATGCCAGCTCTGGGTTGCCAGCATCTGAGAATGTCTGTTCCCCATGCAAACAGCCATAACTACTACACAATAAATAGTCTATACTCAGCAGTATAGGGAGGACAGTCAGTACAAGATTCCCCTCCAGGGATGGAGATCAGCAACCAAATAAGAGGGAGGGGTGAAGAGAGGCCAGGCAAAGCAAAGGAGAAGGACAGAGAGGAAAAATGGGGGAGCACAGTGCCATGGGCCTGTCCATATCTCCTGTATCCGCCGTGACACATCCCCACCTGCACCCCATGGCAAGTGTCTGGCCAGGGCCGGCATCATCACTGGGAGGACCACAAAAAGAAACGGTGGTGGCAAAACCCTGCCAGCTCCTCAGGAGAGGTGAGAAGCAGAGAAATGTTCCCTGGCAGGCTGGCCAAGGCAGAGGTTTTGGCTTGGGGTGGCAGGATGCGAGGCTGGAGCCTTGCACGGGCTTAGGATACCCTCTGCAGGCCAGCGCTGAGCTCCGCACATCTCGAATTGTAGACTCACGGAATGGTTTGGGTTGGAAGGGACATTTAAAGATCATCTAGTCCAACCCCCCTGTCATGGACAGGGACACCTTCCACTAGACCAGGTTGCTCAAAGCCCCATCCAGCCTGGCCTTGAACATTGCCAGGGATGGGGCATCCACAACCTCTCTGGGCAACCTGTGCCAGTGCCTCACCACCCTCACTGTAAAGAATTTCTTCCTTGTGTCCAACCTAAACCTGCCGTCTTTCAGTTTAAATCCTCTGCCCCTTGCAGGGGTTTGGGTTGGAAGACAAGCTGGAGACAGAGAAACCAAGTTCTGTCCAGGCTGGGCTGGATGCACAGGCGTGATTTGGGGGATATGTGGCAGAGATCCCCTTCCAAATCCGCTGTCGCTAGGACCTCTGCAGAGAGCTAAAGCTCTGCACGGCGGCTTGTCCCATGGTGGGGGCTTTGGTGGGGAACTGTCTCCCTTTCCCGTGTTCCCTGTCCCTCCCTGAGGGCTCCCCAGGCCCCAGCTCCTAAGTCAGGCTGATCCTGGGGAGCTGGCAGCTTTGTGGGAGGCCTGGGCATCTGTGGGAATAACGCACCCCATCTGACTCTGTCTAGCAGCAGCACCGACAGGACAGGTACCCGAGTTTCTGGACTAAGTCCAGTCCCAGCACCAAACCGCTGCCTCCTTCACGTCGTCATTCATCTTAATAAAGTCACTCCAATTTTTTTTTGTTTCCTGGAGATTAGGGTTTTTTGTCAACCGGCATTTTGTGGATCCCCACAACAGCGAGGATCAATGCACTGATATCATTTTAGTCATTCGACAGCTAAATTAGAAACAACTAAAGACAGAAGTGTGGTTGAGATATAGCAAGTAAATGATAACCCCTAGCAAGTTCCTGGCACACATTTAGAGGCTGTTTCTTGGGCACAGATCTTCCCTTCCTCTCTCCGACCATAGGTGTTTCAAGGAGGCCCAAAGGCGTGGGGCTTCACCTCTGTCTCTGCAGCCACATTTTCTCTGCTGCCAACCCAATGTCTAGGGTAGATGAGAGCCTTCATCAGAGCGGGACCTGACACTAAAATATGGTGAAAAAACAGATTTAGTGCCCCAGTAAATAGATGAAAAGCAGAAGAGAAGCACAAGAGATTTCCATAGCAACCAGTGCAGAGGCTCTGCCTCCTCCAATTCACCTTCCCTGCACACAGATAATCCAGGGGTGCTGGTACGATCACTGACCCCGCTGGAAAGGGATGGCCTTAAAGGAGGTGCGGTGAGCACGTGATGGAGCCAGGCAGACAGAAATCCCCTGCACCAGCTCCTTCACCAAAGCAAGCACCAAGATCCTCTGAAGGGGGGGGATTCTGAACCTAAGGCTTGCTTAAAAATGCCCCCAAAAATCAGTTCTTCAAGCTGATTCAAGCCCCCAAGTGTAGAAACATGGGGAGCCAAGTCATGCTCTCAGAGCCCTAAGTACAACCGCTATCAGGGTGACATCCAGCCCAAGCACTACTAACATCTGTGTGTCAGGCAATACACAAAAAGGGGAGAGCTCCATTTGACTTTAAATTAAACCACACACAGACTTGATGCACCTTTGGTCTTCCCAGGAAAAAAAAACAAAAAACCAAAAAACCACCACACATAAAGTCACCCTGGCCAAGCTGAGGGCTAAGAACGAAGTTCTTGCACACCTGAACAAGAACCTGGTAGAAAACAGTGTCCTGGGAGAAGCTGCTGAAGCAGCCAGGCTGGAAAGCACAGAGAGTGGAGGGGCAGCAACCAGGGGGCTTCAAAGCAGGACTGTGGCTGGGGCAGCCCTGTGAGAAGAAACATGTTTTCTGAGCTGCACTGGTGTTTGAGATTTCTTCCTCTACTTATCATAAAGATATGTAACAGAAACAAATACTTGTTCAGACAGGATGGCAGGTAGGGGCAGACATCCCAGAGGGACCGGGCAAATCCCAGGCTTAAATTTCAATAAGAGAAATTCAGACAGAAGTGTGAGATACTAAAAGATTGGGACTGGTCATTGGGGGAGGCTTCAGGGTCCTCACTGCTGGAGACCTTTGAGAAGAGGATGAGCGTACCTGTCAGCGATGGTGAGATGGCCAGGCCTGCTGCCTTCACCGGTGCTGTGCATCTCCCACTCCTCACATTTAACACCCCAACAAGCCGTCAACCAACCTCACGAGCCTGCACGCGGCCTCGCTCACGCCAGGCCAGCTTGGAGGTGTGCTGGTGGGCTTTCCAGGCAGATATCCCTCTCAGACTCATCATGAGGAACCCAGATTTTGAAGCAATTTATGTGTCTGGAGACAGAGATAGGCACCGGGTGGGATTTTGACAGCACGGAGGCAGTGGCAGCAAGGTGCTCAGCATGGCCACCCTTGCATACCCACCCGCTCCCACTCCTTCCCGGGGTGCCATGCCATTTGTGGTACATGTCACAGCAATTTGTGGCTCTGCAGACAGAGCCTGTAGCTGCTAACAAACTAAATAGTCCTTACCCAGGCTAAAGCCACACTGTTAAGAGCTTTCATCCTTCCCAAACTGAGTGGCCACATCTAAACCACTTTTGAAGAATAAGCTGTGGCCCCAGTAACCCCAAAACCATGCCTGTGAGACCAAAACTGTGCCAAAGACCTTTCCAACAATTCACTGGGGATGCACCCTGTGCTCACTTGACTAGTACAGCTGTGGCCTTAAAGAGCCGGATGGCCAAGGGCAGACCTGACTGGGGTTGGAAGTGATAAGAAGGCTGTTTCCCCCCCACAGTTTCTGCCACAGGGAAGGAGAGGGAAAGCCAGGCTTTGGGGTGTAACACAAAGCCCTTCCCTGGGATCTGACTCACCCCAGCCTCAGGGAGCGGCTGTCCTAAGGTAGCTCCTAGTCTAGACTCCTCTGTTACCAGCCTGAGGCAGGAGGAAGGGATGAGGGTTAACGGGGCCAGCAGAGACACCAAGACAAGAATTATGGGAGATTTATGTCCAACAAAGGAAAAAACCCAACCCTTTCTGATGACAGGGATAAGCTCAGCCAGTCGCCCGCACTGAGGGGAGGTGGGTTGCCAGCACCGGAGGTCTTTAAGAACAGGATGAACAAGCATTGCTCAGGAGTGACTCAAGCTGAGTTGATCCCGCTGCAGGGAAAGGGGGTGACTGAATAACACCTTGGGGACCTTGCCAGCCCGATTTTCCATGAGCCTTGCACCCCCTTGGGCAATGCCGGGACGTGATATCACACGGATCTGAAACTCCACATAGCATTTGTCTTTAATAATCAGCCACTTAGCTTAGTCCCCTGTCACCAGCAACGCAGCAGGGAGGTTTGCATTCCCCCAGTTCCCGAGGAAAGCACGTGCATCTGGATGCCACAGCTCCTCTCCTCATCTCTTCCCTCCTGGAAGAGTGTCCCTCTACAAACCCTGCCCGGAGGAGGAAGGGGAAAAGGGAAGCCACTGTGAAACAGATCCCAGGAATCTGCTCCTAAGGCAGCTGATAACCCCACAGGCACGGAGCTGGTGTTCACTGTACACACCAAGCTCATCCCAGCCGACAGCCAGGACCCCTTGCTCATGCCCACACCTCACTGTTTTGCTTATTTTCAAAGCCTGTTTGCCTGGCTGTTCGCTGCTTCCTTTTCCCTGTCCGCCCCGCTCTGGATGCATATGATCCCCTATGCCAGCTCTGTTTTGCAACCTCTTTCCCACAGCCTCCCTTCCCCCAAAAATCCCCACGAAGATTAAATGTGATTCTGCATCTCTTCCTCTGAGGGTCCCCCATAGGATGTGGCACCTCTCAGGAGGAAAACAGTTTAAAGCCTTTCTCTCTCAGTAAAAGCTGTTTGTTAAATTGTCAGTCTGTTCCTTGAGCTTTGAAGCTCTCCTCCGCTTTTGCTAATCACTTAATGCTGCAGGCCAAATGCCATCGGTCTTCCTTCAGAAATTACTGTTCCTCATATTAAGCCTCTGAGGAGTATTTGTTAAATGTCGTTAATGAAAATAATCAACTCTGCATCACTAAACCTTCAAATGCTGACAGCAGCAGATGTACAGCAGTGCTGTCCATTCAGCTGCAAGGCTCCATACAGCACCATAGGCAGGAACACACCTTCGTTAAGATTTTTAGCCCGGTTTCTTAGCTCGGGCCAAGGAGGCCTTGCAGGTCTAATGACTTCTTAATCAGCTGAACCTTTCAACTAGCCTGATGGAAAGATAGAAATCTCAAAGATATTGCACGTCAAAATATTCTGTGCAAATGGGAGCTAGGTATAACAAATGTAAATTAGTGCCTTGCACTAAACAGGATACATTACTAGACACTGGACAATCCACAAGGAACAGAGCTTCGCGGGCTCTGTGTGTAAAAGTGCAGCGTTTCAATGATGCGGTTTCCTAAACCTCCCTGCCCCTCACCTCCCAGGAGCTCACACCCAAAATTAGGCAAGAGTAGGACCTGCCCCACCACCTCTTTTACCCCTCCTCAGAGAGTTATTTAGCAGAAGTGGAAGACTTGAGATTAATTTTAAGTCCCTGTTTCACACAGCAATAGAAAATCATGGGTTAGGGGTGACCTGAAAGTTTTTGGACACAGGTGTGGGGCTGGGAAGAAGGGGTTAGCCCGAGGCTGCACGTCAGGGATTTGGGTTCCTCCAAACCCCATGGCTGTGGAACTGAGAGCTGCAGCCACCGAGCAGAAACGCGGACTGAATACCTACAAGCAGATATTACCCAGAACGGCTTAAACTAAGGGGTTGGTGTGGTACTGGCCCCCATGTTCTTGCCAGTTTATAACCTGCTGATCTCTGGAGCTCCTGGGTGTTTACAGCCAGCCAGAAAGCTGAATGGGAGTTCTCCACTGCTTGGCCTGTTGGTGTCCGGGTCAAGCTGTGCTCAAGAAGCACTGAGGAGTCCAAAAAGGAGCATGTGCTGTGGGTACAAGGAAAAAAAATCTGCAAGTAACAGCAAACCGAGATAGAAAAGGATTGTTAGTACACAGGGATTTTGTGGTGTCTTTTTAAAGACCCACCGCTTCCCGTTGTTGGAAGATGGTTGAAGGGGAGGCTGGAAGCGGCTGGAGGCAGGCAGAGGGCTGTGCCGTGCCCCACAGACACGCTCTGGGGCTGCTCAGAGCCCCCATCCAAGAGGGAGGGTCTTAAAACCTCTGAGAAACCACAGGGATTTGAAGCAGCTCCGTGAAAACTCAGGCCAGCAGGACCAACCCCAGATTACACCCTTCACCGAAGCATCCGGCAAGGCTGAAATAAAAGAGATCCCACACGCACAGCCAAGCGCGGAGGATCTTCCCCACGGCGGCCCACGGCCTAGCGAACGGCAGTTCGCTGAAGGAGCGCGCAGCCACCGTGCTCTACGCCCTTCCCGCGGCGATGGAGGGGACGCAGGCCTCCTTCAGGGCCAGTGCCCCTCCTCATGGGGCCGCTCTCCCACCACGCAGCCCCTCACACCGGGACCGCGCTCTGCGAGGTGACACCACCTCCACACCGGCCGACGCCTCACGGCTACTGAGGGGATGAGGAAGCGGCCCCGCCTTTTATAGCCGGGTGTCATGAATATTCAACAAGGAGGCGTGGCCGAGGCGGAGGCGGGGCCCGCATGTACTGACGCGGCGCGGTGCTCCTGAATATCAAGCGCGGGGGGGGGTGTGGGGGCGTGTCCCCTTATGAATTATGTGTGTGGTGGGCGGTGCCGCGCGCGCCCCAACGTTCTGTCCCTTCAAAGTGTGAGAAGATGGCGGCGGCGGGCCCCGGCGGCCGGGCCGCGGTGCCGGCGCGGCGGGGGCGGCGGCGGCGTGGGCGGACCGGGGCGGCGGCGGCGGCTGAGGAGGACGAGGTGGTGTTAGCGGTGGCGGATTGCCCGGTATGCCGCCAGGCTCTGGTAGAGGCGGTGACGCCGCCCTGCCGCCACTCGCTTTGCCTCGCCTGCTTCCAACGCTGCCTGCAGGGCCCGGGCCTCTGCTGCCCGCTCTGCCGCAGCCGCCTCTCCACCTGGGCCCGCCGCCAGCAGGCCCGACCCGAGCCCGCCGCGACGACGGCCGCCGGAGGAGGCGGGGAGCAGCGGCCGCCGGACCAAGGTGCGGCGGCGGCGGCGGCGGCGGCGGGCCTGCCCCTCCCCCTCCCCTCCGGTTCCAACCGCCGCCGGCGGCGCGAGGGGAGGCGGGGGGGGGAGGAGGAGGAGGAGGGGGGGGGCGCGAGGCGCGCGCGGGAGGGGGGGGGGGGGGGGTCTCGGCGCCGAGGGGGGCGGAGCCGGCGCGCAGGAGGGTGCGATGAGCCGGCGGGGGCTCAGCCCCGAGGGGGCGGGGCCGGCTCGGCCTGCCGGCGGCGGGGGTGCGATGAGTTTGCGGGGGCTCAGCCTCGTCCCTGCGGGGCTGAGCGGCGGCGGGTGGCGGGGCTGAGCCCGCCTTCCTCTGCAGTGGCGGGAGGGGTAGCCCGGGGACACACACACACACACACACACACACACGTTTCCCCACCACGCCATGCCTGGATCAACATCAGGCTCCCCTCGCCAACAGCATCAGCGATGGGAAGAGGTATTGGGGGGGGGGGGGGGCAGCAGGACGGTGCCCCCCTCCATAGAACATCAGCGAGATGGGAGGCGCGAAGGCCGGGCGGGAGCGGGCTGCCAGCAGCGTCTCGCCCCGTTCTCAGCCCCATGCCTGCTTGAACCCCGAAATGGCGAACGGCCAGTTATTTTTATAATAACGTTGCCCAGAAAGTGAATGGTTACGACGGTGCCCCCCCTCGGAAGGGCTGGTAAAAGTCAGGCGGGTTTCTGCCGCGTCGAGCGAGGAAAGCTTTTGCGCCGTGGGAAGTGCCGGTCCCTTGTTGGCATCAAAAAAAGTCCATCGTTTCTGAGTTCATGGCTTTGTGTCACGCGTTTCCTCCCCATCTCTCAAGCCGCCAACCTTCCTCAACTTCTAGAAAACCGCTCCCTGTGTTTTGTTTAAAATAAATCCTCGTTTGAGCCGTGGCTCTTTGCCGGTGAGAGCCGAGGCGCTGCGGAAGATGCCCACCTTGCTGCTGTCAAAACTCCCGGTGCGCCGGGATCTTCTGCCAGCACCGCGGTGCCTGTTGGTTGGAGAGGTGATGCAGCAGCGCTGGCAGAGATCGGCCGCCTCCGCTGCACCTACACCAGTGCTTCACCGACGTAGCGATGCTGGTGGGAGCCCTGTAGAGTAGACGAGGCTTTAAGCTATGGATAAATATCCTTTTAGCCATCTAGCCGTGCCCTAACCATTCCTTTTTGAACACGTTACTGGTCTCCCGGTTCATGCTTGTGTCAGCACCCTCTAATTTGCTGCGGGAAAAATTGGCAGGATGAGCTTAAACAGCTTAAATTGGTGGTTTGAACTAACCCCGCTAACCTTTGCTGGAAGCGAATTGGGAAGCCTTCGTGCAGAAGCATTTGCTGAATCAATGAACGGACGGGCTGTCCGGAGGGAGCCGAGCCAAACGGCTGGGAGCAGTTCCTCCTCCCCGGCCCAGCCGGAGGAGGGACAACTGAAACTCCCCGAGTCGATCTCTGCTCCAAGGTAGTTGTGTCAGTCATGCTTAAATATACTCGGCTTCGTTCAACCTAGCTTGAATTAGAATATCCAGCCATGCTGCAGGAATGCTTATGCAGTGTCTTGGCTGTATTTTTTTAAGGAAAAGTAGTTTTAATTCTCTGCTTGTCTTGAATTGTCTGAGATGTGTATATTTTGCAGCAAGGCACGCGGTCATCTTGTTGGTTGTCATTTCCTGCCTGCCCGAACTTCCTAAAGTTCTGGAAGTGTCTTGGAGAGAATCGTGGAGCGTCTTAGCACTGAGAAATGTGGGATGTGACCCCCAAACGCAGACAGGCACCTGCACCTGAGTGTCACCTCGTACGGCTTTGTCATGGGCACTCTAAATTGGGCTAGACTAACCCCTACTTGCGCCATACTCTGGTTGCGTTTCATACTGCAGACCTCGCTGCTGTAGAGCGGTTGAGTTAACAGCCAATGAGATCAGCTAAAATGAGCTGTAATCTTGAATGGCATTCCTGCTGCATTTCTAGCCTAGGCTCAAGCTTGTCCTTAAGCAGCACCAGATGGCTGCGTCGCACTGAAAGCTGTGAAGGTAATCAGCCACTTAGGTTGTAAGTTGGGCTAATGCCATGGAAATCAAAGGTAGTTTATCCATTACGAGTGGTAACCTACTATGTGCAGAGAGAGAGCAGTGGATGTTGTTTATTTCGACATTAGTGAGGCTTATTGGAGAACCATAGAACGGCTGAGGTTGGCAGGGACCTCTGGAGACTGCCTAGTCCAACCCCTGCTCAAAGCAGGGTCAGCAGGAGCAGGTTGCCCAGGACCGTGTCCAGTTGGGTTTTGACTGTCTCCAAGGTTGGAGACTCTGTAACCTCCCTAGGCAACCTGTACTGGTGCTTGACCACCCTGACAGTAAAAAGGTGATTTCCTATGTTAAATGGAACTTCTTGTATTTAAATTTGTGCCCATTTCCTCTCGTTCTGTCACTGGGCACCACTGAGAAGAGCCTGGCTCTCTCTTCTCTGCTGTATTCCAGCAGGTATTTAAACACATGGGTAAGATCCCCCCAAGCCTTCTCTTCTCCAGGCTGAACAGTCCCAGCTCTCTTGTATGTCTGATACTCTAGTCCCTTAATGGTCTTCATGGCCCTTCACTGGTCAAGATAAACAGTATCCACTGCTCTCCACTCATCCACTGGGCCAGTCATCTTATCACGGAAGACTACTGCGTTGGTTAAGCATGCTTTCTTTTTCATAAATCCAAGCTGACTACCCAAACACCTCCTTGTCCTTGTCTAAAAGTGGTTTCCAGGAATAGTTGCTCCATCACCTTCCCAGGGATCAAGGTGGAGCTGGCCCTGTCATTCCTCCTCCTTGTCTTTTTTGAAGGGAGGAGTGACATTTGCTTTCTTCCAGGCCTGAAGAACCTCTCCTGATCACCATGACCTTTCAAAGATAATCAAGAGTGGCCTCACAATGATGTTGGCCAGCTCCCTCAGCACTCCTGGGTGCAACCCATTAGGTCCCACGGACTTGTGTATGTCTAGTTTGTTTAAATGTTCCCTAACCTGATCCCTCCAGCGAGGGTGGGTCTTCCTTGTTCCAGCCTTTCCCCTATGTCTCAGGGGCCTGGGATTCCTGAAGCTGGTCTTAGAATCACAGAATGGTTTGGGTTGGAAGGGACCTTCAAAGAACATCTGGTTCCAACCCCCCTGCCATGGGCAGGGACACCTTCCACTAGACCAGGTTGCTCACAGCCCCATCCAGCCTGGCCTTGAACACTGCCAGGGATGGGGCATCACCCACCTCTCTGGGCAACCTGCTCCAGTCTCACCTCCCTCATTGTAAAACATTTCTTCCTTATGTCCAACCTAAACCTGCCATCTTTCAGTTTAAACCATTGCCCCTTGTCCTGTCACTATGGGCCCTGGTAAAAAGTCTCTCTCCATCTGTTTTATAAACCCCCTGTATATACCGAAAGGAGGCAATGGGCACAAACTGAGACACAAGAAGTTTCACTTGCCCTAAGAAAAAAACCTTTCACTGTGCAGGTGACCAAGCACTGGCACAGGTTGCCCAGGGAGGTTGTGGAGTCTCCATCCTCGGAGATGGACATGGACCTGGCCAGCCTAATCCTGGTGACCCTGCTTGAGCAGAGGGCTTTGGTCCCCAGAGGTCTTTGCAAACCTCAGCTATTCTGTGATTCTGTTATCAAACACTGAATAAGCTGATGTATTCAATTAAATAACTTAAAATCTGCAAATTCTTAAAAAACTGCTTGGTATGACCTCTTGACATACCTTGATTATTCCAGCTTAAATTGGCTAATTAATCATAGTTTCAAGTCTCAATTTTTGTCATTCGCTTTGGTATTCGTACATAACAGTGGACTTAAGGAGCTCTCAGACCTTGGCTGAGATTGGGGATTCTGCATTAGGTGCTATACAAATACTTGTGAAGACAAAGTCCTTGTCATGACACTTGTCAAACAAAACCAGGTAGAAGTAAGCAGAGACAACGCGTACTTGCTGCCTGTGTTGTGTCTTAGTGTGGGCTGCGTTTGCTTGCCTGCTCCTGGGCACCAGATGCCCTTCGAGCTGCCCTGCTGCCTTCAGCCTGGCCTTCCAGCTGCTGCTCCAGAAGGGTCTGGGTGGCCCCTAGGTCCCACGTGGGCATCTCGAAGCACCATGTAGCACCTGGAAAGGCACCCTAGATGCTGGTATAAAACCAAATTTTGAGCTAAAGATGCAGTAGTGGCTGTAATACTTTGCTAAGTAAGGTTTCTTATATTAAAACCGTTGCCTGGTGAAAGACTTGGAAGGCAGAGAGGTGCAGCAGATGGGAGGCTTGGAGACTGTGGGTATGTGTTTGAGGATTCAGCTAGCCAAGAAGAAGAAAGAACATAACATGTTCACGGCGAGGTGCTCAGCCTGCTTTGCAAGAAAATAAGTACCTTCATATTTCTCCCAAGGAAGATGGAATACCCTATGAATCAAGACAAAAGAAAAGGGTCTTGTGAAAAAGGACAAGCAGATGAGATTGTGGCTGTATCTTCTCAGGCAGCAGGCACAAGGCCCACCTTCAGTATCAGATACCCTCATTGATAGATTTTTGCCCGTCAATCCTGACGTTACTGTCCCAGATTATAGATGACTTAAGGGAGCTTGGAAAATTGCTGAAGGACAAGTGTTCCCCTGTGAACTGGGAAACAGAAATTCAATTTTGCAAGAAGAGGGCTTGTTAAGCTGGTCAGGAGCTTTAAACTCCTAACATGAAAGTCGTCCGGGAGGGAGAGAATAAAATGACTGCTTTTGGAAGGGACAGGGGAAGTCTGCTCCTGTACACCAAGGCAGGATCGAGTGTACCTAATTCCTCGTAGACATCTGAGTCATCCATTCATACAGAGGTGGCAGAAGGGGATCCCATGGCCACCTTTGTTTCAGCCTCTGAACACTTGAAAAGTTTTGCCTAATATCTAATAAAAATCTCCTTTGTTATAAACGCAACTGATTTCTTTTGTTTCTCTTCTGCCCGGTAGCTATGCAGAACAATTAATAACTGATGCTTTTATACAAGGGGTGGGGTATTTTTGCCAGACTTCTAACATGACTTCCCCCTCCTTCCTCCAAGTCTTTTTTTGGCTGTGGTTTCCCTCTTTCCCCACTGGACCAGACCAGTCTAGTTCTTGAGCATTTCCTGGTGATTCCTTAATTTCCTGTCATTTCTGTTCTGTAGTCTGTCAGCAGTTTTTTTGTCTCAAGACCACAGTGCTAAGAGTTTAGAAACAGCAATCCCGATGAAGCCCTTCCCTGCTACGTGAAAAGCAGTGATTTACTCCCCGTGTCAAGCTGATTAAAGTTGGCACCACCTCTTTTTTCCTCCTTATCACAGCATTGGTGTTGTATGGCTGTTTGAAGGGAATGGGTTAAATTTAAGATTGCCCAGGAAAAGAAATAAGGTAGGGGTGCCTCTGCAGGGACAGTAACAACTGTGCCATGAGACTGTCAGAGTGCTTGCACCTCCATCTCCTCCCTCGCTGTCCTCTCTCCTGTCATCCACAATACTTAAATTATTTTTAATCTACCATTCAAGCCGTTAATGAAGAGAGTGATTAGGACCAGACCCAGCACTAGCCCCAGTGGCCAATGTGAGAGGCTGTCCTGGCATGGCAGTGGATCATTAACTCTTGGAAAATAATTTTTCAGCTAGATGTGCATCCATCTGAATAGTGGTTATACCTAGACTATCTTTTTTTTCTCACTGTGCATCTAAGAATGTTCTTTTTTATGTGCTTCTAAATGAAAAAGACAAAACATGTTTGGCGTGCTGTTACTCAGGGTGCTGAGGACGGGGTTATCCTGCAAAACAGGGATATATCCAGATAATACGGGAACTAGAGGGTGAGCTGGGAATCGGCATGCAAGGAAACCTCATGGAATGAGCCTGCGTCTGCTGGAATTTCAGCTCCGTCTCGGGAACAGCCCTGCTGTACCCAACCTGGCAGCTCTGCAGGCTTGCATGTGTGTCTGGCAGCTCCAGGAGAGCACGCGAGCTTTAGTGTTTGTGCAATGCTGCGCCTGAGCTGAAGTGGTCTCCATGAGCCCCAAGGGTGTTGGCACTAAACCGTGTCTAGCAAAATTTCTTAACCCATCTTCATGAGGTTAAGAGCTATCGCTCCTTGCCCCACTCCCACTCCTGACAGCTTCCCCATCTAGGACTCTTGAGCTTCTTCCCTTCGATGCCTTCACACCACACTCCTACCTCCCCAGCCAGCTCTTCTCCTCCTTTCTCCACAGAGGCATAAGGGCAGGATTTTGAGTTCCTTTCCAGTAGCTCCTACTCTTGTATTTTCTTGCTTTATTTCTCTATGCATTTCTGTCCAGAGCAAGTTTTGGACAGTGCAGGAGGCAGTTCCTGCATGGGCTGCTCAAAAGTACATGGGTGACCCCTAACACAGCGCATCCTGCTAGTCCTTAACTCTCTCTGTAAAGAAAAATTGTGGACATCTTGGTCTCTACAGCAGGTAAAATACCCTCTCATGCCCAAGAGATGAACTCACATTGTTACTTGTTTCCCTCTCATCCCCTAATTATCCCATCAAAGAAGGAGATTGGATTGAATTAATGCAAGTTGTTCTTACAGAGTTGGTGTTAGTTTGTCGTCTGCCTGTTACCTCCCAGATACTTGCTAGTGAACTAACAATTGGTTGTAGTACCCGTTCGCGTATTGAAACTAAGCCTGCTGATTTACAGTTTTCAAGTAGCTGCTTCCCCTCTCGTTCCCCTACTTCTCCATGACCTTAAAGAAAACCCCTTTGGCTCCAGGAAGCCTCGAAGACAACCACAAACAGTTCAGAACTTACCAAGGGGGATTTCACCAGCTTTCTAAAGCCACCTCTTCTCCCTCTTGCATCCCCAGACAGCCTCTCCATCTTCCATCTTCCTTTATTCAAAGCCTCTTCCCAGGGGTTGCTACCAGCAGGAACACATCTTTTGGATTTATACCCAATATGGCTCGAACAACTCCCATCTTCGCCGAGACTGGCTCTCAGCACACCATGCAGAGGCATCGACCGGTTCTCAGCTGCGTCCCTGGAGAGGTCTATCCATTTACAGTCTATTGTATTCTCGAACTTGGTACATTCCTTTTAGCTTAAATGGCCTTTCATCTATTTATACCACCGTATAACTCACAATTTTTATAAATTCTATCCTAAGACCTATTTACGGTACATGCATCGTGTGAATCCCTCAGCCTTGCATTCACTGTTAGCTGTCCATAGAAACCAGGCAAGTCACACCATTCATACAGATGAGAAACAGTATTCAAGAGAGTTCTTCCGAAATACCTTTGCTTTGCACTTTTTGTGCCATCTTTATTTACTTCTTGTTTCTGCGCTCCTGTTTCTTAAAGTACCTGATCACAGTTAATTTTTGGTAAACACCAAAGTATCACTCTTCTGAATACTTAAGCTTTCACTGTGTCAGTTATTTCTCTGCCCTCTTCCCTTTCACTGATGGACTTTTTTGTTTTCTGTCTTGCTTTTAATGCATGTCTAGATCCACTTTTTGGTGGCTTTGTGTGCCTTTTCCCAGGTCCCTAAGCCAAGCTTTTGAACATGAAGAAACGGAACAAGAGGTGTAGGGGAAAGCAATGCTTTCTGTGCCCGGCATCAGTGCTAGGGGAGCCGGGTCGCTCTGTTTGGAACATAAATCAAGGAAAATTAGGTAATTCTCCCTTTGTACTCCGCTCTGGTGAGACCCCACCTGCAGTTCTGCGTCCAGCTCTGGGGTCCTCAGCACAGGAGAGACGGGGACCTGTTGGAGCGGGTCCAGAGGGGGGACACGAAAATGATCAGAGGGCTGGAACACCTCTGCTGTGAGGACAGGCTGAGAGAGTTGGGGTTGTTCAGCCTGGAGAAGAGAAGGCTCTGGGGAGACCTTATTGCAGCCTTTTTACCAAGGCCTGTAGTGACAGGACAAGGGGCAACGGCTTTCAGTTTAAAGAGGGTGAGTTTAGATTAGACATAAGGAGGAAATTCTTTACGATGAGGGTGGTGAGACACTGGCGCAGGTTGCCAATAGAAGTTGGGGGCGCCCCATGATTGGAAGTGTTCAAGGTCAGGTTGGACGGGGCTTTGAGCAACCTGATCTAGTGGAAGATCATAGAATCATGGAATCATTTAGGTTAGAAAAGACCTTTAAGATCATCGAGTCCAACCATAAACTTAACAATGCCAAGTCCACCACTAAATGTCCTTGCCCATGGCAGGGGGGTTGGACTAGATGATATTCAAAGGTCCCTTCCAGCCCAAACCATTCTGTGATTCTGTGAAAATCCGTTGGGAAGACTTGTCTCAAGGAGATTATTGAAATTATTGGTACTAGCCTATTTAGGATGTAGCAAGTGAGGCAGAAATGACAGTATATTAATAGCTATCAACCACATTAACATTTTTCTAGTGTCATCTCCTGCTTCAGCTGGAACTCCAGGCTCAGAACTAGATTAAATCTATTTTTGTCCCATTTGGCTGTGCGTGAGAGCTGGTCTGGAGCCTGTTGTGGTACAGGAGCTGCTTTGGGGTGAAAAAACTTCTTTGGAGGGTTGCATTTTTTTTTCAGTAGATTCGTCTTAGCTTGATTGAGTTTCTGTCTCTGGTTTGCTGTGACCACAGATGCCCGTGGCAGGACCGGAGAAGGGGGCTGGCAATGCCGCATGTTGTCCTACCGGTATGTGACAGCCCAAAGTCTTCCTACAGCTCCAACCTTACTGATTCTTCCACTTGCAAAAAAGTTGCAGATTTGTGGCCGAAATGGTCTGAGTTTTAATTTGTTGTTTCCAAATATGCCCCGATCCACCAATGCTGAAATATATATATATATATATATATATATATATATATGCAGTATGCCATTGGCATATCTTCATATCTTCATGTAATTTAGTTAACATCCTTTTAAAAGAACTAGAGTAACTACTCTTGTTGGAAAACTGTTTCCAAACCTCTCTGTAGTCAGAAAACTTCTAACTTCTTGGTTTATGTTTTGAAAACATTAAGATCTCATCTTCATCTCCAAGTATAAACACTAACTGCTGGAAGTTAAAAGGAAAACCAGTGAAAACCTCAAGGTTTTGATTATCCCTGCCAGGGACAAAGGGGAGAAGGAAGCTACAAAGTCTGCTGAAAGTTTCTGTAGAAGCTGGGGGTGAGGGGGATTCGCAGCTGCGGGTGGCAGAGCTTTGACTTGCCGGATGGCATCGGTTTGACAAAACCCAGGAGCCTCTGAACAAGGGTTTCTGAATGGAGTTCAACTTATTTTTCTTCAACCCCTGTTGCTGAATTCACCAGATGGATGTTTCTGAATCTTTTGCCAGTAAATATAAAACCTGCTGGTCAGGAGTGCGGATTAACAGTGATGGTGTGTAATGCACACTTCTGTGCTAACGTTGAAAGGATGGAGTCATTCAAGGGGATTGAGGCTACAAGTCAAATGCCTCTCATAAAGAGAACCAGCGTTAAATAATTAGAAAATCTTTTGTCTTCTCAAATAGTGTAGAAATCAATTGTTTTTTCCAAGATTGAGCACAACATGATGAAACTCTTGTCTGCCAGCATGAAAGAGCAGGATGCCAGGTTAGATCCTGCCGCTGTGACTGTTTCAGTGCTATCACCCTGCTTGGAAGGAGCATCCCAGTGCCGACCTTCCCAACAGCCCTTCCAAGTCAGCTTCGTTTAGAAACCATTTCTGTTGACCCACAGCTCACTTGAGAGGAAGAGCAAGCGGGAGCTTTGCTGCAAAATCAAGTAAAAGGCCATATCTTCCATCATTTTAGCCGTTTCCGTTGTTCTCCTAGGTTGTAGCACACATTGAAACAGCTGAGCAGCCTTGTCCTGACCTGAACATCCAGAATTTAGCACGGGGAGGTGTGCTGGAGGAACACGTGTGATCATTTTGCCTTCCTCCCCACCTGCATCCTGGGGCGAGGACCGGTCTGGTTCGATTAGCAGCAGTTCTGTGCTGATAGAAGCATCCTTGGCTGGGGGCAGCCACCGCGCAGCATCGCTTTACCCCAGAAACTACATGAGGGTGTTTTAAACGTAAATATACAGTTGTGCATACATTTTTGGTTTCATCTCTTCTACACAGAGTTAGAAATTTGGGGTCTCGTCTCTTTTGACCCATCTGTAAAATATACAAGTGGTGCATAAAGACACTATAGATAAAATTGCTTCCACCTAGTGTTGGTCCACTTCAGCTAAACCAGCACAACTTTATAGATAAATGTTATTCCATTATTCAAAATCTCTGGCTTGCTGAACCCATGTAAGCAATGAAACAGTTGATGGGGCTTGTCTTTACTGCTGCATGTTTCCCTTGGGTTAGCTCATATGCTTTTATTACCCTGGAGGAAAAAAGCACACCTTTTTAGCTATGAAGGTAAGGTCTGAGACAAGCCTTAAACATTCAGAAGTAATTGAAGTTTGCTGTAGGGGCGTTACAGATTGCTGCTGCTCTTGGGACTGTCTGTGTGGAAGTTCAGCTTGATAAAATTCACAAAGAACTGGAACTGCTCAAGGACACAATTGAAAAAACATTTTGAGAAGCCAGTTTCCAGTGCAGCCGGTTGCAGGCGCAGAAGCAGGAGCGAGGAATGCAGCCTGGCCTCCCCAGCATCGCCACCACTTGGGATTTTTATCACACATGTTGGGACATTTTGGATGTTTTCCTTTAAAAACAAGCCTAGCTCGCACAGGCGTGCAAGTAAGAGGGAATAGCAGCTCTTTCTTTAAAAAAAAAAAAGCCTTATAATCTTTATGCTTGATGTTTGATTACCAGAGATTTTTTTTTCCCCCTTTTAAAGCAAGTATTAAAGAAATACTCAGTGATTTGTTCAGCTCTGGCGTTGGCAGCATTCCCTCTCCGGAGCTACTTGAGCAGGAAGCTCCAGAGTTTGCACTCACACTCAACCAGCGAGGTGGGAGTGAAGTTATGGAGCTGTCCTCTAAGAACTTTAAAAGCAAACTGGTAGAAGGCAGGACAGGTAAAAACAGGATTTAGTCAGTCTTTAGATGGCATGTTTCAGCACCAGGACTGTGACCTGTCCCCAGGGAGGAGGCACACGTGGCCGTGAACCGGAGGGTTGCTGGGTGTTTGATTTACATACCCCACCATGAACTTTTTATTTCAAGCCAGTGTGTTTGAGGAATAAAACTGCTTTCTAAATAAAACATGCAGTGGAGCTGCTGGTTTATATCCCTTAATTTTAGCAAGCTGGGAAAAGGAAATACCACTGAGTTTTCCTCCTTGCTCGTACCCGTTTCATCCTGAGCGTAGCACATTGCGATGATGAGCTGTGCTGCACCCTGCCTGGACTTCTGATACGGGCTGAGCCAGGACGGTTGTTCAGGGGTTGTTGTTTTATTCCGGTTGTTCCCTTTTCCATCCAGGCTCCTCTGACTGTAGTGAAACTTGCCCAGACTTGTGCTGCACAGAAGCGGGAGGGAGCTTTGAGGCCAACATAAAGAAGAGAGTCATTTGGGGAGTAACGAACTCTAGGGATGGAGGTTAAACTATAACCCTGTGCCAATACGCTTTTGGTTCCTGAATTCCCGAGGGGGAAGGGAGGAAGCGGGAGCAGGATGGGGAATTCCTGCCGGACAGAGCAGCCCGCCTGCCCAGCTTTGAAATACTGACCTCAGGGAGCGTATTGCAAGCAGAACAAAAGCTGTGCTTGCTCTGGACTGGTGGGACAGCACTACAAACAGCTGCAAAGGGGAAAGGGATGTGGAGGAGTAAAAACACTGTTTATATACAAAATAGAGAGCATTCTCGATGTGTTCGTTTAAATGGCAGAAAGGCACGGGTGTGAATTTGGGGTGTTGTGTTGCTGCTGTCAGCCTGTGTTTCTTGGGTGTCTGGCTGGAGCAGATGCTTAAAGCCTGGTTTTATTTCTAGGACTCAGGTTCCCTGTGACATCTCAGGGCTGTTACTTAACCTCTGTGTTTACATCCTCCTGATACTCCCCTGATTGCTTAGCTGCTTGTCAAGAACTCTTGAGAATCTCAAAATACACTATAGAAGTGCAAAATGGTATTACTTGGCCATCCTCCTCCCAATGTTTCTCTATGTTAAACAGAGCTTTGATAGCAGTGTCCTAGTATAAACATACGTGCTTGAAAAAATGCTGCAGAACCTCTTGTGCAGTCTATGGAGAGCTTACCCTTTTTGGGAAATAATGGACAACCCCAGTCATCATACACTAAAAAGTGTTTCCTTTTTTTCCCTTCTCTTTCCAGACTTCATATTCAGAGCACCCATTAAATTAAGCAAACCAGGGGAACTCCGAGAAGAATATGAAAGCCAGCTAAGGAAGGTACGGTATTCTGTGTAATTGCGGTTTTTCTTTGAGAATAACTTGGATTTCCTGTAGGAATGCCATTCTACCTATAAGGAAACTTGAAGAGCTCTTTATTCCTGCTCTGTAACAAAGGTCATTTATTCCCTTTATGCTGTTCAGCCAGTTCAGGAAAATGTTGGCAGTAATCGAGCAAGTAGAAGCCAGATTTTGCTGTCTTAGGCTGCCTTCCAGAACTTGGAAATGTACCTTCCTTGGTGGACCTCGAGCAACTGTTCAGTTGTACAGGGTTTATTAGAGCATCAGTATTTGTGGATGTAATTCCATAAAGGCTTTTGCAGCATAAGGCATCTCCTGCAGTAACGTCGTTCTCAGAAACAATCTATTCCAAACTAGAGCTTTCTGTCTATTTTTAGGCAAGAAAAAGAATGTCATTTAAAAACAAAAAACTGAGAAGGGAAGAAAAGCTTTTCAGCTGTTTTGGAGTTAAAGTTTGGGAAAATATTTTTTACATTTAAAAAGGTATTTTTTCTTAATCTAAATCATTGAAATGTCTCCAGTGGCTAGTCATTTATGGAAATTGGCTGCTTTTTAAGTGAGAAAAATTGCTGTGAAAGCAATGACTGCTGCAGCCGAGCAGATAATGATTTCCATTGCAACCCCTCTCGTGAGAGTTGCCCATAACTTGCTAAAACATTCGCGCTGCCACTCATAGCTCCTGCGTCTGTCGTCCCTTGCTCTGCCTGGACCCGCGCACCGTCCCGCTGAAACATGGACTCTGCCCTGCTGCTGGTGTCTCTGTCAATAGATTTAATCACTGTCCCGGGGCCTTGATCTCTGTGATGGTGTTTTGCTTTGAGATGGGTCCGACCTCTTGCTGATTAGTTTACCTGCTGGGGAAAAGGAACAGGGGTTTTTTCATCATTGAAGAATTTTCTTTGCGTTTTTCACTTGAAGATCTCAACAACTGTAGAAAGGGCTGGGAAGCTGATGTTTAGTTAGAATAGCCTTGTCCACTCAGTGATGCTAAGTAGGGAAATAACTGCTTAGATGATATTTAAAGTAAATAACTTGTCTGGGAAAAGCATATGTGTGAGGAGACAATGAAAAATGTGGAACAGTCTTTCCTGCTTCTCTATGCATGGAGTTAGCAGTGACACTGATGGGCAGTGTCGCTACAGGTTATTAGGATAACTGGCTGACTATGACCTTTCATTAAGTGATCTTAAGGAATGCAAACTCTTCTCTGGTCCAGGTGACACTTGCTAGGTAGGCAAGCAGGCTTTGTGCGTAAAGTGTTGTGACTTGCGGCAGTTTGAGCGACAATGAGACACTTTGTTGAGAAACAGTTGTTTAGGCAGCAGCATAAGACTTAAGTGCACAGAAATCTTATTCGTATAAAAATATAGTTTATTAATTAACTTAAACATGCGTCACTGTATCTGGCAATTTAATTTTTTTTCACTGTAACCTTCAGGATGAGTATACTCAGGGTATCTTTGGCTTAAAGAAGAAATAAAGCTTTTTATGTAGGTATTAACTATAAAACTTGCTAGGGTTTTATAAATCTCTCCGTAATAGTGAGTGGGAGACTTTCCATGATGATATTGGAGCTCACTCATCATTGATCCTGCCAGACTTGTTGCTTGAAGTCTTCAATCCATCCACAAGGCCAGAATTTCCCGGGTGTCCAGAGGAGCAGGAACCACCTGAGTTCACTGAGGCAGGATCTTAGCTCTGCAGTTCTTCCAGGTGCCTCCAGACTGATGCATATCTGGATCTTCTGGAAGGATTAAACTATCTTTTCTCCCATGGTCCATAAAACGTTTATAGGAGCATTGCATCTGTGCAGGACAAAATGGGTACTTTGTCACCTCTTGTTAATCCTGATCATTCCATTACCAACTTTAAATATTATATATAAAGTTCAAGTAAGCACATTTAAAGCATAGTCAGACTGCAGCTGAAGAGGTTTTTGCATCTACGGCTTGACTTCAGCAAAAAGATACCACATGCAGTCCAGTGCCAACACTTCTCACTTCCCCACCAGTCAAAAGGAAATACTTTAACAAGTTTCTGGCATTTTGGGCATGTTTTTGTCTTGTTCCTGTTCAGCCTGCTGCCTTCCCCTTTTTGCTCACTGGCAGATGGAAGATAGGTTCCTTCCCCTGCTGACTTAAACTGACTTTTTATGAACCTTGTCTGAAAGAGCTTTGGGGGCGGGGAGTTCTCTGAATCATCATCTAAGAGGAAAGGGCAATGTAATTTTGCTGACAAAAAAGGCAACTGATGATGCACTTGTGCTTTTTCCTTATTCCAGGCAAAATTGTGACTGTTGCCACTTAGTGAGAGTTACTTGGTGTCTCTGAACTTCTGAATTAGGCAGGAGGAGACGAGAACTCAGTTTTGGGAATCGAAGCTTGTGTGTAAGTGGGCTTCCCTCTGTGTCTTGAGGCAAGAGGTTTCATGTAAGATTCCCTGCCCGTGAAACGAGGATAACCGGTGCTGGCTTTGCTCCTGAGGAAGGGAGAGGAGTGTTCAAAAGCTTTTACATCTCCCAGATGTGAGTTGTTTTATAAATCTTAGCTCTTGACCTGCTTCCCAGCCTTTTGCAGTTGAAAACAAAAGTAGTTACCATAATTATGTACTGAAGAATTTTTATTTGAAGTGGATAATCTCGTAGTGTAATTTTCTCAACTGGCTTTCAGAATGAGATGAAATGTTTGCTCTCTGTGCAGGATGGCGAGATTGTTTTTTCCTCTTTTAGGCAGCGCACTTGGTGCTCTTGTATTTTATATTTTTCCAAAGGAGGATGTTGTTTCTGTGTACTAAAAAATCCTGTTAAAGTCTTTCTATCACAAGCAGTCTATTGCTTGTAATCACATGCAATCAGGAGGGAAACTCCTACCTGAGGCATGTGCTGACATGCAGCTTTCCAGCAGCATGGGTAGACGGAGCAGGCTCAGGGAGTGAGCAAGCAAACCTGGACAGTTTATGGAGTGAAGAGAAGATGTCAAACGTGAGTTTACCAAACTTTTGGAAATGTATGTTAGTATCAAGAATGATGTTCCTGAAATGCTCATTTCTTGACTAATTCTTGAGCAAAAAATTAGCGATTGCTTGTACAGCATTTTTTCCTGCAGTTCCAGTATCCGAAAGGGCTACAGACAGGTTAAAATGCGTTTTCTGATAACCATACTGCTAATAGCAGCTGATGGTCCTGCATCCAGTATTTCAAAGCTGCTACTCAGATAACCTAAGGTACTTTTCCCAGGGTAGATGTTTCACACCGGCTTGTTTCAGTTTCTAGTCCTCATGTCCCGGCACAGCGTTGCCACGTTTGTAAGTAAATTCTCTGGGAGATAATTTACATTAGGCTACTTAAAATTATTTTTTTTTAACCAGTACAAATTTTATCATTACAGTTTGCTTTTGTTTGCAACCTGAATTCGGGACATAAATTCCTTTTTGTATCCCGTTAATTAGGATTAGGATCCTGTTGTTGCTTTTTTCACTGTCAGCAGAGCTTGTGCTTGCACCTCCCATTAACTGTGCCGCGGGTTTGCCCAAAATCTTTAAATATTCCTGTATGTTGTTACATATGTGTGTGGCTTTAGATTTGGGAATTGAGTATAATTGTATAAGTTAGACAAAAAAGTGAAGATTTCCATATAGCTTTCTTCCATGTGAAAAATACGGAAGAGACACAAGTGTTGGGTAGTATTTCAGCTGGCCAAAAAAAGTCATCTTTATGATAAATCTTGATGTGAACTTGTTTTTCAGATACTTAAAAGAGGCTCCTTAAAGTGCAGAAATACTGTTTGTGAAACGTACAGCAGACTATTCATCATGTCTGCATCATGTGGCCATAATCTATATTAGTCAGACACTGTGTTGTAGTTATTGCTTGAGATTATTAATAGATCAAGAATTTAAAGATACATCTTAAAACAACTCTAAACAAGAAGTCAAACCAGTCTTTGAAAACATTTGCTAAACACTCACAATCAGCCAAACAGTAGGGGTTTTTCCTGGTTTCTACCTTCTCTCCTCCTACCTCTCTCTTCCTCATCTCTGGGTGTTCAGATTCAGTAGGATTCGGGTCCTTCCCAGTCTGAAGATCATGACGTGTTTTTCATGTAATGCATCGTGAACACTGTTTTCTTTGTCATCCACATGTCCGTGCTTTTTTTTTCCCATCCTTCGGCAGGGAAGAAAAATACTAAATACTTTGGGAAGAATGAGGAGTTGTTGCAACTTCACCCTTTATGTGAAGTGCCTTTCACTGCCTTTATGTGCAGTGCTGTAGGATCAGTGCTTGAGCTGCCTGTGGATGCCTTGAGCTTTAATGGAGGGCACCAGGTCCCACAGCACTGCCCTCCTGGGAGGCGAGGGGGAAATTGCGGGGGTGTGAGAAGATAGGAGGGAACGTAACGGGGCAGCTTCTTAAGCATCTGAGATGCCTACACTCAAATAGGAGGAATAAACAGAGGTATTTGAATTTCTAGTGCTTAGCCATAGCTGTGATTCATCAGCATGATGGAGATCTGTCAGTCAAAGGTCAGGCTTGTTGTCCCAGACGAGGATAGCTTATGCACAGAGGTTGGGTGGAAGAAGGAGGGAGGACCTGGTGTATATACATATATATGTAGACTATTCGTGGCCTATGTGTAAGCCTGAAGTTGAGGAAGAGGTGAGAGACAAGCTGGGTGAATGGCTGGGTAATGAGTAAGAAGGGAGCTGGGTGACGTTAGCCTGGGCAGGGACAATCAGCTGGTGTTGTCTGAAGTATGTACTGCAGAGCCTGTTCATCAGGAAAAGGTGGTGGAAAGGAGGAAAAAAGGGGGTTTGTTGGTTTTGAGTAGCAAGTCTGCAGGAAAGAGGTCCTGGCAGAAATGGGGAGTTTGCTTCCTTAGGTAAGGGGGAGCAAAATAATGCAGCAGGACAGGCAGCCCGTCAGAGTCATGGATCATGCTGGGGATGGTCCTTTGGTTCAGGAAGAAAGAAATCTCTGCAGGGAGAGCCTGGCCAGGAGAAGCTTGTGGACACTAAAGTTGACCTTGGTTGGTTAAAAGGGATCACTTAAGTGGTGGATTGTGCTTTTCGGAGGGAAGGAAAGTGTTTGCACTTCTCTGTGTCCTAGTGTCCTAGATCTGGCATTCACCTGCACTTCTCATCCACATTTGCAGTTCAGCTGGTAAACTAAATTCAAGCTTTGGGCCTCCAGTTGGCCATCGGAGGGTTAGGTAATCTCTCTGGATCTTCTCCATCCCAATGCATCAATGAAACAATAGGATTTCATATAGCGTGTAGGTTTCAACATGGGAATTGCTGTATCTAACCAATTTTAATTTAGGTGATGCTGTCTATATGTCTGCGAGAGTGTGTGTACTGTGTCGCAGGCCATTTGAAGACTAAAATTGAAATGTCGTAGCTTGCATGAAACTACTGTTTGCACATTTTTATTTGTAGTATGATTATCTACAAGTAGACAAAAGCTTTTGTCTCTCTATTTTAGAAGGTAGTGTGGCAGAAAAGTCTTTGTCAAACCCTGGACTAACAGTGCCTTTGCTGTTTTGCAAAGACGATAATATCAACGATATTTGTGTAGAGCGCACAAACTTGAAAGCATTGTAGGAACAAACCAATCTTCACATTATTGCGAGAGGGAGGCAGTGGCTCTACTCTAGAGAAATGAAGACACAGAATTAAATTATGTGGCCAGACTCTTGGAAAATCACTTGTTGGCAACCAGGTGTAAGACTTAAAATATTTTTAAATACGCTGTCTCTTTTGTCATTATTTCCAGCTGAGAGAAGAAAAACTACAAGAAGAAAAAGCTTCCGAGGATCTGATTCACAAGTTCATTCTAGATGACATGGAAGTAGGAAAAAGAAAAATGGAAGAACAGCAGAAAAAAGATGAATCTTTAGTGCTTAAAGTGAACCAAGAGTGTGTAAGTAAGCTTGAGCTTCTCTTTCCTATCCACATCATAGACACTGACTGGTAGGTGAAATGCTGCTAAGACAGTCCCGGAACAAGAACTAGGTTTTTTAAAGCCCCTGACTAGCTGAGTATCTCCTGTTCCTGCCCGTTGAAACTGGGAGCTCTCATCGTTTGACATAGGGAGCTTTCCAGGGATATTTGATTGACTTCTTTATAGACCTTGAAGGCTATGAGCTAAAGATCCATGTTGGTGAGAACTGTCTTCTGAGGTTTGTTATGACTACAGTTGTTCTTCTGGAGGTTTCTGTCCCCCCTTTTACCCACCGCACTTGTGACTGAAGGTGCAGCTCTTCCAAACATAGCAGATACATCTGTAGAGGTAACTGCTCTGCTTTGTATTTCCTTGGTCTTCAGGCATATATGCATTTTCATGAACATTTCCCCATGAATCTTCTACAGTGTAGGCGTACGATACTGTAGTCCAACAGATTCTTCATGCTGAGTTTTGCCTATTTCTCATTTCAGTTGTGAGACTCTGCAGGAAATGTTTTTAAGATTTAAAGACTGATAGGCTCATATGTGGGTACTGAATAATGTCTCATAGTACCTTTCTTGTAGGATTTTCTCAACGTTTCCTTGATCAATAAATTAACTTTCTTCGATGACAGACAGCTATACATAGGCGCTATGTGTTTATTTTTGCATTATTTATGCTTTTGGGGCCAGCCTCTGAGCTGTTACAGCTCCAGTGAAGAGAGCTGAACGAGCATGCGTATCTGCTGGCAGTTTGCATTCTCGGTTTCTGTCCTCTAGGTGTAATCAGGGCGGGGGCTTTTGGAATCTTTAATATCTTTGCAAGAAAGAGCTTTATTTTCCAAGTGATTCTTTTTGTCGTACGTATCAGCTAACTCTTCCTTGATTGACTTCAGTTTCCTGAGCGTCTCTCGGATTCAGAGAATGAAGAACCGTTCCAGGGCAAGCAAACACATCGGTCGGCTTTTGTTTCCAAGACCAGTGCCTACTCCTTTGCTTTCCTTTCAGGGTAAGATGCTGAGACTTGATTCAAACCGATTAATGTCTGTTACAGATGTTCTTTTGACTGTTGTTCTGAACATACCTGAGATGCTTTAAATTTAATTAAAATGGTTTTTCCAATCCAAATTAAGTAGGAATTTTCTGGAATTTTAGAACAGACTAATTGGTAGAATATAGCATCTGTCTGATTACCTCCTACCTGTTATAAAATCCTAGGAGTTAAGTTAGTGTTGACAGTGAAAGCTTAACAGTGAAAGCTGTTGCATGATGCAGTGGAAGCAGCTGAGTAACTAAGTGTGTTTTCACATGAGAAGCACAGGGGTTTCCACAGCATCGTCATTAGCTCTGACCTCAATTAGTTGTAAGCCGTAGGTGCAGGTGTCAGTGCGTTTAGTGCAGAGCCCTTGAACGCAGACCAGGACTCTGTGGCACATCCAAGATTCCTAGATCCCTTTACCCCAAGGGCGTAGGAGGCATCTCTTACAGCCGGGCGCTGCCAAGGCTGATGCCTCCCCCACGGGTAGCTGCTGCCAGGGCTGTTGGGCTGGTTGTTCCTAAGGTCGTGAACAATCTCCTGTTTTCACCCGTCTGCTTTTCAGGAACCTAACCGCCAAGGTGGAAAGGAGTCGGAGCTGCAATGACACCATTCAGGAGAGATCAAAGAGCAGGCAGAGATCAGTCCCAGCCAACAAAACAAAGGTACCGGCTGCATCTGGAAGCATAGGATTTCTGTGTGTAAATGTTCTTATCTGTGGTTACACAGCACTGGTAATCTGGAGATAAAAAATACTGTGTTTGTGGTGCTGCTGGTGCTGTGTTATCGCCATGGGGCTAATCATTTCCTTGCAGCTCACAATAAAAACCTGCTAGGTTAGAAATTACTAAGCAGAAAAGTAGACAGCTTACAGAGTTGTTTGTTAGCATTGGAGGATAATTGGAAGTTGGAAGGGTACTCATCATGCTTTTGTTTGCTAATTAATTTTCTTTTCAAGGCTGAATCCTCAGCCAATTAAAGAAAGATCTTTTAGAAGTTTAGAAAAAAATCCTCTCTTCCTCCCTCTTTCTCTCCTGTTCTTTCCAAAGCTGTTTAAACAGAGCAAAACTCGTTGCTTTCCTGATGTTAGGATACTTTCTTTTGCACTTTCACACTATGGGAAGAGCTGACCTGCTCTTGCTTCCTGTCGCATCCAGCAGCCCAAATGAATTAACCGTACCTGTTACCCTGTGCAACAGGCCTGACTTTTCATGCACTGCCAGCTTCAAAATGAGTGGTGATCATGAAGCACAGCTGAAAATTTGAGCCGGAGGTTTTTCAGACTCTTCCAGCAGTAACCGCTGGGTGCCTTCCACTCATTGGAGATGACCTTTGCAAACACCTTTCCTTGCACTGTGCCTGGCAGCACCGCTGACCCCTCTGTTTGGCCCTGCCAGCAGAAGCAAATTTTGCACGCTTGCTCTTGTACTAATCTCTGTGGTACAGAGGTCCTCTGCCTCCTTTCCGATGTGCCTCTCTGGCCCGTGGGGTCCTGGTGGCTGGCAACAGCAGCTTAAGTTAGGAAAGCTGTGAGTTCTCAGCCTGGAACAGCTCCAACGCTGCTCTGCCAGGGCCGCTTGCTAGGGTGTTCCACCTCCTCATGCTGACACCCCTGCTTCTTGGGCTCAGTTTCATCCCAGATGGAGAAGGGGAGGGTTCAATTACAGAGATCCCATAAGGAACAAAAGCCTCTGCAATCCTTTGGAAGGTCAGTTTGGTTGGGGAAATGGTAAAATCCCCACTGGGCACACTAACTTGACCCCAGTGATCACCTAGCTACACATCTCTGAGGTTATGGGCATGGACCATGGTCAGAGAGTCTGTATTTAAAAACCTGGTCCAGTTCCCATCTAAGCTGACAGGAGCTGGACTGAGCTCAAAGCAAGGGTGTATAACTGTCCTGCCTCCTCAGGACATTTTTTTTTAAGTAGATGGTTTATGGACCTGGACAATTAAGACTTGCACTACCAGGGTGTTCCACAAATTTGTTTTGGCCCCAGAATAAGCTAGTAGAACCAACTGTCTTTCAGGCTAAGCAGGGAAAGGTTATCCCTATCTCAAACTAGCTGCTGGATAAAATCATTTCATCTTGGAGAAGAAAAATACCATTTGCAATGGTGTATGTGCAGCTTTTATTTCTGATTTTTTTGTGGCTGGATTCTGTTGCATTCCAAATGTAACAGCATTAGGGGATGGTCTTGGACACGACAAGAAATGTTGCTCTTAAGCTCTGCTAGAGGCTGTCTCAGGCAGTGTCCAGTGTGGTGGCCGTGGTGTGGTCCGGGACCACTTGTCAAAGTTGCTCCACCTTTGCTCCACAATCTGCCTCAGGCACATACACACCTTTTCTCATGACGTTTTGCAGCGCAGTGTGTTAAACCTGGGCCAAGTATTTATTCTTTCTCTCCTACAGCTTCGTAGGGAGCAAAAAATCCTTTGGAGATCATTTCCCTTGAAAAGTGTGGCTTCCTTCAGCCATGGTGGTGTAGTGCTTCTCGGCTTCTCCTTGTCTTGCCTTGCTTCAAGCATTTTGCCATCTGAGTGGTTGCCATTTGTGGCAAGAACAGCTCTTACACTGAAATAAATTTGAGACCGAGACTGTGCTGGACTCTGGTGTCCTCTGCTTATGTTATATATTGGCCATGAAAGGTGCCATGACCAGCAGAGGCTGTTCCAGAGAGCTCTCCAGCTGGTCTGCTGCAGGAGCTGAGCATGGTAGCCACACGTTCTCGTGTTCTCCTCCTGCACGCTTGTCCGTATTCTTCTCAATGACAATCTTTTTGAGCTGTGGTGCCTTGCCTTGCAGGTGCCACCCGTCACCAGCACGTCGACGCCGCTGGTTGGAGTTTTGTCGTCCACCCAAAACAACCGCTGCCTCTCCGCCCCAGACCTGACGGCAGAGAAGCGCCTGGTTCTCAACCCCGTTTCGTCCCTCTCGGCCCTGCACAAGCCAGAGCGATCCATCAGCCCCGAGAGCAATGACAGCATCTCGGAAGAGCTCAACCACTTCAAGCCTATCGTCTGCTCCCCATGCACTCCTCCAAAGAGGCTTCCTGACGGCAGAGTCCTGAGCCCTCTCATTATCAAGTCTACCCCGAGAAACCTGAACCGGAGCTTGCAGAAGCCAACCACCTACGAGGCCAGTCCTAGAATACTGAAAAAATGGGAGCAGATATTTCAGGAGCGCCAGATCAAAAAGACTCTGTCTAAAGCAACCCTTACGTCCTTGGCTTCGGAGCCCGGAGAAGACGTTGTAGTTCCTGACATCACCAACTCCAGCACTTGCACTAAAGAGCAGCCACAAATACAGGATGATCACCTTCCACCTGACACAACAGGAGATCCTCGCCCTGAGCTGGATTTCTTTCCTTCCATCAGTGAAACGAAGCTGGGAAGAGGGAGTGAGAAGAACAGAGATTCACAGGCCTTAACAACAGACGACAGTGCTGCCGAACCAGATGTGAGATCAAATGTCACCTCTGTAAACACACGAGTGTCTGAAGTCCCTGACTTAAAGGTGAACACGTTCATGGACAAATCCTGTCTTAGTCTTGGCCCAAAAATGCTGAGCAAAAGACTCATGGGTGTCAGTGCATCGCTGCCTGACAACAGCACACTAGGAGTCCCCATCAAGCCATCGGGAAAAAAGCAGCTGAAATACCTGAACAAAAGCGAATTGATCAACGTGCAGAACAGCACTTGCAATTCCGTTGAGAACATCATTGGGGAACAGCCCCCGTCGCTGAGACGGGGCCGAAAGAGACGCTGCAAAACAAAGCACTTGGAGCACAATGGCTCCGTCAAAAGACTGAGGCACGCGGCAGGGGAGGTGGGCTTGCCTCCGGAGGATCGCTTGGTACGGGAGATGGAGCAGAAGCTCCAGCAAGAGGAGGAGGACAGGAGGTTGGCCCTGCATCTGCAGCGGATTTTCGACAGCGAAAACAGGACAGTGGATAGGCGGAAAGTCAGAGTCGATCGGTATCTGCTGCGGTCAAAGAGCACTCTGGGTGCTAAGTAGCACTGTTGGACGATGTTGCCTTTCTAGAGGACGATGAGGTTTATCAGATTATCTTATAGGAAAACTATTTTTTGTCATACTTCCACCCACAACAATTGTTTTTTGGTTTTGGTGGTAAGACATATGTAGGTCCAGTTCAGAGAGAAGCCAGAGTCCTTTCAGATTAAAAAAAAAAAAAGAGAGAGAAAAAAATCCTCCAGCTTTCTGGTCCATTGGTCTGAAAGAAGTGTCCGTCGTCCTCATGAATACACTGCAACGCCTCTACATGCAGTCGGTGACATTTGGGTTCCCCAGCTAGGAGGGTTGTGTGAGCAGCACATGGGGTATGGGGTGAGGACCTTGGCTGTTCCTTGCCTTGCTGCTTCAGTAAGCCAAGAGAAATCAGTAGGCTTTTTCTGCCCTCTCTGCCTGCCCCATTTTCTTCCTTACGCTGCAGCTGGCTGCGGTGGTCAGACCGTTACCGACGTCAGCATGTTCGAATGACCTGACTTGAGGGTTGTTGGGGAGGGAGGCTGATCCTTATTTCTGCTAGGAAGTACCAAATAGATCCACCCATAGTACTTATAAATGAATGTATCTCACTGTCTGCACCAGCAGTACAGATCATAGGTTACTTTCTTTAAGTAGAAGGCCAAATGCAGTGAAGAAAGACATAAAGTAAGGATTTTACTAAAAAGCCTTATAGGAATTTGCACATTCATGTTAACGACACAGCAGAGAGCTCGGGTAGAGCAGCTGGGAGCCATGCGCTGGGGGCTGTGACCCAGGGAGCAAATTCAGCTTTTCTCCTGGTCCCTGCCTCTTCGGAGGCAAGAGGGTTTCATGTTCTTCCCACTAACATTGAAATCTAGAAAGGGAAACCCGGGCCGGGTGATTTCGTGAAGGACGTTCTCCCTGCTGACACGTACCCTGCAGGTTCTTGCTCAGTTAAGAGATCTCTCAGCACACCTAAGACCTGTCCTTACATGTCCAAGAGCAGCCCGAGGAGGCATCCCAAGGTATCTGACGCATCGCCGTCCTCTCCCAGGCACCTGATGGGTTGGCAGTAGAGCTGGGACAGGAGCCCAGCCCTCCCGGCCCGTGGGCACATGGAGGCGGGCGCTCAGGGCGATGCAAGCCTGCCCTGCCCCTGCTCCGAGCTAGCCATCTTCAGGTTCAAACCACTAAGAAAGCTCAGGTGAGCAACGCACTAAAAATTTCCACTTAAAGGCATTAAGCAGGGCACGGCAACCTGGACCAGAGCTAGCTCGGAGCCTGGGTTTGGTGGAGCATGTGTTGTCTGCCCAGATGTGGCCTTCAGTGGCAGCCCACCCTCTGGGCTCTTTGTGTTTCTAACGCTCTTCCCCATCATCCATTATCAGCACAACAATTTCGTTGATTATTTCCAGTAACCGGGATCAAAAAACATCAGCTCAGCTTGATACTTGAAAGCTGCCTTGCAGTGTATTCACTGGGGACCCTCGGTGCCTGCAGGGACCTTCGTCCAGGACGGAGGCTGCGGCGTTAACGATCTTGCTGACCTGTGTGCCAGATGACGAGCGGTATTTTCAGGACGTAACTGAAGCACAGTGCTGGGGCAAACTCGCCGTGACCCATGGTGTGAAGGGAAGACAACTAATGCATTTAAACAGATTAATCTGATCTAAGAGAATGGTCATTGCCCAATTTCCTCTATCTAAAAAAATGGTTTAATTTCTCCCTCCATCTTAAATGGTTAAAAAAAAAAAAGAAAACTGATTTTCTTTTTCTCTCCTGGCATACTTGCATAGCTGCAAGGACCCTGGCACTTTTTTTCCCAATTGAACTGGATTTTTTTTTTTAAAAAAGAAATCTTATATTTTAATGGATAAAATTTATATATTTTAAATACTATATTTCAACAGATTGACACTTTCGTTTTGAGAAATCTTATAGCAATGATTCCGTAATATATATATCTATCTCTGTATCTCCTTAACACACAAACTACTGGATGTTTAAATTCATACCTAGGGCCGGCTAGACCTGGCCTGCTCTGCCTACCCACTGTGGCTTGTGGGTGATGGCTTTCCATGCCCTCTCACGTGCTACAGCCTCGTTAGGTGCTGATTGAAGCAGGTGCTTTTGACCCAAACCGAATCCTGCTCCTGTATCCGGCTGTGAATTGGAAGGAAATTAAGTAATTAGAGCCTTGACAGACCTAGAAGAGCAGCGCAGAGAGAAGTAGTGGTGGCCTGGATCTGCCCTTTGCAGTGAAATAAGCTCAGGAGGGAAACTCACAGCTTTTACTCAGAATTCATGCCATTTTTTCCCAACATTTTGAGCTAAAGCATGCACTTCTCAAGTGCATCTAGATGTATAATTATTTTTACAGGCCTCCTTCTCCCTGCCCCTTCCCTGCGGTTAATCCCTTGAGCCCGAATCAGACTTCCCTAAACAGTTTCTTTTTTTCTTGCGGCGCTTGTGCGGGTTTCATCCAGGCTTGGGCTGCTGGGCGCTCTCTGAGCAAGCCTACACCACAAAAAACTAGATTTACATGCTGAATGTATCCTGTCTTTCCCCTCTTAAAATAGATTTCGCAGTCCAATGCACCAGGCCAGTGTCTTAAATATCTTCTTTTTAAAAGATTACATAAATATTTAGGTTTTTGTGTGTTAATTTCCTCTTTCTAAATCTGAGCTGGGTGGAAGCGCGGGAGGCAATGGCTGAGCTGGAGCTGTCCCCAGCCAAAAAAGCTTAATGGGACCCCTTACACCCCCCGCTTCCCAAACCTCGCCTTCACTGGGCAGCCGGCTACCCCCAAAACAGAGCGCTGTTCAGCTCCCTAAGCATCACGCACAGTCCGTTGCATCCACATTGAAGGAGACCTTTGGACGTGGTGTTGCAATCACGTCATGGAAGGGTTGCGGTCGCAGCAGCTTTCGGTAAAGCATCAGGGTGGGATCGATCTTTTCTCATAAGGTTGTGCGCCCACAGGTTTTTAGTCCGATGAAGTTGCTGGCTGCATTTCTACATTCGCTTCTCCATCTAGCTGCTTAAGGACTGGGGAAAACATGGGCTGTTTTTCAGCCGGCTCACCTAGACCCTCTCGCCTTCTTCCTGAGCTAGTGAGAACACGACTGCCCTCGGCTGAAATCTACCCGAGGCGGTGTCGGGTTCAAGACTTGAGGCGATGTGAAGCTAGGATGAATGTTTTATTAATTTAACACTCTGTAAGTTTGTGTAAGCTTGCACAAAAAAAATAATTGTATATAATTACACTTAAAAGAGCAGGAATTCCCAGCCTCTACCCTTTAAAGGTCAGGTGTGACGCTACCTTTGCCACAAGTAATGCCAGCTGAGAAGTAAAATACCTCTTGCTGAACGGTGGATGCAGCACAAGATCTGCAGAGGCCCTAAGATGAAACCAAGTATTTATTTATGCTTACATGAAAGTCATTTCTAATCCTCCTCCTTTCTGCAGCCACCTTCTCTCTGGGATGAAGGCAGTCCTTGCTGGCTGTGGGACAGCACGGGCATGCGAGTATCCTCCCAAAATGTGAAGCTGTCTTCTCTTGCAAGAAAAAAACAGGTCAAGAGATTGCACTGCCGGTAGCACTGGAGGGGCTGGGGTTGGTTTGATGACAGAAGGACCGTGTCTGCCAAAGATGCCACCGACTCCGGAAAGTTGCTTTCTGACCCTCCGGAGCTGTGTGCCTGGGAAAAGCCGTACGGAAAGGTCCGAGTTTGGAGTCAGTGAGATCAGATAAATGAAGGAAAAGTGCCAAAAGAAGGGATCGTGCCAGATGATTGTATAATGTTGTTCTATATTGTCAGTATTTTTCTTCAAATGCTATTGTACATGCAGTGCACAGTAGTCATGAAGTGTAGCTTGAACAAGCGCTTCTTTGTATTTTCTCAGTGAAAGCAAAGGGGGAGGTTGAAGCCTTAAAGACTATCACTGATTTTAAAAACAAGCCTTTACCAATGTTCCGAGGACAGACCCCAGGGCTCCGCCTGGACCCTCCAACAGCCCTGTGCCATCTCCCAGTTGTCCGGCAAAAGGTTGACAAGGAGCTTGTCCCATGCGTGGGGGGAAGCGTTTCATGAAAACCCATCCCCTCTCGCCCCTTGGGGCACCCGAGATGAAAACTAACAACTGTTGGACGCCACAATCTCGTGTGGCACCGTGATGGAGACCCGTGGGATGTCCCCATGGATGGCAGCTGGGTGGAACTGGGACGCGGTGCCGGTTTGAACTCCAGTGCGGAAGCTGGGATGATCCCCACGTGTCGCACGCATCTGACACAAACCTTTCTCTTCCCCAAGTCTGTAAAACACCGCAAAGCATCAGCTCTAGAATTAGCTCTTCACTATGCAAACAGAAAAACCTTCAGCTGGTTACAAAGGGGTTTGTGTATGCCTGGTTTCCTTGGTGTTTACTGTCAAACTGTTTAAAACGAATCTAGATGTTGCTACACTTTTTTTTCCGATAATGCTTTAAATCGTTGTGCTTTCGTGTTCTCCTCAGCTCGCCAGCGGAGCACCGGGGTGGTAAAAGACTTACGGTCATTTTGGGTCTCAGCTGAACCAGCGTGGCTTCATCCGAATGTTTTAAAAAGCGATGGAAGTTACTGAAGGACTGTTGACTTGCATGTGTAAAATGTGTGGGTAAAATGACATGCAGGCGTCTGTCATGTTGTGGCTTCTGTTATTTGGAACAGAGTAAATCCTGCTTGTGAAAAAATTGTCACAAACCAGAAATATGCCAACTGTGTACAAATAACATGTACATTTTAACAGCAACGAGGACTATTAACTGCAGGACAAAGGCCGAGGTTAAAACAGAATAAAACCAGGTTCTGACAGTGAACTACCTGTTTCTGCTGAAGTTGCTGCGCTTGGAAACAAGCGGGATCCTACTGCTGCTGATCCCCAATGAGTTACAGTTGCCTTTGGCTGAATGAGGTTGTTGATTAATGTTTTGCAGGGGAAAAAAAAAAAAAAGGTGAAGGTGAGTATAATGACATATTTTTCATGTAGGTAAGCAGCCAGTGGGAAGTGAGCATCCTCCATCGCTCCCCATCACTTGTCCCACCCCCAATTTGCACTGACACAGCTGTTTTTAGGGGTGCCAGACCGGGGGATGGATTTGGGTTTTTAATAACTATTTTGTGCCCAGCTCGGCTCCCTGAGCGCGCTCAGGTCCAGCTGGTTGGGCATGTACCTGCAGCCGGCTGGGGCTCCGTGCTGGGAGCTATCACAAGCAACGCTGGCAGCGCTGCCCCGGCACGAGACGGATTTTCCCCAGCACTTCGCTGCGGGACAGACCGATGCTGGGAGAGGGGGCAAGAGCTGAGAGAACCGGGGCGCTCGTATTAGCTTGCCACTTCGTTAATGATAGTGGTGTTGCTGCTCGCCTGCAAGCCCTCCTTGTACGGCCCCGTCAGTCAGTGCAGGCAGAGCCCCATCGTGAGCTGTGCTCATCACAGGACAGGGCAGTGACAGCACTCTCTGCCCTGTTCATTTCTGGGCAAAACCTCCCTGCGATGCCCAGAGAATGCGGTATTTTTTCTTACAAGTCAGTTTTTGTGCAGGGATGGGTGAGCACACACCTTGTTTTGCAGGAACTGCAGAGTACAACAGCAAGCAGATATGGTTTTCATGTGCTGTCATTGCAGCATGGTGGCTGTATCAGTGCTTTCAAGCTGGTAGTCGCTGTCGTTGTCATGGCACTGGATTTTCCAACCTCAGGAGGGGAAAAATAGCTCCAAACGAGTTACAAAATAACATACATGTTATCCAAGAGGACCAAGGTGTGGGATGCTTTATTCAACCCCTTGGCTGTACTGCGGACTAAACTTTGGGCACCTTCTTGGCCACTCTCTTCCTTGGCAGCTGTAGCTGTTTGGGGCTCCCCTGCTTGGATGTTGCCTCTGCAAGAAGGGCTTTTACCACCTGCACCTCGTCCGACAGCTTGGCCATCTCCTCACCGATGGCTGCAGGGGGGATCTCAAACACCTCCTGGAATTCCTCCATCAGCTTCCGTGCCTCCCGGTATGCCCTGGGTCTGGATTTCCTCTTTTGCAAAACGGACGCTGGAAAAGGCCAGGGGTGAGAGCAAGAGCAATGGGATGGGACAGCTCCTTGGCTGCAATATTTGATCTTCCCTCCCATGCCTCTGCCTGCCAGCAGCCCCAGCTCTCTCCCGTCCCCGCAGCACGGGGCACATCACCGTGGCAGGGACACAAAGGTGGCTGCTGGGATGCAGCTCTATCCTGGCACCCACACAAAACACATGAGCCCCAAAAGCAAAGGCACCCGTGGTCTTGAGCAACTCAAGAGTGAGACAGATGTGCTGGGCTCAAGCCTGGGCAGTGGCTCTTACTATAGCCTGCAAAAAGTGCCTCAATTTCTTGCCTCTCTTTCCTCCTCTCTCCCCAGTCAGTGCAGGGAAAAGAGACAACACTGGGGAGTAGCCAGGTCCTGCTTGCACTAGCAGTTCAGGATTGTACCACCATCGGAGCTGGGATGGAGATAAAACATGGCCAGTGCTCGGAGGCCCAAGTCCTGCTTCATGTCAGGGGGCAAAACCACTTTTACTCCAAGGCTGTTCTCCCAACAGCGGGGTTTGGGGTGGGGTTAATCCAGCTGTGGATCTAAGGGACCCCAGCAGTGTCTGTTGCATTTACTCCTCTGTTAACTAGTAGCCGGAGTATCGGGGTCCAACCTCGCGGTGGGCTGAGGATGTTCAGCCAACAAAGCCCTTGTCCTCTCTGCAGGGACAAGGGGGGAGGCTGCCGCAATGGGGGGGGGCCCTCATTCCCAACTCGGCCGCACCCCAGGGCCCGGCCAGCTCAGGGACACTTTTACGTTCAGATCCTGCCCCTGCCTCTGCGGTGCTGTCAACAGGAGAGACTGGGAATGCAGGAACATACCCAAGGGGACTTCAGTGATGGTCGAGGTGTTTCTCATGGCCATCAGGATTCCTTCCAGGACCTCCGCTCTTGTCTTGCGGGTGGGAGGGCCAGGCATCCTCCCATGCTGCAAGGAAGACCAGGAGGCTGCAGCGTTCCTCCGCTCCACCCTCCAGGCTGATAATCCTCCACCTCCTTTTCCTGCCCCCTCTCCCAAACTAACATGGGCCTGTGCGTCTGCACGAGGTAGGTGAGACAGTCTCTTTTTTTTTGGACCAAGCTGGTGCGGTTTAGACATCAACTTAAGATTATTGAGCAACACTGGATCAGCTTTCCGCAACCGCAGAGCACTGCAGTGGATTCAGGCACTGGAATTGTACTACAACCCATCCCGCAGACCCAGCTCAGAGGCCGTTTCCTCCATCTCCCTTGGGACAGGGCTGGCTTTCTCCAGGGGGTTGGTGACAAGCGGTTCCCCTCACGCTGCCCAGGGGATAGCACGGCTCTTGGTCATTTACCAGCCCCAGTGTGCTGAGCTGCCCCATCCCTGCAGGTCAGTTGCTATGGGAGCTGCATGCACTATGCCATGAGGGAGAGAACAGCGAGGCACTGGGATCAGGAACTGGGGCCAAGCCCACGCTCAGGCTCTCAGTATTCATCCAAACACGTGGGTTGATCCAGATATAGATGCAACCAGTCTGCCTTTGGAACTTTGGCTCTTTACCTTTTTCCGAGGCACGTAGGGCTTCTGCATGCTGTCCAGTTGTGGCTTGATGTCCCGGTAAACAAGGGGATGTTTCAGGATGTAGTACAGTGCCTGCACGTTTTTCTGTATCCCTGTGAACCAGAGGGAAAAGGGGACAACAAAAGCCTTTGCTGCTTCTTTCTTGGTCAGAGTGGACCATACTGCTCATCAACCTGCCAAGGCTTTTCTAAGCAGGAGCCCTCTGCTATCTTCACTCACCAACTGGTTCGATAAAATCTGGGTCTGTATCTCCACCGAGCAGCTCCTCATAGCCTTTGTATCGCTCTGGAACCACCTGGGAGCTTCCTTCTCCCCTCTGCTCACTCCTCTTCTCCAGCCTGCCCTCTGCCACAGGTCTCAGCAGGGGTCTGGACACATCCTCCACCTCAAAGCAGCAAAATAAAGGAATTCACAGCAGCCCTTTCTTACCAGTCAAGCTGATGGAGTCAGCCAGAGCCTGTTGTGCTGTGGCCAGAGGTCTCACCCGCTGGCACCGAGCCACGCAGCCACCATATCATCCCATGTCTGCTCAGTGGCACTGGACACAGAGGAGAGAGGGGCCATCCCCATCCTGGCACAGACTTTTTTTTTCCCTGATAATCCCAAGATTTTCAGGGAAATCAAGTCAAAAAGCTGCCCTGGTGAGCTCTAGGAGGAAGTTTTCCAGCAGACGCTGCAGGGACGATGCTGGACTGATGAGCTCCTGCAGTTGGGGCTACCCACCAAGCCAGCACAGCCCTGTGCCACCCTGCAAAATAGGCCACCAATTCTTGTTCTTGGTCACACGTTGCATTTATGCTTCTTGCTAGTACTTCCTTAAATCCCTTGCAATGAAAGGAGGGTTATAACCACTGGTACCCACAGCACATGCACACAGTTCATTCACTTAGGAAACAAAGATCCATCTGTGAACCATTTCTGGACAAGCCCTGCAGTCCTGAACACTTACAGCCCAGCCTCACCTGCGTCATGAAGAAGGATGCAATGTCGTCCTCGGCTGAGCCAGGAGGAGGCCTGGAGTCACCTTCCCCTTCCCGCAGCGCCGTCCGCTCGCTGCCGGCTGGGGTCACGGAGCTGATGGGGGGCAGCGGCTGGGCCGGACTCAGAGGTGCATCATCTCTCACAGCTTCTACCGCAGCTGGAAGCCGTTTCCACAGAAAGGTCTTGGCAGGAGCTTCCAGCATCAGTGGCCGCTTCGTGACTTTGGGGAGATGCGACGTGACCTGGGGAGAAGGAATGGATGTCCATGCATGCTGCCACGAGTGTCAGCGTGGGGTCAGTTCTGGTGGCTGGAGGCTGCTCCTTACAGGACAGGGAGTGCCAGGGCAGCCCTGGCTCCAGGGACACCCTGGCAGCATCTTCAGTCCCATAGGATCCGTCAGCCAAGGCCGATGGGCAGGACTGAACCCAAAAACCCAGTAACAAACCCTGCCTGGGGCAGCAATAAGGGGGTGGTTAGACTTCCCAGCCTCATCCTGAGCAAAATACCTCCAATCCTTCCCACCCTTCCCTCCATCCTTCCAAGCCCACTGGGATCCATGTGTCCCACCAGCTCTTCCCATGCTCCCCAGCAAGTTGGTTCCTAGGCAATCCTGCCCTGAATATTTCAGCAGGGGTTTCATCCCACTCCTGAAGCACATCCTTCCTTACCTTGCGGCTGGCTTTGAGAGGGATGGAGAAGTGCCACTTCTCAGTGGCTAGGCTCTTCTGTCGGACAAGTTTAATTCCCAGATTGTGCTGGAGGAGCCGAGTCAGCAGAGGCAGCTGCCCTGGAGAAGCAGAGGTTTACCAGAGCTGCAGGCAGCTGGTGGAGAGCCCATGCCCGGCTCCTTCACCGGCAGCACGCTGTGCCAACTAACCCCACGCTCAGCTCAGGGACCACAGTAGAAGCCACCCAGTTTTGTAGGAAGATGCTTTAGCCTTAAGAACATATATCAGATTGGGCCACGTGCCACCAAGGCCAGAGAAGCATCCCCGACCTGTTTTATTTACTAGTCTACATGTAGCTTGTGCAGGGAGCAACGCCATTGCAACGTTTCATCAGCATCCCTCTGGCTACCTTCGAACATTGCCTGTTGCGGCCACAGGCATGTTTGGGGTTTATCCCTCCTGCTCAGATAGCTGCTGCAGGAGGAAACCTGGACCAACTTCAGACAAGCCCTTTGTGGGATGAACACCATTTGGAGAGCAAAATTTAGCCTGAGACTGCACTGCCGCAGTCACTGATGAGCTATTACAGACTTCGCTGGGGCTGGGAGCAGCAGCAGGGCATTAATGGTGTTTGCAAGAGCAGTGTTCATCTGCGTTGCTCTTTAGAGAGCAGAAACGGTTAAAGCATCTCTTTGGGGGCCAGGGCCAGCATGGCTGGAATGTCTGAACACCAAAAGGGAATGTGGTCCCTGTCCCAGAGAGCTAACAGCGAAGGAGGGACAGAGCAGGAGTGCCCCACAGAGCTGGGCTCATACTGTACCGCTCCGGGTGGTGGTAAGAGGATTGTTGTGAAATGTCAGCTCCTTCAGGCAGGGGAAGAAAGCTACAGGTAAAAGAGCTGTCTCATCTGCGATCTGCAAGATAAAATAGTTTACTGTTTGCTGTAAGCACTGAGTCAAGCTGGAGGCTGTTGATTTTCATCCCAACCTTCCCACCAAAGTGCGTTGCTCCAATGGCTGGGGACTCTGGCACTGGGCAGGTACATGCAGTGGGGAGAAGGAGCAGGGACATGGCATGCCTTAACCAGAGATGCCCAGCAGCTCTACTGCCTGTGATTATAGAGGACAGAGGCAGCGCTCCCCTCTCCCTCTTCCACACTACAGCCAGAGGACTGGTGCCTCCAACGCTCAGAAAAGATGCAAGGTAGAGAGGCAGGACTTTTTTCCTTTTTTTGGAGCTACAGCTCTTCTGAGCAGGAAAAAAGTCCTGCCTCTCAAGTCCTGCCTCTCTATTCTGCCATCCAAACCACAGCCTGGCCAGGGCATGGCAGCCAGAAACCAGCTCACCAAGGCAGTGACCTAAAACAGGGTGATGACACGTGGGGAACGGCAGCAGAGCTCACTTCGTAAGCAAGCAGAGCCACCCCATCACGTCCCAGGGGATGTCCCTCACTAAGCAGTGGTAAGTCGGCACTGACAGCTCACCCGGCTGGGAAGCAGCATGAGTTAAGCCCTGGGCAGGAGCCAAAAGCACCAGGAAGGGGAGGTTAAATGAATGTGTGTTACTTGTCTGTTGGGGCACACTGAGAACCCGATGTGGCTCAGCAGACAGGTATAACCTGGCACTAAAACAGCACTAAGTTCTTGATGAGGCATCACCATCCACCATGCAGCTCCAGCAAAGGATCAGTCCAGGACGAGGGCGGTCCTTCACATATCCCATTCTCTGATTAAATCCCTGAATATGCAAGGATTTAGACAAGCTGGGTGCAATTCAGCTGCCCAGATAGGTGTCCTATCCCACCTGAGAGATCCTGGATGTCTGACACATTCCCCTGGACTGGCAGATGGACACAGGAGCAGGGGAGAGCTGTGCCCTTCTGCAGTGGCAGCTAAAGGCCAGGGTGTCTCCCAGGGCACTAATGCCATGCTCAGGCAGCTGAACCTTTACACCTATGCGGAGACACAGGACCCACATCACCTTGTTGAAGGCCAGGCTGAGATGCTTCAGTTCAGGAAAGGGAGCACAAACATCCCTGTGCATGGAGGGAGCTGGCAGAGTCTTAGAGACAGATGGTTCTCCCTCCCTGGGAACAACCTTAAAGAGAGGAGGAAGAGGGTGAGCAGAGACAGTATTCCAGAGGCTCTGGTGGCAGAAGACACCTCCAGTGGCAGGATACCACCCTCCTGAGCCCAAAGCAAGCTATAATTTGAAGAGCTTTTGGTTCAGACCCACTTCGGAGCTTGCCTTGTGGCAGCTTGGTTTGGCCTCTGTATTACTGGGGGAGCCCTGCAGGGAGTCACGTCAAATGCACCAAACTCCATCATTCAGCACTGAAAACGTGCGCAGGCATGGGAGGAAGCAGCTATGTTCTCTGGGAGTGTGCGTGTGCACGCATGTGTGTTACACTAGAACATCCTGCAAGTGCTCAGCATCTCTGAAGCTCAGCCCCTTACTCAAGTTCTAATAAAAATCGGGGTCTTTGGCTTCAAACATCTGATTCTGAAGAGCATCATGTAAATAAATCTGAGGGGAAAAATTACAGGGCTAAGAATTAAAGAACTCCCAGCTCCTGAGCTTCTGTCCCCACATGAGCCACAGAACACACTTCCCCGTGCAGGGAGGGCACAGAGTCACAAGCAAATGGCAAACCAGGTTTTATTTGAAAGTGATATAAGTTTAAGCTCTGGTGTCCCTTGGTTATGGGAAAATTTGCTCCTGATCTCCCTGATGAGAGACGATACTTACTGCAAGCCTTGCAGGCACCCAGGGTCCTGTCTGTACCCACAGGGTTATTGAAACTCAGCTGAGAGGCTTGGGGAAGGAAAGTTTTGGAGCTCACACCCCAAATCACAGATCAGCCAATGGTTCTTACCAGTGCTGGGTGTTCCTGAGGGTCACAATTGAAAACAACCTCTGCAATGAAACACAAGGAAAATGAGGATTTCTACGTGAAGCTGAGTGCTGGGCCAGCCCCAGCCATGGCAAGGCTGGGATTACCCTGGAAAAGCAAATCAGCATCAGGCAGAATCTGGCTCAATGGCAAGACGTGCCCAAGGTGAGGGGGAATCAGACCCACTGTAGCAGGCTTGCTGACTGCCCCTTCACTCCAGATGAGGTCCACATCCCTCAAACAATGCAGAAACCCTGCTACTGGCCTCAGGGCAGCCAGGAGCTCCCCACAGGTGGATTTTGATTTGGAGTCTCACCCATGAGCACAAGGCCTTTCCCACATCATGCTGCTACCACCAGGCCAGCACCAGAAGTTGCACTGTTGCCTGCTCCACAAATACCTAACAACAGGCACTGCTGCAGCAAGCCAAGAGACAGGAGAAGTGCTCAGAGGAGCCCCACCGGCAGCCTCCATCATAGCCTGGTCTACACAGGAGACACCAGGCAGCCTCTGGATCCATCCCATCAAGTGGCCCAGCATCACACTTCAGTAAAGACATCCAGAGGGGAGAGCTGACCTACCCCAGGAATGCAGACCTGTGCATGGGCAACTTAGTCACACAACCTTCCTGCCCTCTGCCTGTCCAGCATCCACAGTAATCTACTTCCTAACCTGAATTATTTCCCCATTTGTACCAGTTTACCTCCCAGTCAGCATGAAATGCCTCCTTTGGAGCAAGCTACCCTGGAGAAGGCCAGGAGAGAGAAAGGGGCACTTCTATCCGAACCATGGGAGATGTCTGCTGTAGGGTGATTCATGTCCAGTAAGCACCCATTGCTCCCAGTAAATACAGAGGGACTGTACACATTTGCTGAGCTGTCTAAAATGATCCCATGTATCCCTCCCTCACCGTTTTAATTTTGTCAAGCAGCTTCACTTACTAGTAAACATCCAGCAGACCCTTACCCTGACATAACTGAGCCCTCTCCCACTGAAACATCCCACGGTTTCAGTGCAGGCAGAGAGAGGCAGGCACTGCTCACCCGTCCTGTCTGGATCCCTGTTGTTCTGTAACACGACATATTCAAGCTGTACTTTCTTCGCTTCCAGCTCTGCTGGCACCTCCATGTCCTCCTGCTGCGGCAGCCGGGGCTGCTGCCAGAGGCTGCTCAGAGACTTGTACCACTCTGCTCTGAAGCTGTCACCGTCCAGCGCTGGGTGGAGGAAGAACTGCCGGCTCTCTGCTTGGTGCAGGTAGGGGACAGCCAAAATCCTGTTCCTGTCCAGATTCAGCTCCCTCAGGCTATTGGAAGGGGAACTGCATGAGAAACTCCACGATTGCTATCGGTGTACGCGCCCGGCCATCTGTTTGCCCTGGTACCTGCAGGGCAGGGAGCTGGCCCTCGACCTGCCTTCTCTCTGAGCTTCCCAGCAGCAGTGCAGAGGCATCCGTGACACCTGCATCTCGCTGCCCCATTCCCCCTCCTCTCCAAACCCCAGCCACAGGCTCAGTTCTCGGTGCAGCCTGGCATTGCCCCTGAAGCCGGTAACTTTGGTCCCCCACACCAGCCTGAGGGTCACCTAGCTCTAAGTTCACCTCCTGATGAGAATTTAATGGACAAAGAGACGTCCTGGCAGTTCATTAAATCACCGAGGGCTCTGAGGAGCTGTGGTCCTACTGGGATTCCTTAAGAATGTTCCACCTTCCCATGGAAGTATAACATCACCAGTGCACTTGCCCAAGGTCACAAGACGGCTCAGGGAAGAGCAGAAACCCAAACGTCCAGACTCCAGCCCTGCAGTCTTGTGCCTAAAGCTTGCCCACTCCCCCTCTTCTCAGGAACACTGCGGACAACGTGCAGTTTCCTCCAGGAACATCTTGGCAGAGCCAGGGCAACAAGCCAGATCCAATTCACAGCACTGGAAGCACCAGGGGAACATCAGAAGCTCTCTGCACTGTCCCCAAACTCAGCCCAGCCCAGCTGAGGGGCATGCGAGTTGTCCCCCTTCCTAGTGACTCGTCTCTGGCTGAATCACGAAAGCCCACATTAAACAGAGGGACCTGATCTGCAGCCTTTCCTAGTGCTGCTGCGCTGAAATAATGATGAATCTGGGATGAAGAAGGGAAAAAGGAGAAAGCAACTGCCATTTCTCAAATCAGGCCTGGAGATCAGCAAACACCCAGGGCAGGAGCTGAATTACCAGCCACCTGCCGGGTTTGGCCAGCTTGTGCATTGCAGCAGGCTGTTTTCTTCCATTCAGTCCCATTTGCAATACGAGAGAGACTAAACAGGGAAGTATCTGAGTGAATCACAAAGATTTTGTTTTTCATTTTAAGCCTGCTACTGTGCAACAGCTGACGGAGGCAGCTGCCAGCCCCCAAAAGCCAGAGCCATCTGCTGCCAGGTGCTTCCTTACCTGCAGAGATGAGACAGGCTCACAAAGACGCTTGGGTCTGACAGACGATTGTCATCCAGAGACAAGACCTCCAGAGATGGAAACCTTAAATGAGCAGAGCTGCAGATACAAAGAGGCTCATTAATAACACGCTCAAGCAAAGACAGGTGAAAAACACATCATTTGCTGTCACTGCTAGAAGATGTATCCACTGAGAGACTGGGCTGGGGCTGTTTTCATTCTTTTAATAGAAAACTGATATCCTATCTCAAAGCAGCTACATTGAATCAGTCCAAATGACCATTTAGCTCAGCACCGTATCTCCAAGGATGGCAAACAGTGGATACCTTGGCATGGCAACTGTGGCTAAGCTATACGCGAAGGGTCTAATAACAACAAATAAATAGCATCCTACTCACATGGCTTGGCCACACAACAGGCCTCCTGAATCACTGTCCAGAGGTTCCTCTCTAGCTGCTGATGACAGCAGATACCCTTGGTGATCTGCAGCTGAGCTGGGATAACACTTCCCTGCCACCCAGCACCAACCATTAGGTTATTTGATCTTCCAGTTTGCAAGGGAAGAGCTCTGCTGCCTGGACTGATAAATCAATTCCAGGCTGCCCACCCTCACCGCTCACCACTGCCTTGCCAGCATCACTGCTCCATCACCCTGCCTGCCTGCCCGGTGCATCCTGCCGGCATGCCGGCAGCTCCCTACCAAACCAAACCATCACTTGCTGTGTGCACTTACTCCCATGAGCCTGCCAGGTCTGGAGGCAGGGACCGAAGCCCGTTGGCCGTCAAGCGAAGGACTTTGAGCTGGGACAAATCTCCCAATGTCCAAATGTCCTGGGGGGACAAGTTATTGTAGGAGAGATCCAGATCCTGAGGGAAATAGAAGAAACAATCCCCTGGAGTAAAGAACAATCTCTGTTGCCTTTCCCCAGGAAGATATTAAATATTTACAGGACACTTTCAGTCATGCTGCCACCTGCCCTAGAGTGATGCCGTGAACATCTCTGACTTGCAGGGACTTACAGCGGTGGCACTCTGCACCTTGGCAGAAGTGCTCAGGGCTGATCCCCCACTCACACGTGTGACTGATGAGACAACAGCCAGGAGAAAGCCAAGGAGCAGACCCTGCTGGGAGCGAGGACAAGGATTTCTAGGATATGTGAACAGGAATAGCTTTGCTGGGGCATTAAAATAGGCTGCATTTTCCTAGGAGGAGCTCAAAGCACTTTCCAAATCAATTTAATATGAATTTCCAATCAGCCTTCCCAGGGCTGATTTCTCTGGGCTGTCAGTAAATGAGATCCCGGACACTGGTCATGGATGAAGCTGAGATCCATGGGGGCATGGCAGGAAGGAGAATTTAGGTAGGTCCCATCCCCACATTTCATAGCTGATGCCATTGACAGGGCTGCTCACAGAGAGGCACACAGGGATAGACAGGATCAACCCTGGCCTCATGAGCCTTGGAAATTTGGTTACCCATCACCTGGGCATGTGCCCACTGACTGGGTCAAACCCTTGAGTGGGTTACCAACAGTGCATGGGAAAAACGTGAGAGAAGCTCTCCTACATTTCATGGATTTGGGGACCTCCCAAAGCCTGCAGGCAGGAGGGAGGCCAGGATCCAAGCGTACAGACCTGACAGCTGAGACACCAACAATTCTTTGAATAAGACAAGAAGAAAGAAACCTTTTAAGACAAAACTTTATATCCAGCAGCAATCAGAAACCAGAGAAATCCAGACAAGGACACCTCAAAGAGAGCAAACCTAGATAAAGTCAGTTCAGCTGAGCCAGAGCCTGAGATCTCTATAGCAGAGACCCACCACAAGCTGGAGGGAAAGGTACGACTAAAGCCATCATACCAGGCACAGTTGCTTGTTCTTAGGACCCACTTTGTCTGTTTTTTAAAGAAAAAAACAAACTGACCCCTTTGCTGTGTTAGAAACGCAGCCTGTAAGTTGGAGAAACTGCAAACACCTATCTGGAGAGGAGGAGGATGGAACGATGGGATGCAGAGAGGTAGAGCACAGTGTGGAGGGGGATGGGGAGCTGTCGGGGACCACACAGCATCAGGGAGGTGAGGGATGCCATGGGTGACTGACACACTGCAGGGAGAGGATCCTACAGCAAAGGGGGTAGCCCAACACAGGGGAAACGATTCCTGTGGCAAGGGGCTGAGCAATGGGGATCTGTGAGGGATTGCTCTGCAGGAGGAAGCAAGATGTGAAGGTCCTTGAGGGACACAGCGGAAAGGCCTTCCTGGAGTCACAAGGAAGCAGGAAGAGAGAATGACGCTGCAGTTTCAGAGAACTCATGCTGCAGGGACATACGTCAACGCTATATGTAGGCTTCAGCATGACGGCTGGTAGGAGATGAATAAGGTCTCAGAGCCCACTCATCTTACTTCCAAATGCAGGAAGTCTCCAGTGGAGATTTTCACATTTCTTAGTCTGTTCAAGGAAAGTTCCAGTTCCCGCAGTCCTGGAAACTTCCGAAATGGCTCTGCAAGAGTGGAAAAGAAAATGCTCCAGTGAGTGAAGAACAGCAGTAACAGAACAAACCATGTCTTATCTGGGCCTGGAATGGACCAAAACCAGCAAGAACAAGAGTACTAGTATTATCAGTGGGCATGTTTGAAAGAAAATGCCACCTCAGTTAGACGGTTGGCCGTACAATACACGATGCATCACCAACCTACTCCTTAGACATCTGGTTTGCTTTCATGCATTTGCTCCCCCGCCCAGATTGGATTATTGCTTGAAGCCACTAATGACACATTTAGCTTATAAGTTTTACTAGTTATAAAAGGATTTCCATTTTTTCTTCTTCAAATTAACTGAGCCCATGACACTGGATTTGGATTCACCTCCCAGTTCTACCATTAACCTTCTGAGCCTTTGGGACAAGTCATTTTATTATTCCACGCTTCTATATATTAAATGGGGATTTTCTTTGTAAAGAGCTTTGTTTTCTAATAATGAAAAGGATACCACAGTGGCACACAATTATCATTACAATAAAGGGAATTAGCACAAGGATTTCAGCTCAGTAACAGGAAGGAAGCAATTCTGCAAAAAAGTGCTGCATGCGTATCTTAAACCTCTTTGTAAAGCTCTAGACCTTTGTTCAGACAAGCGTAAGCTTCCCCGGCTTGAAATGCAGCGTCTATTTTTTGGTAATGCAATCCCTTACCTAGTGTCAGCAGGTTCTCAGCAGCATTTATGAAAGCAACGCAATCAAATTTCTCAAAATCATCCTCTTTAGCCTGAAAAATATAGAAAAAAGAAATCATCCCACTCCAGCCCTAAACGGATCTGAAACAACTGGATCTCTCCTTTTCTCAGAATGCCTAAATCATAGCATTTCCCATAATTAGGTCTTTATTTGTTTTTCTGACTAAGGAGAGCACCCCTCAGAGTATGCGTTTAATGCACAGCTGCCTCAGTGACCAACATCCAGAAGACCTGGATTAGTTGAGCCCCAAAGCAAAGTGTGTCCTCACTACTGACCTCGCTCCCCTATGTGTTGCAGGGCTCCTGGGCCATATCTCATACCTATGTGTGACCCAACAAACATAGCCACCCTACGATTTAGCACATCTGTCCTTCAGAGCACCAGGAGGGAACCCTAAAAAGACCCTAAAAACCTATCAGCACCTCAGCTCATTTTCTCTTTGCACTGCAAGTTAGTTATGAACCCAAATAAAAGTCACTTCTCAAGCTGAAGTTGAACTCCTACCAAAGCTGAGATAAACATCCCTAAACCCAAAGAAGAGCATTTTTGCAAGGGGATGTAAGTGGGGAAGGATCTACAACTGATGAAGACCAAGTTAATTTATGTTATGAAGACACGATCCAAAAGTTTGTAGGACAAATCCTCCAAGCCTGTTCACAGCTGTCTGGCCCACCTTCCTGTACAGAAAATATGCCTGCTTCTAATGTGTGTCTTCTCTGATCTCTGGACACTCATGTGCCAGCATGGTAAATTTTTCAACTTTTAAGGCAGTTCATTAATGCTTCTTGAGTCTCTGATACTCACAGAGACCAGATTTTGGCTGCTTATGTTCACAGAGCACAGGTCAGAGGGGTTCTTCAAACAGTGGTGCTTCATCTGGAAAAAAACCAAACAAAGAAAACCCCACAAATGGTTAGTCCCACAGCAATTCTCTATGTCGTGTCCTGGGACCTGAGCCCCAAAACCAGACCTCAGCTACCCCCAGGTGAGGGGGGCACCTGGTGCCTTGGATCGTGGGAAGGGGGGAGAAGGTGGCCCGGAGATGGGGAGGGAGAGGCAGCTGCAGAGTCCATCCACCAGCAGGATCTCCCCACCTGCACAAAGTGCTATCAGAAAGTTTAGGCAATAACAGAGGAAATCTGCACTGACCAGAAATGGCTCATCTAGGACATTGTCTTTGTTATTTTCTCCCACGGAGGCAGACTCTGGGGGCTTTGTCCTCTGCTGCTGTGTCTCCCCGGTGGTCCCCTTCTCAGTCCAAGCCCTCGGGGTAGCTCTGCGTGTCAGCACCCAGCGCCCAGACCCTGGCACAACAATGGACCAAGGCAGAGGAGATGGTATAGTGAACATGCAACCCTCTAAATGTGCCCTTCTCAAAGTAGCTGCACTCTGCCTGGTGTTTCAACCCAACACTGAAATCCATCATTTTGAAATCCATCATTTTAAAATCCCCTATATTAGGAAATACTAGAGTATAAAATGTTCAGTGACCATAAATTTAAGGTAGGAACATTAAAGCTACAGCCAGATCCACGGAAGAGGAGAAACGTGCTGCTTTATAGATGGTAATAGAGCCATAGGTTGCAGACATGGAAACGTGGGCTGGAAGAGCCTTCTGGAGATCTCCAATCCAAACTCCCACCCAAAGCAGGACCATCAGCAATGTTAGATCAGTCAGTTGTGGCTTTGTCTAGCGATTTCACCACCTCCCAGGGTAACCTGGCCCAGAGCTGCACCTCCTCCCAGCAAAGAATTTTCTCCTAACGTCCAACCTAAACCTCCCAAGGTGAAATTTTTGGCTTAGTTATGCCATCTGCCACCATTAAGAGGAGTTTGTAGCTGTCCTTCAGGTAGCTGTAAGCCACAATCTCCCCTTGGACTCCACTTGGCCAGATAAAAAACAAACTCAGCACCCTCAACCTCTCCTAGAAATTCTTGTGCTCCAGACACCTGACCAGCCTGGTAGACCTCTCCACCATTTCCCAAATCTTAGAATACATTTCTGCTATTTCTAAGAATTTCACTGATGTAAGTCTCAAAGCCCAGAGAAAAAGGAGAAGCTCTAGCTTAGAATAGCTGTTGGAGAACCACGCCGTGCTAGCCACATGCCTGCCTGAAGCTTCCCTCCTGCTGGCATGTGGAAATGGCTGCTGGACCCCTCATTTAACATGTGTCCTAGACATCCTGCCCTCTTCATTTGAATGAAGCATTAAACAATTTTAAGACTTTCTGGGCACTGTTTTAAGTTCTGTTATCAACTATTATCTGTCATCAGCTGGGATGTTGATACAAGAAACCACAGCTGAATGTACCCTCTATCTGGCCCGACAACAGGGTGGATGGTGGACCTGCCCCTATGGACACGACACTATTCTGCAGGGTGACTTCACCAGCAGCACTTGAAGAAGCGTCACCTTCTTTACTTGCACACAAAATGTTCCTGGCAGGGAAGCAGTTAGTTGCATAGTTGCTTCCATCACCCATTTTATACTGTCCTGTCATAGCCATCTTGACTGCAGCATTCCTGGGGAGAGTGAGAAAGAAATAAATGGGTTAAAATTTTCACTGGCTCTAACATTACTTTGATTTAAACAGCTCTTTCCAAGCGTAGCCACAAATGAAGTGTTAGCCTGTAGGCAAAGGAACGCTGTCAGGGACACATGAGGAGCATCACCTCCTAAAACGGAGAAGTAAACGAGGTGCCAGGAACACATGCATTATTTTCCACCTCAAGATAGCAAAACGCAGACACCAGCATGTGCGTGAGTCCAGCTGTGTGGACAATGACTCACGGGATTTCTGCTTTACCCCTCATTCCTCCTTCCCCTGTCTCCTTTCCCTTGGCACTTGTGGGGATTCCGGGAAAAGAACCACACCGGTCACCGCTCCCCACACCTCAGAAATAAACTTCAAAGGCACTGCATCGCTCTCATCCTGTGCCCCTGTAGCGGGACATGGTCTCCCAGTGCCATCTGATGGTGTCTCCACGCCCAGACACCGCTCTGACATACCACAGCACAGTTTGACTATGGTGTTTATGCACGGTGCCGGTATTTGGGGTAGCGTTCCCCTGCAACAGGCGCATGCTGTGTGTTCATGCACCAATATAAGCGGGAGGGCAGCGGTGTGCAACGTTGACATGGCATGGCACTGGCACTGGCCGGGCGAAACGCTGCTTTGCCACCACGCAGCGACACTCAGTGCAACGCAGATGCTGGCACTGACGGTACACCGAGATGGCATTGGCATGGGGTACACCAGGACACCGGCTGGGGCACACACCCGCGTGTCCTGGTACACACTCTGATACACATGCAGAGCCCCAGATCTACATGAATCTGTACAACCCCTACACACACGCTCCCCACGCATACCCCACTCACGCACACCCCATCGTGAACACGCACCACCCTCACTCCTGACACACATCCCTGTACCGGTTCCCCTACCCTGACACACACAACCACCACACGTACACCCTCACGTGGACACACACACACACCCCCCACTCACACAGCCACACATGTACTGGATACACCCTCACACGTGAGCCCATACATCCACACATCCAACACACGCTCCTGTAACTACAGCCCCCCCAACAGACACCCAGACACCCCAGCTACCCACGACCACCCTCGCACACCCCTCTCCCACATACACTCCCACTCATCCCATTGTATAACACCCCCCCGAAACACTTAACACACGCATCTATACACCCTGCTGACGTGTACCCCTACACACACCCACACAGTTACACATCCACACCACCCACCCCCACAGCCCCCACAGGCACACCCCCCTAAACCCACCCATGAACACCCTCACACACCCCACTACACACATACACCTTCCTCACATGCACGCACACCCCCGAAATCACCCATGAACACCCTCCCACACCCCACTACACACATACACCTTCCTCACACGCACGCACACAGCCAGCCATGAACACCCGCACACACCCCATTCACACACACACAACCCCCCCCACATACACCTCCTAAACACACCCCACCACGCACAGCCCACGTCCTTAACACCCCAAAACATCGACGCCCATGCACACCCCGCACAAACACCCACGCAGACCCACCCGTGACACCACAGACACCCACTCCTCACACCCCCTCACAAACACCCCACTCACGACACCACAGACACCCACTCCTCACACCCCCTCACACACACCCCACTCACGACACCACAGACACCCACTCCTCACACCCCCTCACACACACCCCACTCACGACACCACAGACACCCACTCCTCACACCCCCCTCACATACACCCCACTCACGACACCGCAGACACCCACTCCTCACACCCCCTCACACACACCCCACTCACGACACCGCAGACACCCACTCCTCACACCCCCTCACATACACCCCACCCGCAACACCGCAGACACCCACTCCTCACACCCCCTCACACACACCCCACTCACGACACCGCAGACACCCACTCCTCACACCCCCTCACACACACCCCACTCACGACACCGCAGACACCCACTCCTCACACCCCCTCACACACACCCCACTCACGACACCACAGACACCCACTCCTCACACCCCCTCACATACACCCCACTCACGACACCGCAGACACCCACTCCTCACACCCCCTCACACACACCCCACTCACGACACCGCAGACACCCACTCCTCACACCCCCTCACACACACCCCACTCACGACACCACAGACACCCACTCCTCACACCCCCTCACATACACCCCACTCACGACACCGCAGACACCCACTCCTCACACCCCCTCACATACACCCCACCCGCGACACCGCAGACACCCCACTCCTCACACCCCCTCACAAACACCCCACTCACGACACCGCAGACACCCACTCCTCACACCCCCTCACACACACCCCACTCACGACACCGCAGACACCCACTCCTCACACCCCCTCACACACACCCCACTCACGACACCACAGACACCCACTCCTCACACCCCCTCACATACACCCCACCCGCGACACCGCAGACACCCACTCCTCACACCCCCTCACAAACACCCCACTCACGACACCGCAGACACCCACTCCTCACACCCCCTCACACACACCCCACTCACGACACCGCAGACACCCACTCCTCACACCCCCTCACATACACCCCACTCACGACACCACAGACACCCACTCCTCACACCCCCTCACATACACCCCACCCGCGACACCACAGACACCCACTCCTCACACCCCCTCACACACACCCCACTCACGACACCACAGACACCCACTCCTCACACCCCCCTCACACACACCCCACTCGCGACACCACAGACACCCACTCCTCACACCCCCTCACACACACCCCACTCACGACACCGCAGACACCCACTCCTCACATACACCCCACCACCACCATAGAGTTCACGGTCCTCCACGGCCCAGAGAGACCCCGCAAGCGGCTTCCCCCTCACCCTCCCCGGGCCCCAGACCCAGGCAACCCGCCCGGTCGGCGGTGCCCACCCCTCACCCCGCGGACCGGGGGCCGCCCCAGCCGCTCTCCCGTCCCCGTTCCCCGAACGGGCCCCGCCCCGCCGCCACCGCCGCCTCCTCCTCCTCCCCTCCGCGCCGCTCCGTCGCTATAACAACAGGGAACGCGGGCGGGGGAGGGCCGACTACAATTCCCAGCGTGCAACGCGGCGGCGAGGCGGTGGCTTTTCCGCCCGCCCGCTCCCGTCGGCCCCCGCGCGCAGCCAATCAGGAGCGAACAGGTTGCGCGGTGAGGGCGGGGGCGGAGGGTGGTGAGAAGATGGCGGCCAAAGGCGGCAGGAACGGGTTGCTCGATAAGGTACCGTGCCGCGGGCTGCCCGGGGCCTGGCCCTCCCGGGGTTCCCCTTCCCGGCGGTGCCGTCTTTCTCCTCAGCGGCGTCCCTAGAGCCGAGCCGGCGCTGGGCTGAGCCGCAGCCGCCCTGAGCTCGGGCCTCAGTGTCCCGTCCCGTCCCCCCCACCCCGCCGCCTTGCTGAGGGGCATCCCCCGCCTCAGCTGTGGGGAGCTCCTCCGCCCGGCAGCACCGCACCTCGTCGCTGCCTCCTTGTAGGAGCTGGGCAGTAGTAAACGGCAGAAGAGGCCCCGGGGGGGGAGCGGGGAGGGAGGAAGCGTCCCGCGTGTAGGGGACCGCTTCTTTTCTTTTTTTTTTTTTTTTTTTTTTTTTCCTGCCAGCATGGCTGGTTTTAGCCCAGCCGTCCTGACAAAAGCCCGGCTAGCGGTACAGCTGCGCTCCTCCCGGCGGGTGTTTTGCCAGGAAAGTAACGCTGGACATGGCGGAGATGTCAGGTGGAGCAGAGCGTACCGTAAAAGTCTGTTGATAAGCCTAGCCTTGTCTCAGTAGTTTAAAGGAACTTGCTTGCGGAGCGGCTTTGATCTCGGCTGAGTTTTAAGCAGTCAGGTGTTTGTGTCACAGCTCTTTGTGGTATTTGGCAGCCTGGTAGCTGAAACTGAAGACCTGGAGGCGTTTTTTTTTCCCACAAGAAGATGGAAGCAGTTGCGTCTGTATCTCTGGGTGCAAGAGGGTGTATCTTCAGAGTGGTGTATTTGGTATCTTTCATTGAAATGCAAAATACAGGTGCCTGCAATTGAAAACACTGATTTTCATTCATTTATATACATTCATCATTTCTAAAGAGTATCGTTTTCTCGCATCTGTTTGAGATGATGTTATCCTTACTATCCCTACGGATTTGGTGGTTTTTCTTTAGAACAGTAGATCAAGTTGTTGAGCGAGTGCTTTTAGGGAAAGGTGTGCTAATTAATTATTTCTAGCTGTCTCCTGCAAATGTGCTCAGCTTTCGGTTTTGAAATGACAGCACTTTGTGGTTAAACGTCAAGAACTCTGGAAAGTATCAAGTTCTCGAGGCATTCCTGTTCCTTCTGCTGTGCTCTGTGGATGCTGAGGTGTAGTTATTTCAGAAGGAAAAGGAGTCGTTGGTGAGGGAAATACGCTGTTGGTGTGGGAGCTGAATCCTCTGGTGAGAAACCATTGAATAGTTTCAGCAGGGCTTCTACCTGAAGTACATACACACACTTGATAATATTCTGTCTCGTTTTCCCTCTCTTCTCCATGCTGATCTGTGTGCCTTCGTTTCCTCCCCCTGGATGATTTAAATGAAATCTGGTTGTTTCTGTGAACCGGTATATGTATTGCTGAGGTATTATCTGGATAATTGTGGCCTTAGGTCCATAATTTGCTCAAGCTTTTCTCAAACAGAGAAGTAATGAGCTATCAGTGAGGCTTTAAAGTCTTAGGACAGGTTGCTTGTTCAGTGTATCTTTTTGCACTTGGCTGGTAAGCTAAATCAGGGTGAGATTAGGGAGATTTGTGTTTTAACTATCCCATTTTTTTGTCCTTCTCATGTTCTTTAAGTGTTTGTGATAATCAGGTAGCTCCCCCTGACCTCTCCTCACTTTACCAGGACCACCTAAGAGTGCACACCCACTGAATTCAAAATGGTGTGCAGCAGTGGCTACAGTCATCTCAAACACCCTGAGATTTCACCCATTTAGCACAACACTAAGTTATTAACCGCATTCTGCCCCTACTAGAGCAAAACCTTCTAAGGTTTTGCAAGTTCCAGGACTAAAACCACTTCCTGGCTACCAACTGCTGTGACTGCCTTCCGCTCCTGTGTGTCAGAAGGAGCTGTCTGGTACTAGGGGGTGTTGACTGTGAGTACAGTCAGGCAGCACTGGTATTTTGGGGAGAGCGAGGTCCAGAATTCCTTCCTCCAAGGCAGAGGCTGAGATAATTGGAGCTGAGAATGGATGCACTGACTCCCTGGAGTTTGCTACAACTCTTCCTTCAAGAGGAAGGGGAGGGAGCTGAAGTGCAGTGAGCTGTCCCTGGACTGCGCCACTTGCAAATCCTGCTTCTGCTGGGGTCGTGGTGTGCGGTGTCACTTATTTTAGAATTTATGTCGGGGGGGGTTGGGACCTGTGGTTTGGGACTCGTTGCTCTGTTGGGCTGCAGCCCAACCTACATGAAAAGGCAATCAGCTGCAGTGTCAGCTGTGTGCCTTCAGGGAGTCGATGTGCATCATCTGCTGAGGCTCTTCCAACCTCCCTCAGCTGCAGAGTTGCGTGTCCTGGTTTGAGGAGTTTCTGATTTTAGGCTTTAGGAAGGGGAGGTTACTTTCTTTTCATCCTTGTAACAGAAAACACAGACCAGATGCAGAAACGTTATTCCCCTTGAAGAGTTTATATAGTCTACACTGGTGCTCCTCTTGCAGTGGCAACAAATCTTTTTTACTATATGATTTGATTATTTATGTTTGTAATACCCACAGTGTGCCATAAACTTCAGAGCAATATTTGAAGAGACAAGCTAGCTATGCAGAAGATGTTGCAGGCTAAAATTGGACGTGATATAAATGAGGCTGACAGTAGTAGCAGAAGGAATAAGGCAGGGGCAAAAAAAGTTAAGTTTGTGCCATGTCTGTCTTCTGTGATGTGAAACATCTTGAAATTTCTCCCGTAGGATTTTTCTGTGCTTTGTGCTTATGAGGGAGCTTTGTGAAGGGATTTAAATGAAGGTGATAGCTTGACAAATGAGCCCTGTGAGCTCTCAGATCCTGTGGTGTCTGCTGTGAAAGCAAGCACTTGTTTTGCTGTCCCTTTTTTTGGAGCTAACAGCAGAATGATCCCCTGCTGCAATCCAGCTGCAGGCACCATCTTTACTCGGATGTGAACAGCTGGGGCCCTTGTGTGCTCCTGGTGTCAGACTGGTTTTGCAGCTTTCTGAAATTGCATTTCTGACCACTGGCTATATTTCAGCCTTTCCTCTGAAACCTTGTTCTTACACGGGTACGCTTTCAAGTACCAAATCCACTTCCGAGCTGTGCCTGGCTGTAGAACACCATATTTGCTTTCCATTCATAGTATGGGATGTGTTCAGGACAAGTGTGATAACCTTTCACTTGGTTTTTAAAAAGGAGTCAAAACACACCCAAACTAAAAAACTGTTTCGAACTGGTTGGGTTCCACCCCCCCAGTCAGGCTGGAACCAAAATCTGAGCTTTTCTTTTGAAGCCTTTGGAGCTCGCACCTGAAGTGCTCAAAATGAATTACTGGTTGAAAAAATACCATCCACTAGCCAGAGGAGCAGATGTGTTTGCATCTGCCAGGCTCCACAGGACATCGGTGCAGCTTCACCTTCCCTCCCCACCTCCACAGGCAAGGCAGGGCAGTTCTGCAGACTCAGGAGGGGGTGGAAGCTTTCCCCCCTGTTTGAGGGTGAGCATTTGGTGGTAGGGGCCAAATCTCTGTCTCTCTTCCAAGCTGAAGGTGGGGATGGCCATCAGTCAAAGGTTTTGCCCACAGTTGCACTAGTGTATAGACATCAGTGTACAGATGTGCGTATGTTTCTGTGCACATCTGGACACAGAGGTGGCATGGATGTTGATTGTTTTCCTTGAGCACCTCCTTGTGCTCATCTTCCACAGCACTGGCACTCTGGGTGCCAGCGCAGTGTCCCAGCCTCTCTCTACCTCTTTGGTCCTGCCAATCAGCCTGGAAGAATTAAGAGAAGCAGCAGCAGCACTGCGGTGCTGTACCGTGTTAGAAGTAACCTCATGGGAACATCACGATCAAGGTAAAGGGAGGGCTAAAGCTTCTCCCTGGCTGAAGTCCTAAACCACAGATGTGTCCCCATTACAAGGTCCCTTCTGATGTGAACTGCCCTGGGATTATCAAGCTGTTACTGTCTTGAAACAGAACAGCCTTAGTCACAGGGAAGCCTGAACAAGAACTGAAGGAACTGCTGGTTCAGCTCCTTGCTTTAGGCGGTCTAAGTTTAGATTTTTTTTTTTTTTTTCCCCAGTAACAGCTTTATTTCAAAAAATATGTCATGTGGGCTTTACATCTACCCCTGAAAGTGCTGGTTCTCTGTTAGAGATTGGTATCAGTTAAATATCACTGATGTTATCTGGCAATTCCAGTGTCAGGTGGCTTGGGACAGAGAGCAAGAAGCAAGCATCCAGTTCTCGCTCTGTCACGGGTTTCCTGGATATACGTTATTATGCCAGTGTCTCATATAAGTTATTACAGCAGTGCCTTGACTCATTTTACATACAGATATTCCCCTCTGTGCAAATCCCTTCTGCAAGTGAAATGTTAGCAGTCCTGTGCCTCCAGGGCTGGTTTCCAGGGTGCCTATAAAATAGCTTTAAAATGTTGAGGGTTTTTAAAAAAAAACAAAAAAAAAAAAACCAAACCCTGGGGCTTTATTTTCATTTATTTCTTGATTCCCAAGCTTTTCTCCTTGGTGTTTTCCAACTATTCTGTCTTCAAATATATCTAGAAAGCTGTTGGTTTTATTTGGGAGGGGAGGAGGTGAAATTTTAGCATAAGCCTTGACTCCATCCTCTTGGGCTTTAGGAATTAAAACCAGACATAATAAGATTGATTAAAAACTTGAGCGTTGACAAGGAGATAGTTGCATTGTGCTTTAATACCAGGAAAACTGCTGTTGCCAAAAGCAAAGCTTCCAATATTAAATATTTAATAGTAAAACATATCACAAAAACACCACTTGAGTAATATCTTCTCAAGTATCTCTGGATTCTTGCTCTCACTTAGGAACAAGCTGTAGAACACTGTCATATTTTATACTAAGGATTGTCTTGGTTTAGCCCTAGAAATGTGGAAAACTGTTATTCAAAATATTTGCTCAGTTATATTTTTTACTTCTTCAAAATGATTCCTTTAGTGGCCTTTGGAAAAAAAAAAATCACAGCTGTACTTAAAGGCAGATCTGGTCTGAAGGAAGGCTTCAAATGGCCTGTGGAGGTTCCTTGTGGTGTCAAAAACTTTTCACTCATTTTGTTCTTTATTACTTGTAAAAAGCATCAGGGGGAAGAGTTAACCAGCTATAAAGACTGAGCCTCTTCATGGAGTTTTATCAATAACAAAAACAAACTCTGCAGGCTGAATGATGCCTTCCCTCCTGGGTAAGGCTTGCCTTCGCTTGACCTGTGTATGGCTACAATAAAGGACAGAATATTTCCCCACAGTTGCATCCGAGTTCAGGGTTCAGTTATTGGTGTATCCAGTAGTGAATCCAGCTGTGCTGTGTCTTGCATGTGTCTTACTAGTCAGAATTTTTGTCTTTTAAAATAACAGGACTTTTCTGCACCCTGCAAGAATAATTCTGTAGCTGATGCTGTTTCAGGAGAGTACTCTATTTTAGGGTTTTGCTAAGCAGAGTACATTTTCATGTTGACAGGCTTGTTGGCTTTCCCTCCACTCCCTCATGAGAAATGGAGGCTGCACCTGGGAGCAGTGAGGTCAAATCCGAATGGGTTTCTTGAAAGCTTTTTTGATTTATCTGTAGGATAAGGAAACAGGGATTGGGTATCGGTGTTATTACTTAGAGACTTCTGACTTCCAGTTCACTAATTAGGAAAAAAAGGTATTTTTCTCCTCTCCCTAGTCTAGCTCTTGATACTTCAATCTTTGGGAATCTCAAAGGGCAAGAAATAAAACTGTTGTAGATGCTTTTATAAGGAAAAATAAATAGTTGCAAGAATTCTTCTGTATCCTTTCATGGCAAAGTGTTTGGCTTTCAGTTGTCATGTGTCATGTGTCAATGTGTCAATTAACCCTAGAAAAAAATGCTACAAAAAAGTAACCACCTAAAATATTTTGTAACTTTGTTGCGAGTGCTCTTTCCCAGTTGTCCGTGTCTTTTAAATGCTTCTGGCTGTTGCTTTTGTCCCTCATAAACCAACTACTGCATGTGCACACACAGTGATGTTTGCTGTGCACCTAGTAATTCATACTTGCAGAGCCTGAAGGATAATCAGGCTTTTCCCTGTGTGGGTGTAGGGGAAGTAGATCGGGTTTTACATCTTACTTTAAAATGGTTTCATTCCTGCCGGAGAAGGGAAATGAGCTTCTGACAGGTAGTTAATAAATCCAGCTTCTGAGCTTCAGGAGCAGGAAATAAAATGAGTGAAGTTGAGAATTGCTTCTAATGGCAGCTAAAATTCAAGCTCTGACTTAAAATACACACGGCTCAAACTCATGTGTCTGACCGTGGCTACAAGGAATAGCGTCACCAAAAAATAATATAGTTCAGAGGAAAATTAACCCCTTTGAAAAGCCGAGCCATTGTATCTGAGATTCGTTATTGATGAAGGACCCGCTTCTGAGGAAAATCTGAATATGGAAGAGCGACAGAATCTTTTGCTTTCGTTCTGGAGGATAATCTGACTGAAACTTCATTTCTTGTTTGTGCCTTTATATTCTTGCCTTGTACTTGGATTGTTAAGGGTGCCCTGAAATTTTCCTCCTCTCATCAGTCCCCAAAGAGTCTGTTTGTAACAGCTTGGCTGAAAAGCGTGAACACCCTCAAAAGCAAGAATTAAGTCATAACTGACACTTTCTGTGGATGGCAGCAGGAGCAGCAAAACGCAGAATTGATATTAGGATAGAACTGATGTAAAAAGTCACTTCACCAAATACCTTCAGTACCCACGACAAGATGTATAAGCTTAAATCTGCAAGGGTGATGGTACATTGGTGCTGAGGTGATTTTTGGTGCGATACTGCTGTGTAACAGGCCCTGGATTCCCTCCATCTCTGGTCAGGTTTTCCCAAACAGGTAGGTATTTTCTGGGTTGCCTCCTATCTTTGTGCTTACGACAGGAACAAGCATATTGAAATGAAAGGCTAACCTGTGCCAAATTCTCTTAACTCCATTTGGTTTCTGTTGCAGTGGAAGATTGACGACAAGCCGGTAAAAATTGACAAATGGGACGGTTCAGCTGTGAAAAATTCTTTGGACGATTCTGCCAAAAAGGTATGTTCTGCGACTGCTGATTTCTCCCTTTTGGGAAACAGTCTATTTTCTTAGATTTCTACATTTAGTTTAAAAACTCTGTAAACTTTTTTGGTTTGATTGTGAAGTGCCCATAGCCATGCTGGTTCTGTGGCGTCTCTTCTGATTCCCATGGCTAAAGCAGTGGTTGTTCTTGGAGTATCAGCAATTATTACGATGTCTGAGGCAGACATTAAATCTGCATAAAGCTTCTGCTCACTTTACCCCTATAATCGAGACTTGTTTTATCTAAATCCTTTGCAGAAGTGGTTTGTCAAATTTATGAAAAGCCCAAAATAAACTCAGCTGCGTGTTTCTCCCGCAGGTTCTCCTGGAGAAGTACAAATACGTTGAAAATTTTCGTTTGATCGACGGCCGCCTCATCATCTGCACAATCTCTTGTCTCTTCGCAATTGTAGCTTTGATTTGGGATTACCTGCACCCTTTCCCTGAATCCAAACCTGTTCTTGCCTTTTGTGTTGTATCATATCCTTTACATACATTTTCTTGTTTATACCAGAAGGGTTTTATTTTCCCCATAAAGCACAAGAAAACCCTTCTCTGTATTCTCATTTTCAGGCCTGTGGGAATTTTACTGCCTGCGGTGTGGTGATCAGCTGAAAATCAAATAGTTTTCATGTGATGGCAAAACTCCTGCCTGTCTGGGTGCAACACACTTAAATTTGGGTGATCTGGGGGTCCAGCCTCCCCCTGCAGCGGCATGGAAGCCTGGACAGCAATTCAGCTCACGTCAGAGGAGTCAGCAGCTGCCTGGGCAGCTGATCTGCTCTCCAGGCTCCTGACTGGGTTGGGCAGATTCCTCAGGTCTCGGACGCCAACTGCGTAGAGACTCCTCCACTTAGGTGTGTTCATCTCAAACTGAAAATCAGCCCTTGAAATCTTCAGGGGTTTGCTTTGTGTTTTGGGGTTTTTTTTGGTTTGGTTTTGTTTTGTTTTAATTCTACCTATAGCCTGGTTACAGAGACATCTGCTCTTCCCTAATATGACAGATCAGGTACCAAGAATGAAGAGTAAAATGGAGGTAATTCTTGCCAGCACCTCCACTGAAAAGGAGCAGACGCTGCATTTAGGAGGGTAGCGCTACAAATTGGGGTTTAAATGTTTAGATGCCAACTCTGTTTAGAATCAACTCTTAAATTTCCAGTATTACAGCACGGCTGGGGTGGGGTTTTTTCTCCCTATTTGGGCTCAGAGCGTCAGCATGGCACCGATTTCCCTGCAGCTCCTCTAGCAAGACAGACGCCTGTAGAGGTTTTACAGCAAATGTATGTGACAGATGAGCGGTGCTTTCCAAGAGCTGCTGACGGGCCCGCTTTCAAGGGCGGTTTGGATGGTACCAGTGAGATGGCGTGAACTGGTAGCCTGGAAACTTATTGCTGGCCTGGGAGTCACTGTACCACTAACAGCTGCGTGATCATGGGCAAGTCATTTCATTGTTCCAGGCTACAGTTCTTCTGGTTGGCTTTGGGCACAAATATTGAGATAATTAGTCTTGCAGCCACTTAAAATGATTTAATTCCAAAAATGAGAAAGATTAATTGCTTTATCTGTGCTTAGGAGGAATGCACAGCAATTAATTCTGTGACTCATTTGGTCTCACCGTTTCCCACTATATCCCAACAGATGTTGCTCAAAAAATTTAGCAAAGTAATTGAAAATCGCATTTCGTTGTTGTGATTTCCGCTTTACTTCATGGTTTCATGAACGAAGCATTTTATGTGGCTGGAGAAATCCCTTTCAGGAAGGGATATAGGGAGTTGTCGCTTTCCCCACCACTTCCAGGCATCGATTTATGCTCTTGTGCAACGGCAAAGATTTAAGAAAGTGTCCCAATTATTATTTAATTTCTCATGCTAACAAGGCATCAGCCAAGCTTCCTGTTTGGAATGGTAATGTCATGAGAGGTGGTTAAACGATGGTGTCTGAGGGGATCCAAGCAATTTCTCTGCCTAATTTCTATTTCTAATTGCAACTTCTTAGTTTCCTTAACTTTTTTGGCACATATTTTGTGATGATGGGAATCCTGACTATCTATACCTCATACAAAGAAAAGAGTATTTTCCTTGTAGCTCACAGAAAAGACCCTGCGGGGATGGACCCCGACGACGTTTGGCAGCTCTCCTCCAGCCTCAAACGGTATCGTTGGCTCTGGCAGCCCGGGCTTAGCGAGCGGGAGTGTGGCAGTGCGGTACCGGCACGGCTTCGGTTTGCCTGTGCTGCGCACGCCTGTAGCTACCGCATGCTCTACGGTGGGGCAGAAAAGCTGCATTTTGGATAACTCTTAAACAAAATGGGGGAAAATATTGGTGTCTTTGCAATAGTGGGGTGTCTGCACTGGGCATGTGAGCTTTCTGCAAAGGATCGGCTACTGTGCCACGATCTTTGCGGCTTCCCAGGCAACTTGTGATTAATACTCACCGCAGAATTTTATTACTCAGAAGTAACAGCGATCTGTGATGGGCTCGCTGCTCTCGTGTGCACTGTTTCCATCTGTATCTCTCTGTAGGATCACCCTAAATATTTTCCTTTATTTGTAGGTATAAAAATCTGTTTCATTCCATCAAAATCTAGATGTCCGAATCTAGAAATGGGAGCAGTGCCAAGCAGTTATCTGCCACAAATGTTCACATTTTGCTTCTCTTTAATTGGGGCGGGGGAATTAATCACAAAAAATATAAAAATACTGAATTGTGTTACAGTTAACACCTGCATGTTGTAGCTGTTAGTGTCCATGTGGGGTGCTGGGGGCGGGGACCTCCATTCCTGGGGGCTTTCCCCTTAACAAAGATGAGGATTTCTCGTCAGCTTTTTTTTGGTGTCTCAGCTGAGCCAGACTTAACAAATTCTGCTGTGAAATCTCTCTGCCCTTCCTGCAGGTTTGATGACAAGTACACCCTGAAGCTGACTTTCATCAGCGGGAAAACCAAACAGCAGAGGGAAGCCGAGTTCACCAAATCCATCGCGAAATTCTTCGATAACAACGGGACGTTAGTCATGGAGGCCTACGAGCCGGAGGTGTCCAAGCTGCACGATAGTCTGGCCCTGGAGAGGAAAACAAAATGATTTCTGACACCTCCTGCCTCCTGGGAACGTGCTAAATTAACACCAATAAAGTAAAATAGCAAAGAAAATGAATCATTGCCTCTGTTTTTGTCCTGAAATCCTATTCCATTTTGGATGAGCAGGGTTTTTAATCTTGGATCCAAGGTTTTTGAAGCTACAGAAAGCCTTGGTCTGTGTCCCTGCCTTTCTTGTGGTGGACCACAGAGGAGGATTTGCCCGTGGGGACCCTCAGGAGGGGGGACTTGTCACCCACGATGCCACCCTGGCTTCCTCTGTTTTTACCTGGCAGTGCTTTTTTGGACGGCTCCATGCCATGTAGCGCCTGGGGTTTACCATTCGCATTTCACTAAGGTCGCCTTTCCCTTTTGTGGTAGGAATTCAGGACAAAACCCTTCTGTAAAGCAACTGTCTGCTTGCAAACAAGTTTTCTTTATTTTTGTATTTATCTGATTGGGGGTAGAGGATTGTTTTCTATAAAAAAAGCCTTTTATGTGTTGGGGTGGGGGAGGAGAAGACAAATGTGTTACCTCTGTATGTTCTGCCCGTGATGCCTATCTACAAGGTGGAAAAAAAAAGGAAAGCAAAGGGCTTTTCTGAGCTGTGACTGTCCCTGTTGGTCCCGCTGCCCCTTTCCTATTGGCATACCCTTCGATAAAACGTCATTTTCTTAAAAAAAAAAAAAAAAATATTTTTTTTTTTTTTTTTTTTTTTTAATAAAAGGGAAGAACCGACGTCAAACCTGTTCCGGAGCATCTCTGGGGCGTTTCGCGGCTCAGGGCAAGGGGGGGTGGTTCTTGTTAAACCTCTCCCATCCGCGTTTTTTCCGTTCCCCCCCCCCACGCCATCGGGGGGGCCGGGCCGGGACCTGCAGGAAGGGGCGGGCGGGGGCGGAGCGGGACGGCCCCGGCGCGGCGGAGGCTGGTGGAGCTGGGGGGGTGCGTGGGGCTGCTGGGGGGGGGAATCGGGGAAGGGAGGGGGTGTAGGGGAAAAGGGGGTGCGTGGGGGGGAGTGGGAGCATGTAGGGAGTCGGGCTGGGGGGGGTGGAATGGGTGGGTGTAGGGGAGGTTATGGGGGGAGTTGCAGGGACCGGGGGGGGGTGCACGGGGAGATCTGGGTGGGAAAGGGGTGTGGGGGGGCATTGGGGGTGCGTGGGGAATGGTGGGGTGCGGGGGGGGGGTGGTGGGATGGGGGCTCTGGGATGCTAAAAGGGATGCTAAAAGGGATGGGGGATTGGGGGGCCGGGGGGGTGCAGCGCCCTTGGGGACAGCCTTGGGGGGGGGGGGGGAGTAGGGGAGCCCCTCTGGCACAGAGGGACACTGCGGAGGGGGGGGGCGACGGTGGGATGTGACCCCGCCGAGGGGCTCTGCTCTCATACTCCCCCCCCACCCTGCTCAGTCCCAGCAGGGCCACTGGGGGGGCCACCATGTCCCGGGCCATCACCTGCCTCAAGGTGAGTCCTCATCCCTATCCCCCCATCTTGGGGGGCATGAGGGCCACCCCCCCCCTTTTTTTTTTTTTTTTTTTTTTGGCCAGCGTTTAACCCTTTACTCTCTGACCTTCCCACCCTGCCAGCAGCGGGGGGATGGCGCGGAGAGCCCCCCGACCCCACCTGGATCCCCACTGGTCTTCCCGCGGGAGACGCTGTTTCGGCAGGCGAGCGGGGTCACCTACCGCATCCCGGCTTTGCTCTACGTCCCCCCGGCCGCCACCTTCCTGGCCTTCGCCGAGAAGCGCTCCTCGGCCAGGGACGAGGACGCCAAGTACCTGGTGCTGCGCCGGGGCCGCCGGCACGGCTCCTCGGTCGAGGTAATTAAAAACCAAGCTGGGCTATAGGAACAAGCCGCGACCTCCATCACGGCGAGCTCATCCCCGGGAGCGATGCCGAGCGGTTTTGGGGTGCGGCGACGCCGGCGCATCCGGCGGCTGAGCCCCCTTTTCCTCCTTGCCGACAGTGGGGTCCGGTGGAAGAGCTGTCGGCGTTGGCGCTGCCCGGCCGCCGCACCATGAACCCCTGCCCCCTCTACGACGCGAGGAGCGGCACCGTCTTCCTCTTCTGCATCTGCGTCGAGCGGGGAAAGACGGAGCGATGCCAAATCTGGAGGGGCTGCAGCGCCGCTCGCCTCTGCTACGCCACCAGCACCGACGGCGGCCGCCGCTGGACCCCGCTGCGGGACGTGACGGACGAAGCCGTCGGCGCCGACCTGTCCCGTTGGGCCACCTTCGCCGTGGGGCCGGGCCACGGGGTGCAGCTGGATTCGGGGCGCCTGGTCGTGCCGGCGTACACCTACTACGTGCATAGGTGCTTGTGCGGGGTCGTGCCGCTGCCTTGCTGCACCCGGCAGCACGCCCTCGTCTTCTACAGCGACGACGGCGGGCGCCGCTGGCGCAAGGGTGCCTTGGTCGGCGGCGGGCAGACGGGCGAGTGCCAGGTAGCCGAAATCGGTGGGAGCGATGCCCGCCAGCCCTTGCTCTACTGCAACGCCCGAGCACCGCGGGGTTGCCGGGCCGTGGCGTTCAGCACCGACTGCGGGCGGCGGTTCGAGCGCTCGGCGCGGTGCGAGGCGCTGGGCGAACCGCCGCGGGGATGCCAGGGCAGCGTGGTGAGCTTCGCCGCGCCGACCGGCAAGGAGGATGTACCGACTTGGTTACTCTACTCCCACCCCACCGACCGGCACCGCCGGCGCGATTTGGGCATCTATCTGAACCCCTCGCCGCTGGACGAAGCGGGTTGGTGGCACCCGTGGGTGCTGCACCCAGGGCCGTCCGGTTACTCCGACCTGGCTGTGTGCCCCGGCGGTTTTTTCGGCTGCTTGTTCGAGTGCGGCACCACCAGCGCCTGCGAGGAAATCGCCTTCTGCCTCTTCACCCTGGACACCTCTGCCCGCGGCGAGCAGAACCTCAAAACTTCCTAAAACAGACGCATTTGGGGGGGGGGGGGGGGGGGGGGGGGGGGGGGGAGTGTCACTCCTGACCGCCAGCAGCCGGAGCTGGCATGCACAGCAACGCTGGGACCTCACCGGGGACATTTTGGATGCACCGGAGGCTCGGCATCGCATAGCTTTTATTTGATTAACGCTTGGCTTTTTAATCACCCACCAGATAGATGTTCTTGGCAACCTGGGCAGGGGTGGAGGATCTGCTGCGGGTTGGCTGGGGGGATGCCGGCACGGCACCCGAAATGCCGCTGCGTCACCAAAAATCGGCATTTTTCACCTGGTAGCGGCAAAAAAGCAGAAGGTACCACTGAGAGCAGCTGGTCCCCTGGGGAAGAAATACCCAAAAATGGTGGTTTAGTTAAAAATACTGGCAATTCCTGTGTCCTCCCCATGTGGCAGTGAGACAATTCCCCTTTCTTACCATTTTTTAATCCCGTTTTCTTCACTTTCCTGGTTCAGGCTGAGTTTTGCCCCGTATTCCCATGGCAAAAAGCACTCAAAATCTCGAGGGGTTTTTTTATTCTGCTCCTTAGGGGACAGGTTGTGGCATCCCAACAGTGACAGCGACCTCACGTCCACATGCTGCTGCCAAATAAAATCCTCCCAAAACGGGTGCAATCCAGCCAATATTGGGAAAATCCCAAGGGAGATGACCCCGCCGGGGAAGGATGCGGGATGGCCCCCAGCATCGTCACCTCCATCCCGCCGCTACATTTTGGGCACGCAGCACCTGGAAGAGAAGATGACCCCCCCACAAGGTCACGGGATTACCGGTTATTTTGGGGAGGGCAGGGGGGGTCACTCCCGTCATCCCCGTCTTACCGGTAGCGCCGGGGACAACCGAAATGTCCCCGCTGGGTCTCGTGGGCGAAGCAGAAGCGACGGCAGCGGCCGGTGTGCTGGGCGCAAGGTCGGGCGCTGGTGGGGACGGCGTCGCCGGGGGGGTCCTGGGGGACGCCGGCGGTGGGGGGCCGGGGACCGGTGGCCAGGAGCAGGGCCAGGAGCAGGGCCAGGCGCGGGAGGGTCATGGTGTGGGGACGCCGGCGTCACCTGGGGTCCTATTTATGGGGTTCGGTACCGGGGAGGTGGGGTTTGGCGATGGAGGGTGCTGCTGGATGGGGTTTAGCGACGGGCGACGGCTGCGGCGGCTGCCGGCGGGGACCCGGGGGGACGCAGGGGATGGGGAGGGGACCCGTGTGAAGGTGGGCAGGGGGTGGGGGGGGGTGAGGAAAGCACTGGAGTTTGGGGGGGGGGCTGTTTGTCTGGCTTCTTGGGGTGACTGGTGATGGGGGGGGAGAATATGGAGGGGGATGATGCGGTGACGTGGAATATGGCTGAGTGGTGGGGATGTGGGATATGGAGTGATGGGGATGTGGGATATGGAGTGATGGGGACGTGGGACACGGCTGAGTGATGGGGATGTGGGATATGGAGTGATGGGGATATGGGACACGGCTGAGTGGTGGGGATGTGGGATATGGAGTGATGGGGATGTGGGACGCAGCTGAGTGATGGGGATGTGGGATATGGAGTGATGGGGACGTGGGACACGGCTGAGTGATGGGGATGCAGGACACAGCTAAGTAATGGGGACATGGGGTGATGGGGACATGGGACACAGTGGAGTGATGGGGACATACAACATGTGATGATGGGGATGTGGGATGGCTGAGTGACAGGGACACGGGAGACAGCTCAGCAATGGGATGTGGGACACGGCTGAGTGATGGGGATGTGCAACGTGGAGTGATGGGGACATGGGACGTGGCTGAACGATGAGGACATGGGATATGGAATGATGGGGACACGGCTGAGTGACGGGGACACGCAACACAGCTGAGTGATGGGGACATGGGACACGGCTGAGTGATTGGGACCTATGACATAGAGTGAGGGGGACACGGCTGAGCAATGGGATACGGGACATGGAATGATGGGGGTGAAGGACACGGTTGAGTGCCGGGGACATGGGACATGGCCGAGCAATGGAACATGGTACCCAGACCCTGGAGCAGATCTCAGAGCAATGCCCACCCCAAGCCCTGCACCCATCATGTCCTTGCACCCATCATCACCCGCCCCGTGGTGCAGGACAGGGCTGGCCCCTCGGTGCAGGACAGGGCTGGCCCCTCGGCGCAGGCGCAGCCGCCCTGAGAGAAACGCACACTCCCCGACTTCTCTTGGCCTTTCCTTTGGGAATTCAGCCAATTCTGGCCCATTTTCCCTGGGAGACTCCAGGGAGGCTGGGGGTGCTCAGCTTGGGGGGGGTGGTGGTATTTTGGGGTGCCATTGCGGTTCTGTCCCCGCAGATGGGGCACCTGAGCGCCCGCTCCGACGAGGTTTTCTGCGCAAAGGGGTTTTTCCAGGGTGAGAAAGTGTCCCCAGTGTTGGTGGGAACCCAGCGGGACGTCCCCAACCCACTGCCCTCACCCCACTGGGACAGGGCGGGATGGGGACAGGATGGGACAGGGACAAGCAGGATGGGGACAGGACAGGATGGCAACAGGCAGGATGAGTCCAGGGCAGTTTGGGGACAGACAGACAAGAGGGGGACAGGCAGGATGAGGCTGAGGCCAGGGCAGGATGGGGCCAGGATGGTATGGGGCAGGCAGGATGGGATGGGGATGGGCAGAATGGGATGGGGACGGGCAGGATGGGGTGGGGATGGGCAGGATAGGATGGGGGCAGAATGGGATGGGATGGGGACGGGCAGAATGGGATGGAGATGGGCAGAATGGGATGGGGACAGGCAGGATGGGATGGAGATGGGCAGAATGGGATGGGGACAGGCAGGATGGGATGGAGACGGGCAGAATGGGATGGAGACGGGCAGAATGGGATGGGGACAGGCAGGATGGGATGGGGACGGGCAGGATGGGGTGGGGATGGGCAGAATGGGATGGGGACAGGCAGGATGGGATGGAGATGGGCAGAATGGGGTGGGGACGGGCAGAATGGGATGGAGATGGGCAGAATGGGATGGGGACAGGCAGGATGGGATGGGGACGGGCAGAATGGGATGGGGACGGGCAGAATGGGGTGGGGATGGGCAGGATAGGATGGGGGCAGAATGGGATGGGATGGGGACAGGCAGGATGGGATGGCGGTGGGCAGAATGGGAATGGGGACAGGCAGGATGGGGACGGGCAGGAGGGGGACAGGCAGGCTGGGACTGGGACAGGCAGGCTGGGGGCAGGCTGGGATGGGGGGGCAGGATGGGGACGGGCAGGATGGGGACGGGCAGGCTGGGATGGGGCAGGGAGGATGGGGGGGGCGCAGGCTGGGATGGGGACAGGCAGACCGGGGACCAGCAGCACCACGCCCCCCCCCCCACCCCAGCCAGCGTGGCGGATCCGGGGCACCCCCCTTACCCCCCCTAACCCCCCCCCCCCCCCGAGGCGGGGCCTCCCCGCCCCTCCCTCCCTCCCTCCCTCCCTTCCCCCCCCCCCCGTCCGCCCTCCCCCGGCCTCTCCCGGCGGCGGCGGCTGGATGCGGGCGCTGGGGCTGGGGCTGGGGGTGCCGCTGCTGCTGCTGCTGCTGCTGCTGCTGCCGCCGCCCCCCCCCGCCCCGGCCGAGACTTACACGGCCATGCTGAGCGTCCGGAGGGCTCTGGGCTCCGAGGGGCGACTGCTCCGCCGGCTCCGTGCTTACCTGCGGGAGGAGAGCGCCCGCCTCCGCCGCCTCGCCAGGTACGGGACCCCCCCCCCCCCGCCCCGCACACCTGGTCGCGATCACGCGTGGGTGCTCCCACGCAGCGCTGCGAGCACCCACTCCCCTCTTGGGAGCCGTATTCCTCCCCGGCAGGGAGAGGGGGGGGTTAACCCACCCACCCCCCCCCCCCAGCTGCCAATTTTTGGGGGTGGCACTAAATAGGAGCTTGGGGGATCGTGGCGGGGATGGGGAGCACAGCCCGGACACTGGGCACCCCACCCCCCCCCCCAGCCATGTCCCAGGAGGGGGACATAGTCCCCCCCCAGCCCTGGGCTGGGGACCAGGGATGTGGGTCACGGCATCGCCAAGGCACGGGCCACCCCCACATCCCCACCAGGGATGGGGTCCACCACCCACGACGGGGTTTCCTCACCCTTGGCTTGGCCAAAAAGTGGATGGATGCCGGGGCAAAGCTGCCCCACTACGGGGCGGGGGGCTAGACCCTGGACCCCACCCCAGGGGTGTCACCACCCAGGAGCATCATAGTGTCACCCGGTGGGTGCCTTGCAGGTTTTACGAGAAGGTCCAGGCGCTGCACCAGGACCCCAAGGCCTCGGTGGACAACCCTTTGCTGGCCTTCAGCCTCATCAAGCGTCTTCACTCCGACTGGCCCAACGTCATCTACAGTGATGAGGCCACCGAGAACACCCAGGGTACGGGGGGGGGGGGGGGTGCTTGGCCGCGTGTCCCCTCTGTCACCTGGGGAGAGCCGGGAGGTGATGGGGAGTGGATGAAGGAACAGAGGAACGGATGGAGGAGCAGGAGAATGGGTGGTGGAGCAAGAGAATGGGTGAAGGAGCAGGGGAATGGATGGAGAAGCAGGGGAATGGGTGGAGGAGCAGCATGTGGAGTCCCCAGGGATGGAGAAGGGCTGATAAGGGTGACTGCACCCCAAAAGCTCATTAATCTCCCTCCGTGCACCCCATTACCCACGCTCAGCACTCCATGCCGGCTTCAAGGAGGTGGAGCAGGAGCTGCCTGGAGCCGAGGACCTGGACGGGGCAGCCCGGGCACTGATGCGGCTGCAGGACGTCTACGCGCTCAGCGTCAAGGGCATGGCCAACGGCGTCTTCCAGCCAGCCGGCGCCAGCCGACCGCCCCTCTACAGCCCTGGCCGGCGCGTCTCCCTCTCCGCCGATGACTGTTTCCACGTGGGCAAGGTGAGGGCAAACCCCATCAGCCCCCCGCAAAGCTTTTCCAGCCCGGGTTGTTGCTTCCATAGGGATAGACTTCGGGTTTTCTTCCCGCGTGGATGCGGAGGGGCCCCTCTGACTCAGCCCGCAGGCATCCTCCCGCCTGCCATCGCCTCTCGGCTCTCGCCCAAATAACGAGCCTTCTCCCTGCTTTGTGGCTCAGGAAAGGGAAGAGGCGAGCCGGTGTCTTGGGGGAGACCTCCCACCCCAGCATCCCGGTTGGGTACAGGGTTGGTCCCCGCCCAGGGGGAAAAGTGGGTCCGTAAATCCCTGGGAGGGGATTTGGATACTTTGATAGAGGTTTTTGTTCAGGGCAGAGTCTTCTGAGCATCACTGCAGAGCTGAGATGGAGTGTTAGAGTGGGATGGGATGGGAAGAGATGGAGGTGGAGATGGGGATGGGGATGGATGGGGATGCGACAGGAAAGGAAGGGATGGGGCAGGATGGAGATGGCATGGATGGGAATGGGGAGGGGACAGGATGTAATGGGACAGGATGGGTGGGAATTGCAATGGGATGGGATGACATAGGATAGAATGGGATGCGATGGGATGAGACAGGACAGGATGAGACAGGGTAGGGACAGGATGGGAAGGGATAGGTGTGGGATTGGGATGAAGGTGGTGATGGGGATAGGATGGGGTGAGAAGGGGATGGGATGGGTCAGGATGGGGGTGGGGATGGGATGGTACAGGAGAGCATGGGATGGGACGGGATAGGATGGGATGGGATGGGATGGGATGGGACAGGGTGGGGATGGGATGCAGGCCAGGCTGGCCCAGCCGGCGGGTCTGGGCGGTGTGCTGCCTCGCAGGTGGCCTACGACACGGGCGACTACTACCACTCCATCGCGTGGCTGGAGGAGGCCGTCAGCCTCTTCCGCCTCTCCTACGGCAGCTGGAATCCCGAGGACCGGAGCAGCCTGGAGGATGCTCTGGACCATCTCGCCTTCTCCTACTTTATGGTACGGCCGTGAGTCCCATCCCCATCACCCCAGTGCCCGGTGGAGCCGAACCGTGGGCACGGGGATGCTCATGAGCTCTCTGCTCCCCCCATCCAGGCTGGAAACATCTCCCATGCCTTGAGCCTCTCCAAGGAGTTTCTCCACTACGGTATGTGGGGCAACCTTGGAGGTGGGGAGAGGTTCTGGGGTATCCCCATCACCTCTGCATGGCACCAGCCTCCTTCACCCCATTTCTTGCCCTCACGTGGGGCGATTCTCCAGGGACTGATGCTGGGGGAAGGGGGATGATGGGGACACAGCGTTTTCGGGTGACACCACCTCTCCGGCAGACCCCAGTAACCGAAGGGTGGCGAGGAACGTGGCCAAGTACGAGAAGCTGCTGGAGACGGGGATGGCGGCAAGCGCCGGACCCCTGCGGCGACCCAATGGCACCCGCCTGCAGAGCCGCGATGCCTACGAGGAGCTGTGCCAGCGCCCGGGGGGGCAGGTGGGGCTGGCAGGGGGGGTGCCACGGTCCCCCACCCCACCACTGTCCCCCTCCTCATACCCTCCTTGGTCATCTCTCTGCCCAGCCGTCCCCGGAGCAGATTCCGCGCCTTAGCTGCTCCTATGAGACCAACGGCAGCCCCTACCTCCTACTCCAGCCTGCCAAGAAGGAGGTGGTCCGGATCCGGCCCTACGTGGCATTGTACCACGATTTCATCAGCGACGCCGAAGCCGAGACCATCAAGGGGCTGGCGGGACCCTGGGTGAGCCATCCCCAGGGTTGTCCATCTCCTGGAGGAGGATGCCCCAAGAGCTGGTGGTCCAGGGTGGATCACCCTGAGCATGCAGAGATAGGAGGGGTTTTAAGCCAGGGCTTAGCCAAAGACTTCTGAAGTGAGACACTGGGGGGGGGGGATGAGCCCAGCTCAGTGCCGAGACCCCCCAAAAGATTCTGGGGAGAAACCAGGTCCATGCATGCACCTGAACCCCTTCCCAGCCAGGCTTGACTCGGTGACACCCAACTGCCTTGGATCCAACTGCTATCACTGCTTCCATCACCCCAGTGGGACACGCTGGGGTGGGGATGTTTGGCCACCAGCTGGTATAAACCACCCACACACACAATTTTGACCCCAATTGGGGTCCTTGCTTGGTGTGGGGTGGTGCAAGGGGTTCCCTGCAGCAACATTCCCCCCCACCATGTGTCCTCCAGCTGCAGAGGTCCGTGGTCGCCTCTGGAGAGAAGCAGCAGAAAGCCGAGTACCGGATAAGCAAGAGGTAGTAGCCACCCCCTCCCTTGTCCTCCAGCCAGCGGGACCACCATGGCCCCATTGCCACCACCAAGGTGGCGGTGAAGCCATGCTGGGGAAGCCTGGGTCCTCCACACCCAGCAGTGCCATGAGGGTTAAGCCCAGTCCCGTGTGAATTTTGGGGGGGGGGGGCTGAAGGTGGGGTGTTCCCACAGCGCCTGGTTGAAGGACACCGCCGACCCGGTGGTGAGGGTGTTGGAGCTGCGCATCGCTGCCGTCACCGGCCTGGATCTGCGGCCACCCTACGCCGAGTACCTGCAGGTGGTCAACTATGGCTTGGGAGGTCACTACGAGCCACACTTCGACCACGCCACGGTCAGGGAGCTGCTTGAGTGGTCCGTGGGGTGGTGCCCCGGGTGGTTCCTGTTGGGATGGTCCTGGGATGGTTCCTGGGGTGGTCTTTCACATGGTCACCAGGGTGGTCCCTGGGATGTTCTTGGAAATGGTCCTTGGGGTGGTATTTGGGGTGCTCTCTGGGCTGGTCCCTCTGATGGTCCTGGAAGTGGAGCCTGGGGTGGTCCCCGTGATGCTCCTGGGATGGTTGCCTGGGGGTGTCCCCATGGTGATCCCTGGGATGTTCCTGGGAAGGGAGGGAGAGAAAAGAAGGGAGAGGGAGGGAGTCCCCTGGGGGCAGCTCAGCCACCAGCTCTGTTAGGGTGAGGTACCTCCAGGCCAAGCCGTGTCAGCGTCGGACTGACTGTCCCCACCTCCTTGCTCTTGGGGCAGTCCAGGAAGAGCCCCCTTTACAGAATGAAGTCGGGCAACAGGATCGCCACGGTCATGATCTACGTGAGTTCTCCTCCCCCCATTTCCGAGCCTAGAGACACTGCACTTGCATGGTCATCAGTAGGGTTCAGAGTGAACAAGGTTTGGGATGGGTGAGGGCAGCCCTAAACCAAACTGTGGTGGGGTGTTAAATGACAACAACTGCAGAGCATTTAAGAGCCTGTGCCATGTTGTAGCGAGGGAAGTGCTGTGGGGGACCAAGGGAGGTTCTGTGCCTCAGTTTCCCCATGGAAAGCAGCCATATCACAGGGGAGAGGGGAGGTAGAGCTATGGCTCATATTTTTGTTCCTTTTCCAGCTAAGCGCGGTGGAGGCTGGCGGCTCCACTGCCTTCATCCACGCCAACTTCAGCGTGCCCGTGGTTAAGGTAAGGGACACCCGCACGAGCCTCCAGGAGCAGGGAAGGGGGGATGCTGCTCTTTTGTGCCTCATCTCTCGCAGGGAGTTGTGGCCGAGCCTGTCCGGATGCCAAACCCCCACCCTGGGGCTCCCATCTGTGTTTTGGGATGCCCAAATCCAATCTCGGGGATCCCAGCCCTGTTTTGGGATGCCAAAACCCCAACTCTAGGGGTCCCAGCTCTATTGTGGGGTGCCAAACCACAATTCTGGGGCTCCTGGCTTTGTTTTAGAGTACCAAACCCCAAATCCAGCATTCCCAGCCCTGTTTTAGGGGTTCCAAGCCCCAACCCTTGGGCTCCTGCCTGTTTTGGGGTGCTAAACCCCAACCCCAGGGCTCCCAGCTCCATTTTGGAGTGCCAAACCCAATTCTGGGGCTCCTGGCTCTGTTTTAGGGGTGCCAAGCCCCAATTTTGGAGCTCCCAGCTCTGTTTTAGGGTTGCCAAACCCCAGAGCTCCCACCCCGTCTCTGCTCCACAGAATGCAGCTCTCTTCTGGTGGAACCTGCGGAGGAACGGGGACGGTGACGGGGACACCCTGCACGCCGGCTGCCCCGTCCTGGCTGGGGACAAGTGGGGTGAGAGACGGTGCCTGGTGTCACCCCGGGGTGACATGGGTTTGGAGAGGCAGCTCTGCCAGCAGGGAGGCGAGAGGGGCTGGGAACCCAGAAAAATTCTGGGTAATAGGGAAAAATATGTCACCAATACTGGAGTGGGGTCGGAAAGGGGTGCAGGGGGATGGAGGCAGACGGGGGTCCTTGTCCTTGTCCCTTCCAGTGGCGAATAAGTGGATCCACGAGCACGGGCAGGAGTTTCGGCGGCCATGCAGCACTGACCCACGAGACTGAGCTGCCGTGGGCTCAAGGACGTAGCACCCGCGGGTGGCAAAGCCACCCTCGCGCAGCGTGTCCCCAAGGCTGCCAGCAAGAGGAGGGAGGGAAGGGGTTGGCAGCGGCGCGGGGTGCTATCAGGGGTGGTGGCAGTTGCTCAGCCATGGCCGAATCCGGTGAAAATAAAGTCAAAAGACACTAAACTGGAGTCTGGGGGAAATACCTCAGTGTGGTACCTGACAGGATGATGTGGGGGTGTGTATGCGTCTGTGTCCCCCCACATCCCCCCCACCCTGATTCCAGCCTGGACTCTAAACGTGCCCTCAAGCCCTCTCCTCCAGTTCTAGATGAAAAGTCTCTCTGCTAAAAGGACTGGCGGTTAGCGACATGGCATTTCTATGGTAATCAGTAGGCTTCAGAGTGAACAGAATGGCCATAAAGGACCAGAGCAAAGACACTACACTATCCTTCCTCAAAGAAACCTGCTGCAGTGCCTGGCTGCATCTTGGGCCTGATCGTGCAGCCCCACACTCCGCTCTCGTCCCGACAACAGCATGGGGCCCCCCGTCCTCTGCACCCCAGAAGGGTGTTTGGGTTTTTTTTTCAGGGCAGTCGCTGTAAGAGGGACCTTGGGGAGGGAGAAGTCAGCCATCACCTTCCAGCCGCCCTGGCCCCCAGCCTGCCCGTGCTCAGACCACGCTTGCGCAAGTGTCGCTCCCCCGGGGCCCCGCAGACAAGCTCCCTTTCTCCAGCCTGACCACAGCACCTGCGTGACTGGAAGGCAAAAAGAGGCAGGAGGGCTCTCCGGCAACTCCTGGAGATCGGGCAGGGAGCCCACACTCCACGCTGCTCTCCCCGGGCGCTTCCGAAAGGGGGGACAGCCCGGACGAAGCGAGGGTCAAGCTGGAGGACACCATCAGCCCCTACATAGAAACCCCCCGACTCCACATCCATCCAGCCTCATCTGTGCGACATTTGGACGAGATTAAAATCCTCCTGGATGGAGAGGCTGTGGGTACCGCAGCCTGGGGAGACCCGGCTCCCCAGGGGGGGTCCAGGCCACCCCGTCACCTCTCAGCCTTTTTGCTAGCTAGAAAGAAAAGGACAAAAATTGGCGAGGGGGATAGAAACACCAGGCAGACCTCTCCCAGGGCTCTCCTGCTTGCTTTGGGTTAAAAAATGTGCATTTATCACTCCCTGGCTGTGTTTATCCAGCCCCAGATTAACCCTTCTGCAGACGCACAGGGGATGGGCAGGGAAACAGGAGCCGGAGCACCAGGATGATACAGGAGCCCTTCTGGGCTCTGTTAGGCCTGCGTGAATGTAAAACAGCCTGCAAAATTTCAGAGCAAATTTCCCCAAATTCCTGCTCTTCAGATAGGAACCACCACCCCAGCATTCAGGGTATTATAAAACAGACGGTTCAACACAGCACAGGTTACTTAACAGCCAGAGCGCCGTGGTTTATTACTTTCAGATGTTTCTGTACACGTGGGAGCCATCGGTCACAGAGAGGAGGGGAAAAAGCAAAAGCTGTGGCTAAAGCATCCCCCCCTCCTCCGACCACGGAGAAGGGATGGGGGAATATTTCAGATGACGGGAGGCTTTTGTGTGTCACCAGAAAAACCCAAGGCTTGGGTCTGGCCCCAGGGATCATAGAATCATGTCCCAGGATGTCCCAGGAACAGCCGGATCGACACCCTTCTTCCACAGGCTGCTCCGAGGAGCCCGAATACCGCAGCTGAAGGGAAAGAAGGAGTTCCTACCCCAGGCTTTTCACAACTGCTTTTATTTGTAGGCGAGAGAAACGGACACCGAACAAGACATGAACAGGATGAGGCTGACAAGGGACACAGAGCGCGGTCTCCGGAGAACTGACATACACACATACACACACATTTTCCTTTTGGAAACAGCAGCACGTGGTAAGAGATCACCCTGCCAGACTGGGAAAGCTTGGCCTAAACCAGCCAAGCATCCACCAGCAAAGCTCGGAGCAAACACCCAAGCACTATCCTGCAGGTTTCAGATGCCTTACGGCCAATGTGCCGAGGGTGCGGCGTTACCGGACGGATCAGGGCAGATGATACAGCCAAGGGAGGCAGGTTTGGGCAACACAAACGGCAGTCTCAGGTTGTGAGAGGAGCGCCAGGCTCAGAGACGGGTGTTATAATGCACCAGGGCCAAGTTTTCTTGGAAACGGCAGCCCATAAACTAGTTGGTTTTGGTTTTTTTTTTTTTTTTGGACCTTACCTGAAGATCTAGGTCTAGATTTTCGGGAGTGTTGCACACCAGTTCAAACCAGTGAATGGCTGATTGCCAGACACCTCTGAACATCTCTCCTCCCAGGCCCTTTGACACTCAAAACAAAAGGCAATAGCGGAGGGGAGGAGAAACATCAGTGCTAAAGTCAAGGAGGTGGAGAACATCAGCACAAAGCTGTTTGCTCTCTCCTGTTCCAATACCTGCCCCGCTGCTCCCCTGTTCACTGAAGACCCTGTTGAATGTGGCAGCACACTAATAAAAGTTTTTGGAGTCCTGGGATGGTCTTGCTGAGCGAGAAGCCAGCAAGCGCCTTTGCCCTGTTGCAATCGCTCAGCCCTACGCTGCAGAGAGAGGAAAAGGAAGGAGGTTCTCTCTGAACTGCCCCAGCACGGTATTTACTGGGCTACTGGTGTTACCAATGGGATCTCTCACAACACCACCACCTCTGAGAGCTCCCCCGACCATGAGCTCAGTTTAGAAGTCACTCCATGCTTTACTGTAGCACTTTTTTTTTTTTTCCAGAGGTGTCTTGGTTGCAGAGAAAGTGACCTCCAGCTGCAATAAGCATCGGTGGTCTTAATTGGCTTTGGTATCATCCCCCACCCACTTCACATCTGGACCAGGGCAGGCTGAAGACAAAAAAAAGACAAGGCTCAAAAGAAAAGTGAGCTCCATACAGCAACATGATTCGGCAACCATTTCAAGACCAAGTGTCTGCGTCTGTACATATCGATTGCCCCGATCACTAACAGTGTTTTCAAAACACCAGCACAGAGGAACTGTGCTAGCTTAAGCATGTGCGAAGACACACAGCCGGGCTCTGCATTTGCAGGATCTGCATTCAAGGCAAAACTACACGCTTCTGCAATACAGGAATCGTCTTTTTCCAACAATCTCAATGCTCCTGGAATCTACGAGTCACCCAGGGTTTTGTCCAGTGCATATAATCCAGGAGCTGGCAAAACCCGCCCTGGGTCTGATTTGAAAAATTTAAGAAGCCAACCCCACAACAAACCAGCTTCCCAAACTGCATCTTCTGCTCCTGCCGAGCCTTGGGATTTTCCACTGTGAAAGTTTCCACCGATCCTCAATCCAACAACTGGAACAAAAGCAAGAGAGATTTCTAAATACTCAAAAGCGCCAGCATAAAACCAGCATCCTTTCAATTCAGACAGCCTCCTCCTGTTTATCTGCTTTTACACAGAGACAGTACAATGCTGCAGGCTGTGGGAAAATGCAGTGAAAAGCTGGTAGTTATGGGGGGATTTTCTAGGTGTCCTCATTTTTCATGAGTCAAAGAGAACATTTCTTCTCTCTGCAGTTACTTTTACCATGGTCTGTGCTATCCTTCACCTAAATACCATTTATCTCTGCCTGTAGCTCCCTGAAAAGGCAGAAAAAACTGCAACAGGAGCGTTAATATTTTTCAGACAAAGTACAGTCTCAAAAATGTATGTGGCTCGACACAGCCGAAAGGAATTCCCCCTCCACCCACCCACACACTATCGCTGCTGTCCCTGTAGTCGCCTTTTTTTGAAGCCAGCACTACGTGAGTCTCTGAACCGCTACCTATTCTGCGCAAGTCAGGACTGAGAGCTTGGCACGGAGCAACGCCACATTAAATAGGCTGTTGAAATATTTATTTTTTCACTCACTTCTCAAATGTTAACAACAAAATATAATTCTGGGGAGCCCACAGGATTCAGAAACGGTCATTCATTTTCCAGTGGTGCTTCTACAGAATACAAAACTGATTTTCTTTTGCTTTGCATGGAGGGTTTTGTTTGGGTTTTTTTAAGATCTCACAAACTGTAAAAGCAAATGAAAGGGATAACATGAGAGGCAAACGCAAGGAGTTACCGCAACGAATCACTCAAAGCCAGATCCTCCAAGTTACTTCAGCATGGAGGAATGTGACTTCACCGAGATCATTCATGAGTACGACAACAGGCACATGCTTAACTATCCCGTAAAGTGATACTGTGGACATACACACTGTATTATTTAATCTCTAACAATTTGAACACAGGAGTAATCTGGAAAGGACCGAGAATTTTGCCAATCTTCAGGATACAGCTGGGGAAAGTGCTATTTTGCATCTCAACTACTGAAGATCCATTTAATCCATCAGCAACTAGAACAGGGGTGGACATTACATCAAGGTCACAGCAAACTAATGCAATAATTAACACGGTGACTTACAGAGGGAAGCGCTGGGGGCCAGCAATTGCTCTTTTAACACCTGAGTGCTGATGGCCAAAGTGCCAGGAGAGAGGAGAGCTCTCTGGAATGAGTCTTTCTTGTCTCTAATTCAGGCATTTCCCACCCCGATGTGTCAGGGAAGGGACACAAAGCAAGGCCATGACTGCAGTGTCCGGGGCTCACATGGGAATGAATCAGAGGAGATGAGCGGCTCTCCATCAGGGTACATGGCAACGTTAAACTGGGCTTTGTCAGCTCTTCACACCATCTCCCTTTGCCCCACCTGCACCTCTCAAATGCCAAGAATTCACGATGGCTCTTGTCACAGGACGTACGCATAGATGCACATCGCAGCTCCCAAATCAGGCCAACAACAGAACTCTGCCTCAGCAAAACAGCATTAAAATACTGCTTTCATCATACAGCATTGAGGGGTTATGGACACAAGGCAAAAAAAAAAAAAAAAAAAAAAAAAGACATTTCAGATATCCACCAGCAAAATATTGAGGATAACTGCTCCAAAACGTGTCTGCTCTTATGCTCAAGAGTGATTCTTAGGTGAAAGCAATCTGATGAACTGTCTGTGGACAATTTAACCCTGAAGAAAAGCTCTCCGTGCAACTACTGCATTTACATGGAAATATGGAAGGCAGGCAGCGAAATGATCTAGGAAGCGACAGTGAAGACAAGGTCTTTCCTCCAATGCTGGGGGGAGCATAATGCAGCAGCAGCTGCCTACACCTCTGCATCAACATCAGCAGGACTGACTCCAAGCTCTTCCAGGGTTTTATCTACTGCCCTTTTCGCATTTTTTCATCCAAAAGGTGCTGATCTCTGCTCAGTTGTGTGTAGCAGCTACAAGATGGGAAGCATAAACACATTCCAGGCACAGAGAATGGCCAGACAGGCAAACTGCCTGCAGACCACATTGTTACTGCCGCTCTTGGGTATTCCCCATAAACGCAGGCCCAGAGTCCCCTGCCTGTTATGTGTCTGCAGTAGACAAGAGTTATCCAGGCTATTTTTCTCAGTAGAGAACTTGAAACAGGTATTAAGAAAGCCGCAAGACTGAAATGGAGCTCACGGTCCCCCCTCGCTTTTTTGTTTTACAATCCTGTCTAACTTTGCACAGGAAAGTAGCATCTAGGCTCTTCCTGCAGCTTAACCCATAAGGCTGACATTGGTGAGATGAAACCTGAGCTCCCAATGAAGCCGATTCCTCATCTGCTTTAGGGGAAAGAAACACGTGTATATAAAAAACAAACCTAAGGGGCACTTCAAAGACGATTAGACAATTCCATGGAGAAATCCTGAAGCCTTTGGCTATACTGCAATGCCCTCGGTGGATCTGGACTGCCAACAGCCCCTTTGCAGTTGGGTCCAAGAAAGCCTGAGAATTGATAGAGATCGGTATGATCGACTACTTGGGATTTCAGGAGGTCTTTCCTTGTGGCAGCAGAGAGGAGCCCACTTCCAAGGGCCTGAAGAGCTTTTCATGGTCTTCAGTACAAGCTGCTTCCCAGCAAGGAAGTCCCTAAGCATTTACACATTCTGGAGAACTAGTTCTAGGGGATGAATCTCACACCAACTTCTCACTGCTGCTGAACTGGAGAGATGAAAGGATATGGATACATCACAGTGGCCTCTGGTGCAGTTTATTTACAACAGGACTCAGTGCTGGAGAACACCAGGGTATTAACAAGCAGGAAACACACTAGGAGGGAAAAAGGAGAGTGGAAGAAAGGTCACACATTAAAATCAAGGTATTCTCTGCAGATATTTGGCTCTGCAACACCCTAAATTTAGTTGATTACCCAAGGTAAAAGAAGGCCAAAAGGAGTCTATCATGCAGGTTAAAATCAGCATTGATGCATTCAACAATAACTTGTAAGCTACGTAATAGTGAGAAGCACAAAATCTTAATATGTTGCTGTCTGTGGCTTAAGGACACAATAAAGCCAGCAAGCCACCTCACTTTCTCCAAGCCTCTTGTTTTAAAGCTGCTTTTGCTACAACCATAATAGCAGAAGCAACAGGCTACCACCTTCAAAGACTCACAGAGATAGCACAGGTTGCCAAATACCTGGTGGGGATTCAACATTACAATGTAGTACAGTCCTTTCGCCTTCTCCCTCTCTCACCATTTACACATTAACCTACACTATATCCTTTCACTTGATTTAAAATATGCAGTCCACAGTCCTACACTTCTACTGTTTCATCCCCAAGGGCACAGGTTAAAGGGGAAAAAAAGAAAGGAAATATCCAGCAATACCCCTTCAGCATTGCCAGTCCTACAGCATTACACATTTTGGGGCTTACAGCTTTTGTTGAAGAATTCTTAGCTAAAAGCAGGAAGACTTTTCAGGACTGCCACAGAAACCTGTTTATTTTACCATTCACCTGAAAGGTGATCCTAAAACAGATTAGCACCTTCCATGAGGTCTAAGTGTTGGTTTAGTTATTAGCTTTATGGTACTGTAACTAAGACTTTGGGAGTTCTTCCGATCAACCTTATCAGTCACAACCTACTCTCACCGCTGTGTGGCTGAGCGCAGAGGCCTGGCTTCTACAGTTCATTATGATATGAAAACACATGAGATCAGTATGGAAAGTCGGCAACGTGAAGCACACAGTTTTATCTGTCTAATCTCACCAGTATTTCTTGGCCAAAGAAGTGTGGTGCAAGTTGTTTCCAAAACACAGGGCCTTGATTACTTAAATAAAATACTATTTAAACTAAATGCCATAAAGCTTGTAATTCTGCCTTCTGGCAGGCTATAAAGAAAGGAATCAGCTGGGGAGGATCTGCTTTGCTCCTCCCCTCCATGGAAGGTTTCATTAACACAAGTTAATACGTGAGTAGTTCAGAGAGAACACATAAACATCGAATATATTACTGGCTGTGATTCAAAGCTGTTTGTTTACATGTGGTTTTTAGCATTATGCTAAAACTCCAGCATCCCACATTGAGAGCCAAACATGCAGGCGGTAAGAGCAAGAGCTCTGCTCGAGGGCTGCACAGCTCAAGCACCCACAGAGCCTTACCACTGGAAGCCACCGATGGGCTCTGTAAACCTGTGACGGATCAGGAACGTCGCAACAGCTTCAGCAACCTGAGGGGAAAAAAAAAAAAAAAAAAAAAAAAAAAAAAAAAAAAAAAAAAAAAATCAGTCAGAATTTAAAGGGACACAAAGATAACAAGAAATCCAGTCAGTTTCCAAAGCCTGCAGCATTTCCAACAATAGTTCATGTCCCCAGGATCCTCTTGCTGAATCAAGTTTGCTCCTTCAAAACTAAGAGCTCTGTGTAACACGCTTTTATATAAAAAAAGGAACTACGTGCTTCCATCTTTATTCTGACACTGATCTCACAATCAAGAACTGACCAAACTTTTTCTACACCTCTTTCAGTAATTCTTAATGCCCAAGTTTAGCAGGGAAAAAAGATCTGGTGAAATCACAATGCAAGTTGTTCCTATAAAGAACAAATCAAGACAGTAACCTGACAGTAATAATACCGCCTAGAATGTTTAAAAAGAATAACAATGTAAGAACTCAGTATGTTTAGATAAAAATCCCTATTTCAGATTGGTAAAGTGACGCACAGAAAGGCTGAGTTTTACACTCACAGCAGTCAGTGTAGAACAAGCTTTAAAACCAGACGTGTTTCCAACCACAGGCTCCGTGGGCTGCACCACATTCCTGCTTCTATCTGGACACTAACTTCAGCAGTACTCAGAAGCAGCACTGCTCTGTCAGTCTGTAAGCTGTTTGAGTAACATTTGTTTTGTATTTGGAAAATGTGAGCCACCCAACTCAGAAAAACAGAGACCAACCCCAAAAGCTGCAGCGTAGTACAAGGGAGAGTGGAGAACTTAAAGAGGAAAGGCAGGGAGGACAAACCCACACTCCACACGGTAAGAGTTAGTTGTATCACCACTAGCCTGAGAATTAAATCTGTAGCCTAGCCAAGCCCTGCGTCATGTAACATCTCAGCCCAGGCTTTCCAGCCAGCTTAAAAATCCAAGCTGTTTTGCAAATAGCCATTTAAGATATGTCAAAAAATGCCCCTGAAGTATAATCTCTGCTTCATAGTAAGCAACGGACCCCTTTTGCATTTAAGCCATGAAGACTGTGACTTATCTAGCTTCAACCCTACAGTGGGGCTTACCTTGTCTGGAGCATCTTCATGGACTGCATGGCCACACTGTGGGAGGACCTGCATCTGAAACTTCCCTGCAGATCAAAAGAGTCATCACTGGAGCTGCTTTTTAAGTGGTCTTGATTTCTAACAGCAATAGTTTAGGCAAGGAGTTCTTGTGTACACAGGAAATGTCAGACACTACACCCTTAAAAGCACTGTGAATTTATGAACTGTTCTAAAAAAGGTCTCACATTCTTTACAAACAAACCTCACTAAATCTCACTATATGCATCTGGTGAAGAGGGACCAGGGAAGGCACGGAAGTCTAGGGCAAACTGTACAATACACACTGCAGACATCTTTGCAAAGAAAGCAAGAACCAGCTGCTTAATTCATCTTCCCCATGTGTAACTAAAGCACGTTCCCAGGAGTTAAAATGAAGTTAGACTTCTTAGAGCTTCTCAACGCAGGTGAGACTACTTTTCAGAGTTGGAACCATTATCAGATCTACCTTAATGTAATGTTTACCCTGCTACCCCATACTACTTTCCAGTACTGGTTGCTCTGGAAATCAGTGAAGATGGGATGGGGAAAAAACCAAAAAAACAAACCACAAAACATTAATGCAGATGCTGAATCTTGGTCAGATGTCTGCCAGAAACACCGGGAGACCAGACAGTTTTGGATGGTCCCAAGTGTTCTAGCTAAGAGCATCAGGAATGTAGTTACAAAGGGAAAATACAGACTAGTAAGAAGCCCTTACAATCATTTTGATCCAAGAGAAGTGTGATAGCCCCATTGCTGGAAACATTGAACACTAGACTGAACAAAAACCATGGCAACAGCCCTTCACAACTTTTAATTCAACCTTTCCCTTCTCAAATTCTCCACTTTTCCTACAACCACAGACAGCTAAGAGAACACTTTGGGATGGACTAATTCTTTAATGCACATTTGTTTTGATATAGACTACACCTGCTAAAAGGCCTTTCCAGCTATCTCCCGTTTGTGTACCCATAGCAACAAGCTATCATCCAAAAAGAACATTACAGTAAGGATAGAGTAACAATATTAAATATTTACCTTGCATCTGTCCAATTGTTAGATCTTTATCCAACCTGTCAACACCTACAATCAAATAAACAGATGTATTGGAGAAAAGCCAGAGAGAACATGACTGTCTAAGCAGGGCTTTACTTCACATTTTGAAGGCGACATTTGGCTTGAAAAACTCAAAAGAAACATCATCTCTGACACCCACAAGGACTCTTCACTGCTGCACCGCAAGACAGTAAAGTGACAGGAAAGAATCCCAGCCAAAAATGCAAGAACACATCCTTCCCAACAACTTAAAAGGGTGGTTATCTTGGCTACACACTTAATTTCCTATCAGGATATAAAAAGGGCCTACAGCTGGCTCTAAAACATCGTATTTGACTTTCAGTTGAAAAGTTCAAATTACATCCATATATACAGGAAAATATCATAGTAATGGAGGCTGAAGGGTAGCTTTGATCTGTCCTGTTTGCTCTTCTTCCACGTCATACAAGTAAAACATCCACCCAACAGCAGCAACACACAGTATGTCATTATGTGCTATTTTGATATTAAGAGGCTCTGAACTAATTCCAGATCTGCACAGATCAAATGGACTGGTTTGTGGTATTTCAAGATACATAGAAAAGCCAAGGTAGAAGAGACAGGTCTGCTATTCTCGGAGAAAGACATTAGCCAAATGCTGGCATATTCTCTAAAATACAAGTAGGACATCACTGAAGTGAACAGTCACTGAACCTAAGCAGGACTGGAAGAGACACGTACCAGCTAAAAGCAAAAGCTTTGGAGTTGGACAGCTTAGGAAGAGGTTAGATAAACCCCTGAACCAGCCATCCCAGTACTTTTCTGTTTTCGCCAGTTCAATTCGCCACGTGTATAAGTGCTCCTTCTTTGTCTGCAGGGAGGAGAGAGAGCTCTGCATTAGTGATCAGTAAAACAGCCGAAATAAAATGAACTCAGAGTGCCACTTGGAAGTATATATAAAAAATACTGGCTCCCTCTGGTGGATTACACACCTCCAGGGATGACCCTCCTTGCTCCTAAATTTCTCTCCAAATCACAGCCAAAGTACACGAGTAGGGAACAAGAAAGCGAGCAGGAGCTACATCTATAGATCAAGAGAACGCTGCAGTATTCAGGGCACTCAATTTGCTATTTTTACTTGCACAAATAGCTCACAAATTGCCTGAAAGTTCAGACTTGGCTCTCACTTAGGTGACAGAAATACAAGGGGCTAAGCTGGCTACAATGATTTTCCTCGAGGAATTTACATTCCTAGGTTGCAATCGCCTGTAGAACCTCCTGCATGCCACTGTGCCTTGGAAATGAACAAAAATAGCACAAAGACTCAGAAAAGAGCATTCCTCATTCAGGCCAGAAGCACCATTTCAGGCCATAAGCATTAAATCTGTGAGCGTCTCAGGAAAGAAAACCAAACACACCCTTGCAGGTAACAGTCCAAGATAGAATCAGTGGCACAAGACGAAGAAGAAAAACAATAGTCACAATATAAAGTTTTTGTCCCTGGAGTTGCTCCATTTTATATTGGAACGATTTGGATAACTACTGGTGGCTACTCTTGCAAGGGAGCATTGTGCAAACACAAGCTGAAAACACAGTAAGAAAATTCCCTACCTCTGTGTCATCTTCTTTCTTCCTTTTGTTGACAGAGCCTCCCCCTTCCTCATCCTCTTCCTCTTCCTCCTCTTCTTCAATAATACCCTCCACTATGGCTTTAGGACATTCAGGACTGGCAGCCCCTTCGCACCTGTGAAAATAAAACCAGAAACTGATTCCCTGCCAAAAAAAAAAAAAAAAATTAAAAAAATCACAGGTTTTAACCTAAAGCGTTTGGCAATTTCTCAGACACTGGCTGAAAAAAAAACCCTCAAGTTTAAAAGTAGCTGTGGATGAAAGATACAGTCATGACTAGCCATGAGACCGAGTGCCTGTGCAGCACATGTATCCCAGTGCAAATATAAATGCAAATAGCTACTTAGAGGAGGCAGAAGTGGTCAATCAATCAACAACAGCTTTTCTTAACAGAGTATGAGACATTTGTAGAGGCTCCAGGTATGTCAAAGATTAGAGTGGCACAAGCAGGTTACTCTGATCCCCCCCAAACCCACCTCAGATCACTCCTGAAATGCAACAGATAATTAAACAATTTCTAAAAGTAAGTGGAAGATACCATACCCAGAAGGCCAACCTGATTTAGGGCAAAATTTCTGAAAAGGCACCAAACTAACACTTAATGTGTGCAGAAAGGCAGACAAACCAAGGAATACACAACCAGCAGTAGTTAAACATTTTAAAACATGGCTCTTGGCGGATTTTGTCCCAGGGAAATTTTGGCCAGGTTTTCTCCAAGTACCATGATTACGATTCAGTGCTGCCGCTGGTATCAGCTGTGATCAAATGATAAGAAATTTGTATTTGCTAGAAGAAATTTTCACTTTCAAGTGCATTTATGCTCTGTAGTAATGGTATTGTAAAACAGGCAAGATGATTTTAAGAGCTTTAAAAAAAACGAAACAAAAAACCACCTACTGTTTGACTTGACCGACCATAGAAACTCTGGCAGATTCAAGATTTCTTATTTGTCCACTTTTTACACTAGAGAAAAAAAAAAAAAGAAAATTCAGAAGAAAGGCAGAAATATTTACTAAACAGATTCTGGAACTACCAGGCCCAGAAACAGGAGCAAAAACCCTTTACAGCTCATGATTTCCACAAGCCATTCCCAAACCCTCTGTTCTCAGAAAGTGTTCAGAGTGGCTCATGCTACATGCCAACTTACTCGGAACGCCCCGTTGTCACCGTAACTGTGAATTTAAAAGACATGTGGGAGAAGTGCTGGTGGGCAAACAGTGAAATACTGTTATACCCATTTTATTGCAGGGGATAGGGGGAGGTCAGAAACTACATGGGTATTTGGCAACAGACCTGGGCTTTCTGTAGTCCAATCTACAAACTTAACCACAAGACCTCTCCCTTTCAAACTCAGCTGCCAAATGTGTAACTAATTCTTGCTGAATCGGAAATAAGTCCTGTTTCTTACACATGGGATGGAAATCTCAAGCTTCTTCTGTAATAGTTGGGACACTTACAAGGAAGCTGCAATTCATTCCATGAAGCTTTCCATTAGCTGAAGCTCTTAGAGGATCCTTCTCCAATGCCTAGCCAACTTTCCTAGGAAATTAATTGTCTTTGAGACCTCTCTCTCCCTGTCAAATCAGCCAAGGAATTGGTGACAATAGTTGGGGAAATGAGCATGAAGGGAGAAAACAGACAAATTATATAAACTTTGCTTCCTTCAGGAGACAAGCTACAAAGACCAGTGATTTTGGAGACTACATAATAAGCCAATGCATTACCTCCACTCAATGGCATTCTCAAGTGACTTGAATGTTTTGGGACGACTCCTTAGGAAGTTCTGCATGCTGTTCAATGCATCCATGGCTGTACCTAAAAACAAGCATTTTAACTTTATGGCATCTGATGAAATAATTGCCACATCCCCTCTATACAGAACTGGCTACCAGGGACACACTCTCAGAGAGAGCTGGAGCTCATTGGGGATTTAATGCTGTTAAGGAAAGTACAGCTTAGTACTCCTAAGTTCACAGTCACACCTCCTCCCACATTAGAGAATTAATATTTGAACAGGTAGGACATTCAGATAGTAAGAGAAGGCAGTAACCACTCATCAGCACCATGCATTATATAAAAAGCCACCCTTCTCCCCACTAACAAGAAAGTATTGCAAAGAAATTATCAGGAAAATAGCAAACAGAGAACCCATCTGGGAAAAGCAAAAGAGGGGTCACACTAGAAAGACTTTTGCATAGGTAGCATCTGTTAGGAGGATAGAATTGGCATTGGTTTAAAAACTGGGCAAAACTTTCTGTATTCAGGGATTTGGGGATAAAAGAAAAAGATCAATGTGGAAGACAGAACCCTATCCAAGGGTACACACACTTACCTTCCACCACATCGATCATGCACAGACCCAGTAAACTTGGCACCAAATTTGCGACCGCTGTGTGCACTGCAATGGCACCCCCCATGCTGTGCCCAATCAGCATGATAGGGGGAGGAAGGTCCCCATACAGAGCTTCAACCACGTTTCCAACGTCTCTGCCAAATCAAGATAAAAGCATGGTCGGCATCTCTACCTTGATACATTTCTGAAGCAGATTTGTATAATGGGAGGAGAAAGTACACATCCAAGACAGACATCTGGCTCCAAACCCTGTCTGTATGATCATTTAACCCACAGGTAATTGAGATAAGCTTATTCTCTTACCACTGTTTCATCTAGGTACCAATACAGGAAATCATTCAAGCCAATAGTTTCCTGAACAAGCACGTCACTTCCATTTTTACTAACGGAAAGTGCTCACTTAAAAGAAATCCCTGAAGAGAACATTTTACATTGACATTAGCTGGTGAGAATTTTAAATAAAAGGTGAGAAAAAGCTGTCAAAGCCTCTTGCATGGAAGCATAGACTAAGAAATTCACCGTTCTGAAAGGAGAAACTGTTTGCAATTAAAGAGAGAAAATAACTGAGCCCTACTGACCAATGCAAAGATAAACAACATTGAGCAGAAGCAACAAGATTCACACTCTCTCTGAGCACAGATACTACAAGGCAAGGGGCAATTTCCCTGTCCTTTCCATAAGGCACCTACTTTAAACTGAAGTTGTCACTGCAGTATGTGAAAGCTGGCTGGTGCAACTCACAAAACCCAAAACAACAGCAGAGCTAATGATGGAAATCTGCTGAAGAGTACTGTAGTTTAAGACACCCAAACTGGCTTTCCTGACTAAAACTATTCAGAGGAACCGGAGACCTGAGCAGTATTGCAACTAGAAAATGGAAAACAGGTCAAAAAAAAAAAAAAAAAAAAAAAAGGTTGACCAGCTTGTTTGCTCTGTCAGAGAAAATTGCTTGAGGATTTGATTAAAAAAAAATGAAAACCAGCTATAATTTAACAGTCCCATTTAAAGGCTATTCTGGAATAACTTTCAAACTCATTGCTAAGAGGAGAGAAAGTTTTAAAAACAAAAGGAACTTGTTTTTCCCCCACAGTAGTGCTGCTCCAGATCTAAAAAATTCTAATCATTTCATACAGCATCTCCTCAGGACAATAACGCATCAGGATCTGACAAGCCGTAAGCAGTAGCAATAAGGTATACAATGGAAGTCAGAATACATTTCACACATGGCCTCCCCACAACAAACCAAGTGGATTTGTTCATATGAGGGTTACAAAATCCTTCGTGATTTGATTGTAGTCATAGCAAAGAGTCTCTTTGTATTAAATGTGGACATAACGTAATGTGCTTAGCAGTGGGTATTTGCTTTTCTTACAGCTTTGTCAAGAGGGGGATTTGCATCCCAAAGCAGGTTGTGATAGTTTGAAAAAACAACTCCCTCCATGCTTGAAAGTCTCAGTCTGTGACCCACACTTTGGGGATGCCACCAGTTCAAGGCAGGCATGCTCTGAACACTCGCTCGAGGAGCTGAAGAACCACCAGACTCGTGATTTCAAGCTAAAGTGCCCCAGTTGGTTATGTCCAAGGAAAGCATTCCCCTTCTATTAGGGAATCTCTAGCAAGTGTTATAGCATGTTACAGGTTTAAAGTGTTCTCTGCAATGAAGCCACTGATCTTTAAAGTGAGTTTAAAAACTGAGGGCACCTAGAGAATGACTCCAGTTTGGAATCTGACTTGGCTGGAAGAGATAATTTCAAACTGTCCAAAATGGAAGGAAAAGAAGGAATAACTACCAGAATCATGTGGGATGAAACTATCTTCAAGCTCCCTTGAATGAAGGTTGTGTGTCCTCAAGTAGTTTATTGTTCATTCAAGGAAAGAAAATAAAGGTTTATGAAAAGAGAAATACTGAAGAGAGAGCATAAGCTTCCTTACTTTGACATAGTCTCTGCAGACAGATCTTCAGGATTCCTAACTTTTGTTTCTCCTGAAAGAACAGAAAAAGTAAAGTTCATGTAAGCTGAAAACCTTCAGATCCCTCAGGAGTTAGAGCAGCAACTGTACAAAGCTTTTTGGCACAGTTATTAAGAGCGAGCCTACTGCAGTTAACATGAATAATTAAGAAACCCGGAATTAATAGGAACAGTTAGTACTTTATCGCATTATAGCTTACGGGTAGGAAACACTCCCCATAACTGTTCCATATTTGCAATGTATCTTAAAACTAAAGAACAGACCTTATTTCTAATGGTAAAGACCACCTACAGGTTATGAAAATATGAAGGAGGGGGTTGGTGCCAGTATGTAGGAAGAAACAAGTCCACCACCGCCTTGCACAAAGGCACAGCTTCTGGCACGTGAGGACAGGTGGCTGCCAAGCTCTAGAAGCCACTCTTCCACCCTACTTTTGAATAAAAATTGGGATGCCTTAGGGATGCTTTCTTAGTCATCTTGGGAGGGATTCATTACATCTTCTTTAAAAAACGAGAGCATGTAACATGCTTATGTGATTTTACTTACCATGGCCTCGGAGATCTAAAGCCACAATCCTACACTGAATCCTGTTAATGATTGCAGACTGCAAGAAGGGACAAAGATAATACAATTTGCAAAGTGCCACACCTCATCTACAAAAGGATTAGCAACATTAAGGACTCCCTGAAACAACAGCAAAGGCTTGGATGGTGCGACAAAAACCTGCTACTGTCAACAAAGTGGCTGAACCTGGATTGCACAAGGTGTCACAGAAAGCAAGCAAGAATATTCCATATAAGCTATCCTTAATTAACCAAAGCTCCATCCTTTCTACCATTGTTCACGCCATCTTTGAGGACATTTATTTCCCTGTGCATAAGACATTATGCGTGTTTGCTCTGTAGCACCTCTGAAAACTGAAATGCAGCAGCGGGATTACAGACACCACAGGGATGCCCCCCTTCCCCAAGCCCCACATGTTACAAAATTAGCCTTAGCTATACAGCAGACATGGAGATGAAGCAGCTGCTTTGCAGCACACATTCAATTTGCTCTCAAAGAACAAAATTTTACAGTAAGGCTGAAATGTACAAAAATTGATTAGTCCAAAGGTGTCGGGGGGAACAAATGAGGAATCCTTTCAGAGTAAGGTAAGGGTGCAATACGATTATGGCTCTATTTGTCCCTGACAGCTCAATTTACATAAGTTATTTCAGGCATCACAGTGATTAAGTGTCATTCTTTGTTGAAGACTTTTGTGTTAAAGAATCATTGATTATTTAAATAACAGCCCTGCAGGAGTGGGGGAATTTGTTGAGGGATTCTTAATAGAACCACCTACATAACGGGCAGAGATCTGAAAGCTACCCAGTCCTCATATTTTGATTGTTCAGCTATTCAACTCCTAAATGACTGTAGCAGTTGCTCTCCCAAAAACCACTGAATCCACAAGTTAATATTTTAGAGCCCCTAAAGACACCCTGAAACCTCAATCTGCAAGGTGCTTATGCACCTAAGCAATAATTTAACTAGTCAGATGAGCAATCTGCTGCTAAAAATCAAACTATTGTCAGTAGGGAGTAAAGAAAGAGGATCATCAACCTGATGTGAGAGAATGGGAAGCTTTCCAGTGCCCTGAATTTTATCCCAATAGGAGTACTTTGGCCATGAGAAGTACAAACACATCATCCAGGAAGTTACCAGGCCAATAAGCAAAAGAAGAAAGGAGCATGCCACTCCTGCAGTCTGTTATTTTATTTATAAATGGTTACTCTCGATGCTTCCCAGTTTGGGTTTCTTCTTGGTTTTTTTGGTGGGAGGGGTTGTTTGTTTTTTGGTTTTTTTGTTTGTTTTTTTTTTTTTTTTTAAGTTCTGGTTCATCCCAAACATTTAACACTTGATTGCTTGGGACAAACTTTCATGTCAAAATGCACAAAGGAAATAGTTCTATAGCAGCCACACAAAGGCATGAGCTAATTGTTGTGGCAGTTTCTTTCTCCAAATGCAGTCTCAAGTGCAAGGCGTAAATCTGCGTGAATCCTGTATATGATCTAACTTTGTTAACTGCAAACAGTAACATAAAAAGCCAGCAACTGTAAGGTACAGCGTCACAACTGCAATCACTCCACTAAATTCAGCTCTGGAAATTTTTAAATGTAAAAATGGTATTGGTGTTGTTATTGGAAAAAAAGAGCTCTAGAGAGGGTGGAAGTGTCTTGTAAGAAGCCCTCTCCTTAACTCAGAAAAACATGACTTCATACCTCTGCCTCCAATTAAAAGCAGTGACCTTCATTACATCTGTTTAAGGCACTTGTATACCATAAAAAAAACCCCTAAACTAGCAGAAGAAAAGACATCCATCCATCTTGGCAACTAGTGAGCTACAAGCAAGTAACTACAGGATTTAGTAAGACTTAAGACTTAAAGTTCAACAGTTTCATAAGACCTGTATCTGCACCAGTGTCTGGGTCAGCTAGTTACAAATGAACTGTTAGGTGTAAAACTACTATTCAATACCAAAATTACAGCCCAGGTGGCAAAGAATTTTTCTAATGTGTCTCATCATATTATAAGATGGTTTATGATTACACTATCAGGATTACTCAACAGTAGTCATGTTGGGAATTCAAGAGCAGTTGGTAGTGACTCTTGTAAAACATTGGTTCTTGTTACTCATTTGAATCTCTGCTTAAAGCCTAAGTGATCTACAGACCACCAAACTCCCAAAAGGTAACAAATATGACACAGCCAAAGGCACAGGGGAGACATAGAGACTTTGTCTGTCCAGTCACACTTCCATCAAAGCGATCCTATAGCATACTTCTATTAAGGGCACTAGAGAGCACAAGGAGTTCCTGGATTAAAAATGTCCCAAATAAAAAAATCACACACTGCAAGTGATTTTACTTTTCTTGAAATCCTTTAGAAGTTTTCTTCCTTAACTCCCCTTATTTTTTAAAGGGAATGGGTGGGAGGGAAGAATTTTGGTTTGGTCAGTCCCCACACTCACTCCTATTGCCATCACCTCAGTTCGTGTTTCAGAGAGTTGCCTGAGCAGCAAATGAGATTTCTCGACAAGTCAAACAAGACTGCAACCATGCAAAGATAATATTGTTATGATGAGATAAAGCTGTTGAACTTTCACTGGTAGTCATGAAAAAGCAGCCTTCTGAAAAAAAATAGGTATGCTATGATGAGAAACGTCTTGGCACTTCATTAAAACAGACAAGCTATTTGGCAGATGTAGTTTTGGTTACTGCTGATAATTAAAACCTAGACGATAAACCTTTGCATGTGCTTTGCCTACTTAATAAATACACTGACAGTGAAATATTTAGAAGACTTGAGTCAGGTGCGCACCAGGAGATTATAAGACAGTTTTCTGAACTGATTTTCCTCTGCTTAACATAGCTGAAAGGTTAGTTGCCTTTCATGCTCGGAGGACTATATTTGCATGCATATATACTTCTATAAAGCAGCAGCTTACTTACAGTAAATACAGCCCAGGAAAGAGCAGAATGGCCTCCACCGTGTAGCAGCAGTAAGACAGGCCCCTCCAATCCGCTTTTGTAAATTCGAAAAGTGTATGAACAGTTAAGGACATTTCATAGACTTATTTGAAGTTACTTAGCTGAATGTATTTTGGAGTCTGCAATGCCCAATACTGTTTTGTTTCTACCCTTGTGTTCCCAAGGCCTCACTTCTCCCTCTGATCAACAGGCATGTGCAAGCATAACCTGGACAAAACTTAACCCACTTTATTCAAGCTCAAGAGTTGTTTTCCTGTTGCCCAGGTCTCCTCCTCCCCGTAATCCACACATCTCCTGCCCGCACCCTTTTCCCCTAGTGCAAAACAGCGAATTGAACAACTAAGAGAAAAACCAAACCATGATGAGCATGCACTTCGGAGCGTGTAATTTTGATCTGGTGTATTTTCTTACTACTTCAAAGGAAAAACGTCAGACAAACCAGTAAACAAGACTTTTAAGGCAATATAATTACTCTCTGGAACACTCACAGCAAAGATGCTTCACTAGGGTAGCTAAGGTCACCTTACAGTATATATTTAGATAAAGAAAAATCAGTTTAACTATCACTAAAACTGATGTCAGTTAGGGAAAGGCACAGAACTGGGAGTTGTGAGATCTGTGTTCAGTGCCCGAAACTGTGACCAAGAGATCAGACAAGTCACTTCACCTCCTTCCACTGTTCTCCCTCCCTCTGGTCTTGGGCAGACTAAAGCACTCTTCTGAATCTAACTGTGCTAGCTGCAGTTACTGATGAGGCTGTTCATCGTTTTTCTGCTGAATACTGCAGTGCCCTTTGGATCTGCTGGTTGCAAACAGTTCACGCAGGTGCTCCCTGCGCTATTTCAGTCACAGTGAGCTGTGTCAGCTTAAAACAGTTTTCATCAGCTGGGGTTTGTTCACACAAGATCTGATGGAGCAGTAACAGGTAACTGGGGCAGAACAGTGGGCACCAACTCCATTCATTAATTCAGCTGCTTCTACAGTACACATCTGTCCACAACCTTTCATATGGGAGTCAAGCTTCTGCCAAAGGTCATAGGGAGCACAATAAATCCCAAACAACTAAGATTTGCTTAAATTTGGGATGCTTATGTACACCACCTATTCAAATAGGTCCCTTATACTTTTTATTTTATTACTCATGAAGCCTCGGGGGTGTGCATGGCCCTTACATCAAAGGCAGACAAGGTGCAAATCATGAAGAATTCATAGGATCAGTTGGACAAATGCAGTTAATAAACACAAAAGAATGAGAAGCTGAGCAAAACAACGAGGAGAGAGAATTTTCTCATTTCAAAGCATCACATGCTACCAGCATTAGAGAAGTAATCAGTAAATTGGTATTTGGAGAGAAATAGCTTGAAAGTTTGGGTTTCCTAATGGCCAGGCTAGAATATGCATGCTTAAAAACTATGCAACTATTTAAACTACAAGGTTGTGTTATTTAAACACAGATTAAAATGTTTTCATTTTGTAATTAGGTCAAAAGACCTGGAAATACCTCTCAAACCTGCTTTTGTCAGAGCTGTAGGCAAAGGTAGGACTGATGGGAAGTCTTGTCCCAGTACCTTCACACACTGTACTTGTTGGAGTGCTCCCAGTTAGCAAATGGCCTGGATACAACAGCAGTTTGAGCACGCCAAAGAGGATGACTGCCATCAGCTGAATTAAACAGTACCTGGAAGACTGGCAAAGAGGAGTCAGCTTGAAAAGAAGTATGAAAGAAACGTAAACATTTGCAAAGGGGGCAGAGATCCTGGGGAGGGAACAGCAGTGATCAAAACCTAGTTTGACACTGCCAGAAGACTCTCTGATGGCATCACCACCCCCACCTTGGCCAGAGAGAGAAGCTTCCTTGTCTGCACACCAGCTAGCGGACTGACAATCTGGGGTACAACAAGTAGGGAACCACACCTCAGGTGTATATATGTGACCTCCTGTGGTGCTTTCTCAGTGTCATTTGCATTCGTGGGAGCAGCATGGGCAGCACCCACATCTCCTACAGGAGATGTGCACAATTAGGAGATCCTGCAGTCCCAGAAGAGAGCGTGTGCGCTTGTAACCCACACTTCTTGGGGGTGCGTACGACTGTGCACATATGTTTGTGTGTGTACAGGAAGAGAACTTCCTGGGACTAGTTGTAGAAAGGCGTTCAGAAATTTGCAAGTATTTATTAACATCTAAGTGTTTAGTGTTGAGGCTTACCTGTTGTACTGCTGATACTGATCCTGAACATACAGTTCACTGATTGCCTGTTAACTACCTGTGTTAATAAAAATCAATAAACAGCTTTGATCCCGATATAGTTTAAACTATGGGAACTAATGAGTATTTCCCTGCAAAATATGTTATTAAACTGTTGAAAACACTTTTTAAAATTAATGATTACAAAAGAAGCAATACCAGGAATGGACCTTGCTAGTACATCTTAACTGTCAGCTTAGAAGGTATTGCTCTAGTTACTGATACTGATCCCTACAAAAGAAAAAATGGAAGATGAAAAGAAATACGTGAAAAGAATTAAGAGAAGCCCAATACACCCAATGACTAACTTAAACATGATAATGCCCCAGTCACTGAGAATAAGAAAAGTTCAATTGGGGAAAAAAGGATATATCCTTGCCAGTTTCATTTTCTACCACAACGTCCTCCATAGATTCAAAGTACTGGCTCCAAAGCACTGGCGAAAAATCACGCTTTCTTCCAGGGCTGCAAGACACACACACATACAAAAAAAAAAAAAAAAATCAGTAAGAGGGATTTTTAAAATCTTTCATTTAAATTGGCATACAGGCATCATTATGTACACTGAAGAGAACACACTGGTGTTACACAACAGTTTAGGACTGGAAGCAAATGATGCATCAGTGAAATTCCCATACAACTACAGTATTAGCAATTTTATGGTCAATAAGGAAATCTCCCTTTTTTTTCACCTAATTGTTGCTCCTATTGAGGATATTACAAAGATGCACAGGAAAACTAGTGGAGACACAGAGAGAAGAGTATTTTCCTTGTAAAGCAACACCAAGGAGACTGAACAATGGCCATTTAGACTACACAGACCTAAGACAAGGGAAAAGAAAAAGAACAGGGCACATAGTGATACTGTCCCAGTACAATCTTCCAATTTGCAATGACCCATAGATCAGATGCTTCAAAAGTCAGAGTCAAAAGTCACTAAATACCTTTGTATTCAATGGTCTCGCTCTAGCCTTAAAGCAAGCCTGATGCTGACATGACTGGGAGCACTCCAGTGCCTGGAACACAGGAAGCCATCCTAAATTTATGACTCAGCCCATGAATCATAATTAAAAAAAGAATATGTCCCTCTCTGAAATCACCTTGACACTACAGCATTGAAAAGCAGAATGCCAGCTATTTACTGAAGGTTACTACCAATCTACCGTGTACTACCTGTCATGAGATTACAACTTTCCTAGAAATCTCCTCTAGTTTTTGGAAGAAATATAATTCAAACAGAAAGTCTACCTGCCCTGATGGCTAAGTGGCTGGTAGAAAAACTATGGAGAGAATTGAACAGTGTCGTATATAGAAAAAAACACTTAGAAACACTTTTGGGAGCAGAATAAATAAAATCCACCAGGTTTAAGTTAACAGCAGCAAGTTTTAATTACAGCTCAAGTTTCCTGATATTTATTGCAATGGTTAAAACATTAACATATCTGTAAACAGATCTAGGACTTAAATACTCTATGTAGGGCAACATCAGGGCTGTGAAGGAGAAGAACAAGACCAAATTAATTCGGTATATGCTTCCGTATCTATCCTGCCTCAGTTAAGTATAAGGACCACGAGAACAGCATCACAATAAAGACCAACAAACACTCCTCAAGCTGCCTTCTTCCATGTTCTCAGAGCTACACAGGCAACTGTCTGTGATTCTGAAAATATCCGATAATAAAACCATTTCGTTAGGAAGGATGCTATGAAGTCCAGCAATGCAAGTAAAAGGTACTGGTCCAAAAGGCTAAAGTAAAAAATAAAATTAAAAAAGAAAAGCAAAAGAAAAAAGTAGGACCTTTAGAAACCTGCATTTTAAATTAAGGATCATAATGACAAGAATGTGTAACACAGATGCTGGGAGAATATTTCCATGCGAGAATAGGCTTTCAGGCTCCAGTATGCTCCAGGCTTTGCACCTATTCCCAGGTTGCTGTAATTGCTTTAGAAGTCATAATCTACCCATACAGAAACACTGCTTTACCGTCATCAAAAAAAAAAAAAAAAAATCAAACAACCCAGAAAGGTAAAATCTGGCCAACCACATTCCAATCACTGGAGACTTCTGGATGCCCAGTTCTATCCAGCACAAACTAGGGAGCTAGTGCCCAGAAGCAAGATTTCTTTTTCTATCACATCGTTTGCCAAATACTGATGAACGAGCACTGCACAGGCAAGAAAATCATAATGGTGGACACCAGGGGAAGAGAAGGTGCTTTGGAGATGGACCGAAACTATTGTGTTAAAAGAGGACTTGGTGTGATGAAAGATTTGGACATCAGCGCTACCTGTGGACTGCTTCGTGTCTAGTAACTACTTCTACCTGGAAAGGTTTCCTCCTTTTGTATAA